>NC_060141.1:313217678-315617678 GCF_021461385.2 Schistocerca piceifrons | reverse complement strand
CTTATAAAACACTAATACGACCTATTCTTGAGTACTGCTCGAGAGTTTGGGATCCCTATCAGGTCGGATTGAGGAGGACATAGAAGCAGTTCAGAGGCGGGCTGCTAGATTTGTTACTGGTAGGTTTGATCATCACGCCGAATGTTACGGAAATGCTTCAGGAACTCGGGTGGGAGTCTCTAGAGGAAAGGAGGCGTTCTTTTCGTGAATCGCTACTGAGGAAATTTAGAGAACCAGAATTTGAGGCTGACTGCAGTACAATTTTACTGCCGCCAACTTACATTTCGCGGAAAGACCACAAAGATAATATAAGAGAGATTAGGGCTCGTACAGAGGCATATAAGCAGTCCCTCGTTCTGTTTGGGAGTGGAACAGGGAGAGAAGATGCTAATTGTGGTACGAGGTACCCTCCGCCACGCACCGTATGGTGGATTGCGGAGTATGTATGCAGATGTAGATGTAGATGAAGCGCACAGTTCGTATGTTCGCTTCTCGGGACCCGAAAAGGTCCAGGTTATTGTAGTAGCTGTCGGACTCAGTGAACTACTTCGCCAGGAAGGTCCACAGAGCAGTTTATCACAAAAAGAGGTGCCAACGCAGGCGTGGTCCGAGAGACGGGTAACTTGTGGCGCGGCCGCGCGAGATCGATCGCCGGCTGGTGGTCCGGCGGTCTCTGTGAAGCGGAGGGCCGGCCGCGGACACGGGCTGCCGGTTGCTGCGGCGGCTCCGGCCTTCGCGCGGGCCAACAGTCGCAATGCGGACCCGCCAAAATACCCCACCCCACCCCCTCCCCATGCCAGTGTCTGCTGCGCCATTCCTCCCCACTGTGTCCGACACGCGCGCCAACATTGCCCGCTTTCTCTTCAGTGTTGCGTTTACTCGCTTCCCATCGGTGATGTAACCGATTATTGCCCCCTCCCCTCACTCCCTCACCATTTTGTCATACCAAAATCACCAGAACTTATAACGTTTCAACCTCACTGGTTTGGAGGTTGACTCATCACTATCAGGAATTAGAGTAAAATAAATGTTTTCACAAAACATGGTTCTAATCGCAATTTTTTAAAATAAACATGATACTTTTCAGTTTAATTACGTAAGACATGTTCGATCCAGCTCTTGGCCGAGGCCGCTACTGCTCACTCGTGTAGAAGATCTCGACCACCGACCGATGTGGCACAGCGGTAAGAGATTCAACGGATTGGAAATATCGTCAACCATTTGCAAAATATAGATTTATTAAATCCTGACCATGGTTTCGACAGTTTTAAAGCAGTCTTCATATGGGCTGGGGATGGGCTGTCAGCGGTACAATACTCCGCTCTTTAGCCAAGAGCATTCATAACGATATAACGAAGATGATAGAGAAAAAATATGACTGTTTACGTTTTAAATTAAAAAGATTCTTCCATGTAAAAAGCACTGCAGCACTGCACTTTGAATCACCATCTGGAGGACCTGCACTGGGTGAGAAGTAATATGGGAGGAGACAATATTTTCTTTAGAGGCTGAGGGGTGTAGGTAAAGAGGTAGGGGTCCGCCAGGTGTGGAAACTATGGTGATGATACGTAAGATGCGTCTCATCTGCTTAATCACCATTTAAAATACACGATTTAAAAGTAGTAGCTCTCTACTGTAGAGCTTTGTCTTAAAACTTTTTAAGGGGGGTAGGACGTCAAACGGGCTGACTTGCAGCAGGAGAGGCACCACAGGACATTTTAATTTCCACTGTCTATACTTTTACAAATAAATTCACAAAACTTTAACAGAATGACCAGGAAGGATTCAGGATTCATATTCATAGCAGTGGAAGCTCAAAAACGTAACAAAACACATTTTTTTGCATGTGAAATTTCATCATTTTTTCACTTACTACTGGCTGCATTTGTTGCTATAGGTACACTTGTCTTCCTAAGTAAGAGAGATTCTTCAATGACTTTTGCACAGCATACAAACCATAGTTACAGTTGTATGAAACTCTAGAAGTTATTTAATTTATGAAAAAATGAATGAACTGTTACATTTTAAACTTCATGTTTAGAAAAAACTCAAGTTTTATAGTTAATTATCTCATTTTTTTCTACAGTTTTGTAAAAGATTTGGAAAATTCTGGAGTTTCATATACCTGTAACTACTGTTTGTATGCTATGAAAAATTCATCGAAGAATATCTCTTACTTAGGAAGATGGCAGGGAACCTCCATGGCATACAGTCAATGTAAAGAAACTGCATAATAGGTGTAAAACAAAGCGTAAGGCTACTGATAGAGAGATACTGAATGAAATGTGTTTGGCTATCAAGAGAGAAATGCGTGAAGTCTTCAATGACTACTGTAGCAGAATATTGTCAAGTGATCTTTCACAGAACCCAAAGAAATTCTGGTCGTATGTAAAGGCTGTTAGTGGCACCAAAGTTAGTGTCCAGTCCCTAGTGAGTGAGACAGAAAACTGACATCGAGGGTAGCAAAGAAAAAGCTGAAATGGTTAACTCCGTTTTGAAATGTTTCTTTACAAAGGAAAACCCAAGGGAATTGTCCCAATTTAATTCTCATATCACTGAAGAGATGAATGAAATAAGGATTGATGTCAGCGGTGCTGAGAAACAGGTGAAATCTTTAAAACTGAACGAAGCTCCCGGCTCCAATGCAACCCCTGTGAGATTCTACAACGAACTTGTGGCTGAGTTCGCCCCACTTCCAATTATAATCTATCATAGATTCCTCGAACAAAAAACCGTGCCCAGTTCTTGTAGAAAGGCACAGGTCACCTGTCTACAAGAAGGGTAGTAGAAGCGATTCACAAAACTTCTGTTGAGTATCTTTGACATCGATTTGTTGTACAATCTTTGAATATATTCTGAGCTCAAACATACCAAGGTATCTTGAACACTGTGCGGCTGGTCCCGGCGGAGGTTCGAATCCTCCCTCGGGCCTGGGTGTGTGTGTTTGTACTGAGGATAATTTAGGTTAAGTAGTGTGTAAGCTTAGGGACTGATGACTTTAGCAGTTAAGTCCCATAGGATTTCATACACAAAAAGTATCTTGAACAGGATGACCTCCTCAATGCCACAACCATCATGTATTACGAAAACATTGAACATGTGGAACCCAACTCACACTTTTTTCACATGACGTACTGGAAGCTTTGGATCAAGGAAACCAGGTAGATGCAGTATTTATTAATTTTTGAAAAGCATTTGACTCCATACTACACCTATCCTTATTGTCAAAAGTATGATCATTTGGGGTATCCAGTGAAATTTGAGATTGGGTTGAGGACATTTTGGTATGGGGGACACAGGATGTTATCTTGGATGGATAGTCATTGTCAGATGTAGAAGTAACTTTGGGTGTGCCCAGGAAAGTGTGTTGGGAGTCTTACAGTTCATATTGTATATTAATGATCTTGCAGACTTTTAACAGACGATGCAGTTATGTATAATGAAGTACTACTTGACAGAAGCTGCGTAAATATTCAGTCAGATCTTGATAAGATTTCAACGTGGTGCTGTGAATGACGACTTGCTACAGATGTTCCAAAATGTAAAATTATGCACTTCACTTAGTGTGCCTTCATTTATTAATTACGTTACTGTGTTATTTTGTAACACTCCCTTCTAGTGTATTTTTAATATAGCGTGCTTTATCAGTACGGCCCTTTAGAATGATGCTTCACAAGAGATGATTTACCTCCCCCCTCCCTCACATACCACTTATCCCTTACTCTTTTAATATTTGCAATTTCTCTGTCACAGTGCGTCCTTTACAGTTTTCTTTCATGTCAGGTGTCAAGTGTAAGCTGCCGCCAGCATACTGGTTGGCAAAGAGGGTGCAAGAATATTGATCATAGGCACTGAATCAAGCACGCCTGTCAGGAGAGAGGCCAAAGACAGATTCGCAAGTAACATGTCGCCAATGGCCTCTCCTCCACCAGTATTTAGATCACCGCTGCCAGAACCAGATTCATGCATACCATTTGCTCGTGATTCTGTTGCTTTCATCCTCCCAGATTCAAGGCCTCATGCGACCATGCGGCCTTCACAGCCGCCTACTGGTGACACCAGGGTAACCAGGAGGAGCAGATGGACGATGCTTCCTCGCCCCCGCTGTCCCCGATCACCGACCCAATCGACCTGGGCCCACAGTCTCCTTCGCTGTCATCACCCCAGGACACGTCCTCAGGCCTGGGAATCTGCCCCGGCAGCAGTTTTCTGGAGGATGTTCCTGTTGCCTTGCAAGCCAGATGGCAGGGTACAGTCGGGAGTACACTGTCCTCCCCAGTCACGGCTCCCAGCTCATTTCTACATCCAGCATCCTGCCTCCCTACACGTTGTCGTTCGCAGCCTCCTTACATGACAATGGTGCAGCATTTTGTAGGGAGGAATGTATTGGCATAAACTGTAGACAGCGCACCAGTCAGCAAAGAGGGTGCAAGAAGCTCGATAACAGGTGTTCAATCAAGTGCGCCTATCAGGAGAGAGGCTAAAGACATACTCGCAAGCAACGCGGCATCTCGACTCTCTCTACCACCAGTATTTAGATCGCCACCACGGTGGCAACTGGAGAGCCAAGTCTTTGATTTTGAAGCATCTGTCGCATCTTGTTGCCAAATCGATGGGCAGGACTCTGAGATGCTGGAATCTTTTCCCTTGGACCACAGAAAAATAGCACAGGCCACGGAAGCAGACCCACATTTCAACATTTTGTTGCATTACATTCGCATATCTAGGCCTCGTTCATTGAAAGGTATCCACAACTCAGTTGTGCGCTGATACTTTGCTCATCTTCATAGCCTTTCAGTTCAACAAGGTGTGATTCTAGTTCAAAATGCCAATGGACAATCACGTGTGCTTATTCCCAAAGTGTTGCGACAGGATGTGTTGCAATTGCTCCACCAAGGACACCGAGGAATTGTTTGCACTGCCGGTTGGAGTGGCCGTGCGGTTCTAGGCGCTACAGTCTCGAACCGAGCGACCGCTACGGTCGCAGGTTCGAATCCTGCCTCGGGCATGGATGTGTGTGATGTCCTTAGGTTAGTTAGGTTGAATCAGTTCTAAGTTCTAGGCGACTGATCACCTCAGAAGTTAAGTCGCATAGTGCTCAGAGCCAATTGTTTGCACTAAACAATTAGCACAATGGCACTGTACTTGGCAGGGCAAGGACGTTCACATTGAACAGATGACGTAACAGTATCGCACATGCTCGGAAAACCACTCCACTCCACCACAGATATTCTCAGCTTGGCCTAAGACTCAATCGCCATGGCAATGAGTGCACATAGACTTTCCAGGACCATTTTGTAACACTCGTTTGCTCATCGCGGTAGCAAGTTCTCATTTGCGGTGCCTATGGCTTCTTCATAGAGGGTCTATACAAGGGCGATGTACTTGAGGACAATATTATGGAAACGGAAGAGATGTAGATGAAGATGAAATGGGAGATACGATACTGCGTGAAGAGTTTGACAGAGCACTGAAAGACCTGAGTCGAAACAAGGCCCCCGGAGTAGACAACATTCCATTGGAACTACTGTCGGCCTTGGGAGAGCCAGTCCTGACAAAACTCTACCATCTGGTGAGCAAGGTGTACGAAACAGGCGAAATACCCTCAGACTTCAAGAAGAATATAGTAATTCCAATCCCAAAGAAAGCAGGTGTTGACAGATGTAAAAATTACCGAACAATCAGTTTAATAAGCCACAGCTGCAAAATACTAACACGAATGCTTTACAGAGGAATGGAAAAACTAGTAGAAGCCGACCTCGGGGAAGATCAGTTTGGATTCCGTAGAAATACTGGAACACGTGAGGCAATACTGACCCTACGACTTATCTTAGAAGAAAGATTAAGGAAAGGCAAACCTACGTTTCTAGCATTTGTAGACTTAGAGAAAGCTTTTGACAATGTTGACTGGAATACTCTCTTTAAAATTCTGAAGGTGGCAGGGGTAAAATACAGGGAGCGAAAGGCTATTTACAATTTGTACAGAAACCAGATGGCAGTTATAAGAGTCGAGGAAAATGAAACGGAAGCAGTGGTTGGGAAGGGAGTAAGACAGTGTTGTAGCCTCTCCCCGATGTTATTCAATCTGTATATTGAGCAAGCAGTAAAGGAAACAAAAGAAAAATTCAGAGTAGGTATTAAAATCCATGGAGGAGAAATAAAAACTTTGAGGTTCGCCGATGACATTGTAATTCTGTCAGAGACAGCAAAGGACTTGGAAGAGCAGTTGAACGGAATGGACAGTGTCTTGAAACGAGGATATAAGATGAACATCAACAAAAGCAAAACGAGGATAATGGAATGTAGTCGAATTAAGTCGGGTGATGCTGAGGGAATTAGATTAGGAAATGAGACACTTAAAGTAGTAAAGGAGTTTTGCTATTTGGGGAGCAAAATAACTGATGATGGTCTAAGCAGAGAGGATATGAAATGTAGACTGGCAATGGCAAGGAAAACGTTTCTGAAGAAGAGAAATTTGTTTACATCGAGTATAGATTTAAGTGTCAGGAAGTCATTTCTGAAAGTATTTGTATCGAGTGTAGCCATGTATGGAAGTGAAACATGGACGATAAATAGTTTAGACAAGAAGAGAATAGAAGCTTTCGAAATGTGGCGCTACAGAAGAATGCTGAAGATTAGATGGGTAGATGACATAACTAATGAGGAAGTATTGAATAGGATTGGGGAGAAGAGAAGTTTGTGGCACAACTTGACAAAAAGAAGGGATCGGTTGGTAGGACATTTTCTGAGGCATCAAGGGATCAGCAATCTAGTATTGGAGGGCAGCGTAGAGGGTAAAAATCGTAGAGGGAGACCAAGAGATGAATACACTAAGCAGATTCAGAAGGACGTAGGTTGCAGTAGGTACTGGGAGATGAAGAAGCTTGCACAGGATAGAGTAGCATGGAGAGCTGCATCAAACCAGTCTCAGGACTGAAGACCACAACAACAATGGCTTCTACCACATCACGGAGCACCATTCAAGCATTGTCCTTCATAATTTGCATAGAAGGTTTGCCAGAAGTACTTGTGTCGGACAACGGACCACATTTCACTTCACATGACTTTGAACAGTTTTGTAAACGAAACGGCATTCGTCATCTAACCAGTGCTCTGTTTCACCCCAGTCCAACGGAGAAGCAGAACGCTTCGTACGCACTTTCGAACAACAGATGGCAAAGCTTTGCACCACCCACACACGGGAAGAGGTGCTGCAACTCTTTCTCGCCTCCTATCGCTCCCACACACGAGATGGACCATCACCGGCGGATGGCTCCTGCCATCGGACGCTGCTCCACTTGCTACACTCACCGTAACATACGGCGCCGCCAGTGGACTGCAAGTATCGCTTTGCGCCGCGTTATCTCATTCTTTTCGGGGTTTATGGAAACTGTGCGTGCTGGGAAAGAGGATTAATCCAGGAACGCATTGGCTCTTCTATGTATTTGATTGCAGGTCCCGATTTTTTGCAGCGCAGCCACCAGAACCAAATTCGTGCATGTCATTTGCCCCATAATTCTGCTGCGTTTTTCCCCAAAAATTCACGTCCTCATGGGACCACGCGGCCTTCGAGGCCGCACACTGGTGCCACCAGGGCTATCCAGGAGGAGCGGATGGACGATGCGCCCTCGCCCCCGCCGTCCCCTCTCACCGACCCAATGGACTTGGACCCGCCATTGCCGTCGCTGTCATCGCCCCAGAACACGCCCTCAGCCTGGATGTGTGGCCTGGCAGCAATTTTCTGGAGGATGTACCTGTTGCCTTGCAAACCAAATGGCGGGGTACGGTTGGGTGTACGCCGTCCTCCACAGTCACAGCTCCCAGCTCATCTCCATGTCCAGCATCCCCCCCCTCCCCCCCGCCCCTGTTGTCGTTCGCAGCCTCTCTACACGATACACGACAACGGTGCTGCATTTCGGCGGGGGGAGGGGGGGGGATGTGGTGGCGTAAGCTGTCGCCAGCGACACCGGTCGGCAAAGAGGGTGCAAGAAGGTCGATTATAATCGCTGAATCGTGCGCCTATCACGAGAGAGGCCAAACACAGACTCGCAAGCAACGTGTGGCCAACACCCTTTCGATCACCAGTATTTAGATCGCAGCCGCGGAATGGAGGGCCCAGTCAGTCACACCCAGTCCGAGGGTTCCTGCCACTCGCAGCCTCAGTTACCAGCTCAGTCATTATTCTAGTTGGCGTCTGTCAGTTCACATCACCGGCTATGAGAGTGGGACTTGCACTTCTCCAGCAGTGAGGCTAGCGTGGATTATTACAGAAGAGCTTGTACCACAGCACATCGACTACCTTAAAGGTGTAGCTTTCTGTTCTGGTAAAGAAAGAACCCTGTTAATACATGTGCGCAGTTGTGTTGTAGAAAAGGGGTACCGATCACCACATTATATCCTCTCCTTTCTTCCCATGGTACAACGCTCTACAGTGGCAAGACAACACAAAATTATTCACTGATAATACTTCCTTAAAGCGCTTTTGCTTTGACACTCAGGTTTGTTTCTGTGGCGTATTCATGCACAAGTGCTTCCCGTGCGTTTTTGAGATATAGTTAACAGTTAGCTACGTTTACTTGAGCCTGCGAGCTCTTTATAAGTCATGTGACTCTAATGGCATACCGTTTTACCCCCCCCCTCCTCCCTCCCTCTTTCAACTTTTTAGTTAAAATTGTAATTCTAGTGAAACGCCCTGCTAAGCCCGCAGGACAGGACAGGTAGTTGGAATTGTGGAAAGGGGCCGAAATGAGCGGCTGTCAGTTAAACTCGAACACATATAACTTTATTATTTGAGAAAATATTACAGCACAAATTTTGAACATAGTTATCGGCTGAATAGGCCACACTATCTTATGCCTTAAGGGCACAACCGTTTAAATTTAAAACGGCTAAAAGCCGTTAACTTAAGATTCAGACCCAAAACAGAATATTTAGAAGGCAGAAGGCCTCACGTAAGTAAGTTCTATAACTTGGAAGAACGCCCAACAAATCTAACACTTGAAAATCAAACAAATTTAATTTAAAGAGGGCTGAAGGCCCATGATTTAAGACTCAAGGTAAAATTAACCAAAAAAAAAAAACACAGCAGAAGGCCTTATTTTCAATTAGGCTGAAGGCCCAAACAGTCTGATGCTCGAAATACAAGATCCTTAATTTAAAAACGGCTGAAAGCCCCATGACTTAAAACTCGAAGTAAATAAATTTAAACAACAAAGCCTTATCTTAAATTAGGCTGAAGGTCCCAAACAATCTAACACTTGTCAAGCAAGAAACTTTACTTTACAAACGGCTGAAGGCCCATTGTAACAACAACAACGCTGTACTATTGTACATATAAGTAAATTTTTTTTTCATCTGATTTTTCGATGAACTAGTGTAATTGAAGTTCTGATTTCAGTTCTTTTTGTTTCATGTCATTGTGTTAAGAAAACTGTAAACGAATTTCAATGTGAATATTAATGTTTATGTCAAATGTCAAGCAATATTGTAATAGAATTGAAGTGTAACAAATGTTGAGACTGTTGTAAGATGTTAAAATTGTAATTGTGCGTCTGGTCCATACGTAGGCAATGTGTTAGAATATGTAGAATGCAAAACCTCGGGTGAATACCCTGTCTGTAAGGGAGCGGTAAAAGGTGGATGGCAGGCGAGCGTGGGAAAATGCGCACGGGCGCTGCGCGGCACAACGGGCTCAGCAGTAATAGTTGGAGTTTGGCTTTGGTCTGAGCAACACGTTCTGGATCGAGGAGGCTCTCCTGGAAGACGTAGTTTCATTGAGCCTCGGGTATGCCGTTCCAACGCCCGTACAGCATGGCAAAATTCCATAGGCACTAAACGGAAAAGTATTGCGACGCTATGAAGAAATAAAGTGCCGGTACATCAAGAGCCATAGCTGTGGTTGTATGTGTGATCTGTGCCTCGGCATCTCGCCGCCCGCCAACCGCCGCATCGATACAAACCGGTTGAAACTTTTAGTACTGTATTCGTATGGACCACTGTTACTTTTGTTCCATACTGTTCAATAACAACTTAATAACAACTTAAATTTTACCAGAACTTTCCTATCATTTAATTATCCTCACAACTAACCTAGACAGGGTCCTTTCCAAATGTTGTGCAATCCGAGTGTCCCGAGATGAAAAATTAAAGTTTGTGTTAATAATAATTACCTGCAGACCTAGCTATGTTAGAATGGTGTTTAAAGAACTGTTTTGTTAATGAACCAGTAAATGAATGACGAAGGTCTGACAAAGTTGGAAGATAACTTTAATATTGATTTAGTAATGAAGTTTAATTATTTCGAGACAGATATAAAGGTATTTAAATAAGCAGGAAATAAGATAAAAAGAGTAGTAACTCATATACTGGAAATCTTGAGCGCATAATGAATTCAGTAATCAACTTTTTTAATACAGTGATCATAACAGTTTCAGGGTCCCCCCTCCCCCCCTTTTTTATTCATTTGAATTCTGAAGTGTTCTAAATTCATTTGACCAGCAAAAGTTAAAGTCAATATATATATGTCAAAAGTTATCAGTGTTTTATCTTTATCAAAACTGACATTTTGTGTGTGGCCCCAAAGTGCTATTTCTAGGGTAACCTATGCCCGATTTTAATCAGATCAATAGACAGTACGAAGTTTGGTAGTATACATTATAGTGTGGTGTTATGTATTCATGGTTTTTCCATATCAGTACAGAAAGTGAAACTATCAGTTCAATAGATTTTCTGGTTCTAAAATTTACTATATTATGCAGTGTTACTACGTGTTGTTTAGCATGAATATACACCAACTTGTACAGGGAAGAAACTCAGTTAATGCCTAATTAGGCTGGCGACCGTATTATTAACAAATTGGTAGCATCTGCTGTGTTGCTTTTTGTCCGTCCTGACGTGTAGTTGTATTTCGGACTTATTTGACGTATCAATGTTATTACAGAGTGGGTGTAAGTCTGATTTGCCACCATTCAGGTACACGCGGTCAATATCTATACAAAAATCGCGTCTCGTAAGGTGAACCCCACTCACTTACCATAGTACAGGCTTTAATGAGGATTGTGTGCCCCACGCGCAAGTTTCAAGTGGCTCCCGGTGACAGGACATCCAGTTGTTGTCGGTCACAAATTAACGTGAATACCGAACAGTGGATGTTCAGTGGCACGAATTGCAATATCATTCAGTAAAGTAAATAGCAGTGAACGTCAAGTACTGTAGTGAGGTGTAGTTTGCGTTCAGTGTGGACAAGAACGTAGCCACAGTGGATGTGCCGAGTGTAATGGAAAATGCGGCTGGCAATGACAGGAGTGTACGCGGCCAGATAACAGATGGCGTTAGCGGAAGACAGTTGGCGTACATACAATATCACGAGCATGTTAACGAACAGATTGAAATGTCGAGATTGCCTAGAACACAACAAGGAATAAAACAGGAAGTAGAGGATGACTTTGTAGATGATAGTGGGTATGTGAATGAATCCACTGACATGTTTGATTCACCACAGATAAAGAAAGAACCGAAAGGAAATTTTGAAGTAGGATCGGAACAAACCGATTCCGTAGAACAAAAGAGTGTGAAAATTTTAAGCATGAACGACTTATTTGAACGATTAACCAAACAAATTGCAGGACAGAATGATCAGCTTAAAACACATGTTGACGAGCAGCTTAAAACACAAAGTAATCAGCTCAGAACACAGAATGATCAGATTAAAAGACTAGTTGGTCAGCTTAAAGCACAGGTCGAAGAACAAGGAATTAAAATTAGTAAACAAATAGAACAGGTAGAACAAAAAGTTGGTAATTCAATCTCTGTAGTAAATACTATGAAGTCTGAAATTGGCACAATTAATAAAAATATGAATACTATGCAGGGGGAAATTGACAACATTAACAGTAGGTTTGATGTTGAAATTCTCAACATCAAAGAGAAAGTAGAGCCTCTAGTTGAAACAAAAGTAGACGAAAAAGTTTTCGGTCTTAAAACTGAGATCGTAAACGAATGCCAACATGGAACCTCACAGTTGAAAAAGGCAGTTTCAGATACTGAAAGAGATTTAGGCGAAATAGTTACCGGATGTGTACAAAAGTGTGAACAAAATACATCGAAAATTCAAGGCAAAATTTTCGATATCGAGAGTAAAATCAAAGATAGGCCTGGTGTTGTCTGTAATGGCACACCACTTATGAAGCTGTTGGAAGGTGAGCAACGCTTCGATCCCGCCAAAAAACATAACGGATGGCATCCGTTAGATTTCATCAAAAATTGCGAGAGGATGTTTCCTGAACACTTGTCTGGTCAGGAGAAGATAAACGTAGTAATTAGCGCCTTAGCAGGTGACGCTAAGCGCTGGGGAATTAACTTGAATATGGAACTAATGACGTTCGAAGAGTTTAAACAAAAGTTTACAGAAGAATACTGGTCCGAACAAAAACAGGATCATTTGTGGCGCTAGTTTATCATGGCCAAACTTCGCGATAACAGGGGCAGGAATTCTTTGAAAGATTTCTGCGAATATTGGTACCGAAAGTTGACACATTTAAGAGGGAGAAGATCCGATTCTGAAATCGTATGGGAGCTATATAAAAAGCTTCCAGAAGATTCGAAGAGATATGTGGAAGCAATCATCGCAGCTTCCAAGCGTTTCTCGAAAGGGTCGAAGACGAAGACCACTGGCGCGAAAGTCGTGCCAATTATCAGAATTTTAGTAACAGGAATAACCGCAATAATGACGAGATAAATGACGGCGATGGGTTTCGCGTCAACATGATACAGAGAGGTAGAGGCAGAGGAAGAGGAAGAGGGGGTTATCCAGGTCGCGGTAGAGGGTACACCGCGCAAGATAATAACGATGCGGGAAACTGATTTCCGCGAACGTTGCGGGCCAAACGGAAGCGGACAGAACATACCGGCCCCGATTTAAGAAACATTACCCGACTGACAGTAAAGTTATGAGACAGCTTAGAGACAGGCGTGGAACGACGCAACGTGTTGTTGCGGAACAAGCATCAGGTGCCAGCGCAGATGACTCATCTTTGCCGCGCAGAGCGATACATGTTAACAGGCGAGTGGAGCATCAGAGGGCAACGGCCCAGCCTAGCAGAACAGATGTTCAGAGAGAAGCCGCTAGCAAGGCGGCAGAATTAGGTACAAACATTGCCGTAAGAGCTGGTGAATACATTACATGTGGTAATTCTGTGGCGAAGGAAATAGTAGATGGAACAGTGGATACACAGAGAGGTGCGGTTAGCAGTGTTAGCAATGAAGTAAATGGCGAGAATGAACTAGCAGAAGTAACTGATTGGCGTGTGCAGATCGACGATCTGTACAAGGGCCTCAAGCAATGTGAGTGGGAGGATTTTAAGAAGCAGTATGGGGCAAGGAGGTTAATTAGTGAAAAAGGAGATAGTAGGGACATCGATAAGGTGACGTGGCCCGAATTTAAAGAGGAGAGAGTAAATAGCGCCGCGCAAAGTACGCGTGCTGCCGATAGGACGATGGTTAAAGATAGGAAGGAATTGGAGGATGAAATCCTAAGCATTGACGAGGAAGTAACTTCTGTTAACGATCCGCCAATAGTACAAGCTGTTACCGAAAGGCACCATGGGGAAGGGGCAGGTAATTACCTAAGAATAATTGAAGTCCACGAGGATTACACTAAATATGAAGTAACAGTGGATGTGAGTAAAGCTGATAATGAGGCCGTTTTGCCTAAAGAGGATATTGAGTTGAAAGTAAAGCCTGACGAAAGTGCAGAGGAAGAACTTAGTGCCTGTCTCAGAAAAGCTTTTATGTTAGAACCTGAAAGCGATCCAGAATGGTCGGATTCTGACGATAGTTCAGCTGACGAGTATTTCGGTACTAGTGAAAGTAATGGGAATACAGCTAATTGCGATATTGTACCTACTGATGACGAAGTTTCAAAACAAAATCCAGATGTTGAGACTGAAAACAGAAAAAAGGAGCCTCCGGACGACTCAGTGTTTATTTTGCAAAGAATTCAAGTAAGCAAAGACTTTGAACTCGAGAAACCTAGAAAGCCACCAGATATAAATGGTTCACAGGTCAGGTACGTATCTTGGAACGATGTCACAGTCGACCAAGGTGCGTTGCGGAAAGAACAGGAAGGGGCATGATTTAGAGTCTGGGGCAGAATTATATCAGACTTCGAGAATGTCACGAACACCTTACATCATGGAACTATTGGGTTCCCACCGGAAGCAGTTTTGTTAGGCAGCAGAAGTAAAAGTTTAATTGAGGAAAAATTAGAGTTTCCACCTTGTACAAGCTTGGGGTTGAGTCAAAAGAAAGAATTAGTCAGAAAAAGGGCAAAGCAAAAAGCTGAATCTAGATCTAAAAGACATGGTAAAAACCTGAAAGTTTCAAAATTTAAAATTGGGAATTATGTTCTTTTAAAAACTGACGAAAAATCTAGTGAACTGAACCATGAAATTTCCAAATTTAAATATATTTATAATGGACCATATATAATACAGAACATTCCACACGATAATGCTTACTACCTGATCTACCCAAAATCCAAGAGACCTTTAGGTGTAAGAAACGTTGTGGACCTGAAACTGTGTGTCCCTAGGAGTGAGTGACCTAAGTACAATCAGAAAGCAATCTGCAGTAAATGTGCTGTATGTTATACTGAGACTATTTTGTTCTAAATGTAACAAATCTTTGTACATGTATGTATACCAATGTCAGTGTGCTAATGTGCTTATGTGAGTTTCAGATTACCAAATGTATTATAAATGTAAAGATTTATGGAGAAAAGGGCTGAAAAGAAAGGGTAAATGCTGCAAGCCAAATAAAAGATGGAACTGTCAAACACCAAAGAGGGCAGATAAATAGTCAAAGGAGAATTGTAAGTGTGGTGCAGGTGATGTGATAAAAAAATGCGAAATGGACTGCAGAAATCTGAATAATAGGCAGCAAATGTGTGTAGTGATTTTCTAAATATTATTGTGTGTTTATTAGTAAATAAGAAAATGGACTGCCATTCAATGCAAGCAGCAATAAATTGTCTTGTAGTGTATATAGGTATTTGTATATGCTTTGTAGTTAAATGCTTGTGTTTCAGCTTTTGAATTTATTTTTCTGAGAAATTTAATAATAAGTAATTTGCTATTTAAATCATGTTCTGATAGGAGGTTGGACTGTGCCAAAGGAACTTGAGCAAATGATAGGTAAATGTTCTCGATATATTAAAAAGTATAGACCTCTATAATGTGAGAGAAAGGAAGTTTAGTGATACAAAAATTTATGATGGTACATTCACTCAAAGATTCAGAACCACTGTATAAATATAAAGTTTAGTGTTCCCATCAAACTTGCACTTACTGAAATTTACTGGAAACAGGGGCATGTGTAACAACAACAACGCTGTACTATTGTACATATAAATAAATTTTTTTCATCTGATTTTTCGATGAACTAGTGTAATTGAAGTTCTGATTTCAGTTCTTTTTTGTTTCATGTGATTGTGTTAAGAAAACTGTAAACGAATTTCAATGTGAATATTAATGTTTATGTCAAATGTCAAGCAATATTGTAATAGAATTGAAGTGTAACAAATGTTGAGACTGTTGTAAGATGTTAAAATTGTAATTGTGCGTCTGGTCCATACGTAGGCAATGTGTTAGAATATGTAGAATGCAAAACCTCGGGTGAATACCCTGTCTGTAAGGGAGCGGTAAAAGGTGGATGGCAGGCGAGCGTGGGAAAATGCGCACGGGCGCTGCACGGCACAACGGGCTCAGCAGTAGTAGTTGGAGTTTGGCTTTGGTCTGAGCAACACGTTCTGGATCGAGGAGGCTCTCCTGGAAGACGTAGTTTCATTGAGCCTCGGGTATGCCGTTCCAACGCCCGTACAGCATGGCAAAATTCCATAGGCACTAAACGGAAAAGTATTGCGACGCTATGAAGAAATAAAGTGCCGGTACATCAAGAGCCATAGCTGTGGTTGTATGTGTGCTCTGTGCCTCGGCATCTCGCCGCCCGCCAACCGCCGCATCGATACAAACCGGTTGAAACTTTTAGTACTGTATTCGTATGGACCACTGTTACTTTTGTTCCATACTGTTCAATAACAACTTAATAACAACTTAAATTTTACCAGAACTTTCCTATCATTTAATTATCCTCACAACTAACCTAGACAGGGTCCTTTCCAAATGTTGTGCAATCCGAGTGTCCCGAGATGAAAAATTAAAGTTTGTGTTAATAATAATTACCTGCAGACCTAGCTATGTTAGAATGGTGTTTAAAGAACTGTTTTGTTAATGAACCAGTAAATGAATGACGAAGGTCTGACAAAGTTGGAAGATAACTTTAATATTGATTTAGTAATGAAGTTTAATTATTTCGAGACAGATATAAAGGTATTTAAATAAGCAGGAAATAAGATAAAAAGAGTAGTAACCCATATACTGGAAATCTTGAGCGCATAATGAATTCAGTAATCAATTTTTTTAATACAGTGATCATAACAGTTTCAGGGTCCCCCCTCCCCCCCTTTTTTATTCATTTGAATTCTGAAGTGTTCTAAATTCATTTGACCAGCAAAAGTTAAAGTCAATATATATATGTCAAAAGTTATCAGTGTTTTATCTTTATCAAAACTGACATTTTGTGTGTGGCCCCAAAGTGCTATTTCTAGGGTAACCTATGCCCGATTTTAATCAGATCAATAGACAGTACGAAGTTTGGTAGTATACATTATAGTGTGG
Organism: Schistocerca piceifrons; assembly: GCF_021461385.2. NCBI lineage: Eukaryota > Metazoa > Arthropoda > Insecta > Orthoptera > Acrididae > Schistocerca > Schistocerca piceifrons. The sequence goes on along the minus strand of NC_060141.1, from coordinate 315,600,945 downwards.
TGTTATGTATTCATGGTTTTTCCATATCAGTACAGAAAGTGAAACTATCAGTTCAATAGATTTTCTGGTTCTAAAATTTACTATATTATGCAGTGTTACTACGTGTTGTTTAGCATGAATATACACCAACGTGTACAGGGAAGAAACTCAGTTAATGCCTAATTAGGCTGGCGACCGTATTATTAACAAATTGGTAGCATCTGCTGTGTTGCTTTTTGTCCGTCCTGACGTGTAGTTGTATTTCGGACTTATTTGACGTATCAATGTTATTACAGAGTGGGTGTAAGTCTGATTTGCCACCATTCAGGTACACGCGGTCAATATCTATACAAAAATCCTGTCTCGTAAGGTGAACCCCACTCACTTACCATAGTACAGGCTTTAATGAGCATTGTGTGCCCCACGCGCACGTTACACCATGACTTAAAACACAGCTAAAAACAATTCAACTTTAATTCCAAACGATGGGCTATGAGCCATACAAATACACACAACAGAAAATAAGAAAAGGCAATGCAGCTAACGGCGCTCAGAAGTTTCGGGGCTCGGCCAGCACTTGAAATACTAACGTTCACTTAGGTGAGACAGGCAGTCGGCGCAACTATCCTCAATCCGGCGGCAACCCAACCGACAGACCGTCAACAGGCCAATGCTCAAGGTGAGTCCCACTCCGCACTTGCACCCAAATTTAGGGAAATGGCAGCATTAGGGAAATGGCAGCAAGAGAGGGGAAGAAAACCAATGTGCACTCCGTGTGCATACCGGGGGGAGTCATTCCAGATGTGGAAAGGGTCCTTCCGGATGCCATGAAGGGTACAGGGTGCACCCATCTGCAGGTGGTCGCTCATGTCGGCACCAATGATGTGTGTCGCTATGGATCGGAGGAAATCCTCTCTGGCTTCCGGCGGCTATCTGATTTGGTGAAGACTGCCAGTCTCGCTAGCGGGATGAAAGCAGAGCTCACCATCTGCAGCATCGTCGACAGGACTGACTGCGGACCTTTGGTACAGAGCCGAGTGGAGGGTCTGAATCAGAGGCTGAGACGGTTCTGCGACCGTGTGGGCTGCAGATTCCTCGACTTGCGCCATAGGGTGGTGGGGTTTCGGGTTCCGCTGGATAGGTCAGGAGTCCACTACACGCAACAAGCGGCTACACGGGTAGCAGGGGTTGTGTGGCGTGGGCTGGGCGGTTTTTTAGGTTAGATGGCCTTGGGCAAGTACAGAAAGGGCAACAGCCTCAACGGGTGCGGGGCAAAGTCAGGACATGCGGGGACCAAGCAGCAATCGGTATTGTAATTGTCAACTGTCAAAGCTGCGTTGGTAAAGTACCGGAACTTCAAGCGCTGATAGAAAGCACCGAAGCTGAAATCGTTATAGGTACAGAAAGCTGGCTTAAGCCAGAGATAAATTCTGCCGAAATTTTTACAAAGGTACACACGGTGTTTAGAAAGGATAGATTGCATTCAACCGGTGGTGGAGTGTTCATCGCTGTTAGTAGTAGTTTATCCTGTAGTGAAGTAGAAGTGGATAGTTCCTGTGAATTATTATGGGTGGAGGTTACACTAAACGACCGAACTAGGTTAATAATTGGCTCCTTTTACCGACCTCCCGACTCAGCAGCATTAGTGGCAGAACAACTGAGAGAAAATTTGGAATACATTTCACATAAATTTTCTCAGCATGTTATAGTCTTAGGTGGAGATTTCAATTTACCAGATATAGACTGGCACACTCAGATGTTTAGGACGGGTGGTAGGGACAGAGCATCGAGTGACATTATACTGAGTGCACTATCCGAAAATTACCTCGAGCAATTAAACAGAGAACCGACTCGTGGAGATAACATCTTGGACCTACTGATAACAAACAGACCCGAACTTTTCGAATCTGTATGTACAGAACAGGGAATCAGTGATCATAAGGCCGTTGCAGCATCCCTGAATATGGAAGTTAATAGGAATATAAAAAAAGGGAGGAAGGTTTATCTGTTTAGCAAGAGTAATAGAAGGCAGATTTCAGACTACCTAACAGATCAAAACGAAAATTTCTGTTCCGACACTGACAATGTTGAGTGTTTATGGAAAAAGTTCAAGGCAATCGTTAAATGCGTTTTAGACAGGTACATGCCGAGTAAAACTGTGAGGGACGGGAAAAACCCACCGTGGTACAACAACAAAGTTAGGAAACTACTGCGAAAGCAAAGAGAGCTCCACTCCAAGTTTAAACGCAGCCAAAACCTCTCAGACAAACTGAAGCTAAACAATGTCAAAGTTAGCGTAAGGAGGGCTATGCGTGAAGCGTTCATTGAATTCGAAAGTAAAATTCTATGTACCGACTTGACAGAAAATCCTAGGAAGTTCTGGTCTTACGTTAAATCAGTAAGTGGCTCGAAACAGCATATCCAGACACTACGGGATGATGATGGCATTGAAACAGAGGATGACACGCGTAAAGCTGAAATACTAAACACCTTTTTCCAAAGCTGTTTCACAGAGGAAGACCGCACTGCAGTTCCTTCTCTAAATCCTCGCACAAACGGAAAAATGGCTGACATCGAAATAAGTGTCCAAGGAATAGAAAAGCAACTGGAATCCCTCAATAGAGGAAAGTCCACTGGACCTGACGGGATACCAATTCGATTCTACACAGAGTACGCGAAAGAACTTGCCCCCCTTCTAACAGCCGTGTACCGCAAGTCTCTAGAGGAACGGAGGGTTCCAAATGATTGGAAAAGAGCACAGATAGTCCCAGTCTTCAAGAAGGGTCGTCGAGCAGATGCGCAAAACTATAGACCTATATCTCTTACGTCGATCTCTTGTAGAATTTTAGAACATGTTTTTTGCTCGCGTATCATGTCATTTCTGGAAACCCAGAATCTACTATGTAGGAATCAACATGGATTCCGGAAACAGCGATCGTGTGAGACCCAACTCGCCTTATTTGTTCATGAGACCCAGAAAATATTAGATACAGGCTCCCAGGTAGATGCTATTTTTCTTGACTTCCGGAAGGCGTTCGATACAGTTCTGCACTGTCGCCTGATAAACAAAGTAAGAGCCTACGGAATATCAGACCAGCTGTGTGGCTGGATTGAAGAGTTTTTAGCAAACAGAACACAGCATGTTGTTATCAATGGAGAGACGTCTACAGACGTTAAAGTAACCTCTGGCGTGCCACAGGGGAGTGTTATGGGACCATTGCTTTTCACAATATATATAAATGACTTAGTAGATAGTGTCGGAAGTTCCATGCGGCTTTTCGCGGATGATGCTGTAGTATACACAGAAGTTGCTGCATTAGAAAATTGTAGCGAAATACAGGAAGATCTGCAGCGGATAGGCACTTGGTGCAGGGAGTGGCAACTGACCCTTAACATAGACAAATGTAATGTATTGCGAATACATAGAAAGAAGGATCCTTTATTGTATGATTATATGATAGCGGAACAAACACTGGTAGCAGTTACTTCTGTAAAATATCTGGGAGTATGCGTACGGAACGATTTGAAGTGGAATGATCATATAAAACTAATTGTTGGTAAGGCGGGTACCAGGTTGAGATTCATTGGGAGAGTGCTTAGAAAATGTAGTCCATCAACAAAGGAGGTGGCTTACAAAACACTCGTTCGACCTATACTTGAGTATTGCTCATCAGTGTGGGATCCGTACCAGGTCGGGTTGACGGAGGAGATAGAGAAGATCCAAAGAAGAGCGGCGCGTTTCGTCACTGGATTATTTGGTAACCGTGATAGCGTTACGGAGATGTTTAATAAACTCAAGTGGCAGACTCTGCAAGAGAGGCGCTCTGCATCGCGGTGTAGCTTGCTCGCCAGGTTTCGAGAGGGTGCGTTTCTGGATGAGGTATCGAATATATTGCTTCCCCCTACTTATACTTCCCGAGGAGATCACGAATGTAAAATTAGAGAGATTAGAGCGCGCACGGAGGCTTTCAGACAGTCGTTCTTCCCGCGAACCATACGCGACTGGAACAGGAAAGGGAGGTAATGACAGTGGCATGTAAAGTGCCCTCCGCCACACACCGTTGGGTGGCTTGCGGAGTATCAATGTAGATGTAGATGTAGATTCCAACGATGCTGACAGCAGAGACTGTGGAACAAAACAAGAACAGATCCCAGACAACCCATAAGGGGTTGACGACCAGAAAACCCACGTCGTTTAATCAAACGACCGAGTAACTCAGAGGCAGTACACCGACAAAACGTAAATAAACTTGTCAGTGAAAATCACATAAACTAGACATAGCCCAACGAACATCTTGACGAGGACTAGACGATGGTCACGGCAGAGACTGAGCAATAACGAGGACGAACTACGAGTCGGCGCACACAGCCAACCCATAAGCAATCGCCGGCCAAATACACGTCGTCTGACAAGACGACCGACCGACGGTCAACCAAAGTCGTCCCCACTCAGAACATGTGTGTCGGCAGTCGTCGGCCAAGTGATGGCTATCCGCACCTTCCTGACGCTGCATGTCCCACTGGTGCTACGTTGCAACTGCGCCAACCGACCAACTGCTACACATCAGCACGGAAACAGCACTAAAGTAACGGGGCAGTCATCACAAGCTACACACAATATCACAAACTCTTGGACAAAACGCGACCAATGGTAAAAGCAGTGGCTATGCAGTGACGAGGACGAACCACGAATTGAGACACACACATCTCCAACCCATAAACCATCGGTGAGCAATCACATCGTCCAGTAAGACGACGAACCGGCGATCAACCAAGACCGTCCGTATTGAAACCATGTGTACCGGCAACGGTCGGGCGAGTCATGGCTATCCGAACCTCACTGGCGCTCCAACTTGACCGACTCCTGCCGCGTCCCAACCGTCCGACTGCCATGTCCGAACTCCACTCCTGGCGAGTTGCAACTCCCTGCCAAATACCAACTCACTTACAACACACCAACCGGCAAGTAATAGCAGTCCAACAAAGATAATACGCCGGGGTGCATATCGATAAGCGCTGTTGCTGCCGCTCACGGGCAGGCAAGGCAGCAACTCAGTAACACCAGTAACTGAATTAACAAAATTAGGTGGCAGTACAGTAAAAACAGAATGTAAAAAGAGAGAGATAACACAAACGCGAGCCACTCATGGCTCATCTAGTAATGAATATATTCGTGTGAAATCACACATGCTTGTCATAGCAGCTGCGCGAATAGAGGACACACGGGAGCGCCGCCTACCAGAGGCGACCTGAGACCAGTGTCTCTGCTCTTCAGTCAGTTGGCGCGAATCATTAGGTCTGTACGTCGGATACTTACGCTCTGTAGGATCCAATGACATGTTTTATATATTTTATACATTTCTTATCCAGGTTTGTGACGGAGTCGCAAATATCGTGATAGGAGGTCGCTGGACGCTATCCTGGATGGAGAGTCGGTTGGTTGGTTGATTTGGGGGAAGGGACAAAACAGCGGGGTCATCGGTCCCATCGGATTAGGGAAGGATGGGGAAGGAAGTTGGCCATACCCTGTCAAAGGAATGATTCTGATGATTTAGAGAAATCGCGGAAAACCAAAATCAGTAGGGCCGGACGCGAATTTGAATCGTCGTCTTTCCGAATGTAAATCCACTATGCTAACCACTGGGCCAGTTCGCTCGGTGGCGGAGAGTCATCTACGAGCAGCAGAGTAATGAAATGCTCCACATGAGTGCGACAATATTTTTTCAATTCTTGGTACACATTATATACCATAAAACTTCAAGAAGAACATAGTAAACCAAGTATCAAAAGATGCAGATGTTAGCAGATGTGAGTATAACTGAACCATTAATTTATTTTGCCATGGTTGCAAAATACTGGTGCGAATGATTTACTGAAGAATGGAAAAATTGGAGGCTGAAATCGGGGTGGAGCAGTTTAGGTTAGGAAGAAAGTAGGCACACCTGAGGCAATACTGAACCGACGACTTACCTTAGAGGATAGCTGCAAAAATGTCAAACATTTTAGGAACAGCCTTTCTAGTGAAAAAGATTTTGACTATATTAACTGGGACTATTTCAAATTCTAAAGGTAGCAGCGGTAAAATACAGGAAGCGAAAATTTATATACATCTCGTATAAAAACTAGACTGCAGTTGCAAGTGTTCAAGGATATGAAAGGGAAATAGTAGTTGAGAAGCAAGTGAGACAGGGTTGTTGCCTATCCCCGATGTTCTTCAATTTTACATTGAGAAAGCAGAAAATAAAAACTAGGAGAAATTTTAGAAAGCGAAATAAAAACTTTGTCATTTGTCTATGACATTGCAGTTCTGTTAGAGGTTGCAAAAGACTTAGAAGAGCAGTTCAACGGTATTGATAATGCCTTGAAAAGAGATTATAAGAGTTTGGAATGTGGTTTTAGAGAAGGATGCTGATAAACAAGTGAAATGATAAAAAAATGACAATATTATCTGTAGAACTGGCGAGGATAGCAATATGTGCTAAATAACAACTAGAAGAAGGGATACAGTGGTAGGAAGTGTGTTCAGACATCAGGTAATACTGTCCACGATACTAGAGGGAGCGGAAAGAAATAAAAATTGTTGGGGCGTGCTGACATAGGAATGTACGAGTATAACAAACAACTGAGATCTTTATGTGTATGTACTGCTCTGAGATCAGGAGATTCGCACAGGAAGGAATTTGTGGTCAGTTGCATAACACAATTCAGAAGACTGATGAGCCTGTTCCTTGCCCTCCACTCCAAGGTGAGGACTGGTTGTTTGTCTTGTCCTCATCATCTAATCATCATTCGGGAGCTGTCGAGACTGGAAATGGAAAGATTTGGAACTTGTACGGGTGCTGATGACCACGATGTTGAACGCCCCGCAAACATCATCATCATCCAACCCAGTGGAATCGTCGCTCCCTCCTCCTCCTCCACCTCCTCTCCTGCTCCCCCTTCCCCCCCCCCCCCCCGCGCTCGCCAACACCCAACAAAATTAAAGCCAATAATAATATTTTTATACTCAGATCTACTGCCGCTATAGATTTATTAGTCTAAAATAAGCCATATTCCTGCGTAGGCGGTTCTAAATGTGAAATTAACACCATTTTTCTTATTAGCGATTAGACATTAGAGTTGGGTATTGTCAGGCTACATCACATCACAAAATTACTTATTCCTACAGCGTAAGAAAAAATATGGTATCTGATTCTATTTGATTTTAAGACACTGAACAGTTCAAGAGTTACACAAACCTTTTCTAATGTGTTATGTATGCTCCTGCAGTACCAAATCCGAAACTGGGTAGCACTTACATATTACATATGAACTTCGCTTCTTCGATATTTGCGCCCAAGTGTACTGTGCTTGTACTGAACTGCTGTTAGGGTCACCTACACCGTCACGTCCCGCTAACACGCAGTATGCCTAACCTAAAATCTGATGTAATGTACCGTGATAATGCCCAAGGGGCGAAATTAGCTAATCGGTGATACTGAAACAAAGTGTTTGCTTGATAGAAAAGAGCCTAACTAGGAAAATACCTTTCTTTTAGAAAATAGGCCTAACCCATTGGATAGCTAAACAGAAAATATTGATTCACCCAAAAATGCTCAGATGTGAAATGCAATACGAGGGTTACAACTGACTGCAGTAAACGCCGACAAAGCTGCTTCCGTACTCGATCGAGTTCTATATACTGGCTGACTGCACTAGATCCGCAGTTCCAGTTCGTACTGTTGAAGAAGAGACTTCACCCAGCACGTATTATTTAATAAATTTATTAGGAGACCGGTCTCAAAGTATTGCTTCTTTTGCGACAAGCTACAAGATAGTCAACAAACTGTTCGAACATTGTTTAATATCTCATTTTCGCCTAATAGGTGGTTATAAAAAATTAGTAATTTGTAATAAATTGAATTATTAGCAATGAGAAGATACAACCAACGATTACGTAGCCCACATGTCACAATAATAATAATTCATTTCTGGATATCTTTTCTTTCGTCTCCCTCTTCACAAAGGCTGAGACAATGAACAGAAAAAGTTAGTTCTCGCACTGCATTCAAACAATTATGATCTATTCGTCTACTCGACCCCCAGTTGTGCTAATTTAGTGAATGGAAAATACACGGTGCAGCCACATTAATGTGACCGTCTGTGAAAAGCCTGAATAACCACATTTTGCATTGCGGATGTGCAGGATGAGAACCAGTGAGGCTCTGAAAGGCACCGACAGGGATATAGAGCCACGCTGACACCAGTGCAGCGGCCAGCTGAGCTAGGTATTGTAACATTACATGAGCATGTCCTATATAGTCGGATCTACTTTACGTCACGTGAGTGTAGGGGAGACGAAACCGGTAGTGATCCCTGACGTCATATCAGCTTGAGGATTTTTTTTATACATGTCATTCATTTCTAAATTTTATTGATTATTTACAGAGTAAAGAATTTAATTATGCACAACATTTAATAGGTAATGAGTTTTAATGAGATAGATATAAATATGTTTTGACGTTGCAAATAACCTTGTTGCATTATGCACGATATGTTTTCTCTTTGTAAGAACAAAAATTCGAGTGCGCGATCAAGTAGTCGTGGAGTGTGGATCTGCTGTAACTTTCATGAATGGGCATAGAATTGTTAATTTACAACCTGCAGTTGATTTAAAAATTATTCTAGGGAACCACGGCCCGACTTCGGTGCAAACATGCGCGAATTCTCAAATATCGGCGCGGAGTTCAAGATACGCGGATGGATATCGGGCGTTATCGTCGCGTGTGTGATTCACTAACATTAATCGCAGTTTACGGACATTAGCTTGATAATAACTATTAAAGACTTATATGAGCGCCATAGTAATCGTCTTGATGCTTAAAGCAAGCGAGAAGCAATTTACTGTCTGGATACGACAAATATTAATCATTGCATAGTCAGCTGGTTGATATGTTGCTTAGCAACTCATGAACTGATAGTGATAGAATTATTGAAACGATTTTTTAAGTATTAATGACCACTACAAACACATTAGAAACTAATTACTCTAACTGTGAGTGACTTATGGATTGGACAAGTTTTTTTTTAATTTCAGCTAATTGGTATTAATAAACTTCTTTCGGGGTGAAACTTCATCAACGGTGTCACACTCATTCAGTTTAGTAGAACGATAGATAGTACTAGCTACGCTACTATTTGTAGTTTTAAAAGAAAAGAGAGCACATAACTGTTTTACTTTTGAGAAATGTTCGTACTTCAGTCGTCAGTCTTCTCAAACCAGAGGCACGAGTGATTCTCCCTCACAGCACTACGATATCGTGAACCACCGCACACATGTGCCCCCTTCTCACTACATTTCTGCATTGAAAACCCTGAGATATAGCCGCGGTACGAAGAAGGAAGAAAGAAGAGGAAAGATCAGCGAAAGAAACTGACCAAAGAGAGAAGGGGAGGTCACAGTATCTCTATGGCACAAACAGCCCGATCAAGGTGGTCCCACAGATTCTCGATTGGGTTTAAATTCGGGTGTTTGCTGGCGAGGGGAGTATGGTGAACTCGTCCTGGCACTCTTCGAACCACACACGTACACTACCACGTTACCCAGCTGGCCTCTGCCATCGCGCTAAGGAAAAAAAAAGATCTGTATGTGGGGATGGAGATGGTCCCCAAGGATAGATGCATACTTACGTTGAAGCATTGGCCTTCCAGAATGACGAGGTGACCCAGGGTACGCCACGAAAATATTCCCCAGATCATAACGCTCCCGACGATTGTTGCAGGGCCGTACACGCCATTGGCCATCTGTCCGATTCATCTGAAGAGGCCAGGACGTCCAGCTGCGATACTGGCGTGCTAAATACTGGCGTGCGAATGCCAGCCCCATTCGAATATGAGCAGGAGTCAGAATGGGTACATTAAGCAGGTACCTCGTGCGGAGGCCTGTGCGCAACAACGTTCGCTGAACGGTTGTCGAGGAGAGACTGTTGATAGCCCCTTGGTTCATCTTCAAGTCAGCAGCTCACCAGTTACACGTCTATTTGCTCGTGCACAGCTCCGTAGATGTCATTCTCCCTGTCATCCATGGCACGTGGTGCACCTCAGTTGCCTGGGCGCCGGCTTTGGACAGCGCCATTTTGCAATGCGCAGTACATGTTAACGGCAGAGGCACGCGAATTGTTTACGGAAGTTAACCGTTTCGGAAATACTTCCACACTTGGCCCGACAGCCAATGATCATGGTCTTTGGACCTCACATAAATCGCTCCGTTTCCGCATAATGATGACGACTACTCTATTTTCTAGTGCTGCCGCCTGGTGTCTGTATATCGTTATCGCACGTTGACGTCGAAGATGTGCAGTGGTCATATTAATGTTGCTGGACTGTGTATCATTAGACACTACGTGTGATCTTATGAGATAGGGCTGTATGTGTGATGTAAATATTTATAAGAAAGATAAATAATGAAATAGGAGCAACAACTTAAATGTGCTCATTGTCTACTGTACATTATTAACCCATAATAAGATTTTTCTTGTCAGGCTCCCATCCTCGAGCAAGTAAATTTGTTTATAATATTTCTCGTCCCTAAACAGAGAAGAAAAGGTTACATGTTCATAAAGGAATTAAAAATTTGTGGTGGACAAATTAAAAAAAATAATTATATAAAATTCCCAAAGCAAGGAAAGAAAAGAAGGCATATTATAACTGGTTGAAACATTGAGAAAGTTAACTTTTATGTTCAAATATGTGTGAAATCTTATGGGACTTAACTGCTAAGGTCATAAGTCCCTAAGCCTACACACTACTTAACCTAAATTATCCTAAGGACAAACACACACACCCCTGCCCGATGGAGGACTCGAACTTCCACAGGGACCAGCCGCACAGTCCATGACTGCAGCGGCCCAGACCGCTCGGCTAATCCCGCGTGGCTAACTTTTACGTTTTTGATATTTTGTACTAACGCTTTTTTGTATGTATTGTGGAGACAAACATAACACTTTGTACAGAGCGTTGATGGCGAAATTATAAGCCTTGGAAAATACTTAGCTAACGAATTTCAGAAAATTTTAGTTGCTTCTGTTCATTCTGTCCCCTGAATGTTTTATTTTTTATGTCTTAAAGACAATTGTTAATATTAAATTCACAATACCCGTTGAATAACAATGATTCAAGAAAAACCAATAACACTTATAATAACATGGTTTATTGTTAAAAACGCCAAAGCCGGTCATCTACCCAGCCGAGAAAAGAAGGGGGGGAGGAGTAGTACCTCGTAAAACAAGCCAGGATTCGTCAGGCTTTTGATGTTAGCACCCCGTAAGAGTCCCGGTCAAGGGTACAGACAAAGAAAACCAACGTTTTTGACCATCGATGAAGATGGAACTGTCAGCAGCGAAGAAGGCGGAAGAGCCTTTGTTCCAGCTGAAAATATATCCAGATTCTAGCGTCTGCAGTACTGGGGTGGTATGTCAGACACTTAGCACATAACCACAATCAGAGACCAGAACAGTGACAAACGAATTCTCTGTAACCAGTGTGTAGCCTAGGGAGTAGTGAAGATACACGTTTCCAAATCTAATCACTGCTTTTACGCTCTGATTCGCCCCAGTAAGGGAAGAATATACAGTGTGTTACAAAAAGGTACGGCCAAACTTTCAGGAAACATTCCTCACACACAAATAAAGAAAAGATGTTATGTGGACATGTGTCCGGAAACGCTTGATTTCTATGTTAGAGTTCATTTTAGTTTCGTCAGTATGTACTGTACTTCCTCGATTCAGTAGCCAGTTGGCCCAATTGAAGGAAGGTTAGGTTGACTTCGGTGCTTGCGTTGACATGCGACTCATTGCTCTACAGTACTAGTATCAAGCACATCAGTACGTAGCATCAACAGGTTAGTGTTCATCACGAACGTGGTTTTGCAGTCAGTGCAATGTTTACAAATGGGGAGTTGGCAGATGCCCATTTGATGTATGGATTAGCACGGGGCAATAGCCGTGGCGCGGTACGTTTGTATCGAGACAGATTTCCAGAACGAAGGTGTCCCGACAGGAAGACGTTCGAAGCAATTGATCGGCGTCTTAGGGAGCACGGAACATTCCAGCCTATGACTCGCGACTGGGGAAGACCTAGAACGACGAGGACACCTGCAATGGACGAGGCAATTCTTCGTGCAGTTGACGATAGCCCTAATGTCAGCGTCAGAGAAGTTGCTGCTGTACAAGGTAACATTGACCACGTCACTGTATGGAGAGTGCTACGGGAGAACCAGTTGTTTCCGTACCATGTACAGCGTGTGCAGGCACTATCAGCAGCTGATTGGCCTCCACGGGTACACTTCTGCGAATGGTTCATCCAACAATGTGTCAATCCTCATTTCAGTGCAAATGTTCTCTTTACGGATGAGGCTTCATTCCAACGTGATCAAATTGTAAATTTTCACAACAACATGTGTGGGCTGACGAGAATCCGCACGCAATTGTGCAATCACGTCATCAACACATATTTTCTGTGAACGTTTGGGCAGGCATTGCATTGTTGGTGATGTCTTGATTGGGCCCCATGTTCTTCCACCTACGCTCAATGGAGCACGTTATCATGATTTCGTACGGGATACTCTACCTGTGCTGCTAGAACATGTGCCTTTACAATTACGACACAACATGTGGTTCATGCACGATGGAGCTCCTGCACATTTCCGTCGAAGTGTTCGTACGCTTCTCAACAACAGATTCGGTGACCGATGGATTGGTAGAGGCGGACCAATTCCATGGCCTCCACGCTCTCCTGACCTCAACCCTCTTGACTTTCATTTATAGGGGCATTTGAAAGCTCTTGTCTACGCAACCCCGGTACCAAATGTAGCGACTCTTCGTGCTCGTATTGTGGACGGCTGTGATAGAATACGCCGGCCGGAGTGGCCGTGCGGTTCTAGACGCTACAGTTTGGAGCCGCGAGACCGCTACGATCACAGGTTCGAATCCTGCCTCGGGCATGGATGTGTGTGATATCCCTAGGTTAGTTAGGTTTAAGTAGTTCTAAGTTCTAGGGGACTGATGACCTCAGAAGTTGAGTCCCATAGTGCTCAGAGCCATTTGAACCATTTTTTTGTGATACAATACGCCATTCTCCAGGGCTGCATCAGCGCATCAGGGATTCCATGCGACGGAGGGTGGATGCATGTATCCTCGCTAACGGAGGACATTTTGATCATTTCCTGTAACAAAGTGTTTGAAGTCACGCTGGTACGTTCTGTTGCTGTGTGTTTCCATTCCATGATTAATGTGATTTGAAGAGAAGTAATAAAATGAGCTCTAACATGGAAAGTAAGCGTTTCCAGACACATGTCCACATAACATATTTTCTTTCTTTGTGTGTGAGGAATGTTTCCTGAAAGTTTGGCCGTACCTTTTTGTAACACCCTGTATTTCGACTGTCTGGCATCATGTTATTTACCGGATTACGTGTCAGACGATAGTCAAATTTGTGGGCTGTTAGAGGGAAAATATGTACGAGTCTTGACCACAGCCTTGTGGGAGTAAGTTTTATACCCGTATCGCTCCTACGTCTGTCGATCGTTCGTACTTGTACTAGCATTTTTTGCGGAACAGCAGTTACCTTGAGGAAGAAGTTTGGAGAAGCGACAGAAATAACCAAGCAACCCGTTAACCTGTATAGAGAATTCCGGCGTCTTAGCTGCCAGCAGGTAACAGCATTACGAGACAACAGCTCTCGCTAAGCAACGCATTCAGGTGCGTGAGAGACCACAGTGGCCTCTTAGGTACACAGACTGTTGGCACGTCTCAGCCGGCGCTATGCAGCAAGTAAATAGCGCTACGCCATAACTGCCATCCGTTTCGCATTCGCCTATTTCCACCAGTGGCAAGAAATAAAGCAAATGACGTCTAACGCCCCTCCTCCTCTTCTTCAATATCTTATCTGATTACGAAAACAGTTTCTTCCACTTCCGTATAAGAACTAAAATTTTTCTCAATAAGTAGGAAGCAAAACAACCCGAGGAAGGCCGTTTGCAAGAATGGCCGAAACGTCGGAGAATTTTACATATTGACAAAGTGGTCACGTACCCTAAAGGACGGTACTGAAAGCCCAAGGCACTGTCGAATTGAGGAGGCAGCGGGGTTGAGTCCTGGGAAAGAGATCGTAGAGCCAGGTGAGGCGCAGTTGAAAGAGCTTGGTGGTGCGCAGGAAGTGCTGTGCGTGATGCAGACGCTATGTTGCCCACTATGTAGCACATGGAGATTTCGACACCGAACGCTGGGTCAAGCTAGCGATGTACTAGGTCAAACGGTTCAACTGCTATCCTCGTAACTGGCCAAGCTGCAGGAGAGAAGTCATACCAAAAGGAGCAAACGATACCAGAAACCAAAACACAAAATAGGGCCCATTATCGACAGGAAGCAAGAGAAGCGGACGGGTGCAGTGAACCAGAACAAGGAAGGAATATGTACTATCACAGAAATGAAGCAAAACAGGGAGAAGAAGACAGAGAATCACGGAACGTGAATGAGAATAACTGCCTGGTTAAGTACAAGACACTGGGCACGAAGTTCTGGAAGAAAAGCAGTTGTTGCTGACACGTGAGGTGTTCAGAAAAAATGAAACGTTTTCCTCGTCTCCACTTTAGTATCCCGTTGTGGGTGATACACGCGAAAAGAAGAGAAATGTTTCTTTCCATGTAGCCAAGAACCACAGAAATTCATTAGCAACACAGAGTTCTGGACACCATAATACAATCACAGTTAATTGCGATTTTAATTCTGCGTCAGATTTAGAATATTACAGAACAAACGTGAATCTGTGCGGGACCGGAACTCGAACCCGGGATTCCCGCTTGTCGGGAGCGGTCGCCTCAACAAATTCGGCTCTCCGAGTACTCCTCCAGGAGTTTCCCGGTGTCTTCACTCTCCTGTGCTCGCACTGTATTGCTGTGTTTCCCGCATAGGGTGATACACTTTTTTGTCTCGTCATTGCTTTGCTGTGGCATCAAATACTGTAGCGCATCAGCTGTAAAATACAGTCACGGTTGCTGAACGTACAGGCCGACTACACTTACCATAACGAAACACTACCATAGGCAAAATCTATAGGGCAAAGACTGCACTAGCGATGTCAGGCTCTGACTGGCGGTATTGTGCTCTGACGAATGTACGAGTACTGGCGGACTTCCGATGTTGAGTGTTGATATGAAACTCGCATTAACTGGCTAGCTGTTGAGTGGAGCAATACCAGTAAGTTGTCTAACATCACGTGGCTCTTGGTACTGAGCTAGTGCTGGCTATATCCGATGGATATGATGCCTCCACATACTACACGAGGCCGACGAGAAAGACAGGCTTGGTGCGTACGTCACAGTATGTGACACCACAAGTCTTACGAGTACCAGCAGCTGTCTCCGACGGGGAGCGAGTAACTATTCAGACGAGTTTAATAATTCTTGACTACGTGTTTAAATGTATGCGAGTTCTCCATAGGACACGACAAAGTTAAGACTTTTAGTGGATACCTTTTCAATTAAGTATTGATTTCCTTTGGGCATTGGACGTAGCCGAGCGTTCACGAAATGTGGCGTACAAGCCGACTAGTGTGAAGTCACGAGTTCGTTGCAGGGCCGTATATCTTGTTGGCCAAGGTACTACAGCATCTCTCGCAGGAAAGATCAGCGCCGTTGAGTTCCAGGCGCCTTGATATGGCGGCAACCTGCAGCACTCTGTTGTGTGCCTGGATCGTAAGGCACCAGCCAAATGCCACAGTTTCCCCGTCGACTGGAATACATGAAACAGGATCCTTCCCAGAGGCGTCACGTTGGCATATATGTCTGGTGACCAAGTGATATTTCTTCCTCCATGACGATCTTTGTCCGCGTGTGCAATAGCTCAATGTATCCTATGATGGATGGGAGCACCTTACCGTCACTCTTCAGGTCTTGCCCCGAAAATGTCTGATCGGTTTATAGCCTAATTCTGCCGTACCCATGCTTCATCACCAGTCAAGATGATGAGGTATGGCTACGAAAGAATTCCCTCAGTTATAGGGCCTCTCATAAGAAGTATGTGTAAGCAGTGCTTGCATAAGTACTTGGACGATACGCATAAGTGTTTGTATAGAAATAAACACTTATCGCAAAAAAGTTAAGATATAAAAAAGTGAAATTTTATGATGGATGATAAACACAAACTGTGTAGTCCTTGTAGACAAGACTGCTAAGAGATGGAAAATTTAAACCAGGAAATACGTAAATAACGACTAAAATGAGTAGCTAGATGCGAGGAAGAAGAATGTCAGTGTACATGCTATGTGGAATTTAAGTTCGTTACTTTTGGTTGCAGAGTCGCTATGAACGTGTTAAAAGTTTAAACAAACCTTCCTGAGACTGTAAGTATTTGCAACAAATTTTTATTTTTCAGTTCACGGAACTTTGAAATGCACACAGAAATACATGAGCGGATTGAAACATTCATTGTTATTATTAAATGTTACATGGATCGTTATATCGTAAGTCGAAAAATTAGAATCATGCAGTATAAGTGAACATTCTTTCTTGTACGTTGATGGCTCGAAAATTCAAGAAAACGCCTTCAGCTGCATGGCATCATTGTCTAATTTTTGGTCAACTGACTTAATGATACACGTAACGTTTGATAACGAAATTTAACATCTATAAACCGTTCACGTGAAGAAATAAAATTTGTCACAATGACTGTGCATTTATTGATTTCATGAGCTACTTCAACAGCAGATCATCACAATCATCGTCAAGCTTAAGGCAATTGTGATATCAAGAACCTGCAAAATACATCATATGTCATAATCTTGTGAATCGTTGACTGCAATGTGTGACATTACATATTATACGCAACCAGCTCTCCTTCACCTTGCCTCATAAAGAATTTCTTCTAATACCAGAACTCGAACTGGTAATCTCCGGTCCGAAATTCACGGTACGAACGTTAATTACACCAGCTACAGAAGTATTTAATACGCAACTTGCGGCAGTGATATAAGAAACATGTGAAACAAAATCTACATCAAATTCAGTCAATGACAGGTTCTTTCATTCAAAAGGCCGCTGCGCAGTGTGCTGGTAATGACCGTGTTCTGGAAACGTAAATCTACGTAGTGTTAAGTCATTTAAGGTATCTAACACCAGCAGCACTCTAGTCATGTGATCTGCTTCATCCTTATTGTGCCACAGAGAACAGTTAAACTCAACTAGATTAGAAGTACCAGCCCCGATTAGATTACTCATTTCTTATCATCACCACTAAGCACTTGCAGTGGTCGCTTATATCGCTACTTGCAATTAAATTTGCCACTGAAACGTATCGGAGTGCCGCGAGAAACGATGGGACACCCACCTTGCCCTGATGAGTAAAAGGGAGAATCAGTAATATTGCTGGAACTTTATATGTAATGAAATGAGTTCTTGCAATCGTGAGTAGTGATGCTTCTTTTTAAATGTTATCCTTAAAATTCTCTATAGGTGATGAACCTAAGGTGCGGCCAAATTAAGCATTGTAATCTTTTAACGATTGTTACTGAATAATGCCATTTTTATATTTTGTATGGTGGTCGATCCTATGTTTTTCATCCTTAATTCGCCAAAAAGCGGACCACAGAGGAATTTTCGGTCCTTCTCAGCGAGGTTTCTGCAAGCTGGGAGCGGGGCAAAGGAGTTCCAAGTTGAGAATGTTTGAGAGAGGGTTATTTCTAACTGGTATTTGCTTGACAGCCAATGAAAGTATCTCGAATGACTTGGTCTGGACCGGGAACTGGAACAAATTTTGATTTAGTTCTATAAAAATGTTGTTACTGTTACATACAAAATTTATTTGACTGCATCCACTATCCCTCTCTCACCATTTCTATGTCAACCACTCACTTATCCGCACACACACACACACACACACACACACACACACACACACACACACACACACATACTGACAAAGTGCTTAGTTGAGCACAAACCCTGTATTTCTCTCAGGAGATTATTATCTGCGCTCCTACAATGAGGAACTAACTCTTCTTTGTACCCATTCTGTTTTACTGCAAAGGTTGCAAAGATTATAAAGTGTGCACAGATTGCAACGCTTATACCAGAAAACCTTCCGCGGTCAGCTTGATGTCGTGAGGAAGCACCAAGCAATGAATGTTTGCGGCTTTCCCAAGGCCATGGCTGTAGCTTGACGCGCTTCCAACAGCTTCTCCTGTGTACAGACACTCTGCTTCTTTATCGCCAGAGAAAGGATACGGCGATCTGCTGCTGGCCCTCACACAGTTATGAAAATATAGATGTTTTCTGACCCTCATGGACTGTTGGCGCTTACCCTAAGATCACCTTCACTTTTGTGACTTCTTTCTAAACAACTCAGACTTTATATGTTGATAACTGAAACACTCCATCTGACCAATGAGAGAAGGAAGTACAAAAACGTTCAGGGAAACTGAGAAATACAAGTCACTTAGGAGTGAAATACACAGGAACAGCAGAGAAGCTAAGGCGAAATGACTACATGAAAAACGTGAAGACGCCAAAAATTAAATGATTGTCGGAAGGACTATATAAGTGACTTATTAGTGGTTTCTTCATTCACTTCTGCATTTCTTGTGTTGTGGCCTGATATTTGTGAGTGTTTCGTATCGAGCAACTTAACCTCTTACCCGTGTTTACATTCCGCGCTGACCAGTTGCAGCTGTAGCGGCGCATCGAAAGCTAAGTACTAATTAATTGTTTGTGTATAGTAGTTTATTTAGGAACCTTAGTAGTCTTCAACCGGTGTTCTTGGTGTTTTCCGGTGAAATAACTTCAGAAGAAATTTTTGCGAACTGCTTTCAGTTTCGTTACTGTCATTAGACGTTTGATTTTCTTTCTGTGTTAGTATTTTGTTATATTCTCATTTGTTGTTGATTAATACTGTCAATAATAGTAGTTACTTCCCTTGTAGAGCAAGTTTGTGATTATTGTAGTCAGTTTTTAACATCATCTTATTGTAGTAGCGGAACTTAGATAAAGTTGTTTCTTGTTTCAATAATTATAAAATTTTACCATGAGTGAGAAGTGTGGGCTTTGCCGTAGGTTCGTGAGTAGTGGATTGCGGTGTGAGACTTGTTCGAAGTATTTTCACTGGGGGGAATGCAGTGGGGAAGCCAGTGGGCATTCTGGTGAGATCCTCTCCTGGAACTGCAGGTTATGTAGCAAGAGTAAGTTGATAGAGGAGCAGGAGCGTAAGATCTGTGCCCTTCAGGTGCAGTTGAAAAACGCACAGGAGGAGCTAGATAGGATGAGGAGGGAGAAGGGGGTTGGGGAGTGGGAGCTGGCTGTTGGCAAGAGATCTGCTAGGAGAAGGAGATTTTCAGATAGTTTTACTATTGGTGTTTGTAATAGATATGACCAACTGTCAGAGTCTAGTGGAGAGGAATCTCTAGTAGCTGAAGATGTAGGAAGTATGCAGCAGACCTCAGCAGTTACGGTGGCTAGGACTGTTGCAAAGTCTAAGAGAAAGAAGAAAGTTCTGCTGTTAGGTAGTTCTCATGGTAGGGGTGTAGGCCAGCAGTTGCAGGAAGTTTTGGGGAGTGAGTACCAGGTCACCAGCATTGTGAAGCCTAATGCAGGTTTGGCTCAGGTGACTTTTAACATGGGGGGTTATGTAGGGATTTTACTAAAGAGGATCAGGTAGTGATTGTGGGTGGGGCTGGTAATAGTATTGATAGGGATGGGGAGTATGAAATAGATGGTGACCTGGAAAAGATAGCCACTCAGACTGGCAACACGAATGTGCATTTCGTGGAACTGTTTCAGCGTCACGATCGGCCTCATCTTAATAAAGCCGTCAGGCGTAATAACATGAGACTTGGGGGTGCGCTGATGACAGAAGGCATGAGTCACATTTCAGTGGTGTCGGTGGAGTCTATCAGCAGGACGGGTTTCACTAGACATGGCCTGCACCTCAACAGGTATGGGAAGGGGAGGTTGGCAAAACTTATAGGTGACAGCATAGGTGGGGGTGGTGGGATCACTCATGGGAAAATTCCGGTAGTTGTGGGTGTTAGAGCTGTACCTTTTTTAGATTGAAGTCAGCTGATAGGTATTCCTGCTTAAGGGAAGTCTCTCTAACAAAGAAACCACTTTCTACAAAGCTTGGGTATCCGATTAATGAGGGAATTAGTATATTTCATCAAAATATACAAGGTATTTGAGATAAAGTTAGTGAACTGCTTATAGATGTTGACTCTGAAATTATTGGTATATCTGAACACTTCTTAAATAAGGAGATAATTCAGAGGCTTCCTTTACCAGGATACAGGTTGGCTGGCAGCTTTTCTAGGAGCTCTTTGCGGTGTGGGGGAGTAGCCATGTATGTGAAAAACGGTATCCCATTTGAGTCAATTGATGTTTCAAAGTACTGCACTGAAAAGGTGTTTGAATGTTGTGCAGGTGTGGTTAAATTTAGTGGAGCTAAACTTCTTACTGTTGTTATTTATAGATCCCCAGACTCCGATTTCACAACATTTTTGCTAAAGCTAGAGGAGGTTCTTGGTTCACTTTATAGGAAATACAAAAAGTTAGTTATATGTGGTGACTTCAATATTAATTGTATAAGTGATTGTGCAAGGAAAAGGATGCTGGTAGACCTCCTTAATTCATATAATCTTATGCAAACCGTATTCTTTCCAACGAGAGTGCAAGGGAACAGTAGAACAACCATAGAAAATATTTTTGTTCATTCGTCATTATTAGAAGGGCATTCTGTTAGCAAAAAGGTGAATGGCCTTTCAGATCATGATGCACAAATTTTAAGTCTAAAAGATTTTTGTGCTGCAACACATGTTAAATATAGTTACCGACTTTTTAGGAAAGCTGATCCAGTTGCTGTACTGACTTTTGTAAACCTTATCAAGGAACAAGAGTGGCAAGATGTTTATAGTGCTGATACAGTAGACGATAAATATAATGCTTTCCTCAAGACTTTTCTCGTGCTCTTTGAAAGTTGCTTTCCGTTAGAACGTTCAAAACAGGGTACTAGCACAAACAGGCAGCCTGGGTGGCTGACTAAAGGGATAAGAATATCTTGTAGAACAAAGTGGCCATTATATCAAAACGTTAGAAACAGTCAAAATCTAAATGCAGCAGCCCATTACAAACAGTATTGTAAGGTGCTTAAAAAGTTATTAGGAAGGCAAAAAGTATGTGGTATGCAGATAGAATAGCTAAGTCTCAGGATAAAATTAAAACCATATGGTCAGTCGTAAAGGAAGTGGCTGGTCTGCAGAGACAGGTCGAGAATATAGAATCAGTGCGTAGTGGGGATGTCCGTGTTACTGATAAGTCGCATATATGTACAGTACTTAATAATCACTTTCTGAATATAGCAGGTGAACTAAATAGAAACCTAGTCCCAACAGGGAATCATATAGCGCTCTTAGAAAAAAGTGTTCCGAGACTGTTACCTGAAATGCTCCTCCATGATACTGACAAGAGGGAGATTGAGTTAATAATTAAATCACTAAAGACCAAGAACTCTCATGGATATGACGGGGTATCTAGCAGAATACTGAAGTATTGTTCCACGTATGTTAGCTCAGTACTTAGCCATATCTGTAACTTTTCCTTTAGGAGTGGTCGGTTTCCTGACCGATTGAAGTACTCGGTAGTGAAGCCACTTTATAAAAAGGGAGACAGGGATAATGTTGACAATTGTAGACCTATTTCTATGCCATCGGTGTTTGCTAAAGTTATCGAGAGGTTTGTATATACCAGGTTACTGCAGCATTTAAATTCACATAATTTGCTGTCAAATGTACAGTTTGGTTTTAGAAATGGCTTAACAACTGAAAATGCTATAGTCTCTTTTCTCTGTGAGGTTTTGGACGGATTAAATAAAAGGTTGCGAACGTTAGGTGTTTTCTTTGATTTAACGAAGGCTTTTGACTGTGTTGACAACAAAATATTACTGCAGAAGTTGGAACATTATGGAGTAAGGGGAGTAGCTTACAATTGGTTCGCCTCCTACTTTAAGAACAGAAAGCAGAAGGTAATCCTCCGCAATATTGAGAGTGGTAATGATGTTCAGTCCCAATGGGGCACTGTTAAATGGGGCGTTCCCCAAGGGTCGGTGCTGGGGCCACTGCTGTTTCTTATTTATATAAATGATATGCCTTCTAGTATTACAGGTGATTCAAAAATATTTCTGTTTGCTGATGACACCACCTTGGTAGTGAAGGATCTTGTGTGTAATATTGAAACATTATCAAATAATGTAGTTCATGATATAAGTTCGTGGCTTGTGGAAAATAATTTGATGCTAAATCACAGTAAGACTCAGTTTTTACAGTTTCTAACTCACAATTCAACAAGAACTGATACTTTAATCAGACAGACTGGGCATGTTATAAGCGATACGGAACAGTTCAAGTTCCTAGGCGTACGGATAGATAGTAAGCTGTTGTGGAAAGCCCATGTTCAGGATCTTGTTCAGAAACTAAATGCCGCTTTATTTACCATTAGAACAGTATCTGAAATAAGTGACATTTCAACACGAAAAGTAGTATACTTCGCATATTTTCATACGCTTATGTCATATGGTATTATTTTTTGGGGTAATTCTTCTGATTCAAAAAGGGTATTTTTGGCTCAAAAACGGGCTGTTCGAGCTATGTATGGTGTAAGTTCGAAAACCTCTTGTCGACCCCTATTCAATAGTCTGGGAATTTTGACATTGCCCTCACAGTATGTATTTTCTTTAATGTCGTTTGTTGTTAGCAATATTAGCTTATTCCCAAGAGTTAGCAGCTTTCACTCAGTTAATACTAGGCAGAAATCAAATCTTCATGTGGAATGCACTTCCTTGACTCTTGTGCAGAAAGGAGTGCAGTATTCTGCTGCATCCATTTTCAATAAGCTACCACAAGAACTCAAAAATCTTAGCAGTAGCCCATACACTTTTAAGTCTAAACTGAAGAGTTTCCTCATGGCTCACTCCTTCTATTCTGTCGAGGAGCTCCTGGAAGAGCTAAAAAATTAAGCAAATTCCAGTGTTACATTCTTGATTTTCTTTATTTAAACTAACGACTTGTCGCCTGAATATGTTTCTTATATTTCATTTTATCTGTTTCTACAATCGTGTTATAATTTCATGTATTGACTCGTTCCATGACCATGGAGACTTCTCCTAAATGTGGTCCCACGGAACAACAAATAAATAAATAAATAAATAAATAAATAAATAAAAGCATATAGAAAAGACAAAACAAGCTTTGGTGCAGTTAAGAGCACGGGTGCTAAAATTACGAGTGCAGTAGGAATTCCACTGTTAAATGCAGAGGAGAGAGTGGATAAGTGGAAAGAGTACACTGAAGAATTCTATGATGGGGTCATCAGTCCCTTACAACTTAGAACTACTTAAATCTAGCTAACCTAAGGACATCACACACATCCATGCCCGAGGCAGGATTCGAACCTGCAACTGTAGCAGTCGCGCAGTTTTGGAATGAAGCGCCTAGAACCGCTCGGCCAACGCGGCCGGCTCGTCATCACAAAGTAGATGAAGAAATGCTGCTACCTAGGCAGCAAAATAACCCAAGACGGTCGGAGTGAGGAGGGCATTATTAGAAGCAGACTACCATTGGCAAAAATGGTATTCCTGACCATTAGAAGTCTACTAGTATCAAACATAGGACTTAATTTAAGGAAGAAATTTCTGAGAATGTACGTTTGGAGCAGAGGATTCTTTGGGAGTGAAGCATGGATGTTGGGAAAACCGGAACAGAGAAGAATCGGCGCATTTGAGATGCGGTGCTACAGGCGAAGGTTGAAAATCAGGTGGACTGGTCACGTAAGGAATGAGGAGGTTCTTCACAAAATCGGAAAGGAGTACATGGAAAACACATGGAAAAGACATCAGGGAACAATTTCCATGGTACTAGAGGGAGCTACAGAGGGTAAAACTGTAGAGTAAGACAGAGATTGGAACAAATGCAGCAAATAATTGAGGATGTAGTATGCAAGTGCTACTCTGAGATGAAGAGGTTGCCACAGGCTTCAAAACTACCAGAGGAATGGTGATTTAAATAAAAACATGCCAAATGGTTTTGAATTTTCCACAGTTTTATCTACAATGGCCCAAATTTTTCGTATAACACGGTATCAACACTAGAAATATGTGTTTAGATTCGGTTCTGGCCTGAGTTGGATGGTCCGTAATCTCATGCTAACGAGACAATGAGGTGTCTAGTTCCTCAAGTTCTTATCTTTCACTTGAAACAATCCTGTTGGACGAACATCCGCAACTGAGTATTATACTAGAGGTTGAAAATACCGCTTCAGTTGTAAATTTCCTTCATTATCACGACTCTCATCCTCAGGTGTCGCACTGAAAATAGCAAGAGGCAGGAGATAATTTTTACACACCGCAACACATATAAAAAACATAAAATGTCATAAAAATGTTTTAAACAACTTTTAAAAAACATTTCGAAAACGCCGGTCGGGCTAGTTGCTGTGGAACCTATGTCAATGCGGAAGTGACACCAGACAGTGCTACAGACGACTGCCTGGGTAGGGAAATATACAAATAAAACCTAGACACTTACACTTTGCTGTGGGCCCTGAGCGCCGCCGTGGGTGTGTACTAGGCGCGGTTTGCTACCTGTGAGCGCAGAACAGGGAGTAGCGGATGCGAACGAGGAAGCAAATTGGTAAACCAGAGTGGCAAATTGGTAAACCAGATTGGCAAAGTGCTGCCATCTATTGACGTAGACAAGAACGCGGGGCCACTAGCCCGGCCGTTCACAATTTAAATTAGTGGTTTACATTTAAAATGGAGAAAATACATCAAAAAATTACATAAAAAATGCACGAAATAAGTTCAGCGCATTATGCGTAATAAAGGAGCGTATTGAACAGGTCGGTACAGAACTGTGGTAAAACTGAGTGTAAGCTGCGATCTAAGATTAACTTTTCCTTTACATGAGTGGAAACAAGTTTTAAATTTAGTGGGGATATGTAAGTGGCAACGTGGAACCATATGCCACAGTCATCAGTCAAAAAAAACATACTCATGTGCCACTCCTATTTACAAGCTCTCGTTACTGATCAACAGGGTAAGTAGCAAAACCTTACAGTATGTGGTGTCAGAAAGTAATACGCCAATTAACAGCTAGCAGCAATAGCACTAAAAGGACACATGAAAAGTGGCGTCTATTTAAAACGTGCTAATCAACAGTCGATAACTAATCGAGGCTTACATGAGACAAGACCTGAGACGCATTTTACATCATGAAAGACAGGTAATTTTTTTTTTTAAATTAGTGAGGTCACAGTACTATAATGCGCCATAGTCGTAGGACAAATGAAAACATGAAAACTTTTACTAAGTGAGATCAATTTTACAGCCATGTAAAACGAACTAAGTGAACGTCGCGGACCTCACCATATGAAACAGGCATGTGCCCCGGAAGGTGTCCGTAGTACTGTCTGGTGTCACTTTCGGACTGACATAGGTTACACAGCAACTAGCCTGACCGGCGGTTTCGAAACGGTTTTTAAAAGATTTTTAAAACTTTTTTTTATGAAATTTTGTTTTTTATATGTGGTGCGGCGTGTAAAAATTATCTCCCGCCTCTTGCTATTTTCAGTGCAACACCTGAGGACGGGCTTATGAGAGCCCGAAACCTGTCGTGATAATAAAAGAAATTTACAGCTGAAGCGGTATTTTCAACCTCTAGTCTTATCTTTCACATACGCACCGCAATGTTTTAGAGGTGTCCATGGCATGACGAACCACATACATCGAGGCAAAGTACTCTGGTGATGGGGATTGGATGGATAGGAGAATACTTGCGTTTAATAAAATGAAAATAGAGAAAACTGGAGAGTAACGGTGGAAGATAGCATCAGCTGTAATGTTTGTATGATTCGCTCTCGAATAATTCCGTATACCCTGGATGTAGATAATGGTGCAGTGGAATGTCACTGATCGATGGTTAATGATTAGAACTCTTTATGAACAATTGTAGAGGGAGAAGAGAAACTCATCGCTTAACATTATAGATGCGCTAACGAATAGTTCTGGTGGCACGTCTGTAAGCACTAGATCAACCATGGAATAAAAGGTACTCCAACTGTGAGGAGTTCTGGAACTCCCACAGGTGACAGTAACTTCTGCGTTAGTTTTGATTGAACAGTTCTTCCTTCGACATCTACGGTGACGCCATCGTTAATGTCTTCTGGTTAAACACATGTTTCCTAGACATAGCTCAAGAGTTTATTCCTAAGAAAAGGCAACAGGGCTATCAGCTATATAATGGCTGATTGTTTCTATGGTGCTGTCTTCTTCCTGACCCACACAGCGCCCTCTGTTCACCGGACCTCTTCGCGTGTTCGTGGGCCATATCGTTTGTTGTAGTTTGCAATCGTGCATTGGGCGCTTATTGTTAAAAGTTTGTCAGCTTTTATTGTATCGTGGATCCGCTGCAGTTTAAAGTGTGGACAAATTTTGCTAAAGTCAATGACGAGTACTAACAATATTTTAAAACTGAAGTTTTATGGAAATACATCCAATTTATACAAACACACCAGTACTCAGGGAACAGTTGTAGAAAAAAAAAACAATAGAAAGTCAGCAGTACCGCTAAGCTTGATGAAACTAGTGAAATGTGTGTCTGAACCTATTAGCAAATGGTTCTCTTGGTGATGTCCTCTGATAAATTTTTTTTTATATCTGTGCAGGAATATTTTTTAGGTTATGAGTTGCTGTTATAATGTTTGTCCAAAAAATGGTTCAAATGGCTCTGAGCACTATGGGACTTAACATCTATGGTCATCAGTCCCCTAGAACTTAGAACTACTTAAACCTAACTAACCTAAGGACATCACACAACACCCAGTCATCACGAGGCAGAGAAAATCCCTGACCCCGCCGGGAATCGAACCCGAGAACCCGAGAGCGGGAAGCGAGAACGCTACCGCACGACGACGAGCTGCGGACTTTTAATGTTTGTCAGTAATATACTATCATTCACTGTGCAGCTGCGAGTAACTGTCAGTCTTGATTTCGAAGTTGCAAGACTCTTTGAAAAAATATGTCGAAAGTAAAATCAAAACATGCAGTGCTGGGAAGTGTCGTCATTCCTAATACACAGTAAAACCTCCATTATTTGTCAAACCCTGTAGTATCTTTAAAAAGCAACCCATTTGAAGAATGGGAAAACATGATAGTCATTTTTCAGTCGGTCTACAAACATGCTGAACAATATCTTATGGTCGTTGCAACACCTGTACCTAGTGAGTGTTTATTTTCAAAAGCTGCAGCAGCCATGACTGAGAATACAACTAAATTGTCTCCTAATTGGTCTTTTTGGGAAAGCTTCCAAAAGGTGACCTTTCGTTGAAGGATTATTAAAAAAATGAAGGGATCTAATGTGTTTTATTAGACTTCATAACACTAGCAATATAGTAAAATATCGTATATATTCAGTATTCCTTCATTTGCATAAAAACTTAAACAAAAGAATCGAGATGAGTAGGTATTAATACTTTTGGAGCACCCATTTGAGTGGGATGAGCTGGGTACTAGTCTTTTGAGTGGGTATCGACACTCTGATGCTATCGGAACAGCTCTCGCCGCTGCGTGTCATCTACGGGGAATACCCCTGTGGCTGTCGCCGCCCCCGCCACAAGCCGCGGCGCGTCTCGCAAAACGCGCTACAAATGGCGAGTCGGGGCGCGACGAGTTGTCGCCGCATCGATCCCGCAGCCTCGTCGTTAGGTGCGCTATCTCGGCGGACGCAGATAAACTTCCGCCTGCCGCCGTCCGCCAGCCCGCGACTCCGTCCTAGTTCCCGCCCCCCGCCCCCACCCTACCGTTCTTCGTCAGTGGAAAGGGGAATCCCCTCCCTGGCCACTGGACGTTGTCACAGGCGCTGTAAGGCGACCGGAGGGCCCAAGGAGAAAAATCCAATGTGATGCGATTTGGTCCTCTCGGGCAGTTTTCCAATACATTCGGTACAAGGGACTCCGGTGGGAAGGCCATCTGTCAGACTCCTTCCATGCGCCCTACACATCGGCAGCAATCTACTCTTTTGCATGCATGTGATGGGTTGCCTTACTATGTGTGTGTGTGTGTGTGTGTGTGTGTTCTCTCAACGTTCTGAACTACGTTATTCACCTTGTAGCAGGAAACAGGAAGGCGATTTTATTTGCACAAAATCTTTTTCTCACTTTCTGCGTTTTTGTACTAAAATATGTATCTTAGTTTTTGAATCTGTTATGTTATACCGACGCCAGGAGTAGCCGCAGCACCTTGTGGACATGTAAGCAAACGCCGGCGCTCCAGTCTGAACTATCAACGTCAGCCCATTTACCATGCAAACAGTGAATGTGGTTGATATTTTTTCAAAACTGGACATATTGCCACAGGAAGTTATCTGCGGCCGGCCGCTGTGGCCGAGAGGTTCTATGCGCTTCAGTCCGGAACCGTGCTGCTGCTACGGTCACAGGTTAGAAACCTGCCTCAGACATGGATATGAGACATGGATATGTGTGATGTCCTTAGGTTTAAGTACTTCTAAGTCTAGTGGACTGATGACCTCCGATGTTAAGTCCCATTGTGCCTAGAGCCATTTGAAGTTATCTGCGACCCTTGTTTACACAAAATAGGCTTTTTTATGTCTGCCGATCGCTGTTTATTTTAAAATTACGGGTTAAGGGCAACGTAATCCATCTTCAGGTATGTTAAACAAAATAAATTGTAGTTGGTTTCTAATTCTGTTCATTAAAGAATCTAACTTCCACGTATGAAACAGCTTCAAACTTCTGATTATTTTAGAAGACAGTTTTAATGTGTAAAGTATTTGACGTTAGGCATGTACGCGAGACACTGGATGAATACAGTGTTGATAATTTGTACTCCGTTTTAAGCAAAAGCTGATGATTCACGCATTTTAATCACTTCATATCTATGTGACGCACAATAATATAATTTTGCAGGTAGATTCAGGGGTATGTATGGATACTGTCTGTTATATGTTTGCAAATGGAGTTAGTATTAAAAAAGTAATAAATCAAAACGTTATACTTCATGCTGATTTCTACTGCATGAACAGCGAAAATGTAGTAAGCGATAAAACGTTTTCTCTTTTCATCATTTTGCTGGGGGTCCCAGCAAGAAAAAATTTGTCAGAGGTTGGAGGTTATGTGTAAAGTTCGTTGGAAGTCCATACATGAAATATTCGCAGTTGCGAATAGGAACAACCACCAGCTGTATAAGGGAAGCGGTCACCTTAACAGCTTGTTTCAATTGCTCATTTTTTGTTCTCTTTATTTGGTCTAGGTGGACGTCCTTGACGTTCAAGTTCATCGTTGAAGTCTTCACTCAGGTTATTTATTTACGTATTTATTTACAGAGAGCAGCATTCATGCATGTCCGAAGGAACACTACATAGTTCTTCTTAACAACATAGGCACTGCAGTATTGTATTCGTCGGAAGACTCGGATACTGGAAGAATTACATCTGGAGAATTTGCACGCCTTAAGTGACGCTGCCTCACAACGTACACACAGTTTCTTACTGTAATACTTGTCCTATTGCGTTCAACGTTTAACATTCTTAATGAGTAGATTATGACTGATTTTTAAATTTTTAAATTCTGAAAATAGTTGTAAGAGTATTGAATATCAAGTGTTTCTCCATTGAAGCCGTTCGATAGGCAACCTGGAAGTGGGAACATGGACAGTGGAGTGGAGCCGGATAAGCCACTGACTAAGATAGGTTTGTACAAAGCTTAACTATTTTTATAATCTAAATACAAAAACTGTGTAACATACCACATGTCATAGTTACGGAGTATCCTGTCCCAATGAAACTAGCAGTTCACTGTCATATGCTAAGACCACAATTGCACGCTGTCGCTTCATATCAAATTTTCTGAAGACAATTGGATTGATATGGTTCATGGTGTGAGTTCCTGTTGTCATGTCATAGTTCATGAACCACGGGCAACGTATGAGTGGCCAAGTAAGTGGTCCTGACAGTCGGGATACCAGTTACACTGGAATAAGGCTGGGCATCTCGGACATATTCTGAATCGTGGTCACCTTTGTGCTCAGACGGCAAAGACTATCAAATCCACCAGTTGGTCCCTCAACCTTTAGGGGTAAAACTCAATGGGACCCGGGGCAAGTAAGGCTAGTAACCTGCTTCCATGGTACTTTAAATATGATGCTGGCAACAATCAGAGCAAAATGCCTCGGACCTTTGGAGGTGACGGTGTCCCACCTCTAATTGACAAACCAGAGACTCCTAAGATACGACTCGGCAAACGAATGGTAACGAGATGGGGAGTTATTAATATCAGTGGGGGCTACTCTGGGAAAAAGGTAGAACTGGCAGAGGCTGCAAGTAAGATGGGGCTGGACGTTTTAGCTATTAGTGACATTCGGATAAGGGGTGAGAAAGAAGAGGAAGTGGGAGAATACAAGGTCTACCTCGCAGGATTCAAAGCAGGAATAGCACAATGGGGTGTAGGGCTTTACATCAGGAAAGAAATGGAACCCATCGTAGTTGCAATAAGGTATGTAAACGAACGACTGATGTGGATAGATTTGACAGTGTCTAGCAAGAAAATTAGGATTGTGTCAGTATATTCGCATTGTGAAGGGACAGATCAAGATAAGATGGATAGTTTTTATGACGCACTCAGTGATGTAGTTGTTAGAGTAAAGGACAAGGACAGTGTTCTGCTCATGGGTAATTTTAATGCCAGGATTGGAAATCGAACAGAAGGGTATGAAAAGGTTATGGATATATTTGGAGAGGATATGGAGGCCAACAGGAACATGAAACAACTCTTGGATTTCTGTGCCAGTATGGGCTTAGTAGTCACAAACTCCTTTTTTAAACATAAGAACATTCACCGGTATACTTGGGACGGCAGGGAACCAGATCTGTCATTGACTATATAATAACAGATCAGGAATTCAGGAAGGCTGTGAGGGACACACGTGTACTCAGGGGATTCTTTGATGACACTGATCACTATATAATCTGCAGTGAAATTGGTATTGTGAGGCCGAAAGTGCAGGAGGTCAGGTCCATATGTAGGAAGATAATTGTGGAGAAACTTCAGGATAAGGAAATGAGGCACAAGTGCATAACAGTGATC
The DNA here is from genome assembly GCF_021461385.2 of Schistocerca piceifrons. Taxonomy (NCBI): domain Eukaryota; kingdom Metazoa; phylum Arthropoda; class Insecta; order Orthoptera; family Acrididae; genus Schistocerca; species Schistocerca piceifrons. The sequence goes on along the minus strand of NC_060141.1, from coordinate 315,569,801 downwards.
TCAGAAAGGTACCAGTTAGTTGAATGTAGTCAATTACAGTCATTGGAAAAGGAATGGACAAGGTACAGGGACACAGTACTAGAAGTGGCTAAAGAATGTCTTGGAACAGTAGTATGAAGCAAACAGCTTGGTGGAATGACACAGTCAAGGCAGGCTGTAAAAGGAAAAAGAAGGCGTATCAAAAATGGCTACATACTAGAACTCAAAAAATGGCTCTGAGTACTATGGGACTTAACATCTGAGGTCATCAGTCCCCTAGAACTTAGAACTACTTAAACCTAACTAACCTAAGGACATCACACACATCCATGCCCGAGGCAGGATTCGAACCTGCGACCGTAGCGGTCGCGCGGTTCCGGACTGAAGCGCCTAGAACCGCTCGGCCACACCGGCCAGCACTAGAACTCAGACAGACAGAGAAAGTTATGTTGAAGAAAGAAAAAAAGCCAAACAGATAATTGCAGCATCCAAGAAGAAATCTTGGGAAGACATTGGAAACAGGTTGGAGACTTTGGGTCAAGCTGCTGGAAAACCATTCTCGAGTGTAATTAGCAGTCCTCGAAAGGGAGGTAAGAAGTAAATGACAAGTATTTTTGACAGGAAAACTGCTGGAGAATCCTGTTGATGACTTGGGCAGATTGAGGGAATATTTTGAAGAGTTGCTCAATGTAGGTGAAAATACGATCAGTAATGTTTCAGATTTCGAGGTAGAATGGGATAGGAATGATGATGGAAATGGGATCACATTTGAGGAAGTGGAGAAAATGGTCAATAGATTGTAGTGCAACAAAGCGGTTGGGGTGGATGAAATTAAGTCGGAACTCATAAAATACAGTGGAATGTCAGGTCTTAAATGGCTACACAGGATAACTGAAATAGCGTGGGAGTCGGGACAGGTACCATCAGACTGGATGAAAGCAGTAATCACACCAATCTTTAAACATGGAAACAGAAAAGATTGTAAGAACTACAGAGATATCTCTTTAATCAGCGTTGTGGGTAAAATCTTCTCAGGTATTGTTGAAAGGAAAGTGCGAGTATTAGTTGAGGACAAATTAAATGAAAATCAGTGTGGGTTTAGGCCTCTTAGAGGTTGTCAGGACCAGATCTTTAGTTTACGGCAAATAATGGAGAAGTGTTACGAGTGGAACAGGGAATTGTATCTATGCTTTATAGATCTAGAAATGGCATATGACCGGGTTCCTAGGAGGAAGTTGTCTGTTCTACGAGATTATGGAATAGGAGGCAAACTTTTGCAAGCAATTAAAGGTCTTTACATAGATGGTCAGGTAGCAGTTAGAGTTGACGGTAAATTGAGTTCATGGTTCAGAGTAGTTTCAGGGGTAAGACAAGGCTGCAACCTGTCTCCATTGTTGTTCATATTATTTATGGTTCATGTGTTGAAAAGAATAGACTGGCTGGGTGAGATTAAGAGATGTGAACACAAAATAAGCAGTCTCGCATATGCGGATGACTTAGTTGTGATGGCAGATTCGATTGAAAGTTTGCAAAGTAATATTTCAGAGCTAGATCAGAAATGTAAGGACTATGGTATGAATGTTAGCATCTCCAAAACGAAAGTAATGTCAGTGGGAAAGAAATATAAACGGATTGAGTGCCAAATAAGAGGAACAAAGTTAGAACAGGTGGACGGTTTCAAGTACTTAGGATGCATATTCTCACAGGATGGCAACATAGTGAAAGAACTGGAAGCAAGGTGCAGCAAAGCCAATGCAGTGAGCGCTCAGCTACGATCTACTCTCTTCTGCAAGAAGGAAGTCAGTACCAAGACTAAGTTATCTGTGCACCGTTCAATCTTTCGACCAACTTTGTTGTATGGGAGCGAAAGCTGGGTGGATTTAGGTTACCTTATCAATAAGGTTGAGGTTACGGATATGAAAGTAGCTAGGATGATTGCAGGTATTAGTAGATGGGAACAATGGCAGGAGGGTGTCCACAATGAGGAAATCAAAGAAAAACTGGGAATGAACTCTATAGATGTAGTAGTCAGGGCGAACAGGCTTGTATGGTGGGGTCATGTTACACGCATTGGGGAAGCAAGGTTACCTAAGAGACTCATGCGTTCAGGAGTAGAGGGTAGGAGGAGTCGGGGCAGACCAAGGAGAAGTAATATGCTTAACACCAGAAGAGGCACCAATGTTAGCACTGAATAGGGGATCATGGAGGAATTTTATAAGAGGGACTATCCTCTAGACTGAACGCTGAAAGGCATAATCAGTCTTAAATGATGATGATGATTAAATGATGATGATGATTTGATTGATACAAACGCCAGAAGGGTCACAAAGTGCCCTCTGTCCGTGCTTTAACGATCGGGTTGGTCGGTCGCTATGGCGGGTGTTGGAGCAGGGTTGACAGAGGTCAAGAAAATTTGGAAATTTGTGGTAAGTTCCTGTGGGACCAAACTGTTGAGGGCTTCGGTCCCTAGGTTTGAACACTACTTAATCTAACTTAAACTAACTGATGCTAAGGACAGCACACATACTCATGCCCGAGGGATGACTCAGCTCCGACGGGGGGAGCCGCGTGAACTATGGCAAGACTCCTAGACCGCGCGGCTACATCGCTCGTCAGAGTTTAAGATGCGGGCAATCCACCACCTAGAGCAAGGTAGAAGTGGTATGATGAGTGGGTGCCTGCTAGGTGCCCGATGAGACGTCAGGGAAACAGCATTGGAAACTCATTCACTTGTTAGAGAACAGCAGTCGCTGCCTCAGAGAGTCAGTGGCCGCCAGCGTCAGCAATATACGATCAGGCGGGGAAGATGCTCTTGGCCACGTGCAGACAGCAGGCGAGTAAGCGGTGGCGTGAGTGCCAGCGAGGCCGCAAGGCCGCCGACCCAGCAGGGCGAGAACACTGCTCCGACGAGAGGCTGCTAACAGACCCTGGCGAGTACGGCCAAGGTTTTCGTGACCACCCAGGAGACCCTGCGCAGAAAAGGTAACGCACAACAGAAGAGTCTGTACAAGCAGAAGCAGGTAGCAAGAAGTTTTCCCAAACACTTGATGACTGTTGAATGGCTGCACAACCCTGGACGAGAGTCAGAGATCTCCACCGTGGAACCTAGCATGAACTGAAGTAGGCCCTCCAAGTGGCCCACCGTTTGGAGAGCGTTAAGCCCACAGAGTGGAACGGCATCAACAGCAGCGCCATGGTTAGCAGCGGCTACGTCGAGAGGAGGAGCCTTGTAGAGCCTTGGAAACTCTTAGATTAGTAGAGACGAAGGTCCACCTTCGAAGATGGTTGTCGGAGGATTCCAATAACTCTAACTGAAAACGAGGAATACTTATTCGGGCTTGATCGGCCATTGTTTTGATACGTCACTGGTTTCTTCCTCACAAGTAACGACAGAATCAAGACCCGAGCTTTCCAGTCTCTTCATCCGCTCCTTGGCGACGCTGCCTGTCTGCTGTTCGACACTCTTGCGCCTCTGGTTGCCCTGCCTGGCGACAGCGCGAAGTAAACACTTTGGTGTCTTGGCAGCGGTACTCACTGCATCGACAGGCAGCCTTGGCGTAACTTGCCCGGTCGGCTCAACTTGACCTGCTTGTCTGGCTCTTGCTGTGGCCGAAGAAGATGTCTAATTTCTCTCAGCCGTACTAATTACTAGCGGAACAATAGTAGTGACGGTTTTAAAATACAAGGTGTACAACTTTGCTTCCGCCGTTTTTTCCCCAACATTTGAGGCTTTAATGAAGCAAATTAGTTACACCTGTATCATTCAAAGTAGTTTCCATCTCTGGCCACTACTTTCACCCATGTTTCGGGCAGTGTATGAATTCCGCATCGAAAAAATTGTTCATCTTTTGAAGCAACCCACGAATCGGTCCCATTTGTGACTTCTTCATGAGATCGGAAATGTTGGTCAGCCAGACCATGCACCATGGTGATAGCCAGAGGGAGAAATGCCTGGAGAATACGGTGGGTGGGCTAGGACTTCCCATTTTAACGTTTCCAAGTACATTTTGACCTCTTTTGCAACATGGGGTCGAGCGTTGTCGAGCTGTAAAATCACTTTATCGTGCCTCTCGCTGTATTGCGGCCATTTGTCTTTTAATTCTCTGCTCAAACGCATTAATTGCGTTCGATAACGAGCACCTGTGATTGTTTCACTTGGTTTTAACATCTCGTATTACACGAATCCGAGCTGGTCCCACCAAACGCAGAGCATGATCTTGAAGCCGTGAATATTCTGTTTGGCCGTCGACGTGGAAGCATGGCCGGGATATCTCCATGACTTTTTGCGTTTAGGGCTATCTTAATGAACCCTGTTTTCGTCCCCGGTCACAGTGCGATGCAGAAATCCCTTCCGTTTTTGTCTCTGAAGCAACTGTTCAGAAACACACAAACGCCGTTCAACGTCTCTTGGTTTCAGCTCACACGGGACCCAAGTTCCTTGTTTCTGAATCATGCCCATAGCCTTGAGACGTTTTGAAATGGCTTGCTGTGTCACTACCACTAATCGTGCCACTTCTTCTTGAGTTTGACGCGAGTCTTCACTCGGCAATTTTCCCAATTCTGCATCTTCGGAAACATTCTTTCTTCCACACTATGCCGGTCTACGTCGTTAACATCACCGTTCTTGAAGAGTTGAAACCACTCACGACAAGTTATTTCACTAATAGCGTCCTTACCATACGTACTTGATAGCATTCGATAAGACTCGGCTGCTGTTTTCTTCATATTGAAACAAAACAGTAACACCTCCCGCAAATGACGAAAATTAGGCTAGTAAATTGACATTTTCAATCAAGAAGAACATTATGGTCAGACACAAACGACTAATGTTTGAACGAGATTATGTTGACCGAGGTCCAAAGTAACTGCCTGACTCTGCGATCTGTTTCTTTCGATGGCTATTTACCGTTGTCGCCACCTATCGGCAAACGGCGGAAGCAAAGTTGTACACCTTTCACTGTACGGAAAATTGATTTTTAATTCATGTATGAAACATCCTAAGCTTTATACGTGAAATATTTATGAGAATTTCTCAGGTTGTGAAACAATAATTTAAAAAAACAAATATACAAAAAACAAGCCAAGGTATTATATGAGAGTGTGGTAGAAAGTATTGATTCCGATTTTTTTACGTGAGAGCTCGTCAAGCTTTTTAAACACAATAAACATTATTAACACTTTATATTTTTATCCTTCATGTTTGCAGATTTGCTGCTCTTTGCTGCTAGACGGCTCCGAATTGTAGCGTTTAACATGGCAATGTATAACGTTACCATGTCGGCGCGTGAGAAACAGCGTGCTCTAATCCAGTTTCCGAAACCATAAATTCAAAGTTTCCCACGCATGAAGCATGCTATCCTTTGGGTTGACAATGACAGATCACACACGAGCGCTGCGACATCTGCAAAAATCTAGCGCTTTGGTTTCACTGTCCTCTATACAATTCAGCCTTCGCTCTATCCGATTTTCATCTGTTTGCAAAACTTAATGAGCAGCGTCGTGGAACTCACTTTGATATTGATAATGCGGTGCAAGCGGAGGTGACGTTGTGGCTCCGTCAACAAACTCAAACATTCTATCAACAAACTGGTCTCCTGTTGAGAGAAATGTTTTGGTCCCAAGGTGACAACGTTAAAACAGAAATATGTAGACACGAAGAATGATGCTGTATAATGTTAAAAACGTTTGTTTTATTTAAAAATCCTTAAGAGATTTCATATTAAAAATTCGGAGGCATTACTTTTCAGCACGACAAATCGTTAATGAGGATTTAGTAGCTTAAAATACGTTTATGCTTTGGAGAAATCTGAATAACTTTTAACGAACTTTTTCATATGGACGATTGTAGAGGGAGCTGCGGTTAACATTTGTCGCAAGGGTTTGCTACACGTTTTGCGCATGAACGCGGGGCAGTTTTCTCCAACCTCAGCTTCGCCCCTCTGGCATGGGATTTCTCGGGGCGTGACTATAGTATGTGTAAACCTGTAAAGACAGCGTGATTCTACATTTCTTTTGTTACAGAGTTAAGCTACAAATTAAAAGAAATATGATGCCTTCCAATTTTCTACGTTTCTTCGAGGCGACACTGAGCCGCAAATTACATGTCGTCGCTCCCTCTGTATAAGAAAAATTTTTGGCCTCGTTAATGGTAATGAAACGCCCTTGAGACCTTAATTGTAGGTGCTCACGAAGATATCAGTAACCGATAGAGAGTCTCCTTGGTTTGAAGGACGCCAGGGGTGCAAGGTTACGTTCCTGGGAGACAGCTGGCGGTTAGGACCAGCTAGGTAATGCCGAGCTAACACATCTGGAGAGTTCCCGGAGAATCACCTGTAAGAGGACATAGTTTCTTTTTTAAGGGACGGCTCTTTATTCTGTCAACAGAAAACAGTGCCTACTCTAGCTGTCTGCTGTTTTGTTGCTGAGACCGAGCTTTTAGAGAGTCTCTTTTGTCAGTGTCTCAGATCGGTCAACGTGTAATGCTTGCGTGGTCTGTATCCATAACAGGAGACTATCTCTGCGCCACATTGACGGAAGTCTATTTATAAACCTTGATACACTTACAGAAGTAGTGAGAGCCTTTGAAATCCGAGTAAGTCGTTTACTAGTTGCAAGAGGTAAATGATCTATATGATTCAGGCGATCGGAAGAAAAATGCCGGCCGGCATGAGCATAATACGGCAAGAAGCGAAGGTTTCGTCTGAATCATCTACTGGAGTCTGTGATGTCGTTTTTTAACTTTTATTTTAATTGATGTTTTCTTATGTGAAATCTGATTTTGGATCTAGTACACTCCCCACCCCCAAGTATCAGAGCTTAATATTCGTTTTCCTGTTGGTTTGTAAATCTTCAGTGCAGAATGCATTTAAGTTAATAAGTCAAATTTCGGCTCTTCCCATTGTTACGAATGTGGTACACCCCTTCCTGTTCAGATTCAACTCCTTGATAATCTTTGATTAATCTATATTCACGTTGACTGACTGAATCACTCACTATTCAGTACCTTCCAAGGCCACCTAAGTACGGTACCATATTCGTTCGATTCCATTTATTAGAGGAAACGAGGGGCAAGCGAGTTGTACCACCACAACGATACTTACTTTAATGTAGTTTTATATACTGTGGAAGCTTGTATTTGTTCTTTGAAATGTTGCGTGCTATTTGTTTCCGTTACACTAGGCAATATCAGCGACACTATCGTTAGTAACATAGATACTGAAGAGTAGGCTACATATGGAACATGGAAGGATTCAGTAAGCATTGATTAGAAAGAAGAACTAGTGCTAAGTCAGAAAGAGAGGGAAATATCGTGCTCCGCGCACAGTTGCTGTGCCACAGATATTGGCAGTCGCTTTTCCGAAGAGACTCCATGAGTTGCCGCTGAGTATGGGTAGTTAAAAGAAAGCCTCTCCAGGCTGTTTTTCATCTGTGACAACCCAGCGTGTTCTCTAATTACAAATAGATGATAGGTTTGTGGAGATATGTGGCATTAGATGTCTACGCACAGATCATGTAATTCGCATAAAAAACAGGCCCCTGATTTGCTACGTGGTAATAGCGCCTGATAACGACCCAGGTGGGTTCCATAGGATTTACATCAAGCGAATTTGATCGGTGAAACATCAGCGTGAGTTCACTGTACTGCTTCTGAAACTACTGCAGTACGGTTCTGCCCCCGAGACACTGATAACTGGAGACGACCATTGACTAGTGTAGCAAAAATGTGATTCACTTGACGAACCAACACGTTTCCATTGATCGACGGTCTAATCCCATATCCACTGCAGTCTAAATTGACGATGTCGTTGGGTCAACATGTGAACACATACGGGTGGTCTGCTTCGGAGCTCCATGTTCAACAATGTACGATGCACGGTGTGCTCCGAAACACTTGTGCGTGCACCAGCAGTGTGCTTTTTCGGTAGAAATGCCACAGATCACCATCTATCTCACTTTACAGAGCAGTCAAGCCTCCGAACCCCACATTCTGTGAAGAGTTGCGGGCGCCCTCTTATTTGGCGTCTAGAGGTAGTTTCACTGTCCTTCTATCTCTTTCCGTAGATGCTCACGACAGCAGCACATGATCATTCGACCAGCTTCGCCGTTTTCGAGCTACTCGTTCAGGCTCTGCAAAATAATAATTTGTCCTTTGTCAAAGCCTCTTATCTCAATGGATTCCACCATTTGCAGCCCATATCTTCGCTAGGATGATCCCCGCCCGTATCTGCTCCGCTTACAAGCTTTTGTTACCGCGTCACGTGGCCACAGCGCCGCCAGGCGACATCCAATGTCGCGGTTGCCAGTGGTCATAATGTTTTGTATGCTCCATATTACCTGCTAAACCACCGGAGTAATTTCCACCAAACGTGGTACCCGTATCACCTACCGTCTGGAAAGACGCTCTGTGGGGGTAATAACCATCTACGTATCAATGGTGTGGGGGTCGGTGTGAAAAAGCAGTGTAGTCCACGACACGTGAACACCCATACTTTGTTGATCCAGTAATTGAGAAGGAGAGCACTTAGTGTCTCGCAGCAAACTTTAGACATGATTTCAGACTTTTACGAAACTTTTACTCGCCAGCAACTTCCACAAAATGATGAAACGAGAAAATGATAATGTTTGGTTTGTGGGGCGCTCAACTGCTCGTTTACCAGCGCCCATACAAATTCCCAGCCTTTGCTCAGTCCGATCTCGCCACTTTTCACGAATGATGATGAAATGATGAGGACTTCACAAACACCCAGTCATCTCGAGGCAGATGAAAGTCCCTGATCCCGCCGGGAATCGAACCCGCGGCCCCGTGCTCGGGAACCGAGAACGCTACCGCGAGACCACGAACTGCGGCCGAAACGAGAAAAGTTTACCGCTTACTGCTTTTTCACTGTTCATGCAGTAAAACTGCCGCATGAAGCAAGATGTTTTAATTTATTACGTCTTTACTAATAACTCTATCCACTACACATTTAGGAGACAGTACCATGATATGGCGCTGAAAGAACCTCAAAAATACACTCCTGGAAATTGAAATAAGAACACCGTGAATTCATTGTCCCAGGAAGGTGAAACTTTATTGACACATTCCTGGGGTCAGATACATCACATGATCACACTAACAGAACCACAGGCACATAGACACAGACAACAGAGCATGCACAATGTCGGCACTAGTACAGTGTATATCCACCTTTCGCAGCAATGCAGGCTGCTATTCTCCCATGGAGACGATCGTAGAGATGCTGGATGTAGTCCTGTGGAACGGCTTGCCATGCCATTTCCACCTGGCGCCTCAGTTGGACCAGCGTTCGTGCTGGACGTGCAGACCGCGTGAGACGACGCTTCATCCAGTCCCAAACATGCTCAATGGGGGACAGATCCGGAGATCTTGCTGGCCAGGGTAGTTGACTTACACCTTCTAGAGCACGTTGGGTGGCACGGGATACATGCGGACGTGCATTGTCCTGTTGGAACAGCAAGTTCCCTTGCCGGTCTAGGAATGGTAGAACGATGGGTTCGATGACGGTTTGGATGTACCGTGCACTATTCAGTGTCCCCTCGACGATCACCAGCGGTGTACGGCCAGTGTAGGAGATCGCTCCCCACACCACGATGCCGGGTGTTGGCCCTGTGTGCCTCGGTCGTATGCAGTCCTGGTTGTGGCGCTCAGCTGCATGGCGCCAAACACGCATACGACCATCATTGGCACCAAGGCAGAAGCGACTCTCATCGCTGAAGACGACACGTCTCCATTCGTCCCTCCATTCACGCCTGTCGCGACACCACTGGAGGCGGGCTGCACGATGTTGGGGCGTGAGCGGAAGACGGCCTAACGGTGCGCGGGACCGTAGCCCAGCTTCATGGAGACGGTTGCGAATGGTCCTCGCCGATACCCCAGGAGCAACAGTGTCCCTAATTTGCTGGGAAGTGGCGGTGCGGTCCCCTACGGCACTGCGTAGGATGCTACGGTCTTGGCGTGCATCCGTGCGTCGCTGCGGTCCGGTCCCAGGTCGACGGGCACGTGCACCTTCCGCCGACCACTGGCGACAACATCGATGTACTGTGGAGACCTCACACCCCACGTGCTGAGCAATTCGGCGGTACGTCCACCCGGCCTCCCGCATGCCCACTATACGCCCTCGCTCAAAGTCCGTCAACTGCACATACGGTTCACGTCCACGCTGTCGCGGCATGCTACCAGTGTTAAAGACTGCGATGAAGCTCCGTATGCCACGGCAAACTGGCTGACACTGACGGAGGCGGTGCACAAATGCTGCGCAGCTAGCGCCATTCGACGGCCAACACCGCGGTTCCTGGTGTGTCTGCTGTGTCGTGCGTGTGATCATTGCTTGTACAGCCCTCTCGCAGTGTCCGGAGCAAGTATGGTGGGTCTGACACACCGGTGTCAATGTGTTCTTTTTTCCATTTCCAGGAGTGTATATCATTGTGTTACACATAGTTCAGGAGATACGATGTTGTAAACAATGAGCTGAGTGAAAATGAAACTGTGGGGCGAAATTCGCTGGAAGTACGTGTCAAATATCTGTAAAATACATGTGAAATTTTTAAAATATATCTGACATATGTGTGCGTGGGCAAAGACACGGGTAAAGAGATAATCCCAAACAGTTGGAACGATTTCAACGAAACATGGCACACAGATTAGTTACGACACGCATAGAAATACAGGGCGAGCAAGAACCACGAGCCTTCTATTGGGGTGGCGGTGATGTCATGGGAAGTGAAGGCGGAGAAGGAAATAGGGAAGAAGAAGGAGAAGATGGATGCGGATAGGGGGAGGAGGAGATGCACAGAGAAAGGGGAGGGGAAATGGGCTGGTAGAGGGGAGATGAAAAGAAAAAGGAAAGAGGAGGAGGTGAATGGGAGATGTAGAGGAGGAAGAGAGGAGCAGAGAAAGGGGGAAAGAGGAAATGGACACGAGGAGGAAGAAAGCGACAGAGACAGGGAAGAGGACGAGATGGAGAGAGAAAGGAAGAGGTGGACAAAGGGAGGGTGTGGACTCGACAGACAAAGAGTAGATGGAATTAAAAGGGAGCAGGAGGAGATGGACAGAGGGGAAAGGAGTAGATGTACGGAGGGGGAAGGAGCAGATGAAGCAGACGGACAGAGGGAAGAGGAGCATATGAACAGAGACAGGGGAGAGGATCAGATAGGCAAAGAGAGGTGTAGGAGGACATGGACGAAGAGAGGGGCAGGAGGAGATAGAGAGAGATTGAGGGTAGAGGAGGTGGACGAGCTGGAAAAAGAGACAGGGTGGATGAGATGGACAGAGAGGGGGAGGAAGCTGGAGATGGACGAAGAGAGGGGAAACGAGGAGATAGACTAGCAGAAGATAGGAATAAATACTTACCCAGGGATCGCCATGTCATCAGCTTTTTAACATACAAAAGGGAACATATAGAGATTCATTTAAAAAAAAACTAATTACTATGTAATTTAGTCTCCATACTTCTTCTCAGCAAAGGACTTGGAAGAGTAGTTGAACAGAATGGACAGTGTCTTGAATGGAGGACATAAGATGAACATCAACAAAAGCAAAACGAGGATAATGGAATATAGTCGAATTAAGTCTGGTGATGCTGAGGGAATTAGATTAGGAAATGAGACACTTAAAGTAGTAAAGGAGTTTTGCTATTTGGGGAGCAAAATAACTAATGATGGTCGAAGTAGAGAAGATATAAAATGTAGACTGGCAATGGCAAGGAAAGCGTTTCTGAAGAAGCGAAATTTGTTAACATCGAGTATAGATTTAAGTGTCAGGAAGTCGTTTCTGAAAGTATTTGTATGGAGTGTAGCCATGTATGGAAGTGAAACATGGACAATAAATAGTTTGGACAGGAAGAGAATAGAAGCTTTCGAAATGTGGTGCTACAGAAGAATGCTGAAGATTAGATGGGTAGATCATATAACTAATGAGGAGGTACTGAATAGAATTGGGGAGGAGTTTGTGGCACAACTTGACGAGAAGAAGGGACCGGTTGGTAGGACATGTTCTGAGGCATCAAGGGATCACAAATTTAGCATTGGAGGGCAGCGTGGAGGGTAAAAATCGTAGAGGGAGACCAAGAGATGAATACACTAAGCAGATTAAGACGGATGTAGGTTGCAGTAGGTACTAGGAGATGAAGAAGGTTGCACAGGATAGGGTAGCATGGAGAGCTGCATCAAACCAGTCTCAGGACTGAAGACCACAACAACAACAACACTTCTTCACCGAATAGTAAGAATCAGTAGCCAATATTATCGTTGACCTATTACGGAAAAGCGATACTGATGACTACAATTAAAAAAATGACAGTGAAAGTAATTGTATTTTTCGCTCTGGGGAACGTATAAAATTGATGACAGTTCCAAACATGGTCATACAAGAAAAATATATATTGAATTGAAAATTAATAAAATAATCCGAAATATCAACAGAAGCAGTCAGTTATACAAGAAAGAGACAAGTGGAGGTTGGCATTAAAAGCAGCACTGCCTGTACCTACGTCTGGTGCAAAAGGCCATTCTGGGACTTGGTGTGGAGCGCGCGCTACAGCAACTGCTGCCCTCTGGCGGCCATGTAATGGTCACGCAGACGTGCTCGCTGGGAATGTCGCACGGCCAGCCAATGTCACGGCACACCAATCGCATTCTACAGGTTGTACGTCGCTGCTGATGACATCACACGTGCCTGGAGCGGATGAAAAGGGTGGGGCAGCGGGCGGCGGCACTCGAGGGGCGTCATAATCTTCCCACCCCTCTCAAAACAACATTTTACTAAAAGCATTCATATTTTTACGTATATTAATTCCCAAATTTTTCAGCCAACTTTCGGAGAATTCAGTATCGTGGGAACTAAGAGTCTCGAAAAGAGCCAAGACATTATAAAAAATTTTCTTTACACTTAGGACACTTTCTAGTTTTATCTGTGACGTGCGACTCTTTGATTATATATTATCATATAATGCACGTAGAGACAAGCGCAGAGCTTTCCATACATTCCGTCTCCTCTACTGTCTTACCACCGTACACTGTCTCTCATGTCTCTCCTCGACATTAACGCCATTGTCTGAATAACATGGCAGAAACACTCGTTCCCGCCGAGGAGAAATCCTTCCTGCGCCATTCCATCACTAAACCGATTTCTCGACGTCCTTTTCAGTAGCAGGCACCCGACTCTGGAATGACCTGTCCCTCATTATAAAATATCAATACACAAAAATTTGGTGGCATACTCACTGAATCAACAATAATGTCTACAGTCGTCTCTCTAGTAACTAGTCTCTCATTGCAACTTTCTAACAAGACTTTCCTCACTTCCCTGTGCTCTTAGATGGTGCTGTCGATTTAAATTTTTTCCATCAGAACTCGATATGTCACAAATATCACTTTTATACGCCTATAAATATAATCGCTATTAATGTCATTACCAGCAAAAGCAGCAGCAGTAGTTATGATACAGCTAGTATTAACTTCATTAGTTTTTGGTAAGTATTATTGATTCACATTGTTTCTGTATATATTCAATGTATTTTTAATTTTGTTACTAATATTTTGTTACTATTTATCATGTTAAAATTGTTATTTCTTATGTAACTTTTTTCTTTTTTTAGTCTTCTGATTAGTTTGATGCCGGTCAAGAATTCTTCTCCTGTGCCATCCTCTTCGTATCAGGGTAGCGCTTGTAACCTACGTTATTCCCTGATGTCTTAACAGATGTCCTATAATCTGAGCCTTCTTCTTGTCAGTCTTTCCATATATCCTTTTCGTCCTGATTCTGCAGAGAACTTCCTCAATCCGTACCTTATCAGTCCACCTAATTTTCAACATTCTTCTGTAGCACCATATCTGAAATGCTTCGACTCTGTCCCGGTTTTCCCACAGTCCATGTTTCACTACCGTACAATGCTGTGTTCCAAAGATATACACTCAGAAACTTCTTCCTCAAATAAGGGCCTATGTTTGATGCTAATAGACTTCTCTTGGCCAGTGCTAGTCTGCTTTTTACGGCCTTCTTTCTCCGTCCATCTGATCACGAATCCTGATGTTAAGTTCCTCGCTGTTCTCATTGCTGCTACTCCTCATTACTTCTTTCTTCCTTTTTCCTCTCAATACATATTCTGCACTCTTAGACAGTTCATTCCCTTCAAAAGAGCCTGTTATTCTTTTTCACTTTCACTGAAGAAAGCAACGTCACCAGCGAGACCCAGAAAATATTAGATACAGGCTTCCAGGTAGATGCCATTTTCCTGACCCGGAAGGCGTTCGATACAGTTCCGCACTGTTGCCTGATAAACAAAGTGAGAGCCTACGGAATATCAGACCAGCCGTGTGGCTGGATTGAAGAGTTTTTAGCAAACAGAACACAGCATGTTGTTCTCAATGGAGAGACGTCTACAGACATTAAAGTAACCTTTGGCGTGCCACAGGGGAGTGTTATGGGACCATTGCTTTTCACAATATATATAAATGACCTAGTAGATAGTGTCGGAAGCTTCATGCGGCTATTCGCGGATGATGCTGTAGTATACAGAGAAGTTGCAGCATTAGAAAATTGCAGCGAAATGCAGGAAGATCTGCAGTGGATAGGCACTTGGTGCAGGGAGTGGCAACTGACCCTTAACATAGACAAATGTAATGTATTGCGAATACATAGAAGGAAGGATCCTTTATTGTATGATTATATGGCTCAAATGGTTCAAATGGCTCTGAGCACTATGGGACTTAACTACTGAGGTCATCAGTCCCCTAGAACTTAGAACTACTTAAACCTAACGAACCTAAGGACATCACACACATCCATGCCCGAGGCAGGATTCGAACCTGCGACCGTAGCGGTCACGCGGTTCCAAACTGACGCGCTTAGAACCGCACGGCCACACCGGCCGGCTGTATGATTATATGATAGCGGAGCAAACACTGGTACCAGTTATTTCTGTAAAATATCTAGGAGTATCCTACAGAACGATTTGAAGTGGAATGATCATATAAAATAGATTGTTGGAAAGGCGGATGCCAGGTTCTGATTCATTGGGAGAGTCCTTAGAAAATGTAGTCCATCAACAAAGAAGGTGGCTTACAAAACACTCGTTCGGCATATGCTTGAGTATTGCTCATCATTGAAGTCGTTAGGTTAGTTAGGTTTAAGTAGTTCTAAGTTCTAGGGGACTGATGACCATAGATGTTAAGTCCCATAGTGCTCAGAGCCATTGCTCATCAGTGTGGGGTCCGTACCAGGTCAGGTTGACGGAGGAGGTAGAGAATATCCAAAGAAGAGCGGCGCGTTTCGTCACAGGGTTATTTGGTAAGCGTGATAGCGTTACGGAGATGTTTAGCAAACTCAAGTGGCAGACTCTGCAAGAGAGGCGCTCTGCATCGCGGTGTAGCTTGCTGTCCAGGTTTCGAGAGGGTTCGTTTCTGGATGAGGTATCGAATATATTGCTTCCCCCTATTCATATCTCCCGAGGAGATCACGAAAGTAAAATTAGAGAGCTTCGTGCGCGGACGGAGGCTTTCCGGCAGTTGTTCTTCCCGCAAACCATACGCGACTGGAACAGGAAAGGGAGGTAATGACAGTGGCACGTAAAGTGCACTCCGCCACACACCGTTGGGTGGCTTGCGGAGTATAAATGTAGATGTAGATGAATCGTATCGTTTGTATCCTTTCACATCGATTTATAATTCCACTCTTGAACCTTTCTTTTACTTCCGTCATTGCTTCTTCGATGCATAGATTGAACAATAGGAGCGAAAAACTACATCCCTGTCTTACATCCTTTTTAATCTGAGTACCTCGCTCTTGGTCTTCCACTCTAATTGTTCCCTCTTGGCTCTTGTACATGTTGTATACGAGGGTTGTCCAGAGAGTAAGTTTCGATCGGTCGAGAAGTGGACGCCACAGTGAAAGCCCGATGAATCTTTGCACAGGTGTGTTGGATAGTGTCTCTAGTATGACCGTCAATCGTATCAAGACGCTCTTTTCAGTTTTGAGTGCACTGTGAGCGAGTAAAGGTTCCTAGAACAACGATGCCTCCCGCCAAGTAGGAGGGCCCACTGAGAGGCTTCGCCTTAATGAATGCAGTCCACCTAACACCACTGCCACACACTTCCTTCCTCATGGCGATTCTCAGCCGCACTCTGCAGGGGCTGTGAAGACGCTCCTGCAGCCTTTTCTATGGGAAGTGTTCGATCACCCACAACACAGCCATAATTGGCTTTCCTAAGTATCATCTCTGTTCACATGAAACGCTGGATACGAAGATAACACTTGGGCGCAGGCTACGTGCTATAGACTAGCATAGAGAATTAGCGGAAAGCACAGACGGCTGCCTTATATGACGATGGTGTTCGAAATTTGGTATAACGCTCCGACAAATGTCTAAGTCGGAGCGGCGACTATGTATCTGGAAAGTGTGGGTAACTTTATTTGCTCTGGATTTAAAAAATAAGACAAAAAGAAAAAGGTCTTTAGTTTTCGTTACCAAGGGAACGTGGACGCTAGGATTGAAGTATCCAGATAGCAAACAACAGTTGGATGTTTATTAAGTCTAATGAGACGTGAGTAACACTGCTTGGTGTCAGACTGGAAGTCCGTAATGAAATGGTCGGCAGTGAGTATAGGGTGCAATGGGCCAAGTCCATGAGACCGTTTCGATGGTAAGTGAAGAATGATCGAGTATGGATGAAATCCGAGGGGCCTCCACCCTCCATTTTACCTCTTCCTCCCACTTTCTTTGCTTCTTTTTGGCCTTGATGTTCGTCTTGTCCTTATGTGTGTTCATCCCGCCTTGTCTTTTACGCCGGAGATTTTAGTGTGTTACAGGGTGGCTGGTTCATCCTTTTTTATTCATGTGATCAGCTATCCCCTGCCATCTGCTTCATTATTTTATTTCATTTTATTTTTCCTTTTAGTGAACTTTGCCCCTTCTGGTTCGTTTCTTTCGTTTTCTCTTTTAGGTGTGGTTCTTCGTTAATTTTACGCCTTTTTACTTTCCCTGACTCCTTTTGGGAATTGCTTTACCTTGAGACTTGTTTGCATGAGGAAAAAAGGACTGATGCCTCTGTAGTTTGGTCCCTTTACACCCCACACCAGCCAACCAGCAAAGTAGGTGAGGCTATAGACGGCATCGCGCAGGTATTGTAAGGCCAGAGCGTGCACTGGCTGTAGGGAAGTCGAGTGGTGCCCTAAATACTCGCTCGCTGCTGGGTGCAGCCGGCGTCAGCCTGGAGTGTGAGCTGAAGCTGAGCAGAATCTCTGGTTGACGTGCTCCTAGTTGCGACCGGTGCTTACGGAAGCGAGGTACTGTCACAATGGCAGCGCCGTTTACGGCGATGCTCATGCCTCTGGCTGTGAGGCTAGCACCATGGCAGCAGCTTTTCGATTGGTGTTTCAGCGGGCTTGCCGCCGTGGTAACACCGGTTCCCGTCAGATCGCTGAAGTTAAGCGATGCGATAACCACCTGGCCCTCTGCAGGTGCCTAAGGGCTGAGGATGACACGGCGGCCGGTCGGCGCCTTTGAGCCTTCAAAGTCTGTCCGGATGGTGGTATTTTTTTACGGGGAAAGTGTCGCTAGCGGAACAGAACTGCGGCAGCCCGCGGTACATCGTTGTATGGTTGGTAGCTGCGTAGGTGATATCCGAGGACATAGAAGTTCCATCTGGCATGTAGCTTTATGCTTTATTTTCTGTTCATACAATTTCGCCCTTAGTACTATTCCAAGTACTTAAATACATTTTTGACAGTACTATCATGAAAATGTGCAATGACAATCACCGCCATACAGAAGTATTGCATGTGATGTGTATAAATCATGTCTGTTGCCTTGTACTTCTCTGTCTCGACAAATGAAATGAGCGTAAGGCAATGTTGGCCGGGAGGCCCCATCCGGGGAAGTTCGGCTGCCGAGTGCAAGTCTTATTTCAGTCGACGCTACTTTGCGCGACTTGCGCGCCTGTGATGAGAATGAAAGGATGATGGGGACAACACAACACGAGCAGAGAAAATCCCCAACCCGGCCAGGAATCGAACCCGGGCCAGCTGCATGGCAGGCAAGCACGTAACAACCCAACTAAGCAGGCGGTCTCTGTCTCCACGTCTTATACGTAATGAAATCTGCATGACTGAGTTCCAATTTATATGAACGGGACTCACCCTTAGGTGTTGTTACAAAGAAGTATAGAGATACAGACATAATTTACATATAACACGTGCAAGACACTAGTACAGCAAGATTTGCTTGCGCCGATTTAGAGTCTCATACAGTCAAAAAATGTATTTCGGTTCTTCAAAATGGCCAATTGTGATAGAGAAAATCAACAAAAAATGCTCAGTTAAATGCGGTACCGAACACTTTAAAAATACTTAACAACTGTGAACCAAGGTTCAAAGTCATAATTGCTCCAGGTCATTTGTTGCTAAGAGGTACAGTATATTATCGCGACCGTTTAGACATCATGTAGGTCCAAGAACTGATTTATCAAAATAGATCTGAAAGAAAACATTTAGTACATAAGCAATGTTCTATGTTTACCACAGATTTCAAACATGTATCATGGCCAAAATATTGGTGGTATGTTGGAACCATCACTAACTATAATTTAAGAGATGTGTAACTGTTCTGAGACTAATTTTCCTTCAATATTTCGGAAACCACATCATCTGAGCCGAGGTGTCGGTAGATTGAACCAGTTACTACTTTCGTTGTAGGGTATAGCATCTACCGATACGAACTCCAATTACCTGTCACCTTCTACATTAAATAACTTGTTACTTCTAACAGCAGCACACAGACCACCACTAATTGAATTTGACCTTTCCTTTCTATGAATCTTGAGGTCCTTGGTAAAAATTTCGGTTGAACTTACCTCTGGCTTTAGTTATCTTTCAGTGCGTAACATGTTGAATGTGTCATTCTTCGTGCCGGTCAAAACATTTTTTGTTGTCTGTGTTTTCTTCTGTTATTTGGAGCCCCCAAGCATATGTGTCTTACAGGGGCAAATCTTGTTGCATGTATTTTGGTGGGTTACACTTCCAAGCCAAGCTTGTGTTTAATGTAGGTGAGGTTCATCAGCCAATTGTTCATGTTTGGCTTCAATCTATACTTTCCGCCTCGTGCGACGGTTAATTATTTACCGTTTCCGCATCGTGACGGGATTTGAGGCTGAATGCTGTTTGGCCGATGAGCTTTAAATGGCTATTAAGGATCATGGAATGAAGGCTTTCACGGCAGGTGTTGTCATCACTTAATACTTTCGGGCTGAGATGCCGTGGTCCATACATAAGACTCTCCCCTGACGTTTCGCCTTCAACTGCGGAAAGCATCCTCCGAGGACAATCAGCGAACTGCAACGAGAGTACGAGTGAGCGCCGTATATATTAGTCATCCAGAAGGCGCCGCTGTCAATCACGTGACGTCGGATGTGCTATGATCTCTGATATTGCCAACTTTCTCAATGAAAATTAATCGATTGTCACGCTGTTGCTGCAATGTTGACATCCATATCTTATCCAGCTTAATGCCTTCATCTTTTCTATTAAAATTGTTGCAGTGTTTGGCAATCTCAATGGCTTCTCTGTACATTCGAGCATAATAATGCAACCTCTTTGCTATGACGGTCGTCTCATTAAACTTTATTTCATGAAATCTTAGGCGCGCATGGAAAAAGTTCACACAAACAAACGGGATTCACACTCACAAGAATAGAGGTAATGCCATCCCAATTTGTCAAAGACTCAAGGGTTCATTCTTATCGCTGTTATTCAGTTACCGTACTGTGAATGAGAATGCTATGGAACACTTTTAGACATAGAAATTTACCTCCATCACCTTGCACATGAAACTAAGGAGCGCTGGCGTGAAACACACACAAATGCCGTGAATATTCATTAACAAAACATACTTACTAAGACTCGTGAAAACTTAAAGAGCACGTATGTTAATCATATAGACACAAACAGCAAGAAAATATCACGCGGAATTAAAATAAAGTACTGGAATACACTCGGTGAAATCGCCACAGAATCTTAAAACTGAAACGAAATAAAAAGTAGAAGAAATAAAACACATACACACGAGAAAACTTCACATATAAATACCAGTTAACAGAGAAGTCAGGCAACTGAATTTTAAACCTGTGCTGGAGTAACCAACTTCCTACACCATGTGTTCTGGTTACACAAAGCAAGGACAGAAAAACTCACTAGATACAGAAAATATATTCGTGGCTACACTCTGAAAAAATAAGGATTCGCCTACCGAAATTTAAAATTGACTAACAAATCAAACGTGTACATCAGAACAGCTACACACTATCGCACATTAACACACGCAACACCGCCAAGTTGCTCTTAAAACTTCCATCGTCACTCACCTAAGGGCCAGCCCCGATTGACGAGAGAACACTAATCCCGCAACGAACTTCCCCCAGGTAGCCGGAAGAGACCAGAGGTTTCCTTTCCACCACCTACTTAACTACTGTCGAGCGACTAGCGAAAGAGTGCAAATATCTTTTCCTTGACTGAGAAAGCTACGTTGGCTACACTGTTGCTTCCACAGCAGACAGCCAGATGCTGTACTTCTACGTAAGATAAATTCAACATACGCACTACACACTCATTCATACACATGATAAAGACAGAAATGAAATTTGGGAGCACAAAATGTAGGTAATGTACATAGGATTGGATGCTTACTGGAATAATTGAACCTTTAATGTAACTATGTGCCACTGAATGGGGACAAACAAGAAGTACAAAACTAAACTAGAAATAACTGAGCGTGACAGCACGAAATACAAGTTAAATAGTGTGAAACCAATCTAACAGAGACGTTTCAGCTTCTTACAATCAAGTGTAAGTGGGGGTGACTGACTTGGCCAGCTACCGTAACTTCTTTCAACGACTTATTACACCTATTTTGTCTACTGTGTCAGCTTGTAATCCAGTGACTTAAGCTTTTACTCGTTTTACGCCGGCCATGTGGCCGAGCGGTTCTAAGCGCTTCAGTTTGGAACCGCGTGACCGCTACGGTCGCCGGTTCGACTCCTGCCTCGGGCATGGATGTGTGTGATTTAAGTAGTTCTAAGTTATAGGGGACTGATGACCTCAGATGTTAAGTCCCATAGTGCTCAGAGCCATTTGAACCATTTTTGAACTCGTTTTACGTAAAAGTTACTTCTCTGTTCATCAAGCTATCAGACGAGTCTCCACTGGTTGCTTTGAAAAGGAGTGTGGTGAGCAGCGTATTGCGCTTGCCCTAAGTAACATCGGGGCCGTTCATCCGGAACACATTGCCGGATGCGTGGTGGTTTCATATAAAGCAGCTTGAACTCCTTTTAGGTAGGCCTGAATTATTTGTTGCATTTTACTCAAGCATATCCTAAAGATATTTATGGCCTGCCTGCTTTGAAGACTGTTTTTCTATCATGTTATGTTTGTCATAAAACACCACTGTTTGCATCATTTTTGAGTTTTGTACGTAAAGAGAGTGTTTTACCAGTCATAGGTAATTGTTCTTAAATTGTTTCATACAACCAGAAAGTTTCGTCTTAACCCTTTCGTGGGCAAAATTATTGAGCAGTTTTTTTAATGAATGGAGAGCAGATAGTAGTTAACAGATAGGTATATTTATCATACAGAATATCAAATTTGCTCCAACTGAAAGTGAGGTCACACAACAAGGTGGGAAGAATTCTTCCCACTGCCCTTTCTTGGAGCTAAATGACAAAAACAACTTTTTCAATATATGTCATATTTATTTGATAAATTTACTTCTCTTGTTACAATGATTGTTGACAATTACTTGCCATGAAATTTTCTGAAACATAGGTCTATGCAAAGTGGTATTTGACAATATGTACAAACACAGCGAGTGGTCTTTTCCGCAGCTTTGGTACTACAATGACGGCACGTCCAGTAGGTTTCTCCTAAAATGGGTTGATTTTCCCCTACAGCCACATGACGAAAATCTTCAGGTACTTTACCCCTTTTTGCCAGAAAGACAAGTTTTTGTCCACGCCTTTTTTTGGGATGAGAAGCCAGCGATCAATTGTCTGGCTAGATGGATCCTGTATGTGAGCTGATCAGGCTGTCCACTTTCTCTTTTACTTATTTTCCACAGGATAAAACTGTTCACTGCAGCAACGCCCACCAGGAAATAAAATATTCTGTGCCACCATTTTACAGAACGTCTTCCATTAGCATACCTTTCTCGTAACTGACCAAACTTATCGACACTACCCATTATTTTGTTGTATTCAGCCACAACTTCAGGACAAGAAATCTCTGTACTAGTACTATTCTTGTTTTTTCTTTTCACTGTGGCTGTTTCTCATGGGTCATGAATTGAGGACAAGAAAGTGACTGGACGGTTATCCATCCATTTTACTGCAGAAATAGCTCTTTTTGTTTCAAACTGGAATTCTCCTCGTTCCAATTTAACGTTTTCCTTCATAAATTTGGGTAAATCAAAAGTATTTACCTTATACTATAGCTTTGAGTAAAAAATCACAAAATGTCACGCAAACAGCACTGAAAGGCTCCTCTACAGAGCAACACTCAGCTACACAATGCCTCTGCGCGAAGGTACAGCAAAAACGGCGGGAACTTCCGGTTGGAAGTAGTACCCTATACTGTTCACTAGGTGGTAGCACCGTACAGAGGTGGGAACTGTGAATCCCACGGGACTAGGGGCGAGTTCACTGTAGTGGGAAGCATGTTTCCCAAGGCTCACGAAAGGGTTAATAGGTCAAGGTTCTATTTACCTAAATAGTACAGTTACTTTGCCTGAGAATGTTAATAAAAATCTTAATAGGAATGATGTCCAATAGTTATTTTGCCCGGTCCTTCCACTCCCCGGCAACGTTACGTCGGTAGTCCGTACCACATGTCTACTTCACTGCTTTCTACGAGAGCTGCGAGCTCTGCTTGTTTCTCAACACGACTGTCACAATTGACAACTACGATCAAAATGGTTTCTTGGTCATTTGTTGTCTTGCATTTAGCCTGCGCCCTTTTACACAGCTGTCCCATTTGAACTTTTTGGGGGCACTCTAACATAAAATAACTGCCCAGTACTCCAGTATCCGTTACCTGAGTAGCCACCCCCCGTGAGTAGTTGAATATTCATCTGTTTAGCAGCATCCGACACACCTTACGATGCAAGTCGCGGATTTCGCAGCTTACACCGTCGTCGGAGTTCCTCGTTCGCAACCCCACTACGGTTCTGCGCCGCTGAGGGTCGTTTGAACGACGCTGCACATGGTGAGTTTCGCCTTCACCTTGCAAGCGGGACCAGAAATCAGACAGAATTTCTACAGATCGGAACCGAAACACATAGTTAGAATCGAAATGAGCTAGCAACTGTCGTTGACTGCACCCCGTAGTCTTCATGAAGTACGGAAGAACTCGTTACACATCTGAAATGGCTCCCACCAGTATGCTCGCCGAATACACTCCTGATTTCATCTCCTCCTTGCCCGCTATGTCCCGAGGGATTTCTGCCGGCCGGAGTGGCCGAGCGGTTCTAGGCGCTACAGTCTGGAACCGCGCGTCCGCTACGGTCGCAGGTTTGAATCCTGCCTCGGGCATGGATGTGTGTGATGTCCTTAGGTTAGTTAGGTTTAAGTAGTTCGAAGTTCTAGGGGACTGATGACCTCAGAAGTTAAGCCCCATAGTGCTCAGACCCATTTTTGAGGGACTTCTGCGCTAGAGATAGCAACATTGTATCGATATGAATGAAATACAGTTAGTTAACTACGTAGGTTGGAACTTAAATAGTCGCAACACTGCTGTGGAGGCACTATGCAATGGAATCTACTATTTCCGCTGACAGCACACGTTGTTGACATACCTACCTTGCCTCCGAGCAAATGGACTCGCCCGTCCCACGTCTCCGGCGTGCGTACAATCGAGGGAAATACAGTCACTTGTTAGCGAGCTGTCTAACGTAACGGTGTGACTATCTCTTCGAAACAGGGACAACGGAGTTGGATCAAGATTGAATGTGCCAGAGGTCGTACAGCACGACAGTGTCATCAAGGTCTTCAAGAGGCGTGCGGGTAATCGGCATTCCCTTAAAGAACAATGGCACGTTGGGTAAAAGCCTTCAACGAAGGTCGGCAAACTGTGGCATGCATCAGGCAGGTCGTCCTAGCGTCTCTGAAGAAGACATGCATGCTGTTGCCGTGTTAGTGGACCGTGAGAGACGCCATACGATTCGTGAGTTCGCCCACGAAACCGGATTAGCACATACGACTATGCTTCGCATCATGAATGAACGCCTGAGCATCTGAAAAATTGCATCACCATGGATTCCGCATGACTTGACGGAAATGCAGAGATGGATGCGTTACGACGCTGCTCAGACGCACTTGGAGCGCTATGAGTGCGAAGAAGAAGCTTTCTTACGCCATATCGTAACACTGGATGGGACATGTGCCAAATCGTACGAGCCAAAACTGAAACGTCAATCCAACGAATGGCGTCATTATGGGTCGCGGCGAAAGTCGAAAGTGCGTCGAGCCCCAGTATGGTGAAAGTTATTGTGATTCTCGTGTAAGACTGTTACGGTGTTATCCTAAAGCATTACGTTCCTCCACGGCAGACCGTCAATGCACAGTATTACCGTTCGTTTTTGGAGCATTACCTGCGACCATCTTTGCGAAAGAAGCGGAGACACTTTCTGCGCAACCCACCCATCATTTTGCACGACAATGCGCGGGCGCATACAGCGCAAGCTTTGGCTTCTCTGTTCGGTCGACGGGACCGGGAAGTACTGTACCATCCACCATACTCCCCGGACTTGAGTCCTTGTGTCTTTGATTTGATTCCGAAGATGAAGGAACCACCTCATGGCATTCGCTTCAGAATTGTTCCAGAGATGTGACAGGCAGTAGACCGCTCTATTCGCACAATCAACAGAACAGGCTCTGCTAACGTTATACTACGCCTTCCACAACGCTGGCAACGGGTTCTCGACAACGCTGTTCACTACTTTGAAGGACAGTAACAGGTGCAAACATGTAACTCTTTTGTATCGGTTGTGAATAAAGAGTTGCCACTATTTAAGTTTCAACCAACGTATATTTCCTACATATCGGTAAATATTTATGCTTCGATATGATACTGACGGTTTATGGGCGATATCGATACATTCCCCGATATGTCGAGATTTAATATAATTGTTTATGTACTTTTATTAGGTACTGAGTTAAAGAAAACATTGTTTTTTTTCACACATTCTGACAAATAAGCTTAACAAAACAAAGAGTGATGTGTGAAAAAGACTAGCAAATACTAGTGGAAATTCGAAGCAAGAGCACAAAAATAAGAGAAATTCTCAAAGGAGAAATTTTGAAAATTTCGCTGCATGTGAGGGCGCTTTGGAACTCCACATTCTACATGATTGAATGATTTTTGGTTTCGTCAAATACTATCAGCAGCATTCGTGTTTCTAGGCCTTAGTCTTCGCCCGTGACCACTGCTATGTAGCTGTAACTGCTCAAGAGCTTAGAACTTTTTATAATTAGAGCCTGTGAGTGGAGAAACGTATGTCGTAGTAAGTAGTAAATTGTTTCCTGCAGTCAATAGCTGTATACCTTCCAAAAGTAAGTCTGACGGCCAACTTTACATCTGCTCTTTAGACGGAATGTAACAGGCGGTTTAAGGTCAGAAAGAGGACAGATTTGCTCGTTGTGGCCATGTTTTGCCTCCCACTGCTTGGGTTCCAGCTTATCGTGGACAGCTCTAAAGTAGATTAAAAAACTCGTTGCAGCGCTATCAGGAAACTAATAGGCAATTTGCAAAGCTGGCGATAACAGCACTGAGAAAAATGGAACAGGTTTTATGTCAAAATGATTTCTTGAATGGACTGCCTCAAACATGTTACAGGTAAGGATTGTGTATCTATTAATGGAAATCACAATATATGCACAAAAATGTGATACTCGGACACTCACAACAAAGCGAAATACTCCCACGGTAGAATAACAGATTTTTCTCAGTCTTAAAAGCGACTTAGGAACATCTTCAGTAGTTTGAGAGCGAGGATATTATTGAATTAATGATTTTTTTATTATTTAAATTAACTCATCTTTCGAATGTCACTCTTTTGAGGCATCTTTGAATTAAGAAAGTAAGTAAAATTTAAAAAAATGTTAGCATTGATTTCTTCTCAATACTAGTTGCAATTTAAAAGAACTCCTTCCTGACTGAATCCAAATTACTGTGGGTTCAGTATAAATGACAACTTCTACAAATTTTCTTTATTCTGAAAGCAACGTAAATATTGTTTATTATCTATAGAAGTTAAAGTTACCTGACATGATAATTCAGTACAGGAGGCGATCTATAAATCTGTACGGTAGTCTTCTTGCGAAAACCAATTTATCTGCCAAGATCGCTATATTAACACAATTACCGGATTGCAAGTTTCGGCAATATGTATTGCCATTTCATATCTTTAAAAAGAAATATGGCCATGTTACAGAATTACTCTGCCGCAGCCAACAGGCAATTATACCATGAAGAGGCCAGATGGGGCATGTACCTATCTCTATTGTTTGTGCCATTCGTTCTCCATGTTGTACACAGATTATGTGACAGCACATCTGGCATGTCATTGCAATACCTCGACTTTGCTATAGTATATTTTTATTTAGTTTACTCCTTAGAGATATTCATTATAATATTTTGACGTTTCTTGTATCCGTTCATACAAGCAGAATTTTATGAGATTATTTTACAGCATATTGTATAGTTCTAATGTGATAGAAAGTTTTAAGCACTATATGATGTAACTGCCACTGCCCGGTTTTATGGCTATGTAATTTTTGTCATTGAGCTGTCATATATGTCCTAATATATTTTTTGTATGACTGTAAGGCTGTAACCTCGACATATTTCTTTTTATAGATCTATATATGGCAATATTTGTTGCCGAAACTAGTGATCCAGTGACTGTTAACACAACGATCTTGGCAAATAAATTGGTTTTCACAACAAGACTGCAGTACATAAAAATTAAAGTAATCTCTTGAAAATACTTCTGTAACTCTCAATAATCTTCAACGCAACAAATTAAAATAACTTATTTCTTCCCGAAATATGATTTTTTAAGTAAGATATTAATCTTTCTGGATATCTAAAATGCAGTGTACCGAAAATATTGGTTCCTCATTTGTATTATTACCTTTCGATTTCGCTTTGGTTGTTTCTTGAAAAGTCGATGTACCAGTACTTAAAAAAATTAGCCTTATTAACAGAATCTTCCGTCGCTTCTTGGTAGAACGACATTATAATAAATGAAAAGCACCAGTTTGCTTTTGTTCTACAATTGTAGAACAAAAGCAAACTGGTGCTTTTCGTTTATTAAAAATTAGCCTTATTTATTGTTTGTTTGAGCTGTAGACCACCAACGAACACATCCTCGGTAACCGACCATAACTTGCAGACAACGCCCGATACAGAGAAGACGACCCCAGCTGGCTGAGGATCATATTCAGCGACAGAGAGTGCCGGAAACCAGTCTGTGAAACGGGTAAGACCTATCGACCAGCTCCCCAGAAAGCACTTCGCAGCTGCCTGCTGCCTGTCACATCTTGAATCGACCTCTCACTCGACGAAAGGGGGTGGCTCATCCTCTGTGTGGCCAGTATCTGGAATAGCTACAGCAACGGACCTATCAGAGACACACTGGAAGTTCGCTGCACCTCCGTATTAGGCCCCATGAAGTGATGTCCGTTGATAGAAACCTCAAGCTGCTTGACCGAAGCCAGCATGATCTGAAGCTGTAAGCAAAGAGAAACCAGCTCGGTCCACGGCCCATTGTTGTAGATTAAAAAAAATTGTTTAAATGGCTCTGAGCACTATGGGACTTAACTGCTGAGGTCATCAGTCCCCTAGAACTTAGAACTACTTAAACCTAACTAACCTAAGGACATCACACACATCCATGCCCGAAACAGGATTCGAACCTGCGACCGTAGCGGTCACACGGTTCCAGACTGTAGCGCCTAGAACCGCACGGCCACACTGGCCGGCGTTGTGGATTCACAGTCGCTATCCACACTTAACGCTTGTACTGAAACGTCTTAGGATCGAAACGGATATTACACTTTGGAACGTCTATCAAATAACCTGTGCTGGTATAGTGAGATTACGAACTACACAAAACGCAAAAGACACGAGCTGATTCTCTGCGTGCTCTGTTCTGCGTGGTTGCTGCTGGTTTTAAGCTCTAAGCATTTACGCTAAACTATCACTACTGTGGAACGATCAGTTAAAAAAACTGCACAAAATGCAAGAACAAAACAGCTCTCATTGTACATCTGCGTGTTTTACTCAGCTAACTGATCAGGCTGCTTTATATTATGCACTAGTAGAACAATAGTCAAAAAAGACCGAAATGAATGTCAGATAATAGAGATAAATAACGAAAGTGACAAACGCAATAATTATAGAGGCAGAAGGCTTATTTCTCTTACAAAATATATTTCATAATTTTTGATAATCAAACTGTAGGAGAGGAGTTTATTGCTAAAGAAGATATAATCAGGGATGAACACATTAATCAGTCGCGTATCAATTTTATTTTAATGCAGATCTAGCTAGATTTCAGCAATAGTGTGTTTAGTACCGAGTCAGATAGACCTGGAAAGCTTGTATAAGCGAATGTTCTTAAAACGACCGCAGACTGTCCACATCTCAATTGTATGAATTGAGCTCCGGACAATTTAAGGTCGCTTTAACAACGAGTGTTTGTACAAGCTTTCTAGGTCCATCTGACTCGCTACTAAACACGCTATTGCTGAAATCTAAATGGTTTACAATAAAATACAGATTGATATGTAATTGACTGCTGTGTTCATACCTGAGTATAAACATTTCACAGTCGCTGAGTACAACGATTCTCAAAGCGTCCAACCAAAAAAATAAACATTTTTTGGAACAAACACTAAAACAACGATGCGTAACTAACTTACCACAATCTTGCAGAAGAACGAAGAGGGTTCAATTTAAAAAAAAAATGCACAGAGATTTCAAAGATGTTAAGAAATCGTTTGACAGTATCATTGCAGAAAATACATTTGTGTAAATACACCCGGAAAGTACTCTTTACAGTTTACACCACGAATTAAAAATAAGTAACGGACATCAATTGAGAAAATCGGCAACGAATTAACCAAGGCAATGAATCACGACAAAAAGAATTTTTAAAAGAAACCCTCGCAAACTATTGTAATGGTGGAGCCTGACACATGCAATAAACTGTCTAAAACTGTAGGAGAGGAACTGGAAAACAGTTCCGACACATTTGCCAACTAGACTCGTTAGGAGGTCACTTGAGTGGGTTACTTTATGTTAGATTAGTAATCTGTATTTTTTTGGATATGGTAAGTGCTGAAACTGGCGGCATTACATCACTCTGGAGATATAGTAAGATGCCACTCTAAAAGTGAGTGTACAAGATTTCTCTAGTCACTGCTGCTTCGTCTAGACTGTTGACGAATGCTCCCGACTGATAGAAGAAGTTGCTCCATCAGCAGCCGCAAAATATATTTTGCCGATATGAAAAAATAACGCGCAACAGGCACTGAATCTGGCGGGAGAGGAAGAAATCTGCGACGAGGAAACAAGAAGAGGAAAGATTGGAAGCATATTTGGGATGTTAGAGCGACGGACGGATGCAGGCTCGTCCAACGTCGCCGGAAGCTTGCGCTGCGATAACTCGCAAGAGATCGATGTCTCGCTGAATAATACAGGGCAGCGGGCGCTATCATGAGCTGTTCGTGAATAAGTTAGGCGGCGCGCTCGCTCGCCGCAGTAAATATTAGCCTTACAGGTGATCGCCCTGCGGGGCTCCTCGCCATACTCGTTACTCCGGGGAATGACGCCGCCGGGGCCCGCGTCCGCTCCACGTGTGGACCAGCATCCAGCGCAGAGCTAACTGACGCTCAGAATGCGCAACACCTGACGAATGGACGACATGATCCCCGACATTTATACAGTGAAACCACTGTCTCCAACGACAAGATTATTAGGTGTAGAAAGACGCTTTATAAAAACACGGGATAGCTATTTTATGCACGGACGGAAATAAGAGGCTTCTTTTTGTTACCAGTTTTCTTTCTGTCACATATTCAAAGAAAACAATAATAGGCTAATGTTGTTTACAGTCATCCCAAAGGTCGCTTTCCTGAGTGTTAATTACTACATGGTGGCAATTATTGAACAATATTAAATAAAGTCGTCATAACTTCTGAACGGTTTGCGTTAGGACGTTCAAGATGCACGGTTGGCCGCAGGGTAAGATGGAAATAAGTATGCGCATTGTTGTTTGGTTTACCGCCGAAGCCCACTTTCATTTGGACGGGTTCGTCAATAAGAAAAAAATGGTGAATTTGGGGGACTGAGGATCCGCATTTCGCGATCGAGAGTCTCTTAATCTTCAACGGGTGACTGTGTGATGTGCAATGTCCAGTCACGAAATGATCGGTGCGATATTCCTTGATGGCACGGTGGTTACCGAACGGTACGTGAAGGTTTTGTAAGATAATTTCATCCCTATTATTCAAAGTGACTCAGATTTCGACAAGATGTGGTTCATGCAAGATGGATCTCAACCCAATCGAAGCGGGAGAGTGTTTGGTGTCCTCGTGGAGCACGTTGGAGACTGCATTCTGCCTCTGGGGTACCTAGAGGCCGCTGGCATGGGCCTCAATTGGCCGCCATATTCTCCGCATCTGAACACATGCGATTTCTTTTTGTGGGGCTACATTAAAGACAAGGTGTATAACGCTAACCCCAAAGCCATTGCTGAGTTTGTGGGGCGGCGGGTGGAGTAATTGTTATATAAAATGTTCCTATTATTTATTTAATGCTGTTTGCCGTTCTCAACACTGGCTCTCTAGCTACAATATTGGCAACCAGAAAGTGATTACAAAACGTGAAGCCTGTAATTAGAATTCCTAGTGCCCACTTCATCTGAGAAATACACTTATAGCTACAGCTTATAGCTCTGAGGAATTAGGAGATAGTCTGGGATTCATAATCAAAAACTATTGTCTCTAAAATGTTTACTATATTCTGAAAGTCACAGACCAAAAAAGAATCCACACAATCCAACTACCAGAGCAGTTCAGAGTCTAATGCGCTGATGCAACTATAACTGTTCAAATTAAAGGTTTAAGTGAATGCTCGCCATAATTTGATGATAATGTTCATCAAACGCCACGCTAAATAATGGTAGAATGTCTGTACCGCGGCGGCACGTAAAAATACAACATACGCAAACTGAAGATAGATCATTAAAGTCATCCCAGAATTAATACTTCACTCGAAAGCGATTTCATGGTTACGCGTATCCCGAGTAACTTATTACGGCATCCGAGGCTGTTTGTAGCAATGATACTGACGCGACGCGACTCCCGGCACATGGTGCGCTAATCAGCGTCTGGAGAGAACTGGGGCCTTTTTTCCTCGCGCAGCGTTCTTATATATAAAGCCGCGGTGCGGACGGCTAAGGGAAAACCTGATCAAATCGGCTCTCCCGACTAGCCGCTGGGCTAGTAATGCACCACTTTAAGTTATCGAATAAATCATTGCTTCCTTTGCTGATGGCTGATGAAGCTCTCAGTTTAAATGTGCAATCAGCACACAGGTAAGTAATCATAATAAAAGTATGACGTGGCTAAGTCAATTATTTTGGGCGAGAAAAATAATTTAATTACACTACACGCAGTAGACGAGCTCTGAACTTGCCATTTGGAGATACGCTATCGCTATAGTTTTATAGTTATTCAGTTGAAATTTCTCATATCTTTATGATTATAGCGGATCTGCCTTCTACTTAAATTTAAACATCCTAGCTTTATTTATTCGCCTACTTAATCTATCTTGCTTCCTTAATTTTTAAGACAAAAACCAGAAAATCATGAATTTCAACTAAAATTTTAATTTGTGAGATCCAGAATACTGTTTCTACTAAATTATTATGAAAAAGGAATCTAAATATAAATTTTTAAGTTTCTAGCTCTTTTCTGTTGCGCCAATGATTTTTACAGAAAAACATCCAAATTTCTAAAATGGTTAAAGTTATTGAACTGATATTCAATACATATTGATTTAGTATTACTCCTGACATGCTAGAAACGTTTCAGGTTATTTACTTGATTTTTAAAGTATTGCGCAACATTTATGACGTCAGAGCTAGTTACAGCGGGCTGGCTGGGACACAATGGAAAGACTGACGTGAATTTTATACGGCGTGAGTAGGCTGCTTCCTTACATCACCCTCTACGTATTTTTTTTGAATGTAAATGGGAAAAACAAAGAAAAAAAATTAATTACAAAAAGGGAAGCAAGAGTACAGCTTATCTCCCTATGAAAATTAAAATTTAAATGTAAACATATAGAAATATTAAAATAAAACTGATTACCTACTTCAATTATTTAAATTTATGGCATGTTCACTGCCTCTTAAGCAACATTATCACTCAAACTTTAAGCAAACTCAATGAAACACTTTGGCATACATATTGCCTTAGACAGACAAACACATAAAACATGTAAAATTATGAAAATCTTAAATCCATAAAATACATTTTTACATACACAAATTCAAAGAAAATAACTCAGTTATTCATGATACATAAACAGATAATTATATCTTAGCAGTCTTTTCTAAACCTGAATGAAAATTTCACAAATCATGACAATTTCATTTTTACACACGTGGTTGTAGCCGCTTTGTCTGGCGTTCTAGACTTCCATTCACAAGGGTAGAGGAGGGGAAGTTGCTATGGAGTGCGTCCTTCACACTCACTCTAAATTACATGGGGAAAGGGGAGGGGTCACTGTGAGTTGTGTCCAAGTCACTCCACGCTTTCACGCAGCTACCAGGCTGCCATTATCTGGTTTGTCCTGTAGAACAAACAAAAAGAGTGCCTCAGACTCTGTTCACTTAATATCTAAGGGTGGGTCACAATGAAATGCGGATATATATATTTTACCTTTCAATATGTTACTGGAACAAAGTTAACAGAACTTTTTCAATTTTACTCTCGCGGTTACTTAACTGTCATAAAATCGGTAAACAAATGGCTCAAAACGCCGTTAGTCACGTACTAGAGAAAATTTATGCTCAAGGCATACAATCATAAATCCTATTTAATTTCAATTTATTATTTCTGGGCCGGAACACTGAACCAATGCTCGGTACATTCCTGACACATTTGTATTTTATTTACTTAGCTGACTCATCTTCGATTACCTTATTCTTAGAAATAGTATGAGTATATTTGATCAGCAGTTGTCTTTTCA
This sequence comes from Schistocerca piceifrons, assembly GCF_021461385.2. NCBI lineage: Eukaryota > Metazoa > Arthropoda > Insecta > Orthoptera > Acrididae > Schistocerca > Schistocerca piceifrons. The sequence goes on along the minus strand of NC_060141.1, from coordinate 315,536,503 downwards.
GCCTCATTGTACATGTGAGCAACTTGTGGTAATAGTACATTTCTGAGTGTTCAAAACACACTACGTGTAGTTGACTTCTAAATCCACTTATTGGTCCTCTGCTACTGTGTCAGTTCCACATTTGCAATTATGTACTTACTTACTTTGCTAGTGTATGAACTTAAGTAATACTCACTCCATTAAAATTTAAAGCATAGGATAGCACATTTATTTTATATCTATAGTGTTTGCTCACGTTGCAATCCATTTCCACTCGATCGGACGCTGAAACCACAGGTAGTCTCTCTCGACCTACCACTAAAATGCATTAAGTAATTATGGACGAGCGTAATGCTAAATTCCTTAAACCTATAGGACACCATGAGCTGGTCTGTCTCATCTAACATAAGGGTACCTATGGTCGCAGTCACGCCTCCAACTCATAACCTCAATACATGTAGGTGTGTCCTGTCACACACTATACCAAATAATGGCCAGCTCCAACCTTATAAATACTTCAAGGACGTGTCCTTCACGTCTCAACCACAAACACTGTTCAATTCTATTACACTGCCATTCCTTGCTACAAAGTGAGTTCATTCTTACAACTTATCTGCATATTTTTCATAACACTAAGCAATCTCTCTTACTATTAACTAGTTAGCTCTACAGCATACAATAGGTTTCACTGCCACTTCAGATCCTGCTTATACACGAATTTGTATATCTTTTTAAATTACTGTTGGTGGACCATTTCAAATAAAACAACACTTTGTACTTACAATATTACCAGGGTTCTATACATAATTGTTACTCAAATACACTTGTATCTTAATTACGTCATACTTCTCTGTTGTTTATGTCACTGTTAGGTTTGCCACATTAGGTTTTTTTTCACTAAACGGTGGATAGAATGGTTACAGAACTCATGGCTTGATAGCCATGACGGAAAATTTTTGTATTGCAAAGAAGGAGTCGAAACTTTGGTGGATAGGAAAGATGAAGAATGAGTGGGACCTGAAAAGGAAAGAAGATCTCACACAGCTGGGACTGCACAGCTGCCACACTGTGTAGAGGTTACAGGACAACCTCCTCCCTACAGAATTCATTCACTACCTATGAACTTCTTTAGGTCGACAACGTTCCTGAGACCTAATAGCTTTTTACTTTTAGGGTACTTTAGCCTATATGCATTGGCATGTGGTTTTCCTATGATCCTGAAAGGTCCTTGGTATTTACTAAGATTAACACCATCTTCCCAATATCTCCTATTTTTCAGAACTCGTATAGGCAGCTCCCAAGTTTCATCATTAGTTACTACATGTTTATCAATAAAAGGTACCTTAATTACTCCGGTTATCGGCAAGACCATTTTTAACTGGCTTCTTTCAAAGTCAACAACACTCTGATATTTCGACAAGAAATCTATGCCAATTAAAACCTCAATACTGAGATTGTTTACAATTAAGCATGGATGATCAATTATATTACTATTAATATCAAAGGGCAGCAAAGCTTCTTGCTTTACCGTTTTTGACACCTTGCCAGTAGCACCAACTATTCTTAGTCCTGATGCCCTCATTACTGTAAGCTTGTCTATACCAGGTAATGCATCAAAGAAGGACTGAGGTATCGCACTCACCTCACTTCCACTGTCTAAGAGACAACGTACATTGATACCCAACATATTCACTATTATTATAGGGTGGCTTATTCCAGTTTGTACAGGTGGTTCCTCAAACTCAGCCAGTAGTTCCTTTTGGATTTGTCTCCAACTAAAGTGATCGACATCTGCCTTCATTACATAGGTCAAAGTGTGTAGGGGTTTCCTGAATTAAATTTTCAGCTGCCTTTTCCAGTCGGTCTATTAATTTCAAATCGAAACACCGCACGACTTCATTACATTTAGTTTGCTGATCATGACCCAAATTACTGTAGTCTGAGTGATTCTGCGCCTCCAGACCGGGTATAACACTAGTTGCAGCTAAACCACTTTCACTATTATCGTCGGGTTCCTTCTCAAGTGACAACTGGTCACAGCCACTGGGTTCATCGACCCCCAACAGGCTATCCTCTACATTCTCACTTGCCTCCTGTCCTAAATCTATTAGTACAGTATCAACATCCTGCACAGACACTTTAGGTAAGAGCACATCATCCTCATCGTAAATATAAGCATGAATTTCTTCTACTTCTTCATCTGACAATTCCATATTTTGTAGCTCTTCCCTACCGTTACACTGCTGAGCCTTCTCTTTCTCTTCCCACTTAGAAAGCGTCTCTAACACGGTATCTATCAAATACTGTGAGTGATCTAATATTTCTGCTGTACCCTTGGATGCTACCGACCCCTCATCCACATGTTCAGTCTGAGTATTCTGATCTGTCTTACCAATTACTGTAACTACTGGCTTAGGAAAAATAACCGCCTGGTGAGCACCAGTGTCCTCATAGACCGGAACTAGTTTTCCTGCCTCGGCCTACTACTGTTTCCTTTATTTCCATTATAGTTATCTGGCACAGCATTGTTCGGAACAAAATTACTGTTATTTGGATGCCATTGTTGGTTCTGTTAATTATTTCTCCAATTCCTACCTCTCTTAGGATGACGAACACCTACTGTTCTGATGTTTACATTGCCATTCTGCTCGTTCTTAAAATTACTACTAATGTTATTAGCATTTCTGTTATTACATGCTTGCTCCTCATTGGCAGCAACACGCTCTACACGTTCCAAATATTCAATGAAACGATCCAGATTGTCTCTAGGGGCAGATATAATTCTAGTTTGCCAATTCCATGGCAGTTTGGCTTCAAGACCTAGTATTATCATTTCAGCTTTTAGCTTTTCGGCCAAATGTGACAAACGTGAGATCCATGACCTGGCAAACTCTTTAATAGATTCCTTGCCTACATTGAAGCGTTTTCCACTCCAAAATTCTCTCAACACTTCAGTTTGCTTATTGCTAGACCAATACTCATTAATGAAAGCTGTTTTAAATTCCGCTAATGTTTTACACTTCAACATAACATCAGCTGACCAACGCATGGCGTCACCTGCTAAATGGCTTCTAATAAATGAGATTTTCTCTCGTTCAGACCAAGTTGGTGGAATCACATCTTCAAAATCGTTCCAGAAATCTAGCAGGTGGATATTTTTATCTAGATCGAACCGCAAGAGCTGCCGACACCCGATAAAAGCGGCGTTTGCAGCTACAACTTGTTGCATACTACCGTTACCAGAAGATATTGAAGCTACTTTACTCTCAATGTTAGCAATGTTAGTACTAATATTTTCTACTCTCATTTCAACATTATCTACTCTTTGCACAACATGAGTAGTATCAGTTTTGATTGCATCTACTTCTTCTTGACATATGTTTACTTTTATATTAACATCTTTAAATCTATCTGAGCACAGTTCAGATTCCGCCTCGATATTTTCTGTTAACTTGTGCTCCAGCTTCACATCTTCCATTTGGAAGTCTTTGCGAACCTCAGCAACTTCGGATTTTACTGTTTTATACATTTCAGAAAATTTTTGAGCAACCTTTTTCTTAATATCCTCATGATTGTAATCAATTTTATAATTCAAACTATCCAGATCCTCTTTCAACTTATTGTAAGCAGTCTAGAAGGAAGTTTCTAATTCAGCTTTATTGGATTCTAATTTATTGTCCATTACCTCAAACCGTTTATTAAAATTGGTTTGACTGGCCACAATCCTGTTATTTACCTCAATTATATCCGATTTTAACTCAGCTGTCATTCTAGCATTACTGGTAGTTATTGCTTGTAATATAACATTTAAATCAATAGCCCCAGTGTGTTTTGGTTGCTCACTAGCTGGTTTTTTATCACACTCAGGTGACGAAAAACTAGCTCCAACACCAGAATAATCAAAACTAAATGAAACTTCTGATTGAGCAGTCATATCTAACTTACCCTTTTTAAACTCTACCACCTCTGATGACTGTTTCATTTTTAACTCATCAGACAAACTATCATCCAATAAATTAACAATTTCTGATTTCTGCTTTACTACAGGGGTCACTATTATTGAATCATTGCCCCTTTCCACACTACTGTCAGGAGACAATACTTCATATTTCACTTTAACATTACTATTTTCATGCATATTTACACTTGAACCGTTGTCTGGATTTACAGTTCCCTCAACAGACATAGGTTCTGATTTAAGTTTAACCTCGGTTTCTTCTGGCAGATCCATCGCCGACAGCCTTTTAGTGCAGGTTACTAAAATTTTTAACAGCTTTTCACTTAACTTAGTTCCTTCTGCACGACGTATGGCGTTGCCGGCGCGGCGTACCAAGATTACTGATGCGACGCGGCGCGTTGAACTGCAGACGGCACTTCGACGGCTGCTGTGTGTTTGCGTGGCCCGCAACTGCAGGCGCGGCTCCGGTTGCTGCGGTGAGGCGAAACTGGCTTCTCGATGCCGGCAGCGCCGCTAGACTCAGTGCCAGCTCCGTCAATCCAGATGCGTTGTTAATCCAATTGCGTCGTCCACATGCACACGTAACACTATCACTGTTGTATAACTCAGTTGCGTGTCGCATTTCACTCCTGAATCCGAATATTTAAAAATCACTTTCACTTTTACTCAGTTGATTTCCCGGCCGATGCACCATATGTGGGGCGGCGGGTGGAAATATTTGTTATTTAAAATGTTTTGTTTTTCCCGGCCGATGCACCATATGTGGGGCAGCGGTTGGAGTAATTGTTTATTAAATGTTTTGCATTTATGCTGTGTTATTGTTTGCCATTCTCAACACTGGCTCTCTAACTACAATATTGGCAACCAGAAAGTGATTAGCAAAATGTGAAGCCTGTAATTAGAATTCCTAGTGCCCACTTCATCTGAGAAATACACTTATAGCTACAGCTTATAGCTCTGAGGAATTAGGAGAGTGTCTGGGATTCATAATCAAAAACTATTCTCTCTAAAATGTTCACTATATTCTGAAAGTCACAGACCAAAAAAGAATCCACACAATCCAACTACCAGAGCAGTTTAGAGTCTAATGCGCTATTGCAACTATAACTGTTCAAATTAAAGGTTTAAGTGAATGCTCGCCATAATTTGATGATAATGTTCATCAAACGCCACGCTAAATAATGGTAGAATGTCTGTACCGCGGCGGCACCTAAAAATACGACATACGCAAACTGAAGATAGATAATTAAAGTCATCCCAGAATTAACACTCCACTCGAAAACGATTTCATGGTTACGCGTATCCCGAGTAACTTATTACGGCATCCGAGGCTGTTTGTAGCAATGATACCGACGCATGGTGCGCTAATCAGCGTCTGGAGAGAACTGGGGCCTTTTTTCCTCGCGCAGCGTTCTTATATATAAAGCCACGGTGCGGACGGCTAAGGGAACGCCTGATCAAATCGGCTCTCCCGACTAGCCGCTGGGCTAGTAATGCACCACTTTAAGTTATCGAATAAATCATTGCTTCCTTTGCTGATGGCCGATGAAGCTCTCAATTTAAATGTGCAATCAGCACACAGGTAAGTAATCATAATAAAAGTATGACGTGGCTAAGTCAATTATTTTGGGCGAGAAAAATAATTTAATTACACTACACGCAGTAGACGAGCTCTGAACTTGCCCTTTGGAGATACGCTATCGCTATAGTTTTATAATTATTCAGTTGAAATTTCTCATATCTTTATGATTATAGCGGATCTGCCTTCTACTTAAATTTAAACATCATAGCTTTATTTATTCGCCTACTTAATCTATCTTGCTTCCTTAATTTTTAAGACAAAAACCAGAAAATCATGAATTTCAACTAAAATTTTAATTTGTGAGATCCAGAGTACTGTTTCTACTAAATTATTATGAAAAAGGAATCTAAATATAAATTTTTAAGTTTCTAGCTCTTTTCTGTTGCGCCAATGATTTTTACTGAAAAACATCGAAATTTCTAAAATGGTTAAAGGTATTGAACTGATATTCAACACATATTGATTTAGTATTACTCCTGACATGCTAGAAACGTTTCAGGTTATTTACTTGATTTTTAAAGTATTGTGCAACATTTATGACGTCAGAGCTAGTTACAGCGGGCTGGCTGGGACACAATGGAAAGACTGATGTGAATTTTATACGGCGTGAGTAGGCTGCTTCCCTACAAGTTGAAAACAACAATTCAGAAGATCATCGACAGCATCGATGTTCTGACACTTGAGCGAGTCATGCAGAATTTCGCTATTCGTGTGCGCCACATCATCGCCAATAATTGTAAGCAAATCGAACATGTCTAACCTGAATCTGAATATCTGTAATGACATTTACATGTTGAATAAAGTGTGTGCACGCAGTAGTTTGTAACTAGTTTACGTTTTTTTTCATGTAGTTCAATAATTGTCGCCCTGTATTTTACAACACTCAGTACAAATACAGGCGGACTGTCTGTCTGAGTTTTGTCGTCTGTCATTATCAGGCGGTGACTGTCGTATAGATGGGTCGGCTCTAGCATGATGTGACCGACAGGAAAACGGGCGACGACTGCATGCATGGTCAGGTCAGCAGACATCGATTACTGCCTTTCTGGTTTGGTGGGTCGGCTTGGAGCAGACTTCCACCCTAGCACAAAAGACTCACAGTGACTAATCACTTGGACGTATGACGGAAACCGTCAGCAACCTCTAAACACACATTGTGATGCGTCACACCGGATCTAGGAGCCGACTCTCGCACTCTGGAAGGAACTGTCTCTGGCGTTCTATAAATTCACTCTGGATATATTCTTCTACATCTACATCAACATTTACGTACATATTACACATACCGCCGTACGGTGGTAGCACTTCTAATCATTTTATCTCTTGTTCCACTCGCAGACAGAGCGAGGGAGAAACTATTTTCTATTTGCCTCCGCACGAGCCCTAATTTCTTGCGTCCTGTCTTTGTGATCCTTACGCGAAGTGGACGTTGGCGGCAGTAGAATCGTTCTATAGTCAGCCTCAGACGCTGGTTATCTAAATCTGTGCAGTATTGCCTTGCGCAAGGAACATCGTCTTCCATTCAGAGATTCCTGTTTGAGACACGATGCATCTCTGTAATACTTCAGTGCCAATCGAACCTTTGGGTAACAAATGTAGCAGCCAGCCTCGGAATTACATCGATGTCTTCCTTTAGTCCGCCCTGGTGGGGATCCCAAACACTAACAGTACTCAAGAATGGGTAGCACTAGCGTTCTATACGCTGTCTTCTTTAAGGACGATGTGCGCGAACTAAATACTATTATACAATGTTGTACCAGCAATAAGACTAAATTTCAAATTAATTCCACGTCCCTCAATAAAGACTGATATCGTCATTAGACAGCTTACACGTACGACAGGTTTTTACACACAATTGTTTGTCAATAAAAGAAATTACTGGATGTATCGCTATGAGTCATAACATCTTATTGGGTAATCATAAAAGTCGTATAAACTAGAACAGTACGTGGTGGGAAACTTTCCAAACCAGTAGCATTCCCAATAAAACGAAGTCGAACATTTACCTTCCCTACTGCCAGCCTCAGGTGCTCATTCCATTTCATATCGCTTTGCAACGTTACACCTAAATATTTAATCGAAGTGACTGAATCAAGCTGCACCCTACTAATGCTGTATTCGAACATTACAGGACCGTTTTTGCTATTCATCCGCAATAACTATATTTGGAGCAAGCTGCCATTGATCACTCCAGCTAGGAATGTCGTCTAAGTAATTTTGTATACCTCTGTAGTCACTGAGCGACAACAGCTTCCCGTACACTACAGCGTCATCAGCAGACAGCCATAAATTGCTGCTCACCCTGTCCATCAGGTCATTTATGTATATGGAGAATAAAACATCTGATTGGGCAATGTAAACATTCTTCACAGAAATGTAACTCTTACATCTGCCTGAACGGTTCTGTGTTGTCATATATGCCTTTCTGAAAATAACTACGCCCTAAAATAATTACTAACAATATATATTAACAGTTCTGACTCTAGTACTAACATTACCAGTTCACTTATGTAACAGAGAAACGTATGTTTCCTAGTTAAATTAATAAAGAAAAAAATAACGCCGCGTTCACTGTTACTGGCACTGCTACTGTTTCTGCCAATAATCATCTCTAGTTGTTTGTCCGAGCTGTTACACTTGTCGACCGTATCGTATACTACGTTTAACATTCACTTGTTTCTAAGAATGGCTTAGAACACTATAAAGATGTTGACGTCTAGATGGCCTACGTCATAAGCCAAGATAGTTGCCTTTGCAGACAACAGGTATGCTGAAGTCCTTGGCTGTTCATTCGAGTTCAGATGTCCGGTAAAGACCAGCTAAAGAAATACCACGTAGTTGCAATCCAGTATTAACGTGGTTTGTACTGGATGACTCCTCTCAGAGTTTTAAGAGTGACAGGAATCGTAAAGTGGCACTCTGTAATGTGAAGAACATCTGCCCACAATGGAGATGGAAGAGGAGTACGTCACTTTCACTAAGTTCCTTCTGTGTACTGTTGCTCCATAAAAATACTATCGAGAGCTCAGACGCAAAGCCAGTATTAGACAATAAAGGAATATACGAGTATGGAACTGTTGTACGAGGGAAATTATTTTCAAGACAATACCAGAAAAAGAAAAGAAGAAATAAAATAAAAAAATGTGATAAAATAGGACATATGACGCAGTGACAAAAAACTGACGGAACACTGAAATATCTCAGTCGAAATTAACTAAAACTATATTGCTGGACAACCATCATGTCGCAACCACATGTTTTGTCGCACTACAGGCCTGGCCAGACAGAATGCGGCCTGGCCGTCCAGCCTGTGGCCTTGAACCGCAGCCGGCAGGCCGCACTGTTGAATCGCTCGTTATTGTATGGCGGCGGTCACACAGAGTACGTACCGACACGCGGCCTGCCGCACCGGCCGCCGCCGGGTTGTCACAGATTACAGATTCGCCGCAAGCCGGAGCGGCTGCTTGCCTCTGTTGGCGCACTCAACTGCTCTGTGGTCACACTGGAAGCAGCGGCGTGAGGCGGTTTTTGTCTTGCAGCTCGTAGTGCATGCATCATGGACACAGAAAGACTTATAGAGGAGGTGAGACAATACAACTTTTTGTATGATACACGCCATCCTGATTTGGAGGTAGAATACTTTTTGCACTCGATATACTCTTGACAGAAAGCTGTATTCTCAGAAATAGTGTTGTCACTGTGGCGTCCATGATTTCCAGTATCAACTACTGTAAACTCGTAGTACGGATCAACGATCGCCAGGAGAACCAGCGAAAAGAATTGTTTGTAACAGAAGAACTGGGATCCACTATCCTTCGGGCATTTTAACCCGATATGCTTTCCGTCTATGCTTCCAAGGCAGTTCGGAAACCCCCAAAGTTCTAGAAATCCTTCTTCAGATTTCTCCACATCTCTGTTGTAGGAGTAGGTAAATACTTGGGTTGTAGAACAGTCCACATTGCCTGGCACACGTGTTTCACAATTTCTGAGACTGTTGAACGTCCTAACCGAAAAGAAAAAGCTATGGTCCGGTGACTGTCGCCTGTAGTCAAGTATCTGGAAAAGATTAAAAGAAATTATGTCGATAGAACGGATAGGTAAGTTACCGACCAAAGATATGTTTCTTTAAATTCAATGACAATGTTATGAATACAATGAAATAAAACAATCTATTAAGTAGAAAGTTCTCTCTAGCGGGACATACGGAACTAGATGTTACTATCGTTTCCTGTATTCGTAAACACTGCAGATAAATTTATCACTCCGCTCGTAACTACGTTGTGGGATAGCACTTTCTTCCACCGAATCTTTCATATGATGCAGCAAAACTGAAATGGAATAAATTATATGACTTCTGTTTGAAGCACAAAGAGGCCACAAATGGTAAAACTTACCTCAAACAAATGTCTAGTCTGTGCCTTGTATCAATGGCTTTCTCCAGTTCGTTGTGCACTTCTCTGTGATACCTTTTTATCAGGCGATGCAGTTCCTCGAAACATTCTCGCGACATACGAAAATATTTGAAGAACCTATCTTCGTCAGACTCTAGATCAATACACAGATGATGGTATTCTCCTAAGCTTTCTCTCTTGCTATTAAGGTCGTGCATCCAACATCTCCTCCTCTTGGTGCCATTTCGTATCGCTAGTGCGAGCTACCACCACCACCTAAAGAGAAGGCCGCGGCGCGCTCTTGTGACGTCACGCAAAGCGGGCCAGGGTTGGCTTGGCGCCGCGCTTAAGGATTCGAGACGCACGGCCTGCAAATCTTTGTCGAACGGTTTTACAGAACCTGTTCCGTAAAAAATAATTAATTTCTGAAATATTTCTAGCTTTATATGGCAGCTTCATGATGAAGTGCCAATCATTTCGATAATGGTCATAACTATTGTGGTATTTCACAGATGAGTATCAAATTTGAGAACGTTGCCATCAAAAATAGGGGTCGCTATGAATTTGTGTTTGATGCATATTATACATTCTATTGCTGAGTGTGAAATACAGATGAGGTTCGGAAATTTTCGTAAAACTTTAGACCAATATCTGCTTCCAATCTCGAACAAATTGAGCATCTGCGGCAACTTCACTTACGATCGCAACGAGCGAGAATGAAATATTCATAACGCCTCTCATATCTCGTAAACCGCTGGAGATAACGAAACGAGATCTTTGCAAATGATACCACGCAAAGAGAAGAGTACTTTGCGTATGGTTAAAATACGTAACTTTATCAATCGCGATATAGCAGAAGCTATAATTTATAATTCTTTTTTTTACCGGTAATGTAATTGCTTAAGACTTATCAATAGCCAGTGAAAACGTACGAGTGCGGGATGTAAATAATATTGCGATATACATGATAAAACAAGGTACATTTGTGAAAAATGCACTGTGATTTTCTGGACCAGACGACTATTATTTACACTCACTTGAAAAAGTCTGCACTAATACAGTGGATAATATTAAATTCCTCTGCCTTCAGTATCCTAAATAAATATTCTGTAACTGTTTATAGAACGCCCTCAGGAAAGCTGAGTACATTCCCCAAGCAAACAATCACTTTTAACTCACCTTTTCTCAGAAACAAAAACAATTATTCGTTGTTATTGTAACGTAAATTTTCTTTCCTGTAAAAATATGGCAGATTTTGAGCATTTAATGAGCCGTGTGCAGGTGTTGACTTTCTCACAAGAGTTGCTAAGAACTTTACAAGCCTGATTGACAATACTCTGCAGATAAAAGAATTAGCAACATATGTTAAGGTGAAATTTTAGATGTATTCTTGACCATAATGGTCAGCTGTTCAAAATGCATGCTGTAAGCCCTGCAAACAGTAGTTTTATCAACAGGACCTTTATATAAGTCAACAGTGAAAATCTACAAACCTTCAGCAGACATTTGCAGCAGTTGGAATGAGACAATGTGTCACGCTAAAAATGTCACTAATAAATTTAACCTATTTCTAGATTAATTTGTTCCATTGTTTCAAGCTGTATTTCGTAATAGAATTTCATTAAGTGTCTACCTACGTTACTGCAGGAGACAGTGACTCATTAAGGGAATCAAGCTATCCTATAAACAAAAAGGGAATGCTGTATACAATACTGAGAATTGTATTAAACTTCAGAACAAGGGATACTACAATTCACATTTGCACTTTAGTAACTCCAGGGATGGATCAGAAATCACTGCTGGTGACTACATCAAGTTAAATTCTTTGTAATATGTAGACAGATTACTGTAACATGAGAACGGTAGTACTCAGCATGCTTAAAATGATGTAATTATTAATAGTTTATGTTAATGTAGGACTATAAAACACTAGAAGTAATGAACTATAATTTATTTAAGTCAATCATATGTACATCTACTTCCTGAAAATGCTGTTACAAAATCCAGGGCACAACATGGTTCCATTACAGAAATAGATCACGATTTCCATCTTAAAAGGCAGCAAGCCTTTTCTACTTTCAGAATGATTGATTAGTTGTACACATTTGATATATTGTATTTTGTGAAAAATTACAGTTGCAAAACATGTCAGATGCGTATAACAAGTTACATTACCAGTCTTACAGTCTATAAAATTTAATAATTGTGACTAACAATGACTTATGTTGCTGACAAAAGTATTAACTCAGACAGAGTAATAGAGCAACAAACATTTCTTGGAATGTATGCACCATGATATAAAGGTGTACTGGGATGAGGCACTACTGAAGGACATTCAACGAAGTGAAAATGTAGCTAGTCATTGGAAACTAATAAGAAATGGTAATACTGAGTACGACAACATATCAGACCAACCTCACATTACAGTTGAATACCTGATCCACAACTGAAAGAACTCTTTTATATTGTTACTGCACAGCTATGCAACATTTGTTGAAAACCCTGCCATAAGCTAGAAGTAGGCCAATTTCCTTGTAATGAACTAAAGTGTGAACAAAATAAATCAGAGGAACTAACTCTGGGATTAACTAAAGATGTACAACATAAATCAAAACTGTAACAATTTTACACTGATTCCAAATTAAACTTAATGGTGTAGGATATAATGTCCTACACATTCAAATAAAATGCAGCAACATGACACTCCTTAATGTTTGTAAGAATACTCTCCCTCTATATAGGTGGGAAGAACTTTTCCTTAATTACTATATAAACACCACCTTTCACATTATTCCTGTTAGAATAAACTGTTTCAATTAAACTGACTGTATGGAACACTGAAGCTGTATTTTAATGCTGTCAAGTGATTTTCTATATCACAAGATTCTACAGCTACTGGCAGAAACAGTTCAAGAACACACTTTTCACTCAGTACCAAAGTGTGTGCTGTTATGAAATTTTCTAGCATATTAAACACATTTGCGGTCCAAGTCTGACACACAGCGTCACACTACCAAGGGGTTTCATAAGTTAAAAAAAAACAACACAATAAGTAACAAACTAAGGGTCACAGTCTGGATGAGATGCAAATTTGGGAATGGAGACCAACTACTGTGTCTGATATTAAACTATTCCAAACTGTGAGTGGAATAAGCAACTACTAGAATGTAACTGTCTCAGTAAAATAATATATGCAAAGCGATAACTAATTGTTACCCATATGCAACAATACTGACAGCTTGTATCAAAATTTAGATGAACAGCTATTATGAGAAGTAACTACATTAGGAAACACCCTGGTGTCATTCTGATTCAGGACAATGGGAGAAATCCATTTTTGGCTAACCCTTTTGTAGTATTATAATATTCTATCGCAAGTTTTATACGTCTGCATGCCAAAATAATAGCCTCTAATTACATACATAGTTATAATGAATTACATGAGGTTTAATACAGAATTACTTTAACAGATTTCTTCTTGTTGGGCAGCACATGCTCAACAAATTGAAAGGAAGATGTAAATATTTGTGCACAGAATAGCTGAAAGACATAAAAACTTTACTAGGAAAAACTGGCCCAGTTTCAACCTTAGGCCAGTATCAGGTGCACAGATGGATGTGTACACAACCTGATAAAATTTTACAATGATGAGATTGAAACTAGCCATTAGTGCTGGACAAAGTATTTACTTCAGCTGAATAGTCTGCATGGAAACAGTTGTGACCTTCTGACATTTGAAACTGTTGGAAGCAAATTATCCACAACTTACAGGCTTTATGGACCAAATGACTATTAGTGTGCATTCAGTTGAAGGTACTACACCAATATGGATTATGGAACCTGCCTCTGCTTTCAGTGGACCAAATACAGTGTAACTGAATGTGTGAGACATAATAGAAATTTCCTGTGACATCTGATAAATGTGCTAGCATGTAAAATGTACGCAAATTAAAATGTGCTAAGCTTCCGTTTCTCAAAAGCAGTAGTAAAGGTGTCATTCTTTTTCTTAATGTAATTATTTAATAATGTGTTGGTGGATGCTTTGACTAACAACTTCAGTATTTCATCTGCCGAATGACTATTACTGCAAATAAAGTCTGTTAAGAAGAAACTTTTCTTCTGAACAGCATTTATGGTTACATTTTCAACAAGCACCCTTTGACTGTTGGATGACAAAAATTTTTTTCATTAGGGGCAGATATTAATTTCTGTACAGTAATGTAATTGTAAATAACAACATTCACAACATCAGGCTGAGGGAATAACAGACCACCCCTGTCCAAATTTTTGATTAAACTAAGATGTTGTTCACCATGCAGACACATTTCTTTGTCTAAGAGAAGGTATTTGCTGCACACCTCACACTGCTGTTTCTTCAGTACACTGCGAACACAATACCCTGCTAAATATGTTAATATTGGAAGATATGTTTCTGCCTGCCTGAAATCTTCCTCCAAATACATAATGTCAACCATAAACTCAGTCTGTTTGTATAGTCTCTTTTGTGTCATCATTACAATTAAAGATGAACCCTTCTGCAACAGGCAGTTTACCAAAAGTACTTGAATTCAACATGAGTGGTAACATGTTCTGCATCCTCATCTTCGCTTCCACTTCAAAAATCTGTCTCACAGATATGAGATACTGAGAGCCAGCCATTGAACGGTAACTGCTAAACCTTGCTTCCAGAGAATCAGTCTGAATTTTTCCAGGCAAAAAATAAGTGAAACCAAGCTCTTTAGTACAGTACCTTGCCATCTCAATTAAACCATAGGTTGTGTGTGTCAGAGCTATATGTGTATCTTTTGAAAGGGTATTATTTTTCAGGCCTAAGTCCTTCCACTTATCAAGCCACACAAGAAACTTTTCCAAAAAAACTAATTTTTCATCATTATTACTTAAAGACAGATGGCACTGGAAGAGATCATTTAGTTGAACGCCTTTGTGAACTGTCTTAACATTTACAATTTTCCACCATGTAAGTATAATTTTAATAAATTCTGCAGTGGTCTGGTAATGTAACAAGTTTTTCTGTTCTCCTACAGTTGAAACGGCTTCAGCTGTATATTCACTGAATACCTGCAAAACAAGGCTCACATTCTGTTTCTCAAGTGAAGATGGATAAAGAGACTTCAAAGAAAGACCATAAGAGTGCTTAAGTAGACGATTACATTCAATCTTATGAAGCTGCCTCAATGCTTCAAAAGATGCCATTAACACCTGACAATCATCACTGCTTCCATCAAATTGTGGATATTTGAGCAAAACTTGAGAGTCCTTTTGATTAATCCAATTATTACGAATACACTTAAGGATGTGGACAGAATCAATTATAAAAAATAGTGGCTGAGTTGGATTAGCTGGATGTGGGTAAACTATACTGAGTTTTGGAGGTGAGCTAAAAAGTGCCATAGATTTCCTATTTAAAGAATTGTTGTCACTAACTACACTAATAACTTTGAAACCAATGTCATAAAGGCCACATAATATTTTCTTCACATACAAAAATAACTGTTCAGCTGCAAGGTTTCGCACTGGAAGGACATTCAGTACTTCTTTAAAAGAAGACAGCAATGATTGTACCATAAAGACATATGCTGTAGTAGCAGCCTTGTCACTATCAAATGCTGCCCCCACAATGTTTCCTCCCTTGTAATCAAAATAAGGTTTAATATGAATTTCATCCATCATTAATGAAATGGTACAATCACTTTCCTGCAAAGATTTAAATCTTTCCTTAATATACAGGAGCATAGCACCTTCATTTTGTTCATTATGAGGACCATTAGTATATGAGGAACATATTTTCTGTAAAGTTCTTGGATGAGGAAGAATAAGATTGCCAGATGACCTCAAAAATTTATAGGCATGAGGGGAGATAGAATGCAGGATACAACAGAATATAGAAAAGTGAGGATTAAACCTATAGTTTTCCTCACAGCTACATAGCAACTTAACTTGCTCACTTAAGAATTGAATTTGTTTCTGTTTTTCTTCATCTACAGAACTGCACATGTCATTTAAAATGTCCTGTATAAGAAGGCACTGGATTTTTAATGAATTTTCTTTTGCACTGACTAATTCTTTCACTTTGTCTAATACTGTAAACAAATCATTCATATTTGAAAGTTTGTGTGATATTTTTCTACTGCCTATCTTTCTTATCTCAGTGTTACTTCGATAGGCAGACAACTGCAAATCATTTGTCACTACTACAGATACAGACACAGATGGAGCAGGCAATACAGTAAGCAATAGAAATAGGACACAGTCACTTCTCCTAACAATGGTCCATTCACTGGGAATGGTTTCTCTTTCTAGGCACTGCAGAAATGCTTCAAAAGTAGAAAATAACTTCCTCGAATCATACTCTGTTTTGGTTACTATACTGTCTTTAATTGCTTGTAGAAGATGTTCATTGTCCAATCTAGCTCTCCTTTCCTCTGCACTTTCTCGAGAACTGGTGGATGGAGTAGACAAATAGCTTGGGCAGCCTGGTAACACTGATGGGACAGCACCCTCTCTAAGCCTCGGTCTTGAAAGCTTGACAGAAAGCATTGTGCCTTTCATTTCATCATAACATTCTGTATGGCGGCAGATGTCAGATTCGGTGAAGTGAAGTTCACAAACCTAAAACAAAGTAGTGTGAGTCAGTACAATATACAGCATGATCTAGAGATGTGTGTCTGTATGTGAAAGTAAAAAACACTGGATACTCATTCATTTTCCACCAATATCAGCTTGACAGGTCACGCCTTAGTGGAAGTACACAAATTATTTAGGCCTAACAGCAATATACCATGTTCTACAACAACATGCATATTCCATTTTAATATTCTTTTATTAATTAGTACTATAAGCACTATGAGCATACCTCACCAGGCATCAGTATATGATGAATATACCTGTGAACTGCTTGTGTTACAGCAGTACTGTGATATTTATGGAACTATAAGAGTGAAGTTCCTATTATGGATTACGTGGCACCAAATTTCAGTAATCTGTTGGATTCTGCATGTTAACATAGCAATTATTTTATAATTTTGACTTTACAGTTTCTTCATTGTCATGGTATAAGAGATATCAACAGCTGCAGAATACTATTTCACTGTGTGTGTTTTTATACCAGCGCATATTAAAACTGTGTCATTGCAGGTAACACTGAATGAGGGTCTTGATATATGCCTAGCACAAATTTCATGTTTGGATAGAACAACAACTCCAAAGCAAACGCATGCCAAACACAAAATAAAGTTGAACAGATGCCAACATAAATGACACACCTCAGTAAGACAGTCATGACCATCCAACTGGGAGTATGTTAAGAAAACATCCACTAAACATTCCGTGCCAAGCTGTGCCGTATGAACTAAATAACATTTGTCATTTCAATTAACCATCTGGAACATTTAAAATACCGGACAGATTAAGTAACTGGATGCGTTATTAACAAGAATGTCGTTATATGAGGCGGCTCAAGTGATACAGAACGCCATTGAAATCTGTTTGTGAAGACAACTATTCTGCATCGTCACCTGAAGTTAGGTTAGGTTGAAAGATAATAATTTGATCGTGGGTTGGCGAATGTCTAACAGGAAAAACTAACACATAGAAAAACAACACAGATATGCTTCATACGGAGAGATCGCTTTTTAAACATCAAAACAGCAATTTCAACATTCGTTAGCACTCATGCTAACTAATGCGAGACTGAAAAACAACACCCACTCACAAATAGAGAGTAAAACGTATCGGTAATGCGTAACAGAATACGAACTGCAGAGAAATTTAAACACGAATAAAAAGTAACATGAGCCACAAATTTATATTTCGTTTTCAAAATCAAAATAAAGCCACTTGAACACGAATACTAGACCTATTTACCGCGAACTTTTGCTCACAATTTTAGTCAAATGTATCCAAAATGCAAGATATGCCACCAGAAAAATAATAATAATTGTACTAGGTATATAGTTTTTACATACCTTCGTGTGCTCAGTGGGTTGGAAATTGTCCCGATGAATTGCTGAAAGCCATTTCCAACGCAGATTCGCATCTTTCGGAAAGGAAAACAACATTACTTTCGGTCCAGTTCCGTAATTCCCACTACACCTTGGCACACAACATTTATAAACCATGTTCACAGTAGCTTCACTACACGTAAACTCTGTAATCGCTAGTTTAAAGCACGAACATAGCACTCGATCCAACAAACGTGTAGATAAACAAACGCTTCGAAACACAACATGGTGGCCCGCTTGGAGTGACGTCACGACCTGCTATGAATTTCGCGCCGCGGCCTTGTCTCTAGGTGGTGGTGGAGCTACTCATTTCTGCACGCACAAAGGTAACGTGTCCCGCGTGAAGCTTCCAAATCGTCTAACGCCAAGACAATCGGACTACGCATGCAAGCTTAATAATGGGGTTCGGTCCTTTCCGCAGTGTAACAGGTGACGCATCAAGAGTCCCTGCGGCCGGCCGGCCGTTGCCTGTGTGGCGTCCCTGGCCGCTGACTGGCCCGGCCTCCCGCTGCGCCGTCCGTCTCAGCGGCAGGCCGGATTCTGTCTGGCCAGGCCTTACAAGGGGTACAACTGTCTTTCCCCGTTCACTGTGCCTTCAGCAACAAGGGGACCGATTAGTTTGTCGCCTATGGTAACACACCTAACGTTAACAGACCAAGGACGCTGACGAGCAACCACACGCATCCACTGTGGGTGTTCCGTGCTCCAATAATGTATGCTGTGCCGATTAACTTCACCGTGGTTCGTAAGTATTGACTTCTCGGAGAACATTACCTGAGAAAAAAATTGCTTGTCTCTTCGTATCTGATCGAGTGCCCAGTTGTAAAACCGCATTCGATTCTGGAAATCATTCACATTAAGTTCTTAATGCAAGAAGATGTTGTAAGGATGGTATTTGTGACGGTGTAGGATCGCTGAAACGTACTTGCATGAGGATTAAGAGCCACCGCCCCTGATGTTGTAATTTTATTATAGTCCAGTGTAACTGTCAGAAAAAAAGCCTGTACCTTGCAAAAGGTGGGGTAGAAGATTTTATTTTTTTTAACTTGTTCATATTGTTGGAAAGGTTAGAAAACCAAGTTTTGCCAACAAAATTTCTCTTGGGAAAACTTTCTTCAGTCAAAAATCTTCGAAAATTTCGGACTTTTTTCAGTTTTTTCAAAATACCTCAGTTTCATTTGCTCATATAGCTTTGACGCCAATTTTCTTTTTTAAAGAGCACAAAATTCTCTACAAATTTGATTTTTACCATTTTTTCTACTCCCAATATCTAAGGAGCTATAGCGCGTCAAAAAAATACCAATTTTTCAAATTTCGAGCAAAGTGGCAAATTACCTAATTTTTGAACACTGTTATTTCAGTTTCTATTTGTGTAGTATAAACATATTACTCATCATGTTATTCATTGGAATTTACCATCTCACTCTGCTGCAGGGCCAGGACAAACAGCATCATATTCAGTAATTACAAACACATTCACGTCGGATTGCGTGAAGTTTATTTGTGTTACAATATGTAATACGATTGCATTCAGGTGCCGGACATTTTCTACAGTTGACTGACGTTAATGATCAGTTATAAGAAAAAGTATGTAGGAATTGTTCTTTAGCGGACAAAAGCGTATTTATTCTTTGGCGGGCGGAAGGCGATTATCTCTAGTGATTGTTCACAGCGCGCTGACAGCTATTAGCACACAACAATAAGGGTCCTACAGTTTGGAGTCGCTTCCATTCAGTATATGTTGTGGTGCTGAAAATGAGTATGTCTGACATGAATTTGTGTTTCATTTGCGAAAAAACTGTGGTGAGTGGTGGATGCAATATGAAAAAGAAAGGACTGAGCACATTTATCGATTATAGTGCTAAACGCAGGGAGCCTGCTCACACCCGTTTTTTGAAAACGCTCAGTGAAGTGATGGTGCATGAAGCATGCTACAAGAAGTACATTAATGAGAGAATGATAGCAGCTAGCCTTCGACATCCTCAGGAACCAACAGGCATGCTACGTCGGTCGCAGGAAAAAGGTCAGTTCAGTTTGAAAGAGAAATGCTTCTTATGTTGAAAAGGGAATTCTGATAACTTTTTAACCAAGCAGTTAAGACTGACATATGCCAAACGAAATTTTTGATGGAGGGTACCTTATTCACAAAGTGACTTTGACTCGAACTGTTTGCTTCAAGTCAATAGCCCAAAGCTATGTTTCTTACCTACAACGTCAATTTGGACCTCAATTTGCTATTGTATTTGATGGGTATCCATGTGAGGGAGACAAATGTAGCACAAAGAGTGCTGAGAGGATTCGTAGGTCCAAAAGACATTCTTCGGTTGACTTTGTGGTTGAATCAGAGATGGCCGGCCAGAGTGGCCGTGCGGTTCTAGGCGCTACAGTCTGGAACCGAGCGACCGCTACGGTCGCAGGTTCGAATCCTGCCTCGGGCATGGATGTGTGTGATGTCCTTAGGTTAGTTAGGTTTAATTAGTTCTAAGTTGTAGGCGACTGATGACCTCAGACGTTAAGTCGCATAGTGCTCAGAGCCACTTGAACCATTTCAATCAGAGATGGCGAACCAAGTCCCTCAGGACAAGTTCTTGTACAACGAACGAAACAAGATGCGTTTGATCACACTTCTTAAAAAGGAATTTCTGGAGTGTAGCGTTGCAGTGCACCAGGCACAAGAAGATGCTGACGTTATGATTGTAACATCTGTCATATCAAGAACCAAAGATTTTGGAAGTGTTGTCATTGTAGGAGAAGATGTTGACCTGCTTGTGCTCATGACCGGTTTGGGGCAAGGCATTGAAAACTTATTTTTCTTAAAGCCAGGAAGAGGAAATGCAGAAGACAAGTGGTTTTCCACTGCATCTTACAAGTTTGACAGTGAATATATTCTGTTCACTCACGCCTTTAGCGGATGTGATACAACATCCGCTTTTTTTGGTGAAGGAAAAATTAAGTGCTGCAATATTGTTGCGAAAAATGAACACCTAACCTCAGCGCTTTGCACGTTCAATAAACCACATGCTACCCGTGAAGAAATAATAACAGCAACACAACAGGTTACTATCGCATTGTATAGTGGAGGTGTCAGCGGTTCCCACACACTAGACCATTTGCGGTACCAGCTATTCGCCAAGTCTGCCACAAAAAGCAAACTGAATCTTGCACGGTTGCCACCTACACTAGATGCTGCACAACATCATTCGTTGCGGACTTACGGACAAGTCCAAAGTTGGATGGGAAACTGGAAACCTCCTGAGAAATGGGGCTGGAATCACAATGAGCACGGTCCAATAACCGTTATAATGAGCCAAGATCCAGCATCTGAAGCACTTCTTCACACTGTTTCATGCTCATGCAAGCTGAACTGTGGCGGAGCGTGCTCCTGCAGAAAAGCGGGTTTGAAATGTTCTTCAATTTGCAAGAAATGTATTGGAGTCAAATGTGAAAACGTGCCAAAATTTTTATATGAAGACAGTGAAGAAGATGTCATGGAGGATGTTGAGGAAACCGCTGACGAAATCAACGAACTTGCTGAGGCTGACTCGCTGTTTAAAGAAGCGGTCAATCTGGGATCAACTCTAGGTACAGACCCTGAATCCGTAACTCAAGGTATTTCTGGTGACACTGAGGAACCTGGCCCATCAAAACGTTGGAAGTGATGCTCATATCTGTCTCAAGTGCGCTAATGTGCGATATTACAAGTATTACACACCCAGAACTGTCAACATTTTTTAGTAACTGTCAATGCATTTTAACTGTAATGAAGCTACTTATTTTTAATGTCAACTGTGTAGCTTTTATACACAAGAATAATTACCTACCTAATTAGGTTGCCTATTGCAGCTAATAATAGTTCAGTTTCCTGCGTGTGTGTGTGTGTGTGTGTGTGTGTGTGTGTGCGCCTATGTCTCTTAATGATGTATTTTTATATTTATAGTTTTACAAATAACAGGGCTGAGGTGGTCTATGGTGAACTTCAGGTAGCGATGTAAGAATCACAATAGTTGGGTGCCCAGCAATCCTCATGTTGCATACAGAGAAATTGAATACCTGAAAGTGAGGTGGTAAATTCCAACATATAACATGATGTATCATGTATTTATACTACACAAACAGAAACTGAAAAAATAGTGTTAAAAAATAAGGCATCTTGCCACTATGCTCAAAATTTGAAAAATTGGTATTTTTTGAGGGGCTGTAGCGTCTTAGATATTGGGAGTAGAAAAAAATGGCAAGAGTCAAATTTGTAGAGAATTGTGTGCTCTTTAAAAAAGAAAATAGACGTTAAAGCGATTGGAGCAAATGAAACTGACATATTTTGAAAAAACTGAAAAAAGGCCGAAATTTTCCAAGTTTTTTGACCGCAGAAAGTTTTCCCAAGCGAAATTTTGTTGGCAAAACTCGGTTTCCTAATCTTTCCAACCACATGAACGAGTTGAAAAAATAAACTCTTCTACCCCACCTTTTGCAAGGTATATCTGCAATTTGACTGGACTATTATTGATGTTCCCTTATACAGTTGCTCTACGAGTTCGTTTCTTAGGTGTCACACTTTCTTCGGTAGTAAACTGCTATGTAACGCGATAAATAGCTGCATGGGATCGTGCCTATCAGCATTCAACTTTCTTGCAGCTTCGCCATAAATTAAAATTATTTCGATCTTCTCTGAAACAGATGCAATTACGCCAGCTGTGCCAGAACAGGCTCCAGAGATGAGTGGTACCGACATGTTCCGTATTCGTGCTTATAAGCCCCGGAGAAGCAGTGGGGCGTACCGTATGGCGGGTCGCTGAGCGATGGGGCGAGCGTGCCATTGTTTACACGGGATGTGTGTATCTGTGGCAGATGCACATGTGATTATCAAAATTAAGAACTTTGTGGTAAGGTCTTATGGGACCAAACTGCTGAGGTCATCGGTCCCTAAGCCTACACAATACTTAATCTAATTGAAACTAACTTACGCTGTGGACAACACACACACCCATGGCCAAGGGAGGACTAGAACCTCTGACGGCGACGGGGGTGGGGTGGGGGGGGGTGGGTATGGGGGGCAGCCGCATGTGATTATCACTTCCATGGACATTTTACCTTATTAAGATAGTTGTGGTTTGTATTCCGCCAGTAATCGAGTAGACGACAACGTTATAGTTACGGCAGCTGTATGGATACACACACGAAATTCAGGTATTCTGATGGCGGGGTTCGAGGACGGCCTTCGAAATCAAGCATTCCGATGGTTTGGGGACTCACCACAATCAATCCTGTACGGAACAGGTTCCATACAGGTAGCTTATTTGCCAGAAATGTGTCTAGCCATACTATTTGTAATTACAAATACATTTGCAACACCCAGTTAACGTCTGAACATCAATATCGACCGTTGGAACACAAAAGTTTACATTTTAATTGTAAATGAAAAGTAGAATGAGATGCATCGTCTCTTAATCACAAAAACAGGCACACTTGCTATTTGCCAATTATGGAAATGGGAAACAATGGTTTAAGTAAACCACACGTGTTTCTTGGCGTAGAATCCGGATATGCAATAAAAATTCCCATTTGGTAATACAAAGTTGACCTCGTCCACGCAGGATAAGTAATTAGGAGGTGACCATTTGCAGCACAGAGAGATGTTCCTTTTCCTAGTATCAACTATTCACCTAGAACATTTATGCTTGTAACATGCGTCGTTTTAAAGTATTTACTTGTCTCAAATTAAGAAAGAATCGCCCAGTATGTGTAAGTGTTAATGCTATAAGTGCTGATACTTTTGTTGGTGACTGAAGACAGTGTACTGAACAATATTAAACCAATGTTTATTTGGAGAATAATAATTATGTTTTTTGGTTGACTAGTACCTCCAAAGACATGTACAGGAGTAAGCTGTTAATTCAATGGTGGAGCTACGAATGTGCAGAAAACACCAGGTAGTGAAGTGTGTGATGTGTTTGTGGGAAGAATGTTAGACCTAATCCATTACATATGGGAATTTTTCCACACATCTTTATTGCATTAATAGCACCTGATTTTCACCTGGTGGCTAAAATTGGAACTAATTTTATTCCAGCGTAAATCGGTTCCGCACCAACTCATTAGAATATCTACCAAGTTTCGCTGCCATACGATAATTAAACCCCCCTTGGACCTCTGTGACTAGCTGCACTTTACTGTATGTATATATGTACAAAAATACACCTCTCTCTCTCTCCATCTCTCTCTCTCTCTCTCTCTTTCTCTCTCTCTCTCTCTCTCTCTCTCTCACACACACACACACACACACACACACACAGAGAGAGAGAGAGAGAGAGAGAGAGAGAGAGAGAGAGAAAGAGAGAGAGAGAGAGTGAGGGAGAGAGATAGAACCTCTTTTTCTCGGTAAATACAAGCACTTTCTAATAATGAAGTGTCCATTATGCTGCACATACTTGCGCCACCACTGCGGTAACTTCTGTAGACGCTCCTTGAACCACTTTTGTAGAGTCTGTTGCACCCACTGCAGAACGCAATTTCTGAATGCCTATGCAGAGATTTCTTCATAGTCCCGTGTAGTTGAGGCCTGGGTAGGAGGATATAGAGGGAGTGGCAGTACCTGGAATCCCATGTTACCGATGGCAGCCACGGTTGTCCGACTCGTATGGGGACGAGCATCCTCGTGTTGTAAGAACACTCCTTTCGCTCATTTTCCAGGCCGTTTCTTTTGAATTGCACAGTGCAACATCCTAAGAGTCTCAAGATATAGTGTGCTATTGATGGTGGTCCATGGTTCCATCCAGTTAATAAGGAGGATTCCATCATTGTCCTAAAAGACTGTGGTGATCTATTTTCCTACTGAATGCGCTGTACAGGACTTCTTCGGCGGGGAGCTGCCTGTATGTTTCCAGGGCACTGATTCGTCTCTGGTCTCTGGCTAAAGGTTGTAGAGCCAATTCTCTTTGCCAGTGACGAATTGGAGCATGAAAACATCTGGATCCTAGCTGTGGCGTTGAAATCACGGCACACGTCTTTGCACTGTTGTGTTTGTACTGCATTCTGGGATTTGAGGACCCACCTGGCAGACATCTTCCCAAGCTGAAAGTTTTCGTGCGTTATGCGGGGCAGAGTGCTTCTGGAAAGTCCAGTTCCATGAAAGTGATGTACCAATTATCCTGAATATGATTTTCCGCTCTTGAAATCCTGACTTGTTTTATCACACTTCTGGAACTGGTTCCTTTCTCCATTGATTTGCGGCCACTTTTCATCCATCCACCCAGCTGTACACGGTTTTCTGTGACGGCGCACATGCAGATAATCGTTTTATTTAAACTTTAGTTGGAGGAGGGCTGCTCAACGGATTGAAGATTTTCTGAATTTTACAGGAAGATATGTGTACCGGAACACTGTAAATAATGGCGAGACCAAAGGAGTTGAAACATAATAAAGATACCGTGAGAAGCAAATGTGTGATATCTGAAGAAAAGAAGTGGAGTATGCGACAGCAGCGGTCCCCCTTAAACTGCACCCAACGTTTCTGCGGAGAGGACTAATTTCGATGCTGCCATGGAAGAGCACGCGGCGGGTAATTTTTTCTGTCCACAGCGCTCCGCTCCGCGTTGTGTGCCAACTGCGGCGTCCGACCGTAGTAATGGAGTTAGCTGGCGGCGACGTGGCGGACGGCCGCTAGACCAGTTTGTTAATGGCGGATCTTGAGTGGCGCTGGCTGCAGCTTCCATAGCACTCTTCCTGCCGGACTTTTGGAAAGCGTCAAGCACCACTACTGACGCCGTAGCCCGCAATTCATGTGTCGTTTGCTGTACACCTCACTGATATGTGACCGCGTGTTTGCATATCGCGATTACCGTATCTCATTCCACTACGTATGCAAACACATAGCTTTGTCATATTTATTATATCTGTAGTGGCAGATTATTTCAGGGAATAATTGTCGTTAGTATCCAGATATTAATATGATTTGCTCCGCGATGTAGGTTAACAACATCGGACTAGTTTTTTCTTTTCATTGCTAAAGCGTCAAACATAAATATTTTTGAAACTTCCTGGCTGATTAAAACTGTGTACCCGACCGAGACTCGAACTCGGGACCTTTGCTTTTTGCGGGCAAGTGCTCTACCATCTTTTTTAAAAATTTTTTCTTTGTTTTTTTTTCTTTTTACCACTGTATTTTTTTCTACCAACGTCTTTTAATTTTTTTTTTTAAAAAAGAATGCACCGGCCATGTTTCCATCGTACAACCTTTCGGCTTCTAGCCGGATACTTTACTGCTTTTATTTATTTTTTATAAGAGTTGGGTAGTCAGTTGTGAGCAGGTGGAGACAAGGCGGGCAGGGGTCAAAACCTGAGCACCATCCCCCCCCCCCCCCCCCTCCATCCATTCCCTGAATCACTTCCTCAAGTAGTATTTTTGCTTTTTCTTACCGGGAACAGGATAAACAAACAAAATATCTTTATTGGTACAAGCTTAAATACAACAGAAATGCCATCCTTCCGGCGGAAATAATGCGAGACATTACACTCGAACAAGGCGCCGGTCGCTCTTTTTATTTCTTCCCATTATGCATTTCGAGAGTTTAAACGCTCATCTTCAAGTGGGCAATGATATTATGTTGCCTCTTTGCTAGCTAGATGTAGGCAGTTGTTTGTTGTTGTTTCATTTTGCTACAAAATCGCATAACAGACACTTGTTAGAGTAATAAATCAGGAAGTTGAAGTTTTTGGGAGTGAAATGGTTGGTCTACTTAGTTTCTGTTGCACGCTTCTCGGATAAACCATTCTGACAAACTCTTTGTGTTTTAGCATTTTTATTAATTCATAGAAGGATTAATAATCCTAAAGGGAAATTTTCTGCGTATTTCAGTAGAATACAGAATTATTCATGATGTTAATCTATTATGAGTTCCCTGAGTTGAACTTTGATCTCTCGCACAACATAGTTTGAATAGGATAACGTAAATACAGTCATAAATTTACGGTGTAACATAGGTAGTTTAGAAAATTTAGCATTACAAGAGCCAGTAGATTCCGTTTTAGAAAGTCATCCTGTAATTTATAATGTGCTCATGTGCAGCAAACACTTTTGGAATACTTTTCCCTTTTTCAGTTTCTGAAGCGGACTGTGAATACAAGTCCGCTTATGTTTTCTGCCAGTCTCTGTTATCCCCAGCTGACACGTGCTGCGGTGGATACTTGCACATAATTTATGACTTTGGGTACCCTTGCATCGACCCCCAGTTTTACTTTCATTTCCGAAGGGATGAAATTCCTTAAATATAGTGAGAGTTTTGCGTAAACTGTACTTTCCAAGTGGTCTACAGTACCAAAAAACTAAAGTCTCTTACAAATCATCCAAACTTTATTTTAAACGTAAGATCATTTGAAATAACTGCGCCAGTAAGTACCTTAGTCTGTCAGAATGGATAGAAGAAACAATACCGGAATGCAGTCTCAAAGCTTAAGAAAACTTGAATTCAGTACATACATGATACAAATGGCGTTATAGTTTCACAAAGAAAAGTCTTTATAATTACTTTAAGGTAGCAGTTGTAAAGCGAATGTACCATTTACTTAATGATGCTGAATAAGTTAAGCTGTGTCTTATAAAACTGCGGTTTTTTTCCCAAGAGATTAAATAACGCTGTAAAGTGCTGTGCAGTGTAACTGGGATTTGATAGTTAGAATTAATTTAATTAAATAACAAATCTTTTATCTTATTAAAATGAGCTGAAAATCGTCACACTGAACACTTAGCTTATCCTTCATCACTTTCAAATTACTGACAGTTCGTTGGTGATGACTGAACTACCTACAGTGTCCAGAATCCTGTGAGATCCTCGTCTTTCGTCAACTCTTCACTCTTAACTATGCCTTAGAAGGAATGTGAGGTGGATAACCTAGTTTGGTTTTCCAGAAAATACAAAATGCATTTCCGTGAGTGAACCATATCGTCAATCCTCAAATGAAACACCTCAGAACTAGATTAACTGATGGTTTACTTGTTTTCTTTCTTACAACGTTTTACTCGATTTTCTCTAAGACACACGGGCAAAAATATGGCTGCAGGTTTATTCGCAGCTGCAGTAGTAAGTATTTCACTGTAGTTGCTGTGATGCTTTCTGCCGGCTCTTAAAGTGGAATATAGTCATTTACATCCGCAAAAATCCCATAACCTCTGAATGTACCAGTACCTCGGCACATGAAGACCTAAACATTGTTAAATTACGACATGCTCGTATACACACGCCACCGCATCATCCACAAGTTTTCTTACAGCGTGACTCGTCTGGTTTTTCCCTTTTGTGCCAACGGCGGCTACCTGTCTTGAAATTAACGGTTTGCCCTTGTCTGAGCCATTCGCCTTGCCTTATTGCCTTCAATTTATTTATCTTTAAAAATTGGTTTAAAGATTCAAGGTTGTTTTCGATACAGTTTATAACATTCAAGTGTGGTCCCTGTTTGCTCTGGCAGTGAAGTGTGAAGTGGTAAAGTGTGTGTGTCTGGAAACAGTAAGGTCACGGGATCGTATCCCGGTTGGACCTCCGAGTATTTTAGCCTCCCTTTAACTTAGCGTTTTTTCTCAATGGTCCGAAATTTCGCTAGAAAGGATACGCCGTTCGGATCCTATGTTAAACTATAGGTGCACTTTGCCCGATAGGATTGCTGGGGTAGGACAGCGACACTCGGGTCGCTGCAGTGGTTTTTAGTTAGAAGATTGCACCACGCCGTTCAGTCACATGGTTTTACTATTATTACTACCTCTTCCTTATACAATTTTCTCATCATTAATTCTACAGAAAACCTTGTAGATGGAGCAACAACAGCTGTGACTAATTGTCTTGGGAATTAAGAAGGCGCTTCAGCTACATTTAATCTTTTTTTTATTATCAGGTCACAACCGATTTTCTGATACTGAAAACCACAACCGCAACTGACATATGCATAACACTGGTTCATGGAAGAGTAGCAGACCATAAAATACTTAGTAATATGACAAAATTTTAAAGGACTTTTAATAACATGTAAAATAGAGAATATTGTACTCACGTAACTAAGTCATAAGAGCTAAGTAGCCCGAAACATTCGTTATCAGACCAAATTAATAAACCGCTAAAAGGCGCTAAGTCAATGAATCAAAATCAGCCGGACGTAGCGATCCAAGTCCAAAATGGTCAGTGGAGCCTAAACAAATTACATCATGGTAATTTGTTTAGGTTCCGCCGACCACTTTGGACTTGGATCGCTACGTCCGGTTGATTTTGATTCATGTACGTACCACCATTCAGCCGTTTATTAGTTTGGTCTGAAACGAATTTTGGGTTCCGCATTCCGGGTTACTTAGCTGCCTTAGTTACGCGAGTGCAATTTTCTGTTTCTTACGTATTTTTAAAAGTTATTTAAAAATGCCTCCTCACTTTGTCTCAGTAAGCAGAGATACTCCTTTATTCTCATATATGGCCACCAGAAAGGCCTTCATGCATAAGAAAGTTATGATGTTCCACCTTAAATTCCTTCTGCTGAGTTTATAAGAAATGAATAAAACTATAGACTTCAAACATTTACTGATTTTATTGAAATATTGGCCTCCATTTTTTTGGTGAATCCATTCAAACAACGTTGAAAATCTATAATAGTCTTCCTCAATTGAAATATATAATTTTTGTTTTCTTTCATGTCTTCCTTCCATTTTCACTCCCATTGTGCCAATGGTAAAGGACTGATTGAGCAAGACCATTCTCACCTTTATGCGACTTTGCGTGGGTCGTGTTGTAGCATCAGTAACACCTCAGCCAGGGGTGGAACAGGCGCACCGCTACTTCTGTCAGCCAACTGTTCTCCTAGGCGTATGTTTCATTGCATTTTCAATGCAGTCTGAGTTTAGTATTCCCAAAAGCAACTTCCTGTAGCTCGTTTAGTCCTCTAAAAGAAGTAAAACATATTTAGGTATTGGTGAATCGATTCTTGTTGTTTTCTAAATGGAAAACGTTAAGCATTTGAGTGACATGTCATGTAAAAAATTCACTTCATCTCTGCGTAGAGCATTATTTACTGAAAGACCAATAATGAGCAGCACTACAATACTGCAGAGAGCGATTTACTGAAGATACTGGAATAAATAATGTATTTGGGAGTCGAGGGAAATTAAGAACTTTGTATCTCGAATTATGGGAAGACTTAGAATATGGTAGATGAATTGCCGACAACTGCCATCACTTACGAGATGCAGAACACTGAAGATGAAGTTAGTCAATAGGTAATACATTTCCTCCTTTTTATTCACTTCTCATTTGGTCCTTCAAAAAGACAAGGTGTATCAACCGATTTCTAATGGAAGTTTGAGTTTATAGGATCTTAATTTTTATTAGTTTCGCTTGAGTTTTTCAGGTACTGTAAATTACTCGCTTGTCTTAATGCGTATTACAATCTCAATGTCTGAAATTAAGTTGTACTTCTGACTGTCCTTATATTCAGGTATTCCATTTTTCTTAATACTTTCTTTCTTCATCAAGCATAAGATTACAATTGTAGTTCATCTCTTTTTAACCTTTACTGTGCTGAAACATTGCCGACCTAGCTTGGATATTTTTTGATAATCTTCTTTATATTGTTTGTTTAAAAAATTTAGAAGCGTAAAATATCAGTCTGGTTCACCAAGAGTTCTCAAATTTATCTGCCTTTATTGCCTTTTAGCGGAATGTTAATATTCTGGGAACCTGACGTGTCGTCTGGATCAGAGACTTTGCCACCAAACTGAATAATTTGTCTGTTCGTGAACTGACATGGACTTAAGTAAATCTTATCGAAACAGACGGCAATCTTTGTACCACCAATCAGGGCGAGCGCGAGTCTCACGAGCATATAAACAAGCTCCTAGACCAGGCCGTGAAGGCGGACGGGATGTCTGCTGTCCCCCGTGTCATCCTCTCCCTTGCTGCGTCATGACGATGCGTCATTGGGGGGGGGGGGGGGGGGGGGGGTGGACATGATGTCAGAACACCGCTCACCGATTCACTTTTGAAACTTTACCGACCATGGAGCCGCTATTATTCGGTCAAGTAGCTCCTCATTTGGCATCACTAGGCTGACTGTACGCCGTACCAGTCATCCCACCAACCATAGCTCCTTCAGAGTACAGGTAATCGAACCAGAGTCCTCTGCGTGGGAGCCTTCTACACTGACTACTCAGCTACCCTTTCTTTGGGAAACGATTTCCCGTTTATCGTGATCTGTCGTCTTACCATTTTTTTATCAGTCTTGGTACTTGAAACTTGAGTATGCCATAGTCAATCATTATGTAATATAAGCTGCAAATGTAAGCAAAGATTAATTATGACAACAGAATAAATAAAAAGAGAAAAGAAACGAGAACATACCCGTTCAATCAATACCAAACTCTCATGTTATGTATCAACAATTTTTATTTAATTTTTTACATTTTATTAACTTTTTAAACATTTTATTTATTTTCTGTTTTTGATATATTTTTTTTTAGTTTTTATACAGAATCTAAAAGCAGAAGGACAACGAAATCAGATTATATTCTAAATTGCGAACTAAGCTTTCCGTGTAGAGAAAAATTCTAGTTTGACTGCAAGGATTATATACTCTAATGTGTATACTCGTATATGCCACATCCATACACACTGTACAATGTAAATGTACCAATATTGAGGTAAAACACAAAATAAAACGAGCAGGGAAACTAGGAGAGAACAATCCGAAGCAAAACAGCTGGGAACATACATAACAAAGGTAACACATGTCATCAGAAAAATGAAATTAACCTACACCTTGACGACGAAAAACAAGATTCAAGATATCGCGAAGAGGTCTCGATATTGCGGAATTCGCAAGCATGTCCAATAAGCCGTGATCATGTACTGCCTGAAGGCAATGTGATCTTCCCCCCTCGCCTTCTACAAAATAATGAACGACTGGCCCCAGCAACCACATTACGGTATTGGTTTTCGACCGATCAAAAAAAGTAAGAATCTGGCCGCAATAAGATGTACGTAGTGTATACAGTCTCAGAAGATCGAGAAAGGGAGGCCAATTGTGACCTAATACAAGAACAGTTTGCCATACAACCTCCAGAAGTAAAACGATGTCGTATCGTATCTGTAGACGTACAACAACTACACAAATCCGTGTCGTTGGGCCCAGTACAGAAAAGTCACTCGTTCGTTGGAATCAAATTATTTACTACCTTATACCACGAGGACGCTATGCGCTTCGGGAGAATCGGAAGACTGATAATGAACAAAACTGTCGTCCATGTTATTTGCGGCGATTCTCTTTCAACGAGATTCGGGCAAGGCGCTCCTTCCCAACGATTCTTTAGGAATTTCATGGTGAGGACGGGTCTCCATAAACTATCCCACAAATAGCTCACCGCAAGCTAGGAGTAACGAATGTGTTTTAACTTATAATTTATGCGACCAACATCAATAGGGGGTTCAAGACCAGCAGGACGGACACAGAGAAATAAACGTGACGTGAATGTGGAGTTGCTTGAGTTATCGTCAGAGCAACACGTTTCACATATAGCATCTGCGTCTTCCTTCGACTATCAGCTAGGCCCATCCCCGCAAAGGAACGAGGCTTCGTCACTACCTCATAACGTAAACAAAAGATATGCCATTACGATACGTACACGATATGTCGTGAGAAAATGAGTGCAAGCACGCTGGCGACGGGTCTGACGCCGAAGCAAATGATATAAGGAAGTTAGTTCTTACATCACCAATGAATGTGGCTTGTATCGCATTTTGCCTTTATACGCCTAACATCAGCAGTTAGCAAAGCGGAGTGATCCACAAGTTGGAATATTAATATTCATAAGTTTTCCGAAAGTCTTGCGCTTTGGCAGAAAAAAGCTTCCCTGAGCCTCGGCTTTGACAGTTGTGTCCACCCCTCAAAGATGGAAGAGCACTTCCCAGTGGACCGTACAGTACGTTCCCACACGGCTCGATCACGTCATCGAGAGAGCAGTCAGCGAGGTGAGCGACGTTTAACATCCAAGGAGTGCGAAACAATTTGACTGGTTGCCGTTCAAGACTGAGACTTGCAGTCACAGTGAAGTGATACGTAAAGGAAGCTGGGATGTCTTCAACATTAAGAATACTATCGTGCAGGCAGTCTGATAAGTGAAATATAACTAATCTGCTACCACAAGTAGCAGTACAGTAGGTAAATTTAACTAACATCGGGTATTTACAAATCCAGACTTCTTTCAGGCGTAAGAATCGGGATAATTCATATAATTCAGGAGAGAAATTAAAATTTGGAGATTTATCTGCAGCAGGACGCAATACACCCAACAGAATACCCGGAGGACTCTTATGCAACAGATAAACGATTTCCTCTTTATGAAAACGCAAGTGATCCACTGTGTGACCAGTGCCAGATGGGGCATATAAAAGAACCAAGGTAAGATTAAAAAGTTGCCAACTGTCAGAACCCAACATTTCCACCTCAGCAATAGGAATGCCTTCACGAAAGAGTAAGGCGGTCCCCGTAGAATATTCAGGTGCTACCTTAAAGATCACACGAAAACCAGGTAAGGAGAAATGCCTAAATAACACCTTCTGCGAGAATAGTATGTCCGCACATGAATCATAAATGAACTGGCGCACCGAAGCCAATCGCAATTCTGATTCCACACGATTAACATTAAAGGAAAGGAACGTGTAGGCTTGGGTCATTGATCACAGCTGTACAGGGATATGCGGAACGTACCGAGCAGAATTACCTAGACAGCTGAAGGTAAAAGTTCCACAGCGGAGTCCACGATGAGTCAGACATCGAGGGACCAGAACCCCCGCCATCGGAATCTTTTTCTTAGATTTCTTACGTGCCACCGCACCGTCAGGTTGTAAACGCAATTTCTAAGTGGCATGGCGGCCTCTATAGACGAAGGTGTGGGAGGAGTCTATTCACAGCTTCCTGCCCCCCCCCCCCCCCAGATCAAGGGGCATGTAATGCAGCTCCAGCATTCTGTGGAACCACCAATGCAACTAGTGATACTTTGTCACTAACGTTATTCTCCTCTGGAATTGCTGTAGGCGGCAAATTTAGGAAACCGTAGGCGGCTGAAGGAACAGGAGGACGTTACCACGTCTCAGACTGTAACGGGGGACACAAAGACAAAGGGAAGGGTGGGGGGGGGAACTCTTCTCTCCCTCTCCACACACACAGGTATCGTACCGTCGAGAGGAGGAGTGACAAAAGCGATGCGGACGAGGCTGGGTCAGAAGAAGGCACAACAAAATCCACACCCTCACCATCGTCAATGCACGTCACTTGTTTGTCAGTGTTGCATGTTCTTTTCTGCGGGCAATAGGATTCTGACCATGTCGTGACGGGAATTCATTTACACTGTTGTCAGAACTGTCTTTTCGTTCATTATAATCCGAAGCAGTAGTAGGTCGGACTTCGGTAGTGGAAGGAATTAGATCAGCAACCGTTAATTTCCGATGCTGCACTAATGACAGCTTTAATACAAACACTCTCCGCGAACAATTAGACTGAACGTGTCCACTTTCATTTCATAGGAAGCAGGTTCTATCTTGACAAGTGTACATGACACGGACTCTGTAACCACACACTTGTAAATATGATGGAAGCCATTTCCACCGAACGAATTCCACAATAGCACTGCAGTCTGTGCCGAGTAGACCAACGTTCACGACGGACGTTTTTGACGTTAATACGGAGACCGACAACACTGCTGGCGGTTTTCTGTACTTTCCATAGACGTGTAGGAAAATGCAAGGGCATTGATGCCGGTATACCAAAACTTTCTGTATTTCAGTGCCCTTTACTTCTCTAAATAGTGATCTCAGGGTGTCAACACTGTAAAAGTAGACCTTCGCGCTGCTACAAAAAGATTCAAGCGTATGGGCCCTTCGTTATAAGTAACAGCATTAACTAAAATTCTTGCATGTAAAGATTCAAGGAACAAAAGGGGACAAGGAAATAAAACGCTAAATACTTCCTAGTTTATGTCATACAAACGTAATCTTCATTTCGTTCTTTTATATCTACACTCCTGGAAATTGAAATAAGAACACCGTGAATTCATTGTCCCAGGAAGGGGAAACTTTATTGACACATTCCTAGGGTCAGATACATCACATGATCACAATGACAGAACCACAGGCACATAGACACAGGCAACAGAGCATGCACAATGTCGGCACTAGTACAGTGTATATCCACCTTTCGCAGCAATGCAGGCTGCTATTCTCCCATGGAGACAATCGTAGAGATGCTGGATGTAGTCCTGTGGAACAGCTTGCCATGCCATTTCCACCTGGCGCCTCAATTGGACCAGCGTTCGTGCTGGACGTGCAGACTGCGTGAGACGACGCTTCATCCAGTCCCAAACATGCTCAATGGGGGACAGATCCGGAGATCTTGCTGGCCAGGGTAGTTGACTTACACCTTCTAGAGCACGTTGGGTGGCACGGGATACATGCGGACGTGCATTGTCCTGTTGGAACAGCAAGTTCCCTTGCCGGTCTAGGAATGGTAGAACGATGGGTTCGATGACGGTTTGGATGTACCGTGCACTATTAAGTGTCCCCTTGACGATCACCAGTGGTGTACGGCCAGTGTAGGAGATCGCTCCCCACACCATGATGCCGGGTGTTGGCCCCGTGTGTCTCGGTCGTATGCAGTCCTGATTGTGGAGCTCATCTGCACGGCGCCAAACACGCATACGACCATCATTGGCACCAAGGCAGAAGCGACTCTCATTGCTGAAGACGACACGTCTCCATTCGTCCCTCCATTCACGCCTGTCGCGACACCACTGGAGGCGGGCTGCGCGATGTTGGGGCGTGAGCGGAAGACGGCCTAACGGTGTGCGGGACCGTAGCCCAGCTTCATGGAGACGGTTGCGAATGGTCCTCGCCGATACCCCAGGAGCAACAGTGTCCCTAATTTGCTGGGAAGTGGCGGTGAGGTCCCCTACGGCACTGCGTAGGATCCTACGGTCTTGGCGTGCATCCGTGCGTCGCTGCGGTCCGGTCCCAGGTCGACGGGCACGTGCACCTTCCGCCGACCACTGGCGACAACATCGATGTACTGTGGAGACCTCACGCCCCACGTGTTGAGCAATTCGGCGGTACGTCCACCCGGCCTCCCGCATGCCCACTATACGCCCTCGCTCAAAGTCCGTCAACTGCACATACGGTTCACGTCCACGCTGTCGCGGCATGCTACCAGTGTTAAAGACTGCGATGGAGCTCCGTATGCCACGGCAAACTGGCTGACACTGACGGCGGCGGTGCACAAATGCTGCGCAGCTAGCGCCATTCGACGGCCAACACCGCGGTTCCTGGTGTGTCCGCTGTGCCGTGCGTGTGATCATTGCTTGTACAGCCCTCTCGCAGTGTGCGGAGCAAGTATGGTGGGTCTGACACACCGGTGTCAATGTGTTCTTTTTTCCATTTCCAGAAGTGTATATTTTTTATGAAGCTGAAATACATCGTGAAATAGTAAATGCAAAGCTGCAATTCCCATGAAAATAGACCTCTCATACAACGCGTAGTAGGCAACAAGGCAACATGACATGTAATTTAATATCCTGAATAAATGATAAAAATATTCCCTAAATTACTTACGCCGATTGCTAATGCAATTTTTTAAGGGGCAGGTCAGTATCATTTACTGCCTCATCCAGTTGAAAAGAATGAAAGAGTAAGTTATAACATATTTTCGGAGAGCCCGTTCGAGGTGGAACCGCAAACTGGGTTTAGGGTAAGAATAGGGAAGGGAATCGTCCCTGTCCTTTACACAGGAACCGTTGTGACACTTTCGTTCATCTGTTTAAGGAAAATAGGAGAAAACTAAATATGGATCATGGTGCAAGCCGTCGTTTGCTTTAATCATAAATACAGGTCTGAGTGATGCTAAATCTTTACACAAAGGGAAATATTATCTTCTCAGTTCCCTTAAAATCGTGAACTACACCCTTGACTTTTGTGTGTGGAGTTAGCGAATTTACTCATGGCACTTGTATTGCCTATGTCTGCAGATACTTTCAGAACTCAGATTGATAATCAATCTAAATAATTTAATAAGATTGAACCTTGAATTGCTGGTGTACGCATGTATCACCTTAATAAAATAAAAACAGCGAATAGTTAAGGGAGTATGAATAAGTACAGTGGCGTATTTAAGTTTAAAAAGTAATGATGAGTTTTTATTAATCCTTTTATAATTACAATGAGCTGATAACTCTTACAAAAAATGAAAAACACAAAACAGATAAAGGATGGTGCTTGACTGGCAAAGCATTCATTGGGGTGGAAGTTATACAAATTCTCCTCTGAATTAATCCCTTTTACAATGCAATCTGACTTTGTTTACATGAATCCACTGTGAGGCCCAATTCAGTTCAAATGGAATCAACTACGACCAAGTACACCACAACCTATGGTTCACGGAGAACAGGGAGCTCTGAATACCATTTAACAAGCCGACGCCTGCGCAGCTATAATTTACCCTTTCACTTTGATGCAGGAGGCAGCAGAAATCGGCGCACTGTAGGCGAGGAGCGGCGCGCTGCGGCAGCTATAATATTCTGACACATCCACAAAAATTTGCAAACTATGCAGATTGTATTTCTGACCCTTAGAAAGCTGGAAACTTCCCTACCAGAGGCCCGAAATGCTGGCAGGTTTCAGTGTGAGGTGCACCCGTTCGCTGGTCTGGCCAAACCAATTTGACTCACAGGCACGACGATGCGTGCTGGAATCGTCAAACGTCAGACGGCTGACCCAGGATGAATATGTTTACCCTTGGGACACACGATACGTCTGAGTTGATATGAAGTTTCACTGTCGGTACAGTTGGAAATTGCCACTGGCTCTTAGTCCACCACAAGTTACATATCAAAAGTTTCACCTATTAGGGAAGGACCTGCATTTCTCCACAGGGGAGAACGAGAAGATAAAGAAGGCAAAGAACCACAACCACTTTCTACCAAGCCGAATTAGCAAAAGCGAAACCGTCTCCACATTGTGCAAACAAACCGAACTATTCTTTACTCATTGAATCTCCCATCTTCACTGTTCTGT
The DNA here is from genome assembly GCF_021461385.2 of Schistocerca piceifrons. Lineage (NCBI taxonomy): Eukaryota > Metazoa > Arthropoda > Insecta > Orthoptera > Acrididae > Schistocerca > Schistocerca piceifrons. Next base: position 315,498,497 of record NC_060141.1, on the reverse strand, counting down.
TGGCCTGGTATCTATCCATACACAGCATCAGGGTTCCCGCTCCAGGGGAGCAAGCCTCTGCTTTGCATATCCTCAGAGGAGCCAATCAACGACTCAAAATGGCGTCGTTGTCACGGTGATTACGGCCATGTTTCGACAAAAAACATCTACCTAGACAGGATCACAGTCCCTCATTTAAGAAGAGATCTGATCTTGCCAGGCCGACCATTTCCAATTTCTGAAAGAAGGCTGTGAAGCCTCCCAGGCGTTCATGTCCATGAAATAGAGGTTTTTGCCGCTCTCTGTCACCCTAGGATACAAGTCACTACAGGCTACACGTACAGTTATATGAACGCTCTGTCCACAGTTTACTCATCTAAAAAAGTCACAAACTACACATACCAAATGTAGTACCGGGGAACGCCGAGATCATGACCTAAAATATGAATATTAATCTGACTGACAGCGTTGCCAGAGTGAGAGCGTGGTGTGCCACCTCTCAATGGGGCAGCGATCAGAACAACCACCCTGCCGAATGCGAATTCACTGTCTTACCACTGCAGCTCTTCATTTCGCTATTGCTCATCCTCTAGTGGTTGAGTCATCAACGAAATATTGATCACTAACCACCTCTTCTGCTGTAGCTCACAGAGGGCATTTCCTGCTTGCTGGAGTTTTACACACCATAGAAATCTGTCAGACGGAGAAACCAACATTGGAGGGTTGCTCCTTTGCTGCAACTCTGTGGTTCGAAATTTGTAAGACGCTTCTACTGTTAGCACCCAATACTACTGCGTCAAGAAGTTTGGTGTTCTGAAAACTGATGCACGGGTACAGCGCTTTGCAACATGTTGAACGGTTTAGGCGGCATGCCTTTTGACGTGGAATGTCCTCTGCATGAGATGCTGATTTCAGATATCACGTATAGTGAGTCAAAAATGATAAATGATGGTGTAGGCTGTTCTACTTGATCATTTACGAAAAAATAATCTGGAAAATTTTCTCTGACAGGTAAAATTAGAACCAGTGATATCCAGGCTGAACTGAATACGGGCGAAATATACGAATTGCGGTTGGTTTCCACGACTAGTTTGCGTTTATCAACAAAAAATTAAGACGAGATGTCATTTGATCCCAGACAAAATATAATCTACAGTCAAGTTATTCTTGGAATGTAATTCTGCCGACATTGCCCAAAAAATAAAAACAAATATTTCACGCTACTTCAGAGGGCCCTCATGAAAAAGAGTGATTGTAGTACAATTAAACCTCGTGGAAACATTTGTAAGGCTCTGTGGGAGAGAAATAACGAAGCACATTTTAACTTCCACATGAGAGGGTAACATCTGTTAATTGCCTACCATGTTTACGTTCCAGGTTAGAAACGTTGCTCAATGTGACAACTATCTGCATCCAGGCAACCATAAACTGCAATAGAGATAGCTTTACTGCTATCCGAAACATCTCAGGTAGGATATTCGACCATGGAATGATCAGATGTTGTGACACAGCTCGTGCCCTGCTTGAAAATCGTACATTGCGTCCAGCATTCTCAGCCATGCCAACAGTAACTTCTTCAAAATGTAATGGCGCAACTGACCGTCAGCCTCTCCCAGGAGCAATTCCCAAATCATCAGTTAATTCCCAAATCGTCAGTTAAATCGAACTTCCGAATTCCGGCACTGAAAGAGGGCCTCTCGGGTTTTCTTTAATACGTCGATACTCTTGAACAGCAGCTGCATTGCTGCCGTTGTTTTGAAAAAAACTTCTTTACGAGTAAATACCTTCTTACCTGGTCCAGACCCCTGATGACTATCTGCGACTGTAATACATACGGATGCTTGTGTTTCAACTCTATGATGCCAACGGCAATTCGTGAAATTAACACTACTAACAACGCAAATTCTGCAAAGCAAAATCTGAACATCATTAGGAACTCATACAGAAATAGTTTTCTGGCTACTCTTTCTCAAGTAGCGAAAGTTTAATTATAGCCACCCTGTATCAGGCGATCGATATATAATTGTTGCTATAACTGCTGAGACCGTCTGGAGTAGTTCTTTAAAATGTTACAATGACTTAATATGTCTATTGTTTTATATCGTAGAAAGGCGAAAATATGCAAAGTTTTAATTAGATACTACAAAAGGTAAGTCATCGTCGTTTGCTATTGTGTCGAACAGCAAAATGGAAACTGAGGAAGCGTTGAGGGCTGCTGTAATTCTGCTTCCCTCTGAAATTTCACGTATTGCTGCGGAGAAGACTTATGGTATGGATGCAGGAAATGAATTTGACGTTCAGCGGAATGAATCACCACAAAGATTGTAACGCTTTCCTACACGGGAGCATCACGTTAACGCAACGATGGAACGAACAATTCGAGATAATTGCGGCTTTGTCCTCACGGACTGATTGCGATCCCTGAAATTAGGTCTCTTTCATTTTGACTGAGTGATTTTTCTGCTTTTCCGCTGTCCATAAACTGAACGAACCATCATAAATTTTTAATTCTGCTGGATGGGAGCAGAAATAATACGAAAACCATCAATCCGCTCCCTGCCCTGCATAAATCAGGTTTCGGCGCGCTGTAGATTTACGCCCTGACTTTTCAAGTGAAGCTCATTGTGAACAATAACCATAGCAGTTCGATTGAAAAACTTGAAGTTTTCGTTTACTATTATTTATTGTGCCGGGTGATTCAGCTGCCCCTACATATAAGTTTTGTACAACCCGCAACACCTTCAAATAACAAGCACATGATTTTCATATTCTCTCGCTCCCTAACTACAAATTATTAGTTCTACAGAAAAAATGATCAGACGTTTTTGTGGGAAATTTAATGCAGGTGACTTTTGTGCAGGGATACGTTTTCGCAAGAGGCTGTAGGTTGCAAAGTAATAGAGAAAAATGTGCAAAAGTGACCTTCTTGAATAACTCGAAAACCGTGGGCTCCAATGACAACGCATTCTAGCACAAAATTTAACTTCATTAAATTTCCTGCATAAAGGCCCTGTTTGTATTTTCTATAAGACTAGCAGTTTGTTCTTAGTGAGTGAGGGAATATGAAAATCTTGCATGTGGCTTTTGAATGGTTTGAGGGTTGCATAAAACCCATAAATAATGATTGCTGGATCACACTGTATAAAGTTTCAGTAATGTGGTTATTAGAATTAATGTGACTTGTCAGAGAAAAACTAATGTGCTTCCTGGCAACTTCAAACTGCATACCGGACCTAGATTCGAATGTGGGACCTTGCCTTTTGCCGGCTTTGCTCTTAACAGCTGAGCTGCCCAGGCACGGGTCAGGACAGCTTCAGTTCTGCCAGTGCCTCTACATCACTTCAAACCTTCACAGAAGATTGTCTGCGCAGCTTGTAGGACTAGCAATCCTAGCAATCATGGATGAATACAAACCTCCTAGTCTGTAGTTAAGCCATTTTTCCACAATTTCTTACAGGAGTGCTAGATTCTTCAGGCATGAAAGAGGGCTTTGAAGCTTGGGAAGCAGGAGGGAGATACTGGTAGAACTGAAGTTGTGAGGGCTGGACCTGAGGCGTCGTTGGGTATCTTTACTTCCTGTGAAAGCTAAGTTCCTTGGCTCATGTCGCGGTCCAGCACACAGTTTTAATCAGTTAGTAAGTAACAAAATAGCGCGCATTCCGCCGCATAGTGAGAGATTCATTCAAGATTTAATGCATCTGCAATGGGAAAGAAAGCGTAGCGCAATAATGAATGACTTTTTTGGGGAATTACACGAGCAGTTGTGGTCTTCTTTCGCATCTGAGAATTTTTTCAAATGAAGGATGTAACTCTTGAATGTAAACTGAAAGACATATCTTTTTGAATGAAATTCTTCAAATTTATCGAGGCTGTGGTGTCCACCTAGGAGAAAACATGGCTACTTGTAAGGATTTTTTATTATCACATAATTTATTTCGTTTTGAATACTGTAAACAGAAAATATATATTGTTAAACACATTTTTATTATTACTGAAATGTACTAACACTTCTCAAAATAAGCAGTAAGTCACTCTGTCTTATAATTTTCTCTTGAACAATGTAATTTTTTTTAAATAATGCATGCGATGGAAAATTAAAAAATAAAATAAAATAGACCACACAGGAACTTGTAAAGAGTTTTTTAGTGTCACGCATTTGATAGTATTAATTTCTTTTATTGTGTGCTGTAAACTGAAAGAAAGTATTCAAATATTTTTATACCTATACTCCGTTCATCATAAGAATAAACCTCATGTAAACATTGCACTATGTATTCTTCCGCGTTTGCTGGAACCTCATTGGAGCAGAAGCCAATCTGTCTTGAGTACAGTCAAGTACGATAATGAGGATACGTTTCACGCTGTGCATTACGCGTACATCGACTCCGCGATAATACGGGACTACAGCTTTACCGACGCATTTGACCTGGAAAGAACTGGCCAGCCATCTAGTCCAACTAACCTGCAGCGATGTGAACAGTTGTAGTAAAGACGTAAAATGAGACGAGCAGAGAACAATATAGCCTTGAATGTCATTTAATTTTTGAAAAGAAGGAAATAATGGTAAAACTCGGCAGATACGCTTCTTATATGACCTGAAGGAAAACATGCTCTCGATCATAGCTAACATAGTACTGTAAATAAAAAGGAGAGTGATGAAATTTTCTGACTTTAATATGGGTAATTTTTCTTCATAACTATGTGCGGCGTAAAAGTGCACTGCTGGATTTCACGATGTAGTTAAATATTGAAGCCACTGGAGGTATTACAGTCAGTTGTCTGGTAATCTCTGAACTTCTTCCACATCGGACTCCGAAGAAAGTGGTACATTTCAGTACTGCTCCGCTAAAAACGAGGCAATCAACAGCAGAATCCCAAACCACCAAAAGGTCCACATTTCCTCCTCATCCTCCTCCTCTTTTGTGACGTGCTGTTCGGCATTTCGCCATCGTTCGGTAGTGACGTGTCACAGAGCTTCGTGCATTACCTCCAGTAAGTTTGGCAGCTTATATGTTTTGTTATTCCTCGCGACAAATTCCTTTACTTGGCTCAACATCAATTCTATTGGGTTCATATAGCAGTGATACGGTGACAATTGTAAAAATGCTTCATTTGTACAGTATGAAAATTGTTTTCCGTGTTCCTACGACCTTCTCGTGTGTGTAGATATCTGTCCTGTAAAACAGTGGGAATATTCAAACAAAGAGTCTCTTATTTTTCATTTTTCTCCAAAATATTTAATTGCGTATTGTTCTCTTACTTCAAAATCAGTAAAAATCTTTTAGCATATATATATATATATATATATATATATATATATATATATATATAATGAAGAATGTAAATTAGCAATGAAAACCAGAGTTCTGCGTGTGATATGTAATTAGAAACCAGACTACATGCATTTTTCTCGAAAGAATGATGGTTAAGTATAAGTTAATCACCACATATTGATAAATTTCATATTTAAATGATTTAGGTATCCAAACGGAATAAAAAGATTATTGATTACAGCGGGTTGTCGAACCACAGTCCACCAGCCCGCTCGATTACCAATCAATGATGCTACTGACTACGTCAACTCTACAATTGAAGGTGTGTCTCTTATATTAATACATCATGTTTCTCAACAAACGTCAAAGCTCATTTTTATCTGTAATGCAGTGAAAAATATTTATAACAATTAGTTTCTAGCCATTAATAGTGTTCCGCGCGCGTGTTTCACTGCGAAGCAGGAAGCAGTGTCATCCATTTTCGCGGTACATATGAACAGTGAGACAATCAGAGCAGAAGTAGAGCTTACAGAGACTGTGACTGTACACGATTTTTTAAATAAAAAATTACGTAGGTAAAGTATGATTAAGAAAAACGTTGATAGCTGTTAATACATCAGAATGTCTTAAAGTTTCATTTACAGTGACATAGAAATAAAATACCTAGTACATAAGTTGGACCTACTTCCAATAGCGGAACAACACGAGTACGAAAACTACGGCTGCTGACCAATCACCGCGTTTGTGTTTGTTCACAACAGGTTTTTCTTATGATGAACGGAGTTCAGTCGGGCACACACACACTGTGCGTGGAGTGTCAGTGAGCGTGTAGAATATGGAAGCCGCGCGATGTATCTGAGTTTGACCGAGGACTTATTGTGATGGCACGGAGGCTCGACACGAGCATTTTAGAAGTGCACAACTTGTTGGATTTTCGACAAGTGCTGTGGCGAGGGTCTTCAAGACGTGGCGAAACCATGTGAAACCACATCCAGACGTGTGAAACCACGTATAGACGTCGTGGGGTTGCGCAGACAACCCTCACTACAGATGTCGGATGTCGTAAGCTGAACAGACTGGTGAAACAGGACAGGCGGCGAATAGAGGCGGGAGTCATCAAACTTTAATGCCGGGCAGAGCACAATTGTGTCTGAACACATAGTGCACCGAACACTCCTAGCAATGGGCCTCCGCAGCCGATGACCCTTGCGTGTACGAATGTTAACACCACGACGTCGGAACTACGACTGAGTTGGGCACTTGACCATCGGCACTGACGTAGGCACAGTGGCACAGGCTGGTGAATCCTGATACTTTCTTCATCGTGCCGGTGGGAGGGCGCGAATGCATCGTCTTCCAGGGGAACAGTTCGTTGAGACCCGTACTGCGGGACAGAGATAAGTTGGCGGCAGCTCCATTATGCTGTGGGGAGCATTCACGTAGACATCCATCGGTACAATGGAGCTCGTGCAAGGCACCATGCCACCCAAGGAGTATCGTACACTGGTTGCAGTCCACATACACCGCTTAGTGACGACTATGTTTCTCGACGTCAGGCAGGCCGCTGTGGCCGAGCGTTTCTAGGCGCTTCAGTCCGGAATGACGCTGCTGTTACAGTCCCAGGTTCGAATACTGCCTCGGGCATGGATGTTCATGGTTTCCTTAGTTACACTACTGACCATTAAAATTGCTACACCAAGAAGAAATGCAGATGATAAACGGATATTCATTGGACAAATATATTATGCTTGAACTGACATGTGATTACATTTTCGCACAATTTGGGTGCATAGATCCTGAGAAATCAGTACCCAGAACCACCACCTCTGGCCGTAATAATGACCTTGATACACCTGGGCATTGAGTCAAACAGAGCTTGGATGGCGTGTACGGGTACAGCTGCCCATGCAGCTTCAACACGATACCACAGTTCATCAAGAGTAGTGACTGGCGTATTGTGACGAGCCGGTTGCTCATCCACCATTGATCAGACGTTTTCAATTGGTAAGAGATCTGGAGAATGTGCTGGCCAGGGCAGCAGTCGAACGTTTTGTGTATCCAAAAAGGCCTGTACAGGACCTGCAACATGCGGTCGTGCATTATCCTGCTGAAATGTAGGCTTTCGCAGGGAACGAATGAAGGGTAGCGCCACGGGTCGTAACACATCTGAAACGTAACGTCCACTGTTCAAAGTGCCATCAATGGCAACAAGAGGTGACGAGACGTGTAACCAATGGCACCCCATACCACCACGCCGGGCTATACGCCAGTATGGCGATGACGAATACACACTTCCAATGTGCGTTCACCACGATGCCACCAAACACGGACGCAACCATCATGATGCTGTAAACAGAACCTGGATTCATCTGAAAATATGACATTTTTCCATTCGTGCACCCAGGTTCGTCGTTGAGTAGACCATCGCATGCGCTCCTGTCTGTGATGCAGCGTCAAGGGTAACCGCAGCCATAGTCTCTGAGCTGATATTCCATGCTGCTGCAAACGTCGTCGAACTATTCGTGCAGATGGTTGTTGTCTTGCAAACGTCCCCATCTGTTCACTCAGGGATCGAGACCTTGCTGCACGATCCGTTACAGTCATGCGGATAAGATGCCTGTCATCTGGACTGCTATTGATACGAGGCCGTTGGGATCCAGCACGGCTTTCTGTATTACCCTCCTGAACCCACCGACTCCATATCTGCTAACAGTCATTGGATCTCGACCAATGCGAGCAGCAATGTCGCGATACGATAAACCGCAATCGCGATAGGCTATAATCCGACCTTTATCAAAGCCGGAAACGTGATGGTACGCATTTCTCCTCCTTACACGAGGCATCACAATGTTTCATCAGGCAACGCCGGTTAACTGCTGTTTGTGTATGAGAAATCGGTTGGAAATATTCCTCATGTGTGAATGCTCTGAAAAGCTAATCATTTGCGTATCACAGCATGTTCTTCCTGTCAGTTAAATTTCGCGTCTGTAGCACGTCATCTTCGTGGTGTAGCAATTTTAATGGGCAGTAGTGTAGTTAGGTTTAAATAGTTCTAAGTCTAGGGGACTGATGATCTCAGATGTTATGTCCCATAGTGCTTAGAGCCATTTGAAAAATTTTTTCGATGTCAGTGGCGTTCTTAAGCAAGATAGTGCGCATGTCACAAGGCCAGGAATGTGGTGGAGTAGTTCGAGGAACACAGGGGCGAGTTCTAGTTGTGCTGGCCTCCCGACCCGCCAGTTATCAACTCGATCGAAAACATCTGGGGTGTGACTGAACGTGGAGTCAGAGCTTATCGCCCTCCTACCCGGAATTTACGGGAATTAGGTGACTTGTGTGCAGATATAGTGCCCGCTCCCTCCAGTGATCTACCAAGGCCTCACTGCTGCCATGACATGATGCGTCGCCGTTGTCATCGGTGCCAAAGGTGGACATACCGGCCATTTAGTAGGTGGTCATGTTCTTGCTCATCAGTGTACGTATCTATGGGCCACAATGTAAGTTAGAATTGAATGATCTCTGACTCATCTTTACATTGTTATGATCTTTGATTTGTTTATTTTACTGGCTCGTGTTCTGTGAAAAATTAAGTGAAAAATGTATATTTATAATGAACCGCAGGGTCCTGTGCACTACAAAAGATTGTAACTCTGTCACCGCTTAGAATTTATAATCTTAGTGCCATGTCACTCTAACAAGTGTCTGTTATACGATTTTGTAGCAAAATGAAACAACAACAAACAACTGGCTACATCTAGCTAGCAAAGAGGCAACATAATATCATTGTCCCACTTGAAGATGAGCGTATAAACTCTCGAAACGCATAATGGGAAGAAATAAAAAGAGTGACCGACGCAGATAATTGTTTTATGTAAACTTTAGTTGGAGGAGGGCTGCTCAACGGATTGAAGATTTTCTGAATTTTACAGGAAGATATGTGTACCGGAACACTGTAAATAATGGCGAGACCAAAGGAGTTGAAACATAATAAAGATACCGTGAGAAGCAAATGTGTGATATCTGAAGAAAAGAAGTGGAGTATGCGACAGCAGCGGTACCCCTTAAACTGCACCCAACGTTTCTGCGGAGAGGACTATTTTCGATGCTGCCGTGGAAGAGCACACGGCGGGTGATTTTTTCTGTCCACAGCGCTCTGCTCCGCGTTGTGTGCCAAATGCGGCGTCCGACCGTAGTAATGGAGTTAGCTGGCGGCGGCGTGGCGGACGGCCGCTAGACCAATCTGTTAATGGCGCATCTTGAGCGGCGCTGGCTGCAGCTTCCATAGCACTCTTCCTGTCGGACTTTTGGAAAGCATCAAGCACCACTACTGACGCGGTAGCCCGCAATTCATGTGTCGTTTGCTGTACACCTCGCTGATATGTGACCGCGTGTTTGCATATAGCGATTACCGTATCTCATTCCACTACGTATGCAAACACATAGCTTTGTCATATTTATTATATCTGTAGTGGCAGGTTATTTCAGGGAATAATTGTCGTTAGTATCCAGATATTAATATAATTTGCTCCGCGACGTAGGTTAACAGCATCGGACTAGTTTTTTCTTTTCATTGCTAAAGCGTCAAACATAAATATTTTTGAAACTTCCTGGCTGATTAAAACTGTGTACCCGACCGAGACTCGAACTCGGGACCTTTGCTTTTCGCGGGCAAGTGCTCTACCATCTTTTTTAAAAAAATTTTCTACCAACGTCTTTTAATTTTTTTTAAAAAAGAATGCACCGGCCATGTTTCCATCGTACAACCTTTCGGCTTCTAGCCGGATACTTTACTGCTTTTATTTATTTTTTATAAGAGTTGAGTAGTCAGTTGTGAGCAGGTGGAGACAAGGCGGGCAGCGGTCGAAACCCGAGCACCCCCCCCCTCCCTCCCCCCCTTCGTCCATTCCCTGAATCACTTCCTCAAGAAGTTTTTTTGCTTTTTCTTACCGGGAACAGGGTAAACAATCAAAATATCTTTATTGATACAAGCTTAAATACAACAGAAATGCCATCCTTCCGGCGGAAATAACGCGAAACATTACACTCGAGCAAGGCAAGCAAAGTTTCTGTTAAAAAGTTGTCGGAAATAATAATAATAATAATACCAATGTAAGGTAAGAGGTGTGAAGCAATAGACAGTAGAGTTGGGGGAATAAGCAGCGTGTCCATGCGCCTACTCCACTGTGGGTTACGATATAGAAAGTAGTGCGGAGAGTCTCAGATGTCAGCAAGGGGGGGGGGGGGGGGGGGAGCACCATCCAGCTGTCCAGCTGAGCGGGGCTGACGTAAAGTTCGCGTATAGGTAATTGACGAGGAAGGCGCGGTGCCGCGGTAGGTACTCGACTTCACAGTGGGCCTTTTGTAAATACTGCCAGAAGTCAAGGCGTGATTTGTCGCCATCATTATACATGTAGGTGATTGTCCACCCCTTGACCCGCAAAATCACATGATTTTTCGTGGCGGGGAAATAAGCACCTTCAGGATGGATAAAGTCCAGGGATCAATCGAGTCAGGCGGAATGCGGAGCTAACAGGCAACGAATTGTCGGTCAGGTTTCCAGACGTCACTGCTGGCTGCACAAATGAGTTGGTGGACATCGTCACCCATCTGGTGGCAAATGGAAGAAAGCGGAGAGTCCGTTAGTCCGATGACGAGGACGTTGATTTGTGTCGAATTTTCCACTTGCGACGTGGTACAATGTTGCCCGGACATTGGAGGGAAGAAAAGGCTGGTGGATATGACGCCAAACCGTGGGCCACCTCTTGGATGAATGTCTGAGTTCGATGTTGTTGCTGGATATGTAACGAAGCAGTGGGGTGTAAAAATCGTTAGGTCGAGGAGAACGCTTGTTCGGTTAGTGTGTGTGAGCGTAACTGAAGTTGACGATGAAATCAGAAATGTGCGTCAAATGGTGCTTGATGTATCCGACTGGTACTGGTGGCGTTATGGTCTTGGGCATAAGAATTTCCAGCAAGCTGCGTATAAGGGAGGTGCCCCCGTCCTACTGCTTGTGCACGATGGACATGTACCAGGACGCCGCTCGGAGTTGCACATTGACAAGGCCGAGGCCTCCCGCTAGCGGGGGAAGGGTGAGCGTTTCGTAGCGGACCTTAAAGAGCGTACCGGTCGTAAGAAAGTATCAGAAGGCAGCCTGAAGGCTGCGTCCAATAGTTGATGGCAGCGGGAGTACCTGTGCGATGTGGACCATTCTGGACGCCACATATTTATTGAGGTATTGGACACGTTGTAAAGAATCGAGTCGGCGGAGGAGATTTTGTCGCACCGCCGTGTGGATAATTTGGAGTACACGCCAAAACTTGATGGCAGCGGAGTGGCGAACGGTGGAGGTGAAAATGATACCAAGGTATCGTAGTGTCCGCACACAGGGAAGAGGTGCTAAGTGGTAGTGTGAGAGGCCACGTCCAATGGACATCGCCGTGGATTTAGCAACATTGATGTTACTGCCCGCTGCAGTTCCGTACGTTGATATCAAATCAAGCACCGTTTGTGTTTCATTCCGGGAGTGAACCAAGAGGAGTAGGTCGTCCCCATACGCACGACACTGAAATCTGTGCTGTCGCAAAATGAGACCAGAAAGGTGGCTCGTCAGACTTCCGATGTGTGGCTCCAGGTTTATGGCATAGAGTAGGTCCAAAGTGGGCAACCTTGCCTTACGGAACGCCGGATCGCCACTGGTCCCGCCACACGCCTTTGACCTGAATCAGCGATTCGGTGGTGCCGTACAGGCGCCGGATGACATCGATAAAAGCAGGTGGAAAACCCATTCGGCTCATCACTGAGATCAGAAAACGATGCCGCACCTTGTTGTATGCGCTGTCAAAATCAATGGCAACCACCACGGTGCGGAGTCTGCACGCCGCTGCCAGTGCAATTAAATCACGACATTCTCCTGTGGCCGTTTGTATATTAACTGAGCCATCCGGAGTTTCCTGTTCCGGGGGTAGAATGCTAGGTAGGATCTTGTGGCATCGCGTCCCCAGGAGTCGTGTAAAAATTTTAAAGTCTGCGTTAAGCATAGTCAGGGGACGTTAATGTGCTGTCGTCTCTCCCCCTGTCGGTTTGTGGATGGGTATAACAATTCCCCTCACAAAGGACGGCGGTATGGTGTTCCCATCGTCACCAGTTCATGAAACACCGTGAAGCCATTAGTGCGAGGAAAGCGCGATAAAATTCTATCGGCAATCCATCAGCACCAGGTGACTTATTCAGAGCACCTTTGTTGATTGCATCGTGGACTTCGTCATGCGTAACTGGCTCCATCAGCTCGTCCGCTTCGTCGCTGGCGAGGATGCGAGTTACATGTGTTAACACAGACTCCTCAGCGTGGTTGTTGGTAGTGTCCTCCTGGTACACTGTGTGGCAATGGTCTACAGAGGCATTGACTGTTTCGGCATGGCAAATGACTTGCTGGGCGTGACAGTTGTAGATTTCAGTGATGAGTCGTTGTCGTCGGTGTTTCCTATCGGAGGCGATATGATGCATTGTGGGATGTTCTTGTTCTGCCGAATCTTGAGTCGGGCCCGCACCATCTCCCCATGCAGTCTAAGGCGTGTCAACGCTAAAATTTTTGCCTTAACCCTGCTGCGTTCCCTCTGGGTGTCAGGCGTGGGCGGCTGGGCTTCCAGCTCGCAGAGAACGGCGTAGAAATAGTCGGTTGTGTGACGGCACCATGCAGCTACTTCTTTGCCATACTGTGTCAAGGTACGTCGCATGGCAGGTTTGGCACATTCCAGCCACCATGTCAAGGTCGTGCAGCACTTAGGTAAGCGAAATTCACAGGTGGCCCATGTATCGGTAACACGTTGAAGACATTTGGGAACTTGAAGATGGGAGGTGTTTAGCTTCCACGGTGCACGACTGCGCCAGACCACTTGCTGGGGGAGGAGAATGTTGCAGATGTAGGCACAGTGGTCCGAAAAGGCCAAGGGTTAAAGTTCTGCACCTTGGACTGCAGGTGTGAGTTCCCGAGAGACGTAAATGCTATCAAGGTGGCTCGCGGAGTGACTCGCCTGGTAAGTATGTCCAGGTGCGTCGCCGTACCGAACTTCCCAAATGTCGCGGAGCAAGAGTTCACGGACGAGACAGCGTCTGCGGGTGGAGCCTGACGGAGTGTAAATGTTGACATTACGTGTCCCCATGACGGTGACGGTGATGCCTCTGGCGGATGGAAGGTATGTGATACCAGCCACTGAAATTCCTTCTCGGGCGTAGATGGCTACCCCGTGTCCCAGTTGGTCACCAGGAGAAGGATAAGTGTTATATCCCGCGACGTCTGGAAGTGTGGCGAAGTATACTTCCTGTAGTAATGCGATGTCGACTTTCGATGCCTATGTCATCTCTCGCAGTAGTTGAAGTTTCTCGGGGGAGCTAATGGTATCGTCGCTACTCGGTAGCTTTGGAGTCGTACCCCACCGTGGAGGGCAACTCCACCAGCGGAGGGTGAAGAGAGGCGAGGCAACGGCGAGTCATGCCGTACGCCACCAGACGGCGTTATCGGCGGCGTAACCAGGTTTCCGTCTGGGGTAACTCTGTCCCCAGCGTGGGGTCCGGGTCTTCGCCGACTTCGTCACTCCACGCCATTGAAGGCGCTGTCATTGTGATGTTCTTACGTTCCACTTCGTTCGTAGGAGCGGAGGACGTCTTGGCGGCAGTCGCAACGGTGGAGTCCATGGTTTCAGGTGCACCTGGGCGAGCCAGCAGAGTAGGCACCTGCTTAGCCACAGCCGGCATTCGTGTCGTCGTGCAGATTCTCCGAGGCATCGTCGGCCCGGACGGCCTCTAGAGCCTCAGGGGGAGGTGATCCGTCTCGTTCCGAGACCGTACGGCGCCTCCTCTTGCGCCTTTTCGGCGAATGTTGTTTGCGTGTTCGTTCCTCTGTGAAGACGCGCTCCTGCCGTCGCAGCGGAAGGAGCTCTCAGCCGGTGATGGCCGGTGCAACGGTAGCTACTGGGGTTTAGGCCTCGCTGACCGCTCTGCTCAACAGAGAGTTCCCTTTCGAGGCGCCAGTTGCGCTCGGTGGATCGACGGAAGGTTGAGCTTGCTCCCTTTCGTAGAAAAGCCGCGTAGCTCACGGAGAAGCTCAATTGTCGGAAGAGTCACTGACTCGCAGCAACCCGCAACTTCGGTTACAAACTTCCTTAGCAAGACTATCTCGTTCTGTGTTAGGGTTGATCAGTGCCAGGGGCCCGTTCACGTCGGACCACCCCGCGTACTGTAGGCCACTTCTCTTCCTCCGCACCTCCTTTAGGTGCCGCGCCACTGCACCAACGGCGCAAGCTAGGCCGTAGGGCGTTCCCCCTCTTCTGTAGAACCTATTTGGTAGCTCTTTCTTTTCAGAAAAAGCATAATTGTCGTGTCCACCCACACCTAATAAAGCTCCTGAAAGCACCAAGATGGCAGATTCCGCCGGTGTTTCCCCCGTCCTAACCCGCAACAAGGCTGCAGCTAAAGAGGCGCGTGAGTCGGCTGTTCCCGTCGACGTCAACGTCCCGCTTGCCGCCGTTGAGGAGGTGTTGGCCGACAGGGATCGGCAGATCGCTGCGCAAGCGCAGGAACTGCTGAACCAGCGTCGATTGATAACCGACCTCTGCGGCCCAAGGGAGTCCCCCACGCGGACAAGTACCCTCCACATCACGCTACATTCACCTGCAACTGGTGACTCATGTACTACCGTCCCACTGCGGGAGCTGACTGCAACGGCGGAACCAGTAGCTGCAGATGCGGACACAGAACAACACTACACTGGGCCCTGGCAGGTGGAGGGCCCACGACGCAAACCGAGAAACACCACGCAAACAAGCGAGCAACCACACTCGCAAGGTAGCCGAAAGGCGCTGCTGCCTACACCAAAACCCGCACTTCCGGTTAGGAACACCAACACAACAACAAACACGACCCGACCTGCGGTCAGCAACACCACAAAAGCACCAACCGCAGCTACGCCCGTACAACAGAAGACTGGTTTTCCCCCATTCGTAACACAAAACTACGGGGACCTTAGTGTCCTCAACACAACATTCGCGGAAAGGCACACACCTTGCACGCTACACACGAAGTACTCTGGGGATAGGGCCTCACTGTACGTATCAACTAACAACGAATATAAAGATCTCCTTGTCTTCCTCAAAGAAAAGGGGATCGAACATTATACGTACAGGACTGCTGAAGAACGAACATAGCAGTACGTGGTGAAGGGAGTGGACCCCAGTACCCCAAACACTACAGTACAAGCGGCGTTCAACTTCCTAGGATTCGACTGCAAAAGTGCTTCCAGGATGACGGGCTTCCGCTCCCACCACCGTCTACCACACTACCTGATCGAGATGGCCGACACGGCCGCCTCACGCGGCCTTCTGCAGATAAAAAGCCTTTTGCGGATGGACGTAAGGATACAGATATACGAACCGCCACAGGTCCCCCAACAATGTAACAACTGCCAGCGGTTCGGTCATTCGGCCCTCCGCTGCGGCCTGGCACCCCGTTGCCGCGGATGCGCGGGCAAACACGCGTCCAACGCCTGCACATTAATCCACGAAAACATACGCCGTTGCGCCAACTGTGGCCAAGGCCATGCGGCCAACTACAGGGGCTGCGACGTGTACAAAGAGGCGCAGAGGCGCAAAAATCAAAAGTCGAAGACACCCAACGTCATACACACGTCCAAGGCCCGCACCAAACCCTGTCAGGAACGGAGTGTCGTTCGCCATGGCTACACGCCCTGGAGGAGCGGAGCAGGCCGCGGAACCTCTGCGCCCAGCGCACGCACCTAACACAACCGCTGCGACAACAACACAGTTGTCTCAGCCAACACGCAACACTACAACCACACCGGTACCAACACCAGTCCCCAAAAACAACACAACCCCACTCCCTGAAGCCACTGCCTGCGAACCCACACACGACACACAGGAAGACACACTTACAGAAGGACCCCCAGAACCAAGAACCCAGAGAAGGCGTAGGCGACCACGCGGTAACAGGAGCGGGAACACACGTGCACCACAACAAAGTACCCAACAACAACAAAACACTGACACACAGACACACAGTCAGCAAGCCAGCGACACCAGCACACACACTACTCCACCCCTCACCACATCTGACACACAGGCACCTCAAAATGTTCCACATAACAACAAGCGCCAGCCGACACACAATGCCAACACCCGCAGGCCGCCAACACCACAACCGAGCCACAGGCCGACACACGCAACACCAACACAACACTTGAGGGTTTATTGGAAACAATATTCCCCCATCACACGACCGCTCAGATCTTTAACAAGTTCGCGGCGGCCGTCACCACACTCGTCACACGGCTCTTGACTGCTCAACCTGGGCAGTACTGGGCCGCCATACAAACAGCGCTCTCCACACTGTTTACACCCATACATGGATAACACGCCACACCCGGCCCCCATCGCAAACAACCAGACACTGACACAGATCCTGCTCTGTAATGCAGACGGGATCAACAACAAAAGCGCGGAATTTGCCGCGCTCATGGAGCGTAAGGGTATCCTTATCGCACTACTGAGCGAAACTAAGCTCAAACCACGCAACCAACTAAACTTCACCGGCTACTGCGTCTATCGTACCGACCGACCGGACGACTCCGGTCATGGCGTAACAGCCATCATCATACACAAAGACATAGAACACACAAACATAGTGCTCCCTGAACTTGAAAAACTAGAGGCAACCGCCGTCAGGGTCATGTTCAACGGAGCCCACACTACACTGGTGTCAGTATACAACAGCCCTAAAAACATTAAAACACGCGACATCAGCACAATACTCAACATATCACCGCGCGTAATAGCCGCTGGAGATCTTAACGCAAAACACCCGGACTGGAACTCACAAATACGAAACTCCAACGGCAAGAAACTATACGAACACGCACTAGGACGAAACTACATCACACTAGCGCCGACCGAACCGACGCACATTCCCTACCGGAGGGGAGACAGGCCAGACGTGTTAGACATGGCCCTCATCAAGGCCATAACAACGACACTCAACGTTGCAGTTGAAAACGACCTGCCCTCAAGTCACCAACCCGTTATACTGTACACTGAAGAAACTCTGCAGCACATGGAACAACGCAGGATGTTAGACTACAGGCGCGCAAATTGGACCCAGTTCAAGGAAACGCTTGACAGTCGCATCCCACCCACCCACGCGATTAACGAGACAGCCCAAATTGACGAGGCAGTTGAAACCCTCACCGGCGCCGTCCAGGACGCAATAGATAACACCATACCAATCCGCACACCACAACAACACAGTGCCGCCCTGCCCCAGGAGATCCTGGGCCTAATCTCAATTAGGAGCCGCCTCAGGAGACATTGGCAGCGTACCAGGCGCCAGCACTTCAAACAGCACATTAATAGGCTCCAGGGTATAATCCGGGAAAAAATACAAATATTTAAGACACAACAGTGGGACCAGAAACTAGAAGGGCTGGATACCACGCGACCTGGCGTGTGGCAGCTGGCCCGACACTTCACGAGGGAGAAACTGTACACCCCACGTTACAAGGGCCCGACGGACCAGCATATTCTGCGGAAGAAAAAGCGGAACTGATGCCCCTCACACTCGCAGCGACATTCACACCGAACCTGGATCCCTCAGACCCAGCGTTCACACTTGCTACGGACCAGGAGGTCACACGCATCTTGGCCCAACCAGTGCACAACATCATCCGGCAAGCTAGTACAGCTGAAGTCAAATGGGCCATCATGCATACCACCGCTAGGAAGGCCCCTGGTCACGATGGCATTCAAAACCGTGTCCTCCAGGAGTTCACGGACAAAGCTGTAGACTACCTAACACACATCACGAATGCCATACTCAAGCACCAACGCTTCCCCGCCTTTTGGAAGACGGCCAAGGTCCTGATGTTCAGGAAGCCGGGGAAAGACCACTCCCTCCCACAAAATTACCGACCCATCAGTCTGCTGAGCGCGCTCAGCAAGATCGTTGAGAAGGTAATATTAAAACGACTCACTAGGCACTGTATCACAAACGACACCCTGAGACCGGAGCAATTCAGTTTCAGGAATCACCACTCAACAACACAACAACTCCTCCGCGTCGTTGAATACATAACACAAGGATACAACACAAACAAAGCAGCTGGGGCGGTGTTCCTTGACATCGAAAAGGCTTTCGATCGTCTATGGCACAACGGCCTAATACGCAAACTCAGCGACGCAGGGTTCCCCGACGGGTTCGTACGTCTCATACACTCATATCTCACGGGCAGGAGTTTCAACACCGACGTGCAGGGCAAACAATCGACACGACATGGTATCCAAGCAGGAGTACCCCAAGGAAGTATCCTAGGGCCCTTACTGTTTAACCTCTACATTAACGACCTCCCAGCTACACACAACACGACGGTAGCAATCTATGTGGATGACACCGCCATCCTTGCGCAAGACTGGAAGCCGTCTAACATTAATTCACGACTACAGACTGCACTCAAAACGGCGGAGCCTTGGCTGGTGAAATGGCGTTTTAAAGTAAACGTCGACAAGTGCGAGGCCGTTCTGTTCACTAGAAGACCGAAGCAACTGCGCAAACATCAGCACTGCAACCCAATAACACTACACACAAACCCAATACTTTTCCGTGAGAAGGTCAAATACCTAGGTGTCTGGCTGGACAGGAAACTACTCTGGGGCGACCACATTCAACACGTGACAACTCTACCCTATGCTTAACAGGCGTAGCACACTGAACAGGAGGGTATCTAGGTCCGTGTACATGCCACTTGTTGGACCCCTGATGACGTACGCAGCCCCTGTCTGGGGATACGCTGCGCCAACTCGCCTGCGCCGTCTGCAGCTCATACAAAACAAAGTACTCAAAATCATAAGCAACGCTTCGCGCTACACACGCATCGCGGACCTTCACCGGGAATACCGGCTAGATACTATCTTGCAGGTATTCTAAAAACTCTCCACACGACTGTACAATAACACGAGACACTCGCGCAACTCGTTTATCCTTTCTCTGGGTAACTATGACCACAACCATAGATGGAAGCATAACAGACCAAAGACACTACTGGCTAGGAACTAAACATCTATGGTCCATAGAACGCTAACACGACAGTACTGGCGAGCCCCTGCAACACAGTTATTACTGGAAACCCCAGATGTTCGACCAGCCGAAAAAAGGCAACCGCAGGGAAACAGTACTGTACACAGCACGCAAACCAGCCACACACACCCCCTACACCGTCTGTGAGCCGATCTATGACCGATCGCCCACTAATCTACAACGAATTTGAACCTTGAACTGTTGCAGGGACGCAGCCACTGCAGCAAGCGCCGCAACGAGCTCCAACAACGACATAGGTAACGACGCACGATACCTCGAACTAACATAACCACACCTTCCATGCACTGTCGCAGATAGCAAGCCGCTACTGCCCTTACTACCCGTCCTACTGTCGCAGAGGTTTTTTTTTCCCTTGGCGCTTGCCTTGGCACTTTTTTTCCTCTGCCCTTACAACCGCTACCCTTCGATCGCTTTCGTTCACTTTCTATCTTCTGATGGACCATGTTAATGAGTAATCTTACCCAGACGCATGGACAACATCACAGCCCGCATCCTGTGACTCCTGATTCAAAAACTAACATGTTATACGGAGGTGACAGTAGAACTTTTGGTTTGGTCACCACGTTGGTGTGGGCGTGGAGGGGCCCCATCCTATCCGTTCCTCCTTGTCGCAAGACGGAAGGCTGTCGCGGCGCTCTGGGAGGACGGCCGCCACGGGAACGATAACTGAAGGAGAGTCCATATCATCAGCCGGGTTGGTAGAGGCGCCGGAGTAGCGTCAGGTTGTGAGCGCGGCGCATCTACCTCGGCAGTATCCGTAGCAGCAGGAAGGGTCATCGGTACATGGTCCGACGGGCGGCGGTAAAACTGTCGTCGGAGTCGGAGGTGCCACGGTAGCGGCTGGCAATTGAGTGATTCATCGCTGAAGACACTCAGACCTGAGGTGTCCTTTGCCGCGCCCAGAGCAGGTCTTGGGTTGGCCGTCGCATATGACGACCGCGCGGGACCCGCTAATTTGCAGGTAAGATGACACGTGACGATGGAGATCGATGGTGATAACGTCTTCCGTCGGGAGCTCGAACGGGAGTTCGAAATTTCGTGTGGTGCGCATTCCCAAGCCTGCAAGGTCGAAAGTGACCCCGTCATTTCCGTCGTGTGGCAAAAGCGTAGTCCGTGTTTGGTGTCACGAAGTATTCTTTCGCACATCGCGTCATTGACGGGTTTGACGTACACCGTACTGCTTAATATGGACAAATGGATGCCCAAGATGTCGGAAGCTGGGATCTTAGCAATCTCTCATAGGAAGCCTTCCACTTCCAAGGCTTTGGTCGTGTGTAGTCGTTGCAGAAGCTGAATCGTAGTGTTGATTTTCTAAAACAGTTGGTCATGGTTCTACTACAAGTAAGCGACACGTAAGTGACGGCCGCTGAAATGTAAACAACAGCGAGCGCACACGCTCCGCAGGCGAAAACAATAGCACGTCCGCGCTGCACGGCTGCGAAAGCAGGAGTTTCCATCTGAGGTATCCAAGCACGACTCACGAACCGTCCTCACAGCTTCAATTCTGCCAGTAAGTTGTATTGGAAAGTCGACTGAAATGTAAGAATGGGCGAATCATTAGACTCTTAGACTCTGGTGTCAAAGATGGTGGCTATGAAAATAAAAACAGAAAACAACAGAAATACATACTTCTCAGGCATGAAATAAGTGTTTATATTTTCTTGCTTTCAGTGGAGGGAGCTGAAAATCCATGCATATTCGAAAGTATTTCTTCGTGAATAAGTTGTAGCTTTCGTCACTGAATCAATGTGATTGAGCTGGTTTTAGATGTGTTTCATGATAATTCATGTCTCTTGGTATCTTGTTAACGCATGGAACGCCAAAGTATAGCACTATTTAGTTAATTAAGTAGAAAATAACGAAAAAAATCATCCTTACTATGCATGTAACTGCTTTTTTCACTGCTTGGAGCGTTAGTGTCGCTCCAACTGTCATTCGGTAACAACCTTCGCACCAGAGAGTGTTGTGACTGTTTGTATTAGACTGTGGCTATGGCGTCAACCAGAGATAAAGTTTTCTTTTACTCGACGCTTGGAATACTTTTCGCCTTAAACGTCATTTAAAATTATTTTATGTAATCTTTTCACTGCTTGCATACCATTCCTTGCTTCCTTTTACCTAAACTTTTAATGTTTAACAAGCTTGTAAACTTTGTTGAATGTAACTTTTTCCATATTAATATTTCAGGAATACATTGTATTTGATTCCTTCATATTTGATAACTATATATGTTCCTTTTGATTTCTTAATCGTTTGAATCTTCCAGTTAAACATGGTAAAGCTATCAAATTAAACTCTTCACAAAACATAGCTCATATTTCGCACTCTGCCAATAAAAAACCTTTTTCCATAATTCCAATTAACAGATGTGTTGCCGTTGTGATCAATGCTACATAGTCTTCCGTACGTTACCAGATAGATAGTGTTTTCATACAAGATAAAACATGAAGACAGAACATTACAAATGTTAAATTAAAAAGTTTTTCATGTCTTTTCTTGTTTCTATAATTACAAATGCAGTAATACTGGTCTCATGAAACGAGAACAAAACGGCGCTATCTTTTCGCGGTCGCTGGCCATTGACTAAATAAATGTTTCGCTCTGATTGGCGCGACTATGGTTCGCTCTCATTTCCACTCGTTAAAAACAAATCTTAAAAAATAAAACTTTGTATTTAATTCACGAACCACGATGAGTAATAACTTCTTAATTATTAATTTCTTAAATATTTGTTGGTTATTTATTTTTTCATAAATATTTATTTCTTAAATATTTTCCTCACGTGGCTCAGGCTACCCAGATAGTGTGATTGAAAAGTCAGTCACACTCTAAACTCCAAGTAAGTTGCAGTGAGATATTCATAATTCTTAGAAAATTGGAGCTAAAGTGCAAAGACATCGTCTGCGAAAGCCAGGTAGAAGTAATAAAATTAGAAGGTCCAGAATGACAAGTTAAGTACGAGGACAGCAGATTCAAACGATACGACACAATAATTATGGCCAGATGTAAGGATTTCCCGTAGCAGCAAAATAGAGAGGGGTAAGTCTCCACTGCGGGCAAGACTGCGCAACCCCTTTATCTCAGTTTTAATAAAACAGCAGTGAGCTGCTCGGTTGGGCCCCAAAGGACTTCTGTGGCTGATTCTTCATTGCACTAATTTAGTTATTGTCCTGGCACTAACTGCTGTACAGCAGGAACACTCTTACCCTATTTTCGTTTAAAATTTATAATTGCGAAAATAAGCTACAGCTTAGGCGATAGTGAACTTGCGATGTTTAATTTTACAGCATTACGTGTGTCGACGTATTGCCACTCTTGTTGTATGTTAATAAATCGCCACTCCTACAAAGCGTATTCCTGTGAGAACAAAAGACGCCATCGCTTAATATAGAGCAAGTCCATGGGTTGAAAGTGAGTAAAACAGCGCACTGCCTAATATTTTTTTAAATTTTTTTTATAAAGCTGGGCCTATTTATGAACGTAACGAATGGATACCATATATCTATTATAGGCTGAGAAGAGACTCTCCTCACCATTTCCGTGTCTATTAAAGGAAAAATGAATGGAAAGTATGCGCTCTAGAAATGTCAGAAGCTATAAATAAAGGCTGAAAATACGGGAGGCCTAAATCATAACCAGCATAAGTAGCAAGGGAGTCTGTAATAAGTGAAGCCGCCCTTAGAAATTATCCTAAACAAATATGAGGGCATTTAAAGTCTAATTTAATCTATGTATTTTTTTCCATTTTGTATGTCGAAGTAGGCTTGTAATTAATACTCCGACCTATATATTTTCATGGTTTTGAATAAACATCAGGAGGAACAATTAATGATAAGCAGGAACTGGAACTCAAGGGTGACTGAAAATGTTTGACGGATATTACACTCCAGAGAAAAAAATTTAAAGAAAAAGGATTATCCGAATGGGACAGTAATCTGTAGATGTGATGTATATGTACGGACAAATGTATGAATACAATTCCAGAAAAATTGGATGATTTTTTCAAGAGAAAGAGCTTCACAAATTGAGCAAGTCAGTAACGCGTTGGTCCACCTCTGACCCTTATGCAGACAGTTATTAGAATTGGCATGGATTGGCAGATTTGTTGGATATTCTCCTGAGGGATACCGTGTCAAATTCTGCCACACTGGCGCGCTAGAGCAACAATATCTCGAGCTGTTGGAGGACCCTGCCCATAATGCTCCAAACGTTCTCAATGGGGAAGAGATTCGGCGACCTCGTTGGCCAAGGTAGAGTTTCGAAAGCACGAAGACAAGCAGTAGAAACTCTCGCCGTGAGTGGGCGGGTATTGTCTTACTGAAATATAATCGCAGAATGGCTTGTCATGAAAGGCAAAAAAACGGGTCGTAGAATATCACCGACCTACCGCTGTGCTATAAGGGGTCCTGCTATGAAATCCAATCTCATCCCAGACCATCACTCCTGGTTGTTGGGTTGTATTGCGACAACAGTCACGTTGGCATCCCACCAG
Organism: Schistocerca piceifrons; assembly: GCF_021461385.2. NCBI lineage: Eukaryota > Metazoa > Arthropoda > Insecta > Orthoptera > Acrididae > Schistocerca > Schistocerca piceifrons. The sequence goes on along the minus strand of NC_060141.1, from coordinate 315,474,599 downwards.
TGTCTGGAGCGACTCCAGATACATCTTTGCTGGTCATGGGGGCACAGTTCGAAGCTAGACTCGTCACTAAAGATAATTTTACTCCAGTCAATGAGATTCCAGGCCGAATGTTACCGACACCACTGCAAACGGACTTGCTAGTGTAGAGAGGTCAATGGTAGGTGGCGCAAGGAACGCAGTGAGCTCCACCCGCCTTCTGTGAGTCGACTATTAATGATCCTAGGGTCACTGAAGCACTCGTTGCACGTCAGATCGACGACAATGACGGATCCGGAGCTCAGAGTGCCTCTCTGACAACTGCTCGGCAGTCACGTTCTGCCTTCCCTCTAGATTGCCCGCTTCCTTCTTGAGGTCATATTTCATCTGTTCCTACCAACATCTTCCAATAGTGGCATCGTTCCCATTCAAATACCGAGCGATTCGCCGATTACTGCTTGAGCCCAACTTCAAGTCCGCGTATGTTGTTCACGTCCTTGTCTCCGAGGGATAGTTACGGTCCAACCGAATATATAGAATGAAACTCGCAAAGACTTTATACCCTGGTATCAACATGTTCGCTGTTTACGATCGTTGTCAGCTGCGTGGTAAAACTGAGCTACAGCGTCACACATTCATCCACTGGCCACCGCCACCAAAGTTTACAATTTTGCATTTTCGATCGATACCTGTATGACTTTCAGTTTTGCAAACAATTTACGTAACTTCCTCGTGGTGTATCGTTTTCTTTTGCCTTAGAGTCTGTTATGGCGTGACAAGAAAGAGAGGAGTAATATACTAAAAGGTTGGCAAGTACCTAAGATTCGCAGAGGGGACTGCACAGACGAAACCTTAGGCTTCGGACCCCGTAGAGAACTAGTCTTGGATGTGCGATTGACCTCAACAGGACTATTTATTTTATTTATTTATTTCATTAACATTACATAGTAAACCACCACCTTGAAATGAATCTAATAGCAAAGACTTATCATTGTTACAATATTATTGGTATACAGTTGTGAATGCTTTTTTTTAATAATATGAAGAACATAATATATAAAGATTTCTCTGAGGTTACAACAAATTGAATGCTTAACAATTGTTAAAATGGTTCCATATAATTTGTTACTGTCTAGTTGATAAGAATAAAATTTATATAATGTAAAAGTCAAAGAAAAATAAAAAAATGAAAATGTAACACAATGAGCTTGGTGAAAATAATTTGTAGTATGTAGAGGGAAGTGATATGCTGTATTTGGATGTGTAATACAGTCTTAAGTAGCATGTTTGTTAATAATGGCCTATATCTACCTATTTCAGATGAGAAGGTCTCCGTATAACCTCGAGGTATTCTCATCTGAAATGGTTTGTGCTAATGTATGTTTACACAGATTATACAGATTAAATGCTGATTGAGCACTTCATTCATGCAGTACATGAATTTTAGCTTTACATGAGAAATACACTTACGTTTGTAACTCGTTAGTAGAAATAGAATATAGTTCATTGCTACTTAATGCATTATTTCTTAAATAACTTAATACATTTCTGATATACGAAATTCATTGATTGTGGCTTTGAATACAGAAGAGAATATAATTCTGTCTGCACACAATAAGACGAGCAATACGTTACTGCTTGTGTGCAGTATACTTTAAACACTATGTCATTGGGGAGGAGGAGCCTCGGTATTAAAGTTCTTCGAGCATTCTCCTCCCAAGCGGCATTACCTTATTACTATAGTATGTGGTGCTGGTGATTATTTGTTTTATGATTGTTGTGTTGTTTGTGACTGTGTTTTGGAATGCAGTGTCATGCATTTTTGGTTTTGGTCCCTTACGTGATGATCCCTTCTCAGTCATGTTCACTTAGTGTTCCTTCCTGGGTTTCGGAATCTGTGGTCGTGTTTGTGTCTTCCCATGTGGTTTGTTATGTTGTTTGCCGCGCGGGATTAGCCGAGCGGTCTGGGGCGCTGCAGTCATGGACTGTGCGGCTGGTCCCGGCGGAGGTTCGAATCCTGCCTCGGGCATGGATGTGTCTGATGTCCTTAGGTTAGTTAGGTTTAAGTAGTTCTACGTTCTAGGGGATTGATGACCTCAGATGTTAAGTCCCATAGTGCTCAGAGCCATTTGAACCATTTTTGAGCTTCCGAGATGCTTGTTCCCAGGCGCTGCCATAACAGTCCGCTCTATGTCAAAATTGGTAACTTCAGTGGATTTCCCCATTTGCAGCACGTGTCGTCGCTAGAATGACTGCGCGTTCGTCTCTGCTTGGTCGCATTCTTTTCTCAACGCATTAGGTATCCGCAAGGAAATCAGGCCACATTCTGTCACGTGCTATGCAGTGGTCATAACTTGTGCGAATTGTATAGGGGTTCAATGGTCAGTTGAACAGCTTTCTTTAAAAGTCTTTCTCCTATTTCTCAAAAATCTTCCTTATTTGCTTGTGTGCTCACTGAATACTGGGTTATGAGTACAGATGTAGTGTGATATCATTCCAGCACATACGCTGATGTTTCTGTGTGCAACATTATTATGTAAAATAAAGCAGGAAACAGTAACGTAATGCGTTGATGGTATTTCCCCAAATATAGAGAGCAAAATTCCTCGTTTATTCATTGTTACAAAATACCCAATACAAATATACTAATTTTGTTCTTACTAGGCTTTACACTTGACATGCTTATAATTTCAGTGGAGACAAGTAAATTCATCAACTATCCACGTACTGGCTTTTAAGGGACGTATAATATATTTTAACTTAACAGTGCTTAGTTGTACTATTATTCACTTCCGTTATCGAAGATTGTAGACATTATTTTAGATAACATTATTGGGAAACAGCGATCTGTTACGTAAAATTAGTAAAAGAAACAGTTTCGATCGGACTGTCACTTATTAAGAATATGACAAGTTTCGGCCCATTTTTTGTGACTGAATTCAGCGCAGCTGTCCCAAGTGTCATCATCGTCAGCTGGATGGTGCATTATCTGAAGATTGCCTACTACTGGACGCCGAAACTGGTCATATTTTTAATAAACGACTGTGCTATCGACACTTTTTTTACTAATTTTAGAAGACGGTAGAATCTAGTTCCAAAAGGGGAGCGCCTACAAAAATCTCAAGTCTAAATCATTGGCAAATGTTCAAAGACATAAAGCGGAAACAAGTGGAAATCAACCATAAGTGCAAAAACATATCGCTTTCAAGAAACCAAAGTAACAGAACTTTTCGCATACCCGTATTAACTGAGTACCAGTTTCACTTGTCGCCAAAATGTTTTAGAATCACAAAATGTGATCGTTTGTCAAAAGCTGGAATCTGTACAACTCACACATTTTTCATATATCAGAAACTGTACTGACTGGAAATACACTGTTTTGAAAAGGTAGACGAGGGTAATTCACCATGTAAACCGACACGAATCCCGAGTACTCTGACACAGACGAATAGCCGCGTCGTGATCAGTGTGTCCACTTGTCCAGGGTGTAGATCCACAATCACATTCTAAACGTAGCAATAAAAATAGGATTAAATCGTTCACTTTAAGAAGCAAGTGACTATTTTACAACTGTCATTCCACTAAACTTTAAGCAACTGGAAATAGCACCAACGTAGAATTATAAAACATCTAAAAAATAAACGGTCATATTGTGTTAATGGAATTTCAAAGAGAATTTTGAGAAGTTGTTCCAACCTAATAAGTAATGTCCTTACTGATATATGCAATGCATCATTGGCACAGGAAATTTTCCCAGGCAGATTAAAATTTGCAGTTGTTAAAACTCTTCATAAGAAAGATGACAAGACAAACTTAAACAGTTATCATCTAGTTTGCTTCGTGACATCTTCTTTCCAAAATATTTGATAAAGTATTGTACTAAGGAGTAGTCTCACACTTACGAGGAAACAGTTTACTTAGTATATCACAGTTTCGATTCCTGAAGGATTGCTCGACTGATAATGCTGTTTATATAACCACTCATCAAATAGCAGGAGCTTTAAGTAATAAAGTATCGCCAGCGGAATTTATTCTGATCTTTCCAAGGAATCTGATTGGAGAGATTATGTCAGTTTCTCAGAAAAATTCAAATTTTATGTAAAAGGTCGAGCGGAATACTTCAAAAAATGCTGGAGGAACAGGAAACTTTAATGATGGGAGAATCACAAAGCGATTCCCACAGGGTTCAATTTTGGGACTGCTCCTATGACTTTCCAATTAACATTCGACAAGCAGAATTCGTATTTTTGCAGACGTTGCTAGTGTCATAATAAATCTCATTAGGGAGAAATAAGCAGAAGAGATGGTAAATGATATTTTCCAAAGAAATATAAAATGTTTCCCAAAAAAGGGACTCACCTAAATTTTGAAAGAAAAAATCCCTTTTTATTTAAGTCTGTCTAACAAATGGAGTTATACTAAAATTGATGTAGCTCGTGATCAAGAGTTAGTAAATTGTGTGGACTTGTCTAAATTTTTGGGTGTACATACTGATAAAACTTGTTCTGGTAGAAGCATATTACTGAATTCTCAAACAATTAAGCTCAGCTGTATTTGCTCTTTGTATAATCTTTGAAACAAGAGAATCAAATCTCCTGACATATTTTGCATATTTACACTCAATAACGTGTTATGAAATAATTTTCTGGGGTAACACATCACTTAGAAAGAAAGTATTGCTTGCCAAAAGCGACCAGTAAGAGTAATATGTGATGTTCACCCATGGACTTGAAGTAGCTAGACATTGTAACTGCACCATCACAAGATATATGTTAGCTAATGAAATTCGTCATAATTAATTTGTCACAATTTGAGAAGAAGAATGTCAGTGGCTTAGAAAGGAGTTCAACATGTAGCAACAAAAATTTTTAATCATTTGCAAAATAACCAAAGTGCCTGACAGATAGAAAAACAAATTTTAAATCTAAAAGTGTGATTGCATGAGTAGGACTAAAATAATAATGTATTTATTAATGTTAACACTAATCTTATATATCTTTTAAACTAACTTGTTCCACATCGTTTCGATAAAAGATTCGTTCAAATGACCTGTTGTTGTTGTTGTCTTCAGTCCTGAGACTGGTTTGATGCAGCTCTCCATGCCACTCTATCCTGTGCAAGCTTCTTCATCTCCCAGTACTTGCTGCAACCTACAAATGGCTTATGGAATATGTAACTAACTAACTAACAAGCAACTTGATGATAAGGTTAAAGCACGATAGGGGACGTTCAATAGAGGAATGTCGGGAATGCAATGCTGTGAAGTTATGACCACTAAAGACAGCCAATCAGCGACGAGCACGCGGAAGTTTTTCCGCCAGTCGAACGTGTTTAGATATGCTTGGCAGTGTGATTTTTCTTAGAATATATCTTCATTCATGCTGTCTGTACATTAGCAAAAAGTAACGGATTGGAGCTTCAGATTTCATAATTAATACCATTGCAACATGCAGTATCACACGTCGACTAACTTATTGCAATGTTGTCTTAAAATATGTGACTTAGCGTACTTTCAGCATAGTTGACTTACGAGTGTTAGTCAAGTTTTGCACAGTAAACGTCACCCAAAAGTACCATCTAATGTAATGTACGGGCAGGAATTCAAAGTCTGCCTAGCTGAAACCGTTATCTTCATCTGCGCTCTTTAGCACAACAGGAAAAATCTGGGGCAAGTTAGTTAAAATCCACAGATTAGTTGTAATTTTATGGCTATAGCACTATTCGACCTTTGATAATTTCAAAGATTTTGCTCGATCGACGCTCCCTACCCTCCTCTGACCGTATTATAAAATTGTTTTTCTGCACCCTGCGAGCCCGAGGCCAGTCACCGCTCCTAAAAACTGACTGTTACAATTAACAGGTGTCAGTTTGTATCTGTTTACAGTAAGACTATATATGAAACCTATTTACTCCATTGAATGAGCATTATGACACTGATCAAGATGATACTACACATAGCAAAATTATTGTAATATTTTTCGCAAAATTAATTAATTAACATAAGCATCTCACAAAGAGGGTTAGTTAAAGGAATAGAAAGAGACATAGATTTTATAAATAGAGTAAATTCGATAAAAGGATCTAAAAAGTTTTTGCTTTAACTTTCACATGGTTGAGTTGTGGAATTATATTTTCTTCAAAGTGCTTAGTTTAATTAGGCAACGTTCATTAATGTAATTGCTGTTAGATGTAATTATATTGTAACTAACAGCTGGACACTGTTATTTTAATCATATAATGTTGTGTATGATGAGACAGAAGAAACTGGAAGCACGTATAATATGGAAGTATCGAAGATTGTTAAAACTTAGTGGCACATATAAAGTACGAAATGAATAAGTACTAAAACTAACAGATGAGTAAAGAAGTCTACTAAAGACCTATGACGGAATAAAGGAGACGTTAGTGAGACATCTGCTGCGGCGTCAAGGAATAGTTAACTTGGCAATATCGAGAGTTGCAAGCTGACGTCTTCCTGTTACAATCTGTGTACATGACTCGAACAACCTCCAAACATTGCTTACATTTTCTATAATAATTTTCGCATCGAATTTAAGTTGTTGTGATTACGGTATTCTTCCGCATAACGTGCCCCAAGTTTTGAGAAATTTCTGTTGTTCTTACTGCACGTAGTTGTTTAGCCTACAGTCTTTTTCAGTGTATAGAACACATTATGTCACCAAAGAAAGCTGTGCTTGTCTAACTAATCATGGTGGGCAGTGCCAGATCAATACGCGTTTAAAACTTTCTAGTATAGTGCCTGACAGGGAGGACCAGCAACATGAACAATAATTACTAATCGCTGTGATGAGTTAATCACATTTTGTATTTGCACTTCATCAACTGAAACGTGCTTCCACATACATCATTCTGTCTGAGTAAGTTCTCGACTTGATAACAAAATGAATTACTAACGCAAGAGGTAACGCAAGATCGTGCGACCCTTCAGAGAAAAACACACAGTGCAAGCATCTCTGAAGTATCGCATACATTTATATAAGTTAGTAAGCTTCCAAGGCTGTGTTTATTTTGGATAAAATAATTTTTGGTATGGGGATACATCATTGTAACTACCAAAACAGCTAAATTTACGACATTTAGATCCACTTGCTGCGGGCCTCTTCAGGGCGGTTCACTGAAAAAAAAGTACATTTCACTAGGGTTGATTGCCAAAAATTTAACAAAAAATTTAACTGCACATTCATTTCGAAGTCTTTAGGAGGGGCATGCGAAAGACATGTTTTTGCCTTTCCGCGATAAGGAGTGCTTTCGTATACTCATATTGAAATAAAGGACGCTGTTACAGCCGAGTAGAGTTTTATTTAGTGAAATTATGTATATCAGAGAATCTATAGTGTGGCAAAAACTATGTAATTAATAATTTTTGTTCTTTATTACAAACACAAGAATTTTTCCATTTCAGTTGCATTTTTCAGTTAACTTACGTATTTCGATAACTCGGGATCGTCTTCAAATCTAAAACAAAGTAAAACTAAGTATGTACCATCTAATATTTTACAACAAGTAGAAAAGAAAAGAAGTGTACATAAATGTAGAATGTACCTGAGTAGTTGCGTCAGCAATCAGTCTTGTCTGCTCAGAACCACATATCAGAGTACTGTGTTTTGCATTTGCAGTCGTTGTTTTAAATGAGTTGGAGGCAGAGGTGAGGGGGGAGGATGGAGACAGGAGAAGGGGAAATGAAGTGAGGAGGGGAAAGGAAAAAGGGAGGGGGTAATGGGGATGTCAAGAGTTTAACAAAAAGAGTGGTGCTAATATTATAGTACGTATAATTATAAAAAAATTGTTCGTTAAAATACTAATAATGTAGAAAAATAGTATGTAAAATGTAAACAGCTTAAAATGGTAAAATTATATAGTCGAATGAGGGGAACTGTGGAAGGGCAAAGTAAGCATTGCGGGAGTGGGGGGGGGGGGGGGGGGAGGGGGGGGGCAAGGAGGGATGCTACGGATTTAAAAATAGAGGCTCTTATATCAAAACTGCAAAAAATCAGCTATGTAAAAACTTTCTGTCAAAATACTAGAATGGATACATAAAACGGTAAAAGGGGATAAAGTAGGAGATTATGAAAGTGGAAGTAGAGTAGCGAAAACTGAATTAATATCTTAAGATTTTCAAAGCGTGAAACTTAGAAACTATAAAATCATAAGGCGTTCATCTGAAAGTATAAAAAAAAACTGTAGAATTTTCTTCTCGCTAAAATATTAAAAGTATAGGTCAAGAACAACTGATACATAAATAGTGAAACAGACAAAGATCGGAAAATTACAGAAGTGGATTTATGTAGAGGACCTAGAACTGAATCAAGTGTCGTTAAACACTGTTAATTTTTAAAAACTTTGAGAATGGGAAACCGTTAAAAGTGTAAAACAATAAATTATTAACGTGAACCGATGTGCAGCAACTGAAGTTACAGGTACAGGGCGCGACGGTTATGATTAATTGCATTAGCATCTGCTTGGTGGCGGTGCGCGGCGCGCAGTTTTGCAGTCTGCACGCCGGCCAGCTGATAGAGCTGTGCGCGAGCCGATTCGCTGCCGCTGTCTCCTCTCGGTGAGTGGAGCAGTTGATCATACGCTTGCTTTTGTAAGGAGGGCGACTGGAAAAGTTCAACAATTTCTAAGAATTGCACTGTTAATAAAATAATTCTGCTGATTTAATGTGTTGCCAGACTCTTGCACACTGTGTGTACAAATCTCAGTTTCTTCCAAGATCGTTAGGAGCTGTCCCTTAGGTTCATTTTGCAGTACTTCGAAATGCTTATCAATAATTCCAAAAGCATGCTTCGATATTTGAAGATACTCACCAAACTCTGTTTCATTACTGCAGATTGCAGTGTGCTGAAATTTTTGTGGTCACAATCAGGCAGGACCATTGACTAATCGGTTGTTAGAGACTATAACACAGCATCAATTTTCTTTCACCTTTCTGTTGTAGCGTAAGTACGTCTACGAGCAAGACTACAGACAGGTTACAAGCAGTCTTCTGGCCTCCACAAAGCTGTTGGGTTGTTTCAGATGTGGTAAGGTAGAAAATAGCTGAACAGATAGTATGAGTTGATTTCATACAGTCAAAATCGTTACCCAGTGTGCGCTTTTGCTTAAAGAATAGTATAATAATTTCGTTTCGAGTCATGGGCTTGTCCTTTGTGCATATTCAGTGGATCTTACTGGCCAACTCGCAATAACAGGGGGGGTGGGGGGGGTGTAGGGGGGGCGGCGGGGTGTCTTTCTACTCTAGTCATGTACTTCATATATTAAAATTCTGAAAAACATTTACATTTTTTTGACTATTTGTTATACCAGATTCCGTAATTGTTTTGAATATTTCACTGAAACTTAACCAAACAATATAAGACTTAGTAGTAAATGTGACTTTTCGCAACGTGTGTCGTACGAATATTTTCAAGTTCAGGACCTGTCTTACACATCTACTTATCTTTAAGAGTATGTTGGGAATAAAAGACAATGACATTTACGGAAATCTGAGTTCTTTAAAAAATTTTTGTGGTTGTCATAAAATACCCTTTCTCTTCGTTTACACGTTACACACAATTCATTGATATTGCTAGGGCTATACTAGAGACATCTTCAGGTTCTGGGCCCTACTTATACGTGCATCATTCCCTATTAAAAACGATGTTGTTAATAACAGTTAAGAACATTAACGAAATTTGTTATTCTTTGTGTTGGACATACAGTAACCCCGCCGACCCCCTCTCCCTTGGTAATATGCGTTGTGGAAAATGCGTTGGTATTGCTAGAGATAATGTAAAATGTTAGTTACATGCTGTTCAACTACAACGCTGCAGATCACTTTCTACCTAATGAATGCCAAGCCCCAGAGAACATTGTTACATAATTTCGGCGTGGTGTTCGTATTGTTTCGCCACAACGCACCCAGAAAATTCCCGCTGGAATGAATTTGCCATCTGCCACCGTATAAAGCGTAAAGCAAGTATTCGTGTAAACTGAGCAATCGCTACGGCGCATGAATAATTGACAAAGTTTTGCATGGGAATTACGCCAGCGGGTGATATCATGTAGTTCGCCGACTGTGTATTATTGCCACTGTATTTGCAGAAGTTTTGACTTCCGTTCTTAGTTCATTTGCGTCAACATGAAATGAAAGATCATCACGGAAAGTAACGAGTGCAAGCGTATACAGACATTGATTTCGATTACTGAAACGTCGTCTTATGTCGGCCAGTGATGAACAAAGAGTTCTTTCCGATTATTTCCATACAAGTTGATGCCATTCATAGACATGGCGTATAGTCAAAAGAGCCTTAAAAACAGGAAATATAGTGCTGTTTCACTGTAGCCCATTTAATTACAGACCTCTGCTTTTCTGTTATGACACTGTGCTAGCAACTTCACACAATATTTACACCCTACCGAAAAATAGGTTGCAGGTGTACGTTACGAGAAGCGAGCGAGGTGGCGCAGTGGTTAGCACACTTGACTTGGAGTCTCTATGAGGATGGTTCAAACCCCTGTCCAGCCACTCAGATTTACGTTGTCCGTGATCTCCCTAAATCGCCCTAGGTGAATTCCGCTATGGTAGCTTTGGAAAGGACACGAGCGATTTCCTTCCCCATCCTGTCTTAAACCGGCAAACGCCGAGCCGAGCGGACGAGACAGCGGCCGTTGCGGCAGCAGTTGCCTGACACACAGTAATTTAGTTTAGTTTCTGTTTTTTTCCCCACTTGCTTCTGCAAAGAAGTGAACTATACCTATGTATTTTACTGTGTAGACCAACGGTTAGAAAACTACTGTTTTTTTTTTTTTTTTTTTTTTTTGGCGGAAATCTTGGTGCATATTCATATGTAAGGCGGCTTCCTAATGTAATTTTTCCACCGAAAGTTCCATGTCACGCCACTAAGTTTACGTCTTGTGCATGTACACTTTATAAAGTTTAGATCAATGCGTTCTTGTTTGCATACTTATCTCGTGCAGTAGCGTTTGGATAAGCAGAGTTTCTAGTAACAGGCAAATGTAGATACATCCACTTCAGTAGAGAAATTTGTTTTTGTTTAAAAGTTTACCGCCTCAGGGTATAGTGAGAAATCTGCAGGGCAGTTTTCAAGGTTTCTTTATTCTCCTCGTTATATTTTGTGTACATTCCAATCTCAGTGGCACCATGTGAGATCATATATGTACTTTTTACACGCTACGATACGGGTATGGACAGTGCTCGTTATGAGCGGACACAAGGAGAATTAGCTACTATAAGTAAACAGTTGGAAGCTGCTTTGGCTACCGTCGACAAGCTTCTGTCTAATGTTCAAAGTTGTAGAGACGTTGGGGTGCTGGTGACGAGACTAGCGACTCCTTTGGTGCCGTTGGAATCCCCTGATACGGAACATCTGACCAGTCCGTCCTCACTCGAGAGTGGGTGGCAGGCAGTGGTGGGATGATGTGTCACTGGGTGGAAGGCGAGAGATGGAGCAGGTCGGGCAGCTGGCTTCCTACGCCTTAAAAGGTACGAGGTGCTGCCCAGAGTTACAAGTGTAGGCTTCCTCCCGGCCCTTCCTCTAACCCCCTCCCCCCCCTTCCCTCCTACAGTGCCTCAGATTGAGTTGTATGTGGTTACTAAAATAGCATCGCTGTAATTGTTATTCATGACTTCATGACTGAATTCATGTTCATTCTCATATAATCATTAAGTCAATAATTTTCCGCCTTAACTGACTATTTCAGCTTTTAAATTTGCGTTTTTAATCTTAGCGCCGGCCGTGGTGGCCGAGCGGTTCTAGGCGCTACAGTCTGGAACCGCGCGACCGCTACGGTCGCAGGTTCGAATCCTCGGGCATGGATGTGTGTGATGTCCTTAGGTTAGTTAGGTTTAAGTAGTTCTAAGTTCTAGGCGACTGATGACCTCAGAAGTTAAGTCCCATAGTGCTCAGAGCCATTTTTCTCAATTTTAGCTGTAAACTATAATCTATAAAACTTTGTGCTTCTCCGTGTTTAGGAGCTTCTATTTATTGACGTAATTCATCCTAGATTCACTTAGGCCATAGTAAGATTTTATTTTGTATATTAATGGTAAGTGATCTACGCAGCCTTCTATCCTTCCAGAGTTTAACTCACACGTTTCGTTTCGTTGCCGCTTACGTGTCCAAGCGCTCCCTCCATCGAGCATGTCCACGTGGCCTGCTGGCCGGCTACTCACGTTTGTTACAAGGAACCACTTGAGTGCGAGGTGGAAACATCAGTCTTCAGTAAGACTCATTTGAAACCACTGTGCTAATAGTTATGGCAGGAAAGATATTAGTCACTACTATGTGCGTCAGGAAGGCGACAAAAAAATGGGTGTCCGGGAAATGAAGTGATCAGCCTTCTGTGGGGTTCATGTACGAGTATTACACTTCACAAAATGGACATTGTCGACATTCAAGCAATGTTAAAAATAAATCATTAACTTGCCCCATGAACACCGAATAAATAATGGCGCGCCACGGTGATCACAAAGGTTCGCGCTATCAAGATGGGAGGCGAACGCCTTGCGAGTTACAGACCATGCAGGACGTTCATCTACGTATCCTCTCTTAAAGAATGCATATAGAATCATATTGGTCTAACTTGGTGCTGAGAGCTGGAGAAATGTTATGACATGCAACTGATAGCGAAACAATCTGTCGTGGAACTTATCATGAAACTTGCTATCCTTTAAGGCGTAGCAGTAGATAGTGCGATAATGTGTTTTATAGGTACGGAAAAAACAAATGTCCACGGGCTGAATTTGTCCGATTGTTCCAGGTAGCGTGAATTCCAACGTCATGCACTTTTTAGGAGGGATAGTTTGTTCAAATGGAGTGCGAGTTTTATGCACAAGTTATAAGCAAGTTATTCTGACCATTTATTGGCCAAAAGCAGTCCTTATACCAAAGTTGCAGTTCTCTTACGCCCATTTTCCCACTCTTGCTTGCTGTGATGTAAATATTCCCTACTGCCCCTGCAAGATCATGCACACGAGAAAGAATCGTAGAGGGCAGAGCATCTCCAACTTCTCTGAGTACAATAAATAACTTTCCAGCCAGTTTACCATCCGAATTAACAGTCGGCAAAACTGTGTATGAATGCTTTAAGGCACTGATATGAGTTGATATTGATACAAATCTCTTCATATATCCAATTTCCAGGGTTCCTTTCATATGCATTTCTCCTTCATATCCCGATTGATTGGATCTGAAATCACATTTTTTACTGAACGATGGGATAAATTTGTTTATCTCATCTACAAATTTTGGGGCCGTTTCCAAAGTTTGCTGTGCATCCTCAAGTGGAGTCTTTGTTTGAAATTTCGTTAACTTACTCCTTTCAATTCTGTAACTCCGTTTGAAATTATGCAACCATCCACTGCTTCCCATGAAATCACTGTAATCTATGTCGCGCCCAATTTGGTCAGTCAGTTGGTAAGTATCATGTGCATCCTGTAAATTGTACCGAGAATCCTTGAAAAGCGCAAACACCAGTTTTTGTAACAAGTGCTCTTTGTCCTTGTAGTATTTCTTATGCACTACACGGTTATATTACTGCGGACTTATTCGAAATCTGTTCATTGTTTCTTTACTACACAGCAGATGATATTCCAAGTACGTAATTATCTTAAGTACCCGCTCCTTGGACAACGAATGGCTCCCTGCCCGACAACGACGTGGCTCGATAATTGTTTCAGCAACACTTTCACTTGTTAAGCACGTATTGTCATCATTGTACTCCTCATGTACGGGGTGACAACTATTGGACTATATGTAAAAAAAAGGTAAATTAATTACAAAGTATGGTGTGCACACACTTTATTCAACAAGTAAACGTCACTACAGATATTCGGATGTAGGTTACGACATTTCCGATAAGCCTGCCATCACTGGCGATGATGTGGCGCAGACGAATAGCGAAATTCTGCATGAAGTGTCGGAGCATCGATGCTATAGATAACCTCCCGAATTGGTGTTTTGTGCTCAGCAATGGTTTTGGGATTATTGCTGTACACCTTGTCTTTAATATAGATCCACAAAAAGGAATGGCACGTGTTCAGATCCGGAGAATATGTCGACCAATCGAGCACATGTCAGTGGCCTCACGGTACTCTAGAGCCAGAATGCGGTCCCTAAAGTGCTCTTCCAGGACATCGATCTCTCTCCTGCTTCGGTAGGATCGAGCTCCGTTTTGCATGAAACACATCTTGTTGAAATCAATGTCACTTTGGATAATCGGCATGAAATAATCTTCCAAAACCTTCACATACCGTCCGGTAGTCACCATGCCACCAAGGAATACAGCACCGTTTATTCCGTGACTGGGGATTGCACACCACACAGTCGCCCGCTGAGGGTGAAGAGACTTCTCGATCTCGAAATGCGGGTTCTAAGTGCCTCAAATGCACCAGTTTTGATTCTTGAAGAACCTGTCTAAATGAAAGTGGGCTTCGTCGCCAAACCAAACCATACTCGTTCCCAGCATGTACCGCGGCCAACCGTGCAGTTTGAACGTCCTAACGCAAACGGTTCAGAAGTTCATATAATTCAATAATTGACACCCTGTACATCCGCTCAGTCGAACTTATACGCCACATCACACATTACACTGACTCATCTTGCAGAAAGATTAATGTTTCATCTGCCACTTCTTCCTCACTCTGCGAAATTCCTTGAGTTCCCTTCTGAAAAACTGGCAACTTTGGCTACCGTTGTCGTGAATATAACGCAATGTTTTCTTTGTTTATTGTTGCCATTGCTCTGCTTTGTGTCAACTCCACTAGAATTGTAACACTGTTGTGAGTTACTCGTCTACTATGTAGCTCAGCTACGCTCCGTAGCCTCGTGCTATGCTCATCATTGGATACCTCCAGTCCCGTCCCCCCTTGCCATTAGCAGCCACTATTGTGGTTGCATGATAGATAATGTGTGGGGTGTCATATGATGTAACATCATTGACCTTTTGCGACCTCGTACTCTAGGCGCTCCTTGTCGATAATGGCTTGTTACTCTGGTGTTGACTTCCTACAATGATGTGTACTTCTGTTTTGGTAAGTTCCTTCCTCTGCAATCTATATAATCTCTTCTATATTTTCAGAATACCATCCAGTTTTTGGGTACGAGTCACTTTTCTTATTATCGTTTCTGCACTATTGTGTTCTGTTTCTGTCTCTCTGATTTTCATGCCATGTGCAAGTTATTTGGGTTGCTAGCTAAACGTTCAAGTAATGGATTACGACTATTTGTTATGATATAATTTTTTATTTTAGGTTTTTATGGGAACCCTTGCACTGCAGTCCATTTCCCTTGACATCCTGCTATTATGGCGGCGAAACTTTTTAGCCACTGAACTGTCACGTGGATACTGAGCGATTGTGGTCATTCGCTCTATAAGTTGACGTTCGGTGAGTACATCTTACATCTCCTTCTTAGCAATTGTGACATTACGTAAAATTCTTTTTCGTTTTTTTTACCTTTCTCGTAGATTTTACGGGAGTGTTATCCACCATATCTTACTACGTTTAGTAAATTAGCCTTCTTTGCGGATCATCTATTGTGTGGGTGTTCCCATAACATGTTATGTATATCATGACTTGACGCTGGTGCTTGTTTTCATCTTAGATTCAGGATTCTTTATTTAGTACAGGAGTTTTTCCACTTATATATAGATTTGTATCTGCAGATGCAGCTGCAAGTGCTGTTAAACCTCTAATGCCTAAGGATAAAAGGATGTTACAGCTGCAGCGTTTTTATTTCTCAACACCGTTCCATTTGGTTGATCCCTGCGTCCTGGAGAACGCCAGAGAAATACTTTAACAGCAAAGAAGGTTACTGTGGCGCTCAACTTACCATTCCCTGTATAAAAATAAATAAGGTAAATTTTGTATTCTAGTTCCTTTCCTGAAGGCAAACCGCGAGTGTGGCAAGTAGAGTGAAGTAAGTTGTCTTACCACGAATAATATACTTGAAAATCATGAATATTTCGATGCTAGCCTATATTATGAAGCCTGTAGTTGTATACAATTTCATGCATACGAAACCCCGAGTCCAATGAGAGGGAACGCCAATTAAATAAGATAATTGTCACCACTGGAGTTTGGAGTGAATTAGCGACGAGGTGGAGTGGCGAGACTGAGTATGAAGGGGATTATGAAGAGTTCATGACATTTATAAACTGCACTGCAGCAGTAAGAGTCCACACTGCGCAAGGAACAGGTAACGACCGCAGTACTTGATACACACACGGAAAGTTCTTGGTTACAGCACTGAGGCAAGGGATAGTGGCGTAACGGAACCTCAGACCTGCTCTGCACTCGAACGATCCAAGTATGTCAGTTCCGTACGTTTCGACGTTCACTTTAATCCAAGTTTGAATGATCTCAACAGAAATGGGCTAGACATTGGCCAAAGCAACTTCACCTTGTACAATTGTTAGAAAACGTTCAGAGAGTCGTAAGTTCGCTCACTTCGTAAAGAACCAGCTAAGGAGGCAGACGGTTGCTAGAAGTCAGCTATGATGTTGTGTGTGGTTGGCAAGATGCAGGTCAGTATCGCTGCACGGTATAGTGATTGTTACTTTACTGCCAACAACAAGGGTCAATGGTGTCTTCATCAATATCTGACATGCTTAGACCAATTGAGCTTCATTTATTACCAGGTGTCGTGCATGCTAACATCAGGCTAACAGAATAAACACCTAGTTCCAATAACATATTTGCAATGTATGATTTTGCTCAGTATACGACGTTCTTCTTATTTTGAACAACAATTTATTTTAACATTGTGTTGTGATGCTGCAGTAAACAGAAATAACTCGCTTTCTTGAGCAGCAGTGTAGAATGCTTTAGCGACGAGGAGAAGCGGTTTTCACCTACAGAACACAGTGAGGCTATCCGCGTTGTGTGCTACTGAAGTACGTCAGTGTTTTGAAGAACTGCGTGTAAGCAGCGAGAGTGCATCCAGTTCGACGATTTTGAACTATGGGGACTTACCAGCATTTAGGAACGAAGCTCAGATATTTCCTTTATCAAATATTGTTAGAATCCACATTTTGCATATTAAATACTAAGGGAAGCCTGTCATTATAGCTTTGGTACTTCAGTGAAACTATGCAGTAAACGCTCACATAATGAAACAAATGACGATTATTATTCTGCCGACTATGTACGAACAGTTCTGAAGTTATACGAAGTGTACTGAAGATTACTTTCTGCTACGCAGTAATCTCTTCATTTGGCGCTAGGTTACTATCTATATCTGTTCTCTGTGCTGCCAATGTTCTCGATTTTCCTTGCATTTTGAAGTTATATATATATCAAACTGTGTTATTGTGAATTATTTTGCGGTGTTTCGCAACAAATGCACCATTACAGCATCACAGAATTTATTTAAAGTTGATTAGCTACAAGCATTTTCCATTTATAGCTACATAG
Source organism: Schistocerca piceifrons (assembly GCF_021461385.2). Taxonomy (NCBI): domain Eukaryota; kingdom Metazoa; phylum Arthropoda; class Insecta; order Orthoptera; family Acrididae; genus Schistocerca; species Schistocerca piceifrons. Next base: position 315,457,186 of record NC_060141.1, on the reverse strand, counting down.
GCAAGATGTTCGCATATCCCATCGAATCCAGTGTGCTACGAGAACTGCTTCAGTGGACTACGTCACTAAGCGTAAAACACAGGACAGGTAAGGAGGAGTCCAAGCGTTGATTCAATACGTTGATCAAGGAAAGGAATAACTTAAATTTTGCAGTCTCGATTGTGAAGGAACGACCACTTGTGCTTTACGCCGCCTGTAGTACTTCCCGCAGACTTGTTTCTAGACTGAAAAGTATCTGTAGATGTTAAGATGTTTAGTACCACAGGAAATCTTGCAAGTAAAATAGCCTCACTGACGTTCCTAAATTCCCCAAAAGTGTTTCACACAGTGCCGCACTGAATAGTCCGAGCTTACATAATAGTTTGTCAGATATGTACATGGTTCCATGTCTTTTTAAATAATAGAACCCAGTACATTCTCCTGGACGGTGATTGTTCATCAGAGATAAAGTTATCGTGGGGGAAATTTGATAGGGTCGATATTGTGCTCTGAGTGAATAAACGATTTGACAGGCATGGTGAGCAGCAATCAGCGAATGCGTGTTGACAACGCTGTAATGCACAGAGATGTGTTGCCTTCGAATGATTGCAGGAGGATGCAAGACGACTCGGATGGAAATTCTATTTGGTGCGATAAATGGCAGCATACTCTAAGTGTGGGGAAATGTAATGTAATACAGAACAGTAGGAAAACAATCCCGTAATTATCGAATACAGCATTAGTAGTGTACTGCTTGTCACAGTCCCATCGATGAAATACCTAGGCGTAACGGTGCAAAGTGACACCAGCCAGCGGCTCTGTCTCCCAAGAAAGATACCTGTTTTAATCAAGGTTTGGACACAAGAGAACGTCCACACATGTGACTCGACTGCCAAGTACGCTATTAGCTAAAGTAATGGCATGAACTCGCCAGTAACTTCAGCAGATTGCAGAACTGCTTCGGTTCAGAAAGGTAGGCAACTTAAGTAACGTAGGTACAGCCGAAACCACTCATTGAGGAAACTTGTACGGATTTGTGTTTAATATCATGATTTCGGCCTTCAGTCATTATTAGTTACAACAGTATTGGCTACATAGTTAGACTTTGTTAAGTGAAGTCATCATCAGGATCTGTTGAACTGTGAGTCCCAGTGCGAGTACAAAATCAACGAAATGTATGGCAGGCAGGTAGCAAACATGTTCACCAACTGTAAAACAATTGAGCCACAAATAAATATCGATTCAGTAGTTACTTGTGCACTGTATTGATGTTCATTCTGTGGCTCATGTTTTACGGCTGGAAAACATATTTGCAACCTGTCTGCCATACATTTCGTTGATTTTATATTTATCTACAGGCTGGGTCATACAGTGCAATAGATCTTGACACTGACTTCACTTAACAAAGTCTAATTATATATCCAGGATTGTTGTGCTATGGCTTAAGGGCGAAATAAATAGAGGCGTGCTGCTAAATTTGTTGCCGGTAGCCTCGATAAACACGCGGGAATTACGGAAATGCTCAGTGAAATCAAATGGGAGTGTCAGGAGATATTCTTTTCGTGAAACGCTATTGAGAACGTTTAGAGAACCGGAATATCCAATAAGACAAAACAATCCTACAGACACCGGTGTAAGGACAAATCAGAGCTAGTACAGAAGCATAAACACACGTATTCTTTCCTCGTTCTATTTGTGAGTGAAAGAGGAAAAGGATAGAAAAGGTACACAACACCATGCACCGTAGGATGGCTTGGGAATATGTCTGTCGATTAGGGTGGTGCTTATTTTCTCGAATTTCGTATTTCTTCATGCACGCACTCTAGTTTTATTCTTTTTTTCTTAGGAAGAATTTTAAAATCTATTTTGTTGAAACTGAATACGAGGGACTCATGCTACAGTGGTCGAGAAGTTCCGTCATGTCTCTACGTGTTGTTTATTACTGCTTTTGCGTGTGCTTGACTGTTATCATTAGGTTAGTCATATGAGCGGTTACAAAAAAAAATCAAGTGATTTGAACACCCTGACCCCATTTTTTACTTTTGGGGTGTTTTTAAAATATGCCAAACGTCAGCACAATTAATTAATATTAATCCACAGTGCACGGACTTAAATATTTAAATAAGACGTATATACTGAAATAAGAGTGTCTATTTTCTATTGGAATAAATAACTGAAATCAACCTATTTATGTATTTTTGCAAATATGTTTAAGTATATTTAAACGGGAGAAATTTAAGTGCTACTGCTTAACAGAACATACCAAATGTGTAAATGCGTAGTAGCTCAATACTAGTTTTAGCACAATTTTCCTTTGGGTGTCTTGCCTTTCTATAATCAGAGTTATGTCTCTGACGATCTTGCATATGTCGTAAAATTAATTCTTCTTGTTCTTGATCAGCTTTTAATAGTCCATTGAAATGTTACTTCACTCCTCTTTCCACCGTATCATATGCCATCTTAATATCTTCCGTAACCTTCTTGTCACTAAGGCAGAAAATGTTTGAATCCCAAGAAAAAGTAACTTTATTTAAGAAATCTAAATCTATGCTTAACTTCTGCAACACGTCCAAACTCTTTACTGAAGTGAACTCATTACTGCGCTGCAGAGTGGAACTTTAATTCTGGAAACATTCCGCAGGCTGTGTCCAAGGCATATCAAAAAAGTGGTTCAAATGGCTCTGAGCACTATGGGACTTAACATCTATGGTCGTCAGTCCCCTAGAACTTAGAACAACTTAAACCTAACTAACCTAAGGACAGCACACAACACTCAGCCATCACGAGGCAGAGAAAATCCCTGACCCCGCCGGGAATCGAACCCGGGAACCCGGGCGTGGTAAGCGAGAACGCTACCGTACGACCACGAGATGCGGGCTAAGGCATATCACCGCAATATCCTTTCTTTTAGGAGTGCTACTCCCTCATGTTTCGCAGGAGATCTTCTGTGAAGTTTAGAAGGTAGGGGGTGAGGTACTATCTGAAGTAAAGCTGTGAGGACGGGTCGGGTAGCCTATTCTGATGAGCACTTACTCGCGAAAGGCAAAGGTGCCGAGTTAAAATCTCGGTCCGGCTCACAGTTTAATCTGCCAAGAAGTTTTATATCAGCGCATACTCCGCTCCATGGTTAAAAATTCATTCTGGAGTATGATAGATATTAAGCGCATTCCTAAGTAGTAGTAAAGAATACGTAGTGGCATGACGCAACTTCACGGCCACTGCGGCATCTGTTACTTTCTTCAATTTCAACAAAGTAGTTCTTAAAATTCTTCCTAAACCAAAAGGGAAAGGGGGGTGTGCGGGAAGAAACACGGAAAGGACGATAATGTAAATTTAGTTGTGGATAAGGGTTAATACTACTTCCATATCTTTTAGAGTCGACGTGAGTTAGTGTGTTTGGTTCTCTGGAATTCTGGCTCGATCTGTTGTGATACGACCCGAAACGAAGTAACGTGTCTACGAGGCAGGCCTGGTGCCGCAAAATACAACGCACGTACGAAGCTACGTACCCGTGCAGAAGCGGAGATCGGGATAGGACGCGGAACTCGGCAATGCAAAGGGGCGAGAATAGGAGCGCGTATCCGCCAGCCCCTGAATGGCGGCAGACCCGCGTGCCACTGCGGCTGCGGCGGCTGCTGCGGCGTGCGTGACCGGCTTACGGCGGCGCGGCGGGCAGGGCGCAGGTGGCTTGCGCAATGCGGAGAGCGGCGCGTGGCGCGGCACGGCGCGGACCGGGCTATCCATTATGCAGCGCCATCATCGCTAATGAGCGGCCGGCGCGGGGAGGCGTCTTGCGGCGCGGCGCCCGCACTCGAACGGCCGGTGGACGCGGGCTCGCCTCCCCGAAAGATCCGCCCGTTGGCTCAATAATGCACGCTAACCCTCGCAAAGACTGTGTTTGCTCTACAGACTGCAATTAATAATATAGATCAAGAAGTCAGCCCCAGACTAAGAATACAGACCCCTGCAGCCCCCGCATAGGAGTTCACAGATTAAAGAGGTGTGGCAAGGACGACGAAGAAGGCAGCAGAACTTTGCAGGCGCAGCACAAGTTCACTTCTTCCTACGATCGCTGACTTTAGTCACTACAATGATATTTAACCCTGCTCATTCATGACGCTACGACTATAGCATTAATATAACAACATTAGGAATTGTAGAAAATATTCTTTTAACTCTGTCGATCACTGGTCGATTTTGGCCAGTGTCACTTATCTTTAACTCTTTTCTCATACTTGCCGAGTAACCAGTCATATAACGCTGCTAGCAAACCCGTCAATGTTTTGCAATTGCTAAATATGTATGGAAATTCGTTGGACAAACTGAATGCAAGAAAAAACGAAATGGTACATTTACATAGCACACCAATTCCTTCTAACAGCTAGTCTTGACAGAAAACGTATACATTGTTTAAAAAAACAAATATACAGCAGATGTCCCTCTGAATGTTTCTTAGTGTATTATGTAAAAATTTGAAGTAAATCTGTCAAGAGCTTTTAGAGGCTTTCGGTAACACTTCTCATTATATATTACAAATAAATTTATATATTATATATGTTAAAAACATATAGCCTATGTATGTCCATATGTTAGAGTATCGTGTAAAAATTACATTAATATATATTTATACATGTAAAAAATGTAGCCTATGTCTATCTGAACGTTCATTAGAGCATCATGTAAAGATCTGAACTAAAACGGAAAACTTTCCAATGTGTTTCATACCAAAGTTACCTGTTTGTATAATACATATATTTATATATGTAAGAAAATATAGCTTATGTCCATCTGAATGTTCATCAGTAAATCGTGTAAAAATCCGATGTAAATTGAAGAAGTTTCCCAGATTTTTGGTAACAACTTTTCCCATTTGCACAATATGCTATTAGAGTACAGCGTAACCATTTGATGAAATCTGTTAAGATCATTTCACGAGTTTTGCGAAAAACGTGTCTCTGTTACAAGACGTATATTTGTATATTACATACATTAAAAAGGACTTAGCCTATGTGCATCCAAATGTTTGTCAGAGTATTGCATAAAAATTGGAAATATACCACTCAAGAACTTTTCGAGATTTTTGCTAAGGACGTTTCTCTCTTATATATATATTGGAAATATGTACCATATGTCCGTCTGTACATTTATTAGAGTATCGAGTAAAATGTGAAGTAAATTGGTCAAGAATTTCGCCATTTATATAGTGTATATATAATTATATACCATATACAGTATGTTATAAAAATGTGTAGCCTATGTCTGTCAGGATCGTTAATAGGGTATTGTATAAAAATTTAAAGTAAATCGGTCAAAAATTTTTCGAGAGTTTTGGTAACAACGTTAAACTACGACTTGTCGTCATCTTTAAGCATGCATTTCATCTATGTATATTAATGTACTGTAGATATACTGTATATACCGGGTGATCAAAAAGTCAGTATAAATTTGAAAACTTAATAAACCACGGAATAATGTAGATAGAGAGGTAAAATTGACACACATGCTTGGAATGAGATGGGGTTTTATTAGAACAAAAAAAAAAAAAAAAAAAAAAAAAAAGAAAGAAACGAAGTATTGCTAGACGCGTGAAAGATCACTTGCGCGCGTCGTTTGGTGATGATCGTGTGCTCAGCTGCCACTTTCGTCATGCTTGGCCTCCCAGGTCCCCAGACCTCAGTCCGTGCGATTATTGGCTTTGGGGTTACCTGAAGTCGCAAGTGTATCGTGATCAACTGACATCTATAGGGATGCTGAAAGACAACATCCGACGTCAGTGTCTAACCATAACTCCGGACATGCTTTACAGTGCTGTTCACAACATAATTCCTCTACTACAGCTATTGTTGAGGAATGACGGTGGACATATTGAGCATTTCCTGTAAATAACATCTTCTTTGCTTTGTCTTACTTCGTTATGCTAACTATTGCTATTCCGATCAGATGAAGCGCCATCTGTCGGACATTTTTTGAACTTTTGTATTTTTTTGCTTCTAATAAAACCCCATGTCATTCCAAGCATGTGTGTCAATTTGTACCTCTCTACCTACATTATTCCGTGATTTATTCAGTTTTCAAATTTATACTGACTTTTTGATCACCTGGTATTTGAAAATGTAGTCTATGTCTGTCCAAACGTTTACTGAAGTATCGTGTATAAATCTGAAACAAATCTGTCAAGAACTTTCCGAGGTATTTGATAAAAACCTTTCCCATTTATATAGTGTGTATATATTTATGTATCATATTTATTTTAAAAAAATTGTGGTCATGCTTATCCGAACATTTATCAGAGTATTGTGTAAAAATCTGAAGTAAATCCTTCGAGTGCATTAAACTACAACTTGTCTCTATTTGGTAATACTGGCTTAGTGCCTGCTGCTGCGCTCTCGTTTGTGTAGTAATAACATCAAGAATCATTTTATTAGCATATATTAGCTCTACTGCAGATTTAATGTATTAATGAGCCATTTACTTTGCTTTGTAGTTCTGACAAATTTAAATTGTCGTGGTGACTTTAATTTAGTTCACAAATTGTAACATCTTCTAAACTTTTCACTCGAATTAAGGTTTCTAAAGTATGGTCTTTTCACAATGTACTTCTGACCAAAAAGCGAGTCTGGTAACTAGAGTTTCGTTAATCATGCTTATTGCATTATTGTGGTGATATTCCCATAGGAACCTGTGTCCCCTAACGGATATTTCTTTATACTTAACCGAGAAGTGAAACAAGAATTGTGACGGATTTATTTTTTTAATGTAATGAAATATTTTCTTAAAATTTTCATCCCCTATTTCACCGCCTTCATGGCTGTATTTCCACAATCAGTCTGATACAAATATTTTTTAAATTTCAAATCGAGAAGCCAAATCCAAATTTTATGAAATCTAGCTTTAAAACTGCTTTAATAATGAGATATTCTCATAAAATATTGCGTCCCTTATTTCATCCCTAAGGGGTTGAATTTCCAAAAACGTTGAAATACGTATATTTTTATTTCTAACTGAGAAGTCAGATACAAATTTTCATAAATGTAGGTTTAAAAATACTTTAGTAGTTCTTTAATAATGATTTATTTTAAAAAAATTCCCCCACTATTTCAACCCCATAGGGATTAAGTTTACAAAAATTCTGGGACACGTATTTCTTCATTTCTGACTGGGAAACCATACACCAATTTCGGTAGGTCTCGCTTCAAAATCGTCTTGATAGTGACAGCTTTTCAAAAAACCCTTTCCCCTATTTTACAGCCTTAGGAAAAAATTTTCAAAAAATCCCTTCTTAAACGAAGCCTACAGTATAAGATCAACACCTCTAAGTTTCAAGATTTCCTTAGTGGTTTGACCTAGGCAATGATGAGTCAGTGAGTGAGTAAGTGAGTCAGTTGGAAGACTTAGTTTTGGTATACAGACTGAGGCAAAAACACGCTAACATTAAATGGGTGTTTCTTTTTCCTTTTTTCTACAGGTTAAACCGTGGCGTCTCGCTATTTCGTTGATGAACGAAGGAATATGGCTGCCTGCATGGAGGTCTTACACTTCCTAAGCATCGTACAAGAAAAATACAAGGCCTGGACTGGACGGGATGCACTATCGCCTCTGACAATTGGTAGAATCTACGAGAAGTTTGTAAGGACGGGATCGTTCATGACAATTGCAATGGAAACAGCGGTATAAAGAGTTCTGTTCGAACTGAAGAGAATATCGTCCTCATACAGATAGCGTCCTGGTGGGGGCACACTTTAATAAAGCCGGCCGCTGTGGCCGAGCGGTTCTAGGCGCTTCAGTCCGGAACTGCGCTGCTGCTACGGTTGCAGGTTCGAATCCTGCCTCGGGCATGGATGTGTGTGATGTCCTTAGGTTAGTTAGGTTTAAGTAGTTCTAAGTCGAGGGGGCCTGATGACCTCAGATGTTAAGTCCCATAGTGCTTAGAGCCATTTGGACCATTTTTTAACCAGATAGCGATGGAAACCAGCCCAACCACGTACTCGCGCAGACTTTGTCTAGCGAGTAATATTTCTCGAGGGTCAGTGGTTAGAATTTTGCACCATGATTTACGAAAGAAGCATATCACCTGCAGATTGCAGCAAGATTTACGAATGAAGCCATACCACGTGCATATTGTGCAACAGAGCACAAACGCGGACAAACAAGCACGTGTGAGTGCTGCACAAAGTATTTTGGAAATGGTGCACATAAAGCCTGACCTTCTTAATGTTTTCTGCTGAAGCAACAATTCACATCAGTGGTCGTGTAAACAAGCATAGCTGTGTCATTTGTACGCCGAGTAACCCCTGGAAGCTCGAGAGCACATGCTGGATTCCCCTTAGGTGAACGTCTGGTGGGCAGTGAGAAAATGTGTAGTGATTGGGCCCTTCTTTTTTGAAGAACAGACCGTCATAGGGGAGAATTACGTTTCCATGTTCAGCAAGTTCGTGGAGAAGGACGCGTCCCTTGCCATTCCTCATCGAGGATACAGCGTCCCTGACCGTTACAATCAGATGGTTCGGGATTATCTGAACGAGACCTTCGGTATGCGTTGAATTGGTATGTGTGGTCCTTTCCCAAGGCCAGCATCTTCGCTCGACCTGATGACACGCGGTTTTTTTGAGGCACGGTCAAAGATCGTGCCTTTGTCAGCAAACCTAGCAACTTGGATGACCTGAAGCACCGCGTCACTGAGGTCATCGCTTCTGTCCCTGCCCAAATGGCCAAGTGGGCCTTATAATCAACAATGGACAGACCCTGTAAGTGCAATGAGTGGGGTGTTTGCCTGAGTGAAACCCTGAAACCAAATCCCGCCTTGCAATTTGACGTAATTAAACACCCATTTAGTGTTAACATCTTTTTACCTCACTCTCTATAGAGAGATAGAGTAGTTTTGCTCTCATATCACAATGCTAGTGTTCCGTTAAGATTGGTTACTCTACAACTACGAGAAATGATCTGAAGATAGGAGACACTGTCCGAAACCGATCTATTTGATTTCGTAAAAAACAGTGATCGAGAAACAGTCAATTTTTTACAAATAAGGATCGTTGATAACTCCCTGCCGACAAGTACAACAAATTTTGATAGCAAATTGTAGTTTACATATAGTAAATATTTACTGTATTTACTATTTTACATCTACATTCTGCAAACCACTGTGAAGTTCATAGCAGAATGTACTCCACATTGTACCAGTCATCAGGGCTTCTACCTGTTCCATTCCTCTCTGGAGCCCACAAAAAATGATTGCTTAAATGCATCTATCGGAGCTCTAATTAGTCTAATATTGCCTTTACGACCCCTATGAGGGTAACACTTAGGGGGTTATAGCGTATTTCTATATTTCTCAGTTAAATCTTTTTCGTGACTCTTCGTCACGAGGCTCATGCCGGATGACTCGCGCCTGTCTTCAGTGTGTGCAAGTTTCTTTTAGCATCTCCTTGACACTCTGTCACGTGTCAAGTAAACTTAGGACAATGCTGCTCTTCTTTGTTCACGTTCAGTATCCTTTGTTATTTGGTATAGATCGCACACAATTAAGAAACATACTAGGATAGTTACTCATCTCCTTTGCTGTGAACTGCATTCCTAGTATCCTAACAATGAAGAAAAAAATATTGTCGTAGAAATTTCTCCATTAAAATTGCGAGGAAGTATACGAAACAATGAAGTTATGTTTATTATGAATAACAGTATAGTTAGAAGATATCATTATAAAATTTGTAGGTCATTTTGGGATATTCGGGGTGCTAAATTTACTACACAGAATTCTAATAGCAGACATAGCACTTACCCGACTGGGCATCGAGTGGTGTGGAGGCTTTGGCATTTTCGGTTGATGAGAGTGATGGAGGACGTGGTGGCCATAATAACAGTAGAACATCCTCTGTATCAAGGTTGCACAGGGCGCCACGGGAAACAGGTCACGAATGTCTCGGAAACAGGGCACTGCCATCGGCCTTTACCGCAGTCCAAATCACCGGCTATGCGAACCAGAGGTGGTTCAAAATGGTTCAAATGGCTCTGAGCACTATGGGACTTAACTTCTGAGGTCATCAGTCCCCTAGAACTTAGAACTACTTAAACCTAACTAACCTAAGGACATCACACACATCCATGCCCGAGGCAGGATTCGAACCTGCGACAGTAGCGGTCGCGCGGTTCCAGACTGTAGCGCCTAGAACCGCTCGGCCGGACGGTTAAGCATATTGAATCACATTCGCTTGCATGCCACTACCTTTCATTACTTCGTATTACCATTTTATGTGAATCTGACTGGCAAAGCATTCGGTAAGTGTGGGTCTATAGAATTTGATCCGGGCCGATTTCACAGTCATCGGAACTTATGCTTCGCCGGCGTACCAGAAGTGTTTGTGCTGTGTACGCAATGGCACACGGCAACCTCACGCTAGGTGCTGGGCTCACATGACAATAACGAATACAATCTGGTGACATCTCTTCTGCTCGGTGTTCCACACGATCATGATTTTGTATGGAGAAACGAAACTAATCTGAAAAAGATGATGGAGCTTCACTCTTGCGTCCAGAGTTTTTGCAGGGTGCTCCACAATTGGCGCACTTCTCTCTACTGATGTGCCAAAAGAAGTCGACTACAGACGCCATGCTAAAAACAGGTGATCCTTCAGAGGTAATCGAAAAGTTTGCCTTGATATATGTCTTACTACAGACAAGCCCATTTCCTTATTGTTGTGGCTGTACGATCCTGCACGCAGGAACGAACAGTTTGTCTGTCCTCTCTGGCGCTACTCTCGTGTGACTGTTATCGCACATTTTTTCATATTCTCACAGTTTTAACCAGCTTACAACCTGTGCTCTATTCAACAATTTCTCTTCAAATTCACACACAAGGCAAACAGGTAGCCAATTACAAAAGCTGAACCATGATAACTATTCAGAAGTAAGCAAACTTTCAATATTACTCAAAAAACTAGACTGTACGATTACTGCCTCTGGAACGTAAGAGATCTACAGAAATTAAAATTTACTTAAATCATCGAAAGTGGCAAAAGAACACAAGAGTGTGCTCTCAGTTGAAACACAACAAGGATAACAGTAAGTTGTACGGAGCTCTTCAGACTCTCCTTAACTCACAGATAAACATTCGAAATTGATTATTATAGCATCCATTAGTAAAAATAGAATGGAAGTAGTATTTGGAACAGTTCCTTCCCTTTTTGTGTAGCTGGCTTAGGTTCGAGGCACGGCGCTCCCACATGCAGTATTTATATCATCAACAGTCGAGTACCTTTATGTGACAGAATACAGAACCGCATAGTGTATCTGAAACAAGCCATTGTTAGAAACAAGAACTACAAATTTTCACTAATTCTTACGCTCTGCACAAGCATGTTATGGACTAAGAAATAAGCAAACATACACTCTACACGTTTTAATGAAATGTCTATAACATCACACTCAGAAGGCGGATACAGCGGAATAGTTTAAATCAGGTAAATGCCTCTGTAATAAAGTGTGTACACGAAATTGCTGAAACTCTGTAGCTGATACAGCATATAGAATTTGTACGAACAGTTTCATGGACAAGTAGCAGTACACCATAAGCATGGAATACCATGAAATGATGCCGCAACTATCCGTACGCAGTACATGAAGGATATGAACGTACTACACAGTCCCGTCACACAATTTCTTTGCGTCCGACTTATTCACATTCCATAAGCGCACAGTGTGTTCGCGCCAAGAGAACTCAATGACAGTCCTCCGTGAAACAGACCACGCTGCTTCCGCTTATGCGCAGCCAAGTAGTCTGTGTCAGACGTCCCTTCACAGTCAGCGCCAATTTCCTGTTTACTCGCAGTACTTATTCCACCTCGTCATCGCTCTCCATTCTCCGCGCTGTATTCGCGCAGATAAACCGTTCTCTCTGTCAGAGAGGTCGCAAGCAGCGTCGATAGGGAGTATGGCAACCCTACAATAGTTCACACGTTGCCAGCCTAGGCCATAGTACGAACACGGCACAAAACTGAGATCCTGCAAGCGGTTTTGTATGATGCTCCTCAACTCATCGCATTCATATTCGCGTGACAGTCGTCCGTTCCAGAGCAAGCGAGCAGCAGTATCGCGGAACGGTAAATCGCTGTCTTGGTAAGCCACGAATTCCGACATTTGTTGGCAGTCGTTTATCCTGCAGACTACCGATATTTAGACGCAACACTTGAATGAGAAAACCGCTGAGTAATTTTTTTTTTTCATACACGAAATGTATGTGGTTTTCTTGCCTTCCACAGCTGCACTAAAATGATGATAAATTTCGTAGTTAAGTATGCAATACACTTATTGATAATTTTTTGTTGTTGCTTGCTGCCTTCACGGTGCTGCAATTCTGATAGACCAGCAGCCTGTATTTATAAAGGAGTATAAAAACAGCGACAAGCACTGTATGTTGCGCAATGTAGCAAACTGGTAATTTTTCAAGGAGAACCAACATCATGAATGCGAAATATTGGCGCTGTGGATCTGGGTTATGTCTTGTAGAACGATTTTGCGGCCTGTTCTTCAGACGCCGTCCGTTCGTGATCTTCATACTAATGACTAATGGCTTACGTAGCATATTAGGCTACCAAAAAGAGTACGAAGACGATTTGAAGCCACCATTCGAAAGCTTTGGAGCTCCACAGCACCCGAATTTTGAATTAACTTTCCCTCTAGGAAAGTGGCTTCTTTGCCGTCCCGCACAACGTGCGACACGTTGTTTGTGTCTTTTTCATACACGTTGTAAACGATGGACGGCCATTATTTTTCAATGATTTATGCACATACAAAGATGGATGTAAAGTAAAAAGTAATTCTGAAAACCTACATAAAGACTTGCCACTGAAAATCTATCCTTAGTGCCGCTACAGGCTGTCCCTATAAATCCATATCACTGCGGAAAAAATTTGGGGGAGAGATTCGAAAGTTACTGTACTGATGATTTTAGTAGGGGAAATGCTTTTATTGATGAAGGTATTACAGTACGGAGTCAAATAGAAATGCCATATTATTTTTAGACAGGTTTTCTGAGACTTGGTAGGCACATGCCTGAGTAATCGTGCTCTTTGCATCTAACCTGAGCATTATAAATAATGAAGTGTTCAAGTGACATATTACGCTAAGATCTCCCTATCTCTCAGTAGAGCGTTTAGCGGGTATTCCGTCATTGCAGTAATGCCAGATTATTACACTGGCAGAGCGCAAAATCCAGAGGGGCCCATACAGACACAGCTTATATAGCTAGATCTCCACACTCGTCATATAATTAATAGAAATCTGATGTGCGGACGGATTAAGCAAACCAGTCCGTAGCACAGTTTCCAGTACCAGCGTTGGAAGCAAGAGAAAACTTATTCACAGCGAAGATCGGATAACTGTTGTAACGAGAATCTATAGACGGCATTCGCGATAAACAGAACACTAGCTGTACTACGAATAGCGGAAGAATCAGTCAAAACTGTTAAAGACTCTATGAACAGTCGTGCGGAGCGCGTTAAGGTAAAAGAACTACATAAATATGACGGGTAGGAACGAAGATACCAGATTTAGATTATTTGGAAAAATCTTAACTAAGTGTAATACACACACGAGAGCGATTGCTAACGAAACCGTTTTTCCAACAATTCTTCAATCTAGACTGTCTGACGCCCTAAATGAGGAGTTACGCGTTTCGTCATTGGCTCAATTACTCAGCGTGAGAGTGTCATAGAATTCGTCATGACAGGAAGCGGGAGATGCTACAAGAAAGGTCATGTGTGACGTGGAGAAACCAACTCATAAAAATAAGAAAGAGACTGAAAAAATATATTACTTCCTCCAAGATACACGTCACGTGGTGTCTTATTCTGTACAGGGTGTTGCAAAAAGGTACGGCCAAACTTTCAGGAAACATTCCTCACACACAAAGAAAGAAAATATGTTACGTGGACATGTGTCCGGAAACGCTTACTTTCCATGTTAGAGCTCATTTTATTACTTCTATTCAAATCACATTAATCATGGAATGGAAACACACAGCAACAGAACGTACCAGCGTGACTTCAAACACTTTGTTACAGGAAATGTTCAAAATGTCCTCCGTTAGCGAGAATACATGCATCCACCCTCGGTCGCATGGAATCCCTGATGCGCTGATGCAGCCCTGGAGAATGGCGTATTGTATCACAGCCGTCCACAATACGAGCACGAAGAGTCTCTACATTTGGTACCGGGGTTGCGTAGACAAGAGCTTTCAAATGCCCCCATAAATGAAAGCCAAGAGGGTTGTGGCCAGGAGAGCGTGGAGGCCATGGAATTGGTCCGCCTCTACCAATCCATCGGTCACCGAATCTGTTGTTGAGAAGCGTACGAACACTTCGACTGAAATGTGCAGGAGCTCCATCGTGCACGAACCACATGTTGTGTCGTACCTGTAAAGGCACATGTTCTAGCAGCACAGGTAGAGTATCCCGTATGAAATCATGATAACGTGCTCCATTGAGCGTAGGTGGAAGAACATGGGGCCCAATCAAGCCATCACCAACAATGCCTGCCCAAACGTTCACAGAAAATCTGTGTTGATGACGTGATTGCTCAGTTGCGTGCGGATTCTCGTCAGCCCACACATGTGACGGTGAATCGAGGAAGTACAGTACATACTGACGAAACTAAAATGAGCTCTAACATGGAAATTAAGCGTTTCCGGACACATGTCCACATAACATCTTTTCTTTATTTGTGTGTGAGGAATGTTTCCTGAAAGTTTGGCCGTACCTTTTTGTAACACCCTGTATAACTGTAACATGAAAGGCGTTTTTCATGACTTTACCTTCTAAGGCTCTACACTTCGTTGCTTGTGATGCTATAAGCTTGCGCCTTGATACCGTCCGTGGCTCCCAGGAACATTCCACGTACAGGTACTGCCAGTTTTAGTTTTGACAAGTCCACACGTCATGTGCAGCCAAGTTCGTTAGAAATATATCATTGGCTTGTAGATAGGATCAAAGTCACTTCAGAACAGGTTCTCACGGCTTACTTCGTTTCCGAATCGTATGTGTTTTATGTCAAGTTTATAGACCCCCTTCAGGTTGATAGGCTCCATTCGCAGCGCGAACAACAAGTCCCTTACATTCATCGTGATGGCTCTAATTGTATGGTTATTCTGGAGAACGTGGAGGTAGAATATGCGAATGTTAGGGTGCTTAACCTTCCGCCCGAAATTGATGACAGTTTCCTCAAGATTGCCCTGCTTTCGTTTGTGGGTATACGGAATGCACAGCGGGAACGCTGGTCCGCTCAAGTTTATAGCGGAGTTCGATCCGTGGACATGGTGGTCAAACGGAATGTTCCCTATTATTTGTAAGTGTGTGGATACAGTGTGTGATTAAAAGTTTCCGGACACCTGGCTCAAAATGACTTAAAATGTCGTGGTGCCCTCCATCGGTAATGTCTGAATTCAGTATGGTGTTGGCTCACCCTTAGCCTCGATGACAGCTTCCACTCTCGCAGGCATACGTTCAATCAGGTGCTGGAAGGTTTCTTGGAGAATGGCAGCCCATTATTCACGGAGTGCTGCACTGAGGAGAGGTATCGATGTCGGTCGGTGAAGCCTGGCACAAAGTCGGCGTTCCAAAACATTCCAAAGGTGTTCTATAGGATTCAGGTCAGGACTCTGTGCAGGCCAGTCCATTCCAGAGATATTATTGTCGCGTAACCACATCGCTACAGGCCGTGCACTATGAGCAGGTGCTCGATCGTGTTGAAAGATGCAATCGTCATCCCCGAATTGCTCGTCAACAGTGGGAAGCAAGAAGATGCTTAAAACGTCAATGTAGGCCTGTGATGTGATTGTGCCACGCAAAACAACGAGGGGTGCAAACCCCCTCAACGAAAAACACGACCACACCATAACACCACCGCCTCAGAATTTTACTATTGGCACTACATACGCTGGCTGATGATGCTCACCGGGCATTCGCCACACCCAAACCCTGCCATCGGATTACCACATTGTGTACCGTGATTCGTCACTCCACACAACCTGTTTCCACTGTTCAATAGTCCCATGTTTACGCTTCTTAGACCAAGCAAGGCATCGTTTGGCATTTACCGGCGTGATGTGTGGCTTATGAGCAGCCGCTCGACCATGAAATCCAAATTTTCTCACCTCCCGCCTAAATGTCATAGTACTTGCAATGGATCCTGATGCAGTTTGGAATTTATGTGTGATGGTGTGGATAGATGTATGCCTATTACACATTACGACCCTCTTCAACTGTCGGCGGTCTCTGTAAGTCAACTGACGAGATCGGACTGTACGCTTTAGTGCTGTGCGTGCCCCTTCCCATTTCCACTTCACTGTCACATCGGAAACAGTGGACCTAGGGATATTTAGGAGTGTGGAACTCTCCCATAAAGACGTATGACACAAGTGACACCCAATCACCTGACCACATTCGAAGTCCATGAGTTCCGCGGAGCGCCCCATTCTGCTCTCTCACGATGTCTAATGATTACTGAGGTCGCTGGTATGGAGTACATGGCAGTAGGTGGCAGCACAAGCACCTGATATGAAAAACGAATGTTTTTGGGGGTGTCTGTATATGTTTGATCACATAGTGTAATTTATACGGGACAAAAAGGGACCTGTTTTATGTGTAATGAGAATGGACGTCTCCGTACAAATTTCCTCAGTCGTATCACACTCTTAAAATCCACTTATGAACAAAAGTCAAAATTTAGCTGATTTGGTTCCCCAAGTGACAGCCATTTTGCCTAAACACGTTTATGAGGGGCAAGGCGAGCCATTACGTGCTCGTCCTAGTGCATTTTCGCCATTAGCCTCGCTTAGGGACTTCGCCACTGTAGCTTTCGCGCCGCCACTTCACTTCAAAACAAGTGTAGATGGACGCAAGGTGGCTAGTAGTCAGACGGTTCCTGTTCGCTTTTCCTCTCCCAGAGTTTAGACCGTATGATATGTCGGTTGCTGTTCAAGTTTCGAAAACGTCCAGCAATTCCTCCGACCTATCTTCCGAGACCGCCTCTTCGGATTCACATGAGGATAGACCTCATGTGAGTAGTACCTCCGTATTATATCTATGAACTTGCCAGACATCCCTGAGTCTGCAACGTATTCTTCTGTGCCCCCGCATGGGGAAAGCAGACAACAATCCGCTGTTGATCAGAACCAGATCGGCCCAAGTGTGCCAGCGGAACATATAGTGATGGTAAAAGACGTGCCGTCAGTTTCCGTTTCCGTTCATTCCGAGAAGCCGCACCGCCCACCTGTGGAAGAGTGGGATGTATCCTCTGTACCTGATACTGAATTTCAACAGGGCAGCCGCCCCTTCCCCTTTTCCCACGTTGCCCCATGCGGCAGTCGCCTTCCTGCAGCGCCGCAAGAAACAATGTTTTCAAGCTGAGCGCGTGGCATCGCGAAAAAAAAAAAAGACCACCAGGAAAACGGTGGAAGAGACGGGTCCACCTCTTTACATTCAGATTCATCCGTTGAAACTGTCACGGACTGTTAACTGCCATCTGCAAGTACTCAACTGCATAGTTTTCGTAATCAATAGATACTGGCCTATACCTTTGTTACCTTGAATGTGAATTGAATTACACTCCTGGAAATTGAAATAAGAACACCGTGAATTCATTGTCCCAGGAAGGGGAAACTTTATTGACACATTCCTGGGGTCAGATACATCACATGATCACACTGACAGAACCACAGGCACATAGACACAGGCAACAAACCATGCACAATGTCGGCACTAGTACAGTGTATATCCACCTTTCGCAGCAATGCAGGCTGCTATTCTCCCATGGAGACGATCGTAGAGATGCTGGATGTAGTCCTGTGGAACGGCTTGCCATGCCATTTCCACCTGGCGCCTCAGTTGGACCAGCGTTCGTGCTGGACGTGCAGACCGCGTGAGACGACGCTTCATCCAGTCCCAAACATGCTCAATGGGGGACACATCCGGAGATCTTGCTGGCCAGGGTAGTTGACTTACACCTTCTAGAGCACGTTGGGTGGCACGGGATACATGCGGACGTGCATTGTCCTGTTGGAACAGCAAGTTCCCTTGCCGGTCTAGGAATGGTAGAACGATGGGTTCGATGACGGTTTGGATGTACCGTGCACTATTCAGTGTCCCCTCGACGATCACCAGTGGTGTACGGCCAGTGTAGGAGATCGCTCCCCACACCATGATGCCGGGTGTTGGCCCTGTGTGCCTCGGTCGTATGCACTCCTGATTGTGGCGCTCACCTGCACGGCGCCAAACACGCATACGACCATCATTGGCACCAAGGCAGAAGCGACTCTCATCGCTGAAGACGACACGTCTCCATTCGTCCCTCCATTCACGCCTGTCGCGACACCACTGGAGGCGGGCTGCACGATGTTGGGGCGTGAGCGGAAGACGGCCTAACGGTGTGCGGGACCGTAGCCCAGCTTCATGGAGACGGTTGCGAATGGTCCTCGCCGATACCCCAGGAGCAACAGTGTCCCTAATTTGCTGGGAAGTGGCGGTGCGGTCCCCTACGGCACTGCGTAGGATCCTACGGTCTTGGCGTGCATCCGTGCGTCGCTGCGGTCCGGTCCCAGGTCGACGGGCACGTGCACCTTCCGCCGACCACTGGCGACAACATCGATGTACTGTGGAGACCTCACGCCCCACGTGTTGAGCAATTCGGCGGTACGTCCACCCGGCCTCCCGCATGCCCACTAGACGCCCTCGCTCAAAGTCCGTCAACTGTACATACGGTTCACGTCCACCCTGTCGCGGCATGCTACCAGTGTTAAAGACTACGATGGAGCTCCGTATGCCACGGCAAACTGGCTGACACTGACGGCGGCGGTGCACAAATGCTGCGCAGCTAGCGCCATTTGACGGCCAACACCGCGGTTCCTGGTGTGTCCGCTGTGCCGTGCGTGTGATCATTGCTTGTACAGCCCTCTCGCAGTGTCCGGAGCAAGTATGGTGGGTCTGACACACCGGTGTCAATGTGTTCTTTTTTCCATTTCCAGGAGTGTAGTTCCCAGCTTAGATTTGCGACGCTCTGACAATTTATTTACGATTCAGATGCAGACGAGATATTTTTGCAAGAAGTGTTATTTGAAAATTTTTCTATTCCCGGCTTTACTACTTTCTTTAATATGGTCTCTGGACTATCTACTGGTACTGCGCTATTTTACACTAAGGGAATACTACTTACTGATTTCGAAGTTCTTGACAACGCCCAAGGAATAGACTGCGTTTTTGTGACCTTGTGTATATTGTGTATTGAACCGGGGACCTAGAAACGATAGAGAGGCTACGTCCTGCCGTAGTCCACAGTGGTCCGTAAGCCCACAACAGGCCACAGCAGTCCACCCACCCCACCGCTACCCCACACCGATCTCAGGGTTATTGTGCGGGTCGGCCCCCCGTGGACTCCTCAGGTATGTCTCATACCAGACGAATGTAACCCCAAATGTTTGCGTGGTAGAGTAATTATTATGGTGTACGCGTACGTACAGTGTTTGCGCAGCAATCGCCGACATAGTGTAACTGAGGCAGAATAAGGGGAACCAGCCCGCATTCGCCAAGGCAGATGGAAAACCGCCTTAAAAACATCCACAGACTGGCCGATACACCGGACCTCGACACTAATTTTTCTTTATGCCCCTTCAGAATATCCACAGATCGTGTGCGTTTTTTATATAGGGGATATAGTTTATTTACTTAGAAAAACTCCGCAGAAACTTCTGTCAAGCTGAGATTTTAGTTGTGTTTTGCATCTTGTGGATGAGACCCCTATTTTTAATTTCAGTAAGGAACTAGACGATTCTTCGAAGATACGAGGTGCGTGGACTTGTAAATAACCCACCCTCGTTAGGTATATGCATTTTACATCTACTTCCAGCAGCTTTTATCGTTCTAAATCTTTACGTGAACAGCTGTTAGCCATAGACGTGATACCCACTTGTTTCGCTGATCACTGTGCCGTAGGTGTAACTTTAAATCTCTACCGCAACCAGTAAAACTGTATCGCCTCCCCTGGGAGCTGAACACCTCCATCTTAAAGGATCCTTCCCTAGAGATTATCTATCGTTCGAGAGGTTTTAGCCCGTAGCTTGCGTTCGCAGGACAGTTAGCTTTCTCGTATGGAATGGTGGTCAGGGCACCCCAATCTTTGTTCCGGAAAGCGTCAATGCGTTACGGCGCTGAGAGGGCGAGGGATCTCCGTCGGACCCAGGAATTTTATTTTTACATCTTGTGTCAACTTCATGACGGTGCCATACAAGCTCCCTTATGGATTATCTCTGTCCGCCATGTTAAGGGTAAACGTCTTCAGTTAAAGAGGCAACAACTGGAACGATTCAGGATGCCATCAAAATCCCGCGTCTTCCTATAGGATGAACTGACTTCCTTATACCACCTCGTCCGGCTGCGGGCACGTCACGAGCACGCATCACGTCCCTTACTCACACCGATGGTCACCTACTGACATCCCAACGTGACATTTCCACAGCGACCTATCATTACTTTACTGACCTATGTGATGACCCTGATATTGTTACGATTGTCCCTGATGGGTTTACTCTTCTCTTCGATTTGCGTGGTCACTCCCGCATTAAATGCTAACTTTCTAAGTGACTTTACTTGCGATGATATTTATCGCCTTATTGTTGATTCATCATCGCAAAAATCGCCGTGACTCGGCGGTATTCCTAAGGAATCTTATGTACATTTTTGGCCTCTTAAGGTGATTACGTCACTGGTAAATGAAATGATTCGGGGGAGTTTGATTGCTGACCTCTTCAATGTGGTAAAATCGTTCTAAGTCCGAGGCAACCGGGCGACCAGACATTGGTAAATTCCGGCCGGTCACACTGCTTAATGTCGATTACAAAACTGTGACAGGACGGTTAATAGCGGTTTCTCGATACTGCTAGAGAAAATTCATGCTGTCCACCAAAGCTGTGTGCCTAGGCGCGCTATTCTGACCTCTGGAGTCGAATGCCTCAACGTTGTCTCGGTGCCTGCAGCAACGTATGCCTATTTAACCAGGTCAGTCACTGTTTCTTGGTGCAGGTGCTCAAGGCGACCGGAATCAGTCATACTGCGTATCAGGTATTATCACATCTTTTCACAGGTATTCACGCAACTGTCGTAGTGAATGGACAACTTACTTGCCAGATCACCATCAGATAGGGCATACCACGGAAGATCCCTCTCCATGTCGTTTTTTGTCTTGTGCTTAGAACCTCTGCTTCGTCATATTGCTGATCAATTAAGTGGCTGGAAGATATTACGAGAAACCTTCTCGGTAGGAGCGTACGTGGATGATGTTATGGTATTGATAAGTTATATTAATGGCATAGTCTTGCAGAACGACATATTTGATTCATGTTGTTATCTCTCTGTGACCCGCATTAATGAACGGAAATGTACCCTATAACCACTGCACGGTTTTCAGCAGGTTGTCTTTCCATGGGCAACGGTTACTCACCAAAAGTCGATGGAATTAGTGAGGATCGCTGACCGATGAAAATAGCGGAAGGTGATTAATGGAATTCAATGGGCAATTCGTGAGCACGAACGCCATTCCCTTAGTCTTCTTCACATAGTGCAGATCTTAGATTCCTAAATTTTCAGCAATGTGTACTATATTGCACAAATATTCCCGCTCCACGCTATGATGACGAGCAAATTGATGCAAACATGCAGTCATTTCCTTTTGAAAAGTCGTATTTTTCGACTTCGGTATGAAGTGGTTGCAAGGCCCCGTCCCCTTGGAGGGTTTGGACTTCCCAATATCAAAGTGAAGGCTTCAGTATTGTTTATACGGCGTAACTTTATGACATGTATCGAGCTGTTCATTCTATTACATCTCGCTTGTTTACGTGTCTTCGTCCGGACAGTCTGACTCCGCATGCCCATGTTGGCTGGATCAACTAAACTGCGGGAGCTACGTGAATTTTATATTACAATACGTTTTATGGGAGCTGATATTTTATCAATGACACACCTTATCACCAGATCCTTGATTTCTCGTTGGGGAGTACGATCATCCCTCTTCCCAGTTGAAATCGCCGCACCATTTGTATCCTGGAAAACACGTTAGTCTTCCTATCCTCCCGATGGAAGTCGCCTCAACGTGTTATAGTGTCATTCACAATCTGATCCCGACCAACAACTCCTCCATCCCATTGGTCTTAGTCCGACTGATCTTTGCGACACATGTCATCAACCTGATACATTACCACACAGGTTTGTCTCTTGTGGACGAGAACACTGGCACTGGATTCGGCGACGACGGGCTTTCCTTGCCCGATTATCTAATGCTGCTTTCTCGGTTGAACTTCTGTGGCCATACTTTTCCGTTTTCCCTCGTACCAAGGCTGATTAGAACATATGGCTGCTTGAACACTACGCCCAGTATGTAATCGGGTGTGTTTAGTGTCAGTGTATGGTGAATGCTCATTGAAAGTGGCAGAGGCTTCCCGGTTATCTTGCTTTACTTACAAATATGTTGCACCTCGTATTTAATCGTCAAGGAATTGAGCATTTTTTTTCTGGAACCTTCTCTCTTTTTGGTCTTTCTAGAGAAAGAATTTGTTTCCTTTTGAGTCCTGGGATTGTGAAAGTTTAGTCTATCAAATTTTCTTTTCATAACACAAATAACAACAAAACTAAAGACAAATTTTAAAAATGTCAAAAAATACAAAAATAAAAATGCCAAAAAAATCACCCTTGTGTTGGGGTGCCTAGGAAACCTACTTTCTCGGATCGTTAGACAACAATTCAAGAAAATCGTATTAATGAATTTTTATTACAGTAAGATAAATTACAACACTTAACTTTGAGAATTTACAGTGATGTGTCGCAAGCAATGGACGATAGAAAAAATAAGAAATCTCACCAGTATAGACAATGCCTAGTACAAGTTAAATTATAGGGTTCCTAAGTCGCTGCTGTAGATCTCGTAGAACGGCTAATCTTCAACCTGGCCACGGCCAGACGGAGCGGTGTTAATAAATTGGTGTTAATAAATTTATAGCTGATGCGATTACTTTTATTCGGTTATTTACGAGTCAGCATTACAACGATTATCATTTGATGATGGGTAAAAGTAAATATCAGATAATCTGAAGCTGAGCGTCAGTTACCATTTTTGAGATAGACGGTTAAGCATATTGAATCAAGAAACTTCCTGGCAAACTGTGTGCCGGACCGAGACTCGAACCCGGGACCTTTGCCTTTCGTGGGCAAGTGCTCTACTAACTGAGCTACGCAAGCACGGCTCAGGCCGCCTCCTCACAGCTATACTTCTGCCAGTACCTCGTCTCCTACCTTCCAAAGCTGTGAGGACGGGGCGTGAGTCGTGCTTGGGTAGCTCAGTTGGTAGAGCACTTGCCCACGAAAGGCAAAGGTCCCGAGTTAGAGTCTCGGTCCGGCACACAGTTTTAATCTGCCAGGAAGTTTCATTTCAGCGCACACTCCGCTGAAGAGTGAAAATCTCATACCGTATCACATTCGCTTGCATGCCACCACCTTTCATTACTTCGCATTACCATTTTATGTGAATTTGACTGGCAAAGCATTCGACAATTGTGGATTCATAGAATTTCATACTAACTGATTTCACAGCCATTGGAACTTATGCTTCGCCCTTATTATAATTTGATCGTTATTTCTAAACAACTATTTGTGAGGGAGTGATGTGCTGCTTGATTCTTTAAGGATTTTAACAGTAAACCGCTACGTTATGTAAAATGCCTGTATTAAAGTAGCTCCTGGCTGATGGCCCATTTCTGCTTTGGATCTCGTCTATTAATCGTTCTTGGCAAGGGTTCCAGATCGCTTAGCTATAGGCAGATCGACGATTTTGAAAGGTGCCTACTAACAAGCATACTGACTTTGAGATTCCTGGGAGAAAATTTTATGATAAGCATAGTAATCCATTATTCATTCTCTGCTCTTGGTACAGGTTAATGACTGGTATTTAGCATTTATTTACATTTTCCTTATAAAGTCCATTTTGCGGCCTTTGCGTAAATATTGTGGCCCACGCTTTTCAACCACTTATGAGATCTCAACCCCGTAAGTTACTGTCTATAACTACGTCTATTCTCTGAAAACCAGTGTACGATGAGTGGCAGAGGGTATTTCTGGTACCGTAACGTTTTCCCCCTTTTCAGTTAAATTACTGAATGGTGCGCCGTCGTTGACTGCTTATAAGCTTCCATACGAGTTCCTCACAACCTGATTTTCCTGTTATGTTCATTTCGAGAAATGCATGAGGAAAGAAGCAACATGGTGCCTGTCTGTTCTTAGAACGTACTCTATTGTAATTTTTACAGCAAATCTGCCAGTGATAGCTCAGCGCCTCGCTTTCATCCTCTCCTTCGACTGAATGGTCAACTACACGTCGCTCTCGCCTTGGTAAACGAATCCATTATGAAACGCTCATGGTAGGACGGCCCCTCTGTAGAAAGGTTTCGCTAGTTGGTTCAAAAATCGTTTATACGAGGGCATTTAAGCAATACAAAACATTTTTTATGAAACCAGACAATGTTGTACAAAAAATTGTTACGATCAGACTCGTAACACGCAAGCAATTACGCGCAGTTGGTCATTCGTTGCTCTTTACGGTTTTCTGATAAGCAGTGAGGATCCCAATGGGTACATACCTTTGTGTACCCCAGCTGGGAGTAGGGGGGGGGGGTGACGATTGTGCCAGCACTAGCAACAGAGACGTCCAGTTGTGCAGTTGTGTTTGATTGTGATCCTTTTATTACCTTGAATGAGAGTGTCCACACGTTCCAGTATTGCAAGAGTCAAAGCGGCCGACACGTGGGAGACCAGACAGGTTTGCATGGCCTTGTTGCAGTGATGTCAAACGATTCGCCCAAAGAATCACCAAGCTTTAGTTCACTGATATGTCTCCGTAGACATTCTGCAAGCGCCTATGAACTACGAATATCTGCGACGCTCTGGCTTTCCGCCAAAAGAAACGCAAAGACAGCTCACTGCTTGGAACGAACCCCCGTTACCAGACACCTCTTTGAAGGCTACTAATAGCGCCGCCATGTATCAGAACTTCATGAGACTGTAGGGGCTTGAAGGGGGAGTATTCCACTTCGTCCCACAACAAATTCAGCAATTTTTCTAGCGAAAATGGGCCGAGGAAAAGTCTTGCATTACTTATTGATCACCCCTCACAAAAAGGATGATGCAGGGGTGTATCCTGGCACACTTCACTCCAGTCTAAGAAGAGAAAAGGAACGATTAACTGCTAAAAGTTGAGACGCCGAGAGTCTTCTACTTGTAGTACTGCTATAGAGTAATAGAACTTATGTGACACATTGCACTCAACAATCTGGGAAAAGAAAGCTGGGAAACTCTCTCTAGGAAAAGAAAGATGTAAAGCATGTACTAGAGTATTAATTTATTTTTACTAATCAGATTCCGGCTTATAAGGCCACCATCAGATTTTAACAGATTATCGTCGTCAAAGAAGGTACAATACTCATGAACAACATTGAAAACTACGTGACACATCAAGAGCAAAGTACAATGTCTTCACAACTATGTAGAGCATACACATTGTTGTGCTTTTGATTTATAATTATGGAGACGTTCTAAAAATAAGCGACGGGAGAATTAGTTAACGAAGGAGAAAATGTTATCTACTCTTAAAACGCCGACTAAAAAAAATGTTCAAATGTGTGTCGAAATCTTATGGGACTTAACTGCTAAGGTCATCAGTCGCTAAACTTACACACTACTTAACCTAAATTATCCTAAGGACAAACACACACACCCATGCCCGAGGGAGGACTCGAACCTCCGCCGGGACCAGCCGCACAATCCATGACCGCAGCCCCCTAGACTGCTCGGCTAAAGCCGCGCGGCGCCAACCAAACAGTGTTTGCAGTGGGATGTAGGAAATGAAATGAATGTCTTTGAAAGAGAAGGCACAGTGGTTGAAATAGTCGACTCTTGTTAGGGAGAAGATAGCTTCAAATTCCGTCCATCA
Source organism: Schistocerca piceifrons (assembly GCF_021461385.2). NCBI lineage: Eukaryota > Metazoa > Arthropoda > Insecta > Orthoptera > Acrididae > Schistocerca > Schistocerca piceifrons. The sequence goes on along the minus strand of NC_060141.1, from coordinate 315,431,191 downwards.
CCTTTTTAGAGTTCTGATTGCAGAAGCGAGTAGTAACAACTGCGATGACCATACAGGTATCTCAGTACTCCAGCTGGAAATTATGTCTACATGGAATCAGCAGCGAAGTTGAGTAACTGCAAGGTACCTTAGCTATCTCAAAGAGCATGGGCGAAATCCGGCGTCCACTATAACTTGTAACACGACACGGGACAGCAATACTTAGTTTTATACTTGGAACTACTACTCTTTGGACTGCACACAGTGACTCGCTCGTATATTTAGTATGGACCCGTACTGTACACTATTGTTTCTTTCTCGGGGTTTCTGAACTTAGTATTTCTTTCAGCCTATTCAACGTTCCCAATTCGGAATGTCATTCTGGTGAGGATAGAAGAAGTGAAAAGCCAATTAGTGAACATCGTGTGAGCATAATGTGCGTTATTATTAAGCTGTGCGAGTTAATAAATGCCCTACATCGACTAAAACAATCTTGGTTAAAATTTTCTGCGGTTCTAGGCGCTACAGTCCGGAACCGCGCTGCTGCTGCGGTCGCAGGTTCGAATCCTGCCTCGGGCATGGATGTGTGTGAAGTCCTTAGGTTAGTTAGGTTTAAGTAGTTCTACTTCTAGGGGACTTATGACCTCAGATGTTAAGTCCGATAGTGCTTAGAGCCATTTGAACCATTTTTTGAAAATTTTCTACTGTTTCCGTAAATCCCTTAAGGGGATTAGTGGTAAATTTTATGAAAGATTTAGCTTCCTTTCCTCTTACTTTCTCGCGTTTCAGAGTAATTTACAGACTCACAAGTCCGACAGGTTGACATTTCACTGAGACATGGCGCTTCGTAACAAGCTGCCTATGGCCGGCTCCAGTTGCAAGTATCTACTAGGCATGGGACTCCCCCATGTTAGGTCAGAGGCAAAATTTTAGCAGGGAAAAAAAGAACGAAAGGAAAATGCAGGAATATGGTCCCAGAGATCCCGTATCAGGAAATGAAGCGCAACTACCCAGACTGAACTCAAAAAGGGTGTTCTACAAGTAAGTGAAACAACTAGATTGCCACTTTCTAATCGCCAGCTAGAGCTGTATCGAAACAAGACACTTGGAGAAAATATTAAAAACCTAAAGGAAAAGGTAATTACTGGTTTACAGCTATCTCACCGGACGTGGAAGACATTGAATAGACTATGAACCAGAGTAAGATGCTGCAAACTTGAAACGGTACGCTAACATTACTGGAGAATGTGGAGAACTTCACGATGAAGATCACCTCTTGACCAGGTGACTCCCGAATACGAGAAGGGCGAAAGAACGGACAAGCAAAATTACAGACCGGTATGCTTAACATCGGTATGTTGCGGAGTTTTAAAACATATTCTGAGTGCGAATATAATAAATTTCTTTCCTCACCTGATATACTGTGAACTATGGTTGACGGTCAACAGACTGATTCCATAATTTAGATTTTCAAAAAGCATTTGATGTGGTCCCTCAATGCAGACTGTTAATGAAGATTCGAGGATACGGAATAGGTTCCCAGATATGTGAGTGGCTCTAAGACTTATTAAGTAACAGATCAATGGACCACCCTGTGTGAATATGTGGCGGTCATGAGGTGGGAGATGGCGGAGGGGTCACACACAAGTGAAACAACCGCATAGTACTGGAACAAAAAAACACAGTGTTCATCAGAGACAATGACATCGTCAGGAGTGTCCCAGGAAAGTGTGACAGGACCGCTACCGTTATCTATATACATAAATGTTCTGACGGACAGGGTGAACACCAATTTGCTGATGACGGTGTTGTATACGGGAAAGATCATCGTTGAGGGACCGTAGAAAGTTTTGTGATCATTGTCGAAAATAAAAGAAATTCATTCTACACTTCCTGGATCATTGTTTTAATCCGCGACCATATCGCAATTTATGAATGTAGATAATATTCAGTATACACTGTACACTTGCTGTAGATACGGTGTAAATTTGTAAATAACTGTTTTTAATCTCATGGAGATAAAAAAATGGTTCAAATGGCTCTGAGCACTATGGGATTTAAAATCTGAGGTCATCAGTCCCCTAGAACTTAGAACTACTTAAACCTAACTAACCTAAGGACATCACACACATCCATGCCCGAGGCAGGATTCGAACCTGCGACCGTAGCAGTCGCGCGGTTCCAGACTGACGTGCCTAGAACCGCTCGGCCACACTGGCCGGCTGTCATGGAGATAATAGTAATAATAATGATAAAAATAATTACATCAATTGGGCATATAAATCAGATAAGAAACATTCAACTTGGAGATATAGCTACGGTATACTTCCTCCTGGCCTGTAATACTGTCAGACGTACGCAATACAACACACGAATCCCACAAAATTTTGAGTAGTATCAAGGGGAAAAGGCTGTTTTACGACGGTATTTAATTTGTACGGTTTTATCAGCTCAAATCTCGGCCTTCGATGTGCACACATGGAAGTTAACGGCGAGTGTTTTTTGGTCAGCTGTGGCTGATTAGCCCAGTAGCGGTTTCAGAGCGATCCGGCGCGGACCATTAGCCCGCGTTCAAACCGTTAAACGAGAAAAATGGGCCGTAATTGTGCCAGAAATTTTTATGCTCCCAGTTCCCTGACGGCTTTATGGCTATTGATTGGTACCTGCGCATAATACCTTCCAGCGTCGGAAAGTAATAACAGCGGTTCGCAGTTGAAAGAGAATTAAAATTTAGTAAGGCCGTAAATCATGAGGTGTTAATTACAGGAAAACTGAGCGTTCGTTGCGAGGGCGATCCTCTTGCCGGACCTCGAGCTTCCGTAATCTCGCTGCGTCTGTAGCTGTAGCTCCGATCTGCTCAGGCCGCCTGTTGCGCCACCAGTGTGTGCTGGCGCTGCTGCGCTGCCCTGCTGCTCTTGGCGCCTGCTGTGTAACCTATTGCCCATAGTCCATAGAGAGCACCGAATAGCAGGGTACGCGGTCCCACGAAAAGACGAAAATTAATTTTTTGTGTACTAAAATAATACTGACATACGCCTTTAAAATTACGTATGTATTTTGCATTTAGCCTAACTATAATTTTAATTTATTTTCTAAAAAAAAGTCGACGTAGGTTTATTGCGACAAATTATCAGAGAAAATCTGTTATTCATATTTATATAATATTTCATATTAGAAACATAAAGCTTCATCTTCAGTTGCTCCTCCTAGGGTAGAATTACTGTGAGTTTGACATGACAAAATGAAAGCTTCAGTTGTGAAAAGTGGTTTCCTCATATAATTAGGGGAATACAAAGTTTTCCATTGACCGTGACAGGGATAAATATCTCACGAAATAAGCATCAAACGAAAAAACTACAAAGAACGAAACTTGTCTAGCTTGAAGGGGGAAACCAGATGGTGCTATGGTTGCCCCGCTAGATGGCGCTGCCATAGGTCAAACGGATATCAACTGCGTTTTTTAAAATACGAACCCACATTTTTTATTACATATTCGTGTAGTACGTAAAGTGTTGTGTCTAGACAAGACAGCCTAGACACAATGAGAGGAAGCCGAAAAGGCACGCGTTTAGCAGGCAAGAGATAGGTCTGTAACAGGATACGTAATGAATACTATAAAGAAAAGTACGTAGCTTCTGGAATACTTAACTTTAATCCATCCTTTTGGTACATCTTGAGATTGTGGCGATACAAGTGAGACTCTTTAGATACATGCAATGTTACTAATGGCGCCTTGCTAGGTCGTAGCCATTGACTTAGCTGAAGGTTATTCTAACTATTGGCTCGGCTAATGAGCAATGCTTCGTCAGTGTAGTCGCTAGCTAAGTCGTCCGTACAACTGGGGCGAGTGCTAATCCGTATCTCGAGACCTGCCTTGTGGTGGCGCTCGGTCTGCGATCACACAGTGGCGACACGCGGGTCCGACATGTACTAATGGACCGCGGCCGATTTAAAGCTAGCACCTAGCAAGTGTGGTGTCTGGCGGTGACACCACATAAAGAAATATGAATGTTTTAGTTGGACCACTTTTTTCGCTTTGTGATAGATGGCGCTGTAATAGTCACAAACGTATATTACGTGGTATCACGTAACATTCCGCCCCTCCATCTCCTTTCCCAATGCAACTTCCCGCGTGATGAGCTTCGCCCTGACATCTACCCTTCCTACCAACTCTAACCCCATCTTCCTGCCTCCTCCTCAGGGCTCCCTCTCCTCCCCCTCCCTCCTCCTGAGCGGCTTCCCCCCTCCTACTCCCCCACCGTCTCTTGTGTCCCCTTTCAGTGTCTCTGCACTCCCTCCTGCCCTGTCGTCTCGCTTCATCTCCCGCCCCAAGTGTTTCCTGCCTCTTCGTGTACCCGGAACCCATACATAAACTTGGAATAGAGATCAACACATATACATTTCCATCCTATGTACTGCTCATGAAAACCACACATTGTGTGTTGTACCACCATACAGCGAGACCTTCAGACTGGTGGTCCAGATTGCTGTACACACCGGTGCCTATAATACCCAATGCCCGTCCTCTTGAATTGATGAATGCCTGTATTCGTCGTGGCATATTATCCACAAGTTCATCAAGGCACTGTTGGTCCAGATTGTCCACACCCGCTGGCTGAGTGCGCGTCGGTTTCGCCTGCCTACGCTCGGCTCTGGATTTCAGCAGACGAAGTGCGACACCACCACACCAGAGGCCGAAGAAAGAAGGAAAGCATGGGGTAGGACGCTAGCTCGAGCCATCAACGTCACACCCGGAATGAAACACACAGAGGAAGAACTTGTGCCTATGTCCTCCAGTCAAAAGATAGCAGCCACAGACAAAATATTGAGCGAAGTAGGAGCACAGTTAAAGGCTAAGCACGTTTCATCTGCTCTGTTAACCGTCATCAGAGACAAAGTGTTTCCCTTAGCTTTCCAAATAACTAGCCTTGAAGCAAAACTGTCCTACCTACACGATGAAAATTGGCGATTAGGACTTGGACTATAGAGAGCATCGAATCCAGTCAAAGGCTTACAAATGTTCAAATTTATGTGAATTCCTAAGGGACCAAACTGCTGAGATCATCGGTGCCTAGACTTACACCCAACTTTAACTAACTTATGGTAAGAATAACACACACCCATGCCCGAGGGAGGACTCGAACCTCCGGTAGGGGGCGGGGGGGGGGGGGCACAATCCGTGACATGGCGCCACAGACGGCGCGGCCACTCACGCGGCCAAAGACTTACAAATACAGACTTTGCAAGAGAAGGCTGAGAAATTAGAGGACGAAAATAGGGAACTCAGTGTAGTGAACCAAGAATTGCAACAACAAATTAGAGAATTAACTAATAAAGTCCCACAACAAGCACAAACACAAGCACAGACACTGACAAATGCTGCCGCCTTAACAATACAGCCCAAAACCAAAGAGGCTCGAAGAATAGAACAGGCTAAAACAGGCCACAACCCTATATATCAAATCGACAGCAAATCAAGACGCCAAAGCAGTTCGACAGACAATCATAAGAACATAAATCCCAGGAAAGAGAATAAACATATCAAGTCAATCAGAACCATCCAGACTACAGTTTTAAAAGAAACGGAAACACAGGAAGATTGTCAAAAAATAATAGAAAAGACTAAAGACCTGCACACCATTGTCTGTGAACGACCGCGAAAACGCAAGCCACTCGTGGCAGTATATCAAGTGCCAGATACACTTACCGACGAGGAGTTTCTAGAAAGCCTTTACGAGCAGAATCTAAGCGGTAACACCACGAAAGAAGACTTCGACAGAGAAGTCAAGAGAAGGTTTAAAACAGGGCCTAAGGGAAAGATACTGGAGGGCAGCACGCACTAGTATGGAATCCTTACACGTAGACAGAGAGTCTGCTTAGACTTCGAATAACTCTCTGTGAAAGACTATAGGGTAGTAAACCATTGTAGTAAACCTAGGACATACGACTCAAACCTGCAGAAAGGCCGACGTTACGTGTGCCAAGTGCGGCAACCAACGACACAAGCGCTCTGAGTGCACGTCCGAGGTTTACGTCTGCATCCCCTGCAAATACAGGAGCTGCGTCTGCAATGAAACAAAAGGCGGTGATTGTCAGACCTATAAACAATTGCATGACTGGCTCTTGGACGGTATAGACTATGGCAGCTACAATCAGCACACACACACAAACCACGAACATCCAAAGCCAATCACCCAAAACACATAAATACAAATCACTGTCAACATTACAGAGAAGCTTCCAAAGAGCAATTTCCTGGAGAAGACAAATGAATCGTCTGCCGGAGAACTACGACGATAATGAACTCATTATGCCCCTAACACACTCATCGAGGTTAAAAAAAAAAGGTTCAAATGGCTGTGAGCACTATGCGACTTAACTTCTGAGGTCATCAGTCGCCTAGAACTTAGAACTAATTAAACATTAAACCTAACTAACCTAAGGCCATCACACACATCCATGCCCCAGGCTGGATTCGAACCTGCGACCGGAGCGGTCGCTAGGCTCCGGACTGTAGAGCCTAGAACCGCACGGTCTAGGTTGCAGGATAGCTGTATTAATTCGATAGAAAATATAGATGACATGACAATCAGTGGCTCCATCCACTACGAGGTGGCAAAGCAAATTAGAAGGCAATTACACCACTGGATAAACTGCCAAAAACGTTAACGCAGAGGATAGAAGATTTGGGAGATGAGCTTACAGATATTGTTCACAAGAGAATGTACAAACAAAACCGACATACACATTCACAATTTCTCCAAACCGAAGTATATCACGTCACAAATTCACAAGATAAACACAAACCAGAATTATCCTCACATGGAAATCCCTGCGACACAAGGAAATGTGAACAGTACATCAAACCAGTCAAATTTGTCTCGGGAGGCACTCTTCACCCTGGGCAAAAAGAACAAGGAATAGACAGATACGTAGACACTGAATCAATACACCATGAAACACTCAGGCCACAAACCAGTACAAAACTCAGAACTAACGAACCCAAACTTATAAAAGTAGACAAATTAGATAAGGACAAATCTGAGAGAGACACATGTGACATTTGCAACGATGTCAACGTGCGTCTAGAAACAACCTCCACTCCAAACATTAACAGGGACAACATAACGCATACAGTCAGTCACACAAATCTCCACCATCGCCGAACCACACCAGCAAGCACCACCAACATCAGTGAAAAACGTGTGAAGGCAAAAAGCATTCAAGGAGCGTGTGACAAAATTAAGTGTAACCGTGTGACATCCCAAAGAGATCTTAAAATGTCACCGAAGCAGCGACCAACACAAGACAGAATCCATCTAGTACCACCTCAGAAACCGCAACAAAAACCAGCACCAGCAGCAAGACATCTACACCTAATTATGATAATTCATGATTTAATTTACTTTTAAGTAGGCTAGGGAAAAAAGAGATACAGCAGACAGCGCAGCGGATGCTACATAGATTGCGCCATCCAAAGGGAGGTTCTCTCTGTTTTCCAGTAACTGAGCAGACAGACAAAATCATCCTAAGTACAGAAAATATTCCTACATCAGCAGAGCCGCTGCTCGACCTCATGCTCCAGGTCTGCCTGCGCAGGCCAGAATCATTCGACTTGGACAAAACGTATGTATCCAGAATGAGATTTTCACTCTGTAGCGGAGTGTGCGCTGATAAGAAATTTCCTGGCAGATTAAAACTGTGTGCCCGACCGAGACTCGAACTCGGAACCTTTGCCTTTCGCGGGCAATTGCTCTACCAACTTTCTTTTCTTTTTCTTTTTTTTTTAATCTCATTTTGTTCTCTTTTGTTCGTTTCATCTGCTCGGGGCGGACGTCGTAAGACATCCATTTAAGTTCGTTGTTGATCGATTAACTCAGTTTTCTGTATTACAGAGGGCAGCTAACCCTCTGACAGAACACGCTGAGCTACCGTTACAGCTACAAACTGAGCTACCCAAGCACGACTCAGGCCCCGTCCTCACAGCTTTACTTCTGCCAGTACCTCGTCTCCTACCTTCCAAACTTAACAGAAGCTCTCCTGCGAACCTTGCAGAACTAGCACTCCTGAAAGAAAGGATATTCTGGAAACATCCCCTAGGCTGTGGCTAAGCCATGTCTCCTCAATATCCTTTCTTTCAGGAGTGCTAGTTCTGCAAGGTTCGCAGGAGGGCTTTTGTTAAGTTTGGAAGGTAGGAGACGAGGTACTGGCAGAAGTAAAACTGTGAGGCCGGGGCGTGAGTCGTGCTTGCGTAGCTCAGTTGGTAGAGCACTTGCCCGCGAAAGGCAAAGGTCCCGAGCTCGAGTCTCGGTCCGGCACACAGTTTTAATCTGCCACGAAGTTTCATATCAGCACACACTCCGCTGCAGAGTGAAAATCTCATTCTGGAAACATCCCCTAGGCTGTGTCTAAGCCATGTCTCCGCAATATCCTTTCTTTCAGGAGTGCTAGTTCTGCGAGGTTCGCAGGAGAGCTTCTGTTAAGTTTGGAAGGTAGGAGATGAGTTACTGGCAGAAGTAAAGCTGTGAGGACGGGGCGTGAGTCGTGCTTGGGTAGCTCAGTTGGTAGAGCATTTGCCCGCGAAAGGCAAAGGTCCCGAGCTCGAGTCTAGGTCCGGCACACAGTTTTAATCTGCCAGGAAGTTTCAAAACGTATGTAAGAGCACACGGACGAACATACTTCCATTACTCAAACATGCAGTAAATTTTTGTACACGTAAAACACCCAGAACATATCGGCAAAAAATGAATATCTTACAATATAATACAAAAAACAGAACGACAGTCAGCTAGGAAATCCCTAAAATAGCACAAGACTTGCAGGCAGACATCATGTGCTTACAAAAACCTTATAATAGAAATGGGTAACTAATATGTCTATCAAAACATGCTTCCATAATAAGAGGCAGCAACGACTGTAAGGCTGCAGTAGTAATTTTAAATAGAACTTATAGCATAATTAAGTAAACACAGTTGTGCAATCAACACCTAGTTACCATAGAAATAACTAATGGGAACGTCACATGGGTTACTGCATCCATGTACACCCAATACAGCCATCAAATACAGCCGTACGCAGACTACATCAGAGACCTAGTAATGTATGCCAGAGGCAAAAAATTAGTGATAAGTGCTGGCATTAATTCCAGATCGACCCTCTGAAACTCAGACAGAACAGATGAGGCATAATCACCGACCTAATACAAGAAACACAATTGCATATAATGAACACGGGAGGTCCTATACCAAAATGCAGGGTTCGATGGTACGATCAGTAATATTGGTTTTACGCTAGAAAATAACGCAGCAATGGTATACATAGCAAACTGGACTGTACACGACAACATAACCGGTAGTGAACACAGTGTCATAACATACACACTAACTCACACTCAGAACACAACGACCAAATCACACACCAGACACTTATTGTTGCACAAAGCAGACTGGAACGAATTAACGGAAAACATCAATGGAGGTGTTGATTATGGAGCACACAAGTTAAAACAGGTAATACAACATGCACAAAACACAACAATACCGACAGCAAACAACACAAAACGCTCTCCAGTACCATGGACCAATGAACTCACGAGACTCAAACAAGATGTCAGACGCAAACGAAAGTTATATCAAAGGGCGATAGCAAATAGGGACAGACGAATAAGACTTGAAGCATATAGGCATGCACAAGACTTATACAGACAGACCTTATACAACACGCGTAGACAACAATGGGACCTATTTATAACAGCACAAACAGAGCAAAATATATGGGGGAAACCATACAAAATACTGACAGAGAAGATAGAAATCCCACTGTTCTGGGAACGCTAAGTCAGGATGACGGCACAATGACGAGGGCATGGAGGAATACAGTGGAGTTTTTACTGTATAAACTGCTCCCTGACGATACAGGCACACAATATCATACAACACTAAGAGGAAACTTACACACACCATACAACACTACAACTGTGACCTGTCCTTTCGCACAAGAAGAGGTTGCGCTAGCAATCTCAGAGCTCAAAAACAAAACAGCACCTGGACCAGGCGGTATCCGCTCGACAACACTGAAAAAACTAGCACCACAGATCACCCCGTTCCTAACAACGCTACTGAACGATCCCTTACTGCTGGGCAGGGTACCTACAGTATGGAAACCTCAAAAACAATCATTATTAAGAAATCAGAGCACAGGGATCCTTCAGATCTAAAGACTTACATGCCAGTATGCCTAATAAACACCCTACCAAAGATTCAGGAGAAGCTATTGCGTAAGCACTGCAAACACACAGAGCTCTCTGGGGCATGAGTCAACACCAATTCGGCTTCACAACTGGCAGATCAATAGATGATGCCATCAACCAGGCCCTACACACAGTTAATACTACAAAACAGAAATACAACATGGCAATAATGATTGACATTGCCGGAGCATTCGATAATCTCTGGTGGCTCGCACCGTTTCAGAGGTTAAGACATCTGGAGGAACCGCAATCACTGTACAACAGTTTCCTAGACTACTGTAAAGACCGAGTAGTCGAATGGCAGATGGAAAAGTAATGAGAAGAATTACAAAGACTGTCCTCAAGGGTCGATCTTCGGTCCCGTCTTCTGGGACATAACAATCGAGAGTTTGGTCTCAACGCCCAAACAACCAAACCAAACCATAACAATTGAACCCCTCCTAAAACTTCTGGATCGGGATGACAGGTCAGACGGAATTGTCGCCTACGCAGATGACCTATTAGTTGTAGTCACTGCAAACAACAGAGTTCAGTTAGAAGGGAAAGCCAGTGGAATACTACAAACAATTACACAATGCTGTCAACACAATAAACTCAGGATGGCTGAAAACAAAACAACATACACATTACTGAAAGGATCACTCCAAAGGAATTCTTCTGTTAAAATTGGGGACAAAAACATCAAACGAGCACACGTTATGCGTTATCTTGGAGTACACATAGATGAAAAATTGAATTTCCACCAACACATAAGGCTAACAACAGACAAAGCAGGAAAAATACTACACAAACGTGAGGCTAAATTCAAAACAGTACAGATTACCTCTACCAGTCATACGGACTGTGCGCTCTTCGAATCAGTACTCAGTTTCGCAGCTATCTCGTGGGCACATAGACTGGACGTGGTCACCAACAAAGCATCGGTCAGACGAGGGCAGAGAAGTGTTTTACTTTGGCTATCTGGAGCCTTTGGCACCACCTCAGCGGATGCACTGTGTGTTGTGCTCGTAATAAGCCCCATAGATATCACGATCACATACAGAGCTGCAAGGTACTGGTTAAAGATGGGAGACTAGATAAGGTACACACAATAACTGGTGTGCCGATGGAGACGATACGTCACCTTAAAAGTTGGCGTTTGGATACATGACAAGGTGTGTGGAACGTAGACTGCATGAATTCCTCCCTGCCATAAGGGAGCGGTAGAGAATGAAACATATCGATCCCAGCCGCGGTATGGTACATTTCTTAACCGGACACGAACGTTATCCCACGCACTCAAACCACGTGAGTCTGAGGCAGACACCTACATGGACATGCGGGGAAGAAGGTTCCCCAGAATACACTGTCTTTTTCTGCGGGCAATACGCGAAAAATAGACATACACTACACTTAGACTACGCAGATACAGACAGAGATATATACACAGCAATAAGGGACGAGGAACAATGGGCACAATTAAACGTATTGACAAACAGTATTAAAAAAAAACACATGAAGAGTACATGCGGACACGACATAGCAGACATCCCTATGTGCAATGAAACAACGATCTCCAGAGGGTGGACAGTGATACCCACGGCGACAGCGAAAAGTGACAATGAGGAGGAAGAGGAGGAGGAAGCCGAAATGTGACAGTAAATAAGCATAGAGTGCTGACGATCTAACCAAGAAGTCACCAAATACTGCACACGGATGGGCACCTACAGTTAATACATAGGATTAGTAATAAGTAAGATAAGCAATACTGTTTCTCTACTAACAACCATTTGTGTGTGTGTGTGTGTGTGTGTGTGTGTGTGTGTGTGTGTGTGTGCTCGCGTGTGTTTCTGTGTGTGTGACTGGTGGTCAACGGCTCGAAGAAACCATTCTGAGGTATTCACCGTCAGTCACATCCGTTGATGGTACTAACAAATCTCTCCTCTATCCTATCATCTTTTTACACTCCTGGAAATTGAAATAAGAACACCGTGAATTCATTGTCCCAGGAAGGGGAAACTTTATTGACACATTCCTGGGGTCAGATACATCACATGATCACACTGACAGAACCACAGGCACATAGACACAGGCAACAGAGCATGCACAATGTCGGCACTAGTACAGTGTATATCCACCTTTCGCAGCAATGCAGGCTGCTATTCTCCCATGGAGACGATCGTAGAGATGCTGGATGTAGTCCTGTGGAACGGCTTGCCATGCCATTTCCACCTGGCGCCTCAATTGGACCAGCGTTCGTGCTGGACGTGCAGACCGCGTGAGACGACGCTTCATCCAGTCCCAAACATGCTCAATGGGGGACAGATCCGGAGATCTTGCTGGCCAGGGTAGTTGACTTACACCTTCTAGAGCACGTTGGGTGGCACGGGATACATGCGGACGTGCATTGTCCTGTTGGAACAGCAAGTTCCCTTGCCGGTCTAGGAATGGTAGAACGATGGGTTCGATGACGATTTGGATGTACCGTGCACTATTCAGTGTCCCCTCGACGATCACCAGTGGTGTACGGCCAGTGTAGGAGATCGCTCCCCACACCATGATGCCGGGTGTTGGCCCTGTGTGCCTCGGTCGTATGAAGTGCTGATTGTGGCGCTCACCTGCACGGCGCCAAACACGCATACGACCATCATTGGCACCAAGGCAGAAGCGACTCTCATCGCTGAAGACGACACGTCTCCATTCGTCCCTCCATTCACGCCTGTCGCGACACCACTGGAGGCGGGCTGCACGATGTTGGGGCGTGAGCGGAAGACGGCCTAACGGTGTGCGGGACCGTAGCCCAGCTTCATGGAGACGGTTGCGAATGGTCCTCGCCGATACCCCAGGAGCAACAGTGTCCCTAATTTGCTGGGAAGTGGCGGTGCGGTCCCCTACGGCACTGCGTAGGATCCTACGGTCTTGGCGTGCATCCGTGCGTCGCTGCGGTCCGGTCCCAGGTCGACGGGCACGTGCACCTTCCGCCGACCACTGGCGACAACATCGATGTACTGTGGAGACCTCACGCCCCACGTGTTGAGCAATTCGGCGGTACGTCCACCCGACCTCCCGCATGCCCACTATACGCCCTCTCTCAAAGTCCGTCAACTGTACGTACGGTTCATGTCCACGCTGTCACGGCATGCTACCAGTGTTAAGGACTGCAATGGAGCTCTGTATGCCACGGCAAACTGGCTGACACTGACGGCGGCGGTGCACAAATGCTGCGCAGCTAGCGCCATTCGACGGCCAACACCGCGGTTCCTGGTGTGTCCGCTGTGCCGTGCGTGTGATCATTGCTTGTACAGCCCTCTCGCAGTGTCCGGAGCAAGTATGGTGGGTCTGACACACCGGTGTCAATGTGTTCTTTTTTCCATTTCCAGGAGTGTATATTCTTCTTAAAAAACAACAAAATTTTATTTATATTTCAACTTTAAGTTATTGTTATTTTGAAAAGTATTATTCTTTGTAAATGTTGTAGATAAAATTAAAGAAAAATAATTGCAGAAATGTGAAAAACGACCTGTTTTAAAACATCAGGTAACAGATCTATAATTCGGCAATAACTAAATAACACTCCTCAACGGCGATTCGGCGTAGATCCCTCAGAGTGGTTGGTGGGTCACGTCGTCCCTAAACTGCCCTTTTCAATCTATTCCAGGTATGTCGATAGGGTTCATGTCTGGAGAACATGCTGGCCACTCTAGTCGAGCGATGTCGTTATCCTGAAGGAAGTCATTCACAAGATGTGCACGATGGGGACGCGAATAGTCGTCCATGAAGACGAAAGACTCGCCAGTATGCTGCCGATATGGTTGCACTATCAGTCGGAGGATGGCAATCATGTATCGTACAGCCGTTACGGCGACTTCCATGACCACCAGCGGCGTACGTCGGCCCCACATAATGCCACCCCAAAACAGCAGAGAACCTCCGTCTTGCTACACTGACTGGATAGTGTGTCTAAGGCGTTCAGCCTGACGGGTTGCCTCCAAACACGTCTCCGACGATTATCTGGTTTAAGGCATATGCGACACTCATTGGTGAAGAGAACGTGTTGCCAATCCTGAGCGATCCATTCGGCGCGTTATTGGCCCATCTGTACCGCGCTCCATGGTGTCGTGGTTGCAAAGATGGATTTCGCCATAGACGTCGGGAGTGAAGTTGCGCATCATGGAGCTTATTGCGCACAGTTTGAGTCGTAATACGACGCCCTGTGGCTGCACGAAAAGCGTTATTCAACATGGTGGCGTTGTTGTCAGGCTTCCTCCGAGCCATAATCCGTAGGTAGCGGTCATCCACTGCAGTAATAGCCCTTGGGCGGCCTGAGCGAGGCATGTCATCGACAGTTCCTGTCTCTCTGTATCACCTCCATGTCCGAACAACATCGCTTTGGTTCACTCAGGGACGCCTGGACACTTCCCTTGTTGAGAGACGTTCCTGGCACAAAGACAATGCGGACGCGATCGAACTACGGTATTAACCGTCTAGACATGGTTGAACTATAGACAACACGAGCCGTGTACCTCCTTCCTGGTGGAATAACTGGAACTGATCGGCTGTCGGACCCCCTCCGTCTAATAGGCGCTGCTCATGCATGGCTGTTTACATCGTTGGTCAGGTTTACTGACATCTCTGAACAGTGAAAGGAATTGTGTCTGTTATACAATATCCACAGTCAACGTCTATCTTCAGGAGTTCCGGGAACCGGTGCGTAGCAAAACTTTTTTTGATGTGTGTATTTATACCAATTGTATGATCCTTTTAGACCTAATCCATATACAGCTTCAAGACCTGTAGACAGACTATATTATACTTATTAGTTTTGCTGGTATGATGCTGTTTCCACATACAACAAAGAAGATATTATTAACTGTCACGTGCTCTGGAAAATGTATGATTAGTTCTATGTCACCGATAGACAATGAGGAATGCTGAGAGGACGCAGATGGATTTGTTGAAGCAATCTAGACGTGTGTGGAAATCGCTAAAAGAAGCAGAGATGAAGGGTGCCTAGTGACGGAGAAAATTCTTACTTAAGGCTGAAGACGTAATTACACTGTTGTTTAAATTTGAAACATATTTTCGCGGAAATGTGTTTTTTACCATGTAAAGAACTTTTTCAAGTGAACTAAGATAAAGAGCGAAAATTTTCGGTGTTAGTACAGCATATCAATTAAACATTTTGTCATAGTGTTTCTTAATATATCAAAAAATTAAAAATCGTTATTGGTAGAAGTTCGTCTAATAACTATGAAAAGTTACTATCTGAAGCATAATCACCAATGAATTTAAACCTATTTGACAAAAGGTTACAAACATGCCTTCCACACTACAAAAAAAAAAAAATTATTATAGTGTATACGGTGTGAGAATATGTTCCTTCAGTTTCACATGATGAGTATGGAGTGCCTGGTGCCCTTGAAAGCTATTTTGAATAACATATCATTTGGTTTCTGAACTCAATGATTATCCACTACAATTTTCTATACAACTGTAATTTTCAATAATTTGGCTATATCAGCTTGAAACTAGTTGAAAACGGCGGAGAAACGTGTACAAATTATTTCAGATCGAGAAGTATGTGTTATGGCTCCTAATTATGTGAGAAAACTGAAGGAATGCATGCCTTGTCATGTTTTTCAAAAAGTCAATATCGAAAACAAAAGCCCTGTGAACGATCAGTTACTAGTGTATAGTGTAATATGGATGTTTAGCGTTTCCTTTTCCAATATCAGAGATAAATGAGCTTGAAAAGAATGTTGCAAAATGACAAAATACCTTTCCTACTAAAATGAGTTTGTTTTTCTTAGACGACAGTTTTTCCTCCCATAACTGCCCTGAAGCTAATACAAAACCAAAACTAAAAAGGCTAGATATATAAGAATAATTAATCTCCACTGAATAATGAGATGTAGTATATCAGTACAATTGATTGTTAGTAGCTAACGATTGTACTTTAGCTTTTTGTATACATTTGCATGGTTCATTTAGGTAAGAGACAACTCGAAACGGGGGTGGGGGAAGTACTACCCCTGGGAAAGTACCCGGAAAGAGCTACTTGGTCATCTGGCGTTTTTTTGTGGGGACGCCAATGAGCGATATTCACTGAAGACACAGTGCAGATACAATCTCCGACAGTGTAGGGACGCCAGCTGAGTCATTTTTACAACTTGAAGGTAGAAAGAGGAGAAATGCAGTTTTCTGGTGAGGTCCAGATGGATGCTTTTGAGAACAAAACGTAGAAAACATGGCTTTCTTCAAAATAACACTGCCTGTAGGAGATAGAATCGAAATGTGGAATGTCAAGCCATCTCAAGCCATCTTGGTGGATGTGGAACTGAAGACTGAAGAATAGGAAAACTCAGGTGTTCCTTCTTGGAAGCAAACAGAAGAAAATCAGTTCTTCCCAGCAGACTTCTTTTCCGTCAGGGCTCTTTTCCACATCTTGCCCACTGAGTGCCTCTGTAGAGGGCCCTCTTTGAGCCGAGGAGCTGAGGGACGTGCAAATATTTACGTAGCTGCTGTGAATGCAATGACTGATTTTGCAGCCACTTTAGCCTCTACATGCTGATTAATATGATAAGATCTAGCTGTGGCGCCGGCCACTGTGGCCGAGCGGTTCTAGGCGCTTCGGTCCGGAACCGCGCGACTACTACGGTCGCAGGTTCGAATCCTGCCTCGGGCGTGAATGTGTGTGTAGTCCTTGGGTTAGGTTTAAGTAGTAATAAGTTCTAGAGGACTGATAACCTCAGATGTTAAGTCCCATAGTGCTCAGAGCCATTTGAGCCATCTAGCTGTGGCAGTGAGATGTACGATAGAGTTACTGAGTTTCAGTAATTTTCAATCTTCGCTGTCAAGAGGCTTTCATGCACATTTTATAATCAGTATGCTAGTAGCTACAGCCACAGGCAAAACACATACCCTTCTAACTCCCTTTTAATAATCTCAGCAATCATGGTCCGACTTCACAATGTTGTTCTTTTTATACTGAGATGCAGTTATTAAAATCAGACCACAAATTCTGAACACAGATTTGCCTAGACAATAGTTTGAGACTGTCAGTATTTGTCAGATGCTCAACTACACATTTTAGTACAATGAAATAGTGATTTTTGTTTAAATTTGTTGCAAAGAACTCCACACTCATCATTTTCGTGGCGCTACTCGTGTTCCTCTACTTACCTATTCCGTGGAGAAGATCTCATTTCTTGTCTTGTCAATCTACCTAGTTTTCAACATCCTTCTATAGCACCACGTTTAAATCATTTCGATTCTCTTCTTTTCTGGTTTTTCCACAGCCCGTGATACAGTTTTATACTATTCTGTGCTCCAAACATATATTCCCAGAAATTTGTTTCTTAAATTAAGCATAATGTTTGATACTGGTAGACTGTTTTGTCCAGGACTGTCCTCTTTGTGACAGCCTGCTTTTTATGTCCTTCTGCTTCACCCGTCATGGAAATCTTTGCCTCCAGTGTAGCAGAATGCCTTCACTTCATCTACATCGTGCTCCTCAATTTTGATAAGTTTCTTAATAATCTCATTTCTGCTACTCCTTATTACTCTCATCTTTCTTAACTTCACTCTCAATCCCTAATTTGTCATCAGTTCGTTCAGTTCGGAAGCCCTACAATAGTTCCTCACTTTCACTGAGGATAACAATGCCAACAGCGAATTATAACATTGATATCCTTTTAGCGTCAAATTTTGTCCATCTCCTGAACCATTCTTTTATTCCCGTCATTTTATCTATGTATAAAATGAACAGAAGGAGCGAAAGACTGCATGCCTGTCTTACACACTTTCTAATCCCGACATGTGTCCATATCGTATACCACCCGTCTTTCCATATAACGTTCACCTATTTTACTGGCAATTTCGAACATCATGCACCATTTTACATAGTCAGACGCTTTATGTAGATCGACAAATCCTATGAATCTGTCTTTATTTTTCTTCAGTCTTGCTTTCGTTATCAAGCGCAACGTCAGAACTGCCACTCAGGTTTTACCTTTTCTAAAAAAAAAAAAGTATGGTTCAAATAGCTCTAAGCACTATGGGACTTAACATCGGAGGTCATCAGTCCCCTAGACTTAGAACTACTTAAACCTAACTAACCTAAGGACATCACACACTTCCATAACGAAGGCAGGATTCGAACCTGCGACCGTAGCAGCAGCGCGGTAAAGTCAAGCTGATCGTCAATCGTCATCTAACAGATCCTTCATTTTCTTTTCCATTCTTCTGTATGATATTCTTGTCAGGATCTTTGATGCATGAGCAGTTAAGCCATATTATTGCGCTTGTTTCGTACAGCTGGAACAGAAATACACTACTGGCCATTAAAATTGATACACCAAGAAGAAACGCAGATGAAAACGGGTACTCATTGGACAAATATATTATACTAGAACTGACATGTGATTGCATTTGCACGCAATTTGGGTGCATAGATCCTGAGAAATCAGTACCCAGAACAGCCACCTCTGGTCATAATAACGGCCTTGATACGCCTGGGCATTGAGTCAAACAGAGCTTGGATGGCGTGTACAGGTACAGCTGCCCATGCAGCTTCAACACGATACCACAGTTCATCAAGAGTAGTGACTGGCGTATTGTGACGAGCCAGTTGCTCGACCACCATTGACCAGAGGTTTTCAATTGGTGAGAGATCTGGAGAATGTGCTGGCCAGGGCAGCAGTCGAACATGTTCTGTGCAGGACCTGCAACATGCGGTCGTGCATTATTCTGCTGAAATGTAGGGTTTCGCAGGGATCGAATGAAGGGTAGAGCCACGGGTCGTAACACATATGAAATATAACGTCCACTGTTCAAATTGCCGTCAATGCGAACAAGAGGTGACCGAGACGTGTAACCAATGGCACCCCATACCAACACGCCGGGTGATACGCCAGTATGGCGATGTCGAATACACGCTTCCGATGTGCGTTCACCGCGATGTCGCCATACACGGATACAACCATCATGATGCTGTAAACAGAACCTGGATTCATCCGAAAAAATGACGTTTTGCCATTCGTTCACCCGCGTAAGTCGTTGAGTACACCATTGCAGGCGCTCCTGTCTGTGATGCAGCGTCAAGGGTAACCGCAGCCATGGTCTCCGAGCTGATAGTCCATGCTGCTGCAAACGTCGTCGAACTGTTCGTGCAGATGGTTATTTTCTTGCAGACGTCCCCATCTGTTGACTCAGGGATCGAGACGTGGCTGCACGATCCGTTACAGTCATGCAGATAAGATGCCTGTCATCTCGACTGGTAGTGATATGAGGCCGTTGGAATCCAGTACGGCGTTCCGTATTACCCTCCTGAACCCACCGATTCCATATTCTGCTAACAGTCATTGGATCTCGACCTATGCGAGCAGCAATGTCGCGATACAATGAACCGCAATCGCGATATGCTACAATCTGACCTTTATCAAAGTCGGAAACGTGATGGTACGCATTTCTTCTCCTTACACGAGGCATCACAATGTTTCATCAGGCAACGCCGGTTAACTGCTGTCTGTGTATGAGAAATGGGTTGGAAACGTTCCTCATGTCAGCATTTTGTAGGTGTCGCCACCGGCGCCAACCTTGTGTTAATGTTCTGAAAAGCTAATCATTTGCATATCACAGCATCTTCTTCCTGTCGGTGAAATTTCGCATCTTCGTGTTGTAGCAATTTTAATGGCCAGTAGTGTATCTACATAACACGGTGTCTGGTGGAGGATACTTCTGGTATCACTAACTGATCCCTCCTTTCCCTGTTCCTCTCGGGAATGGTGCATTGGAAGAATGATTCTCGGTAAGTCCCTGTATTAATTCTTATTTCTCCGATTTTCTCGTCGTGATCATTTCGCGAGACGTGTGTGGGGAGAAGTAAGTAAGTGCTCTTCCGAAGTTTCAGTAGTAAATCTCTTCGTGATGTACGACATCTCTCTTGCAGCGTCTGTCACTGTAGTTTGTTGAGAATCTCTGTAGCGCTGTCGCTCGGACCAAGCGATCTCGTGACGAATCTCGCCGCTCACCGTTGGATATTAATCTCCTCTATCAGCCCACCTGGTAAGGGTCGCAGATGGACGAACAATACTCAAGGATCGATCGAACAACTGCTTTCTAAGCCACATCTTTCGTGGATGAGTTACATTTCCTCAGTATTCTTCCTCTGAATTTCGATCTGGCGTATGATTTTCCTGCTTTTTGGCTTATATGGTATTTCCACTTAAGGTCGCGCTGGATTGTTATTACTAGATATTTTACAGTAGATAATGTTTCCAGTAATTTATGATCAGCAGTGCAGTTGTACGGTAATGCATTTCTTTTCCTATGTAGGCGCAATATGTTAAATTTATTTACGTTCAGTGTCAAGGGCCAGAGGATGTACCATTCACCAATGTTCTGTAGGACATTCTGCAAAACAATATTTTCTGCTGGCGTTGGTACTTTCATCGTCATCTGCGGATAGTCTTGAAAAGGTTCCGAAGCCTTTTACTAAATTATTTATATGCATTGTAAACAGTAACGGTGGTATCACACTCTCTTGAAGTACTCCGGAAATTACCTTTACAGTTGTCGATTTTGTTCCGTTAGAAGCGACGTATTGAGTTCTATCTGTAAGGAAGTCTTGAATGCAGTCGAAAATTCGGTCCGATAATGGGTAAGCTCGTATTTTTTCACTAAACGCTATAAAGAATCACCCTCCTCTAACATTACATTTTTTATTATTAACGATAACAGATACCATCTATGCTATCAACGCTTGCATAGGTTAAAATTATCTCAGCTGTTTCAGTAAAAGAATTCATATGATTTTGTGTACGATGTATTATATTTCAGGATGAAATGTACGGAATAGACATTAATATGCTACAATCGATATGTAGTAACACTTAAAATAACTCTTCTTTTTAAAATATTTGAAATTACGAAATTTCTGGTATACTTAAAATTCGTATTATTAATTTGTAACCTCCCCCCTCACTTATCGACCTTAATGACAGTGGAAAATGAAACCGCGTGTACCTAATGGGAGTTTTGGAAAAGCAATCGTCACCGAAGTTAACCTGTCGGTAAAGAGGGAGGAAAGGGTTACATCTAAATGAAAGGAAATGTGCTAATGAAACTGGTGGAAATCAATTTTGAAAAGGGGTAAAGTTAATAAAGAAAGTAAATGTGCGGCCGTTACGTTAACAATTAACTAGCGGTAATTAGATATTTGAGATTTGGGGGAAATCACGATCGCCAGTCCTAAGGACAATTACTATAGTAACTGAAAAAGAAAGGTTATTACACATATAATTAACACTAGAAGCGTGGCAAATGAAGGTTGACACGTGTAGTGTGAAAACTGAAAGTTTGTCAGAAGTAATAAATTTCGCTACACTCTGACTTAATTTAGCAAAAGAATTAATAAAACCGGAAAATCGAAAGTTAATTTAGTGGCTGAAGTTAATAGTGAGCTTTCTTTCTGAAGCACATCGACATTCAGTAAAATAAGGTTAGTCTTGGACTACCTCAACAATCATTTCAAAAGCTACTTGAATCTACGCAATTTAGAAATAAGAGAATTAACTTTGAACTTGAATTAAATGATTCTGAACAATTAACAATAGTAAAATTTAGTACGTACCAAGCTGAGCTGCAGTCACAGGTAACTAAAATACGGTAACAAAACTCGCACTCTTAATTTGTGCTTGTGCAATCTAAATATTGGAGCCAGCTACTGAACTTTGAAATTAAAGCAGTGAAATCTAATTATATTATTTTAATGCTGGCGTTTGAATTTCAACGACACTCGGGTTCATTTCGGAAAAGGAAGGGACCCTGCTTGGCAATGCAATTGGGACAATGAGCAACAAAGGTTCATGCTAAGTTGCTGTAATTTTGCGAGGCAAATGGAACAATTTGAAAAGCTGAGGTCTGCCATACAGTTCTGAAACTTTACGTGCTTTTAGTCTTCCTTGTTGGTTGATTGAAGGTTTGAAGCCGTCGATCGAGGAGGTGGCGACAGTCACTCATTGTCGGCCGTCGCTGTTGCAGAAGCTGGATGTTGGCGCGCCTTCTTCTCGACACGGTCACCAGGCGAAACGGGCTCTTGATGTGCGCCAGCTAATGCTTCCCGTCCGCGACACCATGTCAGAAACTATCATCGCGAGTCGAGCGCAATTACTTGCTGCCAAACCCCGAAAGCGCGGCAACTCGCGGGAGCGTCACACGACACCTGCTCCACTCGCTACTCCCGCCAGACTCTCCCTGTTCTGCCCGCGCTCCACGCGGCAGAGTTAACCCTACCAAAGATCCTACACACTTTGATTCTTCACACGACCTATCGACGTAATCGTTCGATAGCAGTTTTCCCTAGGCAAGACCCAGCGTAGAAATACAAATAATATTTACGAAACAAACCAATTATACATCGACATGAGTGCATAAATATATATATACAAACAGTAAAACAATTACAATATATAAAGAGACAGTAATGTCATATCTTGAGGTAACAAAACAAGGAAAAAAATAATAGTACAATAGATGGAAATAGGAGTATATGCATTTCCGGCGTTACACGTGCCCCACATTGTCTGAGGATGTTCGTGTAACGTAAACAGACTCAGAAAATGTCCCAAAAAAAGAAACAGCGGAAATGCATATGCTCAAAACATCAACAAAATTTAGCATTCGTCTAATTAATCATAAATCAATTTTTAGACCATAATAATTGAGTGGGGACACTCCTAATCTTATTCCACTCTGTCATCTTGCACAAAATAAAACAGGTTGACAACATATTAAAATTCATAGAAGATATAGAAAATGGTTTAGCTATTCCAAAATCATTAAAATTCGTAACACTATGAGAAATGGAATACTATTTGCAAAATTAATCAGAGTACATGGTCATAAAAACAGGTAGATCAAAATACGCAAATTAATAATTAATTACATAGAATACACATTTTTACATAACCTTTACATAATTAATATCTCGTCATGAGATTCCACTTAACGCTAAACAAGAAAATAATATTCAGTAGATCGAAAAAAACATAAATATTGACAGCAGAATTCTTTCACATCAGCTGTCCGGGAAGAAAAACTATTCCGCCTTTCGTACTCGCAAGTACAAAGAATGCCGACAGCGGCACAAGAGCCAACAGCGGCACAAGAGCCGACAGCGGCTCGCCTCGCCAGTATTGTTGCGCCCGCGTGTGCGGCACGCTTGATCTCACTCGCCCTTGTGACGGCGTTTCCAGAACGTCCGTTTCACTGAATTCTTTAGGAAAAACTCACTCCCGAGTAATCTCAAGGAGTCCCTTAATACTATCACAGTGGATAACTCAACACTGTCCATCATCACACGCATGTACTAGCCTGAAACTTAAAACAGCGTCTAAGTACATCGGCAATGACTAGTAAAACACATATTCATGAAATCTTACAGCTAGTTACAAAATCATATTTACATTGCTTAATCTACTGTGACTCAGCTGAAAACTTAAATTAGCAGCTTGGATTTTTCAATTGATAAATAATCACTCTCTCTTAAATCATTTAGTCAAAATTAATTACTTATTAATTACAACTTCTTTAATGACCTTGGTCAGTCAAAAGCATCGCAACATGGCACATCCTTAAATCTTCTAACTCGCTCGATTTCTCATGAGCTTTTACAAGTACTAAGTCTCCGATTGCAAACTTAGCAAAACGCGCTTTAGCGTCATGACGACGTATGCGAGCATCGGCTTTAAGCTTCATTACTTCTCGCAAACGATCTTTTTTCACACCAATACTAATGTCAATCCGTGGAGGGAATTTGATTATCTCTTCCAATTCACTTTCTACACTTTTGTCAATGCCGAAATTCCTCATGTTACGGCAGTTCAAACTCATTCCTACGTCAATGTCATCCGGCCAGTTAACAATGTGTATAGGCTGGTATTGCCTATGCACACCGTCTCCTGCCTCGTTAAAACTAACTACTATTGTTTTATCTTGGGACGTACATGTCAAAGTTTTGCTTTCGCAGTTAATCACTGCACGTTACTTTAATAGCCAATCTAACCCGATAATTACTTCCGTAGTTAAGTCTGGCACGACGACAAACTCTTGTTCAAATCGTGCCCCACATATCTCGAAGTTGACAAAAATCTGTTTTGTGACCGGTTTACTGGCCTTCCCAGTAGCACCGATAATTTTCACTCCTGTTACTGGCATAACTACGATGCCAGGTCTGTCTTTCAGTAACTCAAATATTTTCCCAGATACAGCACTCAATTCTGCACCGGTGTCAATCAACACGTTTAGTTGTAGGTCGTGCATATTAACAGACACTACTATCTGTCTACACTTGTCCTCGACTGTTTCTTTATTTTCCCACAGTAAATCCTCGTCTATATCCAGGTCATTCCAGAAAAAACCATCCGGCTTTGATCCTAAATCCGGTTTATCTGGCGGCTTTTTCAGCCTCTTTTCACATACAGTTTTAATTTCAATACGTTTGTCCTGAGGCTTTGTCTGTAGCTTCACCTCCAATACCGAAACCTTTTCCTGTAACTCGTCAACTAGTGAGTGTTGCTTTGCTATCAATTCACTAATTGTCACCCTCGTTGATTCCTCTTTAGCCAGATTGATCTCATCTGCCAATCTACCTGGAGACATGTGCCCAGTCGCATCTGAAATTACTTCCTCTGGATCTGCGCAACCCACACTGCTATCGTCTGACCGTATAACGTCAGCTCTAACCTCATATCCACTGTAATCTACGTGGTTTTCTACCAATCGTGTCCGGCTATCACTAAAATTTTCGTAATCTTTCTCCTTAATACTCTCGCAACGTTTAAACCGGAGGTTTGCGTCGGATGGGTCGGCTACTTCTATCACTATAACTTTCGGTAAAGTCTGCCGGTTAGGGCCAAAACTTTCCGTTACTACTTCAACACCTGACTCCTGCGGGACGAAACACGACGAATCTTGCTCGTGCTCCCCATTAACATCAACTATTTCTGGTAAAGTCTGCCGGTTAGGGCCAGAACTTTCCATCACTTCACAAATACTATCTTCCTGTGGGACGAGACGCGGCAAATTCTGCCCGCGCCCTCCATAAATGCTTCTCCCGTACAGGCCCCTATAATCTCTTAGTTCGTCGTATAAGCGACCGAACTGCCTTAACCAGACCTCATCCCTCTCTGCATCCCCTCGCTCGATGACGGACGTTTTATCCGACATCTGATCTTCTCTCAACAATTGCGAATCATTCTTAAACTCAATCTCCAGTTCCGCTGTGGGTATTACAGCTGGCACCTTATAATCGATTTCCGGAACACTACTTAAATTGTTCTCACTGACAGTGAATGTACCTTCTACTGCCGTGTATACAGCTGATCTACTACTTGTGGGCGCACTCCTTTCTCTTAACACTGGCACACTCTCCCGCCGTTGATTATTCCACACGGAATTTTCATACCGACGACACCTGGGTTTTCTCCTGCTATTGGGCCGCCAAAATTTCTCCACGCCCGGTCGGCCCCTCACCGGCGCGGCTAATGGTTTCCCTGTCTCGTCCCAGCAGATACGCTCCCCGGATGCTGCTGAGGCGGCTGATCACACCCTCTGGCGTTATTACTATTCTGTGAAGCCCGTATCACGTTAGTATGATACTGGTTTCCGTCATTCCTGTTATTATTTGCATTGTACCGATTGTTATTACGGTCCGAACCATTATTGTTATTGCGATCACACCCTCTGGCGTTATTACTATTCTGTGAAGCCCGTATCACGTTAGTATGATACTGGTTTCCGTCATTCCTGTTATTATTTGCATTGTACCGATTGTTATTACGGTCCGAACCATTATTGTTATTGCTGCCATGGATGCGGTATGCATTATTCCCGTGGTTATCGTTGTTGTGGTTGCTGTGGTACCCGTTGTTGTTACCACGGCCTCTGCCACTGTCGCGATTATTGCGCCAATTGTCCTCGTCCTCCACTCTTTCCAGGAAATCATTGATTGTCCTGTAATTGCTTCCTACGTATCGTTTTGTATCATCTGGAAGCTTCTTGTAGAGTTCCCAGACTATTTCGGATTCCGAGCGGCGGTCACGCAAATATTCCAACTTGCGGATCCAGCCCTCACAAAACTCCTTCATCGAACCGCGCGAATTCGCATCGAAAGGCCTCGATACGACAAATTCGCGCCAGACACTTTGCTGTTTTTGCTCTGACCAGTATTCAGCCAGAAACAAATTTTTAAATTCGTCAAAAGTCAGGTTCGTAATGTTGAGGTTTAAGCCCCAACGCTTGGCATCACCAGCCAACACATCAATAATCGCATTAATTTTTCTCTCATCAGTCCATGATCTGGGTAAAACTCTTTCACAATTTTTAATGAAATCCGTCGGGTGTATACCGCCTTTTTTCAAGGGGTCGAACCGCTCCTCTTTCGTCAACAACTCCGAACTATGTGCACAGATTGGCACATAGCTCTGTTTTTCGTCAAGTTTCCTTTCTAATTCCGACACCCTCGTAATCACTTGGCAAGTGGTTGTCGCAAGCGTTTCCACTTCCCTCTTTTTCTCTTCGCAGGTATTAGCCTGCTTCGTCACTTTGGTATCTACTTCGGATACTAAAGCCTTTAAAGTTTCCACCTTCTTTTGATCCTCTTTTTTCACTAATTGAATTTGTTCCGTCACCTTATTCTCGATGATCGGAGCAACTGATTCTCCTACACTTTTCTCGATTCTGCTAATTTCAGAATTAAAACGAGTATTTATGCTCGCAATTTCCGCCTGAACGCCTATCATTTCCTGTTTAAGATTACCGATTTCGGTATTAATTACAACAATATCTTCTTTGATTTTATCAACTTTTGTGTTAACAACTCCAACATTGTTGTTAACAACGTTAATAGCTTTGTTCTGATTGTCTAGCATCCGTTCAAATTTTTCAGACTGAGCTTCTTGCTTGACCGATTGACTCTTGATTTCGTTAATCAAAACGTTCAATAAATCAGTTAAATTCCCGGAAACTACCGGTTTTACTTCCGTAGCGGCTTCCTCTTTAATTGTCCCCCCGTATTCGTCATCAAGGGATTCAGATTTGATTTTCACTTCTGATTCCGAAACATTTTCTAAAGTTTGGAATTCCATTTCTGCTCTTTGTTGCGTTTCGCCGGTCGCGTCTTTCATGCTAGCCGCCTGCCCCTGAACAATGGGTACCGCGGTGCGCGTTTCCCACTGTTCGACCGATTGTTCCGTATCCAAGTCTACCAAATTTTGGCAATTGTTGCCTTCACTCATTTTAATAATTTTCAATATAACTGCCAAATCTCAACTCTAATTAGGATTCCTCACACGAATATTCTCGCTGACGTATCGACCATTTCGTAACCAGTACTTTGTTACGAGATTTGCACAATGCAAAATTCGTGTCCAGAACAACCTCAAATTTGAAGATTGTCCTGTCACCAGGTCGCCACGTGTAACCTCCCCCCTCACTTATCGACCTTAATGACAGTGAAAAATGAAACCGCGTGTACCTAATGGGAGTTTTGGAAAAGCAATCGTCACCGAAGTTAACCTGTCGGTAAAGAGGGAGGAAAGGGTTACATCTAAATGAAAGGAAATGTGCTAATGAAACTCGTGGAAATCAATTTTGAAAAGGGGTAAAGTTAATAAAGAAAGTAAATGTGCGGCCGTTACGTTAACAATTAACTAGCGGTAATTAGATATTTGAGATTTGGGGGAAATCACGGTCGCCAGTCCTAAGGACAATTACTATAGTAACTGAAAAAGAAAGGTTATTACACATATAATTAACACTAGAAGCGTGGCAACTGAAGGTTGATACGTGTAGTGTGAAAACTGAAAGTTTGTCAGAAGTAATAAATTTCGCTACACTCTGACTTAATTTAGCAAAAGAATTAATAAAACCGGAAAATCGAAAGTTAATTTAGTGGCTGAAGTTAATAGTGAGCTTTCTTTCTGAAGCACATCGACATTCAGTAAAATAAGGTTAGTCTTGGACTACCTCAACAATCATTTCAAAAGCTACTTGAATCTACGCAATTTAGAAATAAGAGAATTAACTTTGAACTTGAATTAAATGATTCTGAACAATTAACAATAGTAAAATTTAGTACGTACCAAGCTGAGCTGCAGTCACAGGTAACTAAAATACGGTAACAAAACTCGCACTCTTAATTTGTGCTTGTGCAATCTAAATATTGGAGCCAGCTACTGAACTTTGAAATTAAAGCAGTGAAATCTAATTATATTATTTTAATGCTGGCGTTTGAATTTCAACGACACTCGGGTTCATTTCGGAAAAGGAAGGGACCCTGCTTGGCAATGCAATTGGGACAATGAGCAACAAAGGTTCATGCTAAGTTGCTGTAATTTTGCGAGGCAAATGGAACAATTTGAAAAGCTGAGGTCTGCCATACAGTTCTGAAACTTTACGTGCTTTTAGTCTTCCTTGTTGGTTGATTGAAGGTTTGAAGCCGTCGATCGAGGAGGTGGCGACAGTCACTCATTGTCGGCCGTCGCTGTTGCAGAAGCTGGATGTTGGCGCGCCTTCTTCTCGACACGGTCACCAGGCGAAACGGGCTCTTGATGTGCGCCAGCTAATGCTTCCCGTCCGCGACACCATGTCAGAAACTATCATCGCGAGTCGAGCGCAATTACTTGCTGCCAAACCCCGAAAGCGCGGCAACTCGCGGGAGCGTCACACGACACCTGCTCCACTCGCTACTCCCGCCAGACTCTCCCTGTTCTGCCCGCGCTCCACGCGGCAGAGTTAACCCTACCAAAGATCCTACACACTTTGATTCTTCACACGACCTATCGACGTAATCGTTCGATAGCAGTTTTCCCTAGGCAAGACCCAGCGTAGAAATACAAATAATATTTACGAAACAAACCAATTATACATCGACATGAGTGCATAAATATATATATACAAACAGTAAAACAATTACAATATATAAAGAGACAGTAATGTCATATCTTGAGGTAACAAAACAAGGAAAAAAATAATAGTACAATAGATGGAAATAGGAGTATATGCATTTCCGGCGTTACAAATTGTACAATCTAAGTCTAGTTATTAAATTTATTTCTGGATTTATTTATAAAATAATGATATAATTCGGGAAGATTCTTCTTTGGTAAAGAACGTTTGTAAACTCTTTTGCTTTCTCAACTCTTTGGAATAATATGAGTACCACAGAATGTAAGTAGTGGTGGGCATGCCTCTGATGTGTGTGTCCTGTTGTGTGGCTAGGGCCTTCCATCGGGTAGACCGTTCGCCGGGTGCAAGTCTTTCGATTTGACGCCACTTCGACGACTTCCACGTCGATGGAGATGAAATGATGATGATTATGACAACACAACACCCAGTCCCTGAGCAGAGAAAAATCTCCGACCCAGCCGGGAATCAAAACCGGGCTCTTAGGACTGATACTGTCGGGCTGACCACTCAGCTACCGGGAGCGGACATGCCTCTGATGGAAGTTGACGTTTTTTGAGTTTGTCACCAAGTACATAATTATTGGCTTTTTTGAATGCGGAAAATGTAAAAACGGTGTGATGTTGAAAGGTATCATAAAGAATAAAATTGAAGAATAAGACAGGTAAATGTTCATCAGCTATTTAGTCGTCAAGAACCTATAAAACCGAAATTTCAGCTGCAAGAATGTACCCCTAGACAAAACTGAGCCATCGACAAAAACAACGAAATAATGAAGAATATTTTGCATATCTTACGCCTCTCGAAGCTTTCAAAAATTGTGCAAAGAATGAGAAGTTTAATAGTGATGTGTGGGAGGGTAAGATTACAACGCCAGTGCGCGCCGGTGTCAAATACCTCTCTGAAGTCAACGAGAACGGCATCAACCTGAGCGCTGTTTTTTACATCGGTATGGTTGCCAGAAAGGGACAGGGTGAGCTGATTACGCAAAGTCTTTGCTTGCAGAATACCCCGTTGATTTTGGTTCTCCACAAATTCTGTAATTCGCAAGTGGACTGTGTAATGGTTCTTTATTTACGTGACCATTACGGCATTCCAACCCCAGTTGTCGATACCAGTATTCGCAATTGGTTTTATTAATGTATAGGAACTCCGATGTATCGATATATTATAGTGATATGGATCTTGCGTGTATTCATTTCTGTGAGACAGTCATAATCTTTGACTTAGTTGTAACCGTTTTGGCGCGAATGCGCACAGAGCAGTCTTTGTTTCACTTTGCAGAAGTTAAGTTGTTATTTCGCTTTGTAAAGGAACAGTCAAGTCTTGTGTTTGGTTAAAGTGGAAATTAAATATATGAAGATTGATACAAAACTGTTTTCTTGATGATGTGACAATTAAGAGGAAGTATATGTGAATTTACAACAAGTTTAATAAAAATGTGGATCGTGAACACCAAGTCAAAAATTATTTCTACGATACCATTGTTCTGATCTGGGATTGTTTGATCGTTAAGAATTTCCTGGAAAATGCATTTGCTAGGTCTTCAAATATTGCTAAAATACAGATCTGGACCTTTTAGCAGTCAAAGTGGAATCACCCTAGAATCAACAAGATGAGCCATAACAACTTCGACGAAATCTACGTGGCAGTCCATTCAAGATAAGTGCCAAAACTAATGACTTTTCTACAGTGACTTCATTATTTCCATTCTGACGATACCATCCACAGTCAATAACTTTGTTGCATAAATAGTTCTCGGTTTACTTGCCGCGTCAAATTTGGATAAAATCCCGAGCTTTCGATGACTACCTCCGTCATCTTCGTCAGCGCTAAAACTGAATGTCGTGGACCGGTGAGGCTTCCGCTTTTATAAGCAATGGACGGCTTCTCATTGGTTGGATGACGTCACGGTGAAAACGGCGCGTACGGAGGCGGCGGCCTCTATTTCCCTAGATTTTGTTTGCGCGCTTTATCCAGCGTTACTTGCAGCGCCATCCATTGCAACAGGCGGAGAACTGTGAGGAATGTATGAAGTCGCCCTCTGTGCTCTTTCTTTATCAACTGCGCGCTTCCATGCATTGCTGAGTTCATATCCGGAGTCTCTGTTGAAATTATTTTCACAAAGTCTAATTTCAACTGTTTCTCTGATGACAGAGTCCCAATACTTTGAAGCGTGAGCCAGTATTCTTGTTTCATCAAATAAAATCTTATGTTTATTTAACAAACTGTGCTCAGCCACTGCTGATTTTTCTAGATACCAGTAATTCAGGTGACGCTGAGGTTCACTGCTTGGTGCAACCAGTGGTTGCTTAAGGTCAATCCCTCCAAAACCACCCCTTCCTTCCGCCTCCTCGATTTTTCTCTAAGCATCTATGGCTGTCCTATCGCTCTCACCCCCACCCTTAAGTACCTTGGCGTCACCCTCGACCGTCGCCTCTCCTGGACCCCCCATCTCTGCACAATCCAAGCCAAGGCACGCTCCCGACTCCGTCTCCTCAAGCTCCTTTCCGGCCGTACGCGGGGTCTGGACCTCTCCACCATACTCCACACCTATAAATCCCTCATCCGCCCTATCCTCTGTTACGCCCATCTGGCCTGGATCTCCGCCCCCCCTACCTTTTACAAATCCCTTCAGATGCTTGAACGCCATTCTCTCCGCCTCGCCTATCGCATCCGTCTCCCCTCCCCCATGCGGATCCTGTAAGACCTAATTCCGTTCCCCCACCTCCTCCTTTTCCTCGAACAGATACGGATCCTCTACACCTCCCGTAAACTCGATCCTTCTCACCCGCTTGTCTCACCCATCGTCTCCCATCCCCGCCCGCTGCCACGCCTGTATTCCCACGTCCCACCCGGTCTCCATCTCTCCACCCTTCTTACCCTCTCCCAAAGTGGCTTCCGCCAGTTCCCCCTCCCTGATGATGCCCTCTACCACTCCTATCAACTTTGATCCTCCCCTCCCACTTCCTGTGTTTTTTCCTTTGGGCACCCTCCCTCCCTTCTCTCTCCTTTTCCCCCATCCCCCCTTCCTCCACCCCTCTTCCCCCAGGCTTCCCCTCCCCCTTCCTCCCTCCCCCCTATCTCCCCTGCCCTTGGCATCTCTGCTCTCCCCTCTCCCTCTCCCACCCCTCTCCTCCTCTCTTGGCAGGTCCCTGCACTCGAACACGCTCAGTGGACATTTGCGCGCCAGAGATCATCGCCATCAGTGTCTCGTGTGTGTGCCTTCGTGTTTGTGTTTAGTGTTCTTTAGCCGTCACGCCACCACCGTTCACCTGTGCCGTCGCAGTCGTCCGTGTTTTGTGCACCGTGTCAACAGGTTTTGGTGTTTTTTCTTGTCCAGCGTGAACGGCTTCGTGTATATTGTTTTCCGTGTCTACAGTTTTTTCCCGCCATTTTTATTGTATTATCTGTACCTCCTTTATGTCATGTATTGTACCACTCGCGGCTGAAGAGCAGCGTACTATGCTACTGGCAGCCCACATTTGTACAAGGTGTTTAAAATAACAGTTAAGAAAAAAAAGGTGACACTGATGTTCCACACAGCGATCGGCAACAGTTCTTATAGATTGGCCCACATAATTTTTGCTACACTCGCAAGGAATGCTGTAAATTCCTGCTACTCTCAGCCCGAGACTATCTTTCACGGGTCGCAACATTTCCTTAACCTTCCCGGGTGGCCGCAAGACTGGTCCGATTCCCTGCCGGCTCAGGACTCTGCCGATCTTGCTCGTCGTTACACCGCAGAATGGTAGCCGCGCGATGTGCTAGACCTCTTGATCTGTTCGAACAGCGCCCTTCCCAGGTTTCTTCGCCAGAGTAGATCTGATATCACGATCAGAGTATCCATTTTTTCTGAATACCGACGTCAGGTGGTGAATCTCGGAGCCGAGGCGATCCTTGTCCGAAATAGTCCTTGCTCTGTGCACCAAGGTATTTCTTGTTGCCCGATAAAGCGAACATATGCTGCGTGAACAACATTATTAATCTGATTTCTAACCTACTTTGCAAGTGGTAGTATTGCTAGAACTGTCACATGAGCTGCTGGTAACAATTCCACGCCAACGCGTCCGGTGTGCTCTTTCGAGTGGATGACTATCACTTCGTCTGGTGAGAGAGTGCAGAGTATCAGAGGAAAGAAGAACAGATAAACGGCGTAGCAACGCAAGTGCCGGGCGATTTTCAGTACTGAGTGAATCATACTGGAGGTGCCTGTGTCTCGGTGATGTGACGACACCGTGTAGGGCGGCTGTCGGCGATGCTCGCGGGCAAGCAGCCAGCAGGCCGGCTCGTTGGCATGCGGCCCGCGGAGGCGGCGTGCGGCCGGGGCTCGGATTGCCAGCAGCTGTGATTAGGCACGCACGTCCGCCGCCATTGTCGACAGCACCGGGGACGGCGCACCATTTCCGGAGCACCCTGGGTTTAAGCGCTGTCTCGCGCCGCCCCGTGTCCGTGACTCGCCTCCAGAGGATACCTGGCGAGAAGCAAGAAGCCGATAGCGGCCATTCACTCTAAAACAAGAGCCGAATCTGTCTGTGTCCAGCATCCAAAGTAATGAGGAAAGCACAGCGTCGTAACCTGGTGTCAATTCGATAAAAGCAACAGACTGGGATGAAGATAAGACAAAGTGATTAAGAGGAAAAAAGATAAACAGCCACAGTTCCGCCTTCGACCGTAATTATTGTTCATTTTCCACTAATGATTAGTTTTGGCTGCGGTTTCTCAAGCGGTAGCTGACGCGTGTAAAGATAAGCTACCAAGCTTTCAGTCATTAGCATCTGGCGGGCGATCACAAAACTTACAAGTAGTCCTGCTTTTTCTGTTTGTTGCTGTTTCATATTCCTCACCCCACACCGGTGCGGGGTGGCTTATCAGCGGTAAGAAAACTATTTATTTCTGTTACTTAATTTAAAAAAAATAAAACTACAGCCATTTCTACTATTACAAAACTACAATAAACCATTAATCATTTCCCCAACAACTAATACTACTACAAGCACTACAGAATTTGTTCTCTGTTTATTCATTCATTTTGGTGCATTTAATTTGTAGATGGTTGTTTTCGCTACTGGATTGTCCTTCGTACTACTCTGGTCGACAGCCTTTGTCTGCTGTAATTCCTTGGGTTCACAAATGGCTCTGAGCACTATGGGACTTAACATCTGAGGTCATCAGTCCCCTAGATCTTAGAACTACTTAAACCTAACTAACCTAAGGACCTCATACACATCCATGCCCGAGGCAGGATTCGAACCTGCGACGGTAGCGTTCACGCGGTTCAAGACTGAAGCGCCCAGAGCCGCTCGTCCACACCGGCCGGCGCGATTCCTTGGGCGTCGAGCAGCACGTCAGCAGCGTTTCCACTACAGCAAGCAATTCTACCCATCACTGTTACGTCTCAAAAAATGTTCAAATGTGTGTGAAATCTTATGGGACTTAACTGCTAAGGTCATCAGTCCCTAAGCTTACACACTTCTTAACCTAAAGTATCCTAGCACCACCGCAATGTAGATTCTTCGGACAGTATTTTATTCAGTGCTAATCTACCTCAGTTATATTCTCTCCATCTGCAGAGTATATTGTTTAGTCTGGATGGCAGCATGCTGACTTATCGTTGAATGCCTCGTGAAGTCTTCGTTGACCCTCCTAGATACTTCGGCTGCAGTATCATCCAAGGTGCGCCAGGTCGACTCGCTCCTTAGTGCTGCTTTGTGATCCCAACATTCTTAGCACCTGATATCCATTGCCCACTGCATCTTCATAGAGTGTGCAATCCCACAATGTGTGTTCTGGTGTGCCCACACTGCTATCGTTCATCTGTCTCCTGATTTTGTATAGATAAGGTAAAGACATGCTAAAGACGGCGTTCTTTTGTTTGTTAGAAGCACATCGACTAAACGTTGGATGGACCCACATTGGGATCGGAGAGCGTTAGGGCAGGGAAAGTTGGGAGGTTTCTTACGCTCTTAGGGTTTGCAAGAGGAATCTGATGGGGTATAATGTGAACATGAGAGTATGTGAGCAGGATAAGCAGGAAGCAGAAGAGTAGGGTGTGGGCTGGGCAATGGGGCGGAAGGGAAAGCGGCAGTCACGATCGAGATAGGGACAGTAAGCCCTGATGTTGAATAGGGTAGGGTGGGAGTGTTACAGAGGATTGGAAGGATAAATATCGAGACAGATTTCACTGTTTGAGAGGGGGAGTCGGTTGAAGTTTCGTTTGGGTAGGGTATAGAGAGTGTGTTGTTGGAGGGACGATGGGATTTGTTATGGCTCGCAGCTAACCAGGATAAGTAATCAGAGAAGAAATATATGGGCTGTGGGATTCTATTTTGGGGTTGGTGCAGCATATACCTAGCCAAGACTAATTGAGTTCTGTAACAAGTTTCAGCTAGTAATAGCGAATACCCTGTTTAAGAATCACAAGAGGAGGAGGTATACTTGGAAAAGGCCGGGAGATACGGAAAGATTTCAATTAGATTACATCATGGTCAGACAGAGATTCCGAAATCAGATACTGGATTGTAAGGCGTACCCAGGAGCAGATATAGACTCAGATCACAATGTAGTAGTGATGAAGAGTAGGCTGAAGTTCAAGACATTAGTCAGGAAGAATCAATACGCAAAGAAGTGGGATACGGAAGTACTAAGGAATGACGAGATACGTTTGAAGTTCTCTAACGCTATAGACACAGCAATAAGGAATAGCGCAGTAGGCAGTACAGTTGAAGAGGAATGGACATCTCTAAAAAGGACCATCACAGAAGTTGGGAAGGAAAACATAGGTGCAAAGAAGGTAGCTGCGAAGAAACCATGGGTAACAGAAGAAATACTTCAGTTGATTGATGAAAGGAGGAAGTACAAACACGTTCCGGGAAAATCAGGAATGCAGAAATACAAGTCGCTGAGAAATGAAATAAATAGGAAGTGCAGGGAAGCTAAGACGAAATGGCTGCAGGAAAAATGTGAACACATTGAAAAAGATATGATTGTCGGAAGGACAGACTCAGCATACAGGAAAGTCAAAATAACCTTTGGTGACATTAAAAGCAACGGTGGTAACATTAAGAGTGCAACAGGAATTCCACTGTTAAATGCAGAGGAGAGAGTAGATAGGTGGAAAGAATACATTGAAAGCCTCTATGAGGGTGAAGATTTGTCTGATGTGATAGAAGAAGAAACAGGAGTCGATTTAGAAGAGATAGGGGATCCAGTATTAGAATCGGAATTTAAAAGAGCTTTGGAGGACTTACGGTCAAATAAGGCAGAAGGGATAGATAACATTCCATCAGAATTTCTAAAATCATTGGGGGAAGTGGCAACAAAACGACTATTCACGTTGGTGTGTAGAATATACGAGTTTGGCGACATACCATCTGACTTTCGGAAAAGCATCATCCACACAATTCCGAAGACGGCAAGAGCTGACAAGTGCGAGAATTACCGCACAATCGGCTTAACAGCTCATGCATCGAAGAATAATATACAGAATATACAGAAGAATGGAAAAGAAAATTGAGAATGCGCTAGGTGACGATCAGTTTGGCTTTAGGAAAAGTAAAGGGACGAGAGAGGCAATTCTGACGTTACGGCTAATAATGGAAGCAAGGCTAAAGAAAAATCAAGACACTTTCATAGGATTTGTCGACCCGGAAAAAGCGTTCGACAATATAAAAATGGTGCAAGGTGTTCGAGATTCTGAAAAAAGTAGGGGTAAGCTATAGGGAGAGACGGGTCATATACAATATGTACAACAACCAAGAGGGAATAATAAGAGTGAACGATCAAGAACGAAGTGCTCGTATTAAGAAGGGTGTAAGACAAGGCTGTAGCCTTTCGCCCCTACTCTTCAATCTGTACATCGAGGAAGCAATGATGGAAATAAAAGAAAGGTTGAGGAGTGGAATTAAAATACAAGGTGAAAGGATATCAATGATACGATTCGCTGATGACATTGCTACCCTGAGTGAAAGTGAAGAAGAATTAAATGATCTACTGAACGGAATGAACAGTCTAATGAGTACACAGTATGGCTTGAGAGTAAATCGGAGAAAGACGAAGGTAATGAGAAGTAGTAGAAATGAGAACAGCGAGAAACTTAACATTCAGGATTGATGGTCACGAAGTCAATGAAGTTAAGGAATTCTGCTACCTAGGCAGTAAAATAACCAATGACGGATGGAGCAAGGAGGACATCAAAAGCAGACTCGCTATGGCAAAAAAGGCATTTCTGGCCAAGAGAACTCTACTAATATCAAATACCGGCCTTAAGTTGAGGAAGAAATTTCTGAGGATGTACGTCTGGAGTACAGCATTGTATGGTAGTGAAACATGGACTGTGGGAAAACCGGAACAGAAGAGAATCGAAGCATTTGAGATGTAGTGTTATAGACGAATGTTGAAAATTAGGTGGACTGATAAGGTAAGGAATGAGGAGGTTCTGCGCAGAATCGGAGAGGAAAGGAATATGTGGAAAACACTGATAAGGAGAAGGGACAGGATGATAGGACATCTGCTAAGACATGAGCGAATGACTTCCATGGAACTAGAGGGAACTGTAGAGGGCAAAAACTGTAGAGGAAGACAGAGATTGGAATACGTCAAGCAAATAATTGACGACGTAGGTTGCAAGTGCTACTCTGAGATGAAGAGGTTAGCACAGGAAAGGAATTCGTCGCGGGCCGCATCAAACCAGTCAGTAGATAGACTGATTACAAAAAAAAAAAAAAAAAAAAAAAAAAAAAAAAAAAAAAAAATTGGGACAAATGATGGACGACTGGCTAGAAAGGAACCAATAAGGTGGATAGCTTTAACTGAAAGTGCTTATGTCAGGAGTTTTAAGCGGAGGCCAGAATGCCATACGCAGTCATTAACATTAACTCTGCTGATGACTGGTATAAATCAAAAGAGAAGAGTACAACAATGTTCCGGGAAATTCAGGAATACAGAAATACAAGTCACTTAGGAATGAAATAAATAGGAAAACCAGGGAAACTTAGACGAAATGCTTGCATGAAAAATGCGAAGAATTCGAAAAAGAAATGATTGTCTGAAAGATTGACTGAGCATATAAAATAGTCAAAACAACCTCTGGTGAAAATCAAAGCAACGGTGGTAACATTATGAGTGCGATGGTAATTCCACTGATAAATGTAGAGGAGAGAGCGGGTAAGTGGAAAGAGTCACCTGGAGGCCTCTATGAGGAGGAGCACAGGTCTAATGACGTGATAGAAAATGTTCAAATGTGTGTGAATTCCTAAGGGACCAAACTGCTGTGGTCATCAGTCCCTAGACGTACACACTACTTAAACTAACTTAAAACTAACTTATGCTAAGAACAATACACACACTCATGCCCGAGGTAGGATTCGAAACTCCGGCGTTAGCGTCCGCGCAATCCATGACACAGCGCCTCAAATCGCGCGGCCACTCCGCGCGACACGTGATAGAACAGAAACAGAAGTCGAGATAGGAGACCCAATATTAGAATTAGAATTCAAAAGTGTTTTGAAAGGCAAAATGGATGATAACATTCCATCAGAATTTCTAAGATCAATGAGGGAAGTGGCAACAAGACGACTATTCACGTTGGTGTGTAGAACGTACGAGACTGGCGATACAGCATCAGACTACCTGAGGAAAATAGACAAAAATTTGTCGATCTTAAAATGGTGCAAGTTGTTCGAAATTCAGAGAAAAATAGGGGTAAGCTATATGGAAAACCGTGTAATGTACTACCCCGCACAAGAGCCAAGAGGGAGCAATGAGACTGGAAGACCAATAACAAAGTGCTCGGTTTGAAAACGATGTAAGAGAGGGATGTAGTCTTTCGCCCAAACTGTTCAGTCTATACACCGAAAAGCAATAACGGAAATAAAAAAATGGATCAAGTGTGGGATTAAAATTCAAGGTGAGAGGATATGAATGATAAGATTCGCTGATGACATTGTTATCCTCAGTGAAAGTGAGGAAGAATTACAGGACCTGTTGAATGGAATGGACAGTATAATCACTATAAAATGTGATTTGCTAGTAAATCGATGAAACAAGATTGTAGTGAGAAGTAGCAGAAATGAGGACAGCAAGAAACTTAACTTCGGAATTGATGATCGCGAAGTAGATGAAGTTAAAAAATTCTGCTATCTAGGTAGCAAAATAGCCCATGTCCGACGGAGCAAGGAGGACATAAAAAGTGAACTAGCACTGGGGAAAACAACATTCCTATGAAAGATAGTAGCAAACATAGCCTTAATCCGAGGAAGAAATTTATGAAGAATATAATTTGGGCACAGCATAGTATGGTAATGAAACATGGACTGTGTGAAAACTGGAACAGAAGGGAATGGAGGCATTTCAGATGTGATGCTACAGAAGAAGTTAGTGAACTGATAAAGTGAGGAATAAGGTGTTTCTCCGCAGACTCGGCGAGGAAAGGAATCTATGGACAAAACTGACAGTAAGAAGGGACAGGACGGTAGCACATCTGTTAAGACATCAGGGAATAGCTTCCATGGTACAAGAGGGAGCTGCAGAGGCTAAAAAACTGTAGAGGAAGACAGAAATTCAAGTACATCCAGCAGATAATTGAGGACGTGAGTTGCAATTGCTGTCGAGATGAAGTGTAGCTCAGGAGAGGAATCCATGGCGGGCTGCATTAAACCAATTTGATGAGTGAGACTGGAGTAGCATTGTCTTCAAACTGATCCTCGATGGCCAGCGAAGAGACGTCTGGAGGCGCCGACGCCGTAGGCAGCGGTTGTATACCTACCTGGCCGTCGCCCGCCATACGATCCACAACGAGGAGGTCTGGGGTACCAATTCATTTCACAGCAGTGGTTGTCACGCACGCCCGCCTTACAGCTCAGCGGTACGTCGACGATGTTCGAAGCCCCATTTTGTACCGTTCATGGCAAGCCATCCTGGGCTTATATTTCAGCAAGATAACGTCCATCCGCATACGGCGAGAGATTCTACTGCTTGTCTTCGTGCTTGCCAAACCCTATCATGGCCAGCAAGGTTGCCGAGTCTTTCCTCAACTGAGATCGTTTGCGGCTTTGTGGGCAAGTCCCTCCAACCAGCCCGGGATTTTGGTGATCTATCTCGTTAATTGGACAAAATTTGGTACGAAGTCACTCAGCAAAACATCCAACAACTCTGTCAATCAATGCTAAGCCGAACAGCTGCTTGCATAAGGGCCGGAGACGGACCAACTTCCTCAATTTTTTCCTTGAATAAATCATTTAATTTTTCGGAAATTGCAATCATTTTCTGTCCTGCACATGTAGATCACATCTGCCAGTTTCCATTCCTTTCGATAATTCCTTCGTGGTGCTTCGCCTTTTTTTGTCTTCGTGTATTAACGGAAGCCATCATATTTTGTCAGTGACGATTTGAAAGTTTTTTTTATGAAATTCAGCTAAGCTACACTGATACGAAACTAAAGATACGACTAGAAAGGAATATTGAATTTATAGTGATTTGCTGCCTAGCACTCTGTGTAGTAGGGACTCATTGTAAGCTTCAACAACAATCGCAATCTTTGTATTAAAAACTAGTTCAAGCTCGTTAACATTAATAGTAATGATAGCACCCACATACTCGAACATAAAATGTAAATCGTTCGCAGCAGACAGTTCGTAATAATAGAGGCACCATTCCACGTAGTGGAAAATGTAGGTCTTCGGAAATATTTCTTCTTAGCCACGGAGAGATGTTATCCATTTCTCTCGTGATATAGAAACAGAGTCATTGTAACTGGACTACGTCAGGTAAAGAAGCGAGAAATCGTACTGTATGAGCAAATGAAAATACCACTTATGCCTTGACCTCCTCCCCTATTTCATTTCCGCGTAAATCTGTTTTTGTGCCTATAAGGCATCGCACATTTGCTTATAGTCTCAATTCAGAACTGATTTTGGCTGCCGGTCGCTGTGGCCGAGGACTTCTGGGCGCTTCAATTCCGGAACCGGGCTGCTGCTACGGTCGCAGGTTCGAATCCTGCCTCGGGCATGGATGTGTGTGATGTCCTTAGGTTAGTTAAGTTTAAATAGTTCTAAGTCTAGGGGACTGATGACCTCACATGTTAAGTTCCATAGTGCTTAGAGCCATTTGAACCATTTGAACCTGATTTTCACTAGGTTTTAACACTAAAATGATCAAGAAGATCGTAAATTAAAGGTGTTACTATAATGCTTAACTGTTCAGTGAACTATTAACTGTTGCAACGCAGTGATTCAGTTCTGTTTCAGTATAACTTTAAATTTGATTCGTTATGATTATTAATTATTTCTGTTTGTTTAACTGTAATTTGTGTTAAGTTGTACTCCACTGGCGGGTTCCCGTAGCGCATATCATGCTTAGCGACCATTCAAGTTTTCAGTTATGTTTTACACCGAAGTCTTGGTGCGTAAATAATAAGATCAGCCATACATAAGTCATTCAGTTCAATTACTTTGTTGCTCCGAGAAAGCTGAAAGCAAATTCAAACTGTAAACTCTGTCGAGAAATACC
The DNA here is from genome assembly GCF_021461385.2 of Schistocerca piceifrons. Taxonomy (NCBI): domain Eukaryota; kingdom Metazoa; phylum Arthropoda; class Insecta; order Orthoptera; family Acrididae; genus Schistocerca; species Schistocerca piceifrons. The sequence continues at coordinate 315,389,511 of NC_060141.1, read as the reverse complement.
TTATTGTTCCCTGAAACAATTGTAAACTATGGAATGATGAACAATATTATTACAAACTGGGTGAACGGTGCACACACAGTTCACATCTGAAACCTGCTGGCATATTCGTCCACGATTTGACAGTAAGTATGCTGAAGGTATTCTTACGGTAAGAACAGTACATTCCCTGTTTTGATGTGAATTTGATATTATGCCAGAACAATGGCCGGCTGTGAATAATATCCTTAGTCGAGTCCACATTCGAATTTGGCGAGAGTTATTGGGTCGTTCTCACGGAAATATGACTCATATTCCTCCGCGATATACGGCTTAAAATGAAATGCGACTTTGCTGTAGCGCTAGAAATACATTTCTCATCGGGGGAACCTTGGTGGTTCTCCTTTAGATAGAAATAAAAATGATTTTCTTTAGCGATAATAACAAAAAATGCTGTTTCATTCATAATTAATCGCTTACCTGACATTTGCTTCTTACTCACTATTAAAATTTTATACTGTATATAAAAAAGAATGAAACCTGTCTACTGTGCCAAACTTAGTTTTAAAACGTCATTCACTTTAGATTATTTGTGCATGTTATCATCTTCCAGATGAAACTTGGCATAACGGTAGTGAAAGATGCAGCGACTCAGTGTTTAAAATATGTAGAATTTAAAAATGTTTTTGGTCGAAAATATTTTTGTTTTATTTTATAACTGGCTTCGAGCTATATGATAATTTTCAGATGTATCTGTCTTCGAGATCTAGTGTATGAAACATAAAAAACTTGTAACCAGGCTAGGCACTGTCAAAATATGTAAACAAATAGTGAGACTTTGAAAAAGAAATACGAATGATTCGTACTGTAGGCAGGCTGATGGTAATCTTGCACAACGGGTATTTTAAATACATCAGTGTCACCTCCTTCCCATTCCCGTGCCTAAGAATGCCAGTCAATCTTACCCACAACGTTCTTTCAGAATTTCACCACCCACATTCACAACGTACCCTAAGAGTCAACTGTAATCAGTACAGTCACAAATCAGCCTAGCAGTTCCGAATATTACCCATTGTTTTCTATTATTTTTTCATAAATCTCTTTCCAGCTCCCATTCCCATCTACACTCCACCTCTAGGGATGAAGTGTTATCGGGACTGTCACTGATCAGCACAACAACAACGAAAGCAATTGATTCCACATTAATGTCGGTAGTTTTGGATTATTTCCACATTTGCCATCATCTCGTCACACAACCGCATCCCTAGGGATGCTAGTGGTGTTCTATCTCCTAGAATTTTCTATCTCCTAGTAAGCCAAATGGGTACTACAGTTGAGTGAAATGTCACCAGGTATTTATCACCACCTACCGTCATCCTTAAAGGTACCTTAGTTACAATGTACTTGTTTTTTGTTTTTTTTCCACAGATTGTACGTCAAATACGTACCAGCTTTGTCTGAAATTGCTCCAGACTCTCCTCAACCATACTGATCTGCACGCACACACACACACACACACACACACACACACACACACACATGCTCAGCAGCCGAGCGTGCGGTGATTCTAAACTTCTGAGTGGACTGAAACTCTGTGCCATACCGGGACTCAGAGACCTTTGCCTTTCGCGGGAAAGTGCTCTATCGACATGGCTATCCAAGAATGTCTCAGAACTTCGCTTTCGCCTGCGGTTCAAGAAAATTAGATTTACAGTTTTCTTTTCCATGCACATCTAGGTCCTTAGAGTCGGAAAGCTGATCACAATCAACTCATGTATTGATGCTAGATGTCCATCGAGTTCACGAGTCAATGTGCAGTTACGTCACCTTTTATTTACGAGTGGTGCCTGCTGCCTGAGCGACAAATGGGAGTCACGAAAGGTGGCTCACACTTTTGAGTACTCACACAAGAATGGCAATAAATTCAAGACATTCAACGTTGGTGCCCCTGGACAAGCATTATGTTTTAAACATCATTTAAGTCAATGTATCGTATTTAGTTTCTGGTTTGTGTGCCCGCGTATACCTTTGATGAACCTCTTTCTTGAGACCTCCTGGCAGTTTAATATTGTGTGCTGGACCAGGAGTCGAACCGGGACCTTTGCCTTTAGCGGCCAAGTGCTCTACCAGCTGAGTTTTCCCCGTATGTGTCCACTTCCGCCGGACCTCTTTCCTACCTTCCAAAGGAGAGAGGTTCGGACGGAAGTCCAGCTGCGGTGGTGGGTTGTGAGCCAGGCTTGAGATAGCTCACGTGGTAGAGCACTTGGCTGCGGAAGTCAAAGGTCCCAGCTTCGAGTCCCTCTCTGGCACACAGTTTTAGTATACCAGGAGGTAACAACGAAGAGGCCCATAATTAAAGTACCAAGGTTAAAAATAAACAAAATACTAGACAGAGACTTAAATGATATTAAAATACATCACTTGTATAAGGACTACAACGTTGTGTTTCTTGAACTAGCGTTCTTATATGGCGCTTAAAAGTCTGAGTCACCTTCCGTGGCTATCACTTGTTGCTCAGTCAGCAAGCATGCAGGTAATAAACGGTGACGTAACTAGGCATTGACATGTGAACTCGAGGGAAACCCAGCATCATTTCATATTAATATGATTTGTATCTCATCGACTCTACGTTTCTAAATGTTCATAGAAATTAAAGTGGAACTTTTCTTCTGTTTTTGAACAGCTTCTTCACGGATGTTGATGGTACTCCTACGCCCTTTAGCTCTGTGACTGAAATCGTTGATCCAATTCGTTTACTTAAACATGGCATTTAGAAATAAAATAAACAGTGGTTGCGCATTCTTCAGATAAAAAAAGGAATCCTGTTAAATAAAAATTCATTGTAAGCACCATGTTCTGAAGTTACGTGAGAAAGCCTGAACAATGAAATTACTCTATTTCCAAGCAGTTACTCTCTAGTTTATTATCACGAATAACTGTAGTCATTCTACTTTATACACTGCAAACCTGTTATCCATTATGGATGGTGGAACACTGCTAATGTGATGAACAAAGGATGTCATAAATCACTAAAATCATCGCCTTTCATGATGATAGAATATTTATTTCCTCTTTAACGGTTTCCGTTCAACTTGCAAGTCATCATCAGATGGTACAGTTCTTAACAATCGTTCACAGAATTATGGGGTCAAAGTGTAGCTGTGAGGAGAGAGGATAATAGATCAAATAAGCACTAAATATGGCGAGGTATCTGGAGTTATTTATATCATAAAATCATCAAGTCGACCTCGCGGCATTACTTACAGTTACTTAATTTTATAGTGCTACTACTGACGCACAAATCACTCTGGAGAATATTTTTATGTACTCCACCAATGTTAATTACTCAGCATTATTCACACTTTGTTGCAAGTAGCAATTTCCACATGCTTTACAGGATATACACTCCTGGAAATTGAAATAAGAACACCGTGAATTCATTGTCCCAGGAAGGGGAAACTTTATTGACACATTTCTGGGGTCAGATACATCACATGATCACACTGACAGAACCACAGGCACATAGACACAGGCAACAGAGCATGCACAATGTCGGCACTAGTACAGTGTATATCCACCTTTCGCAGCAATGCAGGCTGCTATTCTCCCATGGAGACGATCGTAGAGATGCTGGATGTAGTCCTGTGGAACGGCTTGCCATGCCATTTCCACCTGGCGCCTCAGTTGGACCAGTGTTCGTGCTGGACGTGCAGACCGAGTGAGACGACGCTTCATCCAGTCCCAAACATGCTCAATGGGGGACAGATACGGAGATCTTGCTGGCCAGGGTAGTTGACTTACACCTTCTAGAGCACGTTGGGTGGCACGGGATACATGCGGACGTGCATTGTCCTGTTGGAACAGCAAGTTCCCTTGCCGGTCTAGGAATGGTAGAACGATGGGTTCGATGACGGTTTGGATGTACCGTGCACTATTCAGTGTCCCCTCGACGATCACCAGTGGTGTGCGGCCAGTGTAGGAGATCGCTCCCCACACCATGATGCCGGGTGTTGGCCCTGTGTGCCTCGGTCGTATGCAGTCCTGATTGTGGCGCTCACCTGCACGGCGCCAAACACGCATACGACCATCATTGGCACCAAGGCAGAAGCGACTCTCATCGCTGAAGACGACACGTCTCCATTCGTCCCTCCATTCACGCCTGTCGCGACACCACTGGAGGCGGGCTGCACGATGTTGGGGCGTGAGCGGAAGACGGCCTAACGGTGTGCGGGACCGTAGCCCAGCTTCATGGAGACGGTTGCGAATGGTCCTCGCCGATACCCCAGGAGCAACAGTGTCCCTAATTTGCTGGGAAGTGGCGGTGCGGTCCCCTACGGCACTGCGTAGGATCCTACGGTCTTGGCGTGCATCCGTGCGTCGCTGCGGTCCGGTCCCAGGTCGACGGCCACGTGCACCTTACGCCGACCACTGGTGACAACATCGATGTACTGTGGAGACCTCACGCCCCACGTGTTGAGCAATTCGGCGGTACGTCCACCCGGCCTCCCGCATGCCCACTATACGCCCTCGCTCAAAGTCTGTCAACTGCACATACGGTTCACGTCCACGCTGTCGCGGCATGCTACCAGTGTTAAAGACTGCGATGGAGCTCCGTATGCCACGGCAAACTGGCTGACACTGACGGCGGCGGTGCACAAATGCTGCGCAGCTAGCGCCATTCGACGGCCAACACCGCGGTTCCTGGTGTGTCCGCTGTGCCGTGCGTGTGATCATTTCTTGTACAGCCCTCTCGCAGTGTCCGGAGCAAGTATGGTGGGTCTGACACACCGGTGTCAATGTGTTCTTTTTTCCATTTCCAGGAGTGTATATACCAGAGAGTGTAACTTAAGCTAATGTTCAAACGGTTTTGCATAGTAGTAGTGATTTTATTAGCTTATTACTCGAATTTTCGAAACTTTTGCATCGATCTTGAATGACAGTAAGTATTTTTAAATAGGTTTATATTTAATTCACTATTACAAAATTAACAAACTGTTTAAAACAATGGTTCGGAACGGCATTTCTTCTCCAGTTCTTTTTAATCCTTGATAGTACTAGCAACAAGCCAGAAGTGAATACCAGCGAAATATTAAATTCCGAATCGACTGTATATCACGGTAATGTTGAGATCTTCAGTCTAAAGACTGTTTTGATGCAGGTCTTCACGCTATCTCGTACAAACCTCTTCCTCTTTTCATTACTACTGCAAGCTACATCTATTTGAACCAGCCATCTGTAGTCAAGCGCGGATCTCGCACCGTAGTGCCTCAGGTTGTATCTTATCTATCGATCCCTTCTTTTAGTCAAGGTGTTTCATAAACTTCTTTTCTTCTCTGTTCGATTCACTTCTTTTTTTATTAATTATGCTACATACCCATCTAATTTTCAAAATTCATCTGTAGCATCAAATCTCCAAAACTTTTATTCTCCTCTTCTCTGAACTGGTGACCGTACATGTTGCATTTCCGCAGAAAGTTACGCTCCAGACAAATGTAGACAGAAAAGACTTTCTAACACTTGCATTCACACTGATGAGCCAAAACATTATGACCACCTGCTTGATAGCTCGTTTGTCCGTCTCTGGAACGAAATACGTCACTAATTCTGCGTATCAGGTATCAGACAGTTTGTTGACAGGTTTTTAAATGTTTGTAGCATTAGATGTCTAAGCAAAGGTCATGTAGTTAGCATAAATTGCGTGCCACTATTTTGCGTATGCCATGTTGGCGCCCGCTACGGATCCAAATGGTTTCCACTTGATTTACATCAGGCGAATTTTGTCGCCAAGACATCAACGTGAGTGCACTATAATGCTCTTCAAACCACTGCAGCAGGGTTTTGTGGCCCCGAGACACAAACAATTATACTGCTGAAAGATTACATCGACGTCGCAGAAGACATCAAGAATGAAGGAATGCAGGTGGTTTTAAGCTGTCAGCGTATCTTCATTTAGTACCTCAGGTCCCATGCAAGGGCAGCAGAATATCTCCCGTAGCATAATACTGCTCCCACCAGCCTGCGTCCGTGGCACGCTACACATTTAGAGCCGCCGTTCACCTCGACGACCACGTTTGTGGAGACGACCATCGACAAAGTGTAGCAGAAACGTGAGTCACCCGAAGAGCCCACACGTTTCCACTGATCAACGGTCGAACCCCAATGGTCCCGTCCCACTGCAGTCGTAACTGTCGATGTCGTTGGGTCAACATGTTAAAGCGTAGGGGCGGTCTGCTGCGGAGTTCCATGTTTAAAAATGTACCATGAACGGTGTGCCCCGAAACTCTTGTGCGTGCACAGGTATTGTGCTCATTCCGCAAAGATGCCACAGATCACCATCTATCTTACTTTATAGTGCAGACAAGCCTCCGAACCCCATGTTCTATGAAGAGTTGTGGACATTCAACCATTTACCGGCAAGTGATAATTTCACTGTTGTTTTACGTGTTTCCGAAGATGCTCAAGACAGTAGCACGTGAACATTCGACCAGCTTCGCCGTTTTCGATATAGTCTTTCACAGGCTCTGGGTAATAATAATCTGCCCTTTGGCAAAGTCACTTATCTCAATGGATATCCCCATTTGCAGCCCATATTTTCGCTAGGGTGATCTCCTGTTCATGTCTACTCCACTTGCACATTTTTGTTGCAACGTCACATGCATGCAACGCTACCAGGCGACATCCAATGTCGCGGTGGGAATTAGTCACAATGTTTTGGCTTATCAGTGTATAATCGACGTTAACAAAATTATCTTTTTCAGAAATGCTTTTTTGCCAGTACCAGTTTGCATTTTATATCTGAAATCCCTGGGCTACGAGGACACAGCGGATGAGGTTATATTTGTGGAAAGGGACCAAAATGAGTTACTGTCAGTTGCACTCAGCATAAAACTTTATTTGTTAAAACACACAATCACAAAAGAACGAATCAAAATCTCTCAATGTTTTAAGAACCTGTTTGATTTTATTTAGATCGGCTGAAGGCCACATCCAAAATCCAAGGCACAAGGCCTAAGCAAGGAATTGAGGTACAGGAGTTCTTCTGGAGGTTTCACTTCTATAGAAATTTTTTTTTAAATATAAATAGACTGAAAGCCTTAGCTTAAATTTTTCCCATAGAACTCTGGATGAAGGCCACATATTAATCAAGGACACTGTTACGCCTTAAGGCCGAGACAAAGATTTTCAATGTTTAATCTAAATATGTTGAAAACTAGGCTGAAGGCCGCGTATCAACAAAACAATTCAACAGCTTAAGGCCTAGGAAGAAGAGCTTTCAATTTGAAAGGCAGAAAGTTTTATCTTAAAATATTTTGTGTAAAACTCGGCTGACGGCCTCATACTAAAGAATAACAATCTTATTACTTAAGGATTTTGAATTTTTAATTTAAGAGAGATTAAAACTCGGCTGAAGGCCACACACCATGCAGAAAACAATTTTCAGGTTAAGGCCTAAAGGGAAGCTTCTAAATTTCAACTAAAATAGGCTAAAGGCTTTATCCTAAAATGCTTCATGTAAAACTCGGCTGAAGGCCACATACAAACTAGAACATATTTCTTACGGCTTAAGGTCTAGGCAAAATTTTTCAACTTTTGATTTGAAAAGGCTGAAAACTCGGCCGAAGACCACATACCAACTTGAAACAAATTTACAGCTTAAGGCCTAGCCACAAGGAATTTTCAATTTTGATTTTGAAAGGCTGAAACTCGGCTGAAGGCCACATACCAAACATGAAACAATTTTTTTTTACGGCTTAAGGCCTAAGAAGAAAAAGCCTTGCAAAGCTAAAACCCGGCTGAAGACCACACAGAGCACTTAAGAATAAAAGAAATCACTATGTATAGCACTAGGAGGGGCGCTCAGAAGGTTCCAACGGTCGGCCTAGGAAGTAACACTAACGCACGTTTAGGTGAGACAGGCAGCCAGACCGACAACCTTTTTATCGGAAGGCAACCAAACCGAAGGCCAGCCGACGAACCAACCAACAAGACCAGTTCTGCTCCACCCGACCAGCAAACGACAACAAGATGTCAATGAAAAAATGGTTCAAATGGCTCTGAGCACTATGGGACTTAACTGCTGTGCTCATCAGTCCCCTAGAACTTAGAACTACCTAAACCTAACTAACCTAAGACATCACACACATCCATGCCCGATGCAGGATTCGAAACTGCGACCGCAGCGGTCACGCGGTTCCAGACTGTAGCGCCGAGAACCGCTCGGCCCAAGATGTCAACAGCACAACGTTCTGGATACTGGTGCCCAATCCAGCCAAGTCAGAATAAACGCCCAAAACTACCAACAACACATCAGCTGTCGAACTACACGCAGTGCTGGACAGCATCAAAACGACGGGGAAAATACACTGCCGAAAACTACACCAATGCCCAGGGCAGGTAACCGGAACGTCAACGTTCACAAGGTAGAAGATACCACTGGTACACTTCATTGATGAAGGAATGAATTAAATAAGTTAAACACCACACAGGAAGACGGTTGCAATTCTAACTTCAATGCACACACGTTTTTGCTCGCGGGAATCTCCCAGAAAACGACAACCAGGATCAAACGAAGAGCTGTGAAAGCAGTTGAGGCTTGATAGTAGGTTAAGTGAGCACTCAACTTTAGTGTCCATGATCGGCGGGCGACGAACTTCGTAACCCTCGCATGAAGCGTCTCACAACCCCAGCCGTGCGTGCATGCCGCCAGTGTCTCCGGCCTGACCACGCGCCACGGAGATTTCCTCGCTGCTCTGCCCCAAACGACCGATTGCCACGCACACTGAAACGGTCAAAAGACCAAATACACGTCGGCTGATGAGATGACCGACCGTAAGACCAACCAACGGTCGCTCCCGCTCCAGTCTCCTTCCGTCGGACGGTGCATGTGTGTCCCCAGCGATCGGCAAGTACTGTCTGTCAGCACCTCACAGACGCTCCGTCCTCGACGCTGCTCCGTGCCCAACTGCACTCCTGGTCCGTCTCCAACTGACTACTAGATACATGACAACCCGGAAATACTATCGGTCGATCCAGAGATGGTACGACAGTGCACGTGTCGATAAGCGCTGCTGCTGCCACTCGCGGCCAAGTAAGGCAGACGTTAGTGACGCCAGTAAATGGAATAAGAAAACGAGGTGGCAGTAGCGTATAAAAAGATGACAAACAATAAATGGCATGAACACGAGCCGCGCACGGCTCAGTATCCTCTCATACTTCAGCCATCATCAGTTATTTTGCTGCTCAAACAGCAAAGCTCATCTGTTACTGTTACTGTCCCATGTCCTAATCTAATTTCTCAGCATAGTTTGATCTGGCTGCATTACATTCCACTAGCTTTGGTGATACTGATCTCATAAACTCTTTTCGAAAAATTATTCATTGTATTGAATTGTTCTTGCAAGTTCTTTGCACTCTCGGACAGAATTATGAACTTTGATTTTGTTTCCAAATTTCTGCTTTTTTTAATTGCTTGCTCAGTGTGCAAATAAAATAAGGTCAGTGAAGAGACACAGCTCTGAATACTCCTTCAGTTAGTACACTTTAATTACTTTTCTAAATTTCTCCTTCGTTTCCTCTTACGACTGCTCAGTACCTCATTTTGTGTAACACGGGGGATAATCCTGCCGCAAAGTATTCTCTGTTACTGTCTCCTTTTCATATCTTTCACCCATTATAACTGCAGTTTGGTTCTGTACGAGTTGTGTAAAATCTTTTGTTCCCTATAATACGTCCACATTGTCAAAAGCTTTTTCGAAATCTGCAGATACTACAAACGAACATTTCCATATTCTCAACCTAAAGATAAGTCATTAGGTCAATATTGGCCCACGTTTACCTACATTGCTCCAGAACCCAAACTGATCGTCCCTGAAGTCAGTTATCACCAGTCTGTCTATTCTTCTGTAGGTAATTCGTGTCAGTATTTTGCGACCATGAATTATTAAACTGATGTTTCGGTAAGATCCATTCCCCTCAGCGTCTGACTTCTTTGGGATTTAAATTATTACATTCCTCTTTAAGTGTCATATATCTTGAATACCAGGTGGAATACAGTGAGACCGAGCGAGGTGGTGGAGTGTCTAGCACACTGGACTCGCATTCGGGAGGACGACGGTTCAATCCCGCGTCCGGTCGTCCTGATTTAGGTTTTCCGTGATTTCCCTGAACCGCTCCAGGCAAATGCCGGGATGGTTCCTTTGTAAGGGCCGACTTCCTTCCCCGTCCTTCCCTAATCCGATGAGACAGATGACCTCGCTGTTAGGTCTCCTCCCCACAAACAACCCAAACCAATACAGTGAGGCAAAAAAAAAAAAAGTCATGGGATAGCTTCTAATATCGTATCGTATCTCCTTTTGTCAGCGCAGTGTAGCAGTTGGACATGGCATAGACTCAACAAGTCGTTAGACGTCCCCTGCAGAAATGCTGAGCCGTGCTGCCTGTCCAGCCGTCCAAAAATGCGAAATTGTTGCCGATGCAGTAATTTGTGCAAGAACTGATGTCTATATTATGCTCCATAAAAGTTCGTTCGGGATTCACGCCATAGTCCATTAACGCCAGATATCGCGGCACTATAATGACGGACACGTTCCACATTGGTTTCTGCTGTTAATTCACGCAGTGTTGCCTGTCTGTTAGCAGTGAGTATCCTACGCAAACGACACTGCTCGCGACCGTTGAGTGAAGGTCGTCGGCACTGCGTTCTCCGTGGTGAGAGGTAATGTCTTAAACCTCGTATTCTCTGCGGCCTCTTGACACTGTGTATCTCGGAATATTGAATTTCGGAGTAGAATGACCCATGCTTCTAACTTCAACTATCATTCCGCGTTCAGAATCTGCTGATTACCGTCGTGAAAACTAATGACATGGGAAACTAGTTCAAATGAATCACTTGAGTAGAAATGGTAGCTCTTCCAATGTACTGTCAAAAATGGCTCTGAGCACTATGGGACTCCTGAGGTCATCAGTCCCCTAGAACTTAAAACTACTTAAACCTAACTAACCTAAGGACATCACACACATCCATGCCCGAGACAGGATTCGAAACTGCGACCGTAGCGGTCTCGCGGTTCCAGACTGTTGCGCCTAGAACCGCACGGCCACTCCGGCCGGCAATGTGCTGTCCTTTTATATTTTGTGTACGCGATACTACCGCCATCTGTATACGTGCATATAGCTATCGCTTTTCTGTTGTCACCTCAATGTACTTTTGACGTGTTATGTCCTCCCAAGCATCACAGTAATTCTGAGGCAATGTCGTAGCGTCTTTGATTACTAACCAAACCGCAGGTCTCAGGTTCGAACCTGCCATTGCTTCAATTATGAATAATTTCGGTACCCTAATTCTCCAAAGCCGTTGTCAAAGAGGGCGAAGGATCGGACGGAGCTCCAGGCACTCCTGCCCCTTGTGGTGGCAAACTACCCCTTAAGGCAGAAGTATCAGCAATGATCAACCGCATGGAAGACAGTGGAAGCAGTGCATTAAGAGACATCATGTGTATCCACAGGACATATGGCTTGTAATTGAAGAAGTGTTATAATGATCTCTCCAGTGGCAAAAAATTCCCGAATCGTTCCCCCATTCGGATCTCCGGGAGGGGATGCCAAAGGTGATGTCTCCACGAGAAAAAGAACGTGGTAGGGAAGCTAGAAACTCTAAAACGGGACTACAAAGGCTCAATCTCGACGTAGTGGAGGTCAGTGAAGTGAAATGATAAGAAGACAAGGATTTATGGTCAGACTGGTATAGGGTAATATCAACAGCAGTAGAAAATGGTATAACAGGAATCCAATTCGTTATGATTAGGAAGGTAGGGCAGGGAGCGTGTTATTATGTACATTTTAGTGATAGGGTTGTTCTCATCTGAATCGACAGCAAACCAACACCGACGACAATAGTTCACGTATGCTTACCATGTCGCAAGCTGAAGACGAAGACATAGAGAAAGTATATGAGGATAATGAATAGGTAATTCGGTACGTTAAGGGACGTGAAAGCATAATAGTCATGGGGGAATAGAACGTGGTTTTAGGGGAGTAAGTAGAAGAAAGGGTTCCACATCTACATCTACGTAGATATTCCGCAAGCACCGTACGATGTACGGTGGATGGTAGCATGTATCAGTACTAGTCATTTCCTTTTCTATTACATTCGCAAACAGAGCGAGGGAAAAATGACTGCTCGGTATGAGCCCTACTTTCTCGGTTGTCGTGGTCCTTACGCGTGATCAATGTTGGCGGCAGTATAATCGTTCGGCAGTCAGCTTCAAATGCCGGTTCTCTAAATTTTCTCAACAGTGCTTCTCGAAAAGAACATCGCTTTCCCTCCAATAATTCCCATTTGGGTTCCAGAAACAGCTCCGCAACACTTATGTGTTGTTCAAACATACCGGTAACAAATCTAGCAGCTGACCTCTAAATTGCTTCGACGTCTTCCTACAATCCGACCTGGTACAGATCCCAAATCCTCGAGCAGCACTCAAGAGTAGGTCGCACAGGCGTCCTATATGCCGTCTCCTTTACATGTGAACGACTCTATCCTAAAATTCTCCCAATAAACCGAAGTCGCCCAGCCGTCTTCCGTACCACAGTTCTCACATGCTCGTTCCACTTCATATCGCCTTGCAACGTTACTCTCAGATATTTAAACCTCTCGACTTTATCAAGCAGGACACTGCTAGTACTGTATCCAAGCATTACAGGTTTGTTCTTCCTACTCATCCGCATTAACTTACATTTCTCTACGTTTAGACCTAGCTGTCATTCATCACTAGAAATTTTGTCTAAGTCATTTTGTATCTTCTTATAGTCACTCACCTTCAATACCTTATCGTACACCACAGAATCATCAGCAAACAACAGTAGATGGCTGCCCACCATGTTCGTCAAATCATTTTTGTATCCAGAGAACAACGGCGGTCCTGTCACACTTCCCTGGGCACTCCAGACGATACCCTTGGCTCTGATGAACACTCGCCGTTGGCGCCGACGGGAGCCACAATTTACAGACGACTGCACCCTGCATACTTAATAGCCGCAGGCAAGGACGCCTCCACATCTCGGATGCGTGAAGCATACAACAACTTGGTCACCGTCATACCTTAGCAAAAGATCTGGCAGAGAACCATAGAAAATGCTGGTCATATGTAAAATCGCTAAGCAGGCTAAGGTTTCTATTCTGTCCCTTGTTGACCACACTTCTTGGATGAGGTCCCACAGCAGACATACGGAATGCATACTGGCATTCTTTCCAGCCCTGAAATCTATCCGCTTAAGGGGGTTCATAATGCACCTAACACTGGAGCTCCCAATAACTAGCAAACGCCTCCCCCCAATGTGCCTACTCGAACTCTACTGAACTAACGGCCATCTGCCCACTCACAGGGTGAATGGCGAGGCCAGTCGGCCAGTCTCCACTAGAGATGGGCAAAACTGTTCCTTCCTGAGACCGGATCAGAACTGGTCACTCACTGGAATGAACTAGCTCTTTTTCATGACTCAGCGCTCACCATTCACTCGCAAAAATAGGTAAAAGGAAGGTACATTGCCTTTTTAATTCAGGTCACTAAGCCTGTATTTTTATCTGATTTGGTCCTATTTTGAAGGAATATATAAAGAGGAGTAACAATTTTATGTTATGTCCCTAGAAAATTTCAGATAAAAAGTTTTAAATTTCGTCTGGAGGGAAAAATTATGAAAACTACCACAAATTCCTAAATACTTTTTATCAAGTTGAAAAATTTTAAGAATGAAGACTGTTGTTATATTTTGATTCTTTTATTGGAAAAAATATAAAAATTGTAAGAACTGTAATTGAAGTGTATCTGCAGTAGTCATTACTGTCAGTATTACCATGTATGTTCCCATAAAGTCAGAATTGATCAGTATTGTCGTTTATAGATAAGTTTCTGGGTCGTGACTTGCTTGAAGTTGATTAACGGTTTCATTGAACTCTTTCCAGACTGAGAATGTCTCATGTGTTACAGTGGTAACTGGTTGAGAAATGATCTCTGTGTTTCGTTGTTGAACAACCAAACCTTTCATTTCTGCAATAGCCTTCATGTAGCAGTCCTGAAATGTTTTGTCGTCTGAAAATCCTTGCCTTTGAATGAGGGATCCAGTAAAGTTGCCTGTCCAATCAGTTCGTTACTGGAGACAACCCTAAACCAGCCTGATAACCTCTTAAGCTAGTTATCAATCAATGACTTTTTCTTAAGGATATTCTTTATTTTTGTCTTTAAAAGATTTTAATTGCAGTTATCTTAATCTTGGCAAGATTTTCATTTTTAAAAGTGAGACTGTTTTCTCTGAGGACACTTCTTTGGTTACCTTTTTGAGAACTTACAAAATCTGTAAAGCCATTGCATTTTCTCCCAGTCTGTACCTTTTAAGTTTAAGGTGATAGATTTTCTACATAAAATAAGGAGGCAAGAAATTATGGGATCTTTATTTAAAGTAAATCTTTGCAGCAGTTCGTAATAGAGTTGTTTCAGTTTCAGTAAGTCCTCATTTAAATTTTATTGCATTTCAGCAAGCTTGCTTAAAGAGAAGAGTGTCTCCTTAAGAAACATAACAACTCATTTGACCTTGTCAACGGTTTTCTGTAAGGACTTCTGAATTGCGTGCTCACAGTGAGGTTTAAAGGGTGTGCAAAGCGTGGGATATGTGGAAGTTTCAGAAGCATGGCAGTTAATTTCATATTTGATGCATTCTCTCTTATTATGTAAGTGATTTTAAAATTGATATTGTATTTGGTACAGCAGACCTTGCCAAGTATGAGATGTTTTCTGCAGTGTGTCTGTCTTCCTATTGTGAGCACTCTAACAGTATGGCTTTAGTTCACTCTTCTCATCTAAGAAATGTGGAGTGAGTGCGTAGAAACTAATGTTATTTACGCTTGTCCATGCATAGGGGGAAAGGCTACTGCCTTTGCAGTGGTCAAATCATTATTAATTTTATCAAATAACTCATAACGTAAATTGGACATTAAAGAGTTGGACATCGTTTTTCGACTTAGTTAATTATAATTTGGGCAAAACATATATTAAATTTTGTCTCTTCAATCATAAAGAAATAATGCTTTTCTCTGCAAATCATTTTTAGAAGGTGTGCATCTAATGCCATACTTTTATTTAATGTGGGCGGCTTTATAAGATTTAAAAAAAATTACTTATTGGTTGCTGTACGTAAAAAGCAGTTGAGGGCGAGGGCACCACAAAAGGAAATAAATCAGGGCTTGGACTACAACCTGACGACATTCATGAGTTGGATACAACTTGAGACTCAATTCCTTCAACCGAGGTGGAAGCAGATATCAGTGAGGGCGTTCACAAGAAATGATTTCTCGAATTTCTGCATCGGTTGATAGCGATTTTGATCGGCTTCCTGACCGACATCGTCCCAGAGGTAACGTAGGATGCTTCGATATTATATGTCTCTTCACGCCTGATGATGAGCCAGGCGCCATGGCAATTATCTGCTGACAGTAGCGGCATTTTCATTTTCCTTCCATTTTGGTAAAATGGTATCGAACAACGCTCGTAATTCTTCTAGACGAAGGTAGTGTGAACAACATATTGTTGTGCAGCACTGCAAAATACACTGATAAAATAAAAGTATTTACTATTGACACAGCCATTTTAAACTGTAAAAGCTTAAAACGAGAACAAATATACATGCAGCAGATTCTATAATCAGAAGTTACAGAGTAGGATGCAGAACGTTGTGATCTGCGAAACCTAGACCCACAATCGTGAAATTTGTGTCACGTACAAAAAGATCTGAAACAGTCACACTCATTAAGGAACTCGTAAAAGCAAGTCTGATAATATGCGAGAATTTCAATGCTGGACGATACAAATTTTGAATAATATGATATCGGAATTTGGGTGGCATAGCGTGGGAACAAGAGATGACAGGATAATGGTGCGAATGAAGGCTGGAAAAAAGCAGTGCAAGTGAAGTGCCAGTGCCTTAGGTGCTACGAACTTGTCTACTCATGCAGCCACTGGTTCTACCAGTGTGTCTATTGCTGCTGTAGAACATAGTTGGCCATCACTTTTAACTCATTTCGACGAACTCCGCCATATATTTCAGAATATCGACACCCATGTCTTTCTTCCAATGAACGTGGGCACCTGGCTCAATCCAAGCATGCTCTCCACTTCCCTAAATATAGACGACACTGTCCGAAGACACCACAGAAGTAACGTATGAGCAGGTAGAGTAGTGACACACAAACGCTTTGACTTACTACCGACCATGCTACTCACATCCGTTGGTAATGAAGACAAACAAGTCAGATAAATGTTCGTAAATGTCAAGTCTCTTAAGAAAATTTGCCTAATGTGCATCCTCTACAGACCTCCGGAATAGGAATAGGGCATATGTCCATATTTAGGTTTTTGCTTCAAATAATCGTTCCTGTCATCTCCCTGAATATCGGCCATTTCTCCTGAAACAACATTTATACATGGACTGTCATGTACATCAAAATAATTGTGTGTTATACATACCATTGTATTTAGTATCCTATCCACCTGAAGTAATTAAAACCCGTGTAAAGGCTACCAACACACGAACAACAGCAACTACAATTGCTACAGAAATAGAGGAAGACATAATAGTACACCTAGTAAGAACACTTACACAACAAGAAAACAGAAAAGCAGCAACACAAGACGACGACTAAAACAAATCGAATAAGCAAACAAAGAATACAGAGCTGAACTTGGAGAAATGCTCAGTCAAGTAAGTGAGCTGCAAGCTGTATCACTGTGCCAAGAGGGCAGACACAGTGACGCCTCTAGCCACCATGTGGTCTCCTCTGTCCGATCTCATCTGAGAGAGCAGTGGGGAGCAGTGAGCTAACTTGCAAACTGATCTGTAAAAGTGGTGGAGAGTGGTGAGCTAGTGAGTTACCTTACAACCCGATTCCTCGGAATGGTGGGGAGCAGTGAGCTAGTGAGGCGGTCTGATCAGTGAGAGTGGTGGGGAGCCTGAGCTGTTTTGAGGGAAGTGCTGCCTGGATCGCTTTGCAATACGTTCCAACCACACAGTCACTCAAGACAGCAGATTTTGCAGTCACTAACAACAAATTCCGAGTGTGATGCTAAGTTAAAGAATAAGAAGTAACAACTCACTCAAAAGTATGTAAAAATTTATTGAACTTCTGAAATTTGAGATTTCTTTTGAAATCAAGTGTGGGAACATGATTCTGGAAGTGTTTTCCGTGTTAACGTTGCGTGCTGAAGCTGTTATCTCTTTCTATCTCTGTAGCTGTGAGGTCAACGCGGTGGGATGTCACTCAAAGGCGCCCAGGTTTCATACCCGGTTAGGTTGAAGAATTTTTTTCCACTCAGAGACTGAATATTGTGTTGTGCTTACTTTCATATCGTCCTAATTAGCATTACTATTGAGATAACTGAATGGCTACTGCCCAAAAGCCAATAAATTGAAAAGAAAAAAAACGGCGTGTTCTTAATTTTTTGTTTTCATGGATAAGAAAAGCTGCATGTGCTAAAAAGATATGCAAATCCACATGTGCACATGTTTTATAACATATTTTTTGTAGGTTGGGAAAAATTTTCTTATGGATGTGGGGTGGGACGCCGCTTCAGTAGCCTAGTGCAGAATTTTCAACCACTCGTTACAGCCACCAGATGCATTTTGAAATCTGATGAGGTACCGTTCATTTTTTCTGAATCATCCATCATCTACTCTTTAGAATAGGGTGTCCATTTCATTTTCATTGAAAAAGGGGACATTTAAAATAAATTAGAGAAAAACCTGGGACAATGAAAAAAAGAACGGGACACAAATATTGTATTGACTAAATGTAATACACATACAAGTTTACCTTCACAACGTGCACTCAGATGACCCCAGATCACTTTGTACAATTATTCTGCCTCACTATCAGTGTACTTTTCACTTTTATGTACTTTATCAAGAAGTGCATTTTAGTTTGAAATTGTTTCATAAAAGTCAGTACATGATACACCATTGAAGTGTGTTTTGACAATGAGCAAGGCCCTCACTGTTTCAACTTTCATTCTGTTTTTTTCATCTGACCACAAAGAGTTCACTAACGAAAACAGACGTTCCACAGCAGCATTTGACCCAGGAATTGCCATACAAAACTCTACCAAATGAATCATGTTTTTCATGTTAATGTTTTTACTTTTGGAATAAGCAAATATTTTACACCACATTGCACTTACACTTTCTTTGTCTTCTTCTTCACTTTTTATGATGTTCTGTGCACATGAAAGTTCATCGAACCGTTCGTCTTCATCAACAGGAAAATTTGGTACAATATTTTTAACAAAAACACAACAGTCTTGAATATCCTTCCACTGTAGTTGCTCCTTTTCAGTATTAACCCAGTCAGATGTTTTAAAAGGTGTGAGAAATGGTAAACACCATTCTTTAATATACTCAATGCAAGAGTCGTAGAAGATGTCAGCATAAATATGAAATTGTTCTACAGTAATTTCACCCTCTTCTTCCAGCTTTCTTAGGGTCTCATGTACGCAGGATGTGAGAAATCTTTCAGATTTTGTACATTGTAATTTGCCCAATAATTTGTTTATTTCTTGATAAACTTCCACTATTGTGATATCTTGTTTCTCAATACATTTAATTGTTGTGGAAAAAGATTTTAGCTGGCTAACAAGAAAATGTAGAAGAACAATAGACATAGGGTTATCAAAGAATTGTTTAAGGATAACAGGACACCTGTCAAGGGAAAAGAAATATGGTTTCAAAGCAGAAAATATCTCTACAATTCTTTCCAATGCTGGCAGCAGAGATAGCCACCTTGTCTTGCTGTGTCCAAGTACAGCTTTGTATTCAGTTTCAGTAAACTTACAGAATGACTCCAGAGGTTCAAACCTTACTGTATATATGTGGAAATGCTGGTAGATTTTGTTTACAATTAATTGGCAGTCGATAGGTAGGCAATCTCAGCCAGTTTGTAAGGAATTGTGCACCACATGTGCTGGTCAGCCAACACCTACTACATCATTCACTGTGTTCTGTTGCAGTTTGTAGAACAAATTGTTTTTCCTTTCCTCTGCTTACCACGAAAATTAGTGTTAGTGTTGTCTGCAGAAACTGCAATCACCTTTCCCTCAAGATCATATTTCTTTAATACATCCAGCACATAATTCTGAAGTAAATCTGAAGTTTCTCTAGCTGCATTAACCAATTCGAGCACTTTCACCGTGATGCCATTTTCAGGGTGAAACTACCTGATAAGGAGAGGAACAGAGGAACCAACTTCAGATCCAGATGATTCAATGTATCAATCATTATAGATATGAATCGAGCACGTTTCAGTTCATTTAAAACCTGCTGAGCTACATACGGTGCAATAACATTTGAAATGATTGCATTACATTTTGTGTGTCCACATGTGAATTTAGGATTGAAAAGTTTTTTAACAACTACTGTAGTACAGTCTATTGACTTAAAGCTATGATTATGCATTGGACTGTGGTATCCAAACGTAGCTTCTTGTGCTGCCAACTGCCTATCCATTTCTGTTGCTGATTTTAAGTTTACATAGTAGTCACTCATGCGATATTTCTTCGTCTTAATGTGATTCACAATGTCAGACCTTCCACCATGACCAAGAGCAAATTTTGATCTGCACAACGTACATTATACAGTTTCTCCACTACCAGTGATAAAAGAAAACACGCTTTTTATATTGCTGTTAGACTTTCGTTTTGGCATAATGAAACAGTGATTGCACAGTGCAAAACATCAACAGTGTGGTGACGAAAGCCAGAGAGCAAATATCAGTGGTGTAGAGTATCTCTGGACCGAAAGGACGGATTCAGTGGATCGATTTAGAAGAGAAGAATCTTCGTAGTTATTCGTAACCTATAGCGCGTTTAAAATTACTTGCGATTTTTGATAGTTCGGTACATGTTTGGAGTATGCTGAAAGTCATCACACGCTTCCTAGCGTAAATAATTGCGCAGTTAATAGCAAGTCAATCAACCAGTAGCGTAAAATACTCTAGCCAAGCGGAATAAAAAAAAAACGGGACATTTGAGCGTCCCCAAAAAACTGTCGGGACAGCGGGACATTTTGGTAAAAAACAGGACTGTCCCGGGAAAAATGGGACGAATGGGCACCCTACTTTAGAGAGATCTGGCTCTTTGAATCATTTCAGGAGTGGACTGCCCATCTCTAGTATCCACCTTGGCCCTCTGCCTCGAGCCGCTAACCACGTCGAGTGCACTAGTAGGTCCCTCAGAAGCAGAGCCCATGGGCAAAGCAAGCAATAGCTGAGGCGTCCCAAGCAACGCGCCAGATTATCCGCCACCGTCGCACCCTAAGGCAGTAGCCTAAAGGTGACTGGCTGTAGCCAAAAGCGCATAGAGCTGTTCACGAACTGTGGCCAGCTCCTTCTGCATCTGTACACAGCATTCACACATTCTAGAAATACTAGTAAGGGTAACTGAAGAAATAAATTATAAAAGCAGATAGAATAACAGAAATCCATCTTGCTACCCTCCTGATGTGTCACCAAGAGACACTGATGTGTTAATGAGCTATGTAGTTGCTTGTGCAGTGAACAACAACAGAGCTAGAGAGTGATTGACTCTACACTTACAAAAATGCAAGATTAAAAGTTTTCAGCAGAAAAACTCGCACAAAATTTTATTAATATAGTACGAGGAAAACACAAAATCGATAAACACTTAACTTGATGCTCTGTAGATGTATATCAGTCGAGAACTGGAGCCTCGCTGACTGGCTTGCAAAACGAACGGACGGTTGCTTTCAAAACAAAACAAAAAAAATTTACACTTATAAAAATTAAATCTCTTAAACAAAAGCACACGCACCATATCTAATAAACGTAGTATGAGGAATCCACAGAAAAGATAAATACTTAAATTTTAAACTGCTGAGGTCATCGGTCCCTAGACTTACACACTACTTAAACTAACTTAAACTAACAACAACACAAACACCCATACCCGAGGGAGGACTCGAACCTCCGGTGGTAGGAGCAGTGCAATCCGTGACATGGCGCCACAAACCACACGGCATGAACACTTAGCTTGCTACTCTGTAAACGTATATCAGCCGAGAGCTAACGCCTGACTCATGTTTGTGGGATAATATGGGCTTGGTACTAGGAATGAGAGAGGAGAAAGATTAACTGAGTTCTGCAATAGATTTCTTTTCAAGAATCACGAGAGGAGGAGTTATACTTGGAAAAGGCCGGAAGATACGGAAATATTTCAATTAGATTACATCATGGTCAGGCAGAAAGTCCCATGTCAGATACTGGATTGTAAGACGTATCCAGGAGCAGATATAAACTCAGATTACAATTTAGTAGTGATGGAGAGTAGGCTGAAGTTTAACAGATTAGTCAGGAAGAATCAATATGCAAAGAAGTGAGTTACGGAACTGCTAAGGAATGAAGCGGTACGCTTGAAGTTCTCCAAGGATATAGATACTGAGGTAAGGAATAGCTCAGTAGGCAGTTCAGTTGAAGAGAAATGGACATAGAAGTTGGAAAGAAAAACAAACTTGCAAAGAAGGTAACTACAAATAAATCATGGGTAACAGAGGAAATACTTCAGCTGATCGGTGAAAGAAGGAAATACAAACATATTCAGACAAATTCAGGAATAGAAACACAGGTCACTTAAAAATGACATAAATAGGAAGTTCAGGGAAGCTAAGTCTAAATGGCTGCATGAAAAATGTGAAGAAATCGAAGAAGGAATGATGGTCGAAAGGACTGATTCAGAATACAGAAGAGTAAAAACAACGTTCAGTGAAATTAAAATGAAGGGTGGTAACAGTAAGAGAGCAGTGAGAATTCCACTGTTGAACGCAGGGGAGAGAGTGGATAGGTGGAAAGAGTACATTGAAGGTCTGTATGAAGCGGAAGATTTGTCTTATGTGATAGAAGAAGAAAAATGAGGCGATATAGAAGAGACAGAGCATCCAGTATTAGAATTTAAAAGAGCTTTGGAATACTTAAGATCATAAAAGTCAGAAAGGACAAGTAAAATTCCATCAGAATTCCTAAAATCATTTGGGGAACCGGCAACAAAACGTCTGTCTACGTTGATGTGTAGAATGAATGAGTCCGGCTATTTACCACCTGTCTTTCGAAGAAATATCGTTCACACATTTCCGAAAACTGCAAGAGCTGACAAGTACGAGAATCGTCGTTCAGTCAGATGTATCCACGTTGCTGACACTAATAATATACAGACGAGAGGAGAAGAAAACTGAGGAGTTTGACTTTAGGAAATGTAAAGGCACCAGAGAGGCAGTTCTGATGTTGCGGTTGATAATGGAGACGAAAGAAAAATCAAGACACTTTCATAGAATCCGACAATGTAAAATGGTGCAAGATGTTCGAAATTCTGAGGGACATTGTGGTGAGCTGTAGGGAGATACGGGTAGTATACCGAGTGGTTATAATCAAACTTTCCCTAGTTAATACGTTATAACAAGGAAACTAATTCCCGTTCGAGGACAAAACTTGCTAGCATTAATTTCAAGGACATGGGGAAGAGAAATACGCAGAATCAATTCAAGCGAAAAAATTTTAATGTTTTGCTATGGTGCATCATACCATTAAATTCGCGTACCATTACTGCTCCAAAAGGGGTTCAATATGGCTCCCAATAGCGTACAGAATAGTCTGAAAGCGCAGGATTGCATCATGCATAGCAGAACGAAGCATGTACGTAGGTATGCTGGCTACTTCTCTTGTTATTACATGTGTGAATGTTCTCCATGTAAGCCCTGTTCTTTAGGTAGCTCCACAACCACAAATCGCAGGGAGTGAGATCAGGTGATAGTGCCGGCCAAGCATTTGGAAACAATCGGCTGATAAATCGATCGTTTCCAAACGTGTTTTTGAGAATCAGGTGAACTTCACCAGTAATGTGCAGTAGGGTCCCATCTTGCATGAAAACTGTTGAATACGTCTCTCTCCCGCTGGGCGAGTATGACATGCTGGTGAAGCATATCGCAGTAGCGCTGGCCAGTCACACTGCACTTCTTTGGTCCTTGAGTGTCAACCTTTTCATAACAGATTGGACCAATGATGAACATAGCCGTGAAGCCACAGAATACGGTGAGACGTTCACCATACAGAGGAACTTCTCGTACAGTTACTGGAGGTGAAGATCCCCACACTCAGCAATTCTGTGTGTTCACCTCACTCGTCAGAGAAAAATGAGCTTCGTCTGTCCATAGGATGGTACAGGGCCAGCCCTCGTCAACTACAATCCTTGCGAGAAAGTGGAGAACGAAGTCCACACGGCGTTGTGCGCCCTGTGGTGCAAGCTGCTGTACGAAATGGATCTTGTACGGATAGCATTTGAGAATGGTTCGAAGCACCTTCCGTACAGTGGATCACGACATGTTCAACTGCCGTAACACAGCACGCACACTGCCTGACGATTGGGAATTGTGAGCAGCGTTGTCTGCCACAGCAACAGCTATTTCATCAACCACAACCGGTCGTCGGCCTCTTTACGGAGCGACGCCCAGTTCTCCAGTTGATTCGAACTTCTTCGTCATGCTCCGCACAGTAGGTGGAGAAAGAGGACCCTTCCGTAATCCTTTCAGCCGGCGATATTCTCGAAGTGCAGCTGCAGCATTACTGTTGTTTTGATAATAGAGCTTCACCAATAATTCGCTGCTCCTTTTGTCCAGGCTCATGTTGACACGTCAACAAGCGCTCTGCGACTGGTCAGGTGTGTGAGAATATGCATGAAGATGACTGTTCACGCCACCTGGTGGCTGTAATTGTAACTGGACGGTGGCGCTGTGACGAATAGAAATCGTGAACCCCATAATCTGGACATTAATGCTACCAAGTTTGACATTCGTACCGTAATTAGTTTCCGTGTTATAACTTGTTAAATACAGAAAGTTTAATTATAACTACCCGGTACTACATGTACAAGTCAAGAGGGAATAATAAGAGCGCAAGGCCAAGAAAGAAGTGCTCGGAATAAAAAGAGTGAAAGACAGGGACCGCTCAATCCATACATCGAAGAAGCAATCACGGAAATAAAAGAACGGTTGAAGAGTGGAATTAAAATTCAGCGTGAACAGATATCCTTTATAAGATTCGCTAATGACGCTGCTACCCCAGTTAAACTGAAGGAGAATTACTGGACATTTTGAATGGAATGAACAGTCTCATGAGTACCGAATGTGGTTTGCGAATAAATCGAAGAAACACGATAGTAGTGAGAAGTAGCAGAAACGAAATCAGCGAGGATCTTAACTCCAGAATTGTTGGGCATAAAGGACATGAAGCTAAGAAATTCTGCTACCTAAGCATCAGAACAACTTACGACAGACAGAGCAAGGACGTAAAAAGCAGACTAGCGCTGGCGAAAACGGCATTCCTGGCAAAGAGAATTAGTAACAAACAGAGGAAGTAATTTGAGGAAGAAATTTTGTAAGAATATACGTTTCCAATACAGCGTTGTATGGTAATGATACGTGGGCTGTGGGAAAACCAGAACAGAGGAGAAGGGAAGCATATGAGACGTGGTGCTACAGAAGAAGTTATATGGACTGATAAGGTGACTAAAGAGGCGGTTCTCCGCAGAACCGGCGAGAAAAGAAATACACTCCTGGAAATGGAAAAAAGAACACATTGACACCGGTGTGTCAGACCCACCATACTTGCTCCGGACACTGCGAGAGGGCTGTACAAGCAATGATCACACGCACGGCACAGCGGACACACCAGGAACCGCGGTGTTGGCCGCCGAATGGCGCTAGCTGCGCAGCATTTGTGCACCGCCGCCGTCAGTGTCAGCCAGTTTGCCTTGGCATACGGAGCTCCATCGCAGTCTTTAACACTGGTAGCATGCCGCGACAGCGTGGACGTGAACCGTATGTGCAGTTGACGGACTTTGAGCGAGGGCGTATAGTGGGCATGCGGGAGGCCGGGTGGACGTACCGCCGAATTGCTCAACACGTGGGGCGTGAGGTCTCCACAGTACATCGATGTTGTCGCCAGTGGTCGGCGGAAGGTGCACGTGCCCGTCGACCTGGGACCGGACCGCAGCGACGCACGGATGCACGCCAAGACCGTAGGATCCTACGCAGTGCCGTAGGGGACCGCACCGCCACTTCCCAGCAAATTAGGGACACTGTTGCTCCTGGGGTATCGGCGAGGACCATTCGCAACCGTCTCCATGAAGCTGGGCTACGGTCCCGCACACCGTTAGGCCGTCTTCCGCTCACGCCCCAACATCGTGCAGCCCGCCTCCAGTGGTGTCGCGACAGGCGTGAATGGAGGGACGAATGGAGACGTGTCGTCTTCAGCGATGAGAGTCGCTTCTGCCTTGGTGCCAATGATGGTCGTATGCGTGTTTGGCGCCGTGCAGGTGAGCGCCACAATCAGGACTGCATACGACCGAGGCACACAGGGCCAACACCCGGCATCATGGTGTGGGGAGCGATCTCCTACACTGGCCGTACACCACTGGTGATCGTCGAGGGGACACTGAATAGTGCACGGTACATCCAAACCGTCATCGAACCCATCGTTCTACCATTCCTAGACCGGCAAGGGAACTTGCTGTTCCAACAGGACAATGCACGTCCGCATGTATCTCGTGCCACCCAACGTGCTCTAGAAGGTGTAAGTCAACTACCCTGGCCCGCAAGATCTCCGTATCTGTCCCCCATTGAGCATGTTTGGGACTGGATGAAGCGTCGTCTCACTCGGTCTGCACGTCCAGCACGAACGCTGGTCCAACTGAGGCGCCAGGTGGAAATGGCATGGCAAGCCGTTCCACAGGATTACATCCAGCATCTCTACGATCGTCTCCATGGGAGAATAGCAGCCTGCATTGCTGCGAAAGGTGGATATACACTGTACTAGTGCCGACATTGTGCATGCTCTGTTGCCTGTGTCTATGTGCCTGTGGTCCTGTCAGTGTGATCATGTGATGTATCTGACCCCAGGAATGTGTCAATGAAGTTTCCCCTTCCTGGGACAATGAATTCACGGTGTTCTTATTTCAATTTCCAGGAGTGTATTTCTAAAACACTTAAGAACAAGAAAGGACAGGATGATAGGACCTGTTAAGATATCAAGGAATAAATTCCATGGTACTAGAGGGAGCTGTAGAGTGTAAAAACTATAGAGAAAGAGAGAGATTGGAATACATCTAGCAAATGCTGCTCTGAGATGAAGAGTGTGACACAGGAGAGGAATTCGTGGCGATCCGCGACAAATATAGGTGCTTCAGTGAAATGTCAAATTCTTCTCGCAGTATCATATTTCCCATCTCATCTTCATCTAGATGGTGTTTACAAGCCACAATTAAACTTTCGCTTTTCAGCCAGTGAAGAGGGAAAACTGTTTACCGGGGCTACCCCACTCTATAGAGATGATGTTTAGAGTGTGCGCTGTAGGATCCGCATTCTTAGTAGTGTAGTGTCATGACTTGCCGTTAGGCGCCAGTGATATGGCGAGGCAGGGCTGAAACTCAAGTATTAATGAGAATCAAAATTGCAAACGATCAATACCGGTATGGACAAGGTGAGCAGGGCTGTACTCGTAAAGCTGTTTTATCGACACGTCGGTTACAGTGCTGTTGCGAGTAGCAACGCATTAAGAGAATACGGAGAGGGATTCCTTCCGCACTGGGGTTGAAGAACATGGTTTTTGAAGTTCGAATTAACAGGCGATTTGGGAATTGCTCCTGGATCAGGCCGACGGCCAATTGCGCCACGAGTTGTCGAAGAAGTTCTGTTTCTGTGGCTGAGAATATTGGACGCAATGTGCGATCTTCAAGCAGTGCACGAGCTGTCATCAGAAATGAACATTTCATGGTCCAGCGTTCTAAGAGTGCTGCGAACACTTGTGATATGGTATCAATACAAACTCCACATTAGATGTTCGAAACACCGAGTAAAGTTTGTAATCTGGAACGTAAACAAGTAACAAATGCTACCATCTCATGTGGAAATTAAAATATGTTTCATTAAATTATTTATCCTTTATTTGTCTTCTGCATGTTCTTACAAAGGTTTCCACAGAATTTCACTGCCCTTAGATCGCTCGTTTTTCATGGGTGACCTCTAAATAAAATCGCGAGATATCAGATACGCGCGACGCCAATCTGCCACATGACACAGACTGAGAAAACAAGTTCCACAGAAAACAGCTCTCCAAGCAGCCACATCTCACTGAGCAGTGGAGCTACAGGCACCATCCGGTAGGACATAGTAGATTCTAGGTCGACGCTCCCAACCCAACGTGAGGGACAGTGATACAAATCTTAGCTCAGCGAAGGTGCTACGCAAAAACAGTTATCAAATAAACCAAAAATAACCGACAACGAGTGACAGCATTATTGTTTTCCTATTTTAATGGTACTGAGGACAAAGAATATTTTTTGTAATACTGTTTTTAAAATGCTACATGATGTTAACTAGTTGTGGTCCAACAGTAACAATTCCAGAAAACAAAATTTTATAATGTATTCTATGAAAACTTCTGCAACTTGATGCAACTGTCTATTTATCATTGATTTCAAATATTACACTCGATGTAATTCTCTAATACTTAGTGAAAGTCATACACAATGGTGTTCAAAATTAAAGCAACAAACCGCTACTTCCCCGTCCTGTGTCCAATTCACAATGTAATCATACAAACTGTCAACAGATATCCATACGATCGTGTTCTGCACGGAAGATGGCATTCCGGTTCAAAGGACAACAACGCCAGCGATGAAGTAGGGGCACCTATCAAATGGGATAGTATTTTCTGTGTAGTTCCACATCCACATTCGCTGTGTACACAGTCATATCCGTAATGTTTGGTATTGGATATGCATCAGTTGTTGTTCGGGCGTTAGAGTAACGATAGTCACAGCAAAATCGATGTTTTCTGGTACTTTCAACTGATTTTTTGGGTACAAGGACAACATTTGCCCACCAAGGGCCATCGCTGTACTCGATAATACCCTCACGCAATTACTGATCTATAAATTCGTCTACTAGTTCCTGTAGGTGTTCATTATGTAAGGTTTCCTAAGACTGATGTATTATCACCTGTTAATATGCGATGTTGTGTGATAGGTGTTGCTGGTAGTTACCATCAAAACTGAATAAGTCTGAGTATTCTAACAACAAAGCTTTCATGACTTCTTGTTCACTATCTTTCAAGTGACGAACCTTGTCACATAATACAGACACATTGACAGTTTGTTTGATGTAGTGATCACAGCCTGACCCTTCGATAACCTCATCTTCGAGTTTCTCTAAACTCATTATAAGCAATCCTTTCGGGGGGTTCGCTTCATCTGTCCCGAAGTTATACAAGGTTACCTGAATTATCGATTCCCCATTAACGTTGGCTGTACGCGCAACGCTTCTTCATGTAAAACAACGCATTTCATATAATGCTTCATTCTTCTGCAGTGCTTCAGCCACACGTAATCACTGCTGTAGCACATCAGCATCTACAGATACCCAAACCAACCTCTCTGTACCAGCAGGTACTTGGTCATACGTAATCATCTTTCATGTACATACACGCAGTACAGATGGCGACAACTTAGCAATCGGTGTACTTTGCGACACTGAAACATTTACTGTTGTTGGACGCATTGCAAACAAGTTCTTGCCAAGTTCAAGCGTGCACTTCGAAAGATTAATTTCAGCATGATGCCTATCCAGGAAATAAGTCCATGAACAGCAGAATACTCTTGTCCCATAGTTAGCAACACTTCTAGACACTCACGGAAATCTAAAAACGAGCTGTGTTGCCCCCGATGATACCAAGTCATTGTTTCCTACGCCATGTAATTTATACTTTGGAGTCCCTAATCTTCTCCTACGCACGAGGTCTAGACTAATAATAGATGCATGTACACCAGTATCAATTGCAAATTTACTTTTGTTACCATTTAAGGAATAAAACACAAAAATGCAGTAAATGAAGCAGACAAAAAGGAATACAAACGTCTCGATGAGATCGACAGGAAGTGCAAAATGGCTAAGCAGGGATGGCTAGAGGACAAATGTAAGGATGTAGATGCTTATATCGCTAGAGGTAAGATAGATACTGCCTACAGGAAAATTAAAGAGACCTTTGGAGTAAAGAGAATCATTTGCATGAATATCAAGAGCTCAGATGGAAACCCAGTTCTAAGCAAAGAAGCAGAAAGGTGGAAGGAGTATAGAGAGGGCTTATACAAGGGTGATGTTCTCGAAGACAATATTATGGAAATGGAAGACGTAGATGAAGATGAAATGGGAGATATGATACGGCGTGAAGAGTTTGACAGAGCACTGAAAGACCTAAGTCGAAACAAGGCCCCGGGAGTAGACAACATTCCATTAGAACTACTGATAGCCTTGGGAAAGCCAGCCCCGACAAAACTGTACCATCTGGTGAGCAACAAGTATGCGACAGGCGAGATACCCTCAGACTTCAAGAAGAATATAATAATTCCAATCCCAAAGGAAGTAGGTGATGACAGATGTGAAAATTACTGAACTATCAGTTTAATAAGCCACGGCTGCAAACCACTAACACGAATTCTTTACAGACGCATGGAAAAACTGGTAGAAGCTGACCTCGGGGAAGATCAGTTTGGATTCCGTAGAAATGTTGGAACACGTGAGGCAATACTGACCCTATGACTTATCTTAGAAAATAGATTAAGGAAAGGCAAACCTACGTTTCTAGCATTTGTAGACTTAGGAAAAGCTTTTGACAATGTTGGCTGGAATACTCTCTTTCAAATTCTGAAGGTGACAGAGGTAAATTACAGGGAGCGAAAGGCTATTTACAATTTTAACAGAAATCAGATGTTAATTATAAGAGACGAGGGGCAAGAAAGGGAAGCAGTGGTTGGGAAGCGACAAGGCAGGGTTGTAGCCTGTCTCCAATGTTATTCAATCTGTATATTGAGCAAGCATTAAAGGAAACAAAAGAAAAATTCGGAGTAGGAATTAAAATCCATGGAGAAGAAATAAAAACGTTGAGGTTCGCCGATGACATTGTAATTCTGTCAGAGACAGCAAACGACCTGGGACAGCAGCTGAACGGAATGGATAGTGTCTTGAAAGGAGGATACAAGATGAACATCAACAAAAGCAAAACGAGGATAATGGAATGTAGTCGAATTAAATTGGGTGATGCTGAGGGAATTAGATTAAGAAATGAGACGCTTAAAGTAGTAAACGAGTTTTGCTATTTGGGGAGAAAAATAACTGATGATGGTCGAAGTAGAGAGGATATAAAATGTAGACTGAAAATGGCAAGGAACGCGTTTCTAAAGAAGAGAAATTTGGTAACATCGAGTATAGATTTAAGTGTCAGAATGTCGTTTCTGAAACTATTTGTATGGAGTGTAGCCATGTATGGAAGTGAAACGTGGACGATAAATAGTTTGGACAAGAAGAGAATAGAAGCTTTCAAAATGTGGTGCTATAGAAGAATGCTGAAGATTAGATGTGTAAATCACATAACTAATGAGGAGGTATTGAAGAGAATTGGGGAGAAGAGAAATTTGTGGCACAACTTGACTAGAAGAAGGGATTGCTTGGTACGACATATTCTGAGGCCAAAAGGTATCACCAGTTTAGTATTGGAGGGCACCGTGGAGGGTAAAAATCGTAGAGGGAGACCAAGAGATGAATACACTAAACAGATTCGGAAGGATGTAGGTTGCACTAGGTACTGGGAGATGAAGAAGTTTGCACAGGATAGAGTAGCATGGAGAGCTGCATCAAACCCGTCTCTGGACTGATGACCACAACAACAACAACCATTTAAAAAGCTCGTCAACAGTAGTCCTTCTCTACTTTTGTGTCTGCAGCACTCTGATCTACAACTACTGTTGTTGGTCCAGTTTCCACCCATTCTCATTTCAGTTGTTTTGGTACCTACTAATTTTCTGAAAGGGGAACCAAAGTGCACACCGGAGCAGGAAATGGTCAGATCCACATTCTGCTCCCTTTTAGATTCTGCAGTCCTCCACTTCTGTACGATTTAGTACAGGGTCTTAAGAGTGCATTTTCCACACATTTCTAGTAGCTTCTCTCCATTATCATTCATAATATCATCTCCAGATTTACTTACATCGTAGATACCATCCTGATGATCCAGTGGTCCATAACAATCTTCTAAAAGATCCAGCTCCTTCCTATTCCTAATGCCATTTGGGATGTATGTCAGATCATTAAGGAAATTATTCTTCTCAGAGTGAGTAGCATTATTTTTGGGTGCATATGCTGCAATGATCGCTACACCGCATCCATTTAGTTTCGTATCCACACGCATCAGTTACTTGTTCACATAGTCCCATTTCTTAATGCAGCGTTCCTACTTTTTGCCCAACACTGTTAGTTCAGTTCACTGTAAATATGAATATAAGTTATCTATTTCCTCTAATCCTGTAGCTTTAATTTTTGGTTCCGTTAGTTCTATTACGTCTACATTGTTGCAATGGATTTCTTTCAATACTTCTGTTTTCTTAGTTGTGGTGCCCTGGACGTCCCACGTACCAAAATTCAGATATCGTTTTCGTCGGATAGTTTGATTCCGTTTAATTCCGATCTGGTTCCGAGGCTGTACTCTTGGATTTTTTGCAAACTGAAGTTTTCCGAGTGATGGGGAGCAGGTCCAACGCGTCAACCCCCAACCTGAAGGAGCAGGTAATTTTTAATCAAAATTTTCTTTTATTGTACATACTGTCGTTCTGGACTTAAGGACTCTGTCCACCCTGCATTTTAACCAGAATGCTGTCGGATCCTTTGTACAAAGTTCCATCCTCTCCACGTCGTCGCCGATGGAGACAGAATTGGAAAATGAGACACCCTCCGATCTCTAAACCTAATACCATTGACGTCGAAAACCAATAGTTATCCAAGGGAGACCAATAAAGAGAAAACAGAAGAAGTCTGCCACATGTAAATGGAAGTAATGTAAGACGTTCAAGGGAACAAGTGGTTGCCACTCACACTTCCAAGAAGGGAGCCTTCTATGGAGGGTAGCACTTTGTCTGGAATCTCACCAAATGACAAGTCTGGTATGGGTGAATCTACTAGGAGCATTGCTAGTGCAGGCATAGCTCAATATATAACGCAGAGTCACAGAAACCGACCCACCAACGTTAAGGTGGTAATCCATCTGGAACATATATGATGAATGTTTTAGGTGACCAATTTCCACCTGGCAGTATTATACCTTTGAAACAAACGTTGACGATCAGTTATCCTCTATACAGTGAAAATGTTAAGAGCTGACCATTCACACAAGCAGTGGCTCTCCATATTGTACAAAGCATTGTTTGGTATATCAATGTAGGATGCCACAAGAACGTTACTGAAATTTCATTGTACCTACATGAAACTTATCGGCAATGCATTAAGAACAATGGAGGCACTTAAAGAAGGAAGACACGAACGGCAGCCAAGTATTATTAACAAATTCTGGATGAAAAACGATTTTATATTGAATATACCGGGGCGTAAG
Organism: Schistocerca piceifrons; assembly: GCF_021461385.2. Lineage (NCBI taxonomy): Eukaryota > Metazoa > Arthropoda > Insecta > Orthoptera > Acrididae > Schistocerca > Schistocerca piceifrons. The sequence continues at coordinate 315,357,008 of NC_060141.1, read as the reverse complement.
GAGTCCATGAACCATGGACCTTGCCGTTGGTGGGGAGGCTTGCGTGCCTCAGCGATACAGATAGCCGTACCGTAGGTGCAACCACAACGGAGGGGTATCTGTTGAGAGGCCAGACAAACGTGTGGTTCCTGAAGAGGGGCAGCAGCCTTTTCAGTAGTTGCAAGGGCAACAGTCTGGATGATTGACTGATCTGGCCTTGTAACAATAACCAAAACGGCCTTGCTGTGCTGGTACTGCGAACGGCTGAAAGCAAGGGGAAACTACAGCCGTAATTTTTCCCGAGGGCATGCAGCTTTACTGTATGATTACATGATGATGGCGTCCTCTTGGGTAAAATATTCCGGAGGTAAAATAGTCCCCCATTCGGATCTCCGGGCGGGGACTACTCAAGAGGATGTCGTTATCAGGAGAAAGAAAACTGGCGTTCTACAGATCGGAGCGTGGAATGTCAGATGCCTTAATCGGGCAGGTAGGTTAGAAAATTTAAAAAGGGAAATGGATAGGTTGAAGTTAGATATAGTGGGAATTAGTGAAGTTCGGTGGCAGGAGGAACAAGACTTCTGGTCAGGTGACTACAGGGTTATAAACACAAAATCAAATAGGGGTAATGCAGGAGTAGGTTTAATAATGAATAGGAAAATAGGAATGCGGGTAAGCTACTACAAACAGCATAGTGAACGCATTATTGTGGCCAAGATAGATACGAAGCCCACACCTACTACAGTAGTACAAGTTTATATGCCAACTAGCTCTGCAGATGACGAAGAAATTGAAGAAATGTATGATGAAATAAAAGAAATTATACAGATTGTGAAGGGAGACGAAAATTTAATAGTCATGGGTGACTGGAATTCGAGTGTAGGAAAAGGGAGAGAAGGAAACATAGTAGGTGAATATGGATTGGGGGACAGAAATGAAAGAGGAAGCCGCCTTGTAGAATTTTGCACAGAGCACAACATAATCATAACCAACACTTGGTTTAAGAATCATGAAAGAAGGTTGTATACATGGAAGAACCCTGGAGATACTAAAAGGTTTCGGATAGATTATATAATGGTAAGACAGAGATTTAGGAACCAGGTTTTAAATTGTAAGACATTTCCAGGGGCAGATGTGGACTCTGACCACAATCTATTGGTTATGACCTGTAGATTAAAACTGAAGAAACTGCAAAAAGGTGGGAATTTAAGGAGATGGGACCTGGATAAACTAAAAGAACCAGAGGTTGTACAGAGATTCAGGGAGAGCATAAGGGAGCAATTGACAGGAATGGGGGAAACAAATACAGTGGAAGAAGAATGGGTAGCTTTGAGGGATGAAGTAGTGAAGGCAGCAGAGGATCAAGTAGGTAAAAAGACGAGGGCTAGCAGAAATCCTTGGGTAACAGAAGAAATACTGAATTTAATTGGTGAAAGGAGAAAATATAAAAATGCAGTAAGTGAAACAGGCAAAAAGGAATACAAACGTCTCAAAAATGAGATCGACAGGAAGTGCAAAATGGCTAAGCAGGGATGGCTAGAGGACAAATGTAAGGATGTAGAGGCCTATCTCACTAGGGGTAAGAGAGATACCGCCTACAGGAAAATTAAAGAGACATTTGGAGATAAGAGAACGACTTGTATGAATATCAAGAGCTCAGATGGAAACCCAGTTCTAAGCAAAGAAGGGAAAGCAGAAAGGTGGAAGGAGTATATAGAGGGTCTATACAAGGGCGATGTACTGGAGGACAATATTATGGAAATGGAAGAGGATGTAGATGAAGATGAAATGGGAGATATGATACTGCGTGAAGAGTTTGACAGAGCACTGAAAGACCTGAGTCGAAACAAGGCCCCCGGAGTAGACAATATTCCATTGGAACTACTGACGGCCGTGGGAGAGCCAGTCCTGACAAAACTCTACCATCTGGTGAGCAAGATGTATGAAACAGGCGAAATACCCTCAGACTTCAAGAAGAATATAATAATTCCAATCCCAAAGAAAGCAGGTGTTGACAGATGTGAAAATTACCGAACTATCAGCTTAATAAGTCACAGCTGCAAAATACTAACACGAATTCTTTATAGGCGAAAGGAAAAACTAGTAGAAGCCAACCTCGGGGAAGATCAGTTTGGATTCCGTAGAAACACTGGAACACGTGAGGCAATACTGACCTTACGACTTATCTTAGAAGAAAGATTAAGGAAAGGCAAACCTACGTTTCTAGCATTTGTAGACTTAGAGAAAGCTTTTGACAATGTTGACTGGAATACTCTCTTTCAAATTCTAAAGGTGGCAGGGGTAAAATACAGGGAGCGAAAGGCTATTTACAATTTGTACAGAAACCAGATGGCAGTTATAAGAGTCGAGGGACATGAAAGGGAAGCAGTGGTTGGGAAGGGAGTAAGACAGGGGTGTAGCCTCTCCCCGATGTTGTTCAATCTGTATATTGAGCAAGCAGTAAAGGAAACAAAAGAAAAATTAGGAGTAGGTATTAAAATTCATGGAGAAGAAATAAAAACTTTGAGGTTCGCCGATGACATTGTAATTCTGTCAGAGACAGCAAAGGACTTGGAAGAGCAGTTGAATGGAATGGACAGTGTCTTGAAAGGAGGATATAAGATGAACATCAACAAAAGCAAAACAAGGATAATGGAATGTAGTCTAATTAAGTCGGGTGATGCTGAGGGAATTAGATTAGGAAATGAGACAATTTAAGTAGTAAAGGAGTTTTGCTATTTGGCGAGCAAAATAACTGATGATGGTCGAAGTAGAGAGGATATAAAATGTAGGCTGGCAATGGCAAGGAAAGCGTTTCTAAAGAAGAGAAATTTGTTAACATCCAGTATTGATTTAAGTGTCAGGAAGTCATTTCTGAAAGTATTCGTATGGAGTGTAGCCATGTATGGAAGTGAAACATGGACGATAAATAGTTTGGACAAGAAGAGAAGAGAAGCTTTCGAAATGTGGTGCTACTGAAGAATGCTGAAGATTAGATGGGTAGATCACATAACTAATGAGGAAGTATTGAATAGGATTGGGGAGAAGAGAAGTTTGTGGCACAACTCGACCAGAAGAAGGGATCGGTTGGTAGGACATGTTCTGAGGCATCAAGGGATCACCAATTTAGTATTGGAGGGCAGCGAGGAGGGTAAAAATCGTAGAGGGAGACCAAGAGATGAATACACTAAGCAGATTCAGAAGGATGTAGGTTGCAGTAGGTACTGGGAGATGAAAAAGCTTGCACAGGATAGAGTAGCATGGAGAGCTGCATCAAACCAGTCTCAGGACTGAAGACCACAACAACAACAACAAGGAGTCCATGACGGTGTTGGGAGCTCCGTATCGAGAAGTAACCTTGCAGAGCTTCCTCTATTGAAGAAAAGATGTATCGTTAACTTGTTGTGAAGCCATGAGGTGGCGTAAAGGCTAGAGAGAAGTATTCGTATTGTTGAGTGAACCAGCGTTGTTATTGGTGCCATATCATGATAAACAAAGTGTACTACATTGAAGTGATCAATCATGGGATAGTGATATGCACATATAGAGAAGGCGTACTATTGCGTACACAAGGTGTGAAAGGGCAATGCCTTGGGGGGGCTGTTATCAGTACTCGGGTGGTTCACGTGAAAAGGTTCCTGACGTGATTATGGCCGCGGAAAGGGGATTAAGAGTTTGAATGCGGAATGGTAGTTGAGCTAGACGTATGGACATTCCATTTCGGGAATGGTTAGGGAATTCAATATTCCGAGATCCACAGTATCAAGAGTGTGCCGACAGTACCGAATTTCAGGCATTACCTGTCACTACGGACAACGCAGTGGCCGACGACCTTCACTTAACGAGCAAGAGTAGCGGCGTTCGCGTGGAGTTATCAGTGCTAACAGACAAGCAACACTGCGTGAATTAACCGCGGAAATCAATGTGGAACGTACAACTAACGTGTCCATTAGGATAGTCCGGCGAATTTGGCGTTAATGGGCTATAGCAGAAGGCGACGGAAGCAAGTGTCTTTGCTAACAGCACGACATCGCTTGCAGCACAATTTTACAATGCTACTATCAATAGTAGTGCTTGCTATTTTGGGAATGAATGTAAAAAACACCAGCTGACACGCAATGATTCTTCCGCTCCCAGAAACCAGCATGAGAAATGCCAATTTACCCGAATATTACATATAAAATCGTTGCGTGAACGGATTCTGGGGTAAAGGTACAATAGATTGTCGCGGAGAGAACTAGGTGTACTTTTGACAGAAGTTATGAAACGAAACGTTCGATGCTCTTTAGAATGAGTTGCATGTTTTAATAGAATGTGCTTAAGTATTTTTTTCTGAATATAAACCCGTTTGCAAACTCCAAGTTAAAAATGTCTTACTGTGAGCTACAGATATTTTTACGGCGCAATAATTATGCTCATCCAACGAACGAACCAAGAATAATGCTTTGTTCACAAACAGAAAATACTGAAGCATCGTTTAGTTAAATTATTTTCCTTTTCTCACCAGGAGAACACTCCAATTCCATCATTCGATTTCCCAGGAACTCCGCTCACTGGAAGGAGTCAAAATAAGCGAACACGCGTCTCTCCTTATCCGTAGACATTCGACTGTTTCTGAAAAATCTACGGTCAAAGTTTTCGAGGTATTTTCGGGGTACTTTAAATAGATTTTATCGGGCTATGTTCACAAATGAAATGGTGTCTCAATGGTTACCATCGCACAGGAATGTTTCTTATCAAATTAGAGGATACAAGTGAATTTTATTAACTGTAGAATTGCAACTGCATTTCGCAATAAGTTTTAAATATGTGAATATGGTACGTTGAGGGGTTACAAACATTTTAAATTCTCGTATTTTGATATTTCACTCTTATATGAGTTCATATATTTTATTCAGATGTTTTTTGTTTTGGATTGGATTGTTTTTGGGGAAGAGACCAAACAGCGAGGTCATCGGTCTCATCAGATTAGGGAAGGACAGGGAAGGAAGTCGGCCGTGCCCTTTCAAAGGAACCATCCCAGCATTTGCCTGGAGCGATTTAGGGAAATTACGGAAAACCTAAATCTGGATGGCCGGACGCGGGATTGAACCGTCGTCCTCCCGAATGCGAGATGTTCATTCTTCAGGAAGATTTGGTGTATTTCTTTGGATGACATTGATGTTAAAAACTTTCGAAACACAGATATTCCGAACACGGCGTGCATTGCGCGAAGACAGGCTTGCCACAGCGACATTTCTTCGAATTTATCTCAGTCGGGAAACAAACGTCGTTAAAAACTGGTGAAAATTTCACGCATTGGCAAGAACTTCGCGGCAAACCATGCATAACGCAACACTTTTCCGAAAACTGGCATTTGCAATTCATTATGAGTCGAGATGCACTATAGGAATTTAAAATAATTTTCTCTTTTTGTTTTTTTAACCTATTCATGTGACACTCAATTAACATACGAATAATGACAACGTTATATCAGTATATACTGGAAAACATTGTTGTAGTAATCTTCTACACGTTGGCCATAATCAGAGTGAAAATTACTGATAAAAACGTAACTTAGTTACCAAATACGCGTGCACACACTTTATTCAACATGTAAACGTCACTACAGATTTAGGTTAAGACATGTTCCATATGCCTGCCATCATTGGCAGACGAATAGCGAAATTCTGCATGATGTCGGAACATCGGTGCTATAGATGACCTGAATGGCTGTTTTCAGCTCAGCGCTGGTTTTAAGGTTATTGCTGTACCCCACAAAAAGGAGTCGCATGTATTCAGATCCGGAGAATATGGCGGCCAATCGAGACCAATGCCACTGGCTTTTGGTTATCCCAGAGCCAGAATCCGGTCCCCAAAGTGCTCCTCCAGGACATCAAACACGCTTCTGCTTCGATGGTGGTCGAGTTCCGTCTTGCATGAACCACATCTAGTCCAAATCAGGGTCACTTTAAATAATGGGGATGAAATCATCTTCAAAACCTTCACGTACAGTTTGGTGAACACCGTGCCATCAATGAATATTATCCGATTATTCCGTGACTAGACATTGCACACCACACAGTCACCCGTTGAGGCTGAGGAGACGTCTCGATCGCGAAATGCAGATTCTCAGTCCCCACAATGGGCCAATTTTGCTTATTGACGAACCCATCCAAATGAAAGTGGGCTTCTCGCTAAACGATATCCACATCAAAGTCCTATTCGTCAATTCTGTGGACGGTAGTGTTGGCGAAACACAACCGCTGTTCCATGGCCCCAGGGAATAATGATTGATTTTACATGGGAAGAGATGCAGATCTTCGAAACAATTTGTCGCTGTCTCTCCCGGTTGATTCCCATCTGTTATGCAGCTCGTCTGATCGATTTCCTGGGGCTGGTTTGAAACACAGCGCGTGTCTTCTCGATGTTTTCGAGCGTTTTCACCCTTTTTGGACGACCGACATTGCCAACACTGTCGTCACGAACACTAACCGTTCGCACACGTGGAACGGTTGTCTTCAGTTTGAACTCGGTCGTAATCTTCCTTTGAGCCGCAGTTTTGCTGTTATTTCTCTCACAAAAGGGCTTCACAAGCGTTCTACGCCCAGGCGTGACATTTTCACGTGCAAATGGCTGGCAACAACAAAGCTCGTGCGCAGCGCATACTAATTCCCATCATACCCCGCGGCCAACAGCTCAGTTTCAACGTCATACCGCAAACGGTTCAGAACTTATGACGGTTTTATTTCATATAGTTCAATAATTGTCACCTTGTAAATGAAAAATAAAAATAAAAGTAATAATCGGGTTTCGAACATGGGGCGCAAAGTAATACCTATGGATACCGCGTGGTAAAAGCCACAGAAAGTACCTGGAAAATGCGTCCAAAAATTTGAGCGTCGTTTTTTCAGCCGAGCCGAGACACGTGGTCGGTCATTTCCACCTCCCTTTACTGAGCGAAGTTTCTGGGAAATCGGTTTATGGCACATCATATGTTCTCCTAGTTAGTGTTTTAATGTGGTCAGTGACAATGTAGTAATAGCAGAATTGATAATATTTAGATAAGCAGGGAGAAGACTGTACAAACGGTAACTGCCGACGACTGTTAGTATGGAAGCTGACGATCCAGAGATGATCATTTACATGTGCTGTCCCTTGCATCAGGTAGGGGACAGTCTGTTAAGTGAGAGTGTGCATTCAGAGACGACTCTTCCTAAACAAGGAGGGGAAACGTCTCAGCGTGCTTAGAAACCATCCGAGCATTTGTCTAAAACTGCTTAGAGAAACCACAGATAATCTATATTGCAATGGTTCAACTGAACACTACACCACTGCTAGAGCAATTTCATGTGTTTAATCGGAACGTCTATCTGCTGTTTGGAAGCTCTCATTGTTCACTGTATGACGAGTGCTTCAGCTTCCGCAAGCTCGCAAGTAATTTCATTGCATCGACTCGGCCAATCGTTCTGCCTTGATGACTCACGACGAATCCCGTCCGCAGCTTTCAGCTGGACAGCCATTTCACGGCAACACCGCAGTGGCGAGTGGAGGCGCGTCGTGTTGGGATGTGGTGGACCGCCGCAAACGGCACTGCCTGAGTGGCTTATTATTTGCAGCTAATTACTTGCCATGCAGCGGGCGCAACGCGCAATTAAGCTACAAAACAGGTTTGCGGCTCGGCCAAAACGGACCGCTTGTCTCTCATTTAGCTGTCGCGCATTTGCACATGAGGATCATGAAGCAAATATCAAACTACAGTCAGAACCACTTCGTTTCCGATTACATTCTCTTGTGTCTTCACGTCACGAATTGGCACTTTCTACAGTGACTAAAAGGTCAATTCACTGTAACTTGAGGAACAAAACACATCCAAGTTAAACAATTAGGACATCACTGGAAAGACCGTCGTACGTGTTAAAATATTCACCAGCTTTGATTCTATACGGGACCTTGTGTACAGCGACTGTATATTATATTTTTAAGCAACACAGCAGTCAGCAGTCAGTCACAATCCTATTGTCTTTTTTATTATTCTTGCACATGCAGAGTTCAGCTATCAATATCCATCCTGAGTGGTAAAATATAAGGGCATTACAGAATCAGAACTGATTCACATAAAACAATAAGTAAAACATCATGTCATGCAATAGAAGCGATACATTTTAGTCAACATACCATTTAAGTAAGTTATAATAGAACAAACTCCAAGCAACACATATCACCATACGACTTTACACTGAGGTGGCAAAGTCATGGTACAAGGATAGGCACATATACAGATGGCGATAGCATCACGTACACAACTATAAAAGGGTAGTGCATTGGCAGAGCCATCATTCGTACTCAGGAGACTCATGTGAAAACGTTTCCGACGTAATTATGGTCGCACAACGGGAAATAACAGACTCTGAATTCGGACTGGTAGTTGAAGCTAGACGCACGGAACATTCTATTTCGGAAATCGTTAGGGAATTCAATATTCCAGGATCCACTTTGTCAAAAGTGTGTCGAGAATAAAAAATTTCAGGCATTACTCTCAGGACGGACAATGCAGTGGACGACGACCTTCACTTAATGAACGAGAGCAGCGGCTTTTGTGTAGTGTTGTCAGTGCTAACAGACAGTCAACATTGCGTGAAATAGCCGCAGAAAGCAGTGTGAGGCAGTGTGGCGAAATTTGGCGTTAATGGGCTATGCAGCAAATGACTGACGTGAGTGCCTTTGCTAACAGCACGACATCGCCATCAGCGACTCTCCTGGGCTCGTGACAATATCGATTGGACCCTAAACGACTGGAAAACCGTTCCCTCACCAGATGATTCCCAATTTTAGTTGGCTCGAGTGTCGTGTAGAACCAACGAAGTTATGGAGCCAGTTTGTCAAGAAGGCACTCTGCAAGCTATTGGTGGTTCCGTAACGGTGGGGGATGTATTTACATGGAATGGACTGGGTCCTCTGGTCCAGTTGAACCGATCATTGGCTGCAGAGGGCTATGTTCGATTACTTGAGACCATTTGTAGTGATTTGTGGACTGCATGTTTCCAAACAATAATGGAATTTTTAAGGACGATGATGCGCCATGTTACCGAGCCACAGTTGTTCCCGATTGGTTTGAAGAACATTCTAGACGATTCGAGCGATTGATTTGGCTACCCGGATCACCCATTATGAGTACCATCGAACATTTGTAAGACATCGCACAACATCTTGTACCGATAACACTTTCGATGTTACGGTTACAGAGGCAGCATCGTTCAATATTTCTACAGGGGACTTGCAAGGACTTGGTGAGTTCAGGCCACGTCAGGTTGCTATACTGTGCTGAGCGAAAGCAGGTCCGGCACGGTATTACGAGGTATCCCATGACTTCTGTCACCTCAGTGTATTGGTGTACAGACAGAAAGAAACTGAGGTAGTTGTTTCCAACAAATACAGCAGCCTCAGTTTGCATCATGTAGGGTAGGAAAGGCCCTTTGTATTCCAAAAACTAACTAATCCAGTTCCTTTCCGATATAGTAGTTTAAAACACATTTTTAATGAATAAAATCAGCATATCAGCTTTAAAAATGTGGAACAGACAGGTAGAAGCCTTGAGATCAGATTGATGAGCATGTAGCTTTAAGCGGGATACAACTGAGGCGTCTTATTTCACTGATCCCTCAGTTAAGGATAGACATACCCTGTCATGGGATCGGGTGTCTTATGGTTGCACAGGGCAGATTCATGGAACTCCTTGAGAAGATATATTGCCGTCATCTGGCATTCATCTGCTCAGTGAGCAAGTACGGGTGAAGAGCATCCGGTTTGGGGAGCTCTCTCTCTCTCTCTCTCTCTCTCTCTCTCTCTCTCCCCCCCCCCCCCCTCTCTCTCTCTCTTGAATAACCGGTTTCAAGAGTGGAAAAGGTGTGGATCATCTCTCATTAAGGAAGTGCCAAAGTCAAGGACATTTTTCTCGTCGTCAGCAAACAAGTAACCAACTGCGTGTCCACAAATCCATTTCATGGAGTTTGTCTTCGCTTGTGGGAAGTATTCCGATTGTGAAAAGAGGAGCAGGTGAGGAAGTATCTGATGAGGAGTTGCACGGGCAATTAGGGCCAGCATCTGTCGCACCAAGAACTAGACACCTCCCGCCGATCCACACACCAGGCGGTGTTCGTTCGTGTCCAACACATCACGGGCGACACATAACGGGGTATCCGCAAGCTAGAGCCCGTGAAGGCGTGACTGGCATATTTGCTTCCCATTGACCGTAAGGTACCATGCAGAAAGGGCGTCAATATCAAGATAAGGAGCGCACGCTGACAGGCCTGACTACACGCCAGTCGACGTAGGAATGCTTCCTACCAACCCATTCGGTAACCTGTGTTGCAGAAGAAAACCATAGATCGCCTTGGTGGATGTCAAGCCCATTGGTAGTATTGCAGTAAGGACGTAGCTCAGTTCGAGGAAAAATAGGCAGAAGTAACAGAAGGACGGTGGGACGACCGAAAGCTGTATAGATGCTGAGAGAGTGTGTGGAGCGATGGCCTCCAGCAACAGGCTGGTAAGACACATAGGACAACGGTGCCACAGTGCCATGTGACAGCTGACGAAAAGGGGGGGGGGGGACATGGTACAGCCCTAAACCACCCCTGCACCGTGGGAGAGTGAGAGCCTAGTACCCTACCTTGAACAGCAAGCCTTGGCAAACATATGAACCCAAAGCCGCTAACACGCATGCGGGCCATGTACGGCGAGGAAGTGTATGCGCCGCACGGGGGATACGCAACGCCAAATACACATTTTCGTACTGTGTCCAAGGCAGGTGACTGAGGGCTCGTAAATAATGATCTACGGGCCCACTTCGTAGTTGGGACAGTAGGCTCCGGCGTTTGAGGGCAATCGTGCGCTACAGATCATTTGCGAAATCGAATCTTAGGCATCGGTTAATATCAGCTACACGCAATCGAGTCGCTCTGTCCGCAGGAAGCCCCGCACCTACAGCCATGGCGCTCGATTTTCGGAAGTTAAGGCATCTACCAAAAGCTTCGCCATAGGTGGTAACCCACGCCAGTAACCCCATGACCTTAGCACCGCTACGAAGAAAGATTACGAGATCGTCAGTGTAGGCAGTCCAGATGAATACACTGCCACTGACTGACATCCCAGACGGGCGTTGATGGAGGCCGCAGAGCAACGGTTCCTTCGCGAAAGCATACAATTGTGCAGAGAGGGGCAACCTGAACGCACCAAACAGTGGATCAAGATGGGAAGAGTAAGACGGCCTTTGTAGAACACACTGGCCATAGCTCCAGGTGGGAGACGCATTACGACGTCGACGGTGGTATCAGGGCAGCCTATATTTGCGGCGGAGCACCTTTCAGGCAGTCGTTATCGACCGTATCGAATGCCTCGCTGAAGTCAAGAGCTGCCGAAAGTCCAGGCACACGACGAGCATGAGGAAGAGGGATTATGTCCCGATAGCGACAACGGGAAGTGCGAATGTTTTTGGCAACTCCAAAAGAAGTCTGATCAGCGGAAACCACGTACCGGGTCGCCTGTTTAACCCGTGCAGCCAGCAACTAGGTAAAGATATTTGGATCGCTCTTGAGCTACGTTAGGGGACGGTAATCGCATATCGGTGAGGTACCCCGAGGCTTGTGTATGGGAATGAGGAGACTATTGAGAAAACCGTCTGGAATCTGGACGAGAGGCGGCGTAAGCTCCTGAGAAATTTCCGTCGACAAAGGTGACATTAGGGGCCGAAATCTACTATAAATCTCCAGTAGGAGGCCGTCAGAGGCAGGCGACATGTTCGTATAACCTGCCTGGACAGCATCATGGGCTTCGTCCTCAGTGACGTCGGTAAGCAGATCCACCATTGCATCCTCAGGAACCATTCCAAAGAAGAGTTGAGAGACTGCCATAATGTTGACAGGGTGGTGAAGCAGTGCAGAGTACAGCATAAGATAATGTACATGGAAGGAAGACCCTATATCGCGCCACTGCTCACCCGTCTTAAGAACATTAATCATTCTGCTATCACATGATAAATAGATGGGTGCTCCTGCGCTAACCTGTCGTGTGTGTGTGTGTGCCCTGACCATAGCTCCATTAATGTGACGATGAGAGAAGGATGTCAGCTATGCCTTGACAAGATTCACCATCGCCTAGCGTTCTGGCGAGTACAGCATCATAGTACATTCCCGGAGAATGGTGAAGTAGATATCCTGGGTTCGTCGCCGCCATGCCGCGACCTCCCTTTCATAACCAGTAAGGCCTTGCGGAGGGATGGCTTTGCACAAAGCACCCATCACGACAGACAGACTGACAATACATCTCGGCGTCGCCGACAATCTGTCCATGTGGTCTCGATGAGCTACCAGCTGGCAGTGTTCAGTTTCTACGGCCCCTACCGCGCCACACCGTTTGGCGACAGAGATTGATGGCATAGATATATGCAACATAATCAGAGAACGCAACAGGCCAGACTTCAGCAGCCTACATGATACTGACAATATCGCGTGAGATATAAAAACGATCAAGGCGCCTGGAAGAGTCGCTAGCGAAACGCGTAAGTCCCAGATGATCTTCAAGAACATGCTCCCAAGAATCCATATTGCTGAGATGCTGGAGAGTAGCTCCTAGCGCCGCGCACAGTGAGTGAAGCGGCAGTCGATGTTTGGGCGCCTAGGTGGAGTTGAAATCGCCTCCCATGATCAATGCATTCTGCCGACCGAGAGAGAGAGGCGTGACTGTCTCGGAGAAGGGAGTGGGACCTTCACAGGGCCGATCTTAACCAGATGGCGCATAGACGTTTGTGATCATGAAGCCACTAAACAAGAGAGCCATACCTCTGACATCAGGGAGACAGGCAGCTGTATCACAGATGGTACCGTCGCGTAGGTCGATCGAAATCCCACTACCAGTAGGGGAAACATGAGAGAGATGTGCTGCAAAACCATGGAAGCACAAAAATCTGCAACACGCACCTCGTGAAGGAGGTCAATGGAAATGTCCACAGCATACAGCAGGTCTTGGAATAAAGTCAGTTCGTGGCTTCCGCAAACGGTATTGATAATGAATGTGGCTAAGCCATAAGTCTGTCAAGCTGCCATCGTTAGGAGAACAGGCGATTCAAATAAGGATAAAGCAAAGGAAGCTCGGTTTTAGGCCCCTGTGGAAGGGGGAGGAAGCAGACACCACCAAATCGGGTCCACCGTTCTGCACACCTCCAGAATGTCCATCCTCAGCAACGAGTCGTCTGCCTAGGAGACAATGGTCTCGCTAGGCCGGCTCAGTGGTACACTATCATATGTGCGACCACAGTTATCTTCAGACACAGAAAGGGAGGAAACCGCATCAGCGCAGTCGGGGGAAGGTTGGTGTTCGTAGATGGACCCTGACTGGAGATGGAGGCGCGGACAGACTTCGCGTCATCAGGTGCCAGGGCGTCTGAGGACAACGCATCATCAGTAGGAGGGTCATCATCCTGTGCATACATCCAATGGAGGCAGTCATCAGAAGCGGTACGACAGCGTATCTTCCGTTTCCTCGGCGACCGTTGCCTCCCATCATGTTGTTCTGTGTCGGATGGCGGATGGCTGTAATCCTCAATATGGCCAGACGTCAGAAAAGCGCAGGTCAACAACCATGGGGTCGGAACATACAGCTTGCTTCTGCTGACAGCCATTGTGCCCCGCGGCGGTGCAGGAGAGACAAAAGAAACGTCCACCGTGTTGTTGAGAGGAGTCGACTGATTCAATGTGAGCGCAGCGGGCAGTCCCGCCGCGGACGCACAAGATAGAGGTAACACAATGGGCAGTGCATGGGGAGTGACTTGTCCAATCGACGTCTGAACCAGTCTGCATCGGAGACATTCCGAACGGACGATCCTGGCGTGCCTGGCCACTTACTGAACAAGTCCGTGGCTGGTCAGCATCATGACGACAGCCCTGCAGCCCGCAGTTATCAAGTAGGAAGGCACATGTTTCCTATGTTCAGTTTTTATCTGACCGATACCATTGAGGACACGGTATGTTTCGAACGTCTTCGATGTTTGAGCAACCTGACCGACGACGCTCCCGTAAGATTGAAAGGCGGCCACCGCAACATCCGACGGCATGTAAAACGGGAGTTCGAAAACCCTCAGCGTTCTGAGGCCAAAACCAGCATGCTCAACAACGCCAGCTCCTACATGGACGTCACAGTATCGGAACTTTAGATCGTTAGTATGGCACCCCACAACGTCGGCGCACAGCTCTTCATTTACCAGCTTTAAGTTCACCGTGGTACTAAGAATCGGAAAATGAATTCTGAGAACATCTTGTGGCGGGAGATGCATTTCGTCGCGTACAAACCGTTAAACTTTGGTTGCTAGTGATCCAAAGGAAACTTTAATTTAATCGTAGCTTGACGCTGGGAAAATGCCATGATAATCGGTGAATTCGGACTCGAAGAGAAGCCGCTATGTGGAGGTAAACAAACGCACGCAAGCACAACAAGCGAGACGCAAACAAAGATTGCTCGCCTGACAACTGCTGGAAGCAACCTGCGATCGTCGACCATCTTCTGCCCACAGGAAAACTACTATTATGTTTTTTTATTTTTTTATTTTTATTGTTTTATTTCGGTTCCCCATCGGGGCGGGCCGGCAGCAGCATAGGCGCTGCTCTTTAGCCGAGAGACAGTAAGTACATAACAGGAAGACATTTAAAACAACATAAAGGGGAAAATGTGGCAGATATAGAGAAAAAAGGGGGGAACGTTATGGAAGAGAGAGTACAAATGAGGGTGATTGTAAAGATGGAGATAAAAGTCTAAAAAAGTATATTACACAAAAAAACCACAACTGTAACGATTAAAAGAACACAAGGCGATGTACAGCCGGATGATAAAGTCAAACACACGATTAAACTCACAGCACTTGATTTGACTGTAGATTGGCACCGAGAACAACACTGAAGTAGCATATTTACCTTGTAATTGGGAGGTGGCGGTAGGACTCATACAGGCGGCGAAAACTTAACTATAGTAATTGTACGTGAAATCTGTATCATTTAAATTGAATAAGTGATTTTATAATTCTATGAAATGTCTACTAGGAATCTGCAGAATTTTACAGTAGTTCAAAAGAAAAACACCTTTTGCATACTGCACATTGCGTTTTTATTTAATTTGTACACACAGACGCGCTCCACCTTAGTTACAAGACATCTTCAGTGAGTGTCCTGAAGTTTTACACGATTTTTTCGTTTGAACATATAGGTTATCGTTTGCACATTTAGGTTACAGATTTAAAACAGTTCACTGAATTCTTTTAATAAAATGGAAAAGTAATTTGGTTGAAAGTTTGCAGTTTTCCTAGACGTCACTGTTTTCGAAGTATAGCATTGTAATTGCCATTTTATTTGTCTGGAGTGTCATTTGTTTCTGTAAGTGGTGTGACGACAAGAATAATTACAAACTTTGAACCAGTTTCTCACATGAGAGGAAGCTGTTTGGGTTGCAAATAATGAGTTAGACGGTGATAAGTAAGTACTTTTCCATTTTGTTACAAAAAACTTCAGTGAACTGTTTTCAATCTATAACCTATATGAAAACCAAAGAATCGTGTAATATTTTAGGAAACTCACTGAAGATACCTTGTAACTAAGGAGAATCGCGTTTAGGAGCACAAGTAAAAAAAAAAGGCGTGCAAAAGGTGTTTTCATTTTGAACTACTGTAATTTATACAGTTGCTTCGAAAATGGCCACCACAAGAAACTTGTTCCAGAATATTAATAAGAACATACTTTTCCATGTAAGACACAGCCAGTGCTAAATTAAGTATTACGTTTTACAGTACAATCCGTCAGCGGTTGTCCTGTGTTAACGAGACAGAATGTATTAACATATGAACAAAAGTGTAAATCATCCTACAAGAAAATAATATCCAGTTTCCAACACATTAATTAAAAAAAAAGAAAACATCGAGATAGCTTGTTTAACACATTAAAATACTCGCTGATAACCAGTCATCGTTCTTACTTGTAATCACTAACTGTGTCTATAGAAATATCCATCGACAAGACGATGGAAGTGAGCGAGTCGCATGGAAAAAAACAAGATCAGAAAAACAAGAGAGAGTGGTTGTAGAAACTTTGTATAAATTTCGAGGACGAATGTATGATTTATTTAATAACTTGCTTTCAATTTCGGTATGCATAAAACAAACGCTAAAATTCACACTAAATTACGCTTCATTGGACAATTTGGCTTTAAAGATAATTTCCCTCATTTCGAAAGTACGATAATAATATCCGAAGCAGTGGAGTGTTTGTGAAATTGAGTCAACACCCGGAAGTAGAAACCGTAATAAAAAATGATGTTGAACTCTACATTAACGTATCGCCACAATACATTACTAATTTCAGTTAATATTAGACCGAATTCCAGTGAAATATTTGGGAGCCTTTTCAAGAAGGCAATAACAAACGCCTATTGAAACTTTGAAACTTCCCCTTTGTATGTAAAGAATGACAGTGCTGGAAAAACTCTTACGTTATTTGATTTTCAAACAGCTGAGCAAAACTGAACGTACTCAGACAGTTCTCTCTTTACCTATTGTGATAATCACTAAATTGACACACATTATTTTTAGCGCAACGCAATCTGACTTTCAATAATCCCTAAAAAAAAGAATGACCCTGACTAACAATAACCTATACCTTTCGTGCATCACTTACCTCACAAAAATCTTCGTTACTCGAACTACTGCAATAGAGCGAGCTCCAATACTGCCAGCTAAAAGATTCAAACTACTGAAGGCACTAACTACTGACAGGCATAGTTAGCAAATGAAAAATTTTGATAGAGAAGAAACAATATACGAGGGCTGTCCAGAAAATAAGTTACGATTGATCGCGAAATGAAAATCACAGTGAAAATCAGAAATGTTTCATTTGTAACAGTTAGCTACACCTTTCAGCTACTTCTCTACGTAGTCGCCGTTCTGACTCAGACATTCGTCGTAGTGCTTTCCGCAATTCTCTACGCTGGCCTAAAGCTCGTTGGCTGTGCCAAAATGTTGTCTTCATACCCAGCGGTTCGTCTGAGCAGAGATGAAACTCAGTGGGAGACAATTACGGGCTGTATTGTGGGTAACCAAACATTTCCAATTGAAACGATGCAGGGACATCTTCATTGCCCCTGCAGAATGAGGCTGAGAATTGTCTTGAAGAAGAAACTGCACGACAGTTATGTAATATTGGTTGCATAGCTTCAGGGGAATATTCTCACCAGGCCCTCGTACTTGGCGGGATACACTATTTTCTATAACATCTTTACGCGCTCACTAAGAGCTCAGGAATGAAAAGAGCGACATAATTCTACATAGAGTCATACTAGAGACACTGCCCAACACATATTTAGAAAGCTTTATCGGATTTTCATAGTCGTTTCCATTTCGCGACCGATCGTAACTTACTTTCTGGACAGCCCTCGTATTTACGTTAACAGTGTTCAAAAGTCATAATACATGGTGACCCATTGATAGTGACCGGGCCAAATATCTCACGAAATAAGCATCAAACGAAAAACTACAAAGAACGAAACTCGTCTAGCTTGAAGGGGGAAACCAGATGGCGGTAGGGTTGGCCCTATAGATGGCGCTGCCATAGGTTCAAATGGTTCAAATGGCTCTGAGCACTATGTGACTTAACTTCTGAGGTCATCAGTCGCCTAGAACTTAGAACTAATTAAACCTAATTAACCTAAGGACTTCACACACATCCATGCCCGAGGCAGGATTCGAACTTGCGACCGTAGCGGTCGCTCGGTTCCAGACTGTAGCGCCTAGAACCGCACGGCCACTACGGCCGCTGCCATAGGTCAAATGGATCTCAACTGCATTTTTAAAAATAGGAACTGCCATTTTTATTACATATTCGTGTACTACTTAAAAAAATATGAATGTTGTAGTTGGACAACTTTTTTCGGTTTGTGATAGATGGCGCTGTAATAGTCACAAACGTGGTATCGCGTAACGTTCCGCCAGTGTGGACGGTATTTGCTTCGTGATACATTACCTGTGTTAAACTGGACCGTTTACCAATTGCGGAAAAGGTCGATATCGTGTTGATGTATGGCTATTGTGATCAAAATGCCCAACTGGCGTGTGCTATGTATGCTGCTCGGTATCCTGGACGACATCATCCCAGTGTCCGGACTGTTCGCCGGATAGTTACGTTATTTAAGGAAACAGGAAGTGTTCAGCCACATGTGAAACGTCCGTCACGATCTGCAACAAGTAATGACGCCCATGTAGGTGTTTCAGCTGCTGTCGCGGCTAATCCGCACATCAGTAGCAGACAAATTGCGCGAGAATCAGGAATCTCAAAAACGTCGGTGTTGAGAATGCTACACCAACATTGATTGCACCCGTACCATATTTCTATGCACCAGGAATTGCATGGCGACGACTTTGAATGTCGTGTACAGTTCTGCCACTGGGCACGAGAGGAATTACGGGACGATGACAGATTTTCGGCACGCGTTCTATGCACTATTGGGCAACGGAAAATCCACGATGGCTGCGACAAGTGGAACATCAGCGACCTTGGCGCGTTAATGTATGGTGCAGCATTATGGGACGAAAGATAATTGGCCCCCATTTTATCGATGGCAATCTAAATGGTGCAATGTGTGCTGATTTCCTACGTAATGTTCTACCGATGTTATTACAAGATGTTTCACTGCATGACAGAATGGCGATGTACTTCCAACATGATGGATGTCCGGCACACAGCTCGCGTGCGGTAGAAGCGGTATTGAATAACATATTTCATGACAGGTGGATTGGTCGTCAAAGCACCATGCCATGGACCGCACGTTCACCGGATCTGACGTCCCTGGATTTCTTTCTGTGAGAAAAGTTGAAGGATATTTGGTATCGGGATTCACCGACAACGCCTGGCAACATGCGCCAGCGTATTGTCAATGCATGTGCGAACATTATGGAAGGCGAACTACTCGCTGTTGAGAGGAAAGTCGTTACACGTATTGCCAAATGCACTGGGGTTGACGGACATCATTTTGAGCATTTATTGCATTAATGTGGTATTTACAGGTAATCACGCTGTAACAGCGTGCGTTCTCAGAAGTGATAAGTTCACAAAGGTACATGTATCACATTGGAACAACCAAAATAAAATGTTCAAACGTACCTACGTTCCGTATTTCAATTTAAAAAAGCTACCTGTTACCAACTGTTCGTCTAAAATTGTGAGCCATGTGTTTGTGACTATTACAGCGTCATCCATCACAAAGCGAAAAAAGTCTTTACGTACTACACGAATATGTAATAAAAATGGTGGTTCCTATTTAAAAAAACTCAGTTGATATCCGTTTGACCTATGGCAGCGTTATCTAGCGGGCCAACCATACTGCCATCTGGTTTTCCCCTTCAAGCAAGACAAGTTTCGTTCTTTGTAGTTTTTTCGTTTGACGCTTATTTCGTTAGATATTTGGCCCGGTCACGATCAATGGACCACTCTCTCTCTCTCTCTCTCTCTCTCTCTCTCTCTCTCTCTCTCTCTCTCTCTCTATATATATATATATATATATATATATATATATATATATATATATATATATAGAGGCGTACTTTCGTTTTGCCTCAGGTTACAATAGGAAGTAATTATGTTTTCTATATCGAGATATAAGTTTTTCTTTGATTGTTAGCAGCTTCAATACTTCGCTGGGTGAAAGGAATATTTGACGCATTTGTTTATTTCTTTTCATCAATTCACAAAGAGGTCACACGCATTTTATATGTATACTCCTTGTTCCATCCTGTATGAGTGTGCATGGATATGAATGGAAGTCAAATGTAGCGGGAACGTGGACCAAAGGGAACAGTTTTAGGGAATAGCAGTCATTGCCAACATTACAAGAATAACGGCAGGTAGGCCAGAGCAGCAGGCAAAGATGAAAACAGCCACGAGGATAGGTTACAAAGTTGGTGCGGGTGTGAGGTGAGTCTCCCCACCACCGGTTCTGAATAGGAACGTTGGTCGGATTTTGGCGCGTGGAGAGCACTGTGGGGCCAGCCATGAGACGGACCGGACGCGGGAGCACAGCAGCTCGCAGATTTGGTGAGATAAAAATGACCTAATGTGGCTAAAAATTCACGACAGGGCATGCTCATAGCACGCATTCAACATATCTTCATCGGTACAGGTTACGGTTTTAATTTATTTGCAATAGTTTTCTCGGAAATGTGTTTGTGAAATTTTGCTTTGTGGTAGTGACATGCAACAGGAACCATCAGTTCATGTAGCTATTTCCCGAGTTATAAGCTTCACTTTTAGCTCAATGAGTGCAGATTGCGTATCAGATGGTAGATCGAGAAATTTCTGTCGTGAAATTTAATTATTCTTGGTACTTTCTTTGTGAGTTCAGTTCGCACTTCATTTTGGCGCCAATAGTACATCATTTTTGCCCAGAATTTTTCTCTGATAGGGGTTATCTACCTTCAGCAGTGGCCTACCTTAAATTTCTGGTGGTGTAAGTCATGCATGATGATAAGTGAGTCTTAAAGAATGAATGACGATTATCCCGCTAAAGACGGTGTGGCCCACTTACGTATTTTTTGTGTTATTATGAAATTATGTGTCATATATTTTTTGTGTTATGATGAAATTATGTGTCTTGTATGAAATTATTCGTTTTGTCATTGTCCTACGCATGAGATGTAACGCTCATTCAGACATAAGTTTTATAACTAAAGAAAAATTATAATGTGTCGTCTTCTAAAATTTTCATCAAAGTAGAAAATAAATCTATTAAATGAGGGTCAGCATTTCAGTTAAGAAATATTCCGCCAGTGACCTGATACATGAAATGGGTAGGATGTATCTGATTGAGTTCGATTTTCTAAAGTTAATGAAAGATAGATAATCTGCTATGTGTATTTGGATAGCCTACCATCTGCTATAATGACGGCTTTAAGTTCAACCACCCCAAACGTGTTATCTTAGAGAAACTCGCACCAGTTTCCGTTGCGCGCATTTCTAAAATAATTAATTTGTTTACCAAATTAATCAAATAAGGGTCAAAATATACATACCATTTCTTATGGACCTGGTATATTAGCAGCCAGGACGCAAAGTCGAGTATAATTCTCTAAGATAACGCGAGGAGATGGTCACACAGGTTCAGTATAAATTAAAAATATATAAAGAACCAGCATACAGCCAACCAGCAGTCCTATAGCAACGTGGCGACCGCTGTGCAGGATTTACGAATCGCTGGTTCTCCTGTGAAGTGTCAGTTGTACTAATATTTTTCTTTCAGGAATTTTAAACTTTTTTGCAGTTTGTGTGTTTTTGTTGTATTTGTTTGATGATTTTGTGTTTGTTACTGTGTTGTTCGTAATTTTGCTATTTATACTGGGCAAATTAGTAATTCCAATATTAGGGAGAGTTTTTCTTATTTGTTTGTGTAATTGTGGTGCACGTGGTGCACCGGGTAATGACTAGTATAGTTACGAGAGCGAGGGCCAAAAGAATGGCTAACGTGAATGAGGCAGGTGAGGCTGAAATTAACGCGAGTCCCGCCGCGCCCGAAGCGGTAGGCGGGGATGACCTTGAGACCATTCACGAACTTGTAAGGGCGAAAGGGGGGGCGAGCCCTCGTGAGACAGACAGCAGAGCCATAACGGTCTCGGAGATGCCGGATGCAGAGGCTCAGGCGAGCGGTTGTAGTGACGAGGACACGGAGACAGGAAACACGGCTGGGCCTTCAGCTCTTGCCGACAGCGAGGAAACGCGTGCAGCAGATAGTAGCGTTCCAGATAATCACTGGATAGCAGCTATATTTAAGGCTATCGAAGGGTTAGCCGATCAAACCAAAAGGACAAAGGAAGAATTAAAAAAGAGTTTATTTGAAGTTGTATCCGAACAGGGCAAGCAGACAGAGGACAAGATCGAAAGTCTGTTTGAGCAAAATAGAATAATATCCGAACAGATTAATAGTATCAAGAGGAAATTTGAAGAACACAGTGCCATGTTGGCGAAACAGAATGAGAGAATAAATAGCATAGAGACAACATTAAAAACGGTAGCCGAAAGTGAACTGGCTACAGCTACTGCTCTAAAGAAGCAAGCTGCGGCAACAGAACAATTACAAAGCAGGGTAGTAGCACTCGAGCACGATTTTTCAGTGTAGAACACGACAGCAGGTAATGATACTCAAATAAAGGTGCTAGTTACGGAAGCCTGTGCCGAGCAACGGAAACAAATAGACCGTGTTAGCGAACAGGTGACGGAGCAGGCCGACAGGGTCGAAGCTCTAGCAGCTGCCGTAGAGCAGATGTCTGTTCGCAACGAAAATAGTTGGGACCGAACGCAGCCAATCACAATTGCGGATAGCGAAGAGGTGCAGGCACAAATCGAAATCAACAGGAGATATCGGGAAGCTATTTCTGAATTACGTAATGAGCACACTGAGCACGAGGCAGGAAGGCATAGACGGGATAGAGATGCTACAGTACCGGAAGACATGGGGGTTAAGCGCAAACGTCATGAAGAAGACGAGTTAAGAGACCTGAATGAAAGATTAAGTAACTTACCTCAGGTAGGTGAAACTCTGAATATTACAGGCAGGAATACTAGTCAGGATGTGGATGAAGAGGAGTGTCGAAGGCATTTCGTTTCGGTACAGCAATATGCTAAATTTCCGGACGATAATGAAGGCTTACACCCCTATGTATGGGCGTCGCAATTCGACATGTCTCTTCCCACCTCTTGGGGACACGCCTTGAGAATGAAATTTGCTTGCAGCCACTTGCGAGCCGAGCCGGCAGCGTGTATGCAGATGATTATGCGTGACTGCAAGACGTATGACGAGTTTAGGGCCGCGTTCTTGAACGAATATTGATCAAGAGATGTTCAAAAAAGAGTAAAATTCGGCGTACTAATGAAGGAAACCTATGTTGACAGTATACACAGGCATCCTGTGGAATACTTCAAAGAAATGGTCATGGCGAACCAGTACCTTGATGCTCCATATGAGCAGCCGGAACTTGTGAGAATTTGCCTCACAAAATTGCCCAACAAGTTGCGAAGGGACATTACAATCGCAGGAAGATGTATGAACGATGTACGACCCTTCCAGCACTTGTTGCAGGAATTAGGCACCGTGCGGAATTTGCATGAGCCGAATAATAATGTAGGATTCCAAGGAAGTAATAATGGAAGCGGAGGTGGAAGTGATAATGATAGGAGGCGACACCAAGGAGGCAATAACTATCGAGGTAATAGGAATGGTGGCCGCCGAGGTAACAACTGGTTTAATAGGCGAAATAACAATTATCATCAGCTAGGTGGTAATAAAGGTACAGATTCGGTCGTCGCGGGCTCACCTGCAAATGGGCACAATAGCTCACAACAAAGTCAGGGGCCGAGCGCTGAGCTGTGACTACGAGAGGTAGAAGGAGGCTATATAAGTAGCCAAGGATCTGTAAATAATAGTATTAAGTGTAGATACTTAGATTTAGAAGATTTGAGAGAGACGCTACTGCAAGAGAACGTTGTAGTTGGCTCAGTAAAATGTCCTATTGTTTGCATAGTGGTAAACGATGTTAGGGTGACATGTTTGCTAGATTCAGGAAGCCAGGCGTCAGTACGGAGAGAGGATGTGTTTGAAAGATGTAATGCCGATAGTTTGTGGCCAACACTACCACTTAGAAAAACACGCGTGCGCGGGGCAGTGAACGAGAAAAGTGTAGAGGTCAAGCGGCAGGCATATATCGAGTTCACTTGCCAGGACCAACTGCTATCCGCGGTGTTCCTGTTGGTACAGTCACTGACAGTGGAGGCAGTGTTAGGATTAGATTTTCTCAGGCACTACAAAGCAGTACTGGACTTTGAAAATGCCTGTGTGCACATGGAAAATGACGACGAAAAAGTCGTGCTTTACTTTGAGGATTCGATAACATGTGACGAGAATATCGAGTCGCTGAGGATGGTTATAGTAGGTGATGAGGACGAAAATAATTGTTGGGAAATTTTAGGAATCACTCGAGGTGACGAAATCTGTGGCCCTTCTCTGGAAGAGGAGATTGCAAAAAAGATTCATCATATAGAGCCTATGGAGGTTAGGGAAAGCCTGAGGACCATTTTAGTGCAACACAAAGGAGTGTTTTCAGAATCTCCTGGGCCTATCACGAATTTCCAGTATAAGTTCAAGTTGAGACCACATCAACCCTTCGCCTCTCACTCGTACCCCGTCCCAGCAGCCTACAAGACAGAAGTCAAAAGGGAAATTGACGAAATGTTGCGACAGGGAATCATAGAAACAGCAGTTAGTGCATATAATAGCCCATTTCATGTAGTCGCGAAACAGACGGCAAGATAAGGCTTGTGCTTGATTCTCGAAAAATCAATGGTATTATCGAAAATGAAACAGATCGGCCAGAGATGCTGGAAGAATTACATCAGAAATTCAATGGGGTGAAGGTGCAGTCATCAGTTGATTTGCGCAGCAGCTTTTGGCAGGTGGAATTAGAGCCATCATGCCAAAAATATACCGCATTTTTGTGCTTCGGGCGGAGCTATCAGTTTAGGAGACTCCCCTTCGGCTTGAAGATATCATATGCAGCGTTCATAAGAGCGTTGGATTCAGTATTACCATATGAGTTAAGAAACAGATTGATATGTTACGTAGATGACCTGTTATTGTCCGAAAGGTCATGGAAAGAACATCACGAAATAATAGGAAAATTGCTCGAGGTTTTTGAAAGCCGCAACGTAACGGTGAACTTAAGCAAGTCCGAATTCGGAAAGAAACAAATCAATTTTCTGGGCCACATACTGACTCCGGAAGGAATACTTCCTGACGCAGATAGGTTACAAGCAATTAGGGAGTATCCGGTGCCCAGAACAAAGAAGAGTTTGCGCTCCTTTCTTGGATTACAAAAATTTTATAAGCCTTTCGTATGCCTAGAGTTCATTACGGCACCGACGTTGTGCCGGCTGACGGGCAAAAGAACACCATGGCGTTGGAATGAGGTAGCGCAACAGGAATTCGAAGCCATAAAGAAAGCTCTGCTAAATGCACCTTTGCTGATACACCCAGATATGCGTAAAGATTTCTGTATGGTCACAGATAGTTCCAAGAACGGGATCGGCGTAGCGATCTTCCAGGGAGACATTCAAAACGGAATGATCGTACCGAAAACTGTAGCCTTTGGCAGCAGAGTGCTTACCACAGCTCAAAAACATTACACGGTGACGGAGTTGGAAGCGCTGGCGATAATATTTGGATTCACAAAGTTCAGATATTACCTGCACGGGAGAAAGACGAAGGTGTACACAGACCATAAAGCACTGCAATTCTTAATGACCGTTAAGCTTACGCACGATCGTTTAAACCGTTGGGCACTGTTTCTGCAGGAATACGATTTCGAGGTCATACACATTCCAGGGACACACAATGTTGTGGCTTACGCGCTTTCACAAGGTCCCATTGGTCTGACTCGTGAATGTGATGAAGAACTGAGAGAGAATAGAATAGATGTAATGTACTTGAGTCCCGTCACGTTTGAGATTTGAGAATTACGTAGGAACGGCGCTCAGAAATATAGGGAGAGAGCAGGAAAAGGACGAAATACTGCGGGACATCAAAATCAAAATGTTTAAAAGGCAGGAAGCCAAACTGCGACAGTTTTACACCATTAAGGACAATGTACTATTCTTCAGACGTCCAGCTGACAGCCAGAAGTGGTTATTATGTATTCCTGAAGAACTAATAAATAAACTTGTTTGGTATGTACATTTAAGTCATGGCCATTTCGGGGCGAGGAAATGTTGCCTTAAACTAAGAGAGTCCGTGTACTTTTACAATATGGAGAGGAGAATAAGGAAGGTACTAAGGGCGTGTAAGTTATGCCAGAAAGCAAAACATGTTTGCGCACCGACACAGGCACTCCTGTGCCCTATAGTAACGAAAAAATTGAAAGAGACAGGAGCAGCGGACCTTCTAGGCCCACTCTCAGTGTCGATTGAAGGGTATAGGTATGTCCTAGTGGTCACGGAACTCGTGTCGAAGTATGCGACTTTTACGCCTTTAAAACGCGCCACAGGAAAATCCGTAGCGGCCGCTTTAACGAGGCATTTTCTACGTGACTTTGGACGTTTAGACAGATTGATTTCTGACAACGGTCCACAATTTAGGTCGAAACACTGGAGAAACGCTTTGACAATGAAGAAGATCAAACCAATATTCATCTCACGATACAGACCAGCAGGAAATCCCAGTGAGAGAGTAATTAAAGAGCTAGTTAAGTTATGTAGAATCTATTGTAATAGACAGCACCGAAACTGGGCGCGAAATTTGGTGGACTTCCAGAATATTATAAATGAAATGCCACATGGTGTGACAGGAATGTCCCCAGTTGAGGTCCTAAGAAACCAAAGACCGCCGGACAAGATCCGGGAGATAGTAGATTGGCCAGCTGAAATCAGGCGACGGCATAACGAGGTAATCAAAATTGCGATAGACCGAATACAGAAGGAAGCAGCGAGAAGAAAAAAAAATCAAAAGGGGAAGGTGCACTCATTAACTCTGAGTATTGGCGATAAGGTGCTGATACGAGCGCACAGGTCATCAAAGAAGCATAAACATATATGCAGTAAGTTTTTTAATGTATATATAGGTCCATTTAGAGTCCGACGAGTCGCGCACACACACGCTGTCGAAGTGGAAACGTTGAGGTCACGTAAACCTAGAGGCCTACACCACGTCTCAAACATCAAGTTATGGCAAGAGTAATAGATCACAGGCATCGTTTAGTTATCATTTTGCAAGGTATAAATTGTGAGTGTAGTCATCGCCTTTACTTTTCTACGTTGTTTGTGTATGATGAAATACACATGAGACCAAATCAGTGTCTTGGAATTTGTTCTATGGTAGTGACATATGACTGAAGGGCCATGGTCTATTGACAGGCAAACAATGTGCAGCCAACACCAGCAGACGAACTCGTGCGTTAGACTGTGGTTACGCCACAGAGTGCGGCCAGCTAATGTCTTGACTCGCGCCAGAGTTGCGCCAGTCCCGTCTTGCGGCGACGAAGTTTCGCCGGGGACGCATTTTTGTTGTTGTTGCAGAAGTGTAGAGCTCCTGTGACAATGCCGAGTGATGCTGCCTGGGGAGGGATGAATCTGCGGGAGCCATAAATGGAAAGCAACCCAGACGAAACATACCTGCCACCGCAACATTTTCAAACGAAGGAAAATCCAGGGAGTACTGTAGACGCAAGCAAATATTAACTATAAGTATTGAATATAATAGATTTAAGATGTGGAATATTTAAGCCCTAATCATGGTAATCATTAAGGAAATCTGAAAAAATGGAGAATCTATGCGTGTTGTGTGTATGTCAACAGAGGATGAGGCGATAAATGGACGGAGTGCGAAGGAAAGAGGTACCAGAAAACATATCCAAAACTTACGAGAGAATTAAGACATGTGGGAAGTGAAATTGACAGAGGAGCACAAACAGATTATCAGCTGCTTGATAAAAAAACAAAAAAGGGAGTATAAGTATATCACGGTCAAATAAAGTAGATAATTTAAGGTGTTTTATCTATACAATGAGTAGGAAGTCTTTGTTGTTTTTTTTAAATTATTTAACAGCATGCAGAGAAAGTAGTAATTGCAATATGTAAACTAACAGTCTTCTTCATATCGTCAGTCATTAGATAGGCTAAGGAATAGACTAACTGGAAAGTAGTGTGAAGTAGTCCATGTAAGACAATGACTAAATAAAAGGAGCTATGTGGGTTTATCAATAAGAAACGGGATCGGTAATGGTAGCTTGGAAATTACTAAAATCTTCTACTTCCGAATTGTCCTAAATGGTCTGCAAACAACTCAACCTTTCTTTGAGAAGTAAATGACCCAAGCGATTATATTTTATGAAATCAGAGTACCGAGTGGTAAAGACGCTCGTAAACTGAGAGACAAATGTAAGAAAGGAAACTGACATTCACTTTGTCATATAGCTTTTAGTTAGATGTAGAATTACAATAGGTACCTCCTATTTTGTAAAGTTCATAAGGAGTGTTCTTTTCATTTTTTGTCATTTCATGTAAGGTAAATTTTAGTGGTTTAAGCAAGTCAACCTGTGTCCTCCAAATGTAAAGATCAAATTAGGAGGAAGAATTTACTTTTGTACCTAGGATAAGCGACCTTCACCATATATAGACATTAGGAGGAAATCGAAATACTGTATTTAGTTGTACGATTTGTGTAAATGTTTGTTTTGACAAGTGTCATGCAGGAGTTAACTGTGTAACTAGAGCATGTTGACATCGTACTAAACAGGGATTGTAACTTGTTTGTTACGAGGAATGTAAACACCGGACCAGCACGCCAGCGCAGGTCGAGAGCTGAAAGGAGAAAAGCGATCTGCTACCTGCGGCGGGACAGAGCGAGAGTTCGCCCACTCCCCAGTCGGCTTGCCGAAGGGCGTGCCAGTTACGCTAAACCGACTCCAGCCAGGTGCGTGCGGGTCAGCCCATTGAAATAGACGGTAGCCTGGAAGAACCACACATGACATCAGGTGACGTCAGGGGTGGCAAGCGCTGTCGCTACCACCAGACGCACAGCGGTAATATGGGACGGCGAGGCGGCTGGACAGCAAAAGGAAACACGGCCGGTAGACAGCCAAGAAAATCAGCAAGTCTCTGGCGTGCACAATATGCCCACAACACCACGTATTACGAGCATGTACACTCTGCAACAACATCGAACAGGCAGTTGATTAATAATCCGCTAAAGGACAATCAGCTTGGCAACTGCACTGGTATGCAGAAACTTGTTGTGTTGGAGTATGCAGCTCTTTATTAAATTCTCATTTGAGGACTCATGTCGGACAGTTTAAGACTGTATAAGTGAATGAGAGAGCAATGTACTGTCTCATAGACAATGTTTTCATTGCAGCAATTGGGGACAGGTAGCCACTTATGAACTGTTTAGCTAATAGTGTAGCATAATGGTCATGGTGAACTCACTGATGAACGATGACGTGCGCAAGTATATTTAGCAACCAGACAATTGCAGAAACTCTTAAAGAACAGAGTGGCGTAAATTTTGTGTTGTTTTGTCAGTAGAAGACAAAGACTGGGTGGCACAACGACACAATGTTGCTGTTACAACGTGTTGTCAACAAAGTGGTAGTAGTACAGTCACGAACTCAATAGCCGATAAATACTAGAGGGGAGATCACGGAGAAGATTAACGGGTAGCATTACCGATTCTTGCTTCACCATGAAGATGATGCCAAACAAACCGTGTGGATAGCTCCTCCAAGTGTCTTTGGAAGAATGTCCTCCCCGTCGATGTCCCCAGGCTGTGATATTAATCGTGCGTCGTATGAAACCAAAAAGAATGTGAGGAAAGTGCAGAAGCTCAAAGAGAGCTACAAAGAGTCAACAAGCTCAAGCTTGAAAGTGAAGTGAATCATATGTGTTGTGTCATTGATTATCATGTTTTGTATTGTCAATTTTTTTATGTCTATGTGTAAAGAAACTGGCAACAACAGCCATTTGAGCGAACTGTGTTTTATTATAAGCACAGGCAAAATATTGGTGTTTTGAGTAATATTTGTTTTTTTTTGTCTTTGTGTTTCATGTGTAGTAATGTCAAATGCCATGTATACAAATGTCCAATATTTAGATGATGCAAGCACCAGAGAGAGCCAATGCAATGATCACGAGATGTGTGTTTTCACTGATGTTTTGCTTTGTTATACTTTGTGCTTCATGTGTAAAGAACATTACTTGTTTTGTGTATAAATGTCAGATGCAGGCACCAGAGATTGTCAAATTACCATATGTTCATAGGGTATGTGCTATTTCGAGTCATGCTAGTATTGTGACAAATTAAGCTCTTGCTGTGCCTTCTAAATTTTATTTTGTTTTGTAACATAGAAAATGGTAATGAGTTTTTTTCTAAATGCTTTAAAATGAAACGATTACGAGGTAATTGGTGAGTAGAAGTAGAAATTGCATGTATTTGTTCTTTTTTTTGTATTACTATGCCAAGGTATGTTGCAGTTCGTTTGAATCAGTCGATAAGTACTCATGTTTACTGAAGTGAATAGTCGCTTTCTTTCGAAGTTCTAGATAATGTTAATCATTACGACTCTTAAATTTGCTGTGTGTGTAGGTTACAGGCTATGAAGATTTAAGCTCATCATTTTGATAGCATTTGAGTAATGTATAAATTTGTTTTTTATTATGTTGTTGAAACTAGCGATGTACAATGTCATCTCACTTTAATTATACCTGTAAGAGGGAAATCATGTGTTAGTTTTTGAATTTAGTGTCAGATATTTTAATAAAAAAGAGGATTGTGGCAGCGGGGAGATTAGGGTCTCCTCCACGCTATTTCAATAAAAAAAGTGTCCAGTATTGTCATTCCATTGGAAGGACAATACCTGTCCATATTTTTTTTATCCAGCGGAGGGTGTGAGGCGTTACTTTCGTTTTGCTTCAGGTTACAGTAGGAAGTAATTATGTTTTCTATATCGAGATATAAGTTTTTCTTTGATTGCTAACAGCTTCAATACTTCGCTGGGTGAAAGGAATATTTGACGCATTTGCTTATTTCTTTTAATCATTTAACAAAGAGGTCACACGCCGTTTATATGTATACTCCTTGTTCCATCCTGTATGAGTGTGCATGGGTATGAATGGAAGTCAATTGTAGCGGGAACATGGACCAAAGGGAACAGTTTAAGGGAATAGCAGTCATTGCCAACATTACAAGAATAACGGCAGGTAGGCCAAGGCAGCAGGCAAAGATAAAAACAGCCACGAGGATAGGTTACGAAGTTGGTGCGGGGGTGAGGTGAGTCTCCCCACCACCGGTTCTGAATAGGAACGTTGGTCGGATTTTGGCGTGGAGAGCACTGTGGGGCCAGCCATGAGACGGACCGGACGCGAGAGCACAGCAGCTCACAGATTTGGTGAGATAAAAATGACCTAATGTGGCTAAAAATTCACGACAGGGCATGCTCATAGCACGCATTCAACATATCTTCATCGGTACAGGTTACGGTTTTAATTTATTTGCAATAGTTTTCTCGGAAATGTGTTTGTGAAATTTTGCTTTGTGGTAGTGACATGCAACAGGAACCATCAGTTCATGTAGCTATTTCCCGAGTTATAAGCTTCACTTTTAGCTCAATGAGTGCAGATTGCGAATCAGATGGTAGATCGATAAATTTCTGTCGTGAAATTTAATTATTCTTGGTACTTTCTTTGTGAGTTCAGTTCGCACTTCATTTTGGCGCCAATAGTACATCATTTTTGCCCAGAATTTTTCTTTGATAGGGATTATCTACCTTCAGCAGTGGCCTACCTTAAATTTCTGGTGGTGTAAGTCATGCATGATGATAAGTGAGTCTTAAAGAATGAATAACGATTATCCCGCTAAAGACGGTGTGGCCCACTTACGTATTTTTTGTGTTATTATGAAATTATGTGTCATATATTTTTTGTGTTATGATGAAATTATGTGTCTTATACGAAATTATTCGTTTTATCATTGTCCTACCCATGAGATGTAACGCTCATTCGGACATAAGTTTTATAACTAAAGAAAAATTCTAATGTATCGTCTTCTAAAATTTTCATCAAAGTAGAAAATAAATCTATTGAATGAGAGTCAGCATTTCAGTTAACAAATATTCCCCCAGTGACCTGACACATGAAATGGGTAGGATGTATCTTATTCAGTTCGATTTTCTAAAGTTAATGAAAGATAGATAATCTGCTATGTGAATTTAGATAGGCTACCATCTGCTATAATGACGGCTTTAAGTTCAACCACCCCAGAACGTGTTATCTTAGAGAAACTCGCACCAGTTTCCGTTGCGCGCATTTCTAAAATAATTAATTTGTTTACCAAATTAATCAAATAAGGGTCAAAATATACATACCATTTCTTATGGGCCTGGTATATTAGCAGCCAGGACGAAAGTCGAGTATAATTCTCTAAGGTAACGCGAGGAGATGGTCACACAGGTTCAATATAAATTAAAAATATATAAAGAACCAGCATACAGCCAACCAGCAGTCCTATAGCAATATATATATATATATATATATATATATATATATATATATATATATATATATATATATATCAGTTAATGACATCCAGTCTTACAAATTTCCTTTTTCTGACGGACACACGTCCAAATCGTTCGCTCATCATAGTAACCTCTCAAAACCCTGGCATCTCTCTCCCCACATCCACCACTGCTAGCGGCTCATCTCCAACTGCCCAACGCTACGCGCTGTTCACATCCAACGGCCCAACACTACACAAGCCAATATACCAACAATGAATCCAACCAGCACAGACTGCAGACAGTGCAGTCAGCAATTTTCATACAGAGCACTACGTGGCGTTACCAACATAAAAACCTAAACAGCCTTCTTACACTATCATTGATATAATTGGTCAATTACTCACTTTAAATATTTTCAGGACATAAAAATTACTTATGTAGATAATTTAGAAAGAAGGTTAGAGTTTTAGATCCCGTCGACGGCATGGTTACTAGATATGGAGCACAAGCTTAGGTTTGGGATGAACGAAGAAAGAAATCGACCATGTCTTTTCCAGTGGAACTATATCAGCATTCGATATCACCGATGTAGGGTAAACACAGGAAGCCTGTATCTAGGGGGCGGAACGGGGACATAAACGGTCATTCGAATGGTTCAAATGGCTCTGAGCACTATGGGACTTAACTTCTGAGGTCATCAGTCCCCTAGAACTTAGAACTACTTAAACCTAACTAACCTAAGGACATCACACACATCCATGCCCGATGCAGGATTCGAACTTGCGACCGTAGCGGTCGCGCGGTTCCCGATTGTAGCGCCTAGAACCGCTCGGCAATTCCGGCCTGCTAAACGGTCGTTCTCACATATATCCATTGATTTACAACTGTGCCATTTCGTTCAATACGAATATGAATAGGTATGATTGGAAGAACTACAACAACGTAGCGCCAGATGTAAAATATCACAAAGAGACAAAAAATTTGAATAAGATTTTGTATCACACAACATTTTAGTGTTGATGCGGATACCTTTTAAATAAAATAATTTAATCTTTAATAACCGCCCTTGACTCGGGATGAATCAGAAACATCTTTACAAATAGGACGCACCAATCGTTCGCTCGAAACAGAGCTAAATGAAAATCTGTGGCCGGCTTTTAATGCCTGGTGGTTTAATTCGAGTCTAAAGATGGGTTTACATTTGAAATTTTTGTCCGAATGCATTGTTTATGTACTGACTGTAATCACTACAATTTTATGCCATGGATATGAATATGACATTTCCAGAAATGCTGAAATTGTGATAAATGTACGACCCACTTAGGAACGTTTACATCTGATAGTTTTCGCATGACACATAAAAATCGTTTTGTGTTGCAGATCTCTTTCATTCTGCTTGCCATATTGAAAGCATTGAAACGCAAATTGGCGTCTGTTAATTATTCTAAATATATCAGGAAAGAAGAAAAAACGTTTTGTGTGGGTACGAGTGTGGATTTTGAGATGTGAAAAGTGCGATGCCTACAGTCATTTAATGTATGAGATCCGTATCGAGGACTCTCCTCAGCTTTTGAATTTTCTAACAATAACGTCAGCAGATTTTGAAAAGCCTGCTTGTAAAATTGGTCCACTTATATCAAAGTAAGATACCAAAGTCAGAAAAACTAATAGCGTAACAGAACGACCTGCCTTGGTATTAGCTCAGACTCCTTGTTTATCTCCGGTATGACTTGCGGAAATTTCCTTTTTTTCGTGAATATTCGGAAGAGAGACTTCTTGTTTTGGACGCAACTTATTTGCCAGAAAAATCGTACTGAACATCTTCTTCGTCCAGTGGGTGTATAGGTTTTTGGGAGAGTAAATCATTTGTTAAACAGTTTCCCTCTTCGCCTTGGGGTTAAAAAAATGTGTGTGAAATCTTATGGGACTTAACTGCTAAGGTCATCAGTCCCTAAGCTTACACACTACTTAACCTAAATTATCCTAAGGACAAACACACACATCCATGCCCGAGGGAGAACTCGAACCTCCGCCGGGACCAGCCGCACAGTCCATGACTGCAGCGCCAAAGACCGCTCGGCTAATCCCGCGCGGCGTCTTGGGGTTAGATTTTCTTTTGATGCGGGAGTTAAGTCAGAATGATTATTCACTTTTTCAGTTTGTTTCGATGTACCTCGATTGTCAGATAGCGTCTTCAATTATGGCCTCCCCCACTGTAGTATCCTAGTCAAAATATAATAAAATAAAGTATAACTTGTAACAAATGCCATTATTTTTTTCATTTTTGTTAAAGACACCGTCTACATCAGAAGACTGGTGAAATATTGACAACAAATTCGAGTAGAAGCGGAACATCCCCAAATTTTTAGGTGTTATTGACGGCGAACACGCTCTTATCCAAGTTTCAAAGACGGTGACAGTTATTAATTTGACTATAAGGACAGTATAGTGTTGCTTTAGAGACAGCTGATGATGCTGCCTACAAATTTCTCATCGTCACAGTTGGCAGCAATGAAACAGCATCAGATGGGTAGTTTTCAGAGTCAGTAGAGTTGCAGGGTTCATTGAAACTGCAGCAATAGACGTCGAAAAGATATCTCTCTCAGGAACAAGATTGTCTTGTGCCACAAGCTTTTGTAACTGACGATGCCTTTCCTTTACAACTTCATATTATGAAACCATACTCATTTAATAGTCAATGTTCTATGAGAATTCATAACTAAAGAGCCTCTACAGAACGGAGAATAGTACAAAACGCTTATGGTATTTTGTCGAGCGTATTTAGAGTGTTGAAATAACACCTTCTCATTGTTCCAGAACGTGTGGAGTCTGTAGTTTCGGTCCTTTGCAGTTTGCGTAATTGGCTATTGCATGAAAAATATTCTGCAAATGTATACGCTACTGAAGGCACGTTCGACCTAGAGCATGTAGAAGCTGGCGACGTAATACATGGAAGCTAGCGAAATGGGGCTCTGCCAGCGTGCCAACACTGTTAGAGCAACACAGCAGAAACTGCTCAAAAAATGCTAAAGAAGTACGCGAAGAGTGTACTGAATATTTTTGAATATTTTGTTAATAGCTGAGGGGAAGTTTCTTGGCATTACAAATTAATGCAAACAGCTAGTCTGGAATAAATGTATAAATTTTGTTTCACTTAGGATCGGTAAATTTCCTATTACTGATTAGAAGATCTAAATGCACCTTAACTTTTGCATGTAACGTCCGATACCGTGGTACATATAAATTACTTCTCAAACTTAAACTTTTAAGCAAGCTGTTTGGTCACCCGCGTTTATTCTAAATTTATTTTTCACTGCCAGAAAAGTGGACGAGCAGCCAACTTCATTGATATCTGTCAAACGAGCTTGAACTCCCAAATAAACAGTGTTTACATCTATGGATATGGATGAGTCGACACTTATAGCTGGCGGTAGAACATATATTCTTCACCGTTTATATTAGACACGATTTCTCTATAATATAAATATTATGAAATAACTGTCAGATGTAGATGTACGGTACCTCAAGAAGCGGACACACCGCTGTCGCATTCACCTGAAGAAAATGAACTAGACTGCAGCCAGGATAAGGATGACGGAATATAACAGTGCGGTTGTCATACCAAACAAAATCGTTTATTCCGTATGCGATTATGATAAGGTAGTATGAAAGATTACTGGCCATTCTTTCTGCAAACAGTTCAGCATTCAGCATTCAAGTATAATTTACATTACTGTGGAAAATAAATAAAAATTATGACCACTGAAACAATCACAAGTCTTATAGAGTACTCAGTGGTTGAAATTGAAAGTCCACTAAACTCACTACCAAATAAAGTTGAGTAGTGGTTTCAACTACCCAAGCCACATTCATTTCGTGTTGTGGTGGTTCGTTTCGGTGGTTTGCTGTTGGGGGAGGTTTTTCTGTGAGCAACACCGAGTGTTTCTACTGCTGGAATTTAGCCACCATGCGGTGTAATTAACTATTTTGGCCGACTACAATTTGAGTGCACCAGTGGAATTTTCTGTCTTGTGACCGTCAGTATTCTGGTTGCCTGAACTGGCCACTATCGTAATTTCAGGTGAAAACTCCCCTTAGAAAAATTTATGAATTACTGTGCTGATAATACTTTTATGTTATTTGATTTTCAAACAGCTAAGTACAACTGAACGTACTCAGACGTTTCTCTCTTTACTTATTCTTATAAACACTAAACTGACACACAATATTTTTAACGCAACGCAATCTGACTTTCAATAATCCCTACAAATGAGTGGCCCTGACTAACTATAACCTGTACCTTTCATGAATCACTTACCTCACAAAAATCTTCGTTACTCGAACTACTGCAATACAGCGAGCGCCAATACTGCCAGCTACTGAACTACTACTGAAGACACTAACTACTGATAGGCATACTTAACAAATGAAAGATTTTGATAGAGAACAAACACTGTATTTACCTTAATAATATTCAAAAGTCATCATATATATATATCAGTTCATGATATCCAATATTACAGATTTACTCTTTCTGATGGACACCCGTCCAGATTATCCGCTCTCAAAAATCCGCCATCTCACTTCCCCACATCCACCACTGCTGGCGGCTCACCTCCAACTGCGCAACGCTACGCGCTGTTCACATCCAACTGCCCAACACTACAACAGCGAATATTCCAACAATGCCAACCAGCCACAGACTGCACACAGTACAGTCAGTGATTTTCATACTGAGCGCTACGTGGCATTACCAACATAAAAACCTAAACAGCCTACTTACACAGGTAGCGTCATTTCCTCACCTGTTGTCGCTGTCTAACATGGAGTGTAATTTTGACAGCTAATACATACTACATTGAGGATTATCACGATTGTAACCTTTTCTGTTTGAGTTCTCGTGTACTGACTGACGGGAAGCAAGTCGTTGTGTCGGCCGGTTCGTGGCTGTTCCCTGGCTGGGCTCCGACGGATCAAGTATAGTTGGGCTCATCACCTATCTCGTCTAGGTAAACGAGGGCAGACCGACCTCCCTGGAGACTTCTGAGTGTTTAATTATCTGTTTACAGCTACTTTAAATTTAAGGCTTATGTTTGTTTTTTTTCCTTTTCTTAAAAATTTTGCAAAATTAATTTTTAAATTTATCTTTCAAGCTTAAACATTGCGGCCTTCTGCCTTTAAAAGATTATGGTAATATTTTTAAAATTTTGAAACTCAATTGTAGCATTCAGCCATTGATATTGCACCTTGCATATTTGTTCTATCTAGTTTGCTGTGATTTTTTAAAATTATTTTATTGCTAACTTAATTGGATTTTATCTTGTTGATTTTTTAAGATTTCTTGTTTGGAGGCCTTCAACCGTGAATGAGTTGCATTCGGTAAAGGTCCGGTTATGTGCCGCTTGTTAGTAAAGGTTATTAAATTACACTAAATTGCAATTAGAAGGCGAAACTGACCTCAACCTATTTGGCCCTTTCAACAATCCTCTTACCTGTTCTGCCCAGCGTGTTTAGCGGGCGTATCAATGATATTTGAGACATTGTACAAAAATAAATCAAAACGTCGGAAAGAAATGATAACATTAAAATAAATGGGAAGAAAGCAAGGATCCTGAACATGACTTATATTGGTATAATACACGGTTGGAAAAAGAATCGTAACACCATGAAGGAGTTGTGCAACATAAACGAAAGTTGTTTGACGTGTTTCTGTATCTCAAAGACTCCATTATCACCACCCCACTGAGTTTGAACGAGGCCATATAACATGCGTACGAGATGCTGGATTTTCCTTCCGCGATACTGCAGAAATACTTGGCAGGATTGTGGCCGCTGTACCTGACTGTCAGCAGTGGTAGTCACTAGAATTTACGGTCGCAGGAACACCGGGCTCCGGACTGCCACGTGGCACTACCGAGAGGGAAGACCATCTTGTTCGGCTTAAGGCTCTGGTGCTTCGTACTGCATTTGCAGCATCAATCTGAGCAGCAGTTTCCATCAGAACGACCTGTTACAAACCGGTTACTTAAAGGTTTGCGACTTCAGAGGTGTCAAGCGAGAGCTCATTGGATGGCAAGGGGAAGGTCTGTTGTGTTTTATGATGAAAGCTGGTTCTGCCCCGGAGCCAGTGACGGCCGTGTGTTGGTCAGGCCTGCAACCAACCTGTCCACGTGCTAGACTCTCGGAACTTACACCTGGAGTTTTTCGTCTGGGATGTGATTTCGTATGACAGCAGGAGCACTCTCGTGGTCGTCCCAAATACAAATCTGTACAACTTTAAACATAGCTGTGTGCAGCAACCGTGAAAAATATTTTTCTTTTCATAGTAAAGACAGACCACTGGTTGCAATGGATTTTATAGTCGAATTGACCATGGTTTCGACTCCTAAACTAATTGAGTCTTCATCAGAATTTATATTACCTAAATAAGGGGGATACAAAGTTAGGCATGAATAAGAAAAATACAAGACAGTAATAATTAATATTCGTATATAAAGATGTACTTACATACGTAAGAAGTTGAGCATAACAGCTCTCGTCATACAATTTTAACGCCAAAAGGCCACGTCACATAATAAAACATCCTACGTAAAAGTATTTACTGTCATTTCTAGTTAAAAATTAAAGATTGCCGCTAAGGGCTGCTTGTGTATACTGAAACAGGTGGCATCAGACTGGGTGGCGCGTGCGCTGGCTATACTACCATGTGGACATGAGGTGTCACGCCATCTAGTGATGAAAATTGGTAACATCTGCTTTACGTGATAGAAAGGTTACAGCAGTTTGTATAGCAGATGTGTCTACAACCTTTAAACATTTTATAGTATGAAGACATATCATAATTTATAAGCAGTAAGAAAAAATTTTTCAGTAATTTGTTACAGTAAAATACAGTAAGTGATTAAACTGCAATGAGAGTATGGGGAGGAAAACATTTCGGAAAAAAACACGAGGAAAAATTGACATAGATGAAAAATATCTTTTAAGGATTCTTCAGTAAAGGTTTGAAGCCATTGAAAAAATTCTTGTTACGCAATTGTAATTGTTCATTAAGAATAAGGTTATCATTGAGAGAGAAGTTTTCCATTTCCTCAAGAACATCAAGTCTACGTCCTTTTTTTCTGTGTACAGAATATTAATTTCATTAATTTCCTTAGGTTTGTGGCCTGTGATCAGCAAATGATCAGCGAAAGAAAATTATGAATGTTAGTGCCTTTTTACCCAATAGATGCTCTTTATATCTGACTGAAAAAGCTCGCCTTGTTTGTCCTATATAATATGAAGGACATGTCTCGCAAATGATTTTATAGACTCCTGAATGTAACAAAGGGGAACGTACTGATTTTAAGTTGTAAAGGAGATTGGTTTTCAGGTTACTATTAGTGGAGAATGTAACATTGCAGTTATATCTGTGTTTAAGGAAGCGCTGGATTCTGTAAGAGATAGGCCCTAAAAACGGAATTGAAAAATAT
Organism: Schistocerca piceifrons; assembly: GCF_021461385.2. Classification (NCBI taxonomy): domain Eukaryota; kingdom Metazoa; phylum Arthropoda; class Insecta; order Orthoptera; family Acrididae; genus Schistocerca; species Schistocerca piceifrons. The sequence continues at coordinate 315,317,468 of NC_060141.1, read as the reverse complement.
TTCTTTTCTTGCTCTTTGGTATTGGAGGAACCCTGAGTAGTAACTCTGTTATTAGTTTCTGCTTGAAGATATCATCTACTATAGTGGGTTCGTATCCATTATTAACTGCGATAGTTTTAATCAAATTTATCTCAGCATTGAGGTTTTCAACAGATAAGGGCGTAGAAACAGCTCTGTATATGGTGGAATGAAAAAAAAAAAAATGTGTACTTCAATCTGGTGATTCGATCTGTTGTGCCGCCATCTATGAACAGCATTCCAGTGGAGCTTTCCAAGAGGATAGTGCTTGCTCACATACTGCTGTTGTAACCCAACATGCTCTACAGAGTAACATTAACCGTCCCTGTATTGATCGGCTAAGTGCAATAGGGACAGAACTCTACCTCACAAAAAGACATTCGGCACATGTAAAACACGTTTGCATGCTTGCATTCTGATTGTTGCACCGGTTATTAATGTTTCAGCATTTCACATTTGCAATGGCTTATCTCGCTCTTACATTAACCTGTGCTCTTGAAATGTTCATCACGTAAATGTGTTACCTAGACCAATGTATTGCCGAAATTTCATTACTCTACATTGAATACTGTACGGTGTCGTGATTTTTTCCGTCAGTGTATATAAGACTGCAAAATATTATACAAATACTGATGCAAGATTAGCTTTTAACGCCACTGGTTGACTGAGGAACCACATAAAACACAGTATTAAGAAAAAGATATTATTTTATAAGCTCTACAATCTATGCACTAAGAAGCATGTTTTCTAGTAATACGATTCAAACAACGAGCTGAAATCACGAAAGGTGCAAAATCTGCCTCCCGTAAACACCTGCTGAACAAGAGTTTAAAATATCGCTTTAGACTGCATGTTTAATAACTCCCTATAAAACCGTCATTCCGTTGTTACATGTTTTATGAACTATTGGATTGTGTGTGTCTACATTTTTATCGCTTATTATATAAGGTTTATTTTTAATTGTTTATTACCATTCCGACGTCAGTGTTTATTATTTTCCTGCCGTCTTCAGCATGAACCATAGTATCGTCGTCTATCACCACTCTCCAGCCCACCGTAGCAGTAGCGGCGTAGCATACGAAGCCTAACTCAGCTACGAGGAACTCTTCTCTGACTTCCGCACAGTACTGATAGGGAATGGTATGTCACCCAGTCAGCGCATGCAGGGCTTGGACAAAAATATGGGAACACCGTCAGAAATGCGTGCTTGAGCATAAATGCGCATGCTGGCCAAGCCTGCAAGTCACATCATTGTGTTTGGCCATAATGACACATGTGCAATGTCCTCAATATGTTGCCAGTGTCAGTCGTGGTCAAAACTGTGTTCTGTGTAATTGTGAGTGCATTAAGTCGGAACTAACTGAAATAGAGCGTGGGCAAATGGTTGGTCGTCGTATGGTTGATGCTCCCCTAACCAAGATACCGTTTGGTACTGGCGTTGTTTTGTGTTGGAAGAGGTACAGTATCTAAGATTTATTCCGCATACAGGAAAAGCGGAAAAATATCATCTGATATCTTACAATGATGATGAAAATGCGTGTAGAGTGATCGCGCCGGACGGTCATTGAAAAGGAGTGTGGTGAAAAATAAGAGGACTTCAGCCGCAGATTTTACTGTAGAAACGAATGTCACACTCGCGAAACCTGTCGACACAAAAATAACACGAAGGGGACTCCATGAGCAGAGAACTGCAGAACGAACTGCAATTCCAAAACCACTCATCACTGATTCAAATACCCGTAACAGTAAAATGTGTTGCCGGTGCCAGAAAGCCTGGAATATGGAGCAACGGGAGAAAGTGATTTGGTCGGATGAGTTTTCTCACTGTCTCCAATTTCTGTCACGGTTTACGTCGCAAGAGTGAAATTGAATGGTATCTGGCAGAGGTAAAGGACTGATTCCAGACTGAGATGAAAACTGACAATTTTATTACATAACAAACAGTTTACTTAAGGCACGTACTGGTACATTGAGCACATTGGATAAACTCACATAATTATCGAATTTTAAAGGCACCGAATGTACTGTAAAGATGCTTATAAGCAATTACAACCACAATGCTATTAAGGCGCCAACCAATAAGCTCTATGTTTACAAAAAAGGTTAAAGGTGCCGCTGGCCAATAACATGGTATATTATTTAAAAGTACCACCAAGTAAATTCAAAATTAAAAGGATGAAAATAATTCAAAGATGTGTACGAGCATTCATCAAAAATATTTAAAGCACCAATAACAAGACAGTTTAGCACGAAAACTCCTTTAAAACACCAAAGACCAAATTAAGCAATGTAACATCAAAAAATTATTTGAAAGTCGCCAACAATAAGAGTGAAAACTGAAACTTCCTGGCAGACGTCGTAGTATCGTTGCATGGATTTAAACTTAGTGCCAGCAGACTTGCAATGACGCAGGTTGAATTACAATCCAGAATTTACGCCAACTAAGAAAGCCAAGGCCTCCCCCTGGCAGCCTTACCTAGAATCTGGTACTTCCAATCGACATCCGTCGCAACACACAGACCCAGTAGTTTTACAAAGGAAAAATAAAAACATTGAAGTCTTGAGTTATCAGCCTTCTGACTGGTTTGATGCGGTCCGCCACGAATTGCTCTCCTGTGTCAACTTTTTCATCTCGGAGTAGCAATTGCAACCTACTTCTTCAATTATTTCCTGGATGTAATCCACTCCTTATTTTCCTCTACAGTTTTCACCTTCTACAGCTCCTCTACTAACATGGAAGTTGTTATATGCTGTCTTAATAGGTGCCCTGTCATTCTGTCCCTTCTTGTCAGTATTTTCCACATATTTCTTTCTTCGCCGATTCTGCGACGATCCTTCTCGTTTCTTACCTTATTAGCCCAAATAATCACAATAGCATCTTAAAGCTATTACATGTCATCAAAGATAATGAATTAGTTCGAATATTTCCCAGCAAACACAACAAATGTAAATTTAGAAAATATAATGTTACTAGTCGGCCTCTGTGGCCGAATAGCACACATTTAAGCAAGTGCCAGCTCAAGCGCTTAATCACCAATTAATCTATGACAAAATGCCGTCCAGGCGGTGTGATATTTACAGACGAAATCCGATCACTCAAAGAACACTTCAGTTACCACAAGTTAATCTCTAATCAGTTTATGACAAAATGCCGTCCAGGCAGAGTGATTAAATCAAATCAACCAAAGCACACCCACGTTACCACTGCCACTGCCATTGGAACTCAGAATAAAATAAACAAGTAAACGATAGGGGCAGCCGAACTTCCCCGATTGCTGGTTCACTGGCCTTTGGCGCAAATCGGTTATTACGCACAACAGCAGACAGAAGCTCGCCTTTAATTTCCTTTGTATGACGGTAACAATGTAAGTAGGCTGTTTAGGTTCTTATATTGGTAACGCCACCGTCACGTAGCGCTCTGTATGAAAATCACTGGCTGTGCTGTGTGCAGTCTGTGGCTGGGTGGCATTATTGGAATTTGCTATTGTAGTGTTGGGCAGTTGGCTGTTAACAGCGCGTAACGTTGCGCAGTTGGAGGTGAGCCGCCAGCAGTGGTGGATGTGGGGAGTGAGATGGCGGATGATCTGGACAGAGACAAATTTGTAAGACTGGATGTCATGAACTGCTATATATATTATGACCTTTGAACACTATTAAGGTAAATACATTGTTTGTTCTCTATCAAAATCTTTCATTTGCTAACTATGCCTATCAGTAGTTAGTGCCTTCAGTAGTTAGAATCTTTTATTTAGCTGGCAGTAGTGGCGCTCGCTGTATTGCAGTAGTTCAAGTAACGAAGATTTTTGTGAGGTAAGTGATTCATGAAAGGTAGAGGTTATTGTTAGTCAGGGCCAATCTTTTGTAGGGATTTTTGAAAGTCAGAGTGCGTTGCGCTGAAAATATTGTGTGTCAGTTTAGTGTTGATCAGAATAGGTAAAGAGCGAAATGTCTAAGTACGTTCAGTTCTGCTCAGCTGTTTGGAAATCAAATAATGTGAGAGGTTTACCAGCACAGTAATTCATTAATTTTTGTAAGGGGACGTTTCATATGTCGACCCTTAGCCGAGGATACCTCACTGGAATCTTCTGATTTTTTCTTGTAGTTTGTGTAATTAGTGTAGCTATTGTTTATTGCTAGCGCGTAATTATAGAGAGAATTTCTTTTGTAGTTGTAGTTTTTCATTGTTGTACAGTAAAACAGTTGTGGCATGCATGTAGATTTGCACCAGATATTTCGCAGCTGCGCTTGCAATTAACTAGATATTATTTTCAGTGCTATGTTAATGTGTTTTCTCATTTTGATCTTCAAATTGTGCTTTTCTGTGTTATCGTGTGAAATATTGTGCTCCAAAGTAAACTGCGAAATAATAGTGAAGACGAGCACAGCTTATCAGCACCACTGTGTAGTGAATTAACAGACATTCAAAGTAGTAGTTTGGTAATTGAGCATAGGGAAATGGACCGGGCGACAAATAATAGCGTAGACAGTGAAACAAATAGTGAACAGGGAAGCATTATCGATCGATCGGTCGGTAACAGCTCGCGTCAGAATTCCGAAATGACAGGACACAATCTTCCAAATACTGTAGATTCAAGTTTTGCGTCCTCGCCGTTTTCTCAAATAACTCGAGACACATTTTCTGCTTTTCAAAATGCGAATTTGCCGGTTCAAATGCACTGCCGAATAGCACTGAGGAACATGTTTCAGACACCAGTGCATTGTTATTACAATTAATGCAACAAATGGGACAAAAGCTTCAAAAGTTAGACACAATGGAACAACACCAGTGACAAACACAGCAACAGTTAGACACTATGGAACAAAATTTTCAAACGTTAGACACAAGGTAACAAAATCTTCAAAAGTTAGACACCACGCTTGAACAAACACGTGAAGATTTAACTAATGAGTTACATAACATCGAATCGAAATGTCAAAAAGTCTATAATGATGTAAAAACACAAATTTGTGAGCATTTTCATCCTATTTTTTCGTGGCATGAAAATGCATTACAGAATCATGAAGCAGCCATAAAAGAACTGCAAACTATTGTTCATGAAAATTACGAGACCTTGTGGGCTAAAATTGACTCAGTTGCATCTACCGATTCGGTTACGTTACTTGCAAAAACTCAGAAAAACTTAAAGGACACAGTAGATACTCTGAAAATTGCTTCAGAAAGACACATGGAGGAAATTAGTTCATTATCAGAGAAAGTAGTCGAACTTTCGGATCAGCTAAATAATTTATCTACGAAGGTAGATGATAATCTGAATGACAAAAGACTGGTAGTCTTTAATGATACAGAAGAGTATGAACAAATTAGGAAATTCAAACAAAATCAGAATCAAATTAATAGGCAACACCAAAGAGAAATCCGGGAAGTACAAGATCAGTTAGCTCAGGTAATACAAGAATTACATATTTCAGAGGACACTCGCGCTCCAATATAGGAAGAGGGACATAGAAATACGGAACAGCCACAAAATAATAACACAGGGCATTTCGGAAATTATGAAAGAAATTGGCAAGGTGCATCGAATTTTGAGATGGAACCGCCGAAACGACGTAACAATGACCGATATGCGACTCGCCGACACGATGATTTTGACTATAAGCTGTTCATTACTACACGTAAATTCAAAACATTTAAGAATTCTGGCAACGACATTCATCCACAAGCGTGTATTCATCAATTCTCTCATTGTTTTCCTCCCAACTGGTCATTAGAGCACAGATTAGAATTGATGTGTGGCTATTTAGAGAATGAACCAGCTGTAAGAATGCGATCGATCATTCACGATTGTCACAGTGAAGGAGAATTTTATCATGCCTTCCTCTCAGCATATTGGTCTCAAGCTACACAAGACCAAGTAAAACATAGCATCATAATGATGAAACATTTCGAACAATCTGAATTTTACGGTCTTGTCAAATATTTCGAAGACATGTTACATAAGAATCAGTATCTTTCAAACCCATACAGCCCCTCAGATCTCATCCGCATTTGCTTAATCAAATTGCCTGATCATTTACGTTTTGGCAGGACGTTGCAAAGACGACAAAACAGGAGCACAACAATTACAGGTCACATTCGTCACAATTCCGCGATGACAGAAACAATAACTGGACATGACAAAGCTATTCTTACAACGTAAATCGTGACCAAAACAGACACCACCTGTATGACAACCATTGGCACAGTAGTAAGAATTACAGGGAAAGATCTCTCCGCAGTAATGACTATCACAGAGACAATCAGAGAAACAGACAATATAGGAACCAAAATAATTATTATCAAGTGAAACAGAACAACTTCAGACGCAACGGTCCACCGTGCAGTTACGATTCCGGGAGAAATTCTCCACCACATGACCGACGAAAACGAAACTATGTAAACTACCGACATGACCACAGACGATATAATCGTAACGACAGGCCTGAATTGCATCAGAAATGGCGGGATTCAAACAGGGCAGGGCCCTCTCGACAAGGTGAATTTGTAGAAGTTAGGTCTCCTAATCCCAATAACGACGCACGCCAACAAAGAGATAGCAGACAATGACTCGCACCACAGGCAGTCACGTGCGCCGGTTGGCTCAGAGAAAAATAACATCGACGCTAACCTTGTGAAAAATTTAGCCTTTCTTACCAACATATACAACATGATAATTGCTTTGAAGTTGGAACTGTGCACACTAGAAAGGGTAAAAGATTGCACCACATTCCACATGTAAAACCGTTCATTGAGAGATAATCTGCTTTTTAACTTAGTCTTTGCTATAAATTTTTTCACTTCACGTTACTAGTACTCTTTGTCACACTTAGAAACTGTTAACATGCAACTATGTTTTAAAATTAACTATCCAGTCTAGAACCTAGGGAACATATTTAGACAAGTAATTATGAATGCATTGTTATAGTGAACAGATGACACAGTGTTATTGTGTGTGTACATTCTTGCTTGTTAGTTGCACGAGTACGTAACGACTATAAGGCTTACATACTTAGAACATATACCAGTACTGCTAATGAGATTTTACTGCAACATTTTGGTTTACTTGAAAATACATTATGGATTTAAAGTGCTTTCTGAGAGATAGAAAATGACACAGTGGTTAGTTTACCTGACAGCTACACGATTAAATCACGACGCTACTAATGTGTGACACAATTTACATGGTTGCTTTTGTGGTGTATTTGTTTTATATCTGCACAGTTTTTCTGAATTCTTCTGGAAAGGAATACATGTTTTAGTTGTAACTTTTGTGGTATAGCTACAATGAGACAGCCTTTTTTGTAGCACAACAATACGTTACACTGTAGGACTTTCTTGATCACGGTACTGTACGTAATAACTACGATATCTATGCGCATAGCAATTCACTTTGTTTATTCCGAGGTAAGTACATTGACTTCTACAGAACTTTGCTTATGGACGACGATAATTACGACACTTGGCGCATTTTTTCACCATTAGGTAATGACAGAGATTATCTTACAACAAGACGCACAGTTTAGCGCTACAGTACACGTATTTGAGTGATTGATTTTGTACTTAAAACACTTACGTTTAAAGATTTTTGAATTACAATGATACAAAGGTTTTCCGTGATACATTTCATTCCATTGCTGTAATCTGTAACACCTGAAGGTATAATTACATTAATCCTCAGGGGGATACACGCTTACTTTGTGTACCATGTGTTTGGCAAGCACAAGGAGCCGTAGCTAATATGGTACTTGCTAATACAACTTTACACATCGGTACCATATTTCTCTAACACATAGATTACACAGCTATCTGATCATTTAACTGAGAGACACAAACATTTATTTTACTACATCAGTGACAGATGTTTACGTAATTACACCATTGGGTAACTTCACACTTATGAAATGGTATTTTGTCTGTACTTTGTGTACTGCTCATATTCTTTTCGGAACCTTTCTGATACTGTGAGAGCTTTGAATTATGTATTTGGTATAGGATCATGATTTTTAAAGTACGTTTGAGGTAGATGACACTATTGAAATGAGCAGAGATTTTTTTTATGTTTTGAAATTGTTGCAGAAAGCTATGACGTTTTTGAGATTTGGCTGAGTTTTTATGATGTTATTACGATGACGATGTGTATTATGCTGTTGAGGTATGTTTATGATCAATAAGATGATGCTACCATATATGAGGAATATGATTACATGTTTATATGTATATGAATAATGAATAGAAGTTAGGGACTCTGGTTAGTGAAAAAGGATGTTGGAAACCAAGAATCGTACTTTAAGAGTCATGAAATGTGTGTAAATGCCGTGAATGTATCACAATGCTGGCGAAAATTTTTTGGACACTGTCATATTTATAAGATTTTGTTTCTACAGATTTGTAACGCAAATATTTCGACCTGTGAAATTTTATTTGTATCAAACTGTCACTGTAGTGGAAACTGATGTCATAAATATTTTGGTAAGGAAGGTTGGTGACCTTGACGTAATGCACTGTAAGCACCCAGCTGCGCGACAGTTGCCTGGAAAAAAGCCATTAGTGTGTTCCTTTCAGAGGCACAGGTGGAGAAAAAAAGAGACCATTGACATTTCTTTGTAGAAAGCATCGCAAATAGGACACGTTCAAACTTGAAAACATATGATTACACTGTGGAACTCTTAATTTATGATATTTACTAAAATGCCTAATGAAATGATGAGAAACATTTTACATCTATTATCTTTCTAGTTGAGAGATTGCTCATTTTGTTTAATATCTAGTTTCTAGCTGCACTGCAGCATTGGTTAAAATAAAATTTAGTAGATGTACTAACATGGTTATTTTATGCCTACAGATCCAGTAAATAATAATTTTATGATCTACTTCCAAAAAACGAGGGAACACAAAAAGACATTTCCCTTCACAGGAATTGCACACATAATTTTTGTCAATGAATGGGTAACTATTTAGTAGTGTAAGTTAAGGTGATGCATCACTCTAGTGTTAAGATTTGACATAGGTATTAGACATTTCGTATCTTTACTGTAATATTTTTTCTGCTTGAGCTTTATCATGTTTAGGTATAAGTTATTGCATTTTTTTGCTGCTGTTTGCCAGGCATAGTTCTACTGATTTTTACCTTGTGTTAAGCCAGTTTTACTACTGATTTATTTTGCTTGTTTGCTGCACATTGCCTTATATTAGTTGCAATATTGAATTTGCTTTGCTAATTTAGATATACTGCTGCTTGCTTTGCAAATCTGCATTTTTTTCATTGCTGTTCGTGTTAATTGTTTTGTACTGCTGCATTGCCTCGTCCCTTAATATATATATCCGAGCTCAGTAGATTTAAGTTAGCTTAAGATGGGGTAGGCTATATAAGAGAACGAGTTGTGATGAATTGGAAGAAATGCATTGAGAAGCTATAAGAAAATGGTTTGGCCAAAAGAGTAGTGTACAGTGGAGAAAAACTATTTTTGAAAGAGGATGTGAACGGAATACAGAAAGCATGCTTGGATAGGATTTTTTTCCTGGAAACAAATGTTGAAATAAGAGGAAAGATCTACAGAATGAAATTTTGGGTTGGACTGCAGTACCAAATGTCACACTGAAAACAAACCCTGTCCTGTACTTTTGTGTTATTACGCTAAGTGAATTTGTGTTTTTCCTGTCTTTATGTGTTTAGCTAATAAGATTTATGTTGTAGAATTTTTCTGATAATATGTTATTTACTTTGTAAAGATATTTAGACATTATTTATTCTGTTTTGTTTTAATGCTCATGTGTGAAGTTGATGTTTCAAAAGTTATTCTGACCTTTCATATATTTACTTATGTCATAATTCCTGTAACACTGATGTATATGTCTATTTCGATTCTTTTGTAAAGCTTGTTTTACTACAAATGTTATCTGTATTGTTATGTTCTTTAAAGATGTATTTTGTACCTTTGTTATTGTATTCTTATGTTATAAAATTGTAATTGATACCAGTTCATCAAATTAAGTAACTTGTAAGTTACATTTCACTGCACACGTTTCTGTTGGTCGTAGTATATGGACAATATGTGAGAAGTAGGGACTGATAGTGTTTGCATTTGTGTTAATAATTCAGCAAGGGACTGGTTAACAGCATTGCTGGTTCTAAGGACAATTTAAAAAAAAACTTTGTGAGTGCACAAGTGGTGGTTTAGGGACTTGCTATATTCTCCGGTCGCAACGGATGGCTGCTAGTCATCTCTACAAGGACTACGGTGGGTCTACACCTTTGATGACTCACCAATACCATTATTTCTACAAGGACTGCAGTGGGTCTGCACCTCTGGTGGCCCTCCAATACCATAATAGCTACCAGGAATACAGTGGGTCTGCTCTGTGATGACCTACCTACCAATATTCTTCAAAACTTCGACTGACTCTCCTGTGGGTTTGCTCTGTTGTGGCCCATTACCTGTCTGCATGTCAAGCGTCAGCACTGTCTTTCCGTTGGAAGGACAACACTACTTGTTCAAGACTGCATGGAAATCCACTACTTCTGTGTGCATTTTCTTTTACTGGTCAGACTTTGAAAAAAAAAAAAAAACACTGCAATTTTAATGTGATGAATGATCAGGACTGTCTTTATGGAATGTGAGAAAATTTTATCTTTTGACCAACATTGTATCAATAAGTGTGTGCATTTGATTTCTTTGTTATTGTAATTATGAAAATTTTTTCAAATCTGTATTGGCCACTGCCCAAAACAATTTGTAAAATTTTTTTGTGGGGAGCATGGGGCTATGTAAGTAGGCTGCTTAGGTTCTTATATTGGTAACGCCACCGCCACATAGCGCTCTGTATGAAAATCACTGGCTGTGCTGTGTGTAGTCTGTGGCTGGGTGGCATTGTTGGAATTTGCTATTGTAGTGTTGGGCAGTTGGCTGTTAACAGCACGTAGCATTGTGCAGTTGGAGGTGAGCCGCTAGCAGTGGTGGATGTGGTGAGTGAGATGGCGGAGTTTTGAGAGCGGATGATCTGGACAGAGACAGTAAATTTGTAAGACTGGATGTCATGAACTGCTATATATATTATGACCTTTGAACACTATTAAGGTAAATGCATTGTTTGTTCTCTATTAAAATCTTTCATTTGCTAATTATGACTATCAGTAGTTAGTGCCTTCAGTAGTTAGAATCTTTTATTTAGCTGGCAGTAGTGGCGCTCGCTGTATTGCAGTAGTTTAAGTAACGAAGATTTTTGTGAGGTAAGTGATTCATGAAAGGTAGAGGTTATTGTTAGTCAGGGCCAATCTTTTGTAGGGATTTTTGAAAGTCAGATTGCGTTGCGCTAAAGATATTGTGTGTCAGTTTAGTGTTGATCAGGACAGGTAAAGAGCGAAATGTCTGAGTACGTTCAGTTCTGCTCAGCTGTTTGAAAATCAAATAATGTAAGAGGTTTAAACTTCCTGGCAGATTAAAACTGTGTGCCCGACCGAGACTCGAACTCGGGACCTTTGCCTTTCGCGGGCAAGTGCTCTACCAGGCTGTGGCTACGCCATGTCTCCACAATATCCTTTCTATCAGGAGTGCTAGTTCTGCAAGGTTCGCAGGAGAGCTTCTGTAAAGTTTGGAAGGTAGGAGACGAGGTACTGGCAGAAGTAAAGCTGTGAGTACCAGGCGTGAGTCGTGCTTCGGTAGCTCAGTTGGTAGAGCACTTGCCCGTGAAAGGCAAGGGTCCCGAGTTCGAGTCTCAGTCGGGCACTCAGTTTTAGTCTGCCAGGAAGTTTCATATCGGCGCACACTCCGCTTCAGAGTGAAAATCTCATTCTGGTAATGTAAGAGGTTTACCAGCACACTAATTCATTAATTTTTCTAAGGGGACGTTTCAACAACTGCCTTGCGTCTTCACAACAGGTACATCTCGACTATCCATTACGTAGCCACCTCCAAACAGGGAAACTTATCGCCTCTTAAAATCAACAGTCTCCACTGACATGGGCATCCGTCACATGCTCCCGCTGCTAGGGAACTGGCTACCATTGCAATGCGCAAGCCCCTCTTTTCTCCTTAGCGCTTGCGCGGCGTCTCAACCCGACCATCCTTAAGTCACATGTTCTCGCTGCATGCCAAAGAAACTCCAAGTCATAGCATTACTGTGTGCTTACCCTAAATATATCATGAGGAAGGTAACAGAAAATGGAGGGGGGGGGGGTCCGTTGTCCATCTGTGCAGCCATGTCGTGGTATTCCAAAGGGACCTCACTGTGAGTGTACAAGCTGTGGAAGGAGATTAGAGCTGCATTTTCTGACGCAGAGCACGTCGTTGGCGGTTGCTACAGGGCCGTGGCGATCGGTTAGCGATAACGCTGCCTTCGAAAAATCCTAGTGGAAGGTTGGCAGGGGATCGCATGGCCGTGTTTGCGCGCTTGGTGGATTTTATATGCTAGCGAAAAATTGATAAAAGCAGAACTAAGAGTGACTCGGAGGTGCGAGTTGGCACTCATGGACAGAAAAATATGTAAAGCTAAATTATCTAGACGCGCCACAAAATTATATAACAGTTTCAAGGTTATTGTTGTCTTAAAAACCGTAAATTTCTGAAAGTTCAGAAGCTAATATCTCGGCAATGCTTTGGCCGATTAATATGAACAAAGTGTCTACGGATGCGGCTAGTAGAGCTGCATCGAGCAGTCACAACCGCTTTAGCAGAATATGTACCATTTTTGAATGCGAGGTCGGAATATGGGATTCTACTGAGAGAAACTGTGTTTTTGGTAATAAATTTAAATAGGCGAAACTAGCGGCAGCATTCTAAAGTTGAAAGAGGTAGGTGAGTAATTAAGTATGTATTTTTACTTGTTTATTTATATTTAGTATAAAAAATCAGGGAAAACCAAAATCACGCTACGAGAACATTGTTTGTAAAAAAAACGGTGGCAGATACAAAAAATTGGACTTCGAACTGTTATTGTCCGGAAAACTTCCACGTTTTTCAAAGTATCATATGTATTTTTGTGCTTAGTTTTAGAATATTCATAATTTTTTTGTCAAATGTATTTTTGAGTTAGGGAGTCGTTTCGAGGGTGTATAGGGAGGCCACCTTTGGACAGTTGAGTTTGAGCGACGCTAAATGCCGGACGTTCCGCCCATCTCGAGGTAGCATTGGGTTGGTAGCCACAATCAGAGATAAGTATGTATGTAGCGACGTTCGAAAGCGATCAAGTTAAGCGCAATATAGTTGTTTAGGACAGCAGGCAACAGTGTATTTTGTGAACTGTGAATAGACTGCCGAGTGCCGTGATAGCGACGTATGTATTTTATAGTGAAGCTTGTAGCATCAGTTAGTAACGGCCGCCTTACGCAAAAGCTCCTCAGACTGCATTTCAACTGTTTAGTCAGTGTATTGAAGACTATTCGTGGAAAAATACAAATAAACTACTCGTTCAAATTATAAGTCAACGTGGGTGAATCAATATTTTAAATTTCATGGCAATACCTGCCTGCATAGTTTTGCTCTATTTTATTTCTGCTTGAAAACTGAGTGTACGACAGATGTGAGCTGGCACTCTATGACGAAAAACGTAGGTAAACATTGAGACCAGCCACATCTCTGGGGCCGCTCATTCGCACGTGGGGGCTCGAGCTAACTATTCACTCTACCGTTCGAAGCACCGTCGTGCAACGTCGCACTAGTGCGAAGGATTACGGGACCATTACCGCTGGTTATGTCCATCCCATGATACAAGCGTTTGTTCTGGTTATTCTGTGTTGCAAGACGACAGGGCCCCTGTTCAGACAGCTCGTACCGTCCAGAGTCTGGTTTTATGTGCACGAAGATCAACTGGTCGTCACAGTCACCGATCTTAATATTATTAAAACTTTGTGGTGTGTTTTGGAAAGAAGGGTTCGTCATCGCTATCCACCTCCATCATCGTTACCAGAACTCACCAATATTTTGCAGGAAGATTGGTGTAAGTTTCCCTTCAAAACTTTGCAGGATCTGTGTTTATACATTTCGAGACGACTGGAAGTTGATTTGAATGCCAACGAGTGTCCTTCACTGTACTGGACAAGGTAATGTTTTGCGTTTTTGGTGTTTCCATATTTTAGTCCACCCCAGCACCTAGCGTCCGTTGCAAGCAGTCATAGCATATGTTCAGAAAATACATCGCTGACTTCTTCATGTGCGAACTGAGAGTTCGATACAACATGAACTAATCTCCTGTTTTATTTTTTGACTGCTCGCCACTGGCTGGGACTACCTTGCATGTGGCGTCACTATGTAAGATTTTAGCAATACCTTCCAATCGTTACAAAGTAAATATTGACAGATGTAAGTAATTAGGAACCTCTCTTTTGATGGATGGTGCACTTTCTGTCTTCGCGACTTATGTTCGGCGTGTGCTGTTGGCAACGGTTCGTTTATTGAATAACGTAAAATTAAGACGAAGAATCATGAGTCAGATGTGGATAGCCAGTTGCTCGTTCGTAATTTCCTTTGCTTGTTACATGAAATTAGTTGTTATTTTGTTTCCCTTTCTAACAACCCTACCACAACAAAAGTCAAAAATTAATTATGATTGTGGTGTTGCTCACGCTGCTAAATACTGCATTTTCGGGCAACAACAAAGTTATATTATGTGGCAGGTGTCATTAGACCACAGTTAATAAAGTCATTTCATGAAGTAATGGATAATCTAGGCACTCATCGTTTCGTGTTTCCCACGCTGGTCTCGTTGTGAAATCATGGCTCAATCATCGAAAATCTAGGTAGTGATGATTCCAAGCTCGGATGCAAAGAGGCCTAGATGTTATTCTGCGATATTCAAAAGTTTTATAGATGTGTTTCATAAACTATTCTTGAAAATTAAACTTTCGCAAGTTAGCACAATGGTGATGTAAAAAAAGTAATCAGCACTCCGAATTTAAGTTACACTTCTTTTTTATTACTTTTGTTGCAATATCACGTAACTCACAAAACATCACTACACAATATAAAACATACTTGAAAATATCTTCCTCACTGTTAAAGTTAACATTACATAAACTGACTACAATTTGCGTTTTTTCAACATGACGTCCAAGACTTGACTTTCTAATAACCGCTTACGCGTCCAAAAATCAGAGTTACAAGTACGACAAAGATCATAGTGACAAAAGAAACAATACACACAAGAATAATATCATTGCAATATAAACATATCGATGTATCAAAGCACCTCTACATTAATGAAATCAAATCTGAATGTTGTCTCAGAAATATGTTAACTACTTTATAGAAACACAGTAGAATATTGCTGGTACCGAGAGGTTGAGGTGAGGTGCCGTAATGATTATGTAATTCAAGTACCATTACACATTGCAGCAATTTAAGCTGTGCTATTAGATCTCAACTAACCTCAATCTCGGAAATAGTCAAATATTCGGTAAAATCAGCCAAACATTTGTGACAAACAAGAACATAATATGGAGCGATTTTCATTGGTCATATTGGTCACCATACGTATTCGATTGGCTACAAGCAACGATAATGAATTGCTACCGCAGGATACAACAGAAGAACCGCGGGCTCATGAATGTACTCTTCTCCTCATTTGTGTTTTTTGCGTTACCTTAATTTTAACTCACGCATACATAGTTTCCACAGCCACGTCTGGCTACACGAGAATTTGCAATGGATGCCCTCAGCACTCTGCTAGGAGTCGCAGTTGAATGTTGGTTGACATGAAGCGTGTTTTGACGCAGTCATCAGCGAAGCAATACAGAGTGTTTCAAAAAGGATGACCTGATTTCAAAATTTCATGTTTATTGATAAAAACATACTACAAACATGGGATGCATTGCAAAATACTCACAAAATCTTAAAGTTTAGCTATGCTATTACAAATTCTCCGTGTGTCCACCAGCTGCAGCACGAACAATATCCAGACGGTAACCTTTACACAATGTATCTGCTTTTACATAAGTTATGGCGGCTGTTATTCTGTTCTTAACTTCGTTTTTGTCACGAGGTAAACGGGATATGAACACACTTTCCTTCCCATATACCCACAAGAAAAAAAAATCGCATGGCATCATGTCTGGCGACCTTGGAGGCCAAGAATGCTGTGCAGCGTATCGGTCTCATACATCATATCCAGCATTGAGGCAGAGTGTCATTGAGAAACGTTGTTGTCAGTGGTAGATTTACGTTAGGCCCACTAGGCACGATCCTAAAGGCGACACCTTAAGGGAGGCGGCATTTTTGCTCTGTACTCATTTTAACCTTTTATGTTTTAAAATAATTGCGCTTAGAAACGATAAATATTTTTAATATTGTTAAACAATTTGCTACTTTAAATATTCATTAAGAATGAAATTGTAGAATAAAGGTTGGAAATATACATGGTTTACTTGGTGACTGAATGGAAATTTAACATTCGGCTTCTGTCTGGTATCATCTTCATGATTGTTCAAAATAGTTTGAGATAAGCTGTCAGCACAGCAATCTACAATACAGTGTTTAAAACGTTATTATTCCGAGAATGTTGTCGGCTTCTACTGAACCCTACCATATTTTTCCCGTGAAAATACCAGGACCACTGAAAAGCTGTGATAAACTAATCAGTAGTCTCTTAAATACTGTAACATGTGTGGGCCTCAGTATGTTAAACCAGACTCTACCTAAAGTTCCTGTAGAAATTACGGGGAAGTATCAGGTCAACTCTCCATTACTGTAATTAATGAAAGCTCTGTGGTCTTCAATATCTGAGCTTTGATTTAAAGACACTCCTTTAGCAAAACATGTTAATACTAGGAATGTTTTACATTTTTAAACACATGTTTATACGAAAAGAACATAAGCAGAATATCTAACAATGTGTGAAATACACTTCACAACAATTTAAAAATTTTATTTATTTGTTTACTTAATTACTTTTTTTGGCGAAAAATGAGGAAGAAACCAACTTTCGTTTGTCTCATTTATTGTGCTGCATCCTGCACGATGTCAGTGTTCCCACACTGTGCAATCGAATAATATGTGGCATTGCAAATTTTATATTAAACTTCTTAACTAAGCTGTTTTTCTTCGAGGAAAGGTTATTTTTATTTTACGTTGGAACAAAAGGTGCATTTGCGTGTAGACATAACAACAGTGTTTACACAAATGACACCACACCACATAAACTGCCAACAAGACTACTTAAACTTTGTAGTCTGTCTTCTCTGCCCACAGAAACCGCTAAAATCTTATAAGAATAAGTGGGATAAGAGTCGATTCAGCACAGATCACTGCAAGAAATTACAAAAATTATTTGCTTTTTAAATTAGAAAGACAGTGTCAAGAATATTCAGAACATATTTGCGTCCCAGCTAAAATTCCAGCGACGCAGGAAACAGTTGCCAAAAAAGGGACTGTCCCGTTTTCTTTGGGAGATGGATTCCAGCAGACAGGTGCGCTTCTACTGTTCACTGACAGCAGAGAAACAGGCGACAATGAAATTAAATAATTCTGCATTGTCGTTCTTTCATAGCACAGTTACGTCGAGTAATCCGAGTTGGTCAGTTCATCGCTCCGTGTTTAAAGGAAAAATCTTACTGCTCGTGTGCGTGTTTAAAGTAAAAAGCTTCGTGCTCGTGTGCGGAGTAGTACGATTCGAACTGGATACACTCTTTATTTCTTTGCTTTTACAACTTTTTTTGTTTTGTTTTGATTGTTGGTTGATAATTTTGTAAGTGACTTAACATGAATAACAGTGAAAAAAGCAAACAAGCAAAATTAAGTGGAGCGGCATTTCAGAAATTATAGAAGGAAAGACGAGAACGAGAAACCAATGTTCTAAAAACGCTTGGCAGAATAGATAAATTTTTCGCAAAAAATGTTGCTGGTTCGACTTCGAGTTCAAGTTGTACGGTTGATATTTCTGGCACTACAGCTGTTGTAAAAGAAGTAAATGCAGACGAAAGAAAAGTTAAAAATGAAGAAAAGCAAATTGTTCCTGATTTCGACTTTTACAAAAAACTAAGTTCGAGTCAGAGATTACAAAAAGAAATAACCTTGTTAGAGATGATCCTGCAGAATGGTGTGTCAATGAATCAATAATCGATGTTCTCTTGCTAGGTGGCATTGATCAAAATGGTTACGGTAATTTTTCTAATTCATGAAGATCAATAGGCAATAAAACCAGATATTTGAATAAAAATATATTTTACCGTAAACTTTTAAATGGCAAATAAACTTTGCGTGATTTTCTAATATACTCCTGTAGCACCAGTGCTGTTTTTTGTGCATCAAGTAAATTGTTCGGAGGTAAGACCGTGATTGCTGTTAGTGGTATTGCAGACTGGAAAAATGTTTCTAATATTTTATCTCATCAAGAGAATTCACTTGAACACAAAAATTCTGAGTTATTAATCTTAACAAGAAAAAAGTCACTTGGAAGAATAGATAACCATTTCGAGCCATATTTTGGGACAGAAAATATGTACTGGCGCAATGTGTTGAAAAGGGTGTTTGCAGTAGTGGAGAAGCTACAAAGTCGTGGACTTTCCCTACGTCGACACGTTGAAAGATTCCATTGATTATGTAATGGTCAATTTATGATGTCTCTTGAACTTATAGCCGAGTTTGATCCTTTTCTCGCAGAGCACATTGAACAACACGTAAATCCAAGGCAGAGACATACAAGTTATCTTTCTTCAACATTCTGTGATGAAATAATAGAGCCTCTTTCTGAACGAATAAAGTGAGATAAAACAGGCCAGGTATTTTTATATAATAGTAGATTCTACTGTGGACATTTCACATATTGATCAATTATCTTTCATATTAAGATATGCGAACGATAATGGTGAACCTGTTGAACGTTTCCTTCTGTTTTTACCAAACCCGGGACACGAGTAGGAAAACTTAGCTGAGGCCGTACTAAAAGTCCTGTCTACAAATTCCATTGATATTACTGACTGTGGAGGCCAATCATATGACAATGTAAGCAATATGTTAAAAACCTAGACTGGTTTGCAGGCATGCATTAAAGAACGAAATCCGAAAGCGCATTATGTACCTTGTGCAGCACATTCTTTGAATTTAGTCGGCAGTAGTGCTGCAAGTTTTTGTAGGGAAGCATGTTCATTTTTCAATGTTGTGCAAAACCTTTACAATTTTTTCTCTGCTTCTGGGACAAACTTCTTCCTTTCATGAAACCAGGGAGCAAAACGATAAAAAGTTTATCAAAACCACGTTGGTCAGCAAAAGAGGAAGTGTGTGTAAGTCTATATGAAAACTGGGAGGGCGTTATCAATATCCTCACACATTTTGCCAATAGTACGTTTGAGAAACCACTTGTGCGAAATGAGGCTTCAGCTTTATTGAATCAACTCAACAGACTAGAAACAGTATTCATGACTACAGTTTGGAAGGAGATACTCCTGAGATTTAATAGTGTAAATCTGAAATTGAAAAGTGTGAATACTGATACTAAAATAGTGCATGAATTATAGGAATTTTGTATGATTTACTGTATCTATCTGTGGCATGTTCGACTATTATGAAAATAAATCCATGGAGATTGTGACTGATATAGGCTATGCATGCACCTATAAAAGATCACGAAAACGCAAACTTCATGATGACAAAGAAGCTGTCTCTGAAGAAGTTTTTCCGACTGGAAGGGAAAAATTTAGAGTCATTTCTCTCAGCACTCGCCAACTTGTACGCCGAATTAGTGGGGAGGAAGGAAATCTATAGAACACTGTTGGACTCCTTCACAGTTTTCAGTAACCTTAAGAACAGTTCACCTGACGATACTGCTGAACGTGCAGCAAAAATCCAAGCGTCATATGACACATATTTAGAGCCTTCCTTCCCTAGTGAATGTGTAAATTTCGCGGAACTTTTGAAATCTTCAGAGATTAGTGAAATGAGTATTTACGAAAAGAGAGGCTACAGTCCGTGTTTCCGAATGTTGACATTGCTCTTAGAATATTTCTATGTATGGCACTTACAAAGTGTTCAGCAGAACGCTCATTTTCTGCTCTTAAAAGACTGAAATCTTACCTCCGTTCTACGTTGTCTGAGGAGTTATTGAACGCCTTGTCCATTCTTCACATCGAAACCGACCTCCTAACTGATAACCGTCTGAACTGTGAAGATATGATCAACTAGTTTTCTTCCGTCAAAGCCAGAAGCAACGTTTGCTGACTGGTGAGTTTGTTTATTTAATCACATTGGTTTTAAAAACTTAAGATTATAATGTGATTTTTATTATAACCGAGAGCACATTCATTGGATTTACCAACAACATATTACCTGTGTATTTTACAGTTGCCGATGGCAGAACGCAGAACTAAAACCCCTTTACGCGCACACGCGACCGTAGGTGCCCAACAATACTAAACAATGCCCGAATGACCCAGGCCGCTCGGCGCTGTATACTCAAGTCATACTGATACTTAGTACATTAAAACTGATCCGTATTCTTGGCGTCTGCTGAAATGTATAGTAATTACCGAAATATATGTTATCGGAGAGTACACTCAGATGAAAAAGTGTTAATAAATAACGTAGTTCAGTTCCGTCGATAAATAAGATTTGCTAATACAATTGTAAAGAGACTATGGTGAGAGCAGTAACTACAGTACAAAACTGTTCAGTCATTACATGTATTAAAGATACTGTGTACACTTATTATGCAGCATCTAGCTACACAGACCATAATACTTCACACGTTATCTGTTAGATTATAAAACAAATTTGATTTTTGCACTCTAGTCTGTAAAGTTATGTAATAGCAAATCCAGTTCTGTGTCTGTTCGTCTATATTTAGTTATTAGTTCGTGCACCGACATCTCTATTTCATTTTCATTTCCTACGCTTTTGCTATAGGATCACGTATTAATACCGAACGTGTTTTTTTGTCTGCTACACATTCAAGTTATTAGATCGTAAAACGACAGTTTAATTTTAATTTTGAAAGCGTCTCTGTAAAAGTACGTATTAATTTTTAATGTATGCCACATTCGCTTCAATTTTTAGATCGTAACACAAGTTTTTTATTTTTTTAAACCGTTTCGTGTAAAAGAACATATTAAAAGTGAATGTGTAGCAAAAATGCGTTGTCCCCTTCATGCTCTGCTGAATTTTTAGGCCATAAAAGAAAAAATTAATTTCCTTGTGTTCGTTTCTGTTGTCTTTCGACAGAAGAATGTTTTAACACAATGCAGTTTTAAGTTTGTTTTATCCGCTGCTGTACACCAAGACAGTTCAGGAACCATATTACATTTTGGTTGAGCTCGACTAGACCGCAGACGCGTCCTTCAGATCAATGAATAACAGAGTACGGAAACAGCTCACAGCGCTCCCACCCAAAACGGCAATTGTGAAGTGATCGGCTAATAGTTATCTGAATTTTTTTTTTTTTTTTTTTTGGGGGGGGGGGAGGTAGGGGGGGCGCATATAATATGGTGTGCCTAGGAGTGCAAAATTTTTTTAATTCGCCACTGGTTGTTGAGCCAGCATAGTGGAACTTCATCCTGTTCATAGTCGAAGTCATCGGAGTCCTCTGATGTGAAAAATGCAGATCTGCAGCATTTCAAGATAGCGCTCCAGTCAATGTATTTCCCTTAAAAACAAGGGATAGTACATTTTTTCTGGAGAAATGGCACAAAAAACGTTCACTTTCGTGTTAAATAATATCACGAGGGTTATTGTGTCCCCATACACTTCATCACTAAAAATTAACAGTGGTAAAAATGTATCATCTTCCATGTCCTCCAGCAGCCCATTGCTGAAATCATCCCGTTTCATTTTATCGCCAACCCGAAGAGGTAGCACAAATTGTACTTTGTATGATTTACAGAACATACTAATCGCCAGACAGTCGTATGAAGCATCGTCAGATCTTTGCTAGCGCGCCGAGTAGAATTTCGTGGACTCAGTTCAAACATTTGCTGAATTCTATCCACTATATCATAAGAAGTGCGAGGTCGACCTAGACTCTTACCATCGCTCAAGCATCCTGTCTCTTCAAATTAGCGATACTAATGACGAATATTTTTGGGTGCAGGCGGATCAATGCTAAAAAGCCGACGAACAGCAAGCTGGATCGAAATCGCTGACTCAACCTTTGGCAAACTGCAGCACACTAAACGCCTTCCACCTAGCGGACGCCATCTTTCTTCTGACTGCGTGCAAACTGAGGAGACGCATTAACTGACAAATGACGATTTTCTGAAAGTCTAAGCTATGCCCATTCAAACAATACGAATTTCCTTGCCGGCACGTTGCATATTTCGCAATTACACTACTGGACACTAAAATTGCTACACCAAGAAGAAATGCAGATGATAAACGGGTATTCATTGGACAAATATATTATACTAGAACTGGCATGTTATTACATTTTCACGCAATTTGGGTGCATAGATCCTGAGAAATCAGTACCCAGAACAGCCACCTCTGGCCGTAATAAGGGCCTTGATACGCCTGGGCATTGAGTCAAACAGAGCTTGGATGGCGTGTACAGGTACAGCTGTCCATGCAGCTTCAACAAGATACCACAGTTCATCAAGAGTAGTGACTGTCGTATTGTGACGAGCCAGTTGCTCGACCACCATTGACCAGACGTTTTCAGTTGGTAACAGGTCTGGAGAATGTGCTGGCCAGGGTAGCAGTCGAACATTTTCTCTATCCAGAAATGCCCGTACAGGACGTGCAACATGCGGTCGTGCATTATCCTGCTGAAATGTAGGGTTTCGCAGGGATCGAATGGAGGGTAGAGACACGGGTCGTAACAAATCTGAAATGTAACGTCCACTGTTGAAAGTGCCGTCAGTGCGAACAAGAGGTGACCGAGACGTGTAACCAATGGCACCCCATACCATGACTCCGGGTGATACGCCAGTATGGCGATGACGAATGCACGCTTCCAATGTGCTTTCACCATGATGACGCCAAACACGGATGCGACCATCATGATGCTGTAAACAGAACCTTGTTTCATCCGAAAAAATAACGTTTTGCCATTCGTGCACCAAGGTTCGTCGTTGAGTACACCATCGCAGGCGCTGCTATCTGTGATGCAGCGTCAAGGGTAACCGCAGCCATGGTCTCCGGACTGACAGTCCATGCTGCTGCAAACGTCGTCGAACTATTCGTGCAGATGGTTGTTGTCTTGGTTGACTCAGGGATCGAGACGTGGCTGGACGATCCGTTACAGCCATGCGGATAAGATGGCTGTCACCTCGACTGCTAAAGTGCGCGTCATATATCTTGGCGGCCGAGTTTAGGTTCGTTCTGCGCATCTGACGTCACGAAACACAGTCAGCCAATGAACAGAGAACGACGTTGTCAGATCTCGACTGCAGTGCAGAGCACAGACGAGTGTCTTCAGTTTTACAAACGTTCAGTCATAAATAAAGTAACAGAACAAAAGCAATGTCTTGATAGCAGACTTTCTTTTATATAAAGTTTGGAAAAAGCTTTCTTTATACCAACTGCTTCATATTCTATTAATTAATTAAACCAAACAAGCAATAAGACTCCTAATTCAGGCGATAGCAAGGAAAGGTGTTTGTTTCAATCTCACGAACTGCTTTTCGCAATAAAGAACAGCGGTAATTGTTTATTTCCTACTGTACTTCGACGAAGCGTGAGTAATTCATAGTCATACCAACAGTGTTTATAAGTAGTTCCATGAGGTGTTACAGTCCTTATGGAGTTACACTCTCCAATGAGCTGAGATAGCGGAACAGTTAAGGTGGTGGGCTGCCAAGTGGAAGGTTATGAGTTCAAACCTTCTGCAGTGCTAAATATTTTCTTTATTTAAAAAAAAATATTGGAGTGCCGTACTTCACGAATTTTATTCGTTTGAATGAAATTTCTAGTGCTTTGCCTCTTCATTAACTTTTTCGCTGCTGCAGACACGTGCTCCCCGCATTCCGCGCTGTGCGCGATTTTGTCATCACTGCACTTCTCGCCTGTGCAGTCACATGGTGTTCCCACTGCTTTGACACACTTATCATTCGATTTCACAAAAACTATTTGGCCAAAAAATTTGATTTTTACACGTCTTCTTGACTGATACCTTACCCCCATAAATGACTTAATTTTGTTTTGATGTGCAGCATTAAATGTAGTAAACCATTGCACGAAATTTTGAAGAGTTTGCAGAGGTAAAAGTTCATAGCGTATACTTTCCGTATGGTCGATTTTAGTTGCCACACTGTTCAGAATGAAATGTGGACAAGATACCTAAATTTCATATAATATTTACTGTATAACAATATCTCATTTTATTTAAGTACCACATAGGTGTCGTATGTAATATTGAGAAATATTCCGTCTTTCGCGACTGTAATAAAAGATTTATTTACACAGGGCGCGTTTGGCTTTATTTTAAAGCACTTCCATCGATGAAAGGTATGGCACATACACAATGGTATTCATGTTCTATTTCTTGTTTTTGTTCCACAGTCGCAGTTTTACCAATGGTATTGAAATATATCCCTCTTCTGCAACTGTAATAAGCGACTTATTTAGACCAGACGCGTTTCTCTCTTTTGAAGCATCATAAGAGGACTGTATTTTGTGTCCTCCATTGCCAAGTCACCTTTCGTAGTTTTGTGCTGCGGTAGCACAATATTTCAACGTTTGTGTTGACTCATCAGTGTTTTAGCAAATAAATGCTGTTTGTGTGTGCCACACACAAAATTATATTTGACATATCTCTGAGCACTTCACTGACAGACGGTATATTCAAGTCCTAATGTTTTTGTAAGTCAACAGTTTTGTTTAATGTATTTTGTCTACTTCCTTTTGATTGATTGAAGTGCTTTAAAATAAAGCCAAACGTGCCCAGTGTAAGTAAAACTTTTGTTACAGTCGCGAAAGGTGGAATATTTCTCAGTATTACATACGACACCTATGTGGTACTTAAATTAAATGAGATATTGTTATACAGTAAATATTATATGAAATTTAGGTATCGTGTACACATTTCATTGTGAACATTGTGGCAACTAAAATCGACCATACGGAAAGTATACGCTATGAACTTTTACCTCTGCAAACTCTTCAAAATTTCGTGCAATGGTTTACTATATTTAATGCTGCATAATAACTGCGTTGAACATCGAAACAAAATTAAGTCATTTATGGGGGGAAGGTATCAGTCAAGAAGATACGTAAAAATCTAATTTTTGAGCCAAATAGTTTTTGTGGAATCGAATGATAAAGAGTGTCAAAGCAGTCGGAACACAATGTGTCTGCACAGGCGAGCAGTGCAGTGACAAAATCGCCCACAGCGCGGAATGCAGGGAGCACGTCTTTGTAACAGCGAAAGGGTTAATGCGGCCGTGGTGGCTTTACTTCATGAACTGCGCGCTCCCCCCTAAACGTAAGCTTGCGAACTATGCCATTATGGCGCTGCTTCTCTTGACGCGTGCGTCGTGTGCAACTGGCAACGCAGCAATCTCCCGCGTCTAGGCGGGCATGCGCGAGCCGCCATGATAAAAGAATTAAACTATAGTGATACGAGGCCGTTGGGATCCAGCACGGCGTTCCGTATTACCCTCCTGAACCCACCGATTTCATATTCTGCTAACAGTCATTAGATCTCGACCAACGCGAGCAGAAACGTCGCAATACGATAAACCGAAATCACGATAGGCTACAATCCGATGTTTATCAAAGTCGGAAACGTGATGGTACACATTTCTCCTCTTTACACGAGGCATCACAACAACCTTTCACCAGGCAACGCCGATCAATTGCTGTTTGTGTATGAGAAACCGGTTGGAAACTTTCCTCATGTCAGCACGTTGTAGGTGTCGCCACCGGCGCCAACCTTGTGTGAATGCTCTGAAAAGCTAATCATTTGCGTATCACAGCATCTTCTTCCTAACGGTTAAATTTCGCGTCTGTAGCACGTCATCTTCGTGGTGCAGCAATTTTAATGGGCAGTAGTGTATCACCGTCCAAAATCAGATGGGTCTTTTTGAAACACTCTGTACTTACGGAATCATTCTTAAGTTTTATGTAATATAGTCAGGAATTTTTCGGTTCGTTAATGAACTGCCTTCGTACACGTACTGGCATACTGTTCCTTAATAGTCGAAGTCGATTTAGTCACTAAACATTGGGTACAGCAGTATTCAGTATACCTGGTGCTCACCTAATAGCCGAGTTAGCTCACGGACGCAGCTTTCCACCAACGGCAGCGGCAGCGGCAGCGGCTGTGTCGCCTGTGCGGGCCTGACAGCTCGCCGTGCCGCCTCCTCAGGGGTCCCGCCCGCTGTCGGGGTGGCGCTTCCGCGTCAGCAGCGCCTGTCACCCGGCTGTGGGAGCGCGGGCGCCCAACCCGCGCCTCGTCTCGTGGGGAGCGCTGCACTGCACTGCGGAACGTACAGGCTCACCTGTCCAATCTGACCACGGATTCTGACAGAGAACACCGATATTGATTCTTTCACTGGTGACGTTCTTTTTTGACTGGAACCGAAATGAAAATATTCTTTATGGCTGTCTTGTGGAATGCGGAAGTAGATAGTTTACAACTAGTCGCTGCCGCTATGCTGAAGCGTTTAATAGATCGATGCATTCTGAAGGGAAATATACATTACATGGTGCACAAATAAAAAAGGAAAAACTGTTCAGCACCAGTACCGTTACAGCTTATAATACATGGATTGGATGCATTATTTATAATACAGCACGGTCAGATACTTTTCATGTCGACCACCGGTCATAGACTACGTCTCGACGTGATTCATAAACTTTAGTTCAAATGAGCTATAATTATCAAATCATATTTAAAAGCATCACGAAAGGGACCAAATAACCATATACACTACTGGCCATTAAAATTGCTACACCACGAAGATGACGCGCTACAGACGCGAAATTTAACCGACAGGAAGAAGATGCTGTGATATACAAATGGTTAGTTTTTCAGAGCATTCACACAATGTTGGCGCCGGTGGCGACACCTACAACGTGCTGACATGAGGAAAGTTTCCAACCGATTTCTCACACACAAACACCAGTTCACCGGCGTTGCCTGGTGAAAGGATGTTGTGATGCCTTGTGTAAAGAGGAGAAATGCCCACCATCACATTTCTGACTTTGATAAAGGTCGGATTGTTGCCTATCGCGATTTCGGTTTATCGTATCGCGATATTGCTGCTCCCGTAGGTCGAGATCCAATGACTGTTAGCAGAATATGGAATCGGTGGGTTCAGAAGGGTAATACGGAACGCCGTGCTGGATCCCAATGGCCTCGTATCACTAGCAATCGAGATGACAGGCATGTTATGCGTATGGCTGTAACTGATCGTGCAGCCACATCTCAATCCCTGAGTCAACCAATGGGGACGTTTTCAAGACAACAACCATCTGCAGGAACGGTTCGACGACGTTTGCAGCAGCATGAACTATCAGCTCGGAGACCATGGCTGCGGTTACCGTTGACGCTGAATCACAGGCAGGAGCGTCTGCGATGGTGTACTCAACGACGAACCTTGGTGCACGAATGGCAAAACGTCATTTTTTCGGATGAAACAAGGTTCTGTTTACAGCATCATGATGGTCGCATCCGTGTTTGGCGTCATCGCGGTGAACGCACATTGGCAGCGTGTATTCGTCATCGCCATACTGGCGTACCACCCGGCGTGATGGTATGGGGTGCCATTTGTTACACGTCTCGGTCACCTCTTGTTCGCACTGACGGCACTTTCAACAGTTGACGTTAAATTTCAGATGTGTTACGACCCGTGGCTCTACCCTTCATGCGATCCCTGCGAAACCCTACATTTCAGCAGGATAATGCACGACCGCATGCTGCAGGTCCTGTACGGGCCTTTCTGGATACAGAAAATGTTCGACTGCTGCCTTGGCCAGCACATTCTCCAGATCTCTCACCAATTGAAAACGTCTGGTAAATGGTGGCCGAGCAATTGGCTCGTCACAATACGCCAGTCACTACTCTTGATGAACTGTGGTATCGTGTTGAAGATGCATGGACAGCTGTACCTGTACACGCTATCCAAGCTCTGTTTGACTCAATGCCTAGGCGTATCGAGGTCGTTATTACGGCCAGGGGTGGTTGTTCTGGGTACTGATTTCTCAGGATCTATCCACCCCAATTGCGTGAAAATGGAATCACGTGTCAGTTCTAGTATAATATATTTGTCCAATGATTCCCCGTTTATCATCTGCATTTCTTCTTGGTGTAGCAATTTTAATGGCCGGTAGTGTATTAACTACAAGTAATTTCCAAAATAATTCCAATAGTACAAAGCAATCAAAAATTAAATTTTATCATCTGAAACGGTTTTAAAAGTTTGAATTTTCAGCACAATAGTCCATTAGTTTCAAACTGAATGGTGCACGGTTTACTGTTTTAAAGTGAGAAACTTCTGCCTTCCTAGCATTTCATTTCCAACTAACTGCAGTAACGATTTAATTAATAAATAAGCAAGGAAGGTATATGGTGAAGTCAGAAATAAACATCCAGTGGCGCACAAGGTGTTCTGTGCTTCCTGAACATCGCTATAGCGTCTGTACAACCAGAATACGATTTCAGAACGGTGAAATTATCTCACAAAACTAACCAACCCTCAGAACGATAACTGTCAGCTCCAACAAATGCAGTTCGTCACAGATGATATCAATGCACTTTAACTAAAGGACAAAGAGACTTAAATAATAAATTAAACTCTACATAAGCTCTAATCTGGACTATAATAAAGCTATAAATAAACATTTTTTAAAAATATTTTAGCCGGCCGGTGTGACCGATCGGTTCTAGGTGCTTCAGTCTGGAACCGCGCGCCCGCTACGGTCGCAGGTTCCAATCCTGCCTCGGGCATGGATGTGTGTGATGTACTTAGGTTAGTTAGGTTTAAGGAGTTCTAAGATCTAGGGGACTGATGACCTCAGATGTTAAGTCCCATAGTGCTCAGAGCCATCTGAACCATCTTTAAATATTTTACTTTATCAGATTTTGTTTTGCACTAGACTTCCAATCATCTTATGACACATAAAATCGCGGCATTCCGACCTTAACCTTAAGGAATGCATCAAGTCGCCTTATCTAAAAAAGCTTCCGAAAAAGAACATCGTGGTATCCAGTTCATTTCTTACAGCAATGCGTATAATTCGGATTTTGTCAACAACAGCAACAACAAAAATACTGAAAAAAATTGGAGCCTCTTTTCTACAGTAACCGTCCTATCACACTGACAAGTAAAGACAAAGACAAAGATGAAGCCAGTTATCATAGATTTCCGTACCTCGGCAAGATTTCCTACAGTATCGGTTCTACTTTAAAAACAAAAGGTATAACTCCTGCGCTTTATATTCCTAATTTGGAAGGAAACATGCATAGAAATAGGGAGGACGCCATAATTCCCAAATTTTCTACTACCGGCATATATACTACCGGCGAATTCGCTGTGACAACTACTCGATGCAATACGTAGGACAGACATGTGGGAGTTTCAAGGTTAGGTTCAGAGAGTTTTACAAATTCCAAAGCAGCATTATTTAGCCAGCATCGTTAATTTTTCAAATTACTTAAACATTTTTCATCACCAGATAAAAGGTCATACTTTAAATGAATTGGAAGAGACTGGGATTTTGCGAAACAGGAATTGTCATACAGAATGTATATAAAATTGCCAAACGGAGTTGACACAGTATAATATACTCCCCAATTTTGAATGTCTACAGTGTAACTAACAGATCTTTTCCATATTTCATTAGTCGCTATTGCACTTTTTAACAATGTATCTCTATTGTAAGGACGCATCCCAAAATTCTTATCCAGATTATTTACAATTTTACGCGCCGTCTGCCTCTTCCCCGTAAGCCACGCCGGCTGTCCCCCTGTCACACACAAACCCGGTGTTCCTCCGGCAGCCGTCCGTGACGCGTCCTACGGACATGCAGCAGATCCATTCCGGTAACTCTTGTTTTATTTTTCTTGATCGTTTCTTATTCATTATAATTTTGTTGTATGGTACTTTTCTTGGTGTTTTTCATCATGTGCAGTCTTTTGATAGCAACTACTGTCGATGTTCATCTTCCAGTTACTTATCGTATATTACGTTATTTTTTCCTCTTCCTAAATTCTTGCCATTTCTAAAATTTTTTATAATTTCTAAAGCCCTCGTGCGTTATTCTTCTTTATTTAGATGTATACCTGAAGATGCAATCCTAACGTGAAATCGGTAGTCCTACTGTCTTACAACAGCCATTTATTGTTTATTTTCCAAGAATGCAGTAAGAATTCTTTGCTAAAGCTAAATTTATCTTCGAAAACAATATCCGTAAGAAAACAGTATCTTGACCAAATGGCAAAAAAATATTGCAAATTATTATTTTGCTTTTTACGAAAAATTTTACTAAAAGGTAAATTTTGTGAATCTTAAACGTTTCAATAGCTTTTAGAACGAGTATGGACACCGACATTTCTCTTAATCCCAACCGTGAACTCGACATCAACGAATTTGAACACATTCGAAGCATTGCCCGGGGTGTGGCTCAGTTTCGCCCATCTCTTAGCAAGACAAGGCAACGAATTTTCAAAAGAAATCTTGTTAATACCATATAAAAATAATGTTAGCAATCACCGGAATCATTTTTCGATGCAAGCTGTTGATGTAACTTATACGTAAATGACTTACCAAATAAACCCGCTTATGGTAATAATGTACTAAATCGAACAAACTATAGCTCTGCTAAAATTAGTCTGGGAGTTTGCCTTTCTTTGTAAAGTAACCCGTTTGCTCAGAGGCAAACAATTCCACCCAATAACATGTTTATGTTACAGTTCGTTCAATTGAGCCATCCACTAGCTAAACTCAAGTGACACATTAACAGTTCACATCGAATATACAAGACAGTGTAGCCACAGTACCTTAGTCACTCTTGCGGCCTATAGTAGTATATTGCAAAAGCAGCGATAAAGTAAACTCTACATTATAGGTGGCACGTCAGACCGATAACTTAGAGTGAATATAGTTTCAGTCAACATCCTTTGTTCTAAGCGGAGTTATTCCATCGCAATTTACAACAGAGAAAAGCAGACTTCCGTCACGCCCGCCACACCAGTGTATGGGTTCTGTGTAGCAAGCATTTGAATGGTAGAAATACTTTCCCCCCTCCCCCCGTCCCCTTCGTTCCCGCTTTCATGCACGTGTTTGAAGTGGGAAGAAATTCTCAAGTAAGGTCAACATATTATTTGTGACTATCCCTTTTCTATGTCACTTGGTTAGGGCATGAAGGCAGAGTAAAAAGTGGACTTTGCCCCTTTCCGAATACGTTCGCTATAAATTACATAAATCTCGTGAACTACATGTATATATTGCATACGCAATGGCTTAAAGATGATACTGTATTCAGGAATACCAATTTTGACTGAGGATGGTATTTCCAGTTTCGAGTACAATTTCACTGTATTGTTAATGCAACATTTCTCGGCGTGCATTGGAAGTAATTATAAATATTTTGTATGAATCTTGAAGGAGATTCATTGCTCTGTGACACTGGTTATTACGCATTCTGTAAAAAAGTGGGCTAATAAAGTTACTACTGACGTATCCAACTTTTTGCGATTTCTTGACACTTTTGCAGTATCTCAGTAGCTGATCCGAATTTCTGAACACGTTATGTATGAAGCTTGCGCGAAATTTAACGCTCTTTAAAATTAACATTAGCATATTTTTGTCTGAAATGCACTGGAAGCATGTTACTGAGAAAAAACTGAAAAAAGTGACATTCCTTAGTGGTTTCTTCAAAATGGAGGATATCGCACATGCAGGAGAAGATCTAAAACCTGGACTTTCCACAGGAGGTATAATACATATAACATACTTGAAAATCAAAATTAATCCTTTTTTTGCAATCCAAAATGCTATCTCTACTGGGACAGAAAGTCAGCAGGAAATTTTGCAATAAGCACGGTATGTGGTACGGCAAATATTTCCCGTGTAAAACTTTTCTTGCAGTTTATGCTTTCGGCAGATGTTATGTCATCATGTTGTCATGTTAATGGTTCAAATGGCTCTGAGCACTATGGGACTTAACTTCTGAGGTCATCAGTCCCCTAGAACTTAGAACTACTTAAACCTAACTAACCTAAGGACATGACATACATCCATGCCCGAGGCAGGATTCGAACCTGCGCCGTAGCGGTCGCGCGGTTCCAGACTGTAGGGCCTAGAACCGCTCGGCCACCCCGACCGGCTGTCATGTTAATGTCATGTTATGTTATTAACATAAAATGTTATCATAATCGTTTCGTTTGTAATGACTGCATAGTAACACAAAAATACTCTCTAGTTACGTGGGGAAAAACGTACGCCGTTTACTTTTAACTTCATGTTGAGTCTGTTTCTGTCAGTAACTGTTCTCTTGCTTCCAAAGACACACACATTCTGACTGACCTGCAGCTGCGCTCTAATCTTTAGTTATGAAAATCTGCACATTTTTAAAACAAAACTTTCAAAACAGTAGAGGCAGTGGCAGCCAGTTATTGCTATACATAGGTAAGTAATTCGACTTTTAAATCATGTTAACTTTGAAAGTTATTCTTGACAATCCAGCAGTTGAAAACACAATGGCGGCAGGTGCTCCACTCACACCTTCCTTCCCTTCGTCACTAAGAGATGGCATATACATTAACTCCCATACAGAGAGCCTACTCAAAAGAATTCTTGGATATTTTAAAATGGCAGAAGGAATTCTAACAAGAATGGGAATACAGTAGATAGACAGAAAGACTATGTTCCCTCTAAACGGAAAATAAATGCGAGTGGTACAAATACAAAATAAAGATGGACGATAACTCTAAGGAAAGGTTTATTTTGCCAACTTTCATTCCTCAGCAAAAATTCCGGTTCCCAGATGTCCACAAAGTGTTTGACTCAATGCTCCCTGCATAGTGTTAAGGATGTTCTCAACATACTAATTAACTTATCACATATGTGAGTAGCTCAAAGACTTCCTAAGTAACAGAATCAAGTACGTTCTCCTCGAAGGCGAGTGTTAATCGGTGACAGCGTTGTCGTCAGGAGGACCCCAGGGGAGTATGATAGGACTACTCTTGTTCGCTGTATACATAAAAAATCTGTCGGACTGGGTGAGCAGCAACCTGTGACTGTTTGCTGATGTTGTTGTAGTATATTGGAAAGCATCGTAGTTGAGTGACTGCAGGAAGATACAGGATGACTTAGAATTTCTAATTAGTGAAATGAATTGCAGCTTGCTCTAAATGTAGAAACACTTAAGTTAACGCAGGTGAGTAGGTTCAAAATCCCGTGATGTACGAATATAGTATTAGTGATATGGTATTTGACATAATCGTGTCGATTGAATATCTAGGCATAACACTGCGTAGCGATATGTAATAGAACGAACACATAAGGTCAGCTGTAGGGAAGGCGAATGATCGATTTCGGTTTACTGGGAGAGTTTTGCCGGTCTCTGTGACCGAGCGGTTTTAGGCGCTTCAGTCCGGAACTGGATGGTAGACAACGCTTTTTCCGAGAAACTATTGAGAAATTTTAGGAAACAGGCATTTGCAGCTGACTGCAGAACAATTCTGCTGCCGCCTATGTACATTTCGCTGAAGGACCACAAAGACAAGGTAAGAGAAATTAGGGCACGCAAGGAGGCATACTGATGGCCGTTTTTCCGTCATTCCATTTGTGAGTGAAATGGGAAATGATTATTAGTTGTATAAGGTGACGTCAGCCATACGCAATATGGTGGCTTCCGGGGTATGTATTTAGATTTAGATGGTAAGGCGTTCATTTCAGACAAATTCAAGAAAGTTGGGAGTAACTAATCGGAGTTTCTCTTTGAGGATATTTGGGGAGGGGGGGGGGGGGAATTCCAGATGCCTCGTTCAGTAAACGACTAAGGTAACCCGCAATCTATGACCGGAAGAATGAGTGTATGATCAGATGAATAAAGTCTCTGAAATTAATTTTTAGCTGCACCTAAAATATTAAATTTACAATATTTGTGACTAATCAGTTTCGACGTCTAGCAGTAATACGTGGACTTTAAATGTGAAAACCTTTCTGCAGTTGGAGGTTACGTTACATGCACTGGAGAAATACCTGCTGAGAAATACGATAAGTGTCGGAAAAACAAGTTTATCAGGAGCAGACTGAGCTGGGAGGCCGTCTTTGACCGCAATCAAAATGATACGTAGCCAAGAGATCAGATGGTTGGTCTACGTCTACATCTACACAGATACTCCGCAAGCTACCGTATGGTGCGCGGCGGAGGGTACCCTGTACCACTACTAATCATTTCCTTTCCTGTTCCACTAGCAAACAGATCCAGGAAAAAACGACTGTCTCTATGACTCCGTATGAGCCCTAATCTCTCGCATCTTATCTTCGTGGTCCTTACGTGCAACGTATGTTGGCGGCAGTAGAATCGTTCGGCCGTCAGCTTCCAATGTCGATTCTTTAAATTTTCTCAACAGTGTTTCTCGAAAAGAACATCGCCTTGCCTCCAAGGATTCACATTTGAGTTCCCGAAGCAGCTCCGTAATACTTACGTTTTGTCCAAACATACCGGTAACAAATATAGCAGCTCACCTCTAAACTCCTTCGATGTCTTCCTTCAATCAGTTCGGCTACGGATCCCAAACACTCGAGCAGTCCTCAAGAATATGTCACACCAGCGTCCTATATGCGGTCTCTTTTGCAGGTGAACCACTCCTTCCTAAAGTTCTCTCAATAAACCGAAGTCGACCTTTCGCCTTCTCTACCACAGTTCTCACATGCTCTTTCCATTTCATATCGCTTAACAGCGTTATACCCAGATATTTAAACGACTTGATTGTATCAAGCAGGAGATTACTAATACTGTATCTGACCATTAAAGGTTTGATCTTCCTACTGATCTGGATTAACTTACATTTTTCTACATTTAGAGCTAGCTGCGATTCATCAGGTGGACTGGAAATTTTGCCTAAGTTGTCTTGTATCTCCCTACAGTCGCTCAACTTCGACGCCTTACCGTACACCACGACATCATGAGCAAACAACAGCAGATTTCTGTCCACACTGTCCGCAAAATCATTTATGTGTGTAGAGAACAACAGCTATCACACTTCCCTGGGCACTCCTGATGATACCCTTGTCTATGATGAATACTCGCAGTCGAGGAGGATATACTGGATTCTATTATTTAAGAAGTCTTCGAGCCACTTACATATCTCTGAACTTATTCTATATGCTTGTACCGTCGTTAACAGCCTGCAATGTGGCACCGTGTCAAATTCTTTCCGGAAATATAGAAATATGGATTCTGCCTGTTGCCCTTTATCCATAGTTCTCAGTGTATCTTGTGAGAAAAGGGCAAGCTGAGTTTCGCACGAGCGATACTTTCTAAAACCTTGCTGATTCGTGGACATAAGCTTCTCAGTCCCAATATAGTTTATTATATTCGAACTGAGAATATGTTCAAGATTTCTGAAGTTAACAGAAGTTAGGGATATTGGTCTGTAATTTTGCGAGTACGTTCTTTAACCTTTCTTATATAATGGAGTCACCTGCGCCTTTTCCCAGGGACTTTGCACTAGGTAAGGAGTCAGTGCCGTAGAATACTCTTTGTAAAATCGTACTGGAATTCCATCCGGATCTGGTGATTCTTTTGTTTGCAAACCTATTAGTTGCTTCTGTACGTCAGGTATGCTTATTTCTACGTCGTCCGTACGGGAGTCTGTCCGATGGTCAAATGACGGTATGTTTATGCGGTTCTCCTGGCTGAAACATTTCTTCAAAGTGAAATGTAAAACTTCGGCTTTCGTTTTCCACCTTCAACTGCAACACCAGACTGGTCATCAAGGGACGGAATGGAGTGTAAGACCCGCTTAGCGATTTTACATAAGACCAAACCAGATGGGGTCCATTGAAGTTTTAATTACTGGATTTCAGAAGGTAAGAGAATATCAAGATGATTTTATGAAATGTTTGTGTGTTGCTAAGGACTTTAATACCTATAAGATACCAGAATAGGCTTTTCTCTAGTATTACAGACAAAGGGCTTGTCGTATCGAGTAATGATACTTAGTGCATATACAGAAAAGAGGACCAAAGGGAGGACAACATAAAACCAGTCGATCAGTTTACGATCTGATACAGAAAGGCATGACTTCAGCTATACAATAGCTGGTTTACTTATCGCTTAGAGATACAACAGGGAAATGCAACATAACAATTTTATGAAAGAAATAAAGTGATACTGATATGGTAAGTGGTAAGATTTTCTGAGTATCTCCCGATCGACTTGTAATTATATGACACTTAGGAACACAGTAAACTGTAATACGTAGATCACCTGTTGTTGTTGTTGTGGTCTTCAGTCCTGAGACTGGTTTGATGCAGCTCTCTATGATACTCTATCCTGTGCAAGATTCTTCATCTCTCAGTATCTACTGCAACCTACATCCTTCTGAATCTGTTTAGTGTATTCATCTCTTGGTCTCCCTCTACGATTTTTACCCTCCACGCCGCCCTCCAATACTAAATTGGTGATCCCTTGATGCCTCAGAACATGTCCTACCAACAGCACTAGTAGGAACGGTAAGACTAGTATCGTCGAATCAAGCGGCTGTCCCGGTGAGAGTATCTGGAAAATAAAAACCATGCAGGGCCGTCTGCGAGAAACGGTGACCAGGGCGACGAAGTCTGCATGACATGACGCGACAAAGCTTGCGGCTAAACATCGAAGCCCGGAGAACAGGAGCTCTGGGGAAAGTCGAACGTGTCCCATGGAGGACGTCCTGAAGAGAGGAGGCAAGGAGGCAAAGATTCTGCTGTAGTAGAAGGCCCTGGAGGTCACAGAAGACAGAATGAAATGTTAAAAATTTTATCGCTTTATGAATCTGTGAACTTAAATAATAAACTCAGGGAGTCAGGGGGCCGTCACCAGGGAAGGGTGGCTCAAGGTGGTGTCCAGGAGATGGCATGATGTATCACCTAATTGTTCAAATCAATTTTCGGAGAAAGCGTTCCGGTCGATGTGCCTGCTGGAGAAGAAAACAAGCGCATGAGGCGAGTGTGATCCACACCTGGGAGCGAAGAGACCCAGGAGGAGAAGGAGGGCTCCAAGGATGTGGGCTGTGTGTCGATGACAAGCAGAAAACAAAGTGTGGCCGAGGACTGAGGGCAACTCGTCAGATGACAAGCTGTGGCCAGTGGAGTCAGAAGTGAGCGGGGTGACGACGCCATCGGACGGAGGGGAAGAGTTCACGGAGGGGAGAGTTGCTGAGGGCACAGCAACCGGGTACCGCTGAGGCTGTCAGAGGGACCCTTGTCATTTTATTCACGCTTGTACCAGCTTCGCAGCCCCCTATATTAAGGTAAGGAGGGCGAGAAACAGAAGGGCTGAAAATACATAACTAACCTTTGCTGCTTCGGATCACGATCAGGTTTCTTCGAATGGTTTTGAACGATTCTTAGAGGTTGCAGCCTGTACACGAGAGCAAAAATGCAGGCCAGAATGTCCATAGAGAAGGGTTGAAACGTCCGAGGGAATCAGCAGTGTCAAAGCTGTCAAGAACGTCGCTCTGTTGCTCATCACACTGCGAACTGTCTTTTCGACCGCTAAATGTGTGGGAATCAACACCCTAAGGAAAGGGGTGGTTCCACTGACACCCTCCATGCCACACCCTGAGGCCTTTTCGTGTTTATTCTGAGCGGCAGTGTATCGAGTAATGTTTCCCTCTGGCACTCATAAGAGGGGCCGGGAGTCCCCCGTTCGGGGAAGTTCGGCCCCCTAGGGTAAGTACTTATTGCAGTCGACGCCACAATGGTCGACTAGCGCGTCGGACATGGGGATGAAATGATGATGAGGACAACACAACATCCAGTCCCTGAGCGAAAAAAAAAAAACTCTTGCCCCAGCCGGGAATCGAACCCGGGCCCATTGGCGTGGCATTCCGCCACGCTGACCACTTTTCTTTCGCCTTATCATTTTTTAAATCTCATTTTGTTCATTATTGTTCGTTGCATTTTTTCCGGGCGTACGTCCTATGACTCCCCTGAAGTTAGTCGTTGATTCATTTACTCAGTTTTTTATTACAGAGAGCAGCTAACCCTCCGACCGAACACGCTGAGCCACCATGACCACTCAGCTAATGGGGTAATGGGGGCGGACGAAGTGTGGGTAAGCGGCGGGGATGATACGTCCACAATGGCACTGGGCAGATTTGCGGTGATATTTGGCGCCAATGTGACATCATTAACTTGCATTACATGTCCCGTTAACTTCTGATATATGGCCTTTTTTCCGCATGTATCGACACACTGCTGTCTGAAGCGCCGCCGAGCCCGATGGTGACGTAGCAGGGTTCCACGCTTTTGCACCGTTACAGAGGAAGGTTGTAGACACATTCGAGACTTACATAGTTCGTTTGGAGGGAGTGGAGAGAGGGACTAGACACCGTCTCTTAGGAAGGCGCCATGCGAATTCTTACTCTGCTTTTCTAAATAGCTATATTATGTGTTCATTACTAGTGGATTTAGACGTTACGGTACTCAGTCCCACAGTATCCGTTGTTAAGCTCTCTTTTTTTGCTGGAGATTATTTATTGGTAAGAGGTCAAGTATGTCCTCGCAACCATTTACACTTAGAGTAGTCTCCTGACCTAATTGTTCAAAACGATTTTCGGAGAAAGCATTTCGATATTTTATGGCTACCACAAACATTAAACACGTATTTTCGTCAACATATCGATTGACTGATTAAAGTCATTACTATCTATAATTGTGTAAGTCGGCTATGTTTGTAGATATGGTCTCAAACAAGAAATCTGTACTATTAGATTCTCTGCCCTGTCTAAGAGTCGAATGTTTACAACGCGTAACAGTAGCTTCCAATACGACCAAGAATGTAGCAGTTTAGCATTTCAAAACTATAGCACGTACACAGGGTGTGAAGACATCGTTATTTGCGTAGATATATATTTATCTTGTTTTTTTTTGCCTTTTTTCCGTCTGTTCATATATCTTTTATGTTGTAGCGCATTTTTCGTTTGCCCTGTAATATAGAGATAAAAGTTGTTTTCTAGATGTAATATGTAACTGGAAATTATTTCTTTTTTGTAAGTAGATAAATATGTTTAGAGTTTATTGACTGTGGAAAGCTTTAATTTTTTTTGTTTATCGTTTACTGTAATAAGTTTGGTAGAAAACAGTTGTGTAAAGGTATATGTAATTTACTTTGATGTTGTATAAACTATGGGCAAGAGTATTGAGAGAGAGCAATATCGATAGTCGATCCAACAAAGCGGGGGTGTG
This sequence comes from Schistocerca piceifrons, assembly GCF_021461385.2. Classification (NCBI taxonomy): domain Eukaryota; kingdom Metazoa; phylum Arthropoda; class Insecta; order Orthoptera; family Acrididae; genus Schistocerca; species Schistocerca piceifrons. The sequence continues at coordinate 315,278,190 of NC_060141.1, read as the reverse complement.
TTGTTGGGTAGCTAGAGAGGTGGACACATGTTTTACTGTGGGAGTCGTGACTCTTACGAGCTGGTGAAGATTGAGTTTAGTGTCAAGCGATGTACTTTTTTAATGACGGTTTTATACCAGGACATGATATGATAATAGTGAGTGTAGAAACTGGGCGAAGTAAATACTGAGACTGTGCCGTGAGACGAAGTAACTATGACAATGCAACCGGGAATGGACGGTATTGTAGCTCTGTGTCTGTGAATTGAACTGTGCTTGTATTTTGACTGTGTTTTCGTACACTCAAGCACTGTGAACTTACGTATTTATTAGCGTTTTGATGAACTACCGCACGCCTATAATCAGTAACAGTCGTTCTGAACTTATGCGAACTGTCTATTGTGTGAGAGTACATTCCCGCCCAGGACGGTTTTTCGCGATCGCGGTACCCATAATACGAATTGACTTTCTACAGAATTCGCGGTCGGCAAGTTTTATAAACTGTCTGTGGCATAAGTAAACTTAAATTGTGTGCGGCAGAAACATTAAAACTGTGCACATACGGACATCTGTAATAACAATTACATCGACCAGCCTGTGGCCTGCAAAACGCCACTGTAATCAGATTTGCAGCTTAATGAATACCACCGCTCGCACGGTTGCGATTAAAAATCATCAGCTGCAATCACACGACCGTGGGAGCAGATATTAGCGTTTCACCAGCTGCCGTCGATATCGCGACCATCGTCACAACACACCAGATAAGATTTAAAAGCAGCGCTCTCATCTCAAAGACTCAAAATTATTGCAAACAATTTTAATTTGTAATTTCTTTTACTTTTGGTTGTCATTCACATAACGTTTGTCTTCTTTAGAATAAAATTGTTCTCCACGAAGTGGTGTGTTCTATGTAAACATTGTTGACTTTCATTAACAGTAGCGATTTCCCTTTTAATTATTTCCATTTTTTTTACATTTTAAATCCGCTGCCGCTGCATGTATAGTTTTTATAACTTTTGGAGGGTGCGTGTCTAAATTCATGTGCCGTAACATTATCAGAAGTATTGTAATGTTTTGCTACTTGGACAAGGGAGCCCACCATTAATTTCTTAAATGTCGACCAATGACAGTGAAGCTCGCTTTCTATTGGTGCTAACATTCTATAGTGGGTAATTCAAAGCTGGGTAGCTGTCAAACCACACAGGTTGTGGTTACTTTGAAAAAGAGTCGTGTAAAATTGTGGGTTCATCCCTCAACTTTGGTATTCTTTTGTTTATTGATGTTAGAAGCAAATTGTTTTATTTTTGTTAATATCATTAAATCTTATTTAATATGGTTATTCTATGCTAAATTGGGATAAATGCACAGTCAGATACTGTGTTGGGAAGTAAAATTCGGAGAAAAGTCTATTTAGATACGACTTGATTTTGACTGCATTAGTTAACACGATACTTTTCGGGTATTTTGGCGATACTTAGTGACTGGGTAGATTCGCAGTCGTCACAAGGGCTACTTCCGTACTACAGAGGTAGGACAGGTAACGCAGCCTACTTTAATCACATAGATTTTAAATATCCACAGCGTTTTATATTTTCCAGACCCACATCAATTTTAACATCATAAGGATTTCATACTTGACACACACGTCAATTTGACATAGACGTACACATTGTTTAAGTGAACTTACAGAGGATGTCGAATGAGGAATGGTCATTATTCAAGAATATGGCAGGGACGATCATTGAAGCAAAGAAGTCTAGTACGCAAGAGCTCTAAAATGAGATATGAACACTTCTTCATCATCGATAGTGTGAAACAAAATCTCTTCCACTGCAAGTTCTTTTCTTTCCACATTTTGAGAGGAGGTAAAATGAACCAAAAGAAAAAGTACTGTGTAGTAAAGATGGACTTTAAAATGTATAGCTTAAGATCTTTGAGCGCTCGTTGTCTAGAAGAGACATATTTCACAGTGACGAGTCTGAGCAAGTGGTCAAATGTCTTAAGGTATTCACTCCACAGCCCGTATTTACCAGACCTTTTCCTTCGAATGATCGTTCTTGTTGTATCCCTGAATACTGACCTTTCCTTGTTGGGCATCCACTATTTCTACCGTAGTGTACACAAAAATGTTTTATTTATTTGTTTGTCCTCGATATAAAATGCTACTGATAATGGGCTACATGCACAAGTACTGGCCTGGCAATTAAATGTTTTAAATGTAATTCATGGTGTACGACAAGATCTCTTTTAACAAATTTGTTGATGTTTTGATGTTACCATAGCTAGACACACTAAAGAGAGAATACAGAACTTTGTAAGCAGTATCAACGAATCATACAGCATCTTTGCACTCAAAACCCATGTGTAATGGCTTGTGAAGAAGTTTCTGAAGATCACTTAAAAAGTGGATGAATTTATGTATATGAATAAGAATGTGACGTTAGCAACTGCACTGGAGCACCAAACTACATTTAGCGAGCTTAGTCCACACGTTTTCATCTCCTAGTATCCGTAATTTGTAACGCTCCTGGTCTCACTGTAAATTAAGAATGTGTTTATACCCAGTTTAACAGCAACGGTAGTTCACTCAAAAGTGACGAAGATGTTACAATATATTTAAAATTATTGAAGATCAGGAAGCGAAACATTAACATTATTGATCGTGGTCATTCTATTATTTCCTGGAAAAATTTGTATTTTAATTAATTTGAGAATATCTTGTGGAACAGGTGTCTCGCGAATTAAATCTAGCATCTGATGTCAGTAACTCTTGTGTTAATTCACATTTTATTAAACGTAAAACATTTTAAACACATTGTTTCACTGTGTTTGTTCAGTCACAGCTTTACGCTTGCTAGGCATACTGCATCTATATTCCATGTTATCCAATGAACAACAGCTCACAGTGGTTGTTACGCTCCACTTATCTTCCAGTAAAATCTTTCATCAAAACTCCCGACAGGAAGTAAGTTCATAGACATATTTTCTCTACGAAGAAAATACAGTAAAATATGTATTAAAGTAGCAAAAAGTAATGATTCTATTTATTACAAAAATTTAAAATTATGAAAGTAAATTTTTAAAAGTGAAGTAATGTTTATCTTTAAGTTACCTACGTCGTCCCCATGATCCATTGTTTTTCATCCAATGCTGTGTATTTGAACAGAGCCAATATGTATAAAAACCCATGGCTGCTTTACTAGCGCTGTGTACCTTAAACTGGGCGATGGGTTACCATACTACTGGTTCCAAGCCTATTAAGTAATGTTTCGGATTACCATTCCTCGTCAGACCATCATTCCCAGGCCTCAGACTCTGCATACCCTGAAAAGATGTATGAGCCGTTCTGTCTCCCAACTATGCGTTTTTGTGAACTTCGCTGTCTATCTGTGTTTGGTTTCCCGCCCTTGTAGCGGTTACGTCGTGGTTTTTCTTCCTTCTACATGTGGCTGCAGTGACGTGTATCGATATTTGCGCCGTGTACCATCTTTGGTTTGGTGCATATAGTTTCCGGCAAGGGGGTCTGGAGTGAGTCGGTCGGTTGCTGCGGACCAGGGAAGTTCTCCGCTCGGTGCAGTCGGTTGGGGCCGTTGGCAGTCCCTGAACAATGGCGGAGAGTGTATGGAGCTGTCCGATCGCTACGAGCTTCGTGGTTCACCGACTCAGGACGTCAAAGTTGAGTAGTGGTTTCAACTACCCAAGCCACATCTATTCTTGTCGTGGTGGTTCGCTTCGGTGGTTCGCTGTTGGGCAGGTTTTGGGGTGAGCAACAGCGAGTGTTTCTACTGCTGAGATTTAGCCACCATGCGGTGCGATTAACTATTTTGGTCGACTACAATCTGAGTGCACCAGTGGAATTTTCTGTCATGGCCGTTACTGTTCTGGTTACCTGCCCTGGGCACTGACGTAAATTCAGGCAGTGTTCTTTGAGCGAGTTAACTATTACCGTGTTTCAAATTCAATTGCACCAGCTGAATTTTCTGCCTAGTGGCCGTTAGTGTTCCGGTTACTTGCCCTGGCCACTAACGTAATTTCAGGCCAGTAACGATTTCAATGGTGTGGGTGGACCCCAGGGTTTTGGATCGTCATTCACCATTTATTGCACACAAAATGTTCTATTCATAAAAAATTTCTGAATGATAACAAGCAGTAAACTTTAGATGAAAATATAGAGGTTTTCTACGCTCCCCAAAGAGCGGCAATCACACTAATAATAGTTTGCGCATAGAAATAACAAGATGACACCAATAAAGGACAAGAAATTATCCAAGAAAATGAAGTAATCGTACCCCTGCTTATTAAAATAATTTTATACACCATGTAATAACCGTTATTAGCGGGGATAACAGACGCCCATACCCTTAGTGAACACCACGTGCGAAGTTATTCATGCCAACCAACATTTTTAGGGGCACATAAACTTATGAACCTTTGTTTCTTTTAGAAATATAAAAAAAAACAGTATAAAAGTGTGCCCATGGCAATACAAACCCGAAGATATAGTAATATACAAAATTAAAACCCTTTTCTTTAACATAGAGTTCAGTGACAGCTTGAACAGCACAAGATATTAAGGCAAATACTCCAAAATTGCTTCAAAAACTTAAACGGGTAGTATAAAACAAATATAATTTATCTCGTGTGCGAATTCCGTGGTCTCCGATAACACAATCGCACACAACTGTGAACACAGTTATCGCCTCGCTAGCGCGACCGCTCGACAGCCGCTAGAGTGACAAACAGTGTACAGATGGACTACGGGTGTGGGAAACAAGGATCACGAACCCAACCAGGCTAGAAAACTCACTCTCGCTCGTAGCAGTACAAGGTCCACGAACAAACAAGTTTAGCGTAGATACTTGGAGCGCAGAACATGCATTAGTAAATATTTAACTACGGAAGCCCCCAACCGCGTGCGTGCCAAATAAAATTAACACAGCTGAGCCCAAAACACCCCAATGAACCAGTATGCGGTCTCACAATTTCAACTGAGTGTACAAGAAAAAAACACATAGAATGCTAAAGCCAAATCAAGTGCACAATAAACTTAAATCTACGAACGCTCGGGTCAAAACCACACCAAAATTGCCAAAATATAGTTCGACAAATATCCAGTTATAAATCTGCCCTACAGTAGTCGCTTAATTAGCGCAGAATCAACACCCAAAACTCCCCATAAAATAACAAGGCTGTCGAATACGATCTCTGCTCGACAATACGCAATGCTGCCTGGAACATACTAAAAGCCAATATTAGGAGAGGCTAAGACAACAAATACCCAAAATGATGACAGATTTTCACGGTAACAATGTCAGTGAAACAACTCAAACCCTAGCGCGGATAACTTGAATTACTATTCAGCACCACTTTGAACTTAATGGATATTAATTCTCCAATTGGCAGATAAGTGAAGCAGGTGCACATAGCAAAAGCCGTCAAGCCCCCCCCCCCCCCTCCCCCCAAGCGCCAAGGCTCTCCGGCTAGTCCATTACACCGCAAACGCCGGCCAAATCGACAAATACTTTGTGGGACACTTGCTAGGCTCCTCCTGCCCACCTCTCTCCAGCGACCCTTCTCTATCGGCCAAAACGCGCAATCCCGTGCTCCAGTCACAACTGACGACCAAAGAGCAAGGATCGATATCCAGGGAGCCGCCACGGCTCAGTGACGTAATAGGTGAAATGGACAAAGGTATGGAAAATGATATTAACAAATATCAATTAATATGCGGAATGATAAACAAAACATTCCTGCACAAAATATGGAAGAAAATAAAACTAAAATTTCGTAAAAACATGGGCCACACCTGTATTACTACAAGGATGCGGGTCATGAATCCATAACATAAGTGATAAATGTAAACTAGAAGCATCAGAAATGAGATTTCTCGGGAAAATGAGAGACATTACCAGAGAAGATTATAGAAGAAATGATGATACTAGGAACCATTTAGATATTTATAACATTACTGAAGAGATTCAAGAAAAGAAAATACTGTGGATACATCACCTACAGAGAATGACTGCAGAGACAATTCCATTCGAGCTATGCTGTACCAGTTACGAGGAAGAAGGGGCCGCAGAGAGAGACCCAGGAGTTGGCGGCAGTGAAAAGTGAAGCGCAGAAGAAGAAGAAGAAAACGAAATTATCATTTGAAAATTTTTTTCATTCTTTACTTTACTAAGAAACGGTAGGTAAAGCTGTTTTGTATTTATGGGTGTAACTGTACCACACGTATGTCTGTCATTTACACAATCTATTCTGCTGAAGTAAATACAAATAATTTTCGTTGCGTTCAAAAAAGATAAAATAAACTTGTCGATGCCAAGCCACGACATAAAATGGAGAGACCAGTACCCATAGAAAGAAACTCCGGGACTTTAAACATATCACAAATTTCATACGAAGCTCTCGACAAATAAGTATACTGTCAGCCCTACTCTTCTGGGTAACCTAGAAACTTCGATATCCATATCGGAGATATGGAGTGACTGCACCGATTCATCTTAATCGTCCTTAAACTCTGAAGAAACTATAAAAGACATTAGATCTTGCATCTTGCTGGCTTCGTATGGAGTTTGTGATATGTTTAAAATCCCGGAGTTTCTTTCTATGGGTACTGGTCTCTCCAATTTTATGTCGTGGCTTGGCATCGACAAGTTTATTTAATCTTTTTTGAACGCAAATACATGTCTACAGGGTGGCGACTGACACGAGGAATAATTTCTTACAAAATATTGAAAGACGTGCACTTCATTCACCATTAACTGCTCGTATTTCATATTTCTAATCCCAGCATTCTGGTAATCGGTAATATAATAATACAGGCCCTGTTAATAATATCTGTGGATTGCCTAATTTATTTGACGATGTTTACAGTTTGTCTCACACTGATCTGTGAGAGGAGCGTGGTGCTAGGAATTTTCTTTATTTATGGGCGAGGGCAGCAGTCTTCCTAACAGCCCGTTTCCCATCCTTTTTCCGATCGCCAGGGTAACACGTGGTGTCGTTTGAAGGTTCAGTAGTGGACTAAGTTTCTCCTGTTCTCAGTTCGCCAACCTGCCATACCAACCTTGTAACTGCTATTTCTGTTCGATTTTAACGTCATGAGGTCGCCTCCCTGTGAGATTCCAGCCCTCTGATTGGCCAATTCAGGTGCGCGCCCGTTTTTCGCGGGTGGGCGCGAACCGCCCTCCGCGGGTGGATAGTGAACAAAGGGGCAGTAAGTCAGTTCTAGTGTGACCGTGCGAGAGACTGGACGTGCTGCTTCCAGAAGATGAAGTTCCGGTAAGCATGAGCGCCGACGTGCACTGTAGCTTCGCGCCCTGCGGCCCAGAGGGAACCTCATAGGTTATTTTACTAATGTGCGTTCCTTAAATTACGGTTTACGCAATTTTTGCGGGTTATAAGACTGTAGGTTTTCATTGTACAGTTGGGCATAATGTGCGCGATGTGTTGGTTAGTAACAGTAGCTTGTAGTTCGGCAGTAAAGTGTATACTTTCATGTTCACTTTTCCGCTTCGTCTGGGAGTAGCTCTTTCAGTTCTCCCGTGCATAATTTGACTCAGAATTTAGGTCTTACTAGCTTGAGAATTTGTGCTCTTCGTCCTACGCCACGTGGTGAGTGTCTGGCGCCCCTTCATGTTCCGTTAACGTAGTCGGACCGCCAGTAAAAGTTATCTAGTACCGCCTGTATGAATAGTTTCGCATCTTGCTGGTTTTATTCCTTTAGTACAGGAGGCTACCTAGCGATTCACCCCCAGTAGGATCTTTCTTAGTCTTTGGATGATTCCTGGTGGCGGTCGTTGCATGCCTGCAACCCCTACCTTTAGTAAATTGAACTCCAGTTGATAATACGGCGATCGTTCCTAAAATTCCTTTTCTCCTGCTATCGTGGCTTAGTATGAACATACGTTGAGGCAGGCTGCTGAACTCATTTCTTTCTCCCCCCACCCCCATTTGATTGTATAATTGTTCAATATTCAACTATGAAATAAATGAGTCCTTTAATTTTTACAGTCTCCTTTTCATTGCGTGAAATCACCCTTAGTGTCACAGTAGAATAATGCAGAACTATAACGCTTGCTATAAGGTCGTGCAGGTCTCGCGCCTTTAATGATAGGATAAAGATTCAATATCGCGCGCCTGGCACGATCATTGCACGGATGGCACCGATAATAGAATAATAATTTTCAGTTATCCCCCATTGATAAACTGGGAAGTGTTCACGGCTCGGTGTGAGTACGTGAGCACTAAATCCACTTGATGTGGTGGAAGTAGTGGCCTCTGTTTTACCTTGCTGGTTTAGAAAAAAAATCAAAGTTACAGCCCCTGCAGCAAGGGATAGTAATCTGTAAAAATAAAACGATCCACCACTTTTAATATCTACCGGAGAAGTACATTTTGTCTAAGATCGAATTTGGTAGTAGAAATATATTGCAACAGAACGTATGGACGCGCAACAAACCTTGTCCTCATTGCGAAGATGGTCTAGAGGTAATTGATCACCACACTCGGTTGTAATCTCATCTCGAGCCTCTCGTTCCACCTCTGCCCTATCACGCACAAATGCTTATTTTTGGCGAGCACTATAACGCTCAAAGCCCCAGCGGTATTAGTTGAGGGAATCATGCAAATGAATGAGAGTACTGTTAGAAAGTGGCAGCTGAATGGAAAACCGTCTCAACAGCTTGACAATTATCCTATTAAATAATCAGATAACGAACACATTTATCATTAGTAAAGGATGCCAGCAATGCTATGAACAGTGAATTAAATGAAATTACTTTATATCAACGACAGTGATAGTGGCAAACTGCCAAACAGCTGCTGTGATCATATGCATAAATTTACTAATATTTTCATTTATATCAGAAAGAATAGATAAAACGGGAGAAAAATATAGAAATTAAAAATTTTACGAAGCATTCTGTGCTTGGAGCAAAGCAACGATCAGTATAAACATCGGTGTAAATATATAAATCACTTCTTGAACCGCGTATTTGGTTGTAAAGGACTGAGTTCTAATCAAACACGTAAATTTAATTTATTGTGTCTCTGGACTCCAGTCATGGTACGATTCTGCTCGTTTTCCTATAACTTTCATAATATAGTGCGCATCTGAGGCACGATGTCTCAGATTTAAGCATGTGTTCCCACTCACAACAATCAGTCACTGTAGCGTTGCTGTGCACAACAAGGTCACAATACCGTATCTGCAATTATCAGTCATTCAGACTGTTGTGACTTAGCACGATAGCCAAGTCACAACGAGAGGAAGCCGAAAGGCACGCGTTAAGTTCACGCAGATTGGCCTGAGGTCTGGAACAGTTAAAAGGAAATGAGAACTTAGAAAATGGACGCAGTTGCTGTGATACTTAACTTTAATCCACATTTGTAGAACATCGCTCTTGATGATACATTAATAGCATCTCAATATCAATTGAATACGGCACCTTGCTAGGTCGTAGCAATTGACTTAGCTGAAGGCTATGCTAACTATCTTCTCGGCAAATGAGAGAGTCTTCGTCAGTGTAGCATCGCTAGCAAAATCGGCTGTCCAACTGGGCTGAGTGCTAGTACGTCTCGCTAGACCTGCCGTGTGGTGGCGCTCGGTCTGCAATCACTGACAGTGGCGACACGCGGGTCCGACGTATACTACCGGACCGCGGCCGATTTAAAAGCTACCACCTAGCAAGTGTGGTGTCTGGCGGTGACACCACACAGACAAGGAAAGATGACTCTGATTTAGTGCAGCATTCTACTGAATGCACATTGGCTGGAAACCTTGCATACCGTCTATAATGGGACTGGTAGAATCAGATAGTGGTCAAGTGACACAACCACACGCTACTACGCAACATCACTTTATGTTACGAAAACACCTACTCATCTTGCTCAGTAAATATCTGTCTGTGCTAGCAGCAAGCAGCACTGCGTGAAATAACCGCAGGAATCAATGTGGGCGTCAAAAGGGCATGGCAGCAGATGACTGATGCGACTACCTTCGTTAACATCACGATAACGCCTGCAGCGCCACTTCTGGGCTCGTAATCATATTGGTTGGACCCTAGACGACTGGAAACCGTGACCTGGTCAGATGAGTCCCGCTTTCAGTTGGTAAGAACTGATAGTAGGATGCCATGGACCCAGGTTAACAAGGTATTGTGGTAGCTGGTGGTGGCTCCATAATGGTGTAGGCTGAATTTACATGCAATGAACTGGGTTCTCTGGTCCAACTGAACCGATTACTGTCTATGTTCGGCTACTTGGAGACCATTTTCAGTTTTCATTTTCCGAGGCAACGATAGATTTTTTACGGATTACAACGCCCCTGTCACCAGGCCACAATTGTTCTCCATTCTTTGAAGAACATTCTGGACAATTTGAGCGAATGATTAGGCCTCCCAGATCTCCAGACACGAACCACATCAGATATTTATGGGACATAATCGGGAGATAAGTTAGTGCGTAGCATCCTAAACTGGGAACACTTGCACAATTATAAAGAACTATAGAGATAGTTTGGCTCATTGTGTCTGCAGGAGTCTTGTTGAGTCCGTGCCATGTCAAGTTTTTGCGCTAGGCAGGGCAAAAGAGGGTATCTCGCGACTTTTGTCACCTCAATGTATAGCTGTGTGACAAATAGTTCAGAAGACATGATGTCATAGACATTAAGATGCGTGAAAAACTAGTTTTTGCTTATAACGAAGCGCAAATTACCCAGACTATAAGCATCCAGTGTTTCACAATTGGAGCACTTAGCGATTTCCAAACTACTTTAAACCTAGATACAAATCTTTTCTAAACTTTCTCATTTACATGCTTAATGTGAGATATTTGAATTATTAACTCGTTTGTAAAGTGGTCAGAAATCTGAATCTGTTATATATGGGGGTTCGATTCCTTAAAGAATGAGGGTTTACTGCTAGCTTAAGGTTCCTTGCAACCGGAGGTTTTTTGACTCATTGTTGGAGCTCTAATTAAACTCCAGTTATATCCGTTGCATCAAGAAAAGATACAAATGGTGCACAATGTCAAGGGGGTAAAAAGCAGGTATCGGTTTCAAATAGTTGTAACGACACAAAGCATGTCTGGGATGTGCGAAGTTCTCTAATTGCGTGATGAGTTCAAAGAACATGTAAGAAGTTACAAAAAAGCTTTGGACATTGTGTACACTGTCTGACACTGCTAAACACTGCACGGAGAGTCAATATTCCTCAATAATGCAAAAAAGCCATGTGAACAAATTATAGATTATAAAAGTGACTGAAAGGTTTGTTAGTTTGAGTCGACATCGTAGTTTTTAAAAGGCGATCCCACCAGGATTTCTAAACTTGTAATCTTATAATGTGCAGTCAGAAATTGCATATCGTGGTCACAGGATTTTTCTACTACTTGAAATATTTTGACGCCAGATCGCGTCTGGCAAAAAAAAAAAAAAAAAAAGAATACTGTGTCATAGATAGAGCTACCGTTGCGGTATTGAATGAAGAAATCAATTTAGAGTCATGTCTTTGGTAGATAAAATAAAATTCTGCAAGTTTAATTTGAGTTGGGGTGTATTTAACCAAATTTGTGTTTCGTTTCTCTCCTTATTTTTCTTGTATTGGGTCTTGGATTTTCTATGCCTTACTGTTACTGCCGTGCTGGAAACTTTTGGAAAGATTTTATTGCTTCATATGCTCGGGACACAGTGTTGGCATACCTGTGTGACAAAATCCCCTTCTTGTACTGAACTGCAAACGTCTGCAGATGAGGAGTCAGAGCAGGACAAAAAGAAAGAAAGAAAAGATCACTTAAGAGATATGGCGGTAGCAGGTAGTGGAGAGGAAACTGCAGAACGAGAATAGCAGGCAACATTATGAGAGCGACCTTGATCTTGCCCTTAGTTTAGAGAATGGAAAAAGAAATCGCGAGAAACAGAAACTGTCAAGAAGCGAGTGAGAATGCAGTAACGCCACAAAATGTGGATGCGATCGTGTCTTTTGAAATTTCCGATGCAGAAGATAGCGCCATATCAAATTTTGTTGCACCTACTGATGCTCAGTCGAGTCAACCCAGAACATCGTCGGCAGAACAATTTGAAGAAAAGGATAAGACTCTTATATTACTCAACGTTATAGCAAAAATTAGTGAGGATAGAGATAAAATGAAACGAGGAACAAAAGAAATTACAAGAGAGGCAGGGGGCGTGGCTGCTCGAAGCTGGGACAGAACTGAAACAAATGCCAACTATGCAGGAACATGTTAAACACGTAGAACATCGACAAGGGGAGCAAGAGAGCCGTGTGCATAGCGTAAAAAAAGCGAATAAATATGGTAGAGGAACTAGTTAATCAGGAGATTGAAAATCTGACGTGTGATCTACATATATACTCCGCTAGCCACCAAGTGGTGGGTGGGTGGGTGGCGGAGGGCATTACTCGCGCGAAACTCATATTCCCCCCCTCTGTTCACTCGCGAATCGCGCGAAGGAAAAACGACTGAAGGCCTCAGTACGAGCTCTAATTTCCCTTATCTTCGAATGGTGATCATTGCGCGATATGAAAGTTGGTGGTAATAATATATGCTCTACGTCCTCGGCGAAGATCGGAGTTTTGAATTTACTGAGCAGCCCCTTCCGTTTAGCGCGTCATCTATGTGCAAGTGTGTCTCACTTCAAGCTTTCTATGAGATTTGTAACGCTCTCGCGATGACTAAATGTACCAGTCACGAATATTCTCGCTCTTCTTTGGACCTTCTCAATCTCTCGAATCAGACCCAACTGGTAAGGGTCCCACACAGACGAACAATACTCTAAGACTGGACGAAGCAATTTCCTTTGTTGAAGGACTGCATCGCTTCAGGATTCTACCAATAAACCGCAATCTTGAGTTAGCCTTCCCGTTACTTGTGTAATCCGATCGTTCCATTTGAGATCATTTAGAATAGTCACACCCAGATACTTGACGGACATTACCACTTCCAAAGATTGGGCATTTATTTTGTACTCGTACATTACTGGGGATTTTCGCTTTGTTATACACAGTAGGTTACACTTACTAATATTGAGAGATAACTGCCAGTCATTACACCACGCATTTATTTTCTGCAAATCCTCATTGATTTGTTCACAACTTTCGTGTGATACTACTTTCCTGTAATCTACACCATCATCGGCAAACAGTCTAATGCAGCTGTCAATGCCATCAACCAGATCGTTTATGTAAATCGTAGAAAGCAGCGGACCTATTACGCTGCCCTGGGGCACACCTGATGTTACTCTTGTTTCTGTTAAAGTCTCCCCATTCAGGACGACATACTGCTCTCTGTCTGTTAGAAAACTTTCTATCCAACCGCATATGTCATCGGATGGACCGTAAGCGCGCACTTCTTGGAGCAAATGACAGTGCGGAACTGAGTCGAACGCCTTTCGAAAGTCGAAGAATATGGCATCAACCTGGGAGCCGGTATCTAGAGCCTGTTGTCGTGTTGATGGTAAGAGAAGTGGAACTCTTGGGTGTCTGGAAATTATTGAATCTGCGGTGCAACGTTTTCAACAGGTAGGGAACCAAGTTTCAGTTCATATGGTACAACAGGTGAAAGATTTAGTGAATCTGGGAAAAAGTGAGATATAAGTACTAGTTATATATTGGGTCCAGCGCAAGTCTCAGTGTCAGAAATCGCGAAGGAACCGTGCTTCCTGTGGGTCATGTAATTTATATAAAGTATTTGGGGTTCTTTTTATGTACTGATGTATCTGGATAACTGAACAGCGTCAGTGTGTCTTCTGTGTCGGAAGCGTCTGTGAGTGTATTTTTCAAGTCTTTTCTCATCTGTTTCGAGCGTATACAGGTGAAAAGAAAGTTAGAGTTATTTTATATTAAGGATCACAGAAATAATGTGGAGTGATAATTCACACATTTATTTTATGAGGGATGTGTTTGCCACATGATATACTTTCCTTATATTTATCTACATTATCCAGTGGAGTTATTTTCCATACGCCTTATGCAACCTTGTCTTTGTGTACCAAGTTTGACTTGAATGGGTACAATACGTTCCTCATGTGTTTTTGATGTATATTTTCATGTAGTACTATTGAAGGTGTCTGAATATTGTATGAGGTAGTGAATTGAGCAGGATAGTGGAAGGAATGTGCCAACCAGAAAACGACCGTAAGGCAGTAAGAAGTGAGTCAGAACGTTTTAGTGAAGTTGCTTGGGTTATCTGCTTATTATCAGAAATCATTGTGACACAAGTTCTTCTCCTTGTACAATGGACCATTACAGATTCGCAAGATTGTGTATGCAAATGCGGACGAAGAAGAAGGAATTAAATCTCGGAAATAATATTGACTAAAGCCTTTCAGAGAAACGTAGTACAAAAACAAAATTTTAAAATGGATAATGTTTGTCTCTGGCATTTAAAACTACAGTATTTCTGTTCTTGAAAGATTCTTTTTTGTTATTAGTTTGTGACTGTAGAAATCTCCGTAACAAGTAAAATGAAATAGTATTATGTGTTTTGTTAGATCACTGAAGGATGGATTTTTGTTTTGCTGTATTTGCTACCCCGTGTATCTTTGTGGTTATCTGGTGCATTTGTTGCTTCTGTCTGTGTCAACTAGTATAGTATGATGTTTTAATTAAGGGTATATTTTCCTTGTAGATTTGTAAGGTTGGAAGGTGAATCAAAGGTCAAAAGAAGCAAAGTAGAGTGGGCAACTTAAGATACGTTTATTTTTGGCAGATATGGTGCCAAATGGATATTTACTGAAAGACTTCTTGAGAGAAGTGAAGATCGGCTGCATGTTGTTGTTCTGTGCAAGTAGTCTGGTAGAGAGGTGACATTTATTTCCAACAATCCATTGTGATTTTGGTGACGTTTTCTTTTAATACTGCATAGGATTCCAGATTTTCCTTGTTTGTGATGTTCTCATGTGACGAGGTAAGTTGTTGATACGTTGCTGTTGCCAGTGAGATTTTTTACTCTGTCATTTGATGGATTGTGAGAGTATTATGGAGTCTATCAGTGTCCACATCGGATGCACATTTGGATACTAGGTTATGCAAAGACCATAAGTTTTTTAATATTTTTGTTTTTGAGCTCAGAATGATTGGGAATATTTGATTCACAAGCAATGCTCATGCTCTATGTAGAGATGTTTTCTTTTGTTTTTAGTATGTAGAGTATGTTCCTGCTTGGGTTCATATGCCTTAAAGTATTTCATTGTGGGGCACTGTTTGTGACCTAAGTAGATTTGCTTTTTTTTTTTTTTTTTTTTTTTTTTTTTTTTTTTTTTTTTGAGAAATGTTACCTACGTACAATATGCTGGCCCTATACCTGATTATATTAATTGTCCTTCCAAAGGAATCTCTAAGGCAATATCTTTAATATCTTTCTTTTTTTGCTATTTGTTTCTGTATTTTGTCTATCATTGGACTGGGGAAGTCGTTAGCCACTGCAGTTTACTTATGATGTCTAATTCTTTCTGCTTCTACACTCAGTTCAATGGAAGTTTTCTCTGTGTGCCACCGTTTTGTATCCAAATTTCTTGCGTACACCATCATGACATACACAAGATCTTCCGCATCATGTCATCCTATGTATACCAGAAAGCTGCGTACAAAACAATTATACATAGAGCAAACAAAATTCCGTTTAACTGAAAGTACAGGGAAAAAGAATTAGACAATTGGAGTGGCTAGTGACTTCTAAAGCTCAGTGATGCACAAAATGCAGAAAAAAATAGCAAAAGAGAAAGAAATTCCTAAAGCGAAAGTAACTTTCCCCAGAATGACAAACTACAACATAAATTATTGCACACCTTAAACAATAAAACATAAATTAACAGGTTCAGGAATATAGAAAATCTCATGTAAGACTTTCTGAAGCTACTATATAGGACGGACTGGCAGGAACGTTCAAAGCAGGGTCACTGAACAAATAAACCGTTACACACACAACCAGTTCGCTAAATCAGCAGTAGAAACACACTTACTGGACACCTATTTGGAAACATAGAAGAAGATCTTAACACACTCCAACAGTTCCAAAGATCACATGCAATGGAGTTAATGCTGGAGGTGGAAGTTTTTCTTCACCACAAAAAACAAGGGAAATAAATTTTTCATGACAAAATAGATAGCGAATAAGTGAAATTTTTCAAAAGCCGCCCTTTATATGATAATTGTAGTAATTTCTATAAAAAATCTGTTCATTTCCTCATACAATCTGCTCTATATCTGCGACAAAATAAAAACGTAATCTATAATTTAGAGGTCAATAATGTTAAATATTTACAACTGACAACTGTTTGTAAATAATGTGACTCACAAAAAATATGACGCTTCTGGCTGTATGAAAACACATTGTGAAACCATACTGTTATAATATCTCTGTACCACGCTTTGACTGAAGAAAAAAGTGTAAATGATGGCTTGAGTGTATGTGATATTCTGTCTAATAGGGGAGACGTAATAACTTGTAACTTGTAAGCAGACAGAAAGAAAAACGCTACTTCTATCATAAGTGTATAAAGAATATCCCCAGATTTATTTTGCAACCTCAAAAAGAGACCAGTGCAAGAAGGTTAACACACACACTCAAACATCACAAAAATACTTGCTTAAGCAAATGCACTTGACAATGAGAATAAATTAGCGAAACGCATTTGCTAAGTTTGAAAATATACGTAATGGTGCAGTTTTTCATTACTTAAATCATGAATTACACAGTTACAGGCCTTCGAAAAACATTGATTATGACGAATGAAATTAAGCTAATTTGATTGCCAATCAACACGCTACCTTTAGGCCATGTAACTAGTAATTTAACATATAAATAGACAACTCAGAAAACATGGTAGCTAAACGAATTATTGTTTTGAACCGGACAGCAACAACAATTATAATACAGTCAAGGAAACCGTTTACTTGCGAAGATGTAAATGTTTTATGCAAGATGAAGCGGGGTAAAAGTTCGAGAATATAGCTGTTAAGAAAGTGCCTGTTTGGTATATTTCCTCAAGTATTTCAAGTACTCTGTAATGTAAACGCTTCAGTACGGTCACGCTTCGTTTAAATTGATTGTGGCCATAACTGTAGGAAATTATAGATTTGGAAATAACGCAGCCTAAGAAATTGTACAGTTGGATTTTTACTCTATAAAATCTACTTTTCAATATTTTTTGACTACAAGCAACTTCTGTTCGCAGAAATTTCCGATGGTTAAAGTACTGAAAGTGTTGAAGGTAAAAGTGAACCTTCATTCGCCGTTCAGTTCAGCAGAGCGCACTGTGATGCAGTCACAAAAGCGACAGTGTAGCTTCTGAACATGCCTCGAAGTGTTATTTCATGCTTAGATTGTGCGGGCATGGGTACTTTATAACAAAAAGTGTTGCCAGTGCTACAGCGAACATTTAACAGGTGTCGTGAAACGCAAAACACACAGAAGAGACAACTGGGAGCCCTATGCTGACCTTGATAGCACGCAATCGTCAATAGTTTATTTATTTGTGTTCTACAAACTCGTCCAGCACCATTATGAGGGATGAAGGTGGGCAAGGAATGAATCTTAGATCAATGGCGTCAGGTTTTCTTCAACGACGACTGAGGAATTTGTCTGGCACCTGATGAACGCCGTAATAGAGTGTGAAGGCGATCAGGTCCAATTTACGTGTCGGCATTCAGTGCCATGGATTCAAGGAGGAGTGTCAATCGTGTTTTGCATCATTTGTGGATGACAGACAATTATCTCTCTCTCTCTTTTTTTAAGCGCCCACGACGAATTCCTTTCTTGTGTCATTTTAGAATAGCAATTAAACTCTATGTGCTCAATTATTTGTTAAATATATTTCATTCTAGGTCTTCCTTCGCTGTTTTCCCTCTAGTACCGTGGGAATTATTTGCTGATGTCTTAACAAACGTACTGTCATCCAGTAATTTTATCTTGTAACTCTTCCATTTGGTCCTTGTTTGCATATGTGTATAGAATCAGTTACACACTATCCACCGAACGTGAGTACACGAATAGCTAAGTAACAGCTCAGGACACACCAAATAACTGCATTCCACAACACTACCGCAACCCCAAGTATATATTGCTGACATACGAAGTTCACCTTTTAGTATTTTGTTTACTAACAGCCGCTCATACAGTTGCAGATGACATGATGTTCGCTGAGTAAAAACGGCAAAGAAAGTGCACGGAAAATATGAAAATAATTCTCAAAACCATGCTGCAATATACAATAAATAAGGTAATATCAAAGTATCCATAGAAAACTATATCTAAAAAAACGAATAGTAAAAATGTAATAATGTACCACTGTGTTTGTATGTTGTTGTTGTGGTCTTCAGTCCTGAGACTGGTTTGATGTAGCTCTCCATGCTACTCTATCCTGTGCAAGCTTCTTCATCTCCCAGTACCTACTGCAACCTACATCCTTCTGAATCTGCTTAGTGTATTCATCTCTTGGTCTCCCTCTACGATTTTTACCCTCAACGCTGCCCTCCAATGCTAAATTTGTGATCCCTTGATGCCTCAGAACATGTCCTACCAACCGGTCCCTTCTCGTCAAGTTGTGCCACAAACTCCTGTTCTCCCCAATTCTATTCAATACCTCCTCATTAGTTATGTGATCTACCCATCTAATCTTCAGCATTCTTCTGTAGCACCACATTTCGAAAGCTTCTATTCTCCTTCTGTCCGAACTATTTATCGTCCATGTTTCACTTCCATACATGGCTACACTCCATACAAATACTTTCAGAAACGACCTCCTGACACTTAAATCCATACTCGATGTTAACAAATTTTTCTTCTTCAGAAACGATTTCCTTGCCATTGCCAGTCTACATTTTATATCCTCTCTACTTCGACCATCATCAGTTATTTTACTCCCTAAATAGCAAAACTCCTTTACTACTTTAAGTATCTCATTTCCTAATCTAATTCCCTCAGCATCACCCGATTTAATTTGACTACATTCCATTATCCTCGTTTTGCTTTTGTTGATGTTCATCTTATATCCTCCTTTCAAGACACAGTCCATTCCGTTGAACTGCTCTTCCAAGTCCTTTGCTGTCTCTGACAGAATTACGATGTCATCGGCGAACCTCAAAGTTTTTATTTCTTCTCCATGGATTTTAATACCTACTCCGAACTTTTCTTTTGTTTTCTTCACTGCTTGCTCAATATAGAGATTGAATAACATCGGGGATAGGCAACAACCCCGTCTCACTCCCTTCCCAACCAGTGCTTCCCTTTCATGCCCCTCGACTCTTATAACTGCCATCTGGTTCCTGTACAAATTGTAAATAGCCTTTCGCTCCCTGTATTTTACCCCTGCCACCTTCAGAATTTGAAAGTGAGTATTCCAGTTAACATTGTCAAAAGCTTTCTCTAAGTCTACAAATGCTAGAAACGTAGGTTTGCCTTTTCTTAATCTTTCTTCTAAGATAAGTCGTAAAGTTAGTATTGCCTCACGTGTTCCAACATTTCTACGGAATCCAAACTGATCTTCCCCGAGGTCAGCTTCTACCATTTTTTCCATTCGTCTGTAAAGAATTCGCGTTAGTATTTTGCAGCTGTGACTTATTAAACTGATAGTTCGGTAATTTTCACATCTGTCAACACCTGCTTTCTTTGGGATTGGAATTATTATATTCTTCTTGAAGTCTGAGGGTATTTCGCCTGTCTCATACATCTTGCTCACCAGATGGTAGAGTTTTGCCTTGACTGGCTCTCCCAAGGCCATCAGTAGTTCTAATGGAATGTTGTCTACTCCGGGGGCCTTGTTTCGACTCAGATCTTTCAGTGCTCTGTCAAACTCTTCACGCAGTATCATATCTCCCATTTCGTCTTCATCTACATCCTCTTCCATTTCCATAATATTGTCCTCAAGTACATTGCCCTTGTATAAACCCTCTATATACTCCTTCCACCTTTCTGCTTTCCCTTGTTTGCTTAGAACTGGGTTGCCATCTGAGCTCTTGATATTCATACAACTGGTTCTCTTCTCTCCAAAGGTCTCTTTAATTTTCCTGTAGGCAGTATCTATCTTACCCCTAGTGAGACAAGCCTCTACATCCTTACATTTGTCCTCTAGCCATCCCTGCTTAGCCATTTTGCACTTCCAGTCGATCTCATTTTTGAGACGTTTGTATTCCTTTTTGCCTGTTTCATTTACTGCATTTTAATATTTTCTCCTTTCATCAATTAAATTCAATATTTCTTCTGTTACCCAAGGATTTCTATTAGCCCTCGTCTTTTTACCTACTTGGTCTTCTGCTGCCTTCACTACTTCATCCCTCAGAGCTACCCATTCTTCTTCCACTGTATTTCTTTCCCCCATTCCTGTCAATTGTTCCCTTATGCTCTCCCTGAAACTCTCTACAACCTCTGGTTCTTTCAGTTTATCCAGGTCCCATCTCCTTAAATTCCCACCTTTTTGCAGTTTCTTCAATTTCAATCTACAGTTCATAACCAATAGATTGTGATCAGAGTCCACATCTGCCCCTGAAAATGTCTTACAATTTAAAACCTGGTTCCTAAATCTCTGTCTTACCATTATATAATCTATCTGATACCTTTTAGTATCTCCAGGGTTCTTCCAGGTATACAACCTTCTTTTATGATTCTTGAACCAAGTGTTAGTTATGATTAAGTTATGCTCTGTGCAAAATTCTACAAGGCGGCTTCCTCTTTCATTTCTTCCCCCCAATCCATATTCACCTACTATGTTTCCTTCTCTCCCTTTTCCTACTGACGAATTCCACTCACCCATGACTATTAAATTTTCGTCTCCCTTCACTACCTGAATAATTTCTTTTATCTCGTCATACATTTCATCTATTTCTTCATCATCTGCCGAGCTAGTTGGCATATAAACTTGTACTACTGTAGTGGGCGTGGGCTTCGTGTCCAACTTGGCCACAATAATGCGTTCACTAGGCTGTTTGTAGTAGCTAACCCGGACTCCTATTATTTTATTCATTATTAAACCTACTCCTGCATTACCCCTATTTGATTTTGTATTTATAACCCTGTAGTCACCTGACCAGAAGTCTTGTTCCTCTTGCCACCGAACTTCACTAATTCCCACAATGTCTAACTTTAACCTATCCATTTCCCTTTTTAAATTTTCTAACCTACCTGCCCGATTAAGTGATCTGACATTCCTCGCTCCGATCCGTAGAACGCCAGTTTTCTTTCTCCTGATAACGACATCCTCTTGAGTAGTCCCCGCCAGGAGATCCGAATGGGGGACTATTTTACCTCCGGAATATTTTATCGAAGAGGACGCCATCATCATTTAATCATACAGTAAAGCTGCATGCCCTCGGGAAAAATTACGGCCGTAGTTTCCCCTTGCTTTCAGCCGTTCGCAGTACCAGCACAGCAAGGCCGTTCTGGTTAATGTTACAAGGCCAGATTAGTCAATCATCCAGACTGTTGCCCCTGCAACTACTGAAAAGGCTGCTGCCCCTCTTCAGGAACCACATGTTTGTCTGGCCTCTCAACAGATACCCCTCCGTTGTGGTTGCACCTACGGTACGGCCATCTGTATCGCTGAGGCACGCAAACCTCCCCACCAACGGCAAAGTCCATGGTTTATGGGGAAGGTGTTTGTATAACCGTTCTATTTTCTGCATGTTTTAGATTAAAAGAACCCACTAATGATCGGGATATTTGTATCCGAAACTAGTTCGGGAAAATAAATAAATAAATGAATAACAACATGTTTTGCATCAAGGCGGATTCAATTTCTGATATTGTTGTCCCTTATTGTTGTCAGTGTTTCCCATACATGCCTTTGTTCATTGATTCAGATAGAACCTCCTTATTTCTTGTTTATCAGTCTACCTAATTTTCATCATCCTTCTATAACACAGCATCTCAAAGTCTTCGATTTTTATCACTGGTGATTTGACGGCTGTGCGAGGTCCTGCAACCTCTTGTCCAACGCTGTAGACAACACAAAGGAGATTGATTTGTCACCCATGATGATAATGCGTGAACATTACTCGCCCACCTTGTGAATAGCTTGTTCTGGGGGCTGGAATCAACTGAATGGAATGGCCTGCGGTAACCATTATGACACATTAGATGAACCCTGAAAAGCCGCTGTAAAAGAACAGAACTGCCGTGCGCATTAACCAGTCGGCCAGCACGTGGATAGTATGCGGAAGCTGATCCAAGCATGTTACAGCGTACAGAGTGGATCAGCACCTTTAATGAATGTTACCTAGCAGCAGTTTGTAATTTCGCGTATGCTCAGGGATAACCTTTCTTTAAGTTATTGTACTGCTGTTGTTCCAGAGTACTACTTGTATGGGTTTTAAGCTTCCGCGTGTTCATTTATATGAAGGTACTGCATAAATTTTTCGATAAGTATACTTGGCGCCGGCGCACAAGTACCTGAAGATGGATAGTTTGTGAACAGGGAACGTAAATAATTTTCGTCCTGCAGAGTATCTGCCCTACATGTTTTAGCTGTCTCGCTGTCAATTCTACATTTTGCTACGCTTTCCACGTTTCCAGCTTGGAAGAAGTAGTAGTATTTTCCAGAAACTACTTTTAGTATAGAGAATGTTTGGAACTATTTGTGAAATATTTATTCCATGATATTCAGTATTAATGAATTTTTTCGTCGCATTCTTCCGAGTATTGCCTAGGAAGCAGCGATGGTTCTCAACGCCCCCTTAAATTTCTCTTATGACAGTTTTCCTCAATGGCGGTAAGTGGGTCGTGACGCCCTCTTAGATAACCAGTCTCTAAGACTTTTTAGACGCTATCGTACATTGGACGCAATTTGTTGTTGTACAGAATAGTGGACAAACGGTAGGTGGACGCCATTGAATATAGTCTTTTGAACAAATTTCTGCATACTGGCGATTGTATGGCCACCGACCGCTCCTATAGGCAACCTCATGTGCCATATTTCAGCAGGGTAATGGCCAATAACATGTTGCAGGAAATGTCCAATTCTCTTCGAAAAATAATAGTTACGGCTCATTACCTGACCTACTCGTTCCCCTCAGATGTCTGTCAACGAACGTTTGGGATAGGGTTGGCTGGCAACTTGTTCGCCTTTTTCATTTAAGAATCAGTGTGTCAGGTTTTGTTGATTACATATCGGATGGAGATATCTTGTCAAGCTTCTGTTATGTGTGGTTTCGCTCTTAGGATGAAAGGGATGGAACCGACTGAATGAATTTGGTTAACAATAAAATATTCATAAAGTTATTGATAAGAGCACTCTACATACACAGATCTGACTTGATCAAACGGTTACAATTATCGGATTCATAAATGGAATGCTTCCAAAATATCAACTTAAACAACAGCAACAAATTCACAATAAAAGACTCAGATTACATGAAATTTAAATGAATTTGGCATCATAATTAGAACAAGAGCGGCGTAAGACAATAAACCAGCGCAAGGGAGCTTCCAAACTATATTGAGTCTAAAGACGAACTGTTTACCATAAGTACTATAACAATTACGCACTTCGCTTTTAAAAGTCCATGGGTTTTCTGCCGTTTGAATACACTGCCATAAACGTGCATCTTGGTACTCGAATTTGAGTCCACATCCTCACATATAAGGCATGAGACAATACCGCAGCAACTAAACTGAAACAGTATCAGAAACTCACTGTGCACACGGCCACTATAACACCTCCTGTAATCAAAACACACACGCATATTAAAGATAGCTAGACAACCTAGATAACATCTATCAAACAGGTAACATAAATCGGCAAGAGGTCTGTCTCCTTTTTAGCAGACACTGTGGGCAACCACGCCAACGTCATCAGTATTAACATATTGTAGAGAAGCACTGTTTGTGGGTCGTGGCTAGATGATTTTAACGTGCACAAGATTACAGTACCTGTTATGCACTGCTAGCTGTATACATATAATGTACATAGCACAATTCCTTGTGTCTCAGATGCAGGGGGAAACCAATATCCTACGACCAAAGCCCTCGAGCCACAGTATCCACCACCTCAAATCCGTTCAGCTCAGCGCTCGACTTGCAGCCAAGCTTCTACCAGGTGGCCGACCTGCATCGTCTACACTCGTGACTCGGCTCTCACTTCTCCCCTGCTGGCACTCTGCCAGACAACTTCTTCCTGCATTAGAGTGTGCATGCCACACAACACAGCGACCATCGACAGATAGTAGTGCCACCCTACGAACGTTTGGCCAAATAGTGCCACACTTAACACTACAGGTGTAGGTCCTTTTTGTCAACAATTAGAGACTGATCGCAGAGCATGGAGGCCTCATACCACAATTTCTAAGGAAAGGAACAGAGATGGTGTGCAGTTCTGTAAAGACAACAGTTTGTGTATTAATATGTGCCTAATCTGTGATATGAAGGTCATTTCAATCAACGTATTGCCTGTTTACTTCAGTCTCTAGAGATCTTTGGCAGATGTTGTTCAGTGTTTTTTCCTCCGCGTTGCAACGCAGGTGGCTGGCGATGTCAAGAATCCCCCAGTCCACCACCAGCAATCGTAGGTGAATCTTCGGCAGTGACAGCAGTGAACCGTCGGAAAAATCGATAAACGAAGGTCGGCCGAAGATTCCGTGACAAAATAGAGCAGGCAATAATTCGACAGTTGGCTACAAAAGCTTCAACAACTTTATTTCAGTCCACGGCATTCTGCCTTCCGTTTCATGAACGCTAATGAAGTGGTGCACTCTATGTCCCATAAATCGATGCGAAAATTATTTGTTCTAATGTTTGTAATATGTTTCTCTGAGCCCAAGAAGGCAAATTTGCTTAGTATTATTTTCTCAGATTTACTGTCAGAAAGTTCACAGTTAATCGTAATCGACGGAAAGTCATCGAGTAAAACGGAAGGGGTATATAGCGTTCAGCAAAAAAGCTTTGTAGGTCATTTACTGTCCTAATCTATATAAAACATTTATGAGATCGTCTGAGAACCCCTTTTAGATTCTTGGCAGATGATGCTGTCATTTACCGTCAAGTAAAGTCATTAGATGATCAAAACCAATTGTAAAATGATTTAGACACGGCTTCTATATTTTGGGAAAAAGTGGCAATAGAATCCGGGTAAGAAAAGTATAAGGTAATTCGCTAGAGCACAAAAAGAAATCCGTGAAATTTCGCTTAAACTATAAATCACACAAATCTAAAGACTGTCAGTTCAACTAAATACCTAAAATTACAATTACGAACAACTTAATTGAAACGATCACGTAGTTAATGTCGTAGGGAAGGCAACACAAAAATTTCATTTTATTGGCAGAGCACTTAGAGGATGATACAGGTCTGCTTAAGAATTGTCTACACTACGCTCTTCCGTTGTCTGCTGGAGTACTTCTGCGTGGTATGGGATCCTTACGAGATAGTAATGACGGAGGACATCGAAAAAGTCAAAGGAAGGAAGTTCGTTTTATATTAGCGCGAAATAGGGGAGACAGTATCAGATAAGCGTGTTGTGGTGGCAATAATTAATGCAAACGCGGTTTTCGGTAACCCAAGACCTTTTCACGAGATATCAATGATCAGCTTTCTCCTTTGAATGCGAAAATATTTTTTTGATGCCAACGTCCTTAGGGAGAAATGACCATCATCATAAAATAAAAGAAATCATGGCAGAATGGAAATTTAAGTATTACTTGTATCGAGCGCTGTTCCTGACTGGAATGGCAGACAAATAGTGAAAAGGTGCTTTTATGTATCCTCTGCCATGCTCTTAAGTGTGAATTTCTGAGTAGTCATGTAAATGTAGGTGTAGATTAACCTAGACTGCAGCATAAGGAATCTACAGTTTCCTATCGGAGCTGAATTATTAATTTGTGATTTGAACAACTCACAACGTGCGGAACTCCAGCATCGTGTCACCTACACTGGAACTGAAACACCGCTGATGCAGTTTGCGCACAAGTAAGAGAAACACAGATTACTTTTTTAATGCGATACATTTGCCATTTGTTTCCTATGGCAAAATGTCTGTTTCTGCTGAGAACAGTCGCTGGCGTAGAGATTCCGTGATGCCGCAGCATTCAGGACGAATCTGTCGGAAGCCATAAAGTACGTGGGCAAGCAACAAGTTGTTCATATGTTCTACCGAGAGATGCTCTTCACTTTCTGCATGACGTCCACGAAATTCTGTAACCGCTCGACGACAGGCGATGTGATAGGACGAACACTAATGGATTAGGTACGCTACTTTTATTTCAACGTGTTCAGTAGTCTGTTTACCAATACAACACTGTTTGCCTCTCATTATAACTGTTGCAGAAACTCAATATATCAGTTCCTTGTTAATTTCAGCTTAAAACCTGTAAACTGAGTTTTTTCGGGAATAGGTTGCACCATAGTCGAGACAATACTGGGGTCGAAGACATACGGAGCGCAACGCTAATACACTTTTTCCTTCATGTACATACAGCAACTGTATTGTGCTAAGTGTTGCAACCCTGGGTGGTCGGCCGTTGGGATATTGCTGAGGTTATTTAGTGTATGAGTGTGTGTTTGCCCAATCAAGTATATTAAAAAAGCAGGCAGTTTACCTGCGAGATCTTCTTT
Source organism: Schistocerca piceifrons (assembly GCF_021461385.2). NCBI lineage: Eukaryota > Metazoa > Arthropoda > Insecta > Orthoptera > Acrididae > Schistocerca > Schistocerca piceifrons. Next base: position 315,251,649 of record NC_060141.1, on the reverse strand, counting down.
AGGCAATTGTTTTGCTATAGAACACTAATAATGAATATACCTAGTATATGAGTGTTTGTTCGGCAGTTTAAAAGTATTAATAAAGCTGGCAGGTTGTTAGTGAACTCATTATGAGGCATCTGTAATGAACAGTAATGATAAATATCATATTGAGTAACAAGGCTGACATTGTGAATCACACAACACGAATTCGTGTGAAGTATTAGCTACATCAACATCAGTAGACTAAAAATACGACTGTTTAGGTCGGCGCAGGAGCTTATCACAGTGCAGCACACAGTGGTCTTGTGGATCACAACAGTACGGTATTGCTCTTGCGGCACTAAATATCCTTCAGTTTGTTGCTTCCTGTTGATATATGGACCAATCGTTACTCAAAAATGACCACCATTAGCAACAATATTTCCACAGTGAAGCACGTCTGCCCTTCAGTAGCGTGATGAACTGCCAACACCTTCCTTGCGCTTATGCTCTATCCATTGGTAATTGCATAACGTATTTTCATGGGCCGTAGCTACATAAACTATTTTCATGGGCCGCTTATCTTTTAGAGCGTCTCAGTAATTACTTTTTATGCAGATCCGGATACATTCACCTTGTTACTTATTACGTAATAATTCTTTTTTATAAATCATTTATACCAACGTAATTAACACCAGAACATTACAAGTTCTTCAGTTTTCAACAACACCTCCACTTGCTTCCGTCAGTCAGTGGCCAACACGATTCTGCTTTTCTCCGTGCTTGTGCAAGCCCTGTAATGTCATCTAACTGCTCGAGAATTCCGAATATAGAACGATCATACAGTCAGATCAACTTAACAGCTCGTGAATCCAAGTTTCTGACAAGGATAATATACACAAGAAGAAAACAGAATTGAAGATCTGTCAGGGGACGATAAGTATCGTTTTAGGAAAGGTAACGGAACCAGAGACGTAGTTATGAGGTTGCGCTTCATAATGAAAGATAGGCTGAAGAAAAATCAAGACATGTTCATTGAACATGGTGACCTATAAAAAGTGTTCAACAATTTAAAATGGTGTAAGGTGTCCGAAATTTCGAGAAAAATGGGAATACGTTACAGGGATAGACAGGTACTATACAATACGTACAAGAACCAAGAGGGAGGAACAGAACTGGATGGCCAAGAATGAAGCGCTCGGATTAAAAAGGTGTGAAACAGAGATAAAGTGTATCACTCCTACTGTTTAATCGATACATTGAGGAAGCAACGAAGAAAATAAAAGAAAGGTTCAAAAGTGGGATTAAAATTCAGAGTGAAGGGATAGCAGTGAAAAGATTCGCTGATGGCACTGTTGTCTTCAGTGAAAGTGAAGACGAATTACAGGATACATGAATGAATTGAACGGTCTAGTGGCTACAGGATGTGGACTGAGAGTAAACCGAAAAAAGACGAAAGTAATGAGAAGTAGCAGAAATGATAACAACGAGAAGATTAACGTCAAAATTAGTGATTACGAAATAATCGGTGTTAAGGAATTGGGCTTTCTTGGAAGCAAAATTACCCACGACGGACGAATCAAGTATAACATAAAAAGCCGAGTAGCACCAACAAGGAGAGCTTTCTTCACCAATTTCTGAGAATTTGGAGCACAACATTTTTGGTAGTGAATCATGAACCAAAAGTAAAATATTCATAACGATTATAAAATTTAGTTAAATTAGATAACTGCACAAAAATTACTTTTGTTGAATTCCATGACATATATTGCACTATGGATAAGTACTGAAAAACCTCTGCTAATTTAATTTTTTGTTGTTAAACGCCGACTGTGATGTAGATAACAAGTGGAAATGGAATCGTTTGAAACTAATATTTGGTTTTCATCTTTAATAGAAATTTCGCCACATAGTAGATCCTTTCTATATTTGTCTCATACAATCTAGAATGACGTATACTTGATGACAACTAAAACTTGACACCCGAATAATGGAGGAAATCGAAACCATTAAAAATGTGAACTACTGTTGATGTTTACTGCTTTGAATTGGAAATACATTTCTTTAAGGATATCTCATGAGACAGGCTCCCTAGGCTGACAAATTCAAGAGAGCTCAACAGTCAGTGATTAATTATGTAGTAGCAATGAATGATTCTGACCTTATAACATGTAGCTTCGAGGATTATCGACTATCTCTGCAGTATCGTGTCGTACTATTCCATTTCAAAGATAAAAGGGATCACTGAGTTCCTACGGTTAATGAGGTGGTAGAAAATGAAAGCAAAGAAGAAAACGCACAGTCTGAGACTAGCTACTGGTTTACTCAAACACTATCGTCGAAACACAGACTATGTAAGGGTGTCATAATTTGCAGCTTGGAGTCAAACTTTTACGGAGAAAAATCTGGAAAGTAATAAGGTAGGTGCAAAGTTCTTCATCTCATTTTCTTAATTATGAAACACCGAATGTGGAAATAGAGCTTGAAAATAAGAGGGCGTCAGGTTGCGCCCTCACTTAATTAGCTGTGCTGGCTCCCCATTGCCAGGAAACGCTGGATGGCAATTTTTCCAGACAACGTCATATGACAAGTGCGATATACATCAGGCAAAGTTTCCTCGAAAGAGGAACATTTCAGAATGTTCGCTCGGTTGCTACTTAAATAATGAAAACTGCACAGTTACGTATTTTTTATATTTAGAAGGACGATTTTCGAAAATTTTGTTTCTTCTTGCATCTATTGTGTTGTAGTCGTCTTTTTGAAGTTCTCTTTCAATCGGAAAATAAAAAATTTTTTTTTCGATATTTTTTTATGTGCTAATGTTAGAAATAGTTTTTTATCTGTTTACTTACAGTACTGTACCCCCTCCATTACGCAGAATACTACACACATGCAAACCATCACTCGTATTGTATGGTTTTCTAATAAAAATATGTTACAGAGTTGTTATGTCTATGACTTCTCAAAGAGTTTGTTTACGTTCAAAGGCGTTACATTTTCGGCGGATTAAATTATTTACATAAACCTGTCAATTCCAATTAATTCACTATTGATGCTTTTTAAATGTTTGATTATGCTTGATATTCTATTTTGTTGTAAATGATGAGTAGAGTCTGTGAAGAAATGAACATATTTGTGGAATTTGCTTCTATTATGAAATACAGGCAAAACATTTGAAAAAGTTAACTGATTTACCATCGTGTTTATTATAGCGAATCTTTTTGCCTTTAACTTTTGTGGCGTGCAAAAGTTTCCAGCTTCTGTGTTAAAATCATTCTATGCAATCTCTGGAAGATGTAGAGTGTCTAAAGATCTTCTTCTACGTTTCTGAGTAGGTGCCCAGTGTTGTTTTTATTTGTGTTGGTATTGCTGATTTTGTGAATCGGTTGTGTGTGTGACAGTTGATGTGTTCATTGTATCTGGTATGAACGCTCTTATGTAGTAGTTTGAGCAAGTTTTATGTGTGAATTTGTGTATTATTGAATTTAAGAATTATCTGTTTTATTGTTTAAGTTGTGCACTAATTTCTGTTGTAGCTTAATGTTTATGGAGAAAGCTGTTTTATGAGACCTAAGTATATTTGCTATTTTTTGAAAAATGTTGAATACATAGTGTACGCTGGCCACACATTTGATTGTTTTATTGGTTCCTTCTAATCAGCTAGAATTTCTTTCTTTTTTACAATCTGTTTCTAAATTTCATATATCACTGAGCTGGGGAAGTTATTAGGCACTGTAGTTTACTTAATGATGTCGAATCCCTGTTTCCTGTCCTCTTTATCCAACTGAATTTTGTTTGCTCTGTGTACTATTGTTTTGTGTACCGCTTTCTTGCTTGTATCTGGGTGATACGATGTGGCAGGAATTGTATTGTTGGAAGTTCCTTGTTTCTGTACATCTTGAAATTGTGCCTATTGTGATTTTCTATGGACAAATCTATCATATAAATGCTATAATTCTTTTCGTATTCAGCTGTGAAATTTATTTTCTTGTGCACCTTATAAAAAAAAGTTATGTGATTATTGATGTCCCTTGTTTACATGTTACTAAAATTAAGGTATCACCTACACATTTTTTGTAGTAGAGTAGGGGCTATGTTCTTAAGAAAGGTTTCTGGCTTCTGAATATTTTCTGTTCTAGGTTTTTTATGAAAATGTCTACTACTGTGCCATATTTAGATGATCCCATGCTAGCCTATCTGGTTGTTTATAAATATTTCCACTGAATGCAAAGTAATAATTCTATAAATTCGACAAGTTCACTTTGTGCTTTAGTAATTTTCCTTTATTACTAAAATGGCTTCTTTAATAGGAATATTGTGATTGGAATATAGGTTTGTGATGACGAGTAAGATAAGATACGAACAACCTGTTTATTTCTCTGTTTCAGTGACTACTGTGACACTGTCTTTTTCGGTATATGTTGTATCATATGTGCAACACCTTTTTAGTTAGTGGTTGATTTGTGACATAATTTGTATGCAGGGCTGTTTCTATCGTTCACTATAGGCCTCACTGGACATCCTTTCTTAATATTTTAGAATGGGATCATAATAAGGGGGCAATATTGATCATATGTGTTATTTATTTCTTTTCATATTCTGTGAGCAAGAAATATGTTTTCTTTAATTGTTCCTTGATTTTGTTATGGAATTGTTTTGCTGGTCTTTTTTTTCAGTTGTACTACGTTGTTTTCTGTAAAAAAACTGAATGCTTTGTTCAATGTGTTCATTGAGTTTTGTAGCTTTATCTCCTTTTGTTTGTAGCTTTATCTCCTTTTATGATTATTGTCTGTTATTGTCTTAGGTTTTTTGTTTATACTACTTACTGTTTTGGCATTTTTTGTGTGGGTCTGCTATTATATGCATATCTTACTAGTTCCTTCTCTAGAGCCTTGTTTAGTTAATGACCTATGATAGATTTTTCATTGCTGTTTAGTTTTACAGTATCTGTTGCGTCCTTTGTTGTAATTATGTGTTGGTTTAGTGTATTGTCCGATAGTTTTTCTTTTGAATTATATGGTTCAAATGGCTCTGAGCACTATGGCACTTAACATCTGTGGTCATCAGTCCCCTAGAACTTGGAACTACTTAAACCTAACTAACCTAACGACATTACACACATCCATGCCCGAGGCAGGATTCGAACCTGCGACCATAGCGGTCACGTGGTTCCAAACTGTAGCGCCTAGAACCGCACGGCCACACCGGCCGGCCTTTTGCATTATATTTCAAAGGTTTGTTTAACAAGATTCACTCTTTTTCATTGTATACTATGTCTGTGCTGTTATCTCTCCCTCCGTAGAATGTGTGTGCGTGTGTTTAACATTTTTCTCTTGTTTATTTTTCTGAAATTGTTTGGTCAATTTCTTACATTGTATGTTACAGGCCTTATAATACTCCTTATAATGTATATCACAAATTTTCACCTGTACGAAGTTCCACGTATTAGGATCCATGTTGTTGATTATTTTCAAATTTAAGTGGAAAAGTTGACTATTTGGTATGTCTTTCTTGTTGCGTAAATAGATTTAGTTCCCTATTTAGCCACATTGCTTGCGGTTTTCGCTTCACAATTCTTGTACAGCGACTCTGCATCCCAGTTTAACGTTAATGTAGTTAGGAATCAGACCTAAGGGCCGACACTCTTTGTTGAATTTTATGTGTACAGTCGTTCTGAATACTTCCAGTTTCATGTTTTGAACTTGTATATTACGTTAACTACATAGCCAGGTACAAATAACTTCATTTCACTTATCGTAGTCTGTGTTCCTGGAAAGACTAAACCTGTGTAATTCATGATTTAAATAGTGAACCACTGAACGTTTTACGTCTGTTTTCATGCTTAGCACGACGCGTTTCGATAAATCACTTTTACTTGTGTCGTTTTCTACTTCTCTTCCACTGCTGTCGTCTTATTGCGGTTACACTGCAATCGGAAAATCGGATGAAATGAATCTTGGGATGCTTTTTGTAAGCTAATATTAGAAATAGTATTTCTGGTTATTTGCATACAGGTACTATGCCTCCTCCATTACGGAAAATATGTAAATAATGTAATTCACTGGAAGTGTAAGTCCTGTCACTATCCACACTGTATGTGAAACAGTCATAATACCTCTGTAATATGTATTGATCTCCAAAATACACTGTATGAGTGAGAGTTTGAGCGTGTGTGGCAGTTGCTTAATGGAAAAGGCATAGTACCTATACGTAAAGAGACAAAAGTACTATTTCTAACATTAACATGTATATTACCCACTCGCAATAGTCTCACCCTGACTATGTTGGATCTGAACGTGTGATAACCACTCACAGAGGATAGGGGTGAACGTCGGCTGCCTAGATCCTTATGAGCGAATAGATGTGCAACTATTGCGCAACTGACAGCGCAGATGAACGAAAGGACTGCCAATTCTGTCTGCTCAACGAGCGTTCAGCGAACTTTGCTGCGTATGGGCCTCTGCAGCAGGCACCTGGTTCGTATACTCATGCTGACTACTATTCGTGGCGACTAAGGCTAGAATAAGTACTTCAATATCGTAACTGGACGTCTGGTCAGGGAGGCAGGTGACGTTTTCAGATGAATCACGTTTTATGCTCCATCAGACAAATGGCTATTTTGACATGTAAGGCCCTGCAAAAATATTGGAAGTGTCCAGGTTGAAGGAAGAAAAGTTATGGTCTGGAGAATATTTTCATGGCATTCTCTGGGTGACGATTTAATCTGTTCTAGGGCACCATGTCCACTCCTACATGCAGTTCGTTTTTCCTCGGCACGATGGCATCTACCAGTAGGACAATGCAACGTGTCACACAGCTCTCAGTGTACGTGCCTGGTTCGAAGAGCACCAGGATAGGTTTGCCATACTGCGCTGGCCACCAAATTACCTGGATTTAAACCCAATCGAGAATCTGTGGGACTACCTCGATCGGGCTGTTCGCGCAATGTGTCCTTCGCACGCATGCCATCATCACAAAAAATACTTATGTGAACAAATGCGCTTGACAATGAGAACACTACCTCGATCGGACTGTTCGCGCAATGTATCCTTCGCACGCATGCCATCATCACAAAAAATACTTATATGAACAAATGCGCTTGACAATGAGAACAACTTCTCGAAACTCGTCGGGTAATCATGAAAAAATGCGTAACTCTCGCAGTGTTCTATTATTTAACTTAAGAAGCAAAAGTGCTTTTCCAAAATCTATACGTTTTTAAAAGCAGTCTGAAACGAACAAGGAAAGGATTCGCCAGATCTGGTATTGGTGATTAGCTTAAATGGGTCTGGTCGCTTAGTATCGCACTAAATCCAATGTAGATGCATAAATATCGGAATTAAGTTGCGTGTCAGACGGAGCACGCCTTTCTAATCAAGCATGACATTTGCTTTGTGTATAATAATAGCAAATTTTGTAACTGTGGGTTTCAATTATTCACAAGCCAATTTCAGATCCACTTTCATTTTCACAACAACATGTCGTAGCGCTATTTATGCTCCATGTGTGAATCTGAAGGTGGCTATTAAGTTGTCAAAGTCAGAAAAATAAAAAGTTACTTTTGCTATCAAGCGATGAAGCGATTTAACGATTCAGCACAATTAAGTTACTACCAAAATAGAAACCAGTTTATTTTTCTACTCCACAGATTTTTATTCTCAATGTTTAAACAACACTTTTCCATGTAATCCACTGTTATATTACTAGTGACTTCAATGTGGTCATTATCGGTTAATTTACAGTTATGTTGTTGTCTCTTTTTTTAACGTATACCTGTGCACTGCAATAAAACATATTCTGTGCAGTTTTATTGTAAACGAATAAACGACACTAAATCTTTGTCGAATGAAAATGAAAATGCAGAAAACATAGAATAAATACATCGTTGTAATTATAAAACTTTTCACAGGGCACTCAGTCACAAGTACTTGTACGTTAACAAAAATGAGGAGCTATATATTTGTCGTTACACTATTAAAGCATTTCAGCTTTCAGGAAGTATCTTTACACTGTTACTGATGAAATAATGAACTCCGATTGGCAACAAAGGATGCTCGCTTAGCTGATGCTATGTGGGACAATTATTTCAATTTTATTTGTGATTCTCCCTTATTACTTTCTTAACAAGATTACAGAAGTTCATGTTTCTAAAGCAAAGTCCAGTTCCGTTTTGTTGTCAACTTCGACGTTATCCAGGGCTGCTGTAAAGAAAGGCAGGCTATTACAGAGTCTGACTTCCCGCATATCAGTGTTGTGCTGAAAAGTTCCATACGTGACAGTGTCGTCTTATGACGTGGCTGCAGGCCGCCACTGACAATGCATGAAAAAAATGATGTTTTCGAAGGGACCTTCTATAAGAACACAAAACATGTCGTCTGTAAGATGAGTTCGTACTGTTACTACAGGTTATCCGTCTTGAGTTGACTGCAATCTAATTAAAAAGTATTACACCTGACGCGTTTCGCTTTTATTTACAAAGCATCTTCTGTGGTTATTCTATAAATTGGAAACATACGTTTGTACTTTTTTTGAATTGTTTTAGGTTAAAACAGCGTATTCTTTACAAAGTTGTCTGCAAGCTACTTACGGTGTTTCTTTACATAATATGCTCCTTCCCTTCTTGCTTGCAGTGGTTGGTGTAGACAGGCTTCTTATCTCATCTGTACGTAGCGGTTTTTGGCATTATGCGTTATTTTCTGCGCTGCACTATTTACAGTTGACTTTCTTGACTGTTTTTCATTCTTCACTGCCACAGTGTTTATGCCTGTTCGTTTGTTTTCGTTCGCGTTGTGAGTGTTGCCAACCTATGAAACGATTTTGTGTATGTGTGTGTGTGTGTGTGTGTGTGTTTTCTTTTTCTTTTTGCAAGTGGAGGGAGTACGGGGGCGGGTGGGAGGGAGGAAAGACAGGGATGGGCCTGGACAGTGATTATTCGACAGAATCTGAGAGGAAATTGTAGTGGTAAAATGAAGCCTGTGGTTATATGTGTACTTTTAATGTTATATTAAGTGGTCGATCAGTTTAAAAAGTGTGTGGTTTTCCAAGTTGATCCGATCATTTATGAGTTGTTTCTTTTCTGTTATGGTTTTTTTGGATGTGGTAGTTTTCTTGTAAGATGAGGAGGCGTTTTTTGTTGTTCTTTATGATTTCCATGTTTGTGTCTCTGGTTGTAATTTTATGTTAGTGTTGGTGTAAGTGTTCTGCAAAAGTTGAATGATTTGTCCTATGCTTCCATGCTCTTAGATGTTCTTTGTATCTGGTGTCAAATGTCCTCTTAGTTTGACCTATGTATTTTCCATCACACGTATTGCATTTCAGCTGGAATATTCCTGATTTCCCATATAGATAAGTTCTTCCTATTGTTTTTGGGTAGTATTCTGAATTGAGTTGTTAGTTTGGTGTGCTATTTTTATGCCCTTTTTTTTTCAAAGTATTGGATATTCTGTGTGTATGTTTGTGGTTGTATGTCATCGTGTACCATATTGAGTTCATACTCCTTAGTTTCGCCTATATTTTTTCTTACCACGACAATGGTGTGTATGAACGATGTTTATTTACCCCCTGTTTCGACCAAGATTTTTGGGAGATTTCTCTTGGTTGACAAGCAAATGCTGGAACTAACAATCCTTCAAATTTGTTCCAAACTGGGAATCCCTCTGGTTCATTTCCACTTGCTATGCTATAAGCCATGTGCATAATGATTTAAAATGCTCTTGTATTGTGTTATATAATTTGCGGAAACAAAGGATTGAGATCTGCTTTGTACTGCTCAAACACAACTGAATCCCACCTATAATTTCATCAGTAGGCCTCCGTAGCTGAGTAGTCACCTTATGTGGCTCCCATGCGAAGGAACCGGTTTGATTCCCGGTGCTACAAAGGATTTTTTGTTGGTGGGATGGCTGGTGTGGGGTGCACTCAGCTTCGTGAAACCAACTGAGGAGCTACTTGATTGACAAGCAGTGACTCCAGTGTCTGCGACGTACGACCGGCAGAGCTGTGTACTGACCACATTTCTCCCAAACCGCATCCGCATGACACGGCGGCCGGTAGATATCCCATGGGCTTTCACGAACTGGATGAGTAGCTCATTTATATCTGCCCCGTCGTACAATGGCTGCACCCAACACTTAGCTTACAGCATACGCAACAACTTGTGAACTAACTGATAAAATTTCCAAGGTCGTCACTGGATTTCCAACCTGGAATAAACTTATCTAAGATTGTTTCTACTACCGATGTTATATTTTGATAAACTTCGCTACCATTATTTGCACGTAAAATAGCTAGAAAAGGAGTTGTTTCTGGATAGGGGAAAGTAACGCCAATGGAGCAAGGTGATTAATACACAAAATCTTAGAAATGACGTGCTGTACTTTAGTGAAACATATCTGCCACCTCACAAGTGCGGGGGATGGCGCTTCAAGTGTCGGTCATTCTCAGGAGCCCAGAACGAAGCACTTCCACGAGTGGTATCATCTGATTAGCTCGTGCACAGAATGTTTATTTCAGTTAACTTCCTTCCACGCTACTTTAGCTTTTAATGCAGTTTTATGATAACTGCCGCTTTGAACAAGTAATTAATCTTTCCAGATGACTTGCTTGACCCGCCTCCATTTGCCTATATGTCTTGAATTTAGGAAGTACTTTTTATTTAAATGGGACACATACAATTTAAGTGCAGAGCTGTGACTGATTAGCATAATGTTTGACGTATTCTGGTATTTTTATAGGTGTAAGGCCTGTTGGGCCATTGACTCCCACTCCAGGGCGATCAACGGTTTTTTTGGAGCCAAGCTTTCGCTAGTAGAATTTTATCATAGCGGGTAAAAACAGCTATTCTGGCTCTACAAATCTTTTGTCAGCGTGTAAATGTCTACCCACTACTTCCAACTTCTGCACCAGCACTCACAGCATTTTTCTCTGTAACCACAGCATCTAACATTAAACTTGCTGTCTCCTTAGATATGTGTTCCGTTCCATTACACCACTGCAATATGGCCGAAAAGGACAGAGCTCAGCAATGTAAAAAATCTCAGATTGGCCACCCTGTCTTCGCGCAGGAATTCCCAAGCGTTAAAACAGAAAAAGTAGATAAATCATGAATCCTAGCTCCCTCTGTCTGTTTGACCAAAGAATCAAAGCAACAAATAAAGACATAAAAATGAAATGTACGTGTGGTCGATTTAAACAATACAGATATCGGTCAGTATACAGTAAATTTCTCAGAGGGACATTGATGTATGGAAAGAAAGGGGTTTGGCGGTAGTAGCTGGTGGTCATGGTGAACAACTTGTTATCAGTGGTATAGCTGTAACGGTAGTGTCAGCGACTACTACCACGAAAATTACACATAAACAGCATGCCCAAGATTCATCAGGTCATGCCACAGAAAATAGTCCAAAAGTGTGAGATTCGACAGTGTTGGTCAAAAACAGCTCCCATCCATTTAGAACGAAAGAGAGTTGGCGGTTCACGGAGTTGCGACCACACGACCTGCTGAAACTGTAATGATACTATATCCAACAGCGTGGATCAAAGAATTCGGAGCAATTATTTTAATGCTTACAAAGTACACATATTTAAGCGTGGTAGTACGTACGATATGCAAAGTCTCCATCATCCGCAAAATTCGTTGCATCCCAGCACCAAATCAAGCATTTCTAACAGCAGTTCCACTTTGAAAAACGATGTTTTGGTCATAGCAGACAGTGTGCCAAGCATTGTCTGTATTGGTTTCGTAAACGAACAAGTTATCTATACACATTAAAGGAAAAAGGAATGTAGCATCAAAAATAATTTTCGAACAGATCAAAATGAACACTAATATCTTACGTTGAATTGTTTGCATTTCGTATGAGTTTCAATTTGGAAAGATAGCTGCCTATAAATTACTTTGAAGGCATAGGAAACACTAATACGTGTTGAAATTGCTATATAATACACCAAACATTTAACAAATCTGAAAGGATATTAATCAATCTGACGCGAAGCAGTGTGGAGCTTTCTGTTTCTGTCACTTTGTTCGTTATTAAATTGTGTTTTCGTTCTTTTAAAGGGCGTCTCAATTAATTTAGCAGCGAAACATTAAAGGTGGAACAGATAAACGACTTTTTAAGTTGTGTCGTGTATAAAACAATTTTAATTTAGCTTTTGTGCAAAAAAGGCTCGCGTGGGGCATTCGTTTTGCTATGGCAGAGCGCGGAAATGGACAATGCGAGGCAGCGGAGTGAAAACTCCGACAGACTGCTGAAGTCACAGAACTATAACGTTACATCGCTGTAACCTGTCACCATATGTAATAAAAAATAACACAACGTCAACAACTGATGAATGTGTAGAGTTGTCAAAACACATAAAAAAGGAAGTTTTCTAACGCGTTTAAATACCACAACAGGTAAGAAATGGGAAAGAGGTAAATGGTTCTCTATAAGAACGTATATGAATAATGTTTGAGTAGGAACGTAATATCCAGATTTTAGTTATGATCCAAAGTGTATAAAGAAATTACGGTACATAATATGTAGGAACTGAATTTATTCAGTTTTAGTTGTTTCAGCTAGTAGTGAGTGACTTTTATGAGTGTTTTATTTATCGAAGTCGATGCAATGTCTTTCAAGGAATTTACGTCCTTTATCTGCATACAATATTATGTGGAACCACAGGTCTTATTAAACAATGGATTATAGTAGTGTTTCATCGTCTCGTCTCGAATACTGGATTTCTTATTACTTTTATTAGTGAGCTGCATATGTTGGTCTACTGGAATTGATTTCAAAAAATAAAAATAAAATGTTAATCAACAAGTGTATATTAATTTTAGTTCCCATATCTAATTCTACAAGAACTGAGAACTGCAAGACTGTATTGGCTAGCTCACAAGATTTTTTTCACACCATATGAGTAAGTGATACATAAAGGGACACAATCTTCCTCTGTCGTACTTCACGATCACTATTTCTCCTTTGCTGAGATTAGGTGACTAAATCCATGGTTGAGTCCTTCCTCTCGCAGGATAACAAAACAATAGTTCAAATGGCTCTGAGCACTATGGGACTTAACATCTGAGGTAATTAGTCCCCTAGACTTAGAACTACTTAAACCTAACTAACCTAAGGACATCACATACATCCATGCCCGAGGCAGGAGTCGAACCTGCGACCGTAACAGTCGCGCGGTTCCGGACTGAAGCCCAGGATAACAGAACAGGTCTTTCGATCTTCTGGTGCTCGCTTCTAGGACATAGATACTTTTTGTTCGTTTGCCACTGACGTTTGAACTTTGCTATTTGTCAGTAATTCAGAGGGCAATATTCTCTTGTTTTGTCCTCATCATGTACGGGAAAAAAGAGTAAGATTCATGTATGCATGTGTGAGCATGTTCGTGTACGTACTTCCCTGTCAGTGTGTAGTGTGTAGAGTTCACGAGCTGGGTTCAACTTCCGCCATTAGACGTGCAATCCTTTTTGTAACATCGTCAGCATCTTCTGTGTCTACCCAACACTTTACGCTTGTACTATATGCTCTGTAGAAGATACAGTCAATCATCAATGTTAATGTAGCTAAAATATGGGACTTCGGGTTCGCTGTCGTATAACATTGTATCGAAGACAGACATAAAGAAATCTCCGTATAATCTGTAGTTTTCCATTTTCTTCCCTCTTATTTTTGTGGAAGGTATGCACTTGATTCTATTCTGCTTTCTTTGAGGTAGATAAATAAATCTTTAAACGTTGGAAAAACCTTTCACTGACCCCGAAGGCGCTGTTTACACCATCATGGCGGTGTCTTTAGTGTGCTTGATGTAGCTTGCTGTGGGCAGGTCAGTCATGTGTATATCGTAGAGGTTTGGTGCTGAGGCGTCTTACGGGGATAGGCCTCTAATGGGTTGCCCATTCATTATTTTTCCAATGGAGGCAAAAGTGAAATTATCGTGTGTAAACGTATAGCTTATTTAATTTTTTAAGCATTCTCAGCATCTTGTAATACGTGTCTTGTTCCTCACTACAAACTTGTGTAAGTTACGTAATAAAATAATTTAAAAATTGTTAAAATGAAGTCTTCTGGCGTTCGTCACCTACTATCAGATTAAGAACTTCTTCTTATGCACAAGTTACTCAACCTTTTAATATTTTATTGTTCCCAGACACAATGTAAGTAATCCGACGGTAAAATGACCCAAAGCAAAAAACATACAGACTATATGCATATGTCAGTGAGAACAGTTAAAATGATGACAAAAGGAATAAAAATGAATTACTTACAACAATATACACACTAAAATCTACATACAGGATAGCATAGAATATATTAAAGGAAAACAAGGCTTACACAAATCATATATAAGAAATAGACTCCTTACTACACACATCAATACTGGAAGTCATTGTTGTTAGGAATGACTTGCAGAACTGTAAGAACGCTCTCTAAATATCGTATAGATGCTGGAAATACGATAACAGGCATTCAGCCCCTGCATAGCACCTAATAAAGCGCGGGTATGAATCATGAAACATGGAATAACACGCACCTACACTTCAGAAAAACGAAAACACAAATCATACATAATGTGACAAAAGTACCATCGCGGAATATGGTTAAAATACAGAAACTAAAGAAGCACAGTAAACACACGTTTTAAAAAAGACGCTAGTGAGAAAGTATAGTGAACGTAGTAAAATGTGCACGTAAATGTCCATAAGAGGACGACTAGGGTAGTACACGGTAGCTAAATACCCTTCCATCGTGATGCAGGCGTGATGAAAGTTCCTCACAAAATCGTAAATTCGATCAAAAAATAATAAAACATTGAGTAACTTGTGGGCCAAAAAGCTTATTTATAACTTAGCAGAAGGCTAACGTATTCATATACGCATACACTCTGATGCGCCAAAGAAACTTGTATAGGCATGCGTACCAAAATACAGAGATATTTAAACAGGCAGAATACGACGCTACGGTCGGCAACACCTTTACAAGACAACAAGTGTCTGGCGTGGTTGTTAGATCGATTACTGCTGCTAAAAAGCTTTATGCCTCGCCCTGGACCCATCGACACCGACAATGGACTGTTGTTGACTGGAAGCACGTTACCTGGTCGGCCGAGTTTCGTTTCAAATTGTATCTAGCGGATGGACGTATACGAGTATGGAAACAGCTTCATGAGTCCATGGATCCTGCATGTCAGCAGGACACTATTCAAGCTGGTGGAGGCTTTGTAATGGTGTGGGGCATGTGCAGTTGGAGTGATATGGGACAATTGATACGTCTAGATGCGACTCTGACAGATGACACGTACGTAAGCATCCATTCAGTCCATCGTACATTCCTATGAACTTGATCAATTCCAGCAGAACAGGGCGACACCTCACACGTCCAGAATTGCTACAGAGTGGCCCCAGGAACACTAATGTGAGTTTAAACACTTTCGCTGCCACCACCAAATTCCCAAGACGTGAACATTATTAAGCATTCTGGGATGTCTTGCAATGTGCACCTCGTAATCTTACGGATTTATGGACAGCCATGCAGGATTCGTGGTGTCACTTCCCTCCAACACTACTTCAGACAGTAGTCGAGTCCATGCCAAATAGTGTTGCGGCACTTTTGCCTTCTCCTACACGATATTAGGCAGGTGTACCGATTTCTTTGGCTCTTCAGTGTAGTAAGGAGCAGACTATGTGTTACAGGCAAATGAAAATGTATATTCGCACGGACAGACCGCGTATATTAGGAAAATACTAGTATAGGGAACGACACCCGGTATATCAAAGGGTGAAACATAAAATTTTTAGTTATGAAGCAAAGCTTTAATCATCATCATCATCTTGGACAGTTTCCAGCCACTGCCTGGGTCTGTCGGGAACACAAGCCTCTCCATCGTGTTCTGTCTTTCCACCATTCCCCCTCTTCCACCTTCGTCCAGTTCTCTCCACTTCTCGTCACACATTCCTTCACTACCTTCACCCATCTATCTCTTGGTCTTCCTCTGGGCCTCTTCCCCTCCAGTTGCAGATCAAACATCCTCTTTGGAATTCTTCCCTCATCCATTCTCTTCATGTGTCCATACCACTGCAGTCTTGATTTTTCTATCCTGTCCTGTACTGGTTCCTCCTTTAGTCTTTCCCTGACATACACATTTCGCAATTTGTCTCGTCTTGTTACACTGAACCTGCTCCTCTGGAACTTCATTTCACTAGCCTGTATTCTACTTTTGTCGCTTTTGTGCATTACCCATGTCTCACTTCCGTATGCCAATGTGGGGACAAAGTAGGTTTGGTATATAATTTAATTGGATTTCTGTGGCACCTCCTTGCTCCAAATAAGTCCCCTAATGCATTTGTAGAACTGCCCTGCTTTTCTGCACCTTTCATTTATTTCCATTGCGTTTCCCCCCTTACTTTCAATCATGCTTCCCAGGTACTTGAAGTTCTCTACCACTTGTAGTTTTTCCCCTCCACACGTTATATCCACATTTGGCCTATTCTTCTTCCTTGTTGTGACAATTATTTAACTTTTCTTTGGAGAAATGCATTCCATATTGTGCTGCCATTGCCTCCCATACATCTAACTGCTCTTGCACCTCCTCCTCGCAATTTCCCCATAACATCAGGTCATCGGCAAAAAGTACTGCTTTCATTTTATGATCTCCAATTGCATCTGATACTTGCTGTAGGATTTCATCCATAACAATAATAAACAATAAAGGCGAAAGTGCACTTCCCTGTCGCAGCCCATTTTCCAGCTTGAACCATGCAGTACGTTCCCTCCCCACTTTCACACAACTCTCACTTCCCTCATACATTTTTCTCACTTTTCGTGTTATCTCTTCATCTATCCCTTTTGCGTTCAGCACATCCCAGAGCTTGTCCCTACAGATACTGTCATACGCCATGATTAAGTCCTTCCCGTACTCATAGTGCCTTTCCTGCAGTTGCCTTACCGGAAATATGAGGTCCGTTGTTGATCTTCCCGGTCTGAAACCATACTGCTCCTCTTGCAGTCTACTTTCAATACTGCTTCTTATTCTCTTCTCCAGGATCTTTTCATAGATTGCTTTCAGTAGTGGAAAGCAAAGCTTTAATGAGTGACTTTAGTTCGAAGACTCTCATATCATAAGCGTTTAATACTAATTTCAAACAGTTCACATTCTCACAACAAGGTGATAGATCAATAAAAGCCACCAAGATTGTGTTATTGTTCTGAAAGCAATATTTAATGTAGGTGCTTAAGCTACCTGTTTATCATCCTACTACATTATGACTTACCTTTTCAAAAACCTGTCTCATGAGATATAATTCTACCAAGTCTGTCGACTGAGAACACGACGTTATGTAATCTACACTCAACAATTGTTCTTTGGAATGAAGCTTTAAAGCGTTACTGTAAAAATTGTGCGGTGATAATCGCGGCGAATAAATTCGCCTCTATTCCGTATGATATGTATCGTCTTAATGCTACAGCACAGACTGATTCCGATATTTGACATACAAAGCAACGTTTCTTGCCACTCTACCTACAGTTAGCCACAGTGCATTTAAGATCAATACAAAGGAAGTAACTGTTTACCAAGCGATTTTGAGGAAAGAATACGGAAAAATTGTATTGTCTGACAAGACAATTTGATAATATACTAATTTTTGTTATGAATAAGCTATTAAGATTATTTGAAGTCAAGTAACCCATCACACTTATTTCATCGAGTTGGAATGAATACAACATTTTTCTACTCAGGCTGTAACATGTAGTAAGATATCTCCTTGGTAACGTCATACGCTTTAGTAGTTTAGACATATAAATATTTTCAAGTGTTTGCCTAAAGTAACAATAAGAACCGTAAATAACAAGATGAAAATCTATTATATCCGTTTTATGGAAACGCCTGAAGTTTAAGTCAGATACAGCACTGATAATTCTAGTCAAAACTCATACTTAGCTGCTACAGTATTATGTCTTCTAGGCGGGGTAGCACACACTCAGTAACGGACTATTCTAGGTCGTAATCAAATAGCACTTACATTCATTCTGCACAAAAATACAAAACAGCATTTACTTCGTGTGTCGACTGAACTTAATCAAAAATTAATGACTGATAAATAATAAACATTGTTTATTTTCTGCTCGTGAAAGCGCTTCGAGGGTTATTAGATCCACATAATTAATTATGGTGACAGAAGTCGCTGAACAGTTTACAAGAGGGATAATTAGCCTTAGTTCAGTTAGCGCTGGTCCGTATTCAGGTAGAGCGACGAAGTCGCTGTATAACGACAACAACTATTGAGCATAGGTGACAGTTTAAGTTCCACATCAAAATACCAGTCTTTAAAAGCGACTCCATGGGATTCCAAGACAGAGGAAGCGAAGTTTCTTGGACGACAGCTGGCTGCTCGTAGTGGCTGCGATGTAGTATCCTCCCGATCGGGCTGTTGCCAGTAGCGCATGGTATAGATCCTGGTGGTCGCTCTGCTTTGGAAAGGATTGCAGTGGCTCAGTAGACTGAACTCGCGGAGAGAGGCTGGGTACCGTCGTAAATTCACGTCCTGCAGAGTGATATCTACTCGATACTTGGATGGTACGTGGTTCCTGGAGGCAAAGTAGTGCTTCCGATTGTGGCGATTTTGTTCAGGACACGCGCGTCGCTGGTCTTGAGTTTGGCATCTCTCGTGGCGAGCTAGCACATCATGTTTTTGTGGTGATATCGGGCGTTTTTTTGTTCACAGTCAAACTTGATATGGTTGATACACCCAACCAGCCATTTAGTTGGCATCTGGATCTGCCAAGGGAGTTTCTCCTGCAGAGCTGGTGCATGGGCAATTTGCAGTCCATACCTATAATTCTCGTAGCTGAGTTCAGAGATGAAGCCCTTAGTTACAAAGGCAATTCCCCCCCCCCCCTCCCACCACCACCACCACCACCACCTTCACCAAAGGCAAAGATGCTGGAGCCATCTTGATGTCAAATGTTTCTGAGCCCTTGCGTCATGAGGGAATAGATGGCAGTGCGATCTCGAAGGCTGAAGTCTCAACATGGACAGGTCTCCCAAATGGATGAGGCACCTAGGACTAATTGCTGCTCTCCATTGGTGTGGGTGCCCTTGGAGGCTGAGTCTCTTTCCTTGAAACTGCAGATGCAAGGGTGTGAAGCAGCTTCTGGACTCTGATATGGACAACCCAAGGATTGCTGCAAGAACTGAAGATGGCTTGGATGAGAACTGTCCAGAGGGGTTCTGGAAAAAAAAAAAATAATGGCTCTGTCTTGGACAGGCTGATCGCCATTACTGATGGGTCCATGCTCCTGAGCAGACTACATTTTGTGTGTAATCTCAAAGCGGAGCAACCATGCAGCCTGGGATGTCTGACAGCTGGCCAGTGTGTGTTGCCTCACGAAATAGCTGTGGCGAACCTGTGGGAGGCAGGATGACTCTATGACGGACCATGTGGCTGAGGGACCATGTTGTGCAGACCAAACAGATGTAGCTTAGGGCATAGTCATCGGGCCGGCCAGAGTGGCCGAGCGGTTCTAGGAGCTACAGTCTGGAACCGCGCGACCGCTACGCTCGCAGGTTCGAATCCTGCCTCGGGCATGGATGTGTGTGATGTCATTAGGTTTAAGTAGTTCTAAGTTATAGGAGACTGATGACCTCAGTAGTTAAGTCCGATAGTGCTCAGAGCCATTTGAACCATAGTCAGCAGGCCAATGGACAACATGTTGCTGAATCTTCTTTCTGAAAGAAGTGGAATAATATCATTTAGTGAAAAGGGGAAAATGCATCTGGTAGAAGACGATGAGTTCCTCAGGAGTGCTTGTAACTATGAAAGCAGAAACTGATTACTCGAAACACCACCAAAGTACGCACATGTCCCTCGTGCAGAGGCCTAGAGTCTAATCTTGGCGAAGCTCTTCCCTAGCGAGTCTAACTGCAGGGCTGCAGTTGGACCAGAGACCTTCTTTGGTTTGCATACCAGACCTGGAGCCTGCAAAGTGATGTCTGTAGAATGACGAGCCACCACCAATGCTAATTCGGGTACAATGTCATTGGCCCTTGTGGTGGGGGAGCGGGAGAGCTGGGTACTACGCTCAAAGAATCTGCCACCACGTCAGTAGACTTACAGAGTGCAGGACCTGGTACTGAAACTGGAGAATTACTACGTGAATGGGTAGCAATGACACTACTCACCGTAGAAACTGACAGGCTGCCAGGGGCATCAGTGGATAGTGATGATATGCTACCAGACCTCCATTGCGTATGAGGATATGGTGCATGTGCGTGCATAACGTGCAGGAAATGTAACAGAAAAAGTATCAGTCATCAGAAGAAAGAATCTGTCCAGGAAAGTGGCGCCTAAGGAAAGTTCCATAATTTGAAGAACGTATCGTGAGAATGCCTAGTGGTGAAAGTTCCAATACGTGTTGTACCCAGAGGGTGCCTGGTTGTGCAAAAGCACCTTAAAGTGAGTGGTAGTCAACGTGTTGCGTTCAGAGGGTGTAAATTGGCCCTTTGGTGGCTGAAGCTCTGTGAGCTTCCAGAGCATTCACTATGGATAAGGAGCGGCACGACTGACATCACGGAAAGTGAAGCATGCGGTTGGGCAATAAGAATCTGAAGAAGGCAGGAATGGCAGAGTGTCCTGTTGTGTCGTGGAAGACAAAGTGGAATTTTTATTGTGCATATAAGCAAGGAGGACTGGCAGGAAGTCTTGCTGCATCATGGAATACGACTTGGAATTCTTGTTGTGCATATGAACACTGAAGACTGGCGGGGAATCCTTTTATTTTGTGGAAGACGATGTGGATTTTTTATTGTTCGTATGAGCACTGAGAACTGGCAGAGAATCCTGTTATGTTATAGAAGGTGCTATGAAATGTTCATTATGCGTATGAGCAATGAGGACTCGCAAGAAGTCCAACTGCGTCGTAGAAGACGCCTTGGAAAGTGTAATGTGTGCATGGTTTCAAAATTTGTCGCATAAAGCGTAATAGGCATTAACTTGGAAGAGTACAAAGACCTGCAACAGGTTAAAGAACTTGTTAGATACGTGCACCAGAGTGGGCTAAGAGAAAAACTTGTCATGTGTCACCTTTAACTGCTGAGGCCATGAAGTGTTGCTCGAACCATGTGATGAAGGTGTACCATGGCTCCATCACAAAACAGAATTCTTGAAACATATCAGGCAGAGTCGTCCTCGTCCAGACCAACGTTTGCAGGAAAACCTCCTGCTGGTGGCTGAATAATTTCGCTGGAAAGCTGGGTATAGTTCAGCGCCCAGGGGTTCTTTTGCAGATTCCATTTAATGTTAAACTGCGTTGTCCGGTTACGAGATGAAATAGGTTGGACCTTGCTCCTGGCAATGCTTGGAATCTGTTTGAATTCTTTAATTGTGAGCCAACTTTTGAGATACAGAGGCGTGTAAAGATCCACAATTTTTCTATGAGATTTTGGAACTTTTCAGATTTAGTAATATTACCATTTAATTTTTTTAATTATTCTTCAAAAGACAAATGTAATATGTTCAATAAAATCCATTTTGCTGTTATTCGATCAAACTACTGTATTTTATGGATATTGTCTCCTAAATAAATTTTGGATATAGCAAAGAGTTATTAATGCATTATGAGTTTGAAAAATACAAATTAAGGTACTCCAAATCGTTCAAATGGCTCTGAGCACTATGGAACTCAACTGCTGAAGTCATAAGTCCCCTAGAACTTAGAACTACTTAGACCTAACTAACCTAAGTACACCACACACATCCATGCCCGAGGCAGGATTCGAACCTGTGGCCGTAGCGGTCGCGCAGTTCCAGACTGTAGCGCCTAGAACCGCTTGGCCACTCCAGCCGGTAAATTAAGGTACTGTAATATTCTTGGAAACTTCCAAAAATCAGGTGTTGTAATCACATATTCTAGTCTCTATCATTCATCCATCCATCCATCCATCTCTTGCAAAGTTTACCTAGTTCTCTCTTTCCAGTTAACCAATAATTCATTATATAGTTTGGAAATCTGTTTTTTGTCATTCTATCAATAAGATCTTCCAATTCACTCTATTCTCCTTGTTAGCTGACAAAATTTTTAAATCTGGTCTTATTGTTTCAGTCCTTATTTGATCCATTTCATTACAGCCTCTTTTCTCTCATGAAATTCATCTCTACTGTCTGTATACATTTTTTTGCTTTTTTCTTATTCCCCATCATTTGGAACCTTGTACAACAGTAGGTACATCCATAACTTTATAGAATTTCATTTGCGTTTCTTTTCTTGTTTTTCTTTGCAAAGTTCTTCCAATTGTTCCACAGATTGCTTGATATTTGTTAACCTTCTGCCATAGTTGACACTAATATCACATCATAAATAACAAATAATAATAAAGTGGGATGCCTGTTCTAAAATTTCTAATTTATTATTATTTTAGATTTTACTGGACTTTTTCCCTTTGAATGCCACTATTTTTGCCTTATATGCAGATATAGTTAAGCTGTAATATATTGTGTTTTGGCATAATACATACACTTCTCATGGTTAATTATCACCTGTTTCCTGTATAATTATCTGGTCATCTGCATATAACAGTGTGTTTAATAGTATGATAGATCCTATTTTAATTCCTAAGTGTATTTCAGCTTTCCACTTCATAACTAGGTCACCAATAGATAAATTAAGTAAAGTGGGTGATAGACTGCACACTTATCGAACACCATGACTTATTAGAATGTTATCTGACATTTTCTAACTTAAACTTACAACTTTTTTGTATTTACTTGTAGACTCTTTATTGCATTACTGAGATCTTAAGGAAAACCTCTTACTTCCAATATTTTCCACAAAAGGTGACTTATTATAAATACAGTATCATTATATGAATATCGCTTTCTAACGCCTGTGTATTCATCTGAGATTATCGCATCAGTTATAGTTTGTGGCCTTTGATTAAGAATTTTCCCATAAATTTGAAATCTTGCACTTAGTGTACTTATTTCTCTATAATTTCCTCTGTCTTTCCCATTGGGATTTTTAAATATAAAGGATACTTTTGCTGTGTTCCATTATTCGGTTGTGGAACAGTTCTTCCTGCATGTATTTAAAAAATGAAGGAAGAAAAATTCTAACATGGTTCCTGCAAATATTTGATTAATTCAGCACTAATGCCATCTAGACCAGCATCTTTTCTATTTATTGTTGCACATAGAGCTGCTATTACTTCTTATATATCTACCCGATGTACAAAGTTATCATCAATTTTTGAAGAACAGCTTTAGTCACTAGCTACATCATACCATAAATTTCTGTAATGAAATATCCATTGACTTTCTGTTATTATATAAATGTGTGCAATATCTTTCTCCATTTTATCCATGTACTTCATAACTTTAAACACTACATTCTGTATTTCATAAATATCGTATTAAACATAAGCAACGAATCTTTCCCAGGATTTACTGTGGTATCATTTCATTAATTTTTTTGTTTTATTTCTTTTCTGTTTATGTATTCCAGAGACTTCATTTGTTCATGTTCGTAAAAAGGCATTATAAGCATTTTTTTATTCTTTAATATTGCTACCTATTTGTTTATTCCATATTTTCAGACCCCTTTTTCCAGTTTGGTGGTACACTTTTCCCTAAGTACCTTATTAGTTATTTTCAACGTTGCTATTTTCAATCTTCCCCACTCCTCTTCAGTACTGTTTTATTTTCAACCAAATGCACTTCCTGTGTGAGCTTTTGTGAGATAAATTTCTTCTGTTTTTTTCCTGTAGAAGATGAACTTTATATTTCAAGTTTTGGCTTTGGATTTTCTTTACATTTGTTTGTTTCTTCCATCTTGGCCACATTTCATCTTTAAAGTAACTAGAAAGTGATTGGAGCTTATACCATTACCTCTAAACACATGCGTATCTCAAATCTAAGAGCTTATTTGTTTATTAGTTATTACATTGTAAATTATTGACTGTGAACCTCTTGGATACCAAGTATATTTATTTATATCCTTCTTTCTGAAGAAAGTGGCTCTAATTTTTAGCTGATCAAATATAGCAATTCTCTTAATGTCTTAGCATTTTCATTTAAAGTGCCTACTGTATCTAATATTGGTATCTTTATAATTCTTGCATTCTACTCTCCTAACGTTAACAATGGTTAGTTTTGTTATATTTATTTGCTTGTTTTTGCAGCTCTTCATCACATATTTCAGAATCTTTATGTTTTCCTTTTTCAGATGCGTGCACTTCCACGACACATAAACGCCCTCTATCAATTCTGAGTCTAGCAATTACTATTCTTTCACTTATGTTGTCACAATAACCTTTCTTTTCAATTTTTCATCTAGAAGAATGCCTACTTCTTTCGCTGCTTGTTTTCTTCGTTTGACTCCACTGTAAACTAATGTGTAATTATCCAAATCCTTTGTTTCTCTCGATTTCTTCTTTATTTCTGTTATTGCAGCAATGATTACACTGATGTGCAAAAACATTATGACCACTTACTTAATAGCTTGTTTGTCCATCTTTGGAGCGAAATACATCACTGATTCTGCGCATCAGGGATCTGGGTTTATTGGTATATTTGAGGAGGTATGTGCCCTTAGACGTCCATGTATAGGACATGTAACTCGCGTAAATAACGGGCCGCTGATTTGCGTATCTGGTGATGGCTCACGATAGCGGCCTAGATGGGTTCCAAAAGATGTCGCCTAGACATCAACGTGAGTTCACTGCAGCGCTCCTCAAACCACTGTAGCACAGTTCTGGCTCCGAGACACGGACGATTATACTGCCGAAAGGTGACATCGCCGTCGGAGAGGTCATCAAGCATGAAGGGGTGCGGGCGACTCGTAGCTGTCAGCGTGTCTTCGATTGCCTCACAGGTCCCATGCAAGAGCAGGAGAATGTCTCCCATAGCATAATACTGCTCCTGCCAGCCTGCGTCCGTGGCACGCAACACGTTTCGAACCGCCGTTCTGCTCGATGACGGCGTTTGTGGGGAAGACCATCGACCTAGTGTAGCAAAAATGTGATGTATCCGAAGAGCAGATCGATGATCGAGTCCCGATGTCCTGTACCCACTACAAACGTAACTAATGATGTCGTTGGACTAAGATGTGATCCAATAGGGGTGGTCTGCTGCGGAGCTCCAACAATGTACGATGCACGGAATGCTCTGAAACACTTATGCGTGCACCGGTATTGTTCTCTTTCGGTAGAGATGCGACAGATCACGATGGGCTCCGCTTTACAGAACAGACAAGCGTCCGAAACCCACGTTCTGTGAAGAGTCGTGGATAGCCAAACATTTAGCAACTAGTGGTAGTTTCACTGCCCTTCTACTCCTTTTTGTACTGCTCACGGCAGCAGCACGTGAACAATCGACTAGCTTCGTCGCTCTGCGTAATATTAACCTGACCTTTGTCAAAGCCACTTAACTCGATGGATTTCCCCATTTTCAGCCCATATCTTCGTTAGTATGATCTCCCATCCCTGTCTGCTCATCACACAATCCACACCCTTGGGGGAACAGGTTTTCAATCAGAGTACCTTTCCATAGTTCGAAAGCTGGCCCAGCCTACCACGCTATTCCTCCCAGTTGTGTCAATGCATTTTCTGGCAGGTGGGTTAGTTTCATGCTTGGAGCATCATTCTGGTAGCAGAGTGTCATTATTCATACAGGTTGTCAATATTGAGTGATATTTTCTGTTTCAGTATGGAAGCTATGAATGTACATGATACCGCTCAACTGAGCAAGGAGGAACTAGTCCATGAACTGTAAAAGGAATACTGGTGGATTAATTCAGCGGTTAACAGCTGCCGTGGCTGAATCGATTTTAAGCCCTTCATCGGATCCTGTGGAACAGCTATTGTCGCCACACGTGTTCTGTTGCTGAATTTCATGTTCAAATGAAGATGTTCATGAAAGCAGCTCCATTCCATAATCAGATTAAGCATATGGAAGCATGTTTGGAACATTACCGAAATACCTTGATTAGTTTAGTGAGGGTGGCAGTCAGTGGTGTGTTTAAATCTATAGTGGCAGAGCTGCCGAATCAAATTAAGGATTTTGGGAGTTAATGTAGATACTGAGGGGGGGGAGGGGAGAATTCTAGAGGTAACAGAATGATATTGACATTTAACTCATTTAAGAATATTGTTTTCAAAAGTCGTCTACTCCTTGGAGAACTTGAACCTGGAACAAGCAGACTTGGAATTGGGGGCAGACACACAATCAATAAAGCTAGTGCCTTTGACGGTAGAATTGCATAATAAAGGTGGGGTGTTGAGTATCTCTTATCACCATTTGTCACATGTAGTCGCAATTAGATTCAACGACCACTAATCAGGGTTCTAGTTATACCTGTTTAAATATGAATTAGGTAAAACAGCTAATTACACCTAGGGAATTGTATGAGATACCTTATGACAATTATGGAAGGCAAGGAGGGTGGAATGAAGTAATAGAGGAGTATGTTAACAGGATAAAAGGGGGTTGGAGGCATTGTGTTTGAGATATAACGAATTGCAAGTGATGTAACAAATTCTAAGTGGGTTAAGATTGGAGGATAAATAACATGCCGTTTATGGGGAGGTACCCAATGATTTTCAATCTTTGGATCTATTAGCAAGACATATTCAAACCTCAGCTTTTGTAGATATCAAAAGGAAAGTTTGTTCATGGCTGTCAGCAAGAAATCTGCCTGAGTCTTCTGGAGTGATATTGAGATCAAGTAAATGCTTTAATTAGTATGAATTGTCGGCAAGGAGCCAAAGGTCAGAAACAGTTACGGCTGGACGAGAGATGTAACATTAGTAAAAGGAAGCATAGAAGCTGTGTATTTGTAAAGAATATTGCAATTAACAACATGCACATTGCGAAAAAGACTTCATTGAATATACACTCCTGGAAATTGAAATAAGAACACCGTGAATTCATTGTCCCAGGAAGGGGAAACTTTATTGACACATTCCTGGGGTCAAATACATCACATGATCACACTGACAGAACCACAGGCACATAGACACAGGCAACAGGGCATGCACAATGTCGGCACTAGTACAGTGTATATCCACCTTTCGCAGCAATGCAGGCTGCTATTCTCCCATGGAGACGATCGTAGAGATGCTGGATGTAGTCCTGTGGAACGGCTTGGCATGCCATTTCCACCTGGCGCCTCAGTTGGATCAGCGTTCGTGCTGGACGTGCAGACCGCGTGAGACGACGCTTCATCCAGTCCCAAACATGCTCAATGGGGGACAGATCCGGAGATCTTGCTGGCCAGGGTAGTTGACTTACACCTTCTAGAGCACGTTGGGTGGCACGGGATACATGCGGACGTGCATTGTCCTGTTGGAACAGCAAGTTCCCTTGCCGGTCTAGGAATGGTAGAACGATGGGTTCGATGACGGTTTGGATGTACCGTGCACTATTCAGTGTCCCCTCGACGATCACCAGTGGTGTACGGCCAGTGTAGGAGATCGCTCCCCACACCATGATGCCGGGTGTTGGCCCTGTGTGCCTCGGTCGTATGCAGTCCTGATTGTGGCGCTCACCTGCACGGCGCCAAACACGCATACGACCATCATTGGCACCAAGGCAGAAGCGACTCTCATCGCTGAAGACGACACGTCTCCATTCGTCCCTCCATTCATGCCTGTCGCGACACCACTGGAGGCGGGCTGCACGATGTTGGGGCGTGAGCGGAAGACGGCCTAACGGTGTGCGGGACCGTAGCCCAGCTTAATGGAGACGGTTGCGAATGGTCCTCGCCGATACCCCAGGAGCAACAGTGTCCCTAATTTGCTGGGAAGTGGCGGGGCGGTCCCCTACGGCACTGCGTAGGATCCTACGGTCTTGGCGTGCATCCGTGCTTCGCTGCGGTCCGGTCCCAGGTCGACGGGCACGTGCACCTTCCGCCGACCACTGGCGACAACATCGATGTACTGTGGAGACCTCACGCCCCACGTGTTGAGCAATTCGGCGGTACGTCCACCCGGCCTCCCGCATGCCCACTATACGCCCTCGCTCAAAGTCCGTCAACTGCACATACGGTTCACGTCCACGCTGTCGCGGCATGCTACCAGTGTTAAAGACTGCGATGGAGCTCCGTATGCCACGGCAAACTGGCTGACACTGACGGCGGCGGTGCACAAATGCTGCGCAGCTAGCGCCATTCGACGGCCAACACCGCGGTTCCTGGTGTGTCCGCTGTGCCGTGCGTGTGATCATTGCATGTACAGCCCTCTCGCAGTGTCCGGAGCAAGTATGGTGGGTCTGACACACCGGTGTCAATGTGTTCTTTTTTCCATTTCCAGGAGTGTATCATTAATGGCCATTCTTGGAGATGTAAGGTCACAGTCGTATCGAATTTATCAACACCTTGCATTCCGGGTCCAGATTATACTGATAATTAATTTGGTAGACAACAATTTTTCTTTAAACTTCGCCAGAAGCCTAAGGTTATCTTTTGTTAGCACAAGAAGATTAGGCTAGGCAGTGGCATCGAAATACGTAGGATGGAAATGGGAAGTAGTGGTAATTCGGAGAGAAATGTGAATTCCACTGAAACTGTTGTGCAACATTTGCTTCCTGGGTATGGCAGAAAAATTAGGGACCTTTGTCAGAAGTTCTCTGATGTGCTATCCACCAGATTGCATTGGTGAAACGTCACACAGCATTCAGTGATAACATTCCCGTGCAGAAACCATCTTACCACCTTATACCCTCCCGCATGAAGGAGCTTCAGGCTGTTATTGTAAAAAAAAATGGGGTGTTACTCTAAACAGCAAGTCGTTCACTTGATTTTCTATGTAAATCAGTGTAGAATTTTCTGTATACGTCCTGTAAAAGCGAACGGATGAAGCCTACGTGCAGGTCTCGTCTTCCCTCAGTGATGGAAAAAAATCCGTCTATTATCTTCCAGTCTAGTCATAGTGAAACCCACTATGTATTTGTCATCTGGTGTCAAAATATCACGCTAGTAAATAAGTTCTACCAGTTGCGTGCAACAATGGATTTCTGACTGTGAGCAAAACGGTGATTTAAAATGTATTAGGACTCTTAGTGTTTCGAGAACGGGGACTGTGCTTTAGGGCAACAATGCCCGTTAAATTGTTAAATAAGATCTTATTTTACATGGTCACGAGCAAGAATTTCCACACTGAATGCACTATATCGGGAACGTTTCGATGAAAGTTAAACTCTTTGGTATCAAAGTTCAACAAATCGAAGTTAAAATGATAGCTAAAGAATGAGTTGAGGATGAATATGATGAACTTGGGTCTCCAATTGTCCAGAAATATGCACAGCTCAACATTTAACTTACACTTAAATCACATCTGTGTCAGTCTACAGATTTTCATGTTTTGGAGACAGATGGCATTGACTGCTCACCTCATTAATGTTCAGCGTCACTCGGAATTACTTACATATTTATTAACTAAAGAGTACTAACAAGATTTCTGAGCGTGTTGTGAACTACAGAAAAAATGATTCCCTCATGAAGAAATGCGTACGATAATGTCAGAATAACCCAGTTCCGGTAGTAGTTTCCCAACTTCGTGAAGCCTCCAAGTACCCACTTTCTTGCTAGCAAAGTAAATCATCTGTGTGCGATGACTAATAACAATCTGATACCGCTATCTCTGTTTACTACTGTATCAACCGGAGACTAAGAAACGTCAAATGTAATTTCAACGAAGAACAGTACATATTTACCAAAACGTCCTATTTCATGTAATGGAGGAGTCATCTAGCAAACAATGTGATTCTTCCCAACGCCCACAAAGAAGAGGTATCAAGACTAACTGTTGGCTACTGGAGGACAGATTGTGTATGCTTTAGTTAAATTGATGAGGTTTATCTTCTTCGTTTAGTTCTAATTCACTCATTTCCAGATTTTCCCTTGTTTAATATTATGGACCGTAACGCCATTTGCTAATTATTACGTCCCTATTGTAGCGGAAGTCGCATGTTGCACGTCATGTAAATCTGGCTGCACTTCAGAGCGATATAATTCGGGGCATCAGTGTATTCGTGTCACTTACGTCACTGCTAACTAAACTCTACAATGAGCCGATAACATCGTACGGTACGTGAAGGAGTATACTGATAATTAATTTACCCAGTATTACATGACAACGTAACACTTAAGCGAAATGGCACAGTATTTCTCAGAGTGGCATCCTTTAAACCATTATTCTCACTGCTATCATAAACTACCTGTTGGTAGGCTACAGCGACAGCCGTAACTAATGCATCATACAGTCGTGATCGGGGCTCGAAACAACGTGCTCACCTACAAGCTGTCCTCCAACTGTGGACCATTAAATAAATAAAATCAGTCTACAGGATCCGGTGTCCGAGCGTTCACTGCTCATCGACCCGACGACGCAACTACTTCAGTCTTTAGAATTGAGTGAATGATTTAAGAACAACAAGTCACTAGGCTGTGGGAAGTGTACGACCTAACCGATTCTTCCATTCTATAGCCTGAATGTATGGTATAGAGGTGTCTTCATCAGATGTCCTCAAAGGAATAATCATTTACCGACTGAAGAACTGTCGAGTGCATAGCCTTGTGAACAATTGCATATCGACTCCTGGTTCACATTCACATATAGATAATTAATACGTAGTTCAGAGGAATAAAAAGATAATCTGAAGAGGAAATGAAAGTAGATTACTTTGTTTCCAGGAAACAGTAAGGTACGGGAAAAATAGTAATCATGCATTTATCGGAGAAGAGACAAATTCCTTAGGATATCTTCATTAGTTCTAGAGGAGGAAGAATGAGAAATTCGAAGTGATGATGAGACCATAAATAAATGAGCAATCAGAAATCAAACATAGAAACAGAAGTGGAAAATCGTTAAACAAAAGCTGAAATCAAAAAGCGTGAAGTGCCGTACGTATTGCGGAATATAGTGATGATTTTCTTTTGCATGTTGTGTTGTTGTTGTTGTGGTCTTCAGTCCTGAGACTGGTTTGATGCAGCCCTCAATGCTACTCTACCCAGTGCAAGCTTCTTCATCTCCCAGTACCTACTGCAACCTACATCCTTCTGAATCTGCTTAGTGTATTCATCTCTTGATCTCCCTCTACGATTTTTACCCTCCACGCTGCCCTCCAATACTAAATTGGTGATCCCTTGATGCCTCAGAACATGTACTACCAACCGATCCCTTCTTCTGGTCAAGTTGTGCCACAAACTTCTCTTCTCCCCAATCCTATTCAATACTTCCTCATTAGTTATGTGATCTACCCATCTAATCTTCAACATTCTTCTGTAGCACCACATTTCGAAAGCTTCTATTCTCTTCTTGTCCAAACTATTTATCGTCCATGTTTCACTTCCATACATGGCTACACTCCATACAAATACTTTCAGAAATGACTTCCAGACACTTAAATCTATACTCGATGTTAACAAATTTCTCTTCTTCAGAAACGCTTTCCTTGCCATTGCCAGTCTCCATTTTATATCCTTTCTACTTCGACCATCATCAGTTATTTTGCTCCCCAAATAGCAAAACTCCTTTACTGCTTTAAGTGTCTCATTTCCTAATCTAATTCCCTTAGCATCATCTAACTTAATTCGACTACATTCCGTTATCCTCGTTTTGCTTTTGTTGATGTTCATTTTATATCCGCCTTTAAAGACACTATCCATTCCGTTCAACTGCTCTTCCAAGTCCTTTGCTGTCTCTGACAGAATTACGATGTCATCGGTGAACCTCAAAGTTTTTATTTCTTCTCCATGGATTTTAATACCTACTCCGAACTTTTCTTTTGTTTTCTTCACTGCTTGCTCAATATAGAGATTGAATAACATCGGGGATAGGCAACAACCCTGTCTTACTCCCTTCCCAACCACTGCTTCCCTTTCATGTCCCTCCACTCATTATATCTGCCATCTGGTTTCTGTACAAATTGTAAATAGCCTTTCTCTCCCTGTATTTTACCCCTGCCACCTTCAGAAATTGAAAGAGAGTATTCCAGTCAACATTGTCAAAAGCTTTCTCTAACTCTACAAATGCTAGAAACGTAGGTTTGCCCTTCCTTAATCTAGCTTCTAAGATAAGTCGTATGGTCAGTATTGCCTCACGTGTTCCAACATTTCTACGAAATCCAAACTGATCTTCCCCGAGGTCGGCTTCTACTAGTTTTTCCATTAGTCTGTAGAGAATTCGCCTCAGTATTTTGCAGCTGTAACTTATTAAACTGATAGTACGGTAATTTTCACATCTGTCAACACCTGCTTTCTTTGGGATCGGAATTATTATATTCTTCTTGAAGTCTGAGGGTATTTCGCCTGTTTCATACATCTTGCTCACCAGATGGTAGAGTTTTGTCAGGACTGGCTCTCCCAAGGCCGTCAGTAGTTCCAATGGAATGTTGTCTACTCCGGGGGCCTTGTTTCGACTCAGGTCTTTCAGTGCTCTGTAAAACTCTTCACGCAGTATCGTATCTCCCATTTCATCTTCATCTACATCCTCTTTCATTTCCACAATATATTGTCCTCAAGTACATCGCCCTTGTATAGACCCTCTACATACTCCTTCCACCTTTCTGCTTTCCCTTCTTTGCTTAGAACTGGGTTTTCATCTGAGCTCTTGATGTTCATACAAGTGGTTCTCTTATCTCCAAAGGTCTCTTTAATTTTCCTGTAGGCAGTATCTATCTAACCCTTAGTGAGGTAAGCCTCTACATCCTTACATTTGTCCTCGAGCCATCCCTGCTTAGCCATTTTGCACTTCCAGTCGATCTCATTTTTGAGACGTTTGTATTCCTTTTTGCCTGCTTCATTTACTGCATTTTTATATTTTCTCCTTTCATCAATTAAATTCAATATATCTTCTGTTACCCAAGGATTTCTACTAGCCCTCGTCTTTTTACCTACTTGATCCTCTGCTGCCTTCACTACTTCATCCCTCAAAGCTACCCATTCTTCTTCTACCGTATTTCTTTCCCCCATTCCTGTCAATTGTTCCCTTATGCTCTCCCTGAAACTCTGTACAACCTCTGGTTTAGTCAGTTTATCCAGGTCCCGTCTCCTTAAATTCCCACCTTTTTGCAGTTTCTTCCGTTTTAATCTACAGTTCATAACCAATAGATTGTGGTCAGAGTCCACATCTGCCCCTGGAAATGTCTTACAATTTAAAACCTGGTTCCTAAATCTCTGTCTTACCATTATATAATCTATCTGAAACCTGTCAGTATCTCCAGGCTTCTTCCATGTATACAGCCTGCTTTTATGATTCTTGAACCAAGTGTTAGCTATGATTAGGTTATGCTCTGTGCAAAATTCTTCCAGGCGGCTTCCTCTTTCATTTCTTAGCCCCAATCCATATTCACCTACTACGTTTCCTTCTCTCCCTTTTCCTACTACCGAATTCCAGTCACCCATGACTATTAAATTTTCGTCACCCTTCACTATCTGAATAATTTCTTTTATTTCATCATACATTTCTTCAATTTCTTCGTCATCTGCAGAACTAGTTGGCATATAAACTTGTATTACTGTAGTAGGTGTGGGGTTCGTATCTATCTTGGCCACAATAATGCGTTCACTATGCTGTTTGTAGTAGCTTACCCGCATTCCTATTTTCCTACTCATTATTAAACCTACTCCTGCATTACCCCTATTTGATTTGGTGTTTATAACCCTGTATTCACCTGACCGGAAGTCTAGTTCCTCCTGCCACCGAACTTCACTAATTCCCACTATATCTAACTTCAACCTATCCATTTCCCTTTTTAAATTTTCTAACCTACCTGCCCGATTAAGGGATCTGACATTCCACGCTCCGATCCGTAGAACGCCAGTTTTCTTTCTCCTGATAACGACATCCTCTTGAGTAGTCCCCGCCCGGAGATCCGAATGGGGGACTATTTTACCTCCGGAATATTTTACCCAAGAGGACGCCATCATCATGTAATCATACAGTAAAGCTGCATGCCCTCGGGAAAAATTACGGCCGTAGATTCCCCTTGCTTTCAGCCGTTCGCAGTACCAGCACAGCAAGGCTGTTTTGGTTATTGTTACAAGGCCAGATCAGTCAATCATCCAGACTGTTGCCCTTGCAACTACTGAAAAGGCTGCTGCCCCTCTTCAGAAACCACACGTTTGTCTGGCCTCTCAACAGATACCCAACCGTTGTGGTTGCACCTACGGTACGGCCATCTGTATCGCTGAGGCACGCAAGCCTCCCCACCAACGGCAAGGTCCATGGTTCATGGGGGGAGGCTTTTGCATGGTGAATAAGAAATAAGGAATGAATCAAAAAGAAATAAAGAAAAGTAAGTTTCACAGGTTCCCTACTAACAAATAGTATTTCAAAACAGATAAGTGTTATGAACAGGCAACTGACCAGACGAGACAAGTGACTGAGAGCAGGAGAAAGGAAGCTGATGATTCGGTAAACATTAAAATAGGTCGAAACACTAAAATATGTGGAAAAATCTGGGAAGTAGAAGATGACATAAAAGAAAACTGATGCAGGGGATGATAACTTTTGCCGGTATGAAATGTTGATACGCAACTCAGGAAGAAATTTCAGTGCATGGAAATTTAATGTAAACTGCCAAGAAAACGGAGAAGCGGAAAATGGAGCATTGGAGAACTTAAGGGTATCAAAAGTTAAGTACATCATTATAGTATAAAACGAGTACAGAGATGTTTCATGAAAAATCCACCTTCAATATCTTTCCTCTTTCAGACATTGTGTAATATTCTACATCAGTTATGCAAGCTGTGTTCAAAAGAACCACACATCAAATAATCAGAAACATTTTAGAAAACGACAAAAAGTTTAGGTAGAGCTAGAAACACCACTTTCTAATTTCAATAATTTTTTACTTTTGGGAAATATATTAAGGTAAGACCTGTCCGGATAGCCGTGAACTTTAAAGCGCCGCTTTCGGAACGGGAAGCCACGAGGGATAGCCGTGCGGTCTAGGTCGTCTTGTCACGGTTCGCGCGGCTCCCCCCATCGGAGGTTCAAGTCCTCCCTCGGGCATGGGTCTGTGAGTTGTCCTTAGCGCAAGTTAGTTTAAGTTAGATTAAGTAGTGCGTAAGCCTAGGGACCGATGGCCTCAGCAGTTTTGTCCTATAGTCCATACCACAAATTTCCAAATTTCCGGAACGGGGAGATGCATTGGCCGGATTAACTCGAGGGCCGGTGTGCCGGTCACCCTGAATGTGGTTTTTGGTTGTTTCCCAGAACGCATTAGGTGTCGCGCTGGTATCCAAATCCCATCTCAGTTGCACGATTCGCAAACATTTACAAAACTTGCGTTTAGTTGCCACTCGAATGACATGCACTAAGACAGTTGGGGTACATATATTTTGTCCCACGCGGCGGAGGGGAGGGGGGATAACGGTAATCGGATGACGACAGAAAAGGCATCCGGCCACCCCTTAAATTAAACGCGCCAAATCCCTAAAGAGCCCTGCCGACCCTGCACCGATGCGGGACAAAGAAGCAAGGAAAAAAAGAAAAATGCGAAGAAATACCTTTCCTCGTGGACACGTATTTGCTAAAATTTAATACTATATAGTCACTCTTTTAGACAGATTATTTTTAGTAGGATACACATTATTATCATTATTATCCAGTTTACGATGGTGACATGAACCGATTGTCAGCCTGTCAACCTCTACATTATAGTAGACAGACTCCTAGTTTCACAATAGAGAAAACTAATCGAACCATCTGTAATGATCCAACTTCAAATATTTGTCCTGATTCGTTCACGTACAATGATGCGGCGAACTGTAACAAACAAATCAAATAACGAAGTTTTTGATTCAAGACAGCACTCTACAACTACGTTAGTCATTTGAAACTAATTTAAAAATGAAGATATTTTGGATCATGTACTTCCCATTCCTTTTTTTCTTCTTTTTCCTTTCTTATCATCTGTTACTTAAATTTTTCTTGATCTCAAGTTTTCATTACATACACTAGGACAAAATGAAGGCATCAAACGGAATATTTGAAAGGTTGCGTTTATTTTGCCACAAAACAGTATAAATAGGCGATAGTAAACTAGAAACAATGTAAAGGATATAGAACGTGAACAACTGTATCAATGCTTAACGGTAGACAAATATGTTATTTGTTTTTTCCAACTTTACGGATTTGCACACACATTCCGACAATTGGTTAATGTGCTTCTGGCAGCAATACAGGCCTAATAACGACCAGGCATGCTGTGAATGATGTCAAGATAGAACTAAGGGACGGGAAGAATTCTTATTCATAGCAAGACGCTCCATATTACAGGAAGAAAATTGTGTAATAACTTTTCAAAATCGGCAGTATTACTTCCGAACAATGTTGTGTCACGTCTTCTCGCCAAATAATTAAAGTTGCAGTGCTCTTTACGGTCCTCAATTTGTGTACTCTGTGTCGCATAACTCTACACTTTGGTAAAGCTACAATCTTATTAACTTCATATTTATAATAAGAGACTCTATTCATCTACCTTCGGCTCACAAATAATCAAATGGCTCTAAGCACTGTGGGACTTAACATCTGAGGTCATCAGTCCCCTAGACTTAGAACTATTTAAACCGAACTAACCTAAGGACATCACACACATCCATGCCCGATGCAGGATTTCAACCTGCGACCGTAGCAGCGGCGCGGTTCCGGATTTAAGCGCCTAGAAACGCTCGCCCACAGCGGCCGGCATAAATAATCACTTAACTCGCTTTCCAAGCAAGGTAACTTTTTTACAGACGGGTGAAAACGATAAATTTACTGACTGTTAGAAGCGTCAGGTAACTGTGGCACGTGAGACTCTTGTGAATTGAGTTAAAATTACAGTCACTGTACGATTTCGAAGATCAATACGACTGACCGATAACTATGAAAATTGTCATATTTTACTTTGGCCCCACAAAAAGTCCGTGTGTATCAAATATATCTTTTGTTACATGTTGATTTTGATAGAATAAATACGGAAAGTGGACTATATTGTTAGATTCAGTAACCTCTATAACGAATTAAATAGCAACTGGAGATTTTTTATATTACCAAGTTAGGGCCACAACGGTTAAAGAAATTGGCTGACATTTGGGAGGGAAAGACTTCACATTCTTATTCAGTTAGGCACATATAGATCTCTCAGACTCCCTAAAGTTTTAAGGTGGGTGTCAACGTGATGCAACGGCCGATTTGCTTCTCCATCCTCGCATAATCCGAGACAGTAATCAGTCGCCGACGAACATGTATCCTTCACTTTATGTTGTGCGATATGAAAAAATTTTTGCAGTAGCTAAGCTGCACATGTTCTAGAGTGAAAGAAGAGTATCTGCTATTAAATAAATGTCTGTGGATGTAAAAATCCTTTGATTGTCGCGCTGAAACTTTCAAGTACAACCTTCAAGCCTAAAAGAATATGAAAAGTTTCATGCTTTCTTTATCAGAAACGGAAAAAAAATCTGTGGAAGAAACCAGTTCTGTGCACAAACATGGACTGAACTGCTTTTGAAATTTGCATCGGTAAACAGACTGTTTATGAGTCTAGATATAATCAACAAACAGTTACAGAAAGTGTTCCAACCATCAAAGTTTTACATTTCTTCCTTATGTTGTTTATTTACATTCTAATGAAAATGTGTCATTTTATAAAAACCGTAAAGCGATACCTCGTGTTAGTTCACATAATTTTGTTGAGACGTGGTGGACATTGTTTCAGAACGGCGATAGGGAAACACATTCGCTTTCTCATCTTCGATACAGCCAGTAAAAAAAAAATAATAATGTGAATGGATTGTTGATAGTGCGAACTGTAACAATGCGATAATAAACGAAGACGGAAGAACACATACTACGCTAGAGCTATAAAGAGACAGATTTAAAAAAAAGAGAAAGCGCTGTATTATTTCAAAAGTAAACCGCCATAGCTGTTAATACATGTATCCCACAGTGGGACAAGACGGTTGATCCCTTGATATTGCAAAGTTTGCGGTTACCTACGATACCATGATGGTACCCATGCGTGCACCTCCTCATCCGATGCCAATCAACGATCGCGAATATTTTCCTTTGTAACTCCAAAAATATGGAAATCGCAAGGAGGAGAGATCGAGACTATGGAGGATGTGCAAGGGCTTCCTAGCGAAACTTCTATAGTGTATTCGAAATAATAGGCACTCTAGGGAAAGTCATGATGACCTTCTCTGACTGCAAGGACGCGATGCTATTTGTTTTTCTGGTACGCTGTGCTATAATTAACGCACAGCAGCATGTGGATAGTTTGCAACCGGAAACATTTTTCCATGAACGCATTGAGCGTCTTGCCTTACAGTGCGATAAATGTAGTGAGAGTTATGGCGTTTACATTTTAAATAACAAACAGTTTACTTACTTTATTTCGGTATGCCTAGTTTCCATTTGACTGTCCCTTACACCAGTATACAGGGTGGTCTACTGATCGTGACCGGGCCAAATATCTCACGAAATAAGCGTCAAACTAAAAAACTACAAAGAACGAAACTTGTCACACAAACATATGGCTCACAATTTTAGACGAATAGTTGGTAACAGGTAGTTTTTTTAAATTAAAATACAGAACGTAGGTACGTTTGAACATTTTATTTCGGTTGTTCCAGTGAGATACATGTACCTTTGTGAACTTATCATTTCTGAGAACGCATGCTGTTACAGCGTGATTACCTGTAAATTCCACATTAATGAAATAAATGCTCAAAATGATGTCCGTCAGCGTCAATGCATTTGGCTATACGTGTAACGACATTCCTCTCAACAGCGAGTAGTTCGCCTTCCGTGTAATATTCGCATATGCATTGTCAATGCGCTGACGCATGTTGTCAGGCGTTGTCAGTGGATCACGATAGCAAATATCCTTCAAATTTTCCCACAGAAAGAAACCCAGGAACGTCAGATCCGGTGAACCTGCGGGCCATGTTATGGTGCTTCGACGACCAATCCACCTGTCATGAAATATGCTATTCAATACTGCTTCAACCGCACGCGAGCTATGTGCCGCACATCCATCATGTTGGAAGTACCTGGCCATTCTGTCATGCAGTGAAACAACTTGTAGTAACATCAGTACAACATTACGTAGAAAATCAGCATACACTGCACCATTTAGATTGCCATCGATAAAATGTGGCCAATTATCCTCACTCCCATAATTCCGCACCATACATTAACCCGCCAAGGTCGCTGATGTTCCACTTGTCGCAGCCATCGTGGTTTTTCCGTTGCCCAATAGTGCACATTATGGCGGTTTACGTTACCGCTGTTGGTGAATGACGCTTCGTCGCTAAATATCTGTCATCATCCCGTAATTTCTCTTGTGCCCAATGGCAGAACTGTACACTACGGTCAAAGTCGTCGCCATGCAATTCCTGGTGCATAGAAATATGGTACGGGTGCAATCGATGTTGATGTAGCATTCTCAACACCGACGTTTTAGAGATTCCCGATTCTCGCGCCATTTGTCTGCTACTGATGTGCGGATTAGCCGCGACAGCAGCTAAAACACCTACTTGGGCATCATCATTTGTTGCAGGTCGTGGTTGACGTTTCACATGTGGCTGAACACTTCCTGTTTCCTTAAATGACGTAACTATCCGGCGAACGATCCGGACACTTGGATGATGTCGTCCAGTATACCGAGCAGCGTACACAGCACACGCCCGTTGGGCATTTTGATCACAATAGCCATACATCAACATGATATCGACCTTTTCCGCAATTGGTAAACGGTCCATTTTAACACGGGTAATGTATCACGAAGCAAATACCGTACGCACTGGCGGAATGTTACGTGATACCACGTACTTACACGTTTGTGGTCATTACAGCGCCATCTGTCACAAAGCGAAAAAAGTGGTCCAACTAAAAGATTCATATTTCTTTACGTACTACACGAATATGTAATAAAAATGGGGTTCCTATTTGAAAAAATGTAGTTGATATCCATTTGACCTCTGGCAGCGCCATCTAGCGGGCCAACCATAGCGCCATCTGGTTTCCCCCTTCAAGCTAGATGAGTTCCGTTCTTTGTAGTTTTTTCGTTTGATGCTTATTTCGTGAGATATTTGGCCCGGTCATTATCAGTGAATCACCCTGTACATTCATCTAGGCTACGCATAATTATATTCTCTAGGTTACTGTGCAGTCAATGACGGAAGGGTGAAAGTTATATGTAAAGTTTGGACTTGTATGGTGAAACTGTGTTTAACTAAATTTGTCGCTAACAATCTGAAAATTGTCTGACTTCTAAGTTTCGATTACAGATTTAGATATACAGACATCAAAAAAAGTTTTGCATCCCCTCGGTTCCGGAAACTGTACAGAAATTTGGAATAGAGATCAACATAAACATCTTTTGCGCCCTTTTTACTACTCATGAAAACCACACACTGCATGTTGTACCACCATACAGCGACACTTTCAGAGGTGGTGTTCCAGACTGCTGAAAACACCGGTACCTCTAATACCCAGTAGCACGTCCTTTTGCATCGATGCATCGCTGTTTTCGTTGTGACATACTATTCACAAGTTCATCAAAGCACTGTTGGTCCAGATCTTCCCACTCCTCAACGGCGATTCGGCGTAGATCCCTCGGAATGGTTGGTGGGTCACGTCGTCTGTAAACAGTCCATTTCAGTCAATCCCAGGGATGTTCTATAGGGTTCATGTTTGGAGGACATGCTGGGCACTCTAGTCGAGCGGTGTCGTTATCTTCAAGGAAGTCATTCACAAGATGTGCACGGTGGGAGTGCGAATTGCCTTCTATGAAGATTAATGCCTCGCCAATATGCTGCCGATATGGTTGCACTTTCGGTCGGAGGATAGGATTCACGTATCGTTCAGCCGTTTCGGCGCCTTCCATGACCACCAGTGGCGTACATTGGCCCCACATAATGCCACCCTCAAAACAACAGAGAACCTCCACTTTGTTGCACTCGCCGGACAGTATGTCTAAGGTGTTCAGCCTGACCAGGTTGCATCCAAACCTCCGACGATTGTCTGTTTGAAGGCATATGCGACACTCATAGGTGAAGAGAACTCGATGCCAATCCTGAGCGGTCCATTCGGCATGTTGTTGGGCTCATCTGTATC
Organism: Schistocerca piceifrons; assembly: GCF_021461385.2. Classification (NCBI taxonomy): domain Eukaryota; kingdom Metazoa; phylum Arthropoda; class Insecta; order Orthoptera; family Acrididae; genus Schistocerca; species Schistocerca piceifrons. Next base: position 315,210,594 of record NC_060141.1, on the reverse strand, counting down.
GCGCTGCATGGTGTCGCGGTTGCAAAGATTTACTTCGCCATGGACGTCGGGAGAGAAGTTGCGCATCATACAGCCTATTTCGCACAGTTTGAGTCGTAACACGACGTCCTGTGGCTGCACGAAAAGCATTATTCAACATGGTGGCGTTGCTGTCAGGGCTCCTCCTAGCCCTAATCCGTATGTAGCGGTTATCCACTGTAGCAGTAGCCCTTGGGCGGCCTGAGCGAGGGATGTCATCGACAGTTCCTGTCTCTCTGTATCTCCTCCATGTCCAAACAACATCGCTTTGGTTCACTCAGAGACACCTGGACACTTCCGTTGTTGAGAGCCCTTCTTGGCATAAAGTAACAATGCGGACGTGATCGAACCGCGGTATTGACCGTCTAGGCATGGTTGAACTTCAGACTACACGAGCCGTGTACCTTCTTCCTGGTGGAATGACTGGAACTGATCGGCCATCGGACCCCCCCTCCTCCCGCCTCCCCCGTCTAATGGCGCTGCTCATGCATGGTTGTTTACATCTTTGGGCGGGTTTAGTGACATCTCTGAACAGTCAAAGGGACTGTGTCTGTGATACAATATCCATAGTCAGCCTCTGTCTTCAGGAGTTCTGGGAAATGGGATGACGCAAAAAGTTTTATGGTCTGTGTAGAATGGGCGTAGCTGCCCCGTCTTTGAAAATGAACTTATTTACGCAAAATACTTTTTACGAATGTGATTTTAATTCATCTGAAATGCGTCTGACTTTCTGTAAAGGGTTGCATAGGAGAATGGTTCACAACAATACACCGGATGACTGATTGTTGCGTAATATGAACGAGCTCTATTACGAAAACGATCTGTTGAATTCACTGGAGATTTCACTACCTGAACACTGTTCCTAATATTCTATCACAGGTGGTCTTACCTTGTAAAAGATAACTTGACTCTGCTCTAGCTGCACAGGAAATGGCGATCTGAAGTAAGTCACTGCGCATAAGTTTGCTTCTTATTATTTTGTTCTTTTTAGTTGACGTTTTAGCAAATTAGTTTTTTATTCTCTTTTGAAAGTTATTAATTATTGTTCAAGCAAAAGTGCATGGCGTGTCAGTGAAAACTTTACCGAACATGTTTCTTTGAACAGTGGGGAAACGCTTCGTGAAATATTTGTATAGGACGAAACGAAGTCCTCTGAATTTCTTTTCATGGCCCAGAAGTGAACTGCAGCTAATACAAACAATCAACATTCTCTCTCTTGGTGTTGTCACACACGATAGTGTCAGCTTCTACAAAATGCTTCTATTACAAAAATTTGGTTTCTTGGAATACCTTACACAAAATTATTTTACTAATCTAAATAGGGGAGGGCTAATTAGAATACTGAAGACGTGATTGATAGTTTCCCATGACTGCCAACATGTAAATATTATTGGACACAAAATCTTTGCACAGCAATAATAATTGAACTCATGCTTGCAGCTAACAAACTGAGAATACGTTACCTTTTTCTGAATTGCTGTCCCTTTATCCAATCATTTTGAAATCATACCTCATCCTCAGGTTACACACCATGGAACACCCCAAATACCAATCTGTGTGCGGCACCTCCGCTATCCACGCCGCTCATTGCACAAGGCCGGGACTCGACTCGACTGTTACCTACCAGCTTGCCCGCTCTTTTCTTAGTAATACAACCTCTGGAAACCAGAGACAGTGTATCGCTCATGTGTTCAGCATGCAAAGATATTTGAAGTGACAATATTCTGAATAAACAGAAAATTTTCATTATATTTCCATTCAAAGATGGACCAAGTGGAAATATGCCAAACTAACTGTGATTTACTATCGTTCGTGTATAAACGTTTCATTCAATTTGGGCTGCAGTTAAACAATCGGTGTCCTACTCCATCTATTTCTGAGTCGGGAAAAAATTCCCTTTTATTTCAGCCTCATAACACCAATCCGAGCTATACGGTGGAGGCTGCACCATTTTAGGACGCACTACCTTGAATCTACGACTGCGCCTACAGCTAATCTTCACAAGCCGCACTACAAAGTGTAGTGGATGGTAATTATGGTAACACCGTCATTTCGGCCGGCCAGAGTGGCCTAGCGGTTCTAGGCGCTACAGTCTGGAACCGCGCGTCCGCTACGGTCGCAGGTTAGAATCCTGCCTCGGGCATGGATGTGTGTGATGTCCTTAGGTTAGTTAGGTTTAAGTAGTTCTATGTTCTAGGGGACTGATGACCTCAGAAGTTAAGTCCCATAGTGCTCAGAGCCATTTGAACCATTTGAATCACACCGTCATTTCCTCATTTCCTTCTTCCATCGTGAATGCAGCTTTGCAAGAACGACTGTCAACAACCGTCCGCACGAGCCCAAATTTCTCTCAGTTCTCGGTCGAGGTGTCAAGTCACGGGACACATTTAAGATGAGGGAATATGTCGCCTGATTCTTCTTGGGAGGTACCACGACTTCGGAATACTGGGCCTATTTGTAAACGGTCCGTAACGCACTACGCCCTTGACGTAACGTCTGCCACAGGTGTTCGTTCAGTATCTCCGTAATGTTGTTGTGCCTACTGAACGGACGCGCGACGCAGAGTGATGATCTTTGTATCGCCCGTCCCTCCGCTATGAATGTCGCCAGGTAAGCGTTCTAGACCGGCGAGCAGGGCTCATGAATTGGTGGAACATCTACTTTCGTGGGTGACTTACATTTGCTTAGGATTCTTCCAGTAGCCGGCCGGTGTGGCCGTGCGGTTCTAGGCGCTTCAGTCTGGAACCGCGTGACCGCTACGGTCGCAAGTTCGAATCCTGCCTCGGGCATGGATGTGTGTGATGTCCTTAGGTTAGTTATGTTTAAGTAGTTCTAAATTCTAGGGGTCTGATGACCTCAGATGTTAAGTCACATAGTGCTCAGAGCCATTTTGATTCTTCCAGTGATGTCTGTTTTTCCTACGATTCCCCTTAATGCATTTATTCCACTTTAAGTCACTTCGAACAAGTCTCAGCTTGAAACGACGATCCTCTGCGTTCTTCCTGAATTTCGCTACAGTCTTCTGGCGTTGCAACCTTCTCAACAACATCGTCCTCACGAACCTTCTGACATACACTAGATCATATACAGGGTGTAAACGATAGTTATTTACAACGTATCGCTGTGGTGCAGAGGAAGTCGAAACGAACGATTCAATTCGGAAAGCTTGTGGCCCATAACGCCAAGGAACTACCACACACAGTGCAACAAAAACCATCTAAGCTACACCGTATGCGCGGTGAGCGAGATTTCCAGTATTTCCTCGCTCTCTGTGCGCAAAGTATTGATTGTAGACAAACAAGAACAGAATCTTTATAACGGAAATTACTGTAATCTTGTACCATGCATTTTCGCTAGAGGACACGGTTTTCAAGTAACTGAAGAAAAACATATAAAAGTGACTTTCAAACACACTGCCCCTCCCACCTCCCTCACATGATCAGGATTATTAGTACGTTTTCCATTTTACTCCCTACTACTTTAGTAAAAAAATTTACGACTCCACGAATTATTTCCCGTAGTTGACCAGATTTGATCTTCGCTGACTTGACTCTTACGCCAACGGCATATACGGGTATCTAACTAACATCGTTATACCCGGTCAGCTGAAACATGTCACTTCAAGGTCGTAGAATTGGCCGTAGAGTTGGTAGTACAACTAACAAACAAGCGTGGAACGGGAGGCGCCGCGTCTACTGAACCAATAACAGCACCGAACAAAAGCCGGTTCCGGCGTCGACGCTACCACGTTGCCGGCTTGAGTGTAAACATTGTATGTTAGAGCGCGAACGCCTGCTGTTGTGTTGTGTTACCGCCTCGACTACAGTTTTTGTTTACTAAACAATGTCACCAAAACGATGTCGTACACCAAGCGACAGTTCGTTTCACCGTGGACTGCCATTAAATAGTCAGACTTTGGAATTACTACGGAGGACGTGTGAGTTTTACGAGCAAGAAAAAGAATTTATTTCTGTTCATGGGCATGCGTCGATTCCTGCCGATAAAGTTTTACAGCGTACCTCGAAAACTCTAGGACTCAGTGAAAGGACAGTTATAAGGAAAGGGGTGCTACTTCAAGACTTACAAGACAGTGAAATAAACAGTGTGGAAGAAAGCCCCTGTCGAAGGAACAGTGTGTTTTTAAGTACTCCAGGCAAGAAAAAGAAGCTGCCTCGTCCTATTACAGATATTGATTCTTTCCAGTCCGATGCAATTCGTCGGCACATATACGGATACTATAAAAGGAGAGAATACCTCACAATAGCGAAGTTGCTAATTTCTTTAAAAGAAAGTGAACTTTTCTCAGGGGTGATATTAAAAAGTATGGGCTTCCGTTTTAAAAATTTAGATGGACCAAAACTGTTACTAGAAAAAGCTCATGTCGTTGCAGCTCGTTCCATTTTCTTACACAAAATTGCAGGAAAGGACCTACACTCAGTCATATGGTTAGACGAAACCTGGGTCAACGCTGGAGAATCAGTTGAGAAATGCTGGACAGTGCTGGACAGATGATACTCCGAATAGCAGCGGTCATCAGCCAACAGGAAGATGATCACGATTAATTGTGGCCCATGCAGGATCTTCAAACGGCTTTGTGCCTGAAGGACTTCTAGTTTTTCGATCGAAAGAAACCCGTGACTATCATGAGGATATGGACCACCCACGATTTCTACAGTGGTTTAAAAAACTTGTTGCTCCAGTTTAGTGTTCCGACCGTTTTTGTGATGGACAATGCACCGTACCATTCCGTGATTTTAGATAAAGCTCCCACCACTAATGACCGTAAAGAAACTATGGTGCAGTGGTTGCAAGCGAGAGACATTGCTGCGGATATGAGCATGACAAAACTGCTGTTATACTCGCTCGTGAAACAAGCCTGTGACGCCTAAATACGTTGTTGATGAAATTGCAAGCGAACAGGGTCACTTGGTAATTAGGCTACCTCCTTATCACTGTCATTTTAATCCAGTTGAGTTGGTTTGGCATGAAATCTAGGCGTATATTAGAAGTAACAACAAGACTTTTACTATAACAGAAGTGGAAAGACTGCTACGTGAAGGTCTTGCTACGGTAGACGCTGCCTCATGGAGGAAAAAAGTAGACCATGTAGCTAAACTGATAAGAAAGCACAGACTATAGATGGCATTATTAATGAAAACGAACAGTTAATGATTTCTCTTAATGATGATGGTGATGACGAAGACAACGGTTTTGGCGCCGATTCCGATGACAGTGAAGGTGAACTGGGTGGAACTGCGCCATTGACATCGTAAATTGGTGAGTGTAAATGTATACAGAATTAATTCTTTTTCTCTCTCTGCAATCGAGTAGGCTATGTATGTTTTGCTTTATTTCTTTCTATGAGTGTGGATAGCGTGTTATTTGGTATGCTTAGATTTGCGTTATTATATGACGTTTTACATGCAGCTATTACTGTAACAATTTGGACGACTTATTGTTATTAACTTCAGGTGTTTTTATTTCCCGGTTTAATATACTATCAAACGCTTGGTCTCCGTCGTCGTTCTCTCCATTGATAAAAAAACGTACTTTGTTGCACTTACGTATAAACGTTGATTGTAGCTTACATTTACAAAACGTACTTCGGAGTTGTGGGCGTGTGCGGTGGCAGCTATTGCAACCTCGCAATCACGGTGTAGCCAACCACACGCGAGCTGTCAAGTGACATGTTTCACCGGCCCGGGTATAATTTAAACTATTCCGTGAGGGTACTGAAAGACGAAGAAAAAAACTTTTGTAGGCATTATGTATAAAATATACGTTTTCAATTCGATCTCAACATGCTTCCTACCAGTACAGTAGTTTCGTAGTAAGAAGGTCAGACAAATAAAACGATTTGATCGTTAATTTTATGCTGTGAAATTTCACAAAATTGTGAAGTACAATTCACGCAACCTTCAGTTTTACAATTTATAAATGCATGGCCAACCCGCTGGTGCTACCGAAGTTAATTTTACACCTGATGGTTAGGTCCATTGAGATCTACCTCATAGTGCCTCCTAATACACTCACAAAGCTAGTCTGATACTCTAAGTGCGTATTTTGTGCACAAAGAGACAGTGGGGAGATGTTTTTAATGCCTTCCGGATGCTAAGAAATATGCTATTAACTTGAGACTCGTTATCTACGACCATCTGGATCTCAAGTATTAAAAGATCGAGCTGAGATCTCAATATCGTTCTTCGTAATAACAGTTTATTTCTAAAAAAGAAGAATTTTCATTCCACTAAAATTTCACCCCACTAAAAGGCTATAATATTCAAACATAGGACTTGTTCCATAATTTACAATAGTTTGACGTCAGCGATACAGACGTTTTAACTTTGTGCATTTGTCTTTCAATCCTTCTTGACGACGGAAATGATTTGCGACGTTATGCAATCGCTTGGAACTTGCGTTGCTACATCGACTTTCGAAAAACTGCCGCTAGAAGAAGAGCAAGCTACTTCACGCGATGTGTATTGAATTTTATAGGTATTCTTCCAAATCCACCAGAAACAAACGCAAAATAATTTTATTTAAAAAAGCGGATAAAGTGTCAGTAAAAGCCTTCCTAAGAGACAATCTCCATTCCTTCCGAACTGACTATGCAAATGTAGACGAGATGTGGCTCAAATTCAAAGATATAGTAGCAACAGCAATTGAGAGATTCATACCTCATAAATTGGTAAGAGATGGAACTGATCCCCCGTGGTACACAAAACAGGTCCGAACGCTGTTGCAGAGGCAACGGAGATAGCATGCGAAGTTCAGAAGAACGCGAAATCCCGAAGATTACAGACGCGCGAAATTTGGCACGGACTTCAATGCGAGATGCCTTTAATAGGTTCCACAACGAAACATTGTCTCGAAATTTGGTAGGAAATCCGAAGAAATTCTGGTCGTATGTAAAGTACACAAGCGGCAAGACGCAGTCAATACCTTCGCTGCGCAGTGCCGATGGTACTGTTACCGACGACTGTGCCGCTAAAGCGGAGTTATTGAACGCAGTTTTCCGAAATTCCTTCACCAGGGAAGACGAATGGAATATTCCAGAATTTGAAATACGAACAGCTGCTAGCATGAGTTTCTTAGAAGTAGATACTTTAGGGGTTGCGAAGCAACTCAAATCGCTTGATACGGGCAAGTCTTCAAGTCCAGATTGTATACCGATTAGGTTCCTTTCAGATTACGCTGATACAATAGCTCCCTACTTAGCAATCATTTACAACCGCTCGCTCACCGATAGATCTGTACCTACAGATTGGAAAATTGCGCAGGTCGCACCAGTGTTTAAGAAGGGTAGCAGAAGTAATCCATCGAACTACAGACCTATATCATTGACGTCGGTTTGCAGTAGGGTTTTGGAGCATATACTGTATTCAAACATTATGAATCACCTCAAAGGGAACGATCTATTGATACGTAATCAGCATGGTTTCAGAAAACATCGTTCTTGTGCAACGCAGCTAGCTCTTTATTCGCACGAAGTAATGGCCGCTATCGACAGGGGATCTCAAGTTGATTCCGTATTTCTAGATTTCCGGAAAGCTTTTGACACCGTTCCTCACAAGCGACTTCTAATCAAGCTGCGGGCCTATGGGGTATCGGCTCAGTTGTGCGACTGGATTCGTGATTTCCTGTCAGGAAGGTCGCAGTTCGTAGTGATATCAGGTGTTCCCCAGGGAAGCGTCCTGGGACCTCTGCTGTTCCTGATCTATGTGAATGACCTGGGTGACAATCTGAGCAGTTCTCTTAGGTTGTTCGCAGATGATGCTGTTATTTACCGTCTATTAAGGTCATCCGAAGACCAGTATCAGTTGCAAAATGATTTAGAAAAGATTACTGTATGGTGTGGCAGGTGGCAGTTGACGCTAAATAATGAAAAGTGTGATGTGATCCACATGAGTTCCAAAAGAAATCCGTTGGAATTCGATTACTCGATAAATAGTACAGTTCTCAAGGCTGTCAATTCTACTAAGTACCTGGGTGTTAAAATTACGAACAACTTCAGTTGGAAAGACCACATAGATAATAATGTGGAAAAGGTGAGCCAAAGGTTGCGTTTCATTGGCAGGACACTTAGAAGATGCAACAAGTCCACTAAAGAGACAGCTTACACTACACTCGTTCATCCTCTGTTAGAATATTGCTGCGCGGTGTGGGATCCTTACCAGGTGGGATTGACGGAAGACATCGAAAGGGTGCAAAAAAGGGCAGGTCGTTTTGTATTATCACGTAATAGGGGAGAGAGTGTGGCAGACATGATACGCGAGTTGGGGTGGAAGTCATTAAAGCAAAGACGTTTTTCGTCGCGGCGAGATCTATTTACGAAATTTCAGTCACCAACTTTCTCTTCCGAATGCGAAAATATTTTGTTGAGCCGAACCTACATAGGTGGGAATGATCATCAAAATAAAATAAGAGAAATCAGAGCTCGAACAGAAAGGTTTCAGTGTTCGTTTTTCCCGCGCGCTGTTCGGGAGTGGAATGGTAGGGAGATAGTATGATTGTGGTTCGACGAACCCTCTGCCAAGCGCTTAAATGTGAATTGCAGAGTAATCATGTAGATGTAGATGTATATCATTTGCTCCAAACGATTTTTCTCTTTTAAGCGATTTTAGTTCATTTTCTATTCTGCGTTCGCGTAACTCAACGCAGGTAATAACGACGTTAGTGGAGTGATTGAAATGAGGAACTTTATTATGACCTACAGAAGCACAAACACTTAGGAAGAGCAAATTCAGTATTTCGACCAATTGTCTGTCATCCTCATTCTGGCTGTCAGTATGATCGCTGAGAGACTGAATACATGATTCTCATCCGCTTTCTTCCTTCACATAATACTAAAACGTTTTGTCAGATAGGTCAGCAAAACTTGCTTTCCGATTCATTGAATGCTTTTTGCATAGCTCTCCTTATACTAATTTTGACTTATATTCAAGTTTTACTTGAAAAAGAAAGTTTGACTACGCTTAAATCAGTGATTAAAACTTCTTTTGCTTTCGTACCACGTTTCTACGAGTAATATCGTTACCTCACCACAACGGGTCCATCCCACCCTTCACGTCTTGCTCGACATGGGCATGCAATTAACATACTAAACAACATTTTTGAATTTTACACGTTGAAGCTCGACTTAATTGCCTCCAGACGACAGTGGTGGTGGTGGTGGGTAGTGTTTAACGTCCCGTCGACAACGAGATCATTAGAGACGGAGCGCAAGCTCGGGTTAGGGAATGATTGGGAAGGAAATCGGCCGTGCCCTTTCAAAGGAACCATCCCGGCATTTGCCTGAAACGGTTTAGGGAAATCACGGAAAACATAAATCAGGATGGCCGGAGACGGGATTGAACCGTCGTCCTCCCGAATGCGAAGACGACAGTATCTCGTATTTACTGGTTTTCTAAATTTATCGAACTGAATTTTGTGAGGACAAAGATGCTATCGTGATACACTCTCATACGAGGCCGGCCGGTGTGGCCGAGCGGTTCTAGGCGCTACAGACTGGAACCGCGCGACCACTACGGTCGCAGGTTCGAATCCTGCCTCGGGCATGGATGTGTGTGATGTCCTTAGGTTAGTTAGGTTTCAGTAGTTCTAAGTTCTAGGGGACTGATGACCTCAGATGTTAAGTCCCATAGTGCTCAGAGCCATTTGAACCATTTTTCTCATACGAGCTGTTATGTCATCTTACCATACGTGCGTTGCATCGCTGAATCCAGGTCTGATGTCAGATGTACGTGACAAGAAGTGCAAACATTGAAGCATTACTCTGAAACAGGTGACGCTAACGTCCTGTTTGCCAGTTCCATTAAAAGATGCGCCGTCTCTGGTCAGTGTTCTTCCACTCGCCTTCGCTATTCCTGATTTCAGGTGTCACATGGATTTTGTTCTAATTTGTCTTTACTAACACCTAAACAGCAAGAAGTCGCATTTAGTATTTTTTATTTACCGGTTTCTCTCTTCGGATGAACAAGAGCATCATCAGAATATACGCTGTAAAAGATAAAAACTGAAATAATATGGAAAAGTTAAGGTGATGTTACGTAAAATACACATTCTACTTACAGTATGGTGACTCACGTTAAAACTTGGCTGACAGCACTAAAGACTGCTTTTAAAATTGGCTGACAGCTCTAAAGATTGAACTGGTTGTACTGTAATACATAAACTTATGTTTAAATTACAGTAGCACATGATGACTCTGACAGCGCCAATGATTAAATTGACTGAACAAAAGTACATGCAACGCCCATGACACAGTGTACCCGAAATTTTTTTTTTGGTTCATCAGTCTTCTGATAGGCCCGCCACGAATTCCTCTCCTGTGCCAACGTTTTCATCTCAGAGCAGCACTTGCGACCTAAGTCTTCAATTATTTGCTGTTTGTACTCCAGCTTCAGTCTTCCTCTTCAGTTTATACCCTCTACAGCTCCCTCCAGTACCATGGAAGTAATTCCCTCACGTCTTAACAGATGTCCTATCGTCCTGTCCCTTTTCCTTATCAGTGTTTTCCACATGTTCCTTTCCTCTTCCATTCTGCGCAGAACCTCCTCATTCCTGGCCTTACCAGTCCACCTAATTTACAACATTCGTCTCTAGCACCACATCTCAAATACTTCGATTCTCTTCTGTTCCGGATTTCCCACAGTCCATGTATCACTACTATTCAATGCTGTACTCCAGATGTTCATTCTCAGAAATTTCTTGCTCAAATTCAGACCTGTGTTTGATACAAGTAGACTTCTCTCGGCCAGGAATGCCCTCTTTGCCAGTGCTAGACTGCTTTTGATGTCCTCCTTGCTCCGTCCGTCATGTGTAATTTTACTGTCTAGGTAGCAGAATTCCTTAGCTCAATCTACTTCGTGACCATCAGTCCTGATGTTAAGTTTCTCGCTGTGCTCATTTCTACTACTTCTCATTACCTTCGTATTTCTTAGATTTACTCTCAATCCATACTCTGTACTGATTAGACTGTTCATTCCGTTCAGCAGATCATGTAATTCTTCACTTTCACTCGGGATAGCAATGTCATCAGTGAATCGTGTCATTGACATCCTTCCACCTTGTATTTTAATTCCACTCCTGAACCTTTCTTTTATTTCCATCATTGCTTCTTCGATGTACAGATTGAACAGTATGGGTGAAGAATGCGTCCCTGTCTTACACCCTTTTTAACACGAGCACTTCGTTTTTGGTCGTCTACTCTTATTATTCCCTCTTTGCCCTTGTACATATTGTACTATATTACCCGTTTCTCCTTGTAGCTTACCCCTATTTTTCTCAGAACTCCTAACATCTTGCACCATTTTACATTGTCGAACGCTTCTTCCAGGTCGACTAATCCTATGAATGTGTCTTGATTTTTCTCTACTCTTGCTTCCATTATCAACCGCAACGTCAGAATTGTCTCTCTCGTGCCTTTGCCTTTCCTAAAGCCAAACTGATCATCACCTAGTACCTCCTCAATTACCTTTTCCATTATTCTGTACATTATTCTTGTCAGCATCTTCGATGCATGAGCTGTAAAATGATTGTGCGATAATTCTCGCACTTGTCAGTTCTTCCATTCTTTGGAATTGTGTGGACGACATTTTTCCGAAAGTCAGGTGGTATGTCGACAGATTTATATTCTACACACCAACGTGGATAGTCGTTCTGTTGCTACTTCCTCCAATGATTTTAGAAATTGTAATGGAATGTTATCTATCCCTTCTACCTTATTTGATCTTAAGTCCTCCAAAGCTCTTTTAAATTCTGATACTAATACTGGAACCCCTACATCTTGTAAATCGACTCGTGTTTCTTCTTCTATCACATAAGATAAATCTTCCCCCTCATAGGGGCTTTTAATATATTCTCTCACCCTATCAGCTCTCTCCTCTGCATTTAACAGTGGAATCCCCCTTGCACCCTTGATGTTACCTCCCATGCTTTTAATGTCACCGAAGGCTGTTTTGACTTGCTTGTGTGCTGAGTCTTTCCTTCCGACGATCATTTCTTTTTCGATTTCTTTACATTTTTCATGCAGCCATTTCCTCTTAGCTTCCCTACACTTCCTACTTATTTCATTCCTCAGCGACTTGTATTTCTGTATTCCTGAGTTTACCGCAACATTTTTGTACTTACATCGATCAACCGAAGTATTTCTTCCGTTATCTACAGTTTCTTTGCAGTTACCTTATTTGTACCCACGTTTTCCTTCGCAACTTCTGTAATGGCACTTTTTAGAGATGTCCTTTCCTCTTCTACTGTAGTGCCTACTGAGCTACTCCTTATTGCTCCTTAGAGAAATTCAATCGTATCTTTTCCTCAGTACTTCTGTATCCCACTTATTTGCGTATTGATTTCTCCTGACTAATGACTTAAATTTCTACCTACTCTTCATCACCACTGTGTTGTGATCTGAGTTTGTATCTGCTCCTGGGTACACCTTACAATCCAATATCGGATATCAGAATTTCTGTCTAACAATGATGTAATCTAAATGAAATCTTCCCGTATCCCTGGCTGTTTTCCAAGTGTACCTCCATTGAAACGTCCCCTATGAAAAATTATACAAGACTGTGCTTAACCTGACACACAATATTTTTAGCGCAACGCGATCTGACTTCCAGTAATCCCTACAAAAGAATGGCCCTGACTAACATTAACCTATACCTTTCACAAATCACTTACCTCACAAAAATCTGCGTTACTGGAACTACTGCAACACAGCGAGCGCCACTACTGCCAGCTAAATAAAAGATTCAAACTACGCAAGGCACTAACTACTGATAGGCATAGTTAGCAAATGAAAGATTTTAATAGAGAACAAACAATGTATTTACCTTAATAGTCATAATATATATAGCAGTTCATGACAAATTTCAAAACTCCGCCATCTCTCTCCCCACATCCACCACTGCTGGCGGCTCACCTCCAACTGCACAACGCTACGCGCTGTTCACATCCAGCTGCCGCTGCCCAACACTACAATGGCAGACACCAATGCAAACTAGCCACAGACTGCACACAGCACAGCCAGTGATTTTCATACAGAGCGCTACGTAACGTTGCCAACAAGAAAACATAAACAGCCTACTGACATAGCCCCCATGCTCCCCACAAAAAATTTTACAAATTGTTTTGGGCAGTGGCCAATAATGATTTGATAAAATTTTCCATAATTACAATAACGAAGAAATCAAATGCACACACTTATTGATACAATGTCGGTCAAAAGCTAAAATTTTCTCACAGTCCATAAAGACAGTCCTGATCGTTCATCACAGTAAAATAGCAGTGTTTTTCTCAAAGTCTGAGCAGTAAAAGAAAATGCACACAGAAGTAGTGGATTTCCATGTTGTCTTGAAGAAATAGTGTTGTCCTTCCAATGGAAAGACAGTGCTGACTCTTGACATGCAGACAGGTAATGGGTCACAACAGAGCAAACCCACAGCAGAGTCAGTCGAAATTTTGAAGAGTATTGGTAGGTAGGTCATCACAGAGCAGGCCCACTGTAGTCCTGGTAAAGATTACGGTATGGTGGGCCACCAGAGGTGCAGACCCACTGCAGTCCTTGTAGAAATAATGGTACTGGTGAGTCAGCAAAGGTGTAGACCCACTGTAGTCCTTGTAGAAATAATGGTATTGGTGGGTCATCAAAGATGCAGACCCACTGTAGTCATTGTATAGACGGCCAGCAGCCATCTGTTGCAACTGTGCAGGTGCACAATCACCATCGAAGAGTCTTGCGGAGAATATAGCAAGTCCATAAACCACCACTTGTCCACTCACGAAATTTTTGGAATTGTCCTTAGAACCAGCAATGTTGTTATCCACTCCCTTGCTGAATCATTAACACACGTGCAAACACTATCAGTCCCTACTTCTCACATATTGTCCATATACTATGACCAACAGAAACGTGTGCAGTGAAATGTAACTTACAAGTTGCTTAATTTGATGAACTGGTGTCAATTACAATTTTATAACATGAGAATACAATAACAAAGGTACAAAATACATCATTAAAGAAGATAACAATACAGATAACGTTTGTAGTACAGGATTTACAAAAGAATCGAACTAACATATACATCAGTGTTACAGGAATTATGACATAAGTAAATACATAAAAGATCAGAATAACTTTTGAAACATCAACTTTACACATGAGCATTAAAACAAAACAGAATAAATAATGTCTAAACATATTTACAAGGTAAATAACATATTATTAATGCCAATTATATTTGAGGATAACAGTATTCCTCATCATAGTGAATGTAGCTTAGTATTAGAAGAAGAAAAAATTCTATGAAACTACACAGAGACAGGAAGAAAACAAATACACAAGGGTACACAAACACATAGTGGGATAACACAAAAGGAAAGGACAGGGTTTGTTTTCAGTGTAACATTTGGAACTGCAGTCCAACCCAAAACTTCATTCCATAGATCTTTCGTCTTATTTCAACCTTTGCTTCCACCAAAAAAATCCTATCCAAGCATGCTTTCTGTATTTATTTCACATATTTCTTACCTTATTATTTATTTCCAAGAAAATCCTACCTATATCTGCTTTCTGTACTTTTTTCGTATAACTTCTCAATGCATTTCTTGCAATTCATCGCAACTCATTCTCTTCTATAGTCTACCCCCTCTTAAGCTAACTTAAATCTACTGAGCTCAGATGCTAAACTAAGGGACGAGGCAATGCAGCAGCACAGAACAATTAACACAAACAGCAATGACAAAAAATGGAAATTTGCAAAGCAAGCTACAGTAAACTAAATTACCAAGCAATTCAACATTACAACTAATATGAGCCAATGTGCAGCAACAAGAAAAATAAATCAGTAGTAAAACTAGCTTAACAGAGTAATACAAAGTGAAATTTAGTAGCACTATGCCTGGCAAACAGCAGCAGCAAATGCTATAGCTTATACCTAAACATGACAAAGCTCAAGCAGAAAAAATAGTACACTAAAGACAACAATGCCTATAAGGGAAACATCTATTCACATCTTAATGTTTATGTAATTAAAGTGGTGCACCACAAAAACTAATTCTACAAAAAATTACCAAGTACTTGAAAAGAAAATTATGAATGCAGTTCCTGTGAAGGTAAATGTCTTTTTGTGCTCCCTCATTTTTTGAAAAAAATTATTATTTACTCGATCTGTAGACAGAAAATATTTATATTAGTACATCTATAAAATTTTATTTTAACCAATGCTGCAGTGCCGCTAGAAACTAGATATTAAACAAAATGAGCAATCTCTCAACTAGAAAGACAATGGATGTAAAATGTTTCTCATCATTTCATTAGGCATTTTAGTAAATATCATAAATTAAGAGCTCCACAGTGTAATCATATGTTTTCAAGTTCGAGCGTGTCGTATTTGCGATGCTTTCTACAAAGGAATGTCAATAGCGAGGATAATGGCCTCTTTTCTTTTTTTTTTTTTTGCACCTAATGGCTTTCTTTTGTCAGACGTCTACCTCTCAGCTGGGCGCCTAAAACGCATTACACCAAGGTCACTTACCTTTCTTGCTGAAATATTTACGATGGCAGTTTCCGCCACAGTGACAGTCTCATATAAAAATATTTTAAAGGTCAAGAATTTGGGTTACAAATCTGTAGAAACAAAATCCTATTGATATAACAGTGTTCAAAAAATTTTCGTCGGCATTGTAATACATTCACGCTTTTACATACATTTCATAACTCTTAAAGTACGATTCTTGGTTTCCAACAACCTTTCTCACAAACCAGAGTCCCTAACCACTACTCATTATTCCTTACCTTATTCGTCGACACTTCTTCAATATTTCATCATAACATATGTAGCATAATCAAATAACTCATATAGCATCAGCTTATTGATCATAAACATACCGCAACAGCATAATACACATAGTCATCGTAATAATAACATCATAACACCTCAGTCAACTCTCAAAATCGTCGTCGCTTCCTCCAATAATTTCAAAACCTAAAAAAGATTCTCTGCTCATGTCAAAAGTGTCATCTGCCTCAAAAGTACTTTAAAAATCGTGATCCCGTACCAAATATATCATTCAAAGCTCTCATAATATCACAATGGGTCCGAAAAAATATGAACAGTTCACAAAGTACAGACAAAATACAATTTCGTAAGTGTGAAGTTATCCAACGGTGTAATTACGTAAACATCTGTCACTGCCGTAGTAAAAAAGTTTGTCTCTCTCAGTTAAATGATCAGATAGCTGTGTAATTATGTGTTAGAGAAATATGGTACCAATGTGTAAAGTTGTGTAAGCAAATACCATATTAGCTAGGGCTCATTGTGCTTGCCAAACACATGATACACAAAGTAAGCGTGTACCCCCCTGAGGATTAATGTAATTATACCCTCAAGTGTTACAGATTACAGCAATGGGATGAAATGTATCACGGAAAACTTTCTTTGTAATTCAAAAATCTTGAAAAATAAATGGCTTAAGTACAAAATTAATCTCTCAAATGCGTCTCCTGTAGCGCTAAATGTGCGTCTTGCTGTAAGATAATTCTGTGGAAGTGTCGTAGTTATCGTCCTCTGTAAGCAAAGTTCTGCCGAAGTCAATATACTTACCTCATCATAAACGAAAGTGAAATGCTTTGCGTATGGATACCGTAGTTATTACATACCTTACCGTGATCAAGAAAGCACTATAATCTAACGTATTGTTGTGCTACGAAAAAGGCTGTCTCATTGTAGCTATACCACAAAAGTTACTACTAAAACATGTTTTACTTTCCAGAATAATACAGAAAAACTGTGCAGAAATAAAACAGAAACACTGTAAAAGCAACATTGTATATTGTCACTCATTAGTAGCGTCGTGATAAAATCGTGTAGCTGTCACATAAACTAACCACTGTGTCATCTGGTATCTCACAGAAAGTACTTTAAATCCAGAATGTATTTTCAAGTAAACCAAAATGTTGCATTAAAATCTCATTAGCAGTACTGGTAAATGTTCTAAGTATGTAAGCCTTATAGTCGTTACGTAATCGTGCAACTAACACGCAAGAATGTACACACACAATGACACTGTGACGTCTGTTCACTATAACAATGCATTCGTAATTTCTGTTTAAATAAGTTCTCTTGGTTCTTGATTGGATATTTAACTTCAAACATTGTTGCATATTAACAGATTCTAAGTCCGACAAAGCATACTAGTAATGTAAAGTGAAAAGTTATATGGCAAAGACAAAGTTAAAAAGCAGATTATTTTCAATAAACAGTTTTACATGTGAAATGTGGTATAAACCTTTACTCTTCCTAGTACGCAGAGTTTCAACTTCAACGCAATTATCATGTGGTATATGTCGGATTCTGTAAGGTCCATTGTAAACCAGAAAGAATTTGTGACTCAAGTGTTTCTTCTTATGTGACAATGAATGAGCTTTAATGAGAACTTTCTGACCAATATGTAATTTCTTTGCATTTGCTTTACCGTGTAGTTTTCTCCTTTCGTCTGCTGCAGATTTTATATTTTTAATAGCCAAATCAATTATGTCTTTGTGTCGAAGTTTACGTGTATTTGGGAAAGGTACAAGCTCTCTGATTCTGTTCGGTGGTTCTTCATTCTTCAGTACAAGAGTAGGTGGTAAAGCAGTGGAGTCATGAGGCGTTTCATTCAGCACGTTTTGAAATAAGTGTAAATATCTGTCCCAATGCTGATGCTTTCTCTGACAATAAAGTCTGCAAAGCTTATTGATTTCTTTCATAATCCGTTCGGAGGGGTTACAATGTGGTGAGTGCAATGAAATAAAAACAGGTTTGATTTTATGATTACGAAGCATGCGTGACCAAACAGCAGATCTGAATTGCGGTCTGTTATCTGAAATGACTTTACTAACGTTTCCAACTTCATGTAAGAAATTTTTAACAAAGGCGTTGGATGCAGACCGTCCAGTGGCTTTACGTAACGGAGTGAAAGAAACAAATTTTGAAGTAAGTTCAACAGCGACTAGAACGTACGAAAATCCATTAGATGTTCTGACAAGCGGTCCCAAGAGATCAACAGCAGAAAATTCTTTTAATTTAGAAGGAATAATAGGAAACAATGGAGCACGATGTGAGACAGTAGATGGTTTCGCCTTTTGACAAAGTTTACAAATAGACAAGACTCTTCGAATTCTCTTTTCCATATTGTTAAAATAACAAGTCGTTCGAAGAATATGATAACATTTTCGTGGACCAAAATGTGCGTAGCTGAAATGAATGTACCAAATGAGCTTATTAACAAAATCGTCTGGAATGCAAAGTACCCATAGCTTGTCATCAACAGTGCAGCATTTGAAGAGTATGTTGTTTCTAACCAGGTAATAATGCCGAATCTGTGTGTGTGTCTTTTCATGCCATTTGCTCTTGATGTCTTTCCAAATCGGATCTTTATCTTGTTCATGAGCAATGTCCTTTAAAGATGTGGTGATGAAGTTTCCAAAGGCGACTTTCTGAATGTAAAGAATACTGAAATTTTTCTCGAGGTTGCTTTCTGTGTTACTTTTCTCAAGCCCAGCCGGTGCGCGTGACAGTGCGTCCGCAACAATGTTCTCCTTGCCGGGAATGTAGACTATTGTGAAGCGGAATTCTTGCAGAAACAATGCCCAACGTTTTAACCTGTCATGATTTAATTTTGAAAACATAAGAAATTGTAATGCACGATGATCACTGTATACTTTTACGTGCCTACCAGAAAGAAAGAAACGCAATTTGTTAAATGCCCAAACGATAGCTAAAGCTTCTAAATTCAGTAACGGAATAATTTTTTTCAGATTTTGTTAGCACTCTGCTAGCAAAAGCAAT
This sequence comes from Schistocerca piceifrons, assembly GCF_021461385.2. NCBI lineage: Eukaryota > Metazoa > Arthropoda > Insecta > Orthoptera > Acrididae > Schistocerca > Schistocerca piceifrons. The sequence continues at coordinate 315,191,746 of NC_060141.1, read as the reverse complement.
GGTTTTCTGAACAGTAGTGTCATTTTCTATGACTTCTTGAAATAAATGGGCACCAAGACCGACTTTAGAAGAATCCGTGCTAAGGCAGAAATCTTGTGACAGATCTGGATGAGCTAGTATTGGCGCGTTAAGTAGCGATTCTTTCAAAGAATTGAATTCCAATTGTTCTTGTTCGTCCCAGTTCCAAATAGTATTTTTTCCAGTGAGAGAGCAAAGTTTTGGTGTAACAAGAATTTGCATATTCAGAAAACGACGGTAAAAATTTACAAGACCTAGAAACTGCGGACTTGTTTTTTGTGGATGGAACTGGAATGACTCTTACTGCTTCTAACTTTTCAGGATCCGGCTGAATACCTTCAGAAGAAATAATACGTCCCAAAAACTTCACCTTTGTCCTACCAAATTCAGACTTTTCCAAGTTAACTGTAATTCCAGATTCTGCGAAAATATGTAACACGCTGTTGAGGATGCGATTGTGTTGTTCCCATGAGGCTTCTGCTATCGGAATATCGTCCACATATAAGGTGATGTGACGTTTTAAGAACTCAGGTAATATGGAATTTAGCCCGCGAATGAATGCTGCCAAAGAAATGTTCAAACCAAAAGGAAGTTTCCGAAACTGATAACAAACGCCGAAACAAAGGAAAGCTGTGTATTTTCTACATTCTGGATGAAGTTCGATCTGATAAAAGCTGGATCTGAGATCAATGGAAGACAACACTTTTACACCATTAAAATTTTGAAGAAGTTCTTCCAACGTTTGCGGCCTGTCTGTTTCAGGAATAATGATAGTATTGATTTGTCTAGAATCTAAGACAAGCCTGATCGATCCGTTTTTCTTCTCAACAACATGTAATGGATTGTTGTATGAGCTTACTGCAGGCTCAATAATGCCCTAGTCAAGCATAGATTGTATTTCTGTTCTAACACAGTCCCTATAATGTGCTGGAATTACGTATGGTCTAACACAAAATTTAGTATGCTCACGAACACGAAACTGGTATTGAAATCCCTTGATTGTTCCTGTTGTGTGAGTAAAAACTGTGGAATGTGCTTGTAAAATCTCAAAAAGGTCCTGCCTATCAGTGTCTTTACAATTCTCAATTGTTTGAATTTTATTCTGAATTAACTCATTAATTTCAAATATGCCGTCGATATCAGCCCTGTCAGTACTTGCAGAGTGATTGTTAGTGTCTAGTTCCGTAGAAAATTCCGAACTGTTGTCTAACAGAAGGTAAGGCCGATTAATTTCATCGTCATGGTTTGAGAGCCAATCTTCAAATTTCAAAGCTATTGACTTACCTTCTTTCTCTAAACTTATTTCAGCATTGTGAAAGTTTAAGATTGATTTGTATTCATTCAAAAAGTCTACTCGCAATATAATTCCCGTCGACAATAATGGAACAATGAGAAAGTTCATAGAGAAGCTGTGGCTTTGACAAAAGAATTCTAAGTTGGTTTGTTGGCGTACATCTACACTTATTCCAAAGATTGCACCTTGTAATTTAATGTTACGTAACGGAAGTGTGGGGCAATCGTTCGATTTGTTACGTTTGCTAAAGGCTGTTTCACTAATTACTGAAATGGGACTGCCAGAGTCAAGTACTGCCGTAAATTTTACGTCATTTACTGTAATGTGAATCACAGGATATGCAATGTTGTTATATTTTAGGTTGTGTTCCGGGAGTAAGATGCCCCTAATGTCTTCCATTTTTACGTAATTACTAGCTACGGCAGCTGCGTCGTCAGTTTCATACGTACGTTTTGTGGCTGCCAGTGGTATGAGTCATTGCCTATTGTCTCTTTGTTGGCGCGCATCGTTATTGGGATTTGGAGACCTAACGTCTACAAATTCGCCTTGTCGAGAGGGCCCTGCTCTGTTTGAATCCCGCCAGTTCTGATGCAATTCAGGTCTGTCGTTACGATCGTATCATGTGTCGTCATGTCGGTAGATTCCATAGTTTCTTTCTTGTCGCTCACGTGGTGGAGAATTTCTCCCTGAACCGTAACTGCGCGCTGGACCGTTGCGTCTAAAGTTATTCTGTCTCCCCTGATAATATTTATTTTGGTTCCTATATTGTCTGTTTCTCTGATTATCTCTGTCATAGTCATTACCGCGGAGAGATGATCTTTCCCTGTAATTATTACTACTCTGCCAACGGTTGTCATACAGGTGGTGTCTGTTTTGGTCACGATCTGTGTTGTGAGAATAGCCTTGTCGCGTCCAGTTATTATTTCTTTCATCGTGGAATTGTGACAGATATGACCTGTAATTGTTGTGTTCCTGTTTCCGCTTTCCGCGATTGTCAGTGTCAATTTCTAATTCTTGTAAGAGTCCCTGAAAAGCTTCAGTGTCGTCTTTGCAACGTCCTGCCAAAATAATATGTCGTAAATGTTCAGGCAATTTGATTAAGCAAATGCGGATGAGTTCTGAGGGGCTGTATGGGTTTGACAGGTACTGATTCTTGTGCAACATGTCTTCAAAATATTTCACAAGACTGGAAAATTCAGATTGTTCGAAATGTTTCATCATTATGATGCTATGTTTTACTCGGTCTTGTGTAGCTTGAGACCAATATGCTGAGAGGAAGGCATGATAAAATTCTCTTTCACTGTGACAATCGTGAATGACCGATCGCATTCTTACAGCTGGTTCATTCTCTAAATAGCCACACATAAATTCTAATCTGTGCTCTAATGACCAATTGGGAGGGAAACAATGAGAGAATTGATGGAGCCACGCTTGTGGATGAATGTCGTTGCCAGAATTCTTAAACGTTTTGAATTTACGTGTAGTAATGAACAGCTTATAGTCAAAATCATCACGTCGGCGAGTCGCATGTCGGTCATTGTTACGTCGTGTCGGCGGTTCAATCTCAAAATTCGGTGCACATTGCCAATTTCTTTCATAACTTCCGAAATGCCCTGTGTTATTATTTTGTGGCTGTTCCATATTTCTATGTCCCTCTTCCCGTATTGGGGCGCGAGTGTCCTCTGAAATACTTAATTCTTGTATTACCTGTGTCAGCTGATCTTGTACTTCCCGGATTTCTCTTTTGTACTGTGTATTGATTTGATTTTGATTTTGTTTGAATTTTCTAATTTGTACGCACTCTTCTGTGTCATTAAGGACTACCGGTTTTGTGTCATTCAGATTATCATCTACCTTCGTAGATAAATTATTTAGCTGATCCGAAAGTTCAACTACTTTCTCTGATAATGAACTAATTTCCTCCATGTGTCTTTGTGAACCAATTTTCAGAGTATCTACTGTGTCCTTTAAGTTTTCCTGAGTTTTTGCAAGTTGCGTAACCAAATCGGTAGATTCAACTGAGTCAATTTTAGCTTGCAAGGTCTCATGATTTTCATGAACAATAGTTTGCAGTTCTTTTATGGCTGCTTCATGATTCTGTAATGCATTTTCATGCCGCAAAAAAATAGGTTGAAAATGCTCACAAATTTGTGTTTTTACGTCATTACAGACTCTTTGACATTTCGATTCAATGTTATGTAACTCAGTAGTTAAATCTTCACGTGTTTGTTCAAGCGTGGTGTCTAACTTTTGAAGATTTTGTTCCATTGTGTCTAACTTTTTAAGATTTTGTTCCACTGTGTCTAACTTTTTAAGATTTTGTTCCACTGTGTCTAACTGTTGCTGTGTTTGTCTCTGGTGTTGTTCCATTGTGTCTAACTTTTGAAGCTTTTGTCCCATTTGTTGCATTAATTGTAATAACAATGCACTGGTGTCTGAAACATGTTCCTCAGCGCTTTTCGGCAGTGAATTTGCACCGGCAAATTCGCATTTTGAAAAGCAGAAAATGTGTCTTGACTTATTTGAGAAAACGATGAGGACACAAAACCTGAATCTACAGTATTTGCGAGATTGTGTCCTGTCATTTCGGATTCCTGAGGCGAGCTGTTGCCGACCGATCGATCGATAATGCTTCCCTGTTCACTAATTGTTTCACTGTCTACGCCATTGTTTTGCCGCCCGCTCCATTTCCCTATGCACAATTACCAAATTACTACTTTGAACATTAGTTAATTCATTACACGGTGGCGCTAACACACTGCTTTCGTCTTCACTGCCGTTTCTCAGTTTACTTTGGAGCCCAGTATTACGTTTTTCACACGCCATTATTGTCACAATATTTCACACAACAACACAGAAAAGCACAATTTGAAGAGCAAAAATAAGAGAACACATTAACATAGTACTGAAAATAATATCTAGTTAATTGCAGCTGCGAAATACTTGGTGCAAATCTACATGCATGCCACAACTGTTTTACTGTACAACAATGAAAGACTGCAACTACAAAGGAGATTTTCTCTACAATTACGCGCTAGCAATAAACAAAAGCTACACTAATTACACAAACTACAAGAAAAAATCAGAAGATTCCAGTGAGGTATCCTCGGCTAAGGGTCGCCATATGAAACGTCCCCTATGAAAAATTATACAAGACTGTGCTTAACCTGACACACAATATTTTTAGCGCAACGCAATCTGACTTCCAATAATCCCTACAAAAGAATGGCCCTGACTAACATTAACCTATACCTTTCACAAATCACTTACCTCACAAAAATCTGCGTTACTGGAACTACTGCCAGCTAAATAAAAGATTCAAACTACGCAAGGCACTAACTACTGATAGGCATAGTTAGCAAATGAAAGATTTTAATAGAGAACAAACAATGTATTTACCTTAATAGTCATAATATATATAGCAGTTCATGACAAATTTCAAAACTCCGCCATCTCTCTCCCCACATCCACCACTGCTGGCGGCTCACCTCCAACTGCACAACGCTACGCGCTGTTCACATCCAGCTGCCGCTGCCCAACACTACAATGGCAGACACCAATGCAAACTAGCCACAGACTGCACACAGCACAGCCAGTGATTTTCATACAGAGCGCTACGTAACGTTGCCAACAAGAAAACATAAACAGCCTACTTACAGTGTACCTCGTCTCTTGTGATTCTTGACAGAGTATTCGCTATTACTATCTGAAATTTATTACAGAACTTATTTAGTCCGTCTCCTCTCTCATTCCTTGTCTCAAGCCCATATTCTCCTGTAACCTTTTATTCTACTCCTTCTCCTACAACTACATTCCAGTCCCTCATGACTATTGGATTTTCATCTCTCTTTACGTGCTGTATTACCCTTTCAATATTCTCAAGTACTTTCTCTACCTCTTCAGCTTGCGACGTCGGCATTAATACCTGAACTATCGTTGTCGTTGTTGGTTTGCTGTCGATTCTGGTAAGAACAACCCTATCACTGAACTGTTTACAGTAACACTCTCCCTAGCCTACCTTGCTATTCATAATGAATCCAACTCCCCTTATACAATTTTATGCTGCTGTTGATATTACCCTATGCTCATCTGACCATAAATCCTTGTCTTCCTTCCATTTCGCTTCACTGTCCTCAACTATATCTATATTGAGCCTTTGAATTTCCTTTTCCAGATTTTCTAGTTTCTCTCCCACTTTCAAGCTTCCGACATTCCATGTCTCGAGTCGTAGAATGTTATCCTTTCGTTGATTATTCAGTCTGTTTCCCACCCCTAGGAGAAGAGAGTGTCCTGAACCTCTGTCCGCTCCTCCGTCCTCTTTGACAAGGTCGTTGGTAGAATGAGGGCGACTTCTTATGTAGGAAGTCTTCGGCTGCCAATGCTGATTAATAATCAAAATTTAACCAGTGGCGGGATTCGAACCCGGGTCCGAGGACGGTTTGATTACTAATCAAAGACGCTACCCATAGAAAGCTACAGAAAAAGAAATTTGCGATTTAATTACTTCATTTATGAGCATGTGTGTAGTAATGTCATATCTGTACGCATGTGCTTAGCTTTCTAAAACTAAAAGTACAGTAAATTTAATCTTTGACGCTGTCAATTCCATTATTTACTACTGTACTTTAAACGTACTTTAAATGTAAGTCTAATTTCTATAGTACAGCCAGTTTAATGTTTAGAGATGTCAGGCAATTTAAAATGCAATCTTTAGTGCTGTCAGCCAACTTTAAACTAAGTCACCATACAGGAAACAGAATGTGTAATTTACCTAACGTCAATGTAAGTTTTCCGTATTATCTCAGTTTCTATCTTTTACGGTGTACATTCTTATGATTCTCTTGTTAATTTGAAGAGTGAAATCGGTAAATTAAAAATACTATCTGTGACTTGTGACTGTTTTCAAAATCTTATCTCCTACAGTACTTGGTACTCCTTCTGAAATAGCCTGAGAATGTTGTAAATAGCTTCTGCCTCGTGACACTCCAGTGAAGTACTCCCGAAACTATTTTCATATCCGACGATTATTCGCCGTTAAGTATAATATATTGAGCTCAATCTTTTCATATCGTTTTGCAGCTCTACTCCTAGTTATTCAGTCTACATCAGACATAATCAGCCTTTGTTACCTACCGTCCACCTTTGTATCTCTGTTACCAGTAAAACTTTCTAACCGCCCACTGGTTCCACAGTAATGGTAGTTTATAAAATAGGGAGGTGACTCTGCTTTATAAAACTGAAAAAGCATAGTCTTGGCAGGTTACACCACATAATAATAATTAATTACCAAATACTTTACGGCAAATTTATTTGAAAACCTACTGAAATAGATTTCTGAAACGCCTACCGCCCACCATGAAAACTGGAACTTCCACTAGTGGGCGGTAGGGACCAAGTTCACTACCACTGACTTACATGACAGGTTTTAGATGTTTATCGGCAATGTTGTCACAAAAGAGTAATATTAAGTGAATGGGGCTAGTGATCTGTACAAAAGGTGAAAATACTGTCTACGTCGTTCTGCTTTCCATTAACATCATAAAGTGGCGATGCTTTCCTGTAGACAACATATTCTGCGAAAAACATGACGTCTTTGTGACGGGAAGTGTATTCGAAATTTACGTTTAACGGAGGCTGAGCTGCTGAGGATTTGGAGCAGAGGTCCCCAAATCTGTGGCCAGGGGCGCTATGGTGACAGACGATCATTTTAATTATTCGACGGAAAACCCAAGAAAATTTTGAGTGAAATGTCATGGCAAGTTCGGCAGAAAGGACGTCTAAAAGTATGCCTCTGCAGATATGTCAGACTAAAGATATGGTGACAATGGTATTTAGTTTATTTATTTTGAAAGACGAAATACTGAAAATATTTCAGATGACAAAATGAACAATAGGTGAGGAAATCTGAAAGATTTTTAGGCGTACACAGAGTCGATAGATATGCCGGTGCATGAGCTGTTGCCAATAACTACTGGTGGGGAACTGTCATTCTTTGATAATAACAGTGGATTCATTTCTCTCTATAGGAGACGGCGTCATGAAAAGAGTTACAAAAGCAGTAAACTTGATTCGAGAAATCACTTCGCTACATCACCTTTTTCAGGATCCCCAAGAAAATCTCGAATACTGCAAGATACGTAGCTTAATCTCCATATTCGTAATATATTACAGGGAAGCATATTCATTTATATCAGCAGCGTAGAAAGTAACTTTTGTTGTGCCTACTGTACGGGAGTTACGGGTGGCAACTGTCAGAGCGATCTTCCGTCATTTCCACTCGACTTTTTTCGGGTGTGAACATTCATGGATTGTTATCTTGTCCTAACGCGCACTTGCTTTTTTTATGTCAGGATCATTCTCTCTATTGTGCCCCCTGTGAATATTCGCAGACAAGCTACGTTGCTCTTAAGCCGCTGTTTAGTGACACATAAAATGGAATTCTGTGACGAAGATATACTAATGAAAACGATAAATCAAGTTGTACTTCTGTGGTAGTTAACCGATAATTCCTCAGAATTCAAATGATGAATATTATAAATAATCTTGCTATAGCATAATGTGAATATGGCCTACGTATTTGAGGGACTAAGGGGCTGATAGAAGATGTTTATCTCATTCCGGATAGTGGAGTAAGTTACAAATTCTCAGTACGGACAACATTCTTGCAAAATTTATAACCGACCGCGGAAATAACAATTATCGGGGTGCAAAAAATTAAATTTTGTTCTCCTGTTGGACAGTTTCTGGATGACGTGTTAGGATTTTATCACAAATATAACAAAAATATCGAAAGTATGATTTTGAAACTGCAGGGGAAATACTATCAGATAGCTGCAATAACGTAGCTGTTAATTCGTCTAAAGTTAAGCCAGCTTTTTGCATGTCACTGCTATGGATGAAGTTAAATTGCATCTTCCAAATATGAAAAAAGGTACATGACGTAAAACCTGATTTAACATAATGTGTTATTAACCTTTAATATCTTCAAGGTCAGTATGTAAAACGACTGCAACAGTTTAGTGCAGTTGAGTCACGGTCATCTATTTCATTAACCCTTTCACTTTGCACATAAATGTAACAACTTGAAGAGCTATATAAATTACAGAGTTTTCATTCAAAAGGACAGGACAGGAGATGCTAGAAATTTTGGATCTTCAGAAGGATGGTCTTCTAAATTTCAATGTATGAGATGAGAATTTCTGGGACGTAGTTGACAGATATAAATTTCTGTTCTAGAAAAAGCATAAAGTCGTTATTTGGTTTTATAAACTTGTGTCTTTCATTGCTTTTACAGTGATTACCTCGACTTGCAGATTAACATATTTATGATTACTTACAAGCAAGAACATCGTCATACGAACCAATCATCAATGAAATGCAGTACGAAAAATCACTTTGAGTTTGATATGTAAATGTTTTGGTTTGAGTGCTGTAGGGTGTTAAATTTGCATACATTAATAAATAACTACTTATTTTACTTAAGAATTAAACAAAAAATTTTATTTCAAGAAAATTCCTCTGAGTGTGTGCACAAATCATACATAATAATGTTACCAAGGTTTCAGCTACTACTATAAGCCACCTTCATCCTTATCACTGCTTGTTTTTTTTCCTGAAGTGGCTGGGTGTCCTCATACTTTGGTTACGTGAAAGAATCAGTGGCAAGAGATATCATTACCTTATTTGTGGGATATTTTACATTAATTTTTATTACTTGGCACTGGCGAATCCGATGTAACCTGTCATCGTACCATGGTGCTGCTTACGTAGTGGCTGATGGCTCCTCAGACCTGTCAGAGCATCCTGTTTCCTGGTGTGTAATGTTGATGTCGCAAAGTGGGGCAAATTACGAGCAAGGATGGTCCGCCAGCCAGCAATAACTAGTAATCAATATGGCGAGGTTCTGAAGTCCTCTGCTGTTCATGTCGGATCTTTCCTGATTTTTTGCCTAGGGGTAAGTGGCTGCCTAGCTATAAAATGGGTTTGTTTAATTTGTGTGGTCCAGCTGTAGATGGTTTTAAATGAATGAAATTGTATCAACAATTATTTGGTTAAGGAATGTAGGAGACGAGGTACTGGCAGAAGTAAAGCTGTGAGGACGGGGCGTGAGTCGCGTTTGGGTACCTCAGATGGCTGGCTCTGAGCACTATGGGACTTAACATCTATGGTCATCAGTCCCCTTGAACTTAGAACTACTTAAACCTAACTAACCTAAGGACATCACACAACACCCAGTCATCACGAGGCAGAGAAAATCCCTGACCCCGCCGGGAATCGAACCCGGGAACCCGGGCACGGGAAGCGAGAATGCTACCGCACGACCACGTAGCTCAGTTGGTAGAGCACTTGCCCGCGAAAGGCAAACGTCCCGAGTTCGAGTCTCGGTCTGGCACACAGTTTTAATCTGCCAGGAAGTTTCATATCAGGGCACACACCGCTGCAGAGTGAAAATCTCATTCTGGAAACATCCCCTAGGCTGTGGCTAAGCCATGTCTCCGCAATATCCTTTCTTTCAGGAGTGCTAGTTCTGCAAGGTTCGCAGGAGAGCTTCTGTTAACTTTGGAAGGTAGGAGACGAGGTACTGGCAGAAGTACAGTTGTGAGGACGGGGCGTGAGTCGTGTTTGGGTAGCTCGGTTGGTAGAGCACTTGCCCGCGAAAGGCAAAGGTCCCGAGTTCGAGTCTCGGTCCGGCACACAGTTTTAATCTGCCGGGAAGTTTCATATCAGCGCACACTCCGCTGCAGAGTGAAAAATCTCATTCGGGGATCATTTGGTCAATTTATCATTTCGAGAATTATGACAAAAAGGCTTAACTCTCAATCATATTTCATAAAGGCGTTCTGTGGCAACATCTTGATAAGGCAACCTGTGCAAACGCAAATCTGTTAATCTGACGCAGAGGTTGGAAATACAGAAAAAAAAATAATGCAAGCACTAAGTGGTCGATGTGAAATGAGTTAGTAAAGAATAGCGCTGCTGGAGGCAACACAGAATTGTGGAAGATAGTGCCTCGCACCTATTGTGAGATTTGAAAGCAAACTTTTCATGACTTGCAATATAAATCTTTAGAGTGAAATTCTAAGATGTAACTGATTTGGATTTCCCTATTCTGACGCTGAAGCGGCTCAGTCTCACCATAGTGTAGCTGTGGGTGGCAGAATTGCTGTGACCTCACTGCGTGGGTAGCGCCATCGTACTTTCTTCTAAGTTGGCGACGTTAGTTGAAGGTCTGCGGAGAAGCTCCTTTAGACGACAACGAGGTGAGAAGCGTCAGATGAATTGTCTAGTTACTGTGCGACGGCGACCATCAAGGAGGCCCCGTTACAAGATAGCTCTTATTGGGTTGTCTCTAATTCTTGCGAGCTCCGACTACTGAAAAGGCTTCTCTGAGAACACAGGCCTCCTTCCGTAGAGTACGTTTAAGCTGTTTAACCAGCGAAATTTTTCTAATAGTTTCCTCGCTCTTCTTATATCATTCTTCAGCTAATAAGGGGGCATTCTTCCACCATTACCATACTCTCTGTCACAGTGGGGAAAAATTCAATGTGAACCAACTCGTCCCTCTTATATTATTAAACAATGTTTTTGTGTAAGAGCTGCGCATTCAGCGGCATCCCATTATTTTCAAAGACTTCGGGACTTTCTTTTCACCTTCCTGGTACTACTTCCCAGTGTGAATCTCAAAAGTCGTGCCAGCTTGCGGCCGAGAACAGCGCTTTCTGCTAAGGTTCCCCCTCACTCCATCTCATAAAACGTTTTCGTAAGTGATCGTTGCAGGAACCTTCCTTGTTGCGAAATTCGGTCGGCGGCGCCGCATAGCATCAGAGAATCCCTGCCGACTCTTAGCCTTTGTGTGTAGTTCTTCTCAATGTGACTCACTATCTCTGGTGGATAACCTGGCATACAAATTTCTCAAATTTGCATTGTGTCTGTTCAGGAAATGTTCCAGCTCGAATATCAGCTCGTCGCAACTGTGGAAATGCCTTGTATGCAACTCTTTCTTCATCCGAGGAAAGAAGAAGAAGAAGAAAAAAGGCCACATTCAGTATCACCTTACCCAACTTTCGGCCTGAGTGATAAACCAACTGTTTGTAGCTGCGGATAAGGCGGCTAGGTACATTTGGGTCTGCCTTACATACGTGCATCATTTCCTTGCTATTTCGGTTGTTTTGGTTCCCCTAGCTGCGTGCTAGGATACATTGACGCGGATATTTTAACCCGTTGCAAGACTGCAACTTGCACCTGCAAATAAACAAAAAATAATTACATTACTTTATATTTTTAAGTTTACAATTAAAACATAATTACTACTCATCGTGCTGCTAATTGTGCCCAGATATTGTACCTGTACCCAGATACAAATTTATCTTTAAAAGCCGGTCGGAGTGGCCGTGCGGTTCTAGGCGCTATAGTCTATAACCGCGCGACCGCTACGGTCGCAGGTTCGAATCCTGCCTCGGGCATGGATGTGTGTGATGTCCTTAGGTTAGTTAGGTTTAAGTAGTTCTAAGTTCTAGGGGACTGATGCCCTCAGAAGTTAAGTCCCATAGTGTTCAGAGCCATTTGAACCATTTATCTTTAAAAACTTTCATGGTACCCCCGCAGGTCATACATAGGCCTATGTCACAAAATGGCTAACTCGGTACATGGTTCATGGAGCGTGGTCCAAGGTGGAAGTCGCCTGTCTAAGAGCTTTCATGAGCTGCAACAAATTTATTGTCAGTATTTTATAATTATTTACTGAATTATAAATTTTAAATTTTGTCATAATCTAGAGAGCTATAACCTTATTTAATAAGTTCAACACAATAAGAATAGTATTACAGTTAGAAGCAGTGTCAAATGATACATGCGATCGCATTACAGGACTTAAAGGTCTCATATTCACAATTCATTTAAAATCATTGCTATGTAAACTCTATTCCCATCAGCTGATAAAACAATTAATGTTTGCAGTTACTAACGCTAATGATTGCCAAGAATAAGCTGTCTATTTTGATATTAATTCCTTCCTTTCCCTAGGGACTGTTTTGCTTCTTGTTTTCTCTGTAGTTTAGTTGAGTACGTGATGAGCCAAGTTGGGTGCAGTGGCCCAGGCCAGTGACTAGGTGTTCAGACCAACACCACTGAGGATTGTGGACCGTCTTTCAGAGGAACGTGCGAAGGGTTGAAATGGACTGACGACCAGCGATGCAGCCATTGTTGTTGATAATTCTTCCGGGTTAGATGGCCGTGGTCCATGGAATTCTTCTATTCCTAACGTTTCGTCCAATACTACGTTGGACATCCTCAGCGGTATGGCTGGTCCTGCTGAGTCCAGCCAACAACGTAGTATTGGACGAAATGTTAGGAATAGAAGAATTCCATGGACCACGGCCATATAACCCGGAAGAATTATCAACAACAGTACCATCCGGTCGTGAAAACCTTCATTGTATGATGCAGCCATTGTCAGTAATGGCGTCTGCGAGTCCCATTTCTCCAATTTTTCGCATAATATGGGATCCAGGGCTACATTAATAGTGACTGTACAATGGTATAAAACGATTGGTTATTTTTGCAAAATTTAAGCTAGGAAGGGAGATAATTGTCTTATTAGTTAAATAATGATCGGCCAACATTTTGAAGAGCCTTTTTTTTAGCGGACGGGAATTGCGTGGACATTTAGAGTGGTGAAAGAATGTGTCGGAGGAAGAGGCGCTTTGGCTCGGAACACGGTGGAGAAGATTTCTTCTGGGGATCGTGAGTAAAGCACTTGGTCTAAAGAATTAACCTGAAGATCCAATAGAGAGCTCATTTGACGCAGTGCGAGACAGTCTTCGGCGCTCGCTATGCTTTGTACAACTGAGAACTGAACACCGTGAGAAATCGCAGCTTTGCCGAGCAAAGTGTGAGAATTACTATGTATTTGTAGGTCGGTTGTTAGGATTAAGCACGTTTTGTGAATCCAGTACTTTCTGCGAGGGACTGAAGGCTCATTCACGACTCAATCAGTTACATGTGTAGTTTTCATTCTTATGATGAATTCGAAGAATCACTGCGTGATCACTGTGGATTCATCTTCCCATGATTCACGTGTAGATTACGTCTCATTTCATTCACCTAAACTATCCAGTTCTTTCTGGGACATCAAGGGTTATATAATGCTGTCCGATGTCAACAATTGTTAATTTTCTAATGCTGTGCCTTTTTTATGGTTGAACAGACGCTATAATAATTTGTTATTCATGTACGGCAGCTGGAAACTTCATGACCTATAGGCATTAACGTGGATCATTTTTTCACTTCACATTTAGATATTCACCCAATTTGTTATATTTTACGATGTACAACATCTACGTCTGATGTTTGCCGAGCCGTCAAAGGCGCTGCAGTCATGGACTGTGCGGCTGATCCCGGCGGAGGTTCGAGTCCTCCCTCGGGCATGGGTGTGTGTGTCTGTCCTTAGGATAATTTAGGTTAAGTAGTGTGTAAGCTTAGGGACTGATGACCTTAGCAGTTAAGTCCCATAAGATTTCACACACATTTGAACATTTCTGATGTTTGCTAGAGTCACACCTCTCCTATTAGTTATCCAATGTGCAACACCTTTTATACTACATGCATATAATCCCATGGGGAGCGATCTGACTATCGGCCTAAACAACCAATGCGGATCGTTCTGACATCCAGAATGTGTCTTCGAGCGTAACTCATGACGGCGAAACATCCCAGACTACTAGTGGCGTTCAATAAGTAATTCAACACATTTTTTCCGAAAGTAGGTTGGTTTTATTCTGGATTCTACTACATCATATTATTACCTACTCTTTTGGCTACAAAACCCTATTTTTCAACATTATGTCTGTTCAATTTGGCGACCTTACACCACCGTATTGGGAATGTCTGTACGCCGGCATGGAACCACTTTACTGGTCGATGTCGGAGCCAACGTCATGCTTCATCAGTAACCTTCCTGCCATCCATGTGGTGCGTCCTGCTAAGTGCATCATTCATTGGATGAAGCAGTTGGAAGTCTCAAGGTGCGAGATCTAGGCAGCAGGGTGGACAAGAAAGAACAGTGCAATGAAGTTTTGTGAGATTCTTTCGGGTGCGCAGACTTGCGCGAGGCCTAGCGTCGTCATGGAGAAGGAGAAGTTCGTTTGCATTTCTAAGGCGACGAACACTCTGAAGTCATTTCTCTTTGCGGCCAGCCGGCACGTGGGAAGTCGGATGGGTTTGCGCTACCTTGCGATGATAGCAGACGCCTCGCCGCAGGACTCAACTTGCTTTTGTTTACTGATATATCTACGTAGACATTTTGCAAGCGCCTATGAATGTGCGATGCTCCGGTTTTCCGCCAAAAAGAACTCAAAGACAGTTCACTGCTTGGAACACATCTCCGTTAGAAACGCCTCTTTGATGGCTGCGTACAGGCCCACCAGATGTCGGAAATTCATGAATCTGTAGGGGCTGAAGTGGGAATATTCCATATATTCTACATCAATTAGATTCCTTTCAGAGTATAATTATGCAATAGCTCCATACTTAACAATTAACACAACTGTTCGCGCAACGAAAGATCCGTACCAAAATACTGGAAAGTTGCACAGGTCACACCAGTATTCAAGAAAGGTAGTAGGAGTAATCGACTAAATTACAGGCCCATATCATTAATGTCGATATGCAGCAGGATTTTGGAACATATATTGCGTTGGAACATTACGAATTTCCTCGAAGAGAACGGTCTCTTGACACACAGTCAACAAGTATTTAGAAAACATCGTTCTTGTGAAACATAACTAGCTCTTTATACACACGAAGTGTTGAGTGCTGTTGACAAGGGATTTCAAATTGATTCCGTATTTCTAAATTTCCAGACACTGGTGCGAAAAGTGGCAGTTGACCCTACATAACGAAAAGTGTGAGGTCATCTACATGAGTGCTAAAAAGAATCCCTTAAACTTCGGTTCACGATAAATCAGTCTAATGTAAAGGCCATAGATTCAACTAAATACCTAGGAATTACAATTACGAACAATTTAATTTAGAAAGAACACATACAAATGTTTTGGGGAAGGCATATCAAATATGCGTTTTATTGGCAGAACACTTAGAAAATGTAACAGATCTACTAAAGACACTGCCTACACTACACTTGTCCGTTCCCTTTTGGAATTGTGCTGCGCGGTCTAGGATCCTTACCAGGTAGGATTAACGACGCACATCGAGACAGAAGAAGAACAGCACGTTTCGTATTATCGCGAAGGAGGGGAGAGAGTGTCACGGACATGATACGGGATTTGAGGTGGACACCATTAAAAGAAATGCGTTTTCCGTTGCGGCAGAACCTACCCGCGAAGTTCCAATCACCAACTTTCTCCTCCGAATGCGAAAATACACTCCTGGAAATGGAAAAAAGAACACATTGACACCGGTGTGTCAGACCCACCATACTTGCTCCGGACACTGCGAGAGGGCTGTACAAGCAATGATCACACGCACGGCACAGCGGACACACCAGGAACCGCGGTGTTGGCCGTCGAATGGCGCTAGCTGCGCAGCATTTGTGCACCGCCGCCGTCAGTGTCAGCCAGTTTGCCGTGGCATACGGAGCTCCATCGCAGTCTTTAACACTGGTAGCATGCCGCGACAGCGTGGACGTGAACCGTATGTGCAGTTGACGGACTTTGAGCGAGGGCGTATAGTGGGCATGCGGCAGGCCGGGTGGACGTACCGCCGAATTGCTCAACACGTGGGGCGTGAGGTCTCCACAGTACATCGATGTTGTCGCCAGTGGTCGGCGGAAGGTGCACGTGCCCGTCGACCTGGGACCGGACCGCAGCGACGCACGGATGCACGCCAAAACCGTAGGATCCTACGCAGTGCCGTACGGGACCGCACCGCCACTTCCCAGCAAATTAGGGACACTGTTGCTCCTGGGGTATCGGCGAGGACCATTCGCAACCGTCTCCATGAAGCTGGGCTACGGTCCCGCACACCGTTAGGCCGTCATCCGCTCACGCCCCAACATCGTGCAGCCCGCCTCCAGTGGTGTCGCGACAGGCGTGAATGGAGGGACGAATGGAGACGTGTCGTCTTCAGCGATGAGAGTCGCTTCTGCCTTGGTGCCAATGATGGTCGTATGCGTGTTTGGCGCCGTGCAGGTGAGCGCCACAATCAGGACTGCATACGACCGAGGCACACAGGGCCAACACCCGGCATCATGGTGTGGGGAGCGATCTCCTACACTGGCCGTACACCACTGGTGATCGTCGAGGGGACACTGAATAGTGCACGGTACATCCAAACCGTCATCGAACCCATCGTTCTACCATTCCTAGACCGGCAAGGGAACTTGCTGTTCCAACAGGACAATGCACGTCCGCATGTATCCCGTGCCACCCAACGTGCTCTAGAAGGTGTACGTCAACTACCCTGGCCAGCAAGATCTCCGGATTTGTTCCCCATTGAGCATGTTTGGGACTGGATGAAGCGTCGTCTCACGCGGTCTGCACGTCCAGCACGAACGCTGGTCCAACTGAGGCGCCAGGTGGAAATGGCATGGCAAGCCGTTCCACAGGACTACATCCAGCATCTCTACGATCGTCTCCATGGGAGAATAGCAGCCTGCATTGCTGCGAAAGGTGGATATACACTGTACTAGTGCCGACATTGTGCATGCTCTGTTGCCTGTGTCTATGTGCCTGTGGTTCTGTCAGTGTGATCATGTGATGTATCTGACCCCAGGAATGTGTCAATAAAGTTTCCCCTTCCTGGGACAATGAATTCACGGTGTTCTTATTTCAATTTCCAGGAGTGTACTTTGTTGACGCCGACATGCACAGGGAAAAACGATTATCATAATAAAATAAGAGGAATCAGAGCTCGCACGGAAAGATATATGTGTTAATTTTTTTCGCGCGCTGTTCGAGAGTGGAATAACAGTTAATTATTGTGAAGGTGGTTCGATGAACGCTGTGCCATGCAGTTAAGCGTGATTTGCAGAGTATGAACATAGATGTAGATGAGGATGTAGGTGTAGATGTCCCACAAATAATTCCGTGTTATTTCAACTGAAATAGGCCGAGAAATAAAATGTGTTGCATTACTTACTGAACGCCTCTCGTATATTCATTCAGTGTTAGAGAATAAGATGTCTTAACATTACTTACAAAAATCTTTACACATAATTTTAAACCTTTACGAAACTTTTTCTCGCAGACCTCTCCAGAAAATGATTAGAGGAAAAAGTTTATCGCTTACTACATTTTCGCTGTTGATGCAGTAAAGCTTCAGCATCAGGGATAATGTTTCGATTTATTACTTCTGTACTACTACTTCTATTAAAAACATGTTTTGTAGACAATATGCTTATGTATCACTGAATGTATCTGCAAAACTATGTCACTCTTCGGCACATAGTTCAGGAGATACGACGTGATAAATGTTAACGTGCGTGAAGAACTATCTATTGCTTAAAGATGCCCAAATTACCCTAACTGTATTCACAGGTGTTTGATCATGGGACCACTTAGCGACTTCCAACAAACTTTAAACGTAATTTAAAACCTTAACAGAACTTCTTCATGCTTAACGTTAAATACGCCGAGTGGAGTGATGCCCAGTGGCGCCACACCACCTCTCCTCCGAAGAAAACGTTCAAAGCCGCACGATCGGCCGGTAAAGTGATGGCGACGATTTTCTGAGGCGCTGAGGGGGTTATTCTCTTTGATGTCTTCTGTGACGCTGACGGGGTTATTCTGTTTGATGTTCCATAGAAAATTGGGGAAACAACTTCAGCGAGTTCGTCGCCACAAAAATGCAACGCAAAGCGTCATATAAGTTTGCGCACCTGAGAACATCTCACAAACTTCACTGGACTATTCTTCCGCATCCATCCTACAGCGCAAATCTTGTTCCTTCCGACTTTAATATGTTCTGCCCAATGAAGGATGCATTCCGTGAGAAGCAATACGTGGATGATGGGGAGGTTATTGATGCAGCAAGACGTCGATTCCGACATCAACCAGTAGAGTTGTACCGTACCGGCATACAAGCCTCCAAGTAAGGTGGCACAATGTCGTCACACCGAAAGGAGATTATGTTGAAAAATTGGAATTTGTAGCTAGAACAATGGGAACAATATGGTGTACTGAAATCCTGAAAAAACTTACCTGCTTCGAGAAAAAAAAGTGTGTTGCGGTTCTTATTGAATTTCCCTCGTATTTAACACGTTGAAAGGGTCTAACAAAAAATGTATCCTTTTATTCTGTGAATGTATCAGTGAGAAGATTGTTCTAAATTAATTATTCAGCAAACTTGCATCTTACTGCGTCTGTGAACTTGTTTCTTGCACTCCTCAAATTTGCCAGAAATGCAACATGTATTTGACTCAGCAATCAAGTTTAAGAGAATAATGTCGGTTGTACAATGGCATTAAGATGGTATTGGAAAATTAACTTTTGGCCCTGATGTTTACTTGGTTCTTTCACTGGTGCGTAACATTAGTTTACTACTCATTTTCATATTCAATACAACCAAACGATGTGGATTATGATTCCGGCTATTAGATTTAAACACAATGTTGATCTCAATATATATGTTGTGTTCTCCAACAGTTTATTGGACGCAACTTCTTCTACAATACAATAGCTGGCTGTTCAATAGATGTAAACGTCCGTCGATCTAGACGGAGATGTGGTTCCTCTTGGTCGGCTGGTATAGCGCCCTAGGTGATATCTTCTCGGAGACTCTGCTATAGCGGTTGCCATTAGCAGCGGACTGAGACTGGTCTGCCTTTGACTGGCCGGGCCTATATAGTGAGCTGGAGCCAATAGAAAGCCGGCGTAGGAATCCGTGGCCGAATATGTCACGGCTACCTCTGCAAGGAAAGGTTCCTATTAATCGACTGGAATCCTCGGCGTGTTTTCCTGATGTCTTCGCCTGTTTGGCTGTTGGTTTGTTTCCCTCATAGCGTGGCTGCTATGCAGTGCTGCCTGCCATTTAGGGGAACCCGATGGCAGACAGTACAATGTATATTGTTAAAATTTTAAGTCATACACAAAACCTACCGATTCAAACATTTTCGTAGCACGAATCACTCTTACAAAAAATTTTACAAAACGCTTACTGTGTCAAACCTTGGACATACAAATCCTAACTCTGAACATTATCTAACAAAAACCAATTTTTAATGATTATATATCTTCTCTCATTTACGTGCTAGAGTTTGGTCAGGGGCAGCGACCTACCAGCCAGAGAAGCGCCACACTCTCTGCAGCAGAGACGACTCTGGCCGCGGTCGGTGGTCGCCGGTAGCGTCCCGTGCGACAGGCGACCTTGGCAGGTGTGGCCCGCCTCACGACAGGGGCGGTGGAGCAGGGCGCGAATCTGTCTGGCTGGTGGCGCGCCGCAACAGGTGCCGGCGCCATGCGGCTCACGTCCGGGGCACTCGGCCGGCCGTGACGCGGCGCGCCTGCCACCAGCCGGCGCCTGCCCTGCTCTGCCCTCACCCGTCAATACCGACTGCCGAGACACTTCCTACACAACTCCGTGGAAAAGCCGGCCACACCGAAAATGTCACTGCTCAGATCACCTCCACCATTTTCTTCGTTAGCACAGCTTTGTCTACCAAGTTAATGAGTTGTTGTTGTTGTGGTCTTCACTCCTGAGACTGGTTTGATGCAGCCCTCCATGCTACTCTATCCTGTGCAAGCTTCATCATCTCCCAGTACCTGTTGCAACCTACATCCTTCTGAATCTGCTTAGTGTATTCATCTCTTTGTCTCCCTCTACGATTTTTACCCTCCACGCTGCTCTCCAATGCTAAATTGGTGATCCCTTGATGCCTCAGAACATCTCATACCAACTGCACCCTTCTTCTTGTCAAGTTGTGCCACAAACTCCTCTTCTTCTCAATTCTATTCAAAACCTCCTCATTAGTTATGTGATCTCCCCATCTCCCCATCTAATCTTCAGCATTCTTCTGTAGCACCACATTTCGAAAGCTTCTATTCTCTTCTTGTCCAAACTATTTATCGTCCATGTTTCACTTCCATACATGGCTACACTCCATACAAATACTTCCTGACACTTAAATCTATACTCGATGTTAAGAAATGTCTCTTCTTCAGAAACGCTTTCCTTGCCATTGCCAGTCTACATTTTGTATCCTCTCTACTTCGACCATCATCAGTTATTTTGCTCCCCAAATAGCAAAACTCCTTTACTACTTTAAGTGTCTCATTTCCTAATCTAATTCCCTCAGCATCACCAGACTTAATTCGACTACATTCCATTATCCTCGTTTTGCTTTTGTTGATGTTCATCTTATATCCTCCTTTCAAGACACTGTCCATTCCATTATCCTCGTTTTGCTTTTGTTGATGTTCATCTTATATCCTCCTTTAAAGACACTGTCCATTCCGTTCAACTGCTCTTCCAAGTCCTCTGTCTCTGACAGAATTACAACGTCATCGGCGAACCTCAAAGTTTTTATTTCTTCTCCATGGATTTTAATACCTACTCCAAACTTTTCTTTTGTTTCCTTTACTGCTTGTTCAATATACATACTGAATAGCATCGGAGAGAGTCTACAACCTTGTCTCACTCCCTTCCCAACCACTGCTTCCCTTTCATGTCCCTCGACTCTTATAACTGCCATCTGGTTTCTGTACAAATTGTAAAGAGCCTTTCGTTCCCTGTATTTTACTCCTCCCACCTTTAGAATTTCAAAGAGAGTATTCCAGTAAACGTTGTCAAAATCGTTCTCTATGTCTAGAAATGCTAGAAACGTAGGTTTGCCTTTCGGTAATCTAGCTTCCAAGATAAATCGTAAAGTGAGTATTGCCTCACGTGTTCCAATATTTCTACGGAATCCAAAATGTTCTTCCCCGAGGTCGGCTTCTATCAATTTTTCCATTCGTCTGTAAAGAATTCGCGTTAGTATGTTGCAACTGTGACTTATTAAAGTGATAGTTCGGTAATTTTCACATCTGTCAACACCTGCTTTCTTTGGGATTGGAATTATTATATTCTTCTTTAAGTCTGAGGGTATTTCGCCTGTCTCATACATCTTGCTCACCAGATGGTAGAGTTTTGTCAGGACTGGCTCTCCCAAGGCTGTCAGTAGTTCTAATGGAATGTTGTCTACTCCCGGGGACTTGTTTCGGCTTAGGTCTTCGAGTGCTCTGTCAAACTCATCACGCAGTATTATATCTCCCATTTCATCTTCACCTACATCCTCTTCCATTTCCTTAATAATGCCCTCAAGTACCTCGCCCTTGTGTAGACCCTCTATATACTTCTTCCAAGTTTCTGCTTTCCCTTCTTTGCTTAGAACTGGGTTTCCATCTGAGCTCTTGATATTCATACAAGTGGTTCTCTTTTCTCCAAAGTTCTCTTCAGTTTTCCTGTAGGCAGTACCTATCTTACCCCTAGTGAGATACGCCTCTACATCCTTACATTTGTTCTCTAGCCATTCCTGCTTAACTATTTTGCACTTCCTGTCGATCTCATTTTTGAGACGTTTGTATTCCTTTTTGCCTACTTCATTTACTGCATTTTTATATTTTCTCCTTTCATCAATTAAATTCAATATTTCTTCTGTTACCCAAGGGTTTCTACTAGCCCTCGTCTTTTTACCTACTTGATCCTCTGCTGCCTTCACTACTTTATCCCTCAAAGCAACCCATTCTTCTTCTACTGTATTTCTTCCCCCCATTCGTGTCAAGGTTCCAGCTCCTTAAATTCCCCCCTTTTTGCAGTTTCTTCTGTTTTAATCTACAGTTCATAAGCAACAGATTGTGGTCAGAGTCCACATCTGCCCCTGGAAATGTCTTACAATTTAAAACCTGGTTCCCAAATCTCTGTCTTACCATTTGATAATCTATCTGAAACCTTCTCCAGGATTATTCCATGTATAGTTAATGTGCATACAGTCGCAAATGTAGTGTTTGCCATTAAATCTTGAGCAACAGGAAGGATAGCAAATTATGAAATTTTATTTATTGTACCTATACATTGTAGTTCTAAGAATACATGATGAGATTCTTGAGTAGTTTATGGATATACAAGGTACGAAATTGTCTGCCTTTGCAGTTGAACGGTCTGCGTGTCTGACTATGCAGTGGATCCGGGTTCGATTCCCGGTACGGTACTTGGTGGGAGGACCGGAACATGGAGCACTCAGCCTCGTGATGCCAGCTGACGATCTGCTTGAGCGAGAACAAAAGACTCCAAGGTCTGGAAAGTTGATAAGGGCTGGGGAAGCTGTGGAGAGTGGTCAGTAACGAACAGTCTGACATGGCCAACAGAGGAGCCTTAGCTTTAGGATGGGAAACTAGGTACACAGTGCTGCCACCTCTGGCAGCAACAATGAGTCTAATCCCGCTGGGGGTCACATTGACGGATGCGAGTATTTCAGAGCAAGCTGTTTCAGCTCCATGCCAGAAATCATCAGCCGTAGTAGCTGGCGCGTGGTTGTGGGCCAGTTACTCGGCAGCTGGACAACGTAGTTACCAGGTGTCAGTGGAACACTCTCTGCATCGAGACAGGCCGGGATAGCAGAGGCAATGTGAGGCATTATCTTGTTGAAAGGTAAAGTTGCAGAGATCTCGATGGTAAGGCACAACCACAGGTCTTTTTTTAACATTTCAGACATGTAATGTTTGCTATCTAAATTATCAGTTATGTGAACCAAGGATGATCGTCTTGTGTATCCAGTGCACGCCGCATACCACCACGCGAGGGGCTGTATCCCCATAACAATGACGACTGCAATCTGGATCCGTTAGTTCTGCTCAGAGCCTGCAAACACCGATATGTTCATGCTGCATCGTGACGTTGTGGGCAGCAATAGGATTCTCCTATGAAGACGGTGCGGTGCCACTGTAAGGTCCAGTTCTGTCACTGGGGTACCACTGTCAGCGCGCCTCGCTCTGCTGCAGCGTCAGGGCAGTGTGCAATAGGGGTCGCCGGCCTGACGCACTGAGGTTCTCCAGGCATCGTCGCATTAACCGTGAGGATACTTGTCTTCCTGCAAACAAGCCCCTTCCTGATGGAAATTACGTGACGTGGCTGTGTGGAACATCATGGTCGAGCGAACAGTACATCTGTACATTACGGCCATAGAAGTTTTGCATGGCGTTGAGTAAGATCATCTTGAATCCATGGATTACATATTCGCTAGATAGTCGTGGGATCCCGACACATGCTGGCATTAATATCAAGCTTAGATTTCTCAATTTGTGCTTTACTGGAAGCTGAGACAACAGCCGATATATACTTTAAAATGTCAAGTAAACCGGCAGCTGTAATTTCCTAAATTTCCAATAAACTGGAGGTGGAATTATAGGTGTCGGTGTTCTTGACAATTTTAACAGTAAAATGGTACGCTAAATCACAGTCTTATTGCCTACTATCGCTGATGAATTCAGACACGTGCTGGTGGACATTTCTCCATTTTACACGAAACATAACACGATGTTCTCTCCAAATGTGTTCATTTGGTTACCAAAATTCGAACAAGAGAGCTATACAAAAATTGGACATGGGACGGCAGTATGGATCGAACCCAAGGCAAAGGTTGATCAGTCTCTTATGCTATTATATATGCTATTAGAAAAACTGACGCTAATTGTATCTGGCAAGCTGCTTGAATTCACGCGCAACGGCGTGATTGGCTAACTTCAATGATAATTAATTCAGAAACGGTACGACGTATCGAATTTTTTCTTAACATTTATTTCTCAGCACAAGTTACCCTTCAGCACCCTTAAAAGCTTCTCAGACTGTTTCTGACCGTCCTACATAACATGTGTGTGTGTGTGTGTGTGTGTGTGTGTGTGTGTGTGTGTGTTGCTTCCTATTATCGATTGCTCCTTGCCCATCCGTCTCCAAATGGGAGATCTCAAGTTTCCATAGCTTTATCTATGCTCTTACTGGTCTGCTTCTTTCTCTTCATCCAGGGGTATCCACTCCCATACTCCTTTCGGCTATCTTGTGCCATCCAGTCTTTCAATACGCCCACACTCGAATAGCCTTCTACTTTTAATTCTGTCGAAAATAATCTTTTCAACTTCCATTTTCACCTTTACTTCCTAATTTTTTATGTGACCTAATCTTGATACTCCTCTTATTTTCCTGTAGTGGTCCATTTCCGTTTCAAGAAATCTCTGTCTATCGCTTTTAATAATTACGAAAAGGCCATCTTTACACAACTGGTGTATCCAGTGTAAAAATCTTTCACTGCTGATACGTATGTCTTAAAGACACCATTCTTTAACATGCTCTCCAACAACTTGCTTAGTGAGACCTTATCGTACGATTTATGTGGATCCACGAATACGAAATGGGTATTCTGATCTCAGTCTATTCTTTTCTCTTTCAAATTTCGTAGAGCAAATGTTTCGATAATACAGGAGCGCCCAAGTGGAAACCCGTTTCGCTTTTCTGTCTTCACTATCTGTTCCTCTATCCGCTTCTTTAGGAGTCTGCCGTACATTTTATTCGTTGAAGGCGTGAAACTAATCCCTTTGCAATTCTTACGTTCTGTCCGGCCATCCTTTTTATGTATGGAAGTGATATAAGTGTTTTTCGATTCATGAGGAATTTGATCACCTTTTAAACGCTTATCAAAGGCCATTGCCATTATCTCTGAAAGAACTGTGGGTGTAGCTTTTATAAGTTCAATACTTATGTTGTCTGGTCCCAGAGTTTTACTAGCCTTCATTTATTTCAGCGCACATACTACTTTATCGTGGCTCATTGCTAGTACCTTCTTAGACACCTGACTTTTCTGCTACAATATTCTACAGCTTTTATTTTCGACCCTATCTTCTCTCAACAATTCCTAATAATAATTCACCCAAGAATTCACGCATATTGTATTGATACCAGCCAATCTCTATTCTGCGTCCCCATCGCTTTGAGTATTTTCCATGATTTATTGGCTCATGTATTGGCTCTACAAATACTTCTTCATTACATACTTTTTGACAACACTCTTCTTTTATTTCATTTATCTTTTGGGGTCCGTGGAAGACAGAATGGGTCGAGGAAAGCCACGAACAAGTTAGAAGGGATATGGAGG
Source organism: Schistocerca piceifrons (assembly GCF_021461385.2). Lineage (NCBI taxonomy): Eukaryota > Metazoa > Arthropoda > Insecta > Orthoptera > Acrididae > Schistocerca > Schistocerca piceifrons. Next base: position 315,166,361 of record NC_060141.1, on the reverse strand, counting down.
CGATGGGTCCGAGAAAACAAAATGGACCCCGAAAGCCAGGAACAGAAATAATTGATGGAGGAATGTAAAGAATGCGTATGGTCTTTCAAGACAATGCGACTGTTAAGAAGAAGAAGAAGAAGCTTCTTCTGCGCAGCGCTGTCTCTCTTTCCGTATTGTGTGCTAAGATCCTCATCCAATTTGGCACTGACCTATTTCTGATATGCTTCTTTTTTCCCTCCTCTTTCATTGGGAAAAAGATGACATTGGACAGTCCGAAAGTGTGATTAACATGTTCGAGACGGCTGTTGAGCTAATTCTTTACTATATTACCAGCTTTATACACTGATTTATTAGGACACTTACTGAGTTCAGTCTTATTCTCGTTGCAGAAAAGTAGGAAATCTGTATCTACCATCTACAAATGTAGTATATTTACAAGTTTTTGAAAGTAAGTCCACTAAAACAAATATTAACCACTCCCATAAAAGAACGCAGTGCTCTCCTTGGAGCTCTGTAGGTAGTGCAAAATTTGCACCAGGTGGTAACGTGTCCCTTCACTGGTGTCATAAGTCATGCCAGTCCGTTACACACTGAAGCGTCAAAGAAACTAGTATAGGGATGCATATTAAAATACAGAAATATGTAAACAGGATGCAGTAGGTAACGCCCATATAAGACAAAAAGTGTCTGGCGCCGTTGTTAGATCGGTTACTGCTGCTACAATGGCAGGCTATCAAGATTTAAATGAGTTGGAACGTTGTGTTACAGCCGGCGCACGAGCGATGGGATACAGCATCTCCGAGGTAGCGATGAAATGGGGATTTTCCCGTACGACATTCTAAGAGTGTACCGTCAATATCAGGAATACAGTAAGACATCAAATCTCCGACATCGCTGCAAGAACAGGACCAATGACGACTGAAGAGAATGGTTCAACGTGACAAAAGTGCAACTCTTCTCAAATGGCGGCAGATTTCATCGCTGGGCCAGTGCTAGCGTCCGAAATATTCAACGCAACATCATCGATATAGGCTTTAGGAGCCGAAGGCCCACTCGTGTATCCTTGATGACTGCACGACACAAAGCCTTACGCCTCACTTGGGCCCGTCATCACCGACGTTGGACTGTTGATGATTGGAAACATGTTGCTTGGTCGGACGAGTCTAGTTTCATATTGTATCGAGCGGATGGACGTGAATTGGTATGGAGACAACCTCATGAATCCATGCACTCTGCATGTCATCAGGGTACTGTTCATGTTGGTGGCGGCCCTGTAATGGTGTGGAGCGTGTGCAGTTGGAGTGATATAGGACCCCTGATACATTTAGAATCGACTCTGACAGGTGACACGTCCGTAAGCATCATGTCTGATCACCTGCATGCATTCATGTCCATTGTGCATTCCGATGGACTTGTGCAATTCCAACAGGACAATGTCACACTCCACACGTTCAGAATAGCTACAGAGTGGCTCCAGGAACACTCTTCTGAGTTGAAACACTTCCGTTGGCCACATAACTCCCCCAGACATGAAAATTATTGAGCATATCTGGGATACCTTGCAACGTGCTCTTCAGAAGAGATCTCCACCCCCTCGTACTTTTACGATATGGACTGCCCAGCAGGATTCAAGCTGTCAGTTCTCTCCAGCACTACTTCAGACATTAGTCGAGTCCATGCCACATCGTGTTTCGGCACTTCTGCGTGCTCGCGGGGGCCCTACACGATATCAGGCAGGTGTACCGGTTTCTTTGGCTCTTCAGTGTACGAAATCAGCACAATTATATGGGTCACCCTCGAGATCTGAAAGACTGACATAAGGTAGCTATCGTCGTTGTACATGTAATTCATCACATCCTGAATGAAACTGCCGTATTTACTGGTGTAGCAGACGTGTCTACGTGGTGAGCAACTCTCAGGCATGTAATAGTTGTACTGAATATGTCCTAACCAATAGTGACCGGAGACGAGTGACACAGGTTGTCATTGACAATCGGTTTGTTCCGCGAAACTAATTGCTGCTCTCAATGATTGCAAATATGTGTCATCCAGTTTCCAAACTGACACTGCGGAGGGAACGGCAGGCAATAGACAGACATAAGCAACCGAATACCTCGCAAAAGGGCGCAGAGTACATAACGCAGCACGTCTCCAATTTGCATAGCAACACAGAAACAATGGGTGACTGCTGATGTTAGTGATGGTTGACAAGTCACAGTTTTGCCTCTCTTCGAACGATGCGAGGCGTCAAGTGCAGCGTCGGCCTAGTTTGGTGGCCCGTCTTGGTGGTGCTCACTACAAGACTCGAATTGTGCCCAGGCAGCCAAGACAATAGAATTTTATTCCTTGCGCCGAGAGTACAAAAAACGTTTGATTCTGGGTTGCAACTGAAATGGTTTCGGAATGTAGGAAACTAAAAGGTCGACCTCATCGTTCGAAAATTTGCCACGAACACAATAACATTTCTCGAATGACAAGCTGAGCACATAGTCCGTTGCTATATAGAAACGCTTTCTGTATGTGAGGTAGGTTTCAATGATGTGCACTGCTCTCTGACGAATAAGCTCGTGGAACATCTGATGTGGAGTGCTGACATCGAGACTGGAACTCGCATTCACTGGCGAGCTGCTGGACAGCGTTCTTATAAAGCAGCCTGGCGGATGAATACTGGGAAGTATCACGTGGCTCCCAGAAGCAGCTAGTGGCGCCAACAGCTGCAGGTGCTGCAACGGTTGGCGCAGGTAGGATGAGCTGTGGTTGAGTTAGAGGCGTCTTGACTGGGGAAGGGGAGAGGGGGGGGGGTAAGGATCCCAGTACTCTTTAGTGTGGTGTGGTTGGATCGTGAGGTCCCAGCCAGATGCCACCACAATAAGATGTATAACCCGCTGTGTGTACTGACCAAGTGTTACCATTTCCTCTACATCTTCACGTTGAATATGCTGCAGACACTCCGTCTTCCTCGATGACAACGCAAGTATTCACAGAGCTACACGCATACATTATTACTGGTTTGATGCAGCTCTCCATGCTACTCTATCCTGTGCAAGCTTCTTCATCTCTCAGTACCTACTGCAACCTACATCCTTCTGAATCTGCTTAGTGTACTCATCTCTTGGTCTCCCTCTACGATTTTTACCCCCCACGCTGCCCTCCAATACTAAATTGGTGATCCCTTGATGCCTCAGAACAGGTCCTACCAACCGATCCCTTCTTCTGGTCAAGTTGTGCCACAAACTTCTCTTCTCCCCAATCCTATTCAATACTTCCTCATTAGTTATGTGATCTACCCATCTAATCTTCAGCATTCTTCTGTAGCACCACATTTCGAAAGCTTCTATTCTCTTCTTGTCCAAATTATTTATCGTCCATGTTCCACTTCCATACATGGCTACACTCCATACAAATACTTTCAGAAATGACTTCCTGACACTTAAATCTATACTCGATGTTAACAAATGTTTCTTCTTCAGAAACGCTTTCCTTGCCATTGCCAGTCTACATTTTATATCCTCTCTACTTCGACCATCATCAGTTATTTTGCTCCCCAAATAGCAAAACTCCTTTACTACCTTAAGTGTCTCATTTCCTAATCTAATTCCCTCAGTATCACCAGACTTTATTCGACTACATTCCATTATCCTCGTTTTGCTTTTGTTGATGTTCATCTTATATCCTCCTTTCAAGACACTGTCCATTCCATTCAACTGCTCTTCCAAGTCCTTTGCTGTCTCTGATAGAATTACAATGTCATCGGCCAACCTTAAAGTTTTAATTTCTTCTCCATGGATTTTAATACCTACTCCGAATTTTTCATTTGTTTCCTTTACTGCTTGCTCAGTATACAGATTGAATAACATCGGGGAGAGGCTACAACCCTGTCTTACTCCCTTCCCAACCACTGCTTCCCTTTCATGTCCCTCGACTCTTATAACTGCCATCTGGTTTCTGTACAAATTGTAAATAGCCTTTCGCTCCCAGTATTTTACCCCTGCCACCTTTAGAATTTGAAAGAGAGTATACCAGTCAACATTATCAAAAGATTTCTCTAAGTCTACAAATGCTAGAAACGTGGGTTTGCCTTTTCTTAATCTTTCTTCTAAGATAAGTCGTAGGGTCAGTATTGCCTCATGTGTTCCAGTATTTCTACGGAATCCAAACTGATCTTCCACGAGGTCGGCTTCTATCAGTTTTTCCAATCGTCTGTAAAGATTTGGTGTTAGTATTTTGCAGCTGTGGCTTATTAAACTGATTGTTCAGTAATTTTCACATCTGTCAACACCTGCTTTCTTTGGGATTAGATTTGTTATATTGTTCTTGAAGTCTGAGGGTATTTCGCCTGTTTCATACATCTTGCTCACCAGAAGGTAGAGTTTTGTCAGGACTGGCTCTCCCAAGGCCGTCAGTAGTTCCAATGGAATGTTGTCTATTCCGGGGGCCTTGTTTCGACTCTGGTCTTTCAGTGCTCTGTCAAACTCTTCACGCAGTATCGTATCTCCCATTTCATCTTCATCTACATCCTCTTCCATTTCCATAATATTGTCCTCAAGTACATCGCCCTTGTATAGACCCTCTATATACTGATTCCACCTTTCTGTTTTCCCTTCTTTGCTTAGAACTGGGTTTCCATCTGAGCTCCTGATGTTCATACAAGTGGTTCTCTTATCTCCAAAGGTCTCTTTAATTTTCCTTTAGGCAGTATCTATCTTACCCCTAGTGAGATAAGCCTCTACATCCTTACATTTGTCCTCTAGCCATCCCTGCTTAGCCATTTTGCACTTCCTGTCGATCTCATTTTTGAGACGTTTGTATTCCTTTTTGCCTGCTTCATTTACTGCATTTTTATATTTTCTCCTTTCATCAATTAAATTCAATATTTCTTCTGTTACCCAAGGATTTCTACTAGCCCTCGTCTTCTTACCTACTTGATCCTCTGCTGCCTTCACTACTTCATCCCTCAAAGCTACCCATTCGTCTTCTACCGTATTTCTTTCCCCCATTCCTGTCAATTGTTCCCTTATGCTCCACCTGAAACTCTGTACAACCTCTGGTTCTTTCAGTTTATCCAGGTCCCATCTCCTTAAATTCCCACCTTTTTGCAGTTTCTTCAGTTTTAATCTACAGTTCATAACCAATAGATTGTGATCAGAGTCCACATCTGCCCCTGGAAATGTCTTACAATTTAAAACCTGGTTCCTAAATCTCTGTCTTACCATTATATAATCTATCTGATACCTTTTAGTATCTCCAGGGTTCTTCCATGTATACAACCTTCTTTTATGATTCTTGAACCAAGTGTTAACTATGATTAAGTTATGCACTGTGCAAAATTCTATCAGGCGGGTTCCTCTTTCATTTCTTAACCCCAATCCATATTCACCTACTACCTTTCCTTCTCTCCCTTTTCCTACTACCGAATTCCAGTCGCCCATGACTATTAAATTTTCGTCTCCCTTCACTATCTGAATAATTTCTTTGACCTCGTCATACATTTCATCTATTTCTTCATCATCTGCAGAGCTAGTTGGCATATAAACTTGTCTACTGTAGTAGGCGTGGGCTTCGTGTCTATCTTGGCCACAATAATGCGTTCACTATGCTGTTTGTAGTAGCTTACCCGCATTCCTATTTTCCTATTCATTATTAAACCTACTCCTGCATTTCCGCTATTTGATTTTCTGTTTATAACCCTGTAGTCACCTGACCAGAAGTCTTGTTCCTCCTGCTACCGAACTTCACTAATTCCCACTATATCTAACTTTAACCTATCCATTTCCCTTTTTAAATTTTCTAACCTACCTGCCCGATTAAGTGATCTGACATTCCACGCTCCGATCCGTAGAACGCCAGTTTTCTTTCTCCTGATAACGACATCCGCTTGAGTAGTCCCCGCCAGGAGATCCGAATGGGGGACTATTTTACCTCCGGAATATTTTATCGAAGAGGACGCCATCATCATTTAATCATACAGTAAAGCTGCATGCCCTCGGGAAAAATTACGGCCGTAGTTTCCCCTTGCTTTTAGCCGTTCGCAGTACCAGCACAGCAAGGCCGTTTTGGTTATTATTACAAGGCCAGATCAGTCAATCATCCAGACTGTTGCCCTTGCAACTACTGAAAAGGCTGCTGCCCCTCTTCAGGAACCACACGTTTGTCTGGCCCCTCAACAGATACCTCTCCGTTGTGGTTGCACCTACGGTACGGCTATCTGTATCGCTGAGGCGCTAGCCTCCCCACCAACGGCAAGGTCCATGGTTCGTGGGGGGGGGGGGGGGTGTCATTAAGTACCTCCTCCAAAAATTTATCAACTAACAAGAAATTCTTTTCCAAAACAGTAAAAACGTACAAGCGCCCATGTTTTCTTGTCTATTCTAAAAAAAAAAGAAAAAAAAGTATTAAAGATCAGATTTAAGAAAAATTACTGAACTCGAAATATCATATGTCAAGAAATATAGATATACCAGGTGATCAAAAAGTCAGTATAAATTTGAAAACTGAAGAAATCACAGAATAATGCAGATAGAGAGGTACAAATTGACACACATGCTTGGAATGACATGGGGTTTTATTAGAACCAAAAAAATACAAACGTCCAAAAAATGTTCGACCGATGGCGCTTCATCTGATCAGAATAGCAATAATTAGCATAACAAAGTAAGGCAAAGCAAAGATGATGTTCTTTACAGGAAATGCTCAATATGTCCACCATCATTCCTCAACAATAGCTGTAGTCGAGGAATAATGTTGTGAACAGCACTGTAAAGCATGTCCGGAGTTATAGTGAGGCATTGGCGTCGGATGTTGTCTTTCAGCATCCCTAGAAATGTCGGTCGATCACGATATACTTGCGACTTCAGGTAACCACAAAGGCAGTAATCGCACGGACTGAGGTCTGGGGACCTGGGAGGCCAAGCATAACGAAAGTGGCGGCTAGCACACGATCATCACCAAACGACGCGCACAAGAGATCTTTCACGCGTCTAGCAATATGGGGTGGAGCGCCAGCCTGCATAAACATCGTAGGTTCCAGCAGGTGTTTATCAGCCAGGCTGGGGATGATGCGATTCTGTAACATATCGATGTACCTCTCACCCGTCATGGTAGCAGTTTTGCTGTCCAGCGCCATTTGTCGGACATTTTGTGAACTTTGTTTTTTTTGTTCTAATAAAACCCCGTGTCATTCCAAGCATGTGTGTCAATTTTTACCTCTCTATCTACATTATTCCGTAGTTTTTTAAGTTTTCAAATTTATACTGACTTTTTGATCACCCTGTACTTCACAACTTTTAAAGGATTACAAAAGATCAGACATATTAAATATTAACGAATTACAATCGACCAGCCCGACGTCAGATCGCAGCACAAGCCCTCTAATGGTACAACAGGTCCCATCCGCCGCCAACAAGGCAAACGAGAATTAAATTGGCAGCTAAAACATGTGCAACAAACATGTCTGAAACAGTGAAAGGGTAAAACAAAACTGAAGCTTTTGGCCATACTCTGAAAGATATTACATTCAGAGCGGGGTTAAACACAGAAGTAGTCAAGAATTAAATGTAAAACCAGTATTCCAGTATCATATGAAATATTCCACTTAATCCACTGAAGAGTAAGGAGGTAGATATACTACTGACTGCAAGAACCCAGTCACTGTTACTGAGTAAAGTGTATCCCCTCTCTTAAGTTCAGCACAGTGGCAAGATGAAACTTAAATTGAGCATAGGCCACAAAGCCTTAAAACTAAAATCACAAGAAAATATCTGTCAGAACATTTACTTAGAATCGGGCTAAAATATGAAAAGAAAAGACTCTAAACAGACAAGCCAATTTCCGTACGGGAGGAAATTGAGCATATACCAGCGGCTCCTTCAAATAATCATCAATTAAATGTAAAACGCCGGAGCGCGGCACAAATAAAGTCGAAAACCAAGCAGAGGGCCAGCGCCAAGCTGCTTCAAACTGCAAGCAACCTAGGGAAGTTTCTGTCGTACATTACAAAAGATGCTGACCCATAAAAAGAAGAAGGCAGGACGTGGGTCAGTCCTCGTCCGGAAAACCAAGAAAACATTTACCCGGTGTCCGGAATAATTCCACGATAAAGGCATTCCGAGCGACTAGAGCAGCCGAATCGCGCTAACTTCTGCAAGAGGAACTCCGAAAACAGGCGAACTAGCGCAGCCAGGACGGTGGTAGCATCACTAAGTACGGCGCGTGGTAAACGCCGGCTCACAGCGCTAACACCAGAAACTCCGTGCGCCAGCTACACTGGCCACTTGCTCCCCAAGAAGTACGTACGCTCCGCTGGACACCACTACCACTCCCCGCCAGCTTTGGCCATGTCCTCCTCCTCGCTAACTTCACTTCTTCCTTCCTCGAACCGGCAAAGGATGCGCTCAACTCTCTGGGCGCGAGCTGTCGACCTCGCAGCACGGCCCACACCTCACAGAACTGTTACTAACTGAAATTGCTCGAGGGGCTCCAGTATTACGCTTATCTGAAATCAACTTTCAATATGCACTGTCAAAAGGTACTGTTCTACTGTTGTCATCCCACAGACCATTTTTCTGTAATAAGTCATGTCTTAAGAAGTTTTGTAGTGCAAGTCCGTGTCTCAAAGACAGGAGGATATTTTTTATTTATTGTTTATGTTCTTTTGATGTTTTACTCTTTTCTGCTAACCATAAGGGCGAGATAGAAAAAGTAACATCACATATTAACAAATCAGTGGAAATGAATAAAAGTGCGGGAGCATGTTTCCATTGCCCTCCCAGTCGTGCACATGAAGCTGGGTGCCATACGGTGGTAGTTCAGCGTGAATACAGCGTCAAATGGAGCTGGGCCCAAAACAATAGGCAGTTGAAGAAACGGAAAAGGACAGAGTGTGCCGTCAGCGAGCAGTTAGAGTTCATTATGCTGGTGTTCTTCACTACAGCATGGCACAGACACAACGTTTAGATGACTTCACATTGAGAAGAACCATCGGGAAACTGGAAGGAGGACGATGTATGGCAGGTGTAACCCAGGAGTTTGGTATTGCTCACAGCATTGTCTCACATGCGTGGGGAGCATTCCGAACCACAGGCAGTTTCCCGAATGAGAGGAAGTGGTCGGTTGATGTCAACTACAGCAGCAGATGACCGTTACATTATGCAACAACCAATAAGGGACCTACGTTAATCAGTGGGTACAGTAGCAACCACATTTAACAGCACTGCAAGGCGCACAATATCACGCACCATAGTGGCACAGAGACTGCGTGAGGATGATCTGTTTGTTCGACGACCACTACGTTGTGTTCTATTAACACCCGCTCGTCAGCAACACCGTTTCCGTGCCAAGAGCGTTGGGAGTGGACCAACGAGGAGTATGGTCTCGTGCTCTTCCTGGATGACAGCAGATTCAGCCACCGTAGTGACTCTGGACTTACCCTCATATGGAGTTAGGGGGAGACACGTAATGCTCTCAGCAACATTATCAAACACTGTCATTTTGATGGTCCAGGTGTTAGGGAGTGCAGGGTTTTTACGTTTCATGGGCGTACTGACTTCCAGATCTTTGAATATGGTACACTAAGCGGTCAACATTTCAACATTATTGTGACTTTGCACTCCTTCCTCATGTGCATTTTTTCAGGTGCTCATTCTGCTCTGAATCCGTTTTTATGGATGAGAATGTGCGGTCGCATCAAACAGTGCAGGTGGCGGAGCTCTTGGAGCGAGACGATACTGGGTTAATGGAGTGGCCTGCCGCTCCCCCGACTTAAATCGCATCGAGTATGGGTGGGATGCGTTGTGGAGAAGTATTGCAGCACGTTCACGTGCACCAACGATCATCCAGCAGTTGTTAACCGCGCTGGTGGATTAATGCAACGCCTTGCCACCAGAACTCCTTACCAATCTTGTGGCAAGGATGGAAGCAAGTTGCAGAGCATGCAGAACAAGCGGTGACTTCCGTCTCTGAATAAATGTCACTATGTCACGTATGTTCGTCTCATTACATACTCCGTTCAGCTAGAACGCAGTTAGGGAGTGAGCTTGCTGCGTGCTAAAGCAGCAGGAACTGGCCGCAGTCCGCCACCCTTTCAAGACACAGTTCACCACCTTCTGACGTCCTAAGGTTGCAGGCTTGTGGTATAATGGCGGTGGAAAAACTGGCATCAGGAGCCGTTCTTTTTGGCCATTGGCTCCGCTGTTGAGGGCTCTTCCAGTGTTCTCGACATGGAGAACCACTATCTCACAGTGACCGGCAGGTTGTAAACCCTTCGTGGTGGAGATTGAACGTCAGACGCCAGGACTAGCGGCGGGCTATTGCTCATTCTCTCTGTGAGTGAACAAGTTGTCCTCCTTCAACTGCGTCCGGATAGGGCGCACGGTGAGAGGGCATTTGTAGTTACTGGAGACTCCAACGTTCTGTGAATTACGGAACCCCTTAGGAGGAATAGCGTCCAGGGTTGCAAAGAAGTAGAATATGCTCTAAGGAAGTCTGCCGGAGGACGTCAGTCGAGAATAGAAGAGGGCTTGCCAACTGCTGTCGAGGGTGCAGGGTGCAGTCATCTACAAGTTATGGCTCTTGTCGGCACCAATTGCCGCTATAGCTGGGGTTCTGAGACCATGCTCACTCCTATAGGCGGCTGGTAAAATTGATGAAGCATGATGGCCTCTCTCGTAGAGATGACCCAGGCTTAGGCCGAGTGCAGGGGTCAACCAGACGCTCCGTTGATTCTGTGATGCACTCGGCTGCAGGCTGGAACTATGTACGTGTGATGGGTGTGGAGAATTTGTGGGAATCACCTAGACAAGTTAGGGGTGCACCACACAGAGGAAACAGTTGTTCAAGTAGAAGAGTAGGTCCGACATGTGGAGAGCACATGCATACATTCCTGGTTTGACAAATGCACAGACATCCTAACACACCTTAAATGGCAACTCTTTGAAACAGTGGGTGCAATGGAGCAATCAACATGCCTGCATTTTGGTAGATCTAGGGATCATCAATAACTAGCTTCAATTTAATATGAAGCACTAGAAGAAATTGGCAGACTCTCTAGCTCGTGCCTACTGAGAAAGTTAACAAGGCTACAGGCGGTCATACACGGTATTAGCTCAATTTCCACTGGAGGGTCCATAATTTTTATCAGAAGCGATTATAACACCGTACAAAAACTATAATCTAAACTGCGCCCCTGCTTACGCCCGACATATCAAGGAATAAAATATCGAAATGATCGTCACCAATCCGCACAGCGATACAAAGATCTACAGATGATACTAATATTCACCGTTTCCTTTAGGCTAGGTCATATTTCGCGGTTTTTCGATGAGCACTCAGTCGAGACACCTCGAGTATCGTTTTAATAGTAAATTGCCGAAGCACTGTGTACCGGGAGGAGCCGTTCCATATGTGGAACAGGTGCTTCTGGATGACATGAAAAGCACAGTGTCCAGCCAACTGCAGGTGGCAGCTCATGTCGGTACTAACGACGTGTGTCGCTTTGGATCATGAAATCAGCGGAAGGAATCATTCGTCAGTTCCAAAGGGTTACCAGAAATGCAGCTACCACAGTCAACGTGCGTATCGAGCTTAAAGGATTCAGGAACAACGGCCGAGTATTTCCTTATAAACCACACATTTCTGTAGTAGGTGGTAAGCGACACTTACAGTGGTGTGAAGAGCAACGGTATTGGACCATGGATGATTGGAAACGATTCATCTGTGACGATCAGAAGGAAACGTTTGGGTTTGACGAAAGCCTGAAAAGCGCTGCCTTCCATCATACGCGTTGATAACAATGAAGGGCGGATGAGGGGCTGCTACGGTATGGTGGTTCAAAATGGTTCAGATGCCTCTGAGCGCTATGGGACTTAACATCTGTGGTCATCAGTCCCCTGTAACTTATAACTACTTAAACATAACTAACCTAAGGACATCACACACATCCATGCCCGAGACAGGGTTCGAACCTGCGATCGTACCGGTGGTATGGTGGTGTTTTTCGTGAGTAGAGTGTGGTCCCAGTATTGCACAGGAGAAAACACTGTGGAATGATATGAATACATTCACAAAATTGTGTACTGCGTTATGTAAAGGAATAGTATCCGCATAAGAATGCACTTTTGTCCTAAACTAGCGTCTGTGAGAAATGATTTGTGAACAATAACATTTCTGGAATGGACCCTATCGCTCAGAGTCCTGCGACGGTTCAGAGTGTCCATTTAGCTCCAGACTCCAGTGTACGACATCAGTCTTCCCTGGTTTCAGCTCTTGAGCAAGAACGGGTTACAACACCTCCACAGGCATTCAGGCACATCATTGAGTATCCCCACTGGGGTTCAAACTGTCAAAGGCGAAAGGTGGACACATCCCACGTTAATATGCACTAATAGTTCTCCAGATACTTTTGATTAACTGAAAGTAATAATTGCATATTTTTATTGGCCACCCAATTCCGCTGTAACTGTTGCAGAGTCATTCAAGGAAAGTCTATGCTCAATAATGAGGGAGTACCCTGTTCGTTGGAGGCGACTTTAACCCATCGAGTGTGTAGGACGTTTGTGGATTCGTTTCAGGCGGTACACGCAGTCTTGTGAAATGTTTCTGAAGTGTCGTGTACAAATGCAAGAACCCAAACGCAGTGGAAATATTTTACTTTTTTTTCACGTACAAACAGGCCTGACCATATCGACAGTGTCAGTATAGCGGCAGAAATAGACGTACACGATGTCATCATATCCAAATAGGGTACTGAAGTTAATAAATCCATGAAGGGCGCAAGGAGAATTTTTATGGCGAGAAGTGCAGATAAGGAGTTGAGAGCATCTTATTTAGACAGTTAAATGGCTCTGAGCACTACGGGACTCAACTGCTGTGGTCATCAGTCCCCTAGAACTTAGAACTACTTAAACCTAACTAACCTAAGGATATCACACACACCCATGCCCGAGGCAGGATTCGAACCTGCGACCGTAGCAGCAGCGCGGCTCCGGACTGGAGTGCCTAGAACCACACGGCTACCGCGGCCGGCACTTAGTGAATGGACATCATTTAGATCCAATATGATGATCGTTCAGGAGTTATGGGCAAAGTTTAAACTGTTTGTAAATCGTTCTCTAGCGAACTATATGCCGATTAAGTGGATTACGAATGGAGAAGACGCACCATTGTTTAATAATGAAACTCGAAAAATGCTCAGAACAGAAAATCTCGGTTCAGGAGTGAACGTGAAAATAGTGACAGGCAAAAGTTAGTAGAAATTCGTGCGTCTCCAAACGGTTCATTGTACGAAGTGTACAAATGCACCGTCATACGTTAGCGGATGATCTTCCCGAAAACCACAGAAAACTCTGGTGCAACGTAAAATCGCTGAGTGGGTCAAAAGCTTGTATCCAGTGTCTCGTACATCAATTTGATGTATCAAAAGAAGACAGGAAAAGGAAGTGTGAAGACTTAAATTTTGCGTTTAAAAATTAATTCACGCAGTAGGATCGTACAAATATATCATCGTTTGACTATCGCAAAAAACTGCCGTACGAAAGACACAGACATAATCGTTCCTGGCGTTGAAAAGCAACCGAACGGGTTGACAACTAATAAGCCACCAGGTCCGGATGAAATCCCAGTACTGTTCGGCATTGGCTTGCATTTATTTAGCTTGCATTTATCGCGAATATCTCACCCAGTAGAAAGTCCCGAAGGACTGGAAAAAGCGCAGATGACTCCTGTAGATAAGAACAGTAAAAGAAAGGACCCTCAAAATTAAAGACCAATATCCTTAACGTCAGTTTTGTCAGGTTTCTTGAGTAATTTCAAGTTAAAATATAAAAAAGTTTCCTTGCGACAGAAAAGCTTTTCTCCACAAAGTAGAAAGCACTTAGGAAGCACCACTCGTACGAAACTCAGCTGCCCCTTTATCGCAAGATATTCTGCGAAACGTGATCGAAGAGCAACAGGCATTTACGTCTACTACTATGTTCTTCAAGCCACTATACAATGTGTGGCGAAGGGCATTTTATATACCGCTGTCAGTTTTTCGCTTTTCTGTTCCAGTCGCAAATGTTCCGCAGGAAGAACGATAGTTCTTTGGCAGATTTCACATTCCTGGACATCTCAAAAACGTTTGACACTGTGCCACACTGTTATCTGTTAAACAAGATCGCAGCATACAGAATAGGCGCTCAGTTATGTATCTCGAGGATTTTTAAGTAATAGAACCCAGCACATTGTCCTTATGTGTGATAGGACCGTTTTTGTTCTCAATATACATAAAGGATCTGACGGGCAATCTGCGATTGTTTGCTGATGACGCTGTAATGTGCACGAAAGAGTCGTCTTTAAGTAATTTAGGGGGTATACAGGGTCACCTTGATAGAATTTCCATCTCATTTGATGAATGGTAGCTTGCTCTAAATGTATGAAAATGTAACTTAATGTAGATGAATGGGAAAAACAATCTTGTAATGGTCGAATACAGTATTAGTGGTGTGCTGCCTTATTAAATACCTAGGCATAACGGTGCAAAGCTTCATGAAATGAAACAATCACGTGGGGTAGGATGAAGGCAATACGAACTGTCGCCTTCGGTTTGTTGGAAGAATTCTAGGTAAGTGTAGGTCATCTATAAAGAACACCCTGTGCGAACACTTGTGGGATCCATTCTTGAGTACAGATCGAGCGTTTGGGATCCCCACCAGGTTGCTTTAAAGGAAAGTATCGAAGCAGTTCAGAGGCATGTTGCTAGATTTTTTCCCCCCGTATGATCGATTAATAAGCGAGTATTACTAAAACGGGGGAGGGGGGCTAGGGTGGGTAGGGGGGGGGGGATGTATTCTTTCCGAGAAACATTGACAAAGTTTAGAGAACTGCCACTTGTGACAGACAAACGATGGTACTGGCACAACATACATATCACGTAAGGAGCGCGAAGACAGAAATCTCAGTTCGTACGAAAGTCATTTTCCGTCGTTACATTTTCGAGTGGAAGAGGGAAGGAAACTAATGACGGTGGTAAAGCTACCCTCCGCTGCACATTGACGCTGATATTATCAATAAAAGGACATGTATTACAGTGATCGGACAGACTAATTTTCTAAGTGTGACTCCAAATAACCTTGGTGTTGGTTACTTCTTCTGACTCTAGAGGCATGAGCCTGATGTTTGTGCTGAGTATAGGCTACGGGTGCAGATGAGGACGTTGCGAGGAAGCGATGCTCAATTGAGTCCCTCTAGGGGTGACGCAGGGCACAGGCCAGTGACTGTTTCCGGCCATTAGACGAAATGCGAGTTGCGCTGGCCGAGCGCTGTGCATTGCAACACGGAACCACGAAACAGCTTTCGATGAGGGGTGCGAGTCTGGGAGGAGCTGGGAGAGCGAGGGAACAACCTTTCGTCCAGCTCATAATCTTTCATACGAATTCTGTAGTTAGGCTAGCTATTTTAACAGAAGGCACCAATTGACCTATGACGTCAGATGGGTGCAAAGCAGGGCACACAGTTCTTGAAAAAAGAAAGGAAATACAAGACTTCATTGGCGCTCAAGATTTTACTTGTCTTAGAGAGAGATTTGTTTAACGAGCGATTGGCTCTCGTAACTCTTAGCAACAAGGCAGTCTTAGTACGAACGCGAAAGAATGGTTGATGGCGGGGCTCCATACGGAACACTCGGTCGCAGGACTTGATGGAGAAAGGACTAGGTCGTAGGACTTCAGAAAGTACACTGCAAATTTTCTGCACGGCTTCTGTTCGTTCATGAACGGCGCGGGTTTCGCCTCCAGCTGCAGGCTGCGCCACCAGATCATCGCAAGTGCTGTTCTTGTTCACAGCCAGTCACGTCGACGCTGCTGGGCTCGCATGCTGACGAAAACTATGGTGTGCATAAACGCACCATCAGCTGGTTAGGGAAGTCATATGAAGAGAACGTCATCAGCCGGTTAGGTTTCGAATTTTAGGTCTATTAGCGCACGCTAAGATCTTTGGCGCTTTTATAAGTTCTTCTAGCAGACAGTCAGCCACTGTAATCAATGTATAAGCGACACAGTTATTTGGTAGAGTTTCTTGGACAATCGAGCAGCTAAATTACAGACTTCTCCAACAACTCAAATAGTTCAAATGGCTCTGAGCACTATGGGACTTAACATCTGAGGTCATCAATCCCCTAGAACTTAGAGCTACTTAAACGTAACTAACTTAAGGACATCACACACATCCATGCCCGAGGCAGGATTCGAACACGCGACCGTAGTGGTTGCGCGGTTCCAGACTGAAGTGCCTAGAACCACTCGGCCACATCGGCTCTCCAACAACTTTGCCATTCAGTAGCTTCTGGAAAGCCGTATAGGTTCGTTATTGTAAGGTTATACTTCGAAATTCGTATGTATTTTTAATTGATATTCTGTTGACTTTTTGCTTTTAATAAACGAAAAAGTCAATTTCCATTTGATTTTTACTTGAGTAATAGGCATTCCCTTATAGTCCGTAATGGGTTTTTAATTGTAGATCTGTGATTCCCCCCTTAAGTTTCAATGTTAGGGCTGTCACCTTCACTGCGTTTTAATTCCGCTGTAGACATCAACACCAGCATAGAATCTTAAGGTTGTATGTGAACTATTACTAGGTCTGATTGAGTTAACTGCAGCCACACACATTGTCGGGGTTTCTCAAGGTGGCCTTTGGAAAAGGTAAGTTGATATAAATGTATCAAGTTTGGTTGAACTATCTCTCTGTGTTCAAAAGCTGTACAGGTGTGTCACACTTTTCCCTCCTATAACCCTCCTCAAGGCTTAGCACTGCTAAGTGTGTTATAGTACCACATTATTTTTCCAAATAGTAAACCGTCTATGTCACAAGTATTGTTGAAACTATTACAAGAATTCCAGAGTTACAATTTACGTGGCACACTTTCCTACTGACTACCAGATCCCTAATGGGTCAATGCCATCAGAATTGTCAACATTCACCCCAACTACCGTGAAATTCATAGACTGGACACGAATATAGTTCAGTTTCTATGAGTCGCACACTTGTACAACTCCATCCCACCACCAACGGCGTTAAAGATGTCTTACCACAATACTATACTTTTCCGGATTATAAGAAGAGTGTATGCCAAGTACGGTTGAAATGGCTTCAGGCGCTCCACACTTAACAATACGATTGTATGTTAGGATCCTCGTGGGGTGTTAAGAATATTGTACTCCAATGGTTATTGTTCCCTGGTACTAATTCAAGGGGCGGACAGAAATATGGAAACACCAAAACACAACGCATTATTATGCCTAATAGGGTGTAGGAAAACCCTTGGCATTAAAACAGCTTCCAGTCGACTCAGAATAGACAGATACAGGTCCTGTATGATTTTCAAGGGAATCATTAAACATTTTTTCTGCAAAATAGTGCCAAGTTCAGGTAACGTTGATGGAGGTGGATAGTGATGACACATCCGTCTCTCCAATATAAACCACAAACGCTCAATAATATTGAGATCCAGTGACTGTAGTGATCAGGGGAGATGCGAACGTTCATCCTCGTGCTCACAAAACCAGTCATGGGCGATGCAGGCTGTGTGAACTGGGGCAGTGACGTCATCGAACACAGCATCACACGGGGAAGAAACTTTGTAGCATGGGATGGAACTGATCAACCAAAACAGTCACATAATCCTTGGCAGCAATACGACCTTGCAGATTACCCATGGGGTCCATAGAATACCACGATATGGCTGCCCAAATCGTCACCGAACTCTCGCCATGTTTCACTCTTGGCGGCAAGCAGTTTGCGTCGTAGGCTTGAGATGGCGAACGCCAGACGTAAACTCGACCAGAAGTTGGAAACAGCGCGAACCAAGACTCATCCGACCAAATGACGTTCTTCCATTCCTCCAGACTCCAGGTTTTGTGGCTCCGGCGCCACGTACTCCTGTTACCAGGCGTTTGCATCACTTATGTATGGTTCTGGAATTCCAGCTCGCCCTGCATTTCCGATGTTATGGATCTCCTATCGTGTTGTTTTGGTGCCGACAGAGTTCACTAGCGCCACATTCAGTTGTACAGTGACTTTTGCAGTGGCGTCCTCTTATTTTTCGTCACGATTCTCTTCAAAGACCGTTTGCTGCCGTCACTCAACACACACTTTCGTTCACTTTGTGAGTTAGTGGATGATGCTTTTCCGCTTTCCGTGGATGTGGTATAAAAGTCGATGCGTTGCCTCTTCAAGCGTCAAACACTTCGGCTACCTTTGTTACGGAGGCACCCACCAAACGAACACCAACAATTTACCCTCGCACGGATTCACTTAGCTGCGTCATAATGCACTCAGAACTACACAGAACACTGTTCTGACCACGAGTGACACTTTGTAATGCCCACGCCTATATTTTATTCTAAATAATTTTCAAGACAGCATTGTGTGTTGAATGTGACTGAACTCTGATCCTATTCTCTTAATACTAATAAGTAGGATTAACTTTTTATACCTGGGATTCACAGTCATGTAGAACATTATAAAAGACATCATACTTACCCCAGTAACTGTAACTCTTTCTTTATTTCGCATATGGATATGTGTGCTCGCACTATGTAACAGCGTCACCAATGTATTTAATAGTAATGACAACGACATATAAATGTGTCAGCTCATTTTAGGCTGACATGGCCTAATAGCCATAACATGTAAGTAACATGCTTACGCAATTGCATTTTTCATTCTGTGTAATCGTCCGAATATCAAGATACACAACGATTTTGTTAAATAATTTAAAAACATTCTGTATTTTTCAGCTTCACTTGATAATGGCCTAAGGCCGAAATAACAATCGTGAAATAAAGAAAGTGTTACAGACACTGGAGTAAATATGATGTCTTTTATAATAAATAGGACTTCATCCTTAATAAAATAATAAATAATTATTCTCAACGACATAATTTAATATTTTGTAAAAAATTATATCTCAGACAATATCCATGTAAAACATAATGAAAATCTAAATCTTTCGTTACCTATGATTTTGTAGTAAAATCCTCCTTGTTAGAACTGTTGTACTCATAGGATGTGATTGATGTCTCGTAACACAGAGGTCTGTAAAAAAAACTGTAGTCTATTGCTAACCATATTTGAAAAGAAGGTTTATGTGTTATTGAAATGAATCTTCTTTGTTTGGAGTTTTATGTCATTGTAATTCTCGCCCTATATAAATGTTAAGTTTTCTACTCAGCTACAAAAGAGCGCAGCTATTACCACTATTAATCTACAGCGCAGTTTATTAGTAAATGGACTAAAACACAAACTGAAGCAGAATCGGTAAGTTATTGTCTTATGTTAGCCGCCATCCTAGTGAAATATTGCAGCGGCAGTTTTAAGTTGATTTTCTATATAGACATAAATGTTCCTGGTCATAATTTCGATAATACGAGTAATTGTGTATTGGTGGCCGAGGACTCTGTCTGAAACAATAAATTCCAGTTCGACTGTGAATACGATGAAGTTCTATGAATGCAAACAGCATCTTAAATATAAATTCTTATCTGCTGATGTATGAAGCCCGGTTATTTTGTAACAACTTTTATGAAATATTTTGACAGGCAAATACGTTAGTGTTCTGTAGGTGTGGTATTGCGTGACAAAACTTTTCATTTTGCTTAAATGAAACTGTTACCACCTCGAATAACAGTAGCGTTATTCGACTGCATCTGCCAAGGAGTCGTATAAACAACAGCACTGTAAGTACTAAGAGTCATTACTCTTGTTTAATTCAGACTACTTATCATACATTTAGCTTGTTTGCTGGTTATAAATGATTACTTTTGTGAATGAACTTAGTGGTATTTACACTGCTTGAAAGACAACATTGCTACACGTTCCCAGGTGGAAATTTCTTTATCAAAATAACCATCATTAGCCGGGAAAAGCAG
The DNA here is from genome assembly GCF_021461385.2 of Schistocerca piceifrons. Lineage (NCBI taxonomy): Eukaryota > Metazoa > Arthropoda > Insecta > Orthoptera > Acrididae > Schistocerca > Schistocerca piceifrons. The sequence goes on along the minus strand of NC_060141.1, from coordinate 315,146,484 downwards.
TGATTAAATAAAAATTTATGTTACATTAATAATAAGTTACTTGTTTTATTGTAATCCTACTTAAATTGCACAACACACGCCACAACTTGCGAAGTACTGAGGCCATTCCACTGGTGCCGTTCGTGGACAAACACAACAGCCGCAACCCACATTTTTGGCTAGCATCTGAATTTACTTTCAAGCATGCATTTCTCGTGGTATTTCCATATTTTTGTCCACCTTATAAATATTGCTATGTCACAATGACATGGCCTTTTCTTATGTCGAAACTTCAACCATTTCTAAATCTATCCTTCATGAAGAACATTTTTACCGATAAGCAATATAAGCCTCCAAGTGGCTGGTAGATTATAATACTCCGTGTGTTTATCGCATATTTCCGGCGCAGGTTCGAGTCCTCCCTCGGGCATGGGTGTGTGTGTTTGTCCTTAGGCTAATTTAGGTTAAGTAGTGTGTAAGCGTAGGGACTGATGACCTTAGCAGCTAAGTCCCATCAGATTTCACACACATTTGAACATTTTTATCGCATATTCGTGTTGAGCAACTTTAAGTATGTAATGAACTGAGAATATGGTGTGAGAATCGGTATCAGAGACTCCCTACGGCAAGTTGCTAGAATTATTGCTCTCTTATAACAGCAAACGCTCTTTTTATGAGTTTCGTAATCGTAAGTTCACTCCGTTCTGTGAGTGTAAAACGAAAGTAGATTCCACTTCCCACTATTTTCCGTGAAAAAATCCTTTACCTGTCCCAATTATTCATAAAAATCGATTAACTTTGTTACTTCCAAAAGTGACTAGTGCAACTTTCCCACACACGAACGCCAAGTTCGGCGCTACCACGTTGTACAGATGCACAGTACGAGCAGCAATGTCCATACGAGCAGTGTCCTTGGAAGAAGTTCGGTTGCTTCCACAATCCAAAATGCGGACACCGATCACTGATTGTGTGCCTCTACAGTCCGACACTGTTATGTACGTAGCCTAGGCTGCTGTCAAGGGAAGGAAGAAGGCACAAGCTTGAATTGGGCAAGAAAGGAGAAGAAAATATCCTCTGAGCTTCCAAAGGAACCATTCTGTAATTTGCGTTAAGCGATGTAGAGAAGCGAGGCAAAACAAATCTGGATGGACCCATCTGGTATTTTCTGCTATGAAAGAATGTTGAAGAAATGGAAACCGAAGCCACTAAATCAAGAGGACTTGAGAACGATAAGTGTTAAAAGAAGTTTATGGTATACGCTTACCAGAAGTTATTAGAGGATAAAGTGAAGACTGCTGCGGCTTCCGCGAATAGCTGACTGAGCAAAGAAAGTAGAGGTAGAGGGGATATATGCTTTCAGCTAACAAAGAGCAGTAGATGCATAACAGATAATAGAGGTTTTGAGTTTAATAGTGACGTAAAGTTCAAATAACTATCACGAGATGAGAAGAGATGGACGACAGCACCAATCTCGTCGGAAAACTGATGAATAAAACAAGTAATGTTATTATGTTCCCACTTAAATGTTCATTACGTAGATGTATTTCTTGAGCCAGATCAGAAAACTCGACCGTCTAATACAGTAGTATTTTTATGAGTCTGTCGAACGTAGCGCTTCATCCGCTATTAATGTTTTAGGATCTCATTGATAATTTATCAGCACTTAGCTACCTACCTTGTCAATAATGCCGGAAGTACATCACTCAGCTGAGAATCAGTTCCAGATAACCCTCTTTGTGTTCCATCGTCCAAATACTTTCGTACGAGAATGAAGGCAAAAATTCATTGCTGTTAGTTCAACAGCCACATGAAGCAACTTTAAGTATGTAATGAACTGAGAATACGGTGTGAGAGTCGGTATCGGAGACACTCTACAGCAAGTTGTTAGAATTATTGCTCTCTTGTAGCAACAAACCCTATTTTTATGTAGTTTCGTACTCGTAAGTTCACTTCCTTCTGTGAGTTTAAAACGAAATTAGATACCACTTCCCGCTATTTTCCGTGAAAACATCCTTTACCCATCGCATTTATTCATAAAAATTGATTAACTTTGAAAATAATATGTTAAGAATCTTTTTCTCATAGACTGCGACCAGTTGCCTTATGACACCAGGACGAGTAAGATACGTGCAAGATGAGTATAGGTGTGATTATGCTTTGTATTTAAGGCAAGTTTTTGTCTCTAGAGGAAAAAGAAGGAATACACAGCAAGAGTGGCTGGAGTAGCAGACTGATGCCGCAGAGGGCTCTTTGTGTTGCAATCAACGTGTGACGTTTGGACGCCGGCAAGTTTGACGGGACCCAGCATTACTAAAGAACTTCCGTGTAATTAGCCAAGCGTATCATTAATTTCATTTAGAGTCATCCTGAAATTTCGCATTTTCATGGAAGTTACCTTCGTCGCTGTAAAATCTAACACAACGACCGAACTGATGACGGCGTTCAGCGTTTGTTGTACCCCTCCACTCGTTCCAGCCTGTCCCCCCCCCCCCCCCCCCCCGAGACAAAGAGCAGTCTCAACTTAAGCTTTTAAGTCGCGGTTCGCTCTGGAGCTGAACTCAAGAACAAACTCCAGCTTCAGTGCTCGCATGCCGCGACTCCTCAGAATAAAGCCAATCGTACTATTGAAAGCACAGACATTGTCCATAGGTAAATCAGAAAGATAACGATGCAGAAAAAATATGCTTTTGCAACAAACAATGAATTTAAGACCATAAAAATTGCTCTTTTTAAACGGGGAAATATTGTTCATTAACTTCACCCGTTTGGGAACCATGTGTACTCGTCTCGGTAATAACATAGCTGTCGTTATAGAAGAAGAAGAGCGAATGAGAACTTCCATCGTATTTATGTCCCAGTTTTGATATTAATGAAATTCAGTATCATCTTCAGAAAAAAGTACCCATGGCTCACATTGTTCCAGAACGTTTATATGTGTAAGGAATTTCTTATACAGCATCTTAGAATATAGAGTAGGAACAACTATGGAATCGGCATGGCATATTGCGCATGTTGCGAACATCAAACCGAAATTGCTAACTCTGCTTACATTTTTAGCTATGACTGAAACACTAATATTATGCTTTTCTGCGCTTTTTAGAGATTTTCGCAGGAGAGCTTCTGTAAAGTTTGGAAGGTAGGAGACGAGATACTGGCAGAAGTAAAGCTGTGAGGACCAGGCTTGAGTCGTGCATCGGCAGCTCAGTTGGTTGCCGGCACGGTAGCTCAGCGTGTTCGGTCAGAGAGCCGGTTGGACTCTGGAAAAAAAAAAAAAAAAAAAAAAAAAAAGGTTGGTAGAGCACTTGCACGCGAAAGACAAAGGTCCCGAGTTCGAGTCTCGGTTGGGCACACAGTTTTAATCTGCCAGGAAGTTTCATATCAGTGCACACTCCGCTGCAGAGTGAAAATCTCATTCTGGAAAGTTAAAGTTATTTGTACAGTATGATTTAATCGCTGGACTGGAGAAAGGGTTATGGTAATCAATAGATTTTTTTTCACATTTACATCTTTGATCTAGAGGAGTTGGTGCGATAAGGTAATGCTCGTAACTGGTCTGTGAAGAAGCCGAAGATGAAGTGAAAGAGGCCAGCTGATCCGGATGGAAGGTGGACTTAATTAATCGTATGAGAACCAGAGACCGTAATTCTGGTAAATCATTGCCATTTTTTCTGCTATTGCTGTAATCATATTCTAAATATAATGTATACTCATAACTACGCAAATTAAAATCAGACAATATGGTAGAAATATTAATCTATTCTTAGACTGTAACATTTGATAGTTGTTGCTATAAATGAATTTAAAACTTTGATCGAGAACAAAACAGTGGTGTTAACTTGGCTAATTAACTGATTTAAGCTGTTTAAATACTGCATTGCAATAAGGCACTGTAAATTAATGGTTTATTATTTACATAATCTAAATTTCTATGCTGCACGTAAACTGCCGCTTAACTTTCGTTATAGTATTTTATTTGTTACGTGTATGAAACATGTGAGCGGGTGCTGATAGGTGTGTGCCAGTAACCGAGCGCAGCTGTTCATTGCGGCCTTCACTGAAATGAGATACGGTAGGCGCTGTTTAATCTATAGTTCTCAAATACAGTGTTAAATACTAAGTGATTTTAAAAATTAAAGCGAGATTATATAATGGCAACAGACAACTCTCATAATGTTCTCTCAACCTAATCTTGATGCGGGAATAACGCTGCCTCATAGGCTACACTTCCCACGCCTTCATTACGCCTATACACTTCCCTAAAAACTGACTTACTCTCTTCGGACGCAGCGCGTAAGTTCTGCTGAAAGTTGGATGGGTTACTCCTATAACGGTATTCCATCAGATATGAGGATTGTTCACGAGGAAGCGAAACCGATCATTTTAAAAATAAAAGTATTCTAGACAGTCCAGTCTGCTATACTCTTCCACCTGACATATTACTAGGTTCGCTAGCAGATCTGATGCTCTCGAATTGATCTAAAGTCCATCTGTGCGGTATTTTGCACCATTGTGAAAAATGACGTATATCTTGCAAATAATCCAGGCGCCAACTCCTCTCGAAAAATGGCACGAACTGTAGGTGCACTTTGCTGTGACATTATAAAGTTGTATCGGTACAAAAAGTTACGGGTAAGATTAGTTTTTAAGATCCCGACGCTTACTGTTTCATTAGAGACTGACAAGCTAGGTCATGCGAATGACAGAGAAGGAAATTGGCTGGTAACTTTCCAAAGAACCGTCCAGTCATGAATCGATTTACGGAGACCACGGAAAACCTAAATTGAGTGACAGGGCGAGAATTTGAATATCACTGTTCCTAGATGCTAGTACAGTGCCTTAACGACTGTATCGGCATGCTTGGTACCTTTAGACAAATATTTGCTCTTTCACGCCACGTCAGTCGCACGTGCAGAAATCTGTCAACTGTTTTGGCTTTACCAGAAGAGGTTAGAGGTTCACCGTTCCCTGTGATTTCGTTTCACTAAAACGATGTACATTGTTGGATGTTGTACCTGAAATATGATGATAAATTTCACCAAGAGGTTGACCGAACGAGTGGGGAACGATAATGTAGTCCTTATAAGGCACAAACGTAACAAGTACACAGTAGTAACGAGCGCACGCAGCCTTATTAAGATACACTCGAGACGCGCTTGATATCCAGACTACGTTAATTATAAACTAACACGTTATCTCTGTTTTATCGCGGCGTTTTTCACTGAGACAGCGTGCCCAACTCCCGCAAATTGTTACAGATAGTATTCCTCTCCGTTGGGTCTCATAAAAAAATCGGGTACGGAGGCACCTACATAGCGCAGTAACAAGTAATCGTAACTAGTTTTTGTAAGGAAGGTAAGTGCGAATTCGGATAACGGAGAGTAAGCACACAGGGCCAAAAATTAATTGAAGATTTCTTTCCATACAGGTACTAAATTGCTGGGATCGTTTTCAATACATTTCACAGTTTCTTTGGGATTAAGATCGTATGATTTAGCGGGCCGTAGTACACTTGAATTTTCGTCAAACGAGAGATGTATGCCTGCAGCCCTGACAACGCTGCTGTTGTCAGCTCGGAAGACGAGAATGGACTCAGCACAGGGTACGTAAGTCCATATCTGTATCTGAGCTACTGTCATGATGTGAGAAGTCTGACAAAATAATCAGCTGGCTGATTTGCTGTCTTTCTTTGTTTCGCACTGATGCAATGAAATCTAGCTTACTTCGCTTTGTTTCTATAGCAAGCTCTTTTCTTTCGGTGGCACGTATTTCCTTCTCAATAGTATGCTTTTCTTTTCTTATGCATTTTTCTTCCATTTGTTCTTTATTGGGTGTCGATGTTAGAAGTACAGATTTCAATGTTTCGCAAGAAAGCTTATCCTAAATTTTTATTTTAGACAGTAAAATTATATCTTTAGGCGAGATAATCTCACGTGGTGTGTATTGAATGTCGTCTCTTGAGGGGGCTGTCATTGTAGACTTGTCATCACACTGTCGGAGCTGCAGCGGCTTACCCCAAAACACCTCCGGGGGTTTGCCTCATTTCCCCATTTTCTGACAAATGCGCCATTGTTGATTTTTGTGACCAACTGGAACAATTATCCCCATTCTAACTGAAACTTAAATGCAATAGCGTCAAAGAGGAATTCATTGATTCTTCTTTTCAGTCCCTACATCATGCAACGTAAAAGTAAAATATCAAAAACTTTACTTGTAAGTAGTGAGAAACAGACTTAACTCATTTTCTAGTCTCTGGAGCGACCTGCCGGGATGGAATTAAACTCAACACTGTTACTGACCCTGTGAAATTGAAAACTCGTGTCCCTGTAGTTAGCTTACCTGTGTCATAATGGAAAATGTTGTGCAACTGCTCTCATAGAAAAAGAAGAAAAGGCGCTTCTCAGTTCCTGAGCTGCTACTAATTACAGAGAATCGTGGTAGTACAACGCGATCTCTTAAATACATGCAATGAAATCGTAAGTCTCATAAAATTTATCACCCATAAAAAAATTTCATCACTCATTTGGGAGGTGGGTAATGAAGTAGGATAGTCAGAGTTACTCTCCAAACAAAAATTTTTCTCAAGAGACTGTATTAAAAAATTCATCTAAAAAAATTCTTATAACTATTCCATTTACAAAATTTCATCACTGAAGGCTTAGCAAGCAATAAGAAAATGACAATTACGTAATATCAACACTGGAGAAATACAGAGTGTAACTAGGCATGAAAATTTATTCTAACATAAAATTCCTCATATTAATGATTACATTCTCTTCATCTTTTCAAATCCATTAACTTTGACTGAGACAAATATTTATAAAAAAAGGCAAGAAATTCCTGATTTGGACATCTGTGTTGAATCAATAATGCCTAAGTAAATGCTGCTTCAGTAAAGTAAAAGATGTTAATTTGTCACCTTTAATCCCAATTTTTCTCAAAATAGTATTTGTCTTAGTAAATCCATCTCTTTCATTGCATGACGATAATATTCATTTTCTAATAATACAATCATTCCCAAGAGCAACATATTCTGCATTAATCCTGTACAAGCTCAGTGTCACGCCACCCCCGCTACAACTCCCTATCTCCTCTCCTAGCAATGTATCTTAACACCAGTTTATCTTCACAGAGCAAAGACGACCTAGCTAGTCTCCGGCTAGCGCAGCGACTCTGACGAAGCTGCTGGCGCATAACTGAACGGTACAAATATTATATACGTGTCCTAAGACATCGAAAACCAGAAAATTACCTACAAAATTATGAAGACACTTTTCAACTGTGACACTTGTCTCCGGTCGCTGTTGGTTATGATCTTTTTGCGCCCACTGCTCTTACGCCATGTTGCGTAGCTGCGAATGGTAAACGGGATGGACTGTCCCCTTTGATACACTAACAGTTTAGACAACTTCATTCACGAAGTTGTCATGGTGACGTCCATATACTGTAGCTCCTTTCTGTCGTTCTACAACGTCTCCGTGTCGACTAATCTTAGTGCACTTACTCCTTTCAACAGGCTGACACCTACCAGTTCCCTACCAAGAGTTAGGCCAGCGGTGGAGGGTCATGTGGTCGCCTGGTACCAGTCCTACACACGTACAGCGCTACAAAGAGACCAGTGAGCTGTGTAGATAGGGTGCATAATACTGTGTCCGACGAGCTTACAACACCTACGCAGCATTCGTATAAATACGAGGAGCGTCTAATAAGTAATGCAACACATTTTTTTTCCTGAAAGAAGGTTAGTTTTATTCAGGATTCTAATACACCATACTATTCCCCTGTTTTTCAGCATAATCTCCGTTCAGTGCGACGATGTTACGCCACCTTACTTGGAGGGCTTGTATGCCAGCATGCTGCCACTCTGCTGGTCAACGCCTCTATTAGTCAACGTCACAGCCAACTTCTTGCTCCATCAATAATCTCACCGTCATTCACTTACTGCTTCCTGCGGAGGAGTGTATCCTTCATTGGGCCATACAGATGGAAATCTAAAGGTGCGAGATCAGGGCTGTAGGGTGGATGAGGAAGAACAGTTCAGTTTGAGCTTCTCTCGGGTGCACAGACTTGCGTGAGGTCTGGCGTTGTCATGGAGAAGAAGTTCGTTGAAATTTTGCGGTGAGGAACACGATAAAGTCGTTTCTTCAATTTCCTGAAGGTAGCGCAAAATACTTCAGAACTGATTTTTGTTCCATGAGGAAGAACACCAATCAGGGTAACCATTTCAGAGTCCCAAAAGACTGGCGCCATGGCTTCAGCGGCTGAGGATCCGACTCTGAACTTTCCCTTCGGGGGAGAGGTAGTGTTACACCACTCCATGGAATGCCGTTTTGTTTCGGGTTCCAAGTGATGAACCCATGTTTCATCGCCTGCGATGGTGTTCGAGAAAAAATTGTCACGATCAGCCTTGTAATATGTAAACAATTCTGCATGGTTGACCCTTCCTTGATCTTTATGATCTTTTGTTACGCGTACTAGGAATCCAGTGGGCACACACGTTTGAGTAACCAAACAGGTAGACGAGAATGTTAGCACTACCAACAGAGAAGTCCAGTTGCGTCGCGAAGTGTTTGATTGTATTTCATCGATTACCTCGAATGAGGGTGTCCACACGTTTCAAAATTGCTGGAATCACAGCAGTGTGCGGCCAACCAGCCGGCACGTGGGAGATCGGCCAGTTTTGCACGACCTTGTTGCGATGATGACAGAAGCTTCACCCAACGATTCACCGTGCTTTTGCTCATTGCCAGGTCTTGGTAGACATTCTGTAATAGTCTATAAGTATCTGCAATTCTCTGCTTTTCCGCCAGAAGCAACTCAGTGACAGCTCTGTGCTTGAAATTCACCTCCTCTACTGGCGTCATTTTGAGGGCTACATATAGCGCCGCTACCTCTAGGTACTTCATGAATCCATAGGAGACGAAGCGGGAATATTCCTCATTGTATCACAGAACGTAATCACTAAATACCGTTCTCTGGTTTATCACTGCACCGAAACAGTACTCGTTCATGCGGCTCGTTTAGTGGACAGTTCTATTTCGGAACTTTATTTTATTCACTATTACTTATAAGATGAATTTCATTAACATCTTCCATACACAATGAAGCAGCTGTAACTTACATCGCGCTAACTGTTTGCTTCAATAATCGCAAACATGCCTCTGCACCTAAACGTTTTACATCCATTACTTACAGGGGACTACGTAATCGTCATCACCGATTTAGTGCAAATTTATGGCGCACGCGAAGCTTGACCACAAATGAAAGTGACAGAAGTACGAGCTCCAGATGGAAAAATGTTTATAAAAATTTGCATTTTTAGCGCGGGTCAGGTGAGGCACAAGCCATTCACGTTAGCGTTGTTTCCAAGCAGTGGTTGGCTGGAAAGAACGGCAGTCCGGGAGTAGTGAGGAGCAGTCACTGTGCGGAAATATTTTTATTTTCAATTTTTAAGTTACACTGCAAATAATCCGAAAAACTGGTCAATATATTGTATTTTCGAGTATTAATCTTTAATCTCTAGTTATAAAGGGCAATGTCCTGAATGACTGATTTACTCACTGACTCATCATCGTCCAGTCCAAACCGCTAGGGACAGAAACTTGAAATTTGGAGAAGGTGTGGAATTTATACTGTAGGCATCGTTTAAGAAAGGATTTCTCGTAATGCCAACCCTAAGGTGATGAAATAGAAGATGATAGATTTTTTTTAAAAAAAATTGTCTCTGTTAAGGCGGTTTTGAAGCTAGACCTGCGAAACATGGTATTTGGTTTCTCGGTCAGAAATAAAGAAATGTATGTTTCAGCATTTTTGGAAATTTAACCCTATGGGGGCGAAATGTGGGTGAAACCTGTTTTGAAAATAAATAATTGCTAAAGATCTATTAAAGGATTTTATGGCGATACGATAGTTGGTATTTGACTTCTCGGTTCGAAATAAAAAAAAATATTTGTTTCAGTGTTCCTGGAAGTTCAGCTCCTAAGGGAGTGCAATAGGGGACGAAAATTTTCAAGAAAATGTTTCGTTATATTAAAAAATGTAAAGCTAAATGTGTGAAAACTGGTACTTCGCTTCACGGTTAGATATAAAGAAATATTTGTTAGGGGATGGAAGTTGCTATAAAAATATGTCCAATTTGTGAATAACATAAAAATTCGATTAAATAATAAAAGTATTCCGGCTATATAGTCTACGCGAGCAAGCTAAATAAGTTTTTCATAAAAGGGATTAAAAGGTAACGCAAAGGAAAATTTTTGCAAATCAATTTTCAGGCAGGGACTGTAAGGCTTACATAAAAACGTAGTGTATGAAACAACATTTATTATATTATAGTTGATGATGAGACAGGCGAAATACCCTCAGACTTCAAGACGAATATAATAACTCCAATTCCAAAGAAAGCAGGTGTTGACAGATGTGAAAATTACCGAACTATCAGTTTAATAAGTCACAGCTGCAAAATACTAACGCGAATTCTTTACAGACGAATGGAAAAATTGGTAGAAGCCGACCTTGGCGAAGATCAGTTTGGATTTCGCAGAAATGTTGGAACACGTGAGGCAATACTGACCCTACGACTTATCTTAGAAAATAGATTAAGGAAAGGCAAACCTACATTTCTAGCATTTGTAGACTTAGAGAAAGCTTTTGACAATGTTGACTGGAATACTCTCTTTCAATTTCTGAAGGTGGCAGGGGTAAAATACAGGGAGAGAAAGGCTATTTACAATTTGTACAGAAACCAGATGGCAGATATAAAGAGTGGAGGGACATGAAAGGGAAGCAGTGGTTGGGAAGGGAGTGAGACAGGGTTGTTGCCTATCCCCGATGTTATTCAATCTCTATATTGAGCAAGCAGTGAAGAAAACAAAAGAAAAGTTCGGAGTAGGTATTAAAATCCATGGAGAAGAAATAAAAACTTTGAGGTTCGCCGATGACATCGTAATTCTGTCAGAGACAGCAAAGGACTTGGAAGAGCAGTTGAACGGAATGGATAGTGTCTTTAAAGGAGGATATAAAATGAACATCAACAAAAGCAAAACGAGGATAACGGAATGTAGTCGAATTAAGTTAGGTGATGCTAAGGGAATTAGATTAGGAAATGAGACACTTAAAGCAGTAAAGGAGTTTTGCTATTTGGGGAGCAAAATAACTGATGATGGTCGAAGTAGAGAGGATATAAAATGGAGACTGGCAATTGCAAGGAAAGCGTTTCTGAAGAAGAGAAATTTGTTAACATCGAGTAAAGATTTAAGTGTCAGGAAGCCGTTTCTGAAAGTATTTATATGGAGTGTAGCCATGTATGGAAGTGAAACATGGACGATAAATAGTACGGACAAGAAGAGAATAGAAGCTTTCGAAATGTGGTGCTACAGAAGAATGCTGAAGATTAGATGGGTAGGTCACGTAACTAATGAGGAGGTATTGAATAGAATTGGGGAGAAGAGGAGTTTGTCGCACAAGTTGACAAGAAGAAGGGACCGGTTGGTAGGACATGTTCTGAGGCATCAAGGGGTCACAAATTTAGCATTGGAGGGCAGTGTGGAGGGTAAAAATCGTAGAGGGAGACCAAGAGATGAATACACTAAGCAGAGTCAGAAGGATGTAGGTTGCAGTAAGTACTGGGAGATGAAGAAGCTTGCACAGGATAGAGTTGCATGGAGAGCTGCATCAAACCAGTCTCAGGACTGAAGACAACAACAACTACAACATAGTTGATGATCTGCATTTGCTCGGTTGATATTCATCGTAAAAACAGAGAAAGCAGTAGTTTTTTCGGTATTTTGCACACATGTTGCAACGTGGTTCAGGTGGAAATGGGGGTTCACAAGCTGTGAGTGGGGATCCACGAAAATTTTTCACCACCTTACTTGTTTTGAGAGCCTAGTGTATTTTAAGAAGGTTAGCGACTACTACTTGTAAAAACAAGCATATTCGATATCCAGTACAAAGCATGTAGAGACTTGCAAAGTGCCGCCCGCGCGCCTGCTCGTTCGGACTGCTTGCTTAGACCTCCAAAGTGACGAAATACTTGTGCTGTGCTTGCAAGCTTTACTAATATAAATACGAAAACCAAGGACAAAACGTTGCTCATTTGCTTTCGGGCTTAAGAGAAAAAAAGTGTGAGTTAATCGATGTCAGTGTTTGCCAGTCCGAAAAAAAGTAACTGCCCATTTGTCAGCGATATACTAAATTTACAATAAATATATTTTCTTTAATCATTAATTAAAAACCAACTATTTAATCTCGTGGCTGCTATAGCTTCGACGATTAAACAATGTGTCTTAGCAGTTTATTACTTTTAATAATTAAAAACAGTTTTTTCGCTGGCACTTTGGTTTTTTCATTGGCATAATTAATTCTATTCTATTCTGTTAAAATAGCCATATCCTGTTAAAATCGCCTCATGATTACTAAAACAAAATTTGTTTCCTTTACGGGTTATAACTGATACGAAAAATGGTTGAATCTAAGAAGAAATGTCGACAATACAGTGTTGATGATTTGGAATTTGGTGATTTGAAATTTGGTTTTCTTCCATCAAAGGCAAACATTGCCTATATATCGTTTATGCAACGAAGTTTTGAACAATGACTCTATGAAACCACTAAAGCTCGAAGATCATCTAAGAAGGTGTCATCCTGGTGAAAATAGGTAAAGATTTGAAATACTGTCAAACATTAAAGGAAAAATGTGAGAAGAGACCCATCGTGGACAGTATGTTCGCTTCAACATTCCAAGGTAACGATGATGGCCTGCGGGCATCTTGCGATATCTGCTTGCTTATAGGGAAATCTGGAAAACCGCATACCATCGGAGAACACTTAATTTACCCGCTATTGTTTTAAAAACTGTAGTGCACAAACCTCAATTTGACGCACGCAAAAGAATTCCTTTAAGTAACAATACTGTACAAAGAGGGATTGATGAAATGAGCTTTGATATTAAAAGCTTCTTGTGTATCATCTGCAAACCAATCACTTTTCTATAGAACTGGACGAGTAGACTTTACCTGATAATGAAGCATTGTTATTGGCATAGGTTCGATTTGTTATGGAGGAAGAAATCCATGAAGAACTGCTATTCGCGAAAACTTTGAAAACGGACACTAAAGGCGAATCAATATTTAATGTCCTTAGTGAATTTTTAGGGAAAAATCGATTCCATTTACAAGTATTATTTTGGTGGCAGCAGATGGAGTTCCTGCGATATCGTGGGTTTATAAGCCATCTTAAACCGCCGACAACAGCTTGTAGCGAAAAATTTTTGTGATAAATTCTACTAGGCCCTTCAATTTGTTATTAACACAGTTAACAAAATAAGAAGCAATGCGTTGAATACCAGTTTATTTGCATTATTGTGCAATGAAAATGATGAAGATCACCAATGCTTGCTCTTACATACTGAAGTAGACTGGTTGTCAAAAGGTGCATGTTTATCAAAATTTTACTCACTTTTCAAATGAATTACAGAATTTCTGGAAACTACAGATCCAGACTTAAAAGAAAGTCTGATCAAATTTAAAGCAGACATTGCGTACGTGTCAGATTTGTTTAACAAATTTAATGACGTTAACTTACAGTTACAAGGGGACAGCCTAAATTTAATAAAAACAAAGAGTGAAATTTCGGCTTTTCTTGGTACATTTAAATTAGTGAAGCAAAATATTAGTCGGCTCGAATTCTCCCAGTTTCCAAACTTGTCACAGGCAGAACGACTTGATGAGGATATTGAGTATGCTCAACATTTAATTACCCTGCATGATGACTTCAAAAATAGATTTGAAGATATTCTGACGATGGAAATATCACCATGAATCACAAAAACATTTGTTGAAACGGAAATGGTGAATGTGGTACTACAAGAGGAGCCACTTGAGGTTGGGACCAATGGTGAGCTGAAGGTGTAATTTAAAAAAAGCTGTCAAACATTTTGGCTGAAAGTAGAAATATCCGAAAAATATCCTGGGCTACGGAAAATTGCGAGAAAATTTTTGATAGCATTCCTCTCGTCATATATTGACGAAAAAATTTTAGTGTCGTTACCAACGTATTAACAAAGAAAAGGAGCAGATTGAACATCACGGAATGGGGAGATTTGAGGTAAATTCTTACAAAACTGAAGCCAAATATTGATAATTTGATGTCAGTTCATCAAGTACATCGTCCCATTAAAATTATGAGTATTTTTTAAAATTGTTTATTTGCATTTTAGAGTTGAATGTTGATGTTTTGTCGATTGTTGATTAATACGTCATCAATGTTTATTTTAATCATATTAAGTATATAATTATAAGTATTACTTTAATAAATAGGACACAAGAAAATGTGCCATTTTTCTTTTTAGTTTTACCACTCCGAATTTAAGGTTGGGACTCGACCGTGACACTTTAAAAGGAGTTTTGGGAATATAGTAGAAATGTAGCTGCAGAGGGGTCTACCGAAAACAGTAAAATTTTGAAAGTAATCTACGAGAAAAAAGTTTGGGAACCTCTGTTTTAAAGTCTGTATAGATAAACATTCTCACATCATTCTCGAAAAATTCACGATACTCGGTCGAGAGCTATCAAGCGAATGAGCTCTGTATCGAAGCTACCGTTGTCCAAAACAGCCGATTGGCCGATTTTACCAGCGCCGGGAATCTTTTGTTCGTGGGCAGCTACCGAGGGCTGTTCAAAGGTAAAAATGAAACTAACGGAAAGTAAATTCCTGTACGCATTACTTAACAATCCCCGTGAATGCTGTAAGTACAATTCTTTTTTTTAAAATTTGTTCTAAACATTCCTTTCCATGCCCTTCATGAAAACATAAATAAAGACAAGATATTTAGTGCTGTATCGATTTATTGTCAAAGTGACGTAAAAATAAAAACGAAGAATTTCCCCTTAGGGACTCGACCCCACTCCCTCGGATTGCCGTTTTGTACCCTTTCCACTGCGCAAGCTTGCCTAGAAATGCCGCTAACATAAGTGGTCCATTTGTTATTCAGGTGACTGCACAAAAAGTGCGGAAACATATAAAGGTAGTGGATAGCAACGAAAGTCAAACACATACAAATGAAAATTAGACATGGTGCTGTTATCGGAAAAGTGCACGTACTTCAAATGTATCAAGCCACAACTGTTGAAAAGGACGAATTTTTACATTCTGAGGCGTATGATTCCAATCGCTTGCAAATCCGAAGTCTTACTGCTCTCGGACTGGACAGCTTCGAGCGCTGTTACTTTTCGAAACAGTCAACTGCGCGTAGTGGTGAATTTTTGAGCCAAGCCAACTGCGCACGGAGGAAAACGCATGTTAAGCAGGCACTACAGGCCAACATAAAATGAAATCTACATCCCACTATTGATGAAAATGGCCACACTTGAGTGACTGTTTTGTGTATAGCTATTTAGAAATCAGACACAATTATTAACGGTTGTAACTTCATATCGTTCGAAGCATTTACGATATCAGTTAACACTTTTTCATATGTGACTGCTGTTTTGTTAGGCAAGAAGCAAGATAGTAAGGGAATGTACTGACCATTGTTCGAAACAAAAATTGTAAATAACTGGTAAAAATACTTGCAGCAGTAGTCGAAGGCACAGTCTACAAAAATTTTGGCGCTACTTTCAGTAGAGAAGTTCGCGGTATTAAAGTCAGAGTCGTTGTTGAGAAGTTTTTTTTCTTTTTGTTTTTCTTTTACACTTAAAATAGACATTTCATGCAAAACACTATGAACCTCGTTTAACGTTTTCGGTAATGGTGGCAAACTAAACCTTCTGGTCCGATAAATACATTTTTAAATGCTAGCATCATCTTGGCTGGGAATATCGAGTCCATTGGAGGCAACTATTCTGCGAATTAATTGTAAAGGTCTATCATAGAATTCGTTATTGGAATTTATTTGTCTGTTTAAGTTATCACTGGCTTCAAGACCGTGACTGACTTCATTAGTAAACAGAATATGAGTTTAAGAATCGTTCAAACAACAGCACAACACTCGGAGAAAGTGACTAATGATAACACTGTAAACAGCATTTAAGTGTAAAAATTTCCAAGTAGCAAATAAAACACTCTCGTGCAGTCGACATACCTCATCGTGTGTAGTAGACCTGTTTTCTGAGGTAATGCTGAAATTGCGCGCAGTGGGGCAAACAGTAAACGTTTCGCGAGCAATCGGTAACCATCCCTTTGAGACACATTCCAGACTAAAGGGGATGAGATATTTGAAGGAAGAGGGATTGCAGGAGGCCTTCTCTCTCTCCGTTATCAAGGAGAGACGAGTATATGAGAAATAAAGGAGAGCCAAGAAAGCTGATTAGCGACTACTGCTGCCAAGAAGTGTGGTTCTACAAATGCAAATCTGTTAGCTAACATTGGTGCAGCCGAGGTTCTGGCTGCTGCGGCCATATTTTCTGCTGGAGTTGGAACGCTTCCCAATGCTTTTATCGGCTATGAGAGCCTTGCTAACTTACCGTCTAACGAGGTTTTGGTGGCCGCTCATTGCTCCGGGAAATTGCAGTTTGTGGAGCTTTTGAAGCACCATTTACGTTCCTACCGGGGTACAGAAGCCATGCAGTCAAAGACACCAGCTATACATCAGTGGGTAGAAAGTCTGATTGCTCTGAGCTACCTACAAAACGGTGCCAGCATTTCTAGAACTTTCTGACAGTAGTATGTCTATCACTTTTTAACTCACGCAGGATGATTTAAATACCTCCCAAGCTACGTAGATGACGCAGAGACAAGTAATTTAACGTGACATGATGGGTTGCAAATGTCGAGAAACACCTCAAAAGTGAACGATAAATGAATAGTCCCCTGGAATAACGTTGTATAGTACTTTTCGCCCAAGCTGAGTAATACCCATAATAACGTTGCACATTATTGCTGCTACCATAACGAGACTACGATATCTATGACCTGTCGCACAATCTTTGGAAAATATGCCTCCCTGGAATAACAATGTAACCCGTAACATGATCGCTGACGTCATTTGCGTATTTATCATTGTGCTTTAAATTCAACAAACAGGGGAAGATAACAAAAAAATCAATCCAAATAAATGATCAAAGAATGTGAGAGAAAATCTGAGGAATGGGGGAAAGCCGTACACAAGTGCAAAAGGTGGTAACATCACCTACAGATAAGGCAAGTGTAAGACTTACACGCTTCAGTGTTCATGCCAGGAGACTGAAAGCTAGGTGTACAGCATTTTTACATTCAAAACGACAATTCCAATTCTAGATACTGTTTACTGTAAACATATTAAATCTTCCGAGGTTGAGCCGGCCGGCGTGACCGAGCGGTTCTAGGTGCTTCAGTCTGGAACCGCGCGACTGCTACGGTCGCAGGTTCGAGTCCTGCCTCGGGTATGGATGTGTGTGATGTCCTTAGTTTAGTTAGGTTTAAGTAGTTCTAAGTTCTAGGGGACCGATGACCTCAGATGTTAAGTTCCATAGTGCTCAGAGCCATTTGAACCATTTTTTTCTTCCAAGGTTGACATGCATATGACGATAAACTTGCATAGTTCTAGAAGTCGTATATTATATTTACAACCAGATTGGTATGAAACGTATGACAGTGTATATCTAGTACCATACAAACAGCTAGCCTGACGTGGAAGGTTATTAAGTATTATAGGATACAAATATGGTTGTTATTATTTCGCCGGCCGCTGTGGCCGAGCGGTTCTAGGCGCTTTAGTCCGGAACCGCGCTGCTGCTACGGTCGCAGGTTCGAATCCTGCTTCGGGCATGGATGTTTGTGATGTCCTTAGGTTAGGTAGGTGTAAGTAGTTTTAAGTCTAGGGGATTGATGACCTCAGATGTTAAGTCCCATAGTGTTAGAGCCATTTGAAACATTTGTTATTATTTCAGGATCGTGAATGTAATTAGAAGGAATGTTTCAAAGATGGGTGTGCAAAACACACCATTAAATAAAAAGAGACTTTCTATGACGAGTTCTACGGATTTGATAACAATGCACAATCACAGTTACTTTATAAGTGCGTACACATTACTGAATCAGCAAAAAGATGAGACAACAACACAAATTTGTCATCATGAAGGAACTACTCTTTCCGGTATTTCATTACACTTGACAACAAAGACACATAAATCAACATGAAAATACTCTGTGCTGCGTTTTCTGTCACAGCGTGAAGGCTGCAGGTACTGCAAGATAAAATCAAAACCACTGTCCAGTTCTCACTGATTTACGTTGGAAACATGCCAATCGACCATATGCTACGCCAGCAAACGTAATATTGAGAGTTTCCCTAAATAAATGAGTAATTGCAGTCGTGCACAAGCAGACTCTAAATAATTATCCGCAGAACTGAGTTTATGTAAAATTTCGGGGCTGCTTCAGGAAACATAGCCGAATGTTAATGCAAGTAAACACATGTATGAAAGTATTTTCAGAGCACAGTACAATCGCAGATTTGATCTGCCGAGAGCACACACTTGTAAATACTGTGATGTGCTGTGTATTAAAATGATTGCGGCTGAAAATGACGTAAATATGGGTTTAATTCACGACCAGAATGAGCTTCATCATCGCAATGCTGATGTAACCCTGAAAACCGATCCTATAATGGCATAGGTAAATATAGTTGTTGCAGTATGTACAGGTCTACAGCAGGACCTGTAATGCCCCACATTAAAACATTCTAGCAACTTTCATCTACATGTACATCCCTACTCCGCAAGCCACCTGACTGTGTGTGGCGGAGGATACCTTGAGTACCTCTGTCAGTTCTCCCTTCTGTTCCAGTCTCGTACTGCTCGTGGAAAGAGAGATTGTCGGTATGCCTCTGTGTGGGCTCTAATCTCTCTGATTTTATCCTCATGGTCTCTTCGCCAGATATACGTAGGAGGTAGCAATATACTGCCTGACTCCTCGGTGAGGGTATGTTCTCGAAACTTCAACGAAAGCTCGTACCGAGCTACTGAGCGTCTCTCTTGCAGAGCCTTCCACTGGAGTTTATCTATCATCTCCGTAACGCTTTCACGATTACTAAATGATCCTGTAACGAAGCGCGCTGCTCTCCGTTGGCTCTTCTCTATCTCTTCTATCAACCCTATCTGGTACGGATCCCACACCGGTGAGCAGTATTCAAGCAGTTGTTTTAAGACTGATTACATTTTAAGGACAATGTGATTAAAATTTTAGTTACTGCTGATTATGTTGATGTTTGTGATTAACTAATACTTCGCTTTCACAATGTATTCTTTGCTGTGTTTCTAAGACTCTAGTATGAATAAAATATTTATAAAAATGTTAGTAAGTGATATACAACATTTTATAGCATTGTGTGGTATAAAACATTCTTCCTTGCAGCAGAATAAATGTGAGCCAGTGTACGAAGCCAGCAGTTCTACAATACGTAGTTCACCATTCTGGCTACTTTTTTTTATAAATATGAGCATTTTTATCAGACTACTTACACAGAACATGTTTTCGTCAATACTGAAAAGTGACAAAAATTGATATGTAACATAGTTCCCAGGAGCCATTCAAATGTAGAACATGTGACGTCACAAGATGACGTACCACGCCGCACGAGCATCGGTTGAGCGTATCGGTCTGTCGCAGCTCTGGGGGGGCCCACATGCACGACTTTAGCGTTGGAAGCTGAGGGTTCAAGTCTTGCATCTGGTAGGCAGTATGTTTTTCATTGTATGTTACATTGAGGTAAGATTCATTACTTTACCGGTCTCACAATCTCCGCTGGTTTATTGTAAATCACGGTACAACGAAAACCTATCGTACTGCATCTCAAGTAAATGCTTGTAAGCTTCCGAATTGCATAGTTACTAGTAAATGATCTACGTTTTCGTCATTGAATAACGTGTTGAATAATGTCTGAGAAAAGGGGGACAAAAGGAAAGGAACACGAAATAAGAACGGGTTTTACTTGGATATAGCGAGACAATAACTCTGTAACTTCTACGTTTACAAAGAGTCATATTTACAAAATGTGATAGGATTATGTGCTGTTTGCTCGAGTGCAAGAATTGCTTCGCTCAGTCAGTACTTCACACCCAAGTCCACATGTTCAACAATTCTCATCCAATTATGTGGTATTTCCGGATGTTTGTGATCCCGTGTGTCTTGTCTTAAATTACTTGTCTCAGCGTCATCTACATCACTTCAGGGCTTTTTAAACGTTAATAAGAATCACCCTGAATGTAAGAAATAAGTTTTAGATAGTGCTGAGATGAGGGCATAAATGTTTATCCTTCACCTCTCAGCTCAGAATTTTTCTAATTAAGGAGAAAGGAATAAAAAATCAAATCAGATGTCCAGCTCCAAGCAGGGTACGGGACTTCATGTTGTTATCCAACGACAATGAAAGTACGAAATGTGTTCATAGAGGAAACTACAGATCGCAACATTGTGGTTACATGGAAAAGGGATTAGGACGACAGCAAAAACTAACTCTGCTGAAAGGGGTAACTTAGGTGTGCCAACATAAAAGATGGGAAGGATCATATTAAAGGAAATAATAAAAAGAAAATAATCAAATTATCAATAGAGCTGTTAACATCATAGAAGTCTTTACCGTTGTTACAGATAAGTCACTATGATATCGTACGAATCTGTCCTGATACAGGTCGGATGGTAGGTGGTGAGGTATGACCCAGTACTCTTCACAGTGCGAAACAGAGTAAGTATAACATCTGTAAGAAGAATATTCAACCCAGTATGGGTGAACTTCGGTCTTTTGAGGTTCACGTGTAAACCTCTGAAGCCCAACTAGAAGGGGTGACGGTGTGTGGGTTAACGCTTATATTGGTGAACTGTCAGAGGGACAGAGTACATAAAATCATAAGCGCTGATATTTCTGGGGTTGAGCCGAGGCCAGCTGGCCAGCCACAGTAACCGGAGAGCCATGTGGCAGTCGGGAACTGAGCAGCGACAGGAAATGGATCGCTGGAGAAGACACAGCACTAAGCATGGTGGCCGTGCCAAAATGGCAGACAATGTCTGCTTAGTAATACTCTGACAATAAGTAGTAATTCACGGATTAATAGTTTCTCAATTCCAAGCACATGAAGGTAATCATGTGAGGTGCATGTATTGAGACATCAATATCAGCTATATTATATTAACTACGAAGTTGCGGTGGTGCTGCAAATGAAAAATATTGTAGGAACCATTATAAATTAAAAACATTTTAAAGCCAAGATCGCATAAATAATTCTTTTTTTAAAGCAACCGGTTTTGACAGACTTTGCTGTCACCTTCAAGTATTAAGAAATCCTTTTGTTATGAGTCATGTTCATTTCAAGTTGGACCTTACACCAAGTTATCATCTGGATAACAACAGCACATTATAAAAGGTTTGTCATAACTAAACCGAGTGAAGTGGCGCAGTGGTTAGCACACTGGACGCGCATTCGGGAGGACAAAGGCTTGAACTCGCGTCCGGCCATCCTGATTTTGGTTTTCCGTGACTTCCCTAAATCGCTTCAGGCGAACGCCGGCGTGGTTCCTTTGAAAGGGTATGTCCGACTTCCTTCCCCGTTCTTACGTCGTCCGATGGGACCGATAACCTCACTGTTTGGTCGCCTCCTCCAAATCAACCAACTAATCAACCAATCGTAACTAAAATATTTAAAACATAAAGTACCTTGTGCAAATCCCACGTCCATATTTATAAATACTCCTCACAGATACTTTTACGTCGCAAAACACAGAACATAATAGCAGATCTGTTTACATAAGCTGGACGTATGCAAAACATTGAAAATCCATTTTAAACAGTATGAGCAGTATGTAAATGGACATGGCCACTTGCACAAAGTGCTTTACGTTTTTCAATACTTTAATTGCGACAAAACTTCTATTATGTGCTGCTTTTTATCCGCATGATAACTTGATGTGAGGTACAACTTAAAATGAAGGCATTTCATAACAAAAAGATTTTTGAAGACCTGAAGATAACAGCAAAGTCATCTTGGCTTTAGAATGTTTTTAGAAAGAAAAACAGATCGCTTCTTCTGTCTTTTCAAAATGAGAAAATTCAATCATTATAAATTAATATCTGTGTAATGCTTCAGGCGATCTTCAGAACCAATGTATTGGATAACAGCTGACAACACTAGCTATCATCCCTGGAAGTCACACAACTTCACATGTTAAGAATTATCCCCTCCTCAGGAAATGAACGCATACGTTGTATGTTTCCCTACATATCCTCGTATCATTTGTGTAGTTTGTTAACTGATTTATTATTTAATTAATTAAATATTAATGTGAACTATAACAAAGACACTCGTTATTTGAAACTGGTAATATGTACACAAAACATAAAACCACCAATAAATAATGTAGAAAACAGCAGCTGCACGCGCTCAGATAGGTGCTGTGTCTCTTGAGTTCCGGAAGGCGTTAGATACAATAACGCACAGCCGATTTATGATAATATACGAGCGTATGGAATAGCAGATGAACTGTGTGACCGTATTGAAGGGTTTCAAGCAAACAGAACACAGCATATGATTCTCCTACGGAGCGAAGTCTTCAGGCATGTCCCAAGGAAGTGTTATACCACATATACTTTGCACAGTATATATAAATGATTAAATGATGTCCCCATCCCCTCATAAGAACCATGGACCTTGCCGTTGGCAGGGAGGGTTGCATGCCTCAGCGATACATATAGCCGTACCGTAGGTGCCTTTTCAGTAGTTGCAGGGGCAACAGTCTGAATGATTTACTGATTTGGCCTTGTAACACTAACCAAAACAGCCTTGCTGTGCTGGTACTGCGAACGGCTGAAAGCAAGGGGAAACTACGGCCGAAATTTTTCCCGAGGGTATGCAGCTTTACTGTATGATTAAATGATGATGGCGTCCTCTTGGATAAAATATTGTTGTTGTTGTGGTCTTCAGTCCTGAGACTGGTTTGATGCAGCTCTCCATGCTACTCTATCCTGTGCAAGCTTCTTCATCTCCCAGTACCTACTGCAACCTACATCCTTCTGAATCTGCTTAGTGTATTCATCTCTTGGTCTCCCTCTACGATTTTTACCCTTCACGCTGCCCTCCAATGCTAAATTTGTGATCCCTTGATGCCTCACAACATGTCCTACCAACCGATCCCTTCTTCTAGTCAAGTTGTGCCACAAACTTCTCTTCTTCCCAATCCTATTCAATACCTCCTCATTAGTTACGTGATCTACCCACCTTATCTTCAGCATTCTTCTGTAGCACCAAATTTTGAAAACTTCTATTCTCTTCTTGTCCAAACTGGTTATCGTCCATGTTTCACTTCCATACATGACTACACTCCATACAAATACTTTCAGAAACGCTCTCGTGACACTTAAATCTATACTCGATGTTAACAAATTTCTCTTCTTCAGAAACGATTCCCTTGCCATTGCCAGTCTACATTTTATATCCTCTCTACTTCGACCATCATCAGTTATTTTACTCCCTTCCGTTCAACTGCTCTTCCACGTCCTCTGCTGTCTCTGACAGAATTACAATGTCATCGGCGAACCTCAAAGTTTTTACTTCTTCTCCATGAATTTTAATACCTACTCCGAATTTTTCTTTTGTTTCCTTTACTACTTGCTCAATATACAGATTGAATAACACCGGGGAGAGACTACAACCCTGTCTCACTCCTTTCCCAACCACTGCTTCCATTTCATGCCCCTCGGCTCTTATAACTGCCATCTGGTTTCTGTACAAATTGTAAATAGCCTTTCGCTCCCTGTATTTTACCCCTGCCAACTTCAGGATTTGAAAGAGAGTATTCCAGTTGACGTTGTCAAATGCTTTCTCTAAGTCTACAAATGCTAGAAACGTAGGTTTGCCTTTTCTTAATCTTTCTTCTAAGATAAGTCGTAAGGTTAGTATTGCCTCACGTGTTCCAACATTTCTACGGAATCCAAACTGATCTTCCCCGAGGTCCCCTTCTACCAATTTGTCCATTCGTCTGTAAAGAATTCGCGTTAGTATTTTGCTGCTGTGACTTATTAAACTGATAGTTCGGTAATTTTCACATCTGTCAACACCTGCTTTCTTTGGGATTTGAATTATTATATTCTTCTTGAAGTCTGTAGGTATTTCGTCTGTCTCATACATCTTGCTCACCAGATGGTAGAGTTTTGTCATGACTGGCTCTCCCAAGGCCATCAGTAGTTCTAATGGAATGTTGTCTACTCCCGGGGCCTTGTTTCGACTCAGGACTTTCAGTACTCTGTCAAACTCTTCACGCAGTATCTTATCTCCCATTTCATCTTCATCTACATCCTCTTCCATTTCCATAATATTGTCTTCAAGTACATCGCTCTTGTATAAACCCTCTATATACTCCTTCCACCTTTCTGCCTTCCCTTCTTTGCTTAGAACTGGGTTGCCATCTGAGCTCTTGATACTCATACAAGTGGTTCTCTTCTCTCCAAAGGTCTCTCTAATTTTCCTGTAGGCAATATCTATCTTACCCCTAGTGAGACAAGCCTCTACATCCTTACATTTGTCCTCCAGCCATCCCTGCTTAGCCATTTTGCACTTCCTGTCGATCTCATTTTTGAGATGTTTGTATTCCTTTTTGCCTGCTTCATTTACTGCATTTTAATATTTTCTCCTTTCATCAATTAAATTCAATATTTCTTCTGTTACCTAAGGATTTCTACTAGCCCTCGTCTTTTTACCTACTTGATCCTCTGCTGCCTTCACTACTTCATCCCTCAGAGCTACCCATTCTTCTTCTACTGTATTTCTTTCCCCCATTCCTGTCAATTGTTCCCTTATGCTCTCCCTGAAACTCTCTACAACCTCTGGTTTTTCAGTTTATGCAGGTCCCATCTCCTTAAATTCCCACCTTTTTGCAGTTTCTTCAGTTTCAATCTACAGTTCATAACCAATAGATTGTGGTCAGAATCCACATCTGACCCTGGAAATGTCTTACAATTTAAAACCTGGTTCCTAAATCTCTGTCTTACCATTATATAATCTATCTGATACCTTTTAGTGTCTCCAGGATTCTTCCAGGTATACAACCTTCTTTTATGGTTCTTGAACCAAGTATTAGCTATGATTAAGTTATGCTCTGCGCAAAATTCTACCAGACGGCTTCCTCTTTCATTTCTTAGCCCCAATCCATATTCACCTACTATGTTTCCTTCTCTCCCTTTTACTACTGACGAATTCCAGTCAGTACTACTCAAAAGGACGTCGTTATCAGGAGAAAGAAAACTGGCGTTCTAAGGATCGGAGCGTGGAATGTCAGATCCCTTAATCGGGCAGATAGGTTAGAAAATTTAAAAAGGGAAATGAATTTTCGTCTCCCTTCACTACCTGAATAATTTCTTTTGTCTCGTCATACATTTCATCTATTTCTTCATCATCTGCAAAGCTAGTTGGCATATAAACTTGTACTACTGTAGTAGGCATGGGCTTTGTGTCTATCTTAGCCACAATAATGCGTTCACTATGCTGTTTGTAGTAGCTAATCCGCACTCCTATTTTTTTATTCATTATTAAACCTACTCCTGCACTACCCCTATTTGATTTTGTATTTATAACCCTGTAATCACCTGACCAAAAGTCTTGTTCCTCCTACCATCGAACTTCACTAATTCCCACTCTATCTAACTTTAACCTATCCATTTCCCATTTAAATTTTCTAACCTACCTGCCCGATTAAGGGATCTGACATTCCACGCTCCGATCCGTAGAACGCCAGTTTGCTTTCTCCTAATAACGAATATTCCGGACGTAAAATAGTCCCCCATTCGGATCTCCGGGCAGGGACTACTCAAAAGGACGTCGTTATCAGGAGAAAGAAAACTGGCGTTCTAAGGATCGGAGCGTGGAATGTCAGATCCCTTAATCGGGCAGATAGGTTAGAAAATTTAAAAAGGGAAATGAATATGTTAAAGTTAGTGGGAATTAGTGAAGTTCGGTGGCAGCAGGATCAAGACTTCTGGTCAGGTGAATACAGGGTTATAAATACAAAATCAAATAGAGGTAATGCAGGAGTCGGTTTAATAAAGAATAAAAAAATAGGAGTGCGGGTAAGCTACTAAAAACAGCATAGTGAACGCATTATTGTGGCCAAGATGGATTGAGGCTAAGAAATGAAGGAGGAAGCCGCCTGATAGAATTTTGCACAGAGCACAACTTAATCATAGTTAACACTTGGTTCAAGAATCATAAAAGAAGGTTGTATACATGGAAGAAGCCTGGAGATACTGACAGGTTTCAGATAGATTATATAATGGTAAGACAGAGATTTAGGAACCAGGTTTTAAATTGTATGACATTTCCAGGGGCAGATGTGGACTCTGATCACAATCTATTGGTTATGAACTGTAGATTAAAACAGAAGAAACTGCAAAAAGGTGGGAATTTAAGGAGATGGGACCTGGATAAACTGAAAGAACCAGAGGTTGTACAGAGTTTCAGGGAGAGCATAAGGGAACAATTGACAGGAATGGGGGAAAGAAATACAGTAGAAGAAGAATGGGTAGCTTTGAGAGATGAAGTAGTGAAGGCAGCAGAGGATCTAGTAGGTAAAAAGACGAGAGCTAGTAGAAATCCTTGGGTAACTGAAGAAACACTGAATTTAATTGATGAAAGGAGAAAACATAAAAATGCAGTAAATGAAGCAGGCAAAAAGGAATACAAACGTCTCAAAAACGAGATCGACAGGAAGTGCAAAATGGCTAAGCAGGGATGGCTAGAGGACAAATGTAAGGATGTAGAGGCTTATCTCACCAGGGGTAAGATAGATACTGCCTACAGGAAAATTAAAGAGACCTTTGGAGAACAGAGAACAACTTGTATGAATATCGAGAGCTCAGATGGAAACCCAGTTCTAAGCAAAGAAGGGTAAGCAGAAAGGTGGAGGGAGTATATAGAGGGCCTATACATGGGCAATGTACTTGAGGACAATATTATGGAAATGGGAGAGGATGTAGATGAAGATGAAATGGGAGATCTGATACTGCGTGAAGAGTTTGACAGAGCACTGAAAGACCTGAGTCGAAACAAGGCCCCGGGAGTAGACAACATTCCATTAGAACAACTGACGGCCTTGGGAGAGCCAGTCCTGACAAAACTCTACCATCTGGTGAGCAAGAAGTATGAGACAGGCGAAATACCCTCAGACTTCAAGAAGAATATAATAATTCCGATCCCAAAGAAAGCAGGGGTGTTGACAGATGTGAAAATTACCGAACAATCAGTTTAATGATGCACGGATGCAAAATACCAACACGTATTCTCTACAGACGAATGGAAACACTGGTAGAAGCTGACCTCGGGGAAGATCAGTTTGTATTCCGTAGAAATGTTGGAACACGTGAGGCAATACTGACCCTAAGACTTATCTTAGAAGCAAGATTAAGGAAATGCAAATCTACGTTTCTAGCATTTGTAGACCTAGAGAAAGCTTTTGACAATGTTGACTGGAATACTCTCTTTCAAATTCTGAAGGTGGCAGGGGTAAAATACAGGGGACGAAAGGCTACTTACAGTTTGTACTCAAACCAGAAGGCAGTTATAAGAGTCGAAGGGCATGAAAGGGAAGCAGTGGTTGGGAAAAGAGTGAGACAGGGTTGTAGCCTCTCCCCGATGTTATTCAATCTCTATATTGAGCAAGCAGTGAAGGAAACAAAAGAAAAATTCGGAATAGGTATTAAAATCCATGGAGAAGAAGTGAAAACTTTGAGGTTGGCCGATGACATTGTAATTCTGTCAGAGACAGCAAAGGACTTAGAAGAGCAGCTGAACGGAATGGACAGTATCTCGAAAGGAGGGTATAAGATGAACATCAACAAAAGCAAAACGAGGATAATGGAATGTAGTCGAATTAAGTCGATTGATGCTGAGGGAATTAGATTAGGAAATGAGACACTTAAAGTAGTAAAGGAGTTTTGCTATTTGGGGAGCAAAGTAACTGATGATGGTCGAAGTAGAGAGGATATAAAATGTAGACAGGCAATGGAAAGGAAAAGCGTTTCTGAAGAAGAGAAATTTGTTAACATCGAGTATTGATGTAAGTGTCAGGAAGTCGTTTCTGAAGGTATTTGTATGGAGCGTAGCCATGTATGGAAGTGAAACATGGACGATAACTAGTTTGGACAAGAAGAGAATAGAAGCTTTCGAAATGTGGTGCTACAGAAGAATGCTGAAGATTAGAGTTGTAGATCATATAACTAATGAGGAGGTATTGAATAGGATTGGGGAGAAGAGAAGTTTGTGGCACAACTTAACTAGAAGAGGGGATCGGTTGGTAGGACATGTTCTGAGGCATCAAGGGATCACCAATTTAGTTTTGGAGGGCAGCGTGGAGGGTAAAAATCGTAGAGGGAGACCAAGAGGTGAATACACTAAACAGATTCAGAAGGATGTAGGTTGCAGTAGGTACTGGGAGATGAAGAAGCTTGCACAGGATAGAGTAGCATGGAGAGCTGCATCAAACCAGTCTCTGGACTGAAGACCACAACAACAACAACAACATATAAATGTTGTAGCGATAACGCCGGAGGTTCCATGACGTTTTTCTCAGTTGATGCTGTTGTATACAAAGAAATCGCAACGTTAGAAAATTGTAGCAAAGTGCAAAAATACCTGCAGTGGATCCGCCTTGATGCAGGAGTGGTTATTGACCCTCGACATAAACAAAAGTAATGTATTACGAATAAATAGAAAGCTTCTTCATGGTATGATTACACGATTACAGAACAGTCACTGGAAAAAGCTGCTTCCATAAAATACACTGATGGGAAAAAATCGCCTCACGAAGAAGGGTTGTGCGACATACACGAAGCTGGTAGGCGTGTTTCTACATCTTAAAGATGATATATTTTCAGATCTCGCGCCAATCGCATAAAAGAGGCGCTAGTAGCACCACTACGAGGATGCACATCTGATTTGCTTGAAATACAAGCTGTAACAGTCGAGAACGTTAGTTACTTTCGAGATTGGACGCGGTGAGCTGATGTCTGTCAAGAATGCATTTAAGTGGACAAAGACGACCCTATCGACATCCGACTTTTAAATCGAACAAGGTCGTGTAGTAGTGCAATGAGAAGCTGGATGTTTCTTCTGCGATATTACAGAAAGACTTGGCACGAATGAAGCCGCTATACATGATTCCTGGCAGCGGTGATCACGATAATGTACTGTTGCAAGAAAACCGGACTCCGGACCGCCACGTTTCGCCACCGAGAGGGAAGACCATCGTGTTTGGCTATGCCTCTGGTGCATCTACTGTATCTGCAACAGCTATCTGTGATCTGAGCAGCCGTTGGCACCTCTATGACACAACGGACTTTTAAAATTTGGTTACTTCAGGGACAGCTCCGAACCAGCCGTGCATTCCACTGACCTCAAACCACCCCACTCGCCCCATTTTCGACCAGTGCTGACTGGGAGCCTATTGGAGGGCAGAGCGCTGATTTGTTGCGTTTTTTTTATTAAAGCTGGTTCTGAGTCGGTGCCAGTTATGGCCGTGGGTTGGTTATGAGGCCGATGAGGGCCTGCAACCAACCTGCCTGTTTGCTAGACACACTGAACCTACACCTAGAGTCGTGGTGTGGGGTGCGATTTCGTATGACAGTAGGAGCACTCTCGTGACTATCCCACACATCCTGACTGAAAAATTATACGTCAGTCTGGTCATCCGTCCTGTCGTGCTACCATTTATGGACAGTATTCTAGGGAGTGTTTTCAAACACAATAGCACTCGTCCACATACCAGTCTTATGACCCAACATACTCTGCAGAATGTCGACAAGTTGCCTTGGCCTGTTTGATCAGTGGATGGGAGATCATCGGACAACTTCAGCGTCGTCTACAAAACCTTAACCATCCCTGTATTGACCGACCAAATGGAACAGCCATGGAAGTCCATCTCACAAACTGGCATCCGGCACCTGTACAACACGATTCATACACATTTGCACGCTTGCATTAATGTTTCAGCATTTCACATTTGGAATGACTTACCGCGCAATTACATTAACCTGTGACCTTGATATGCTACTCACTTAAATATGACACCTAGGCACAAGTCTTCCCAAAATTATATTATTCTACATTAATTATTGTTTGGTGTTGCGATTTTTCCGTCGGTATATTTAGTAATACGCGTGCAAAGCAATTTGAAGTAGAATAACCATACAAAAGTAATCATGAGTAAGCCAGATGCCAGACTGAGATTTATTGGAAGAATCCTTAGAAAATGTAGTACATCAGTGAAGGAAATAGCTTACAGAGCACACGTTCAATCAATACTTGAATATTTCTCGACAGTGTGGTATCAGTACCAGATAAGGTTGATAGAGGAAATAGAATAGATAGTGGCCGGACGATGAATGTAACAGGTCTTGCATCTAGGTCTATTACAGGGATATGAACCATGAAGTATGGGGAGAGCAGGAGTTGTGTAGGGATGGACGAGTATATTGTGGAAGTTCAGTGGACGGCGGAATACCACTGGCGGAGGGGTGGGAAGGACTCAGCATCTCCGCTATATGGTGGGCATCAACTTTCCTTTTCGTAATATTGTTACATTCCACCCTGGATTTTCCATTGTTTGATCTTATACTGAATTTTATTTATATGTGAGCTGGCGATTATTTTGTGTATAGTTTAGTGGAATTGGATTTGCTATTTCGCAAACCATTGATGTTTAGTTAGTACTCGGGAAATCTGCTACTACTTAAATACGCAATCTTAACTCCAATCGATAATTATAGTAGTTTTAGTTCATTCTTATATGGATATTTGTGGGACCACCATTTTAATTATGTAACTGAATTTATTTGAATAAATCGTCAGATCATCCAATCAATTCCGAAGAATCCAACCTGTATGTTGCTGTTGTTGTTGTTGCGGTCTTCAGTCCTGAGACTGGTTTGATGCAGCTCTCCATGCTACTCTATCTTGTGCACGCTTCTTCATCTCCCAGTACTTATTGCAACCTACATCCTTCTGAATCTGCTTAGTGTATTCGTCTCTTGGTCTCCCTCTACGATCTTTACCCTCCATACTACCCTCCACTGCTAAATTTGTGATCCCCTGATGCCTCAGAACATGTCCTACCAACCGGTCCCTTCTTCTTGTCAAGTTGTGCCACAAACTCCTCTTCTCCCCAACTCTATTTAATACCTCCTCATTAGCTATGTGATCTACCCATCTAATCTTCAGCATTCTTCTGTAGCACCACATTTCGAAAGCTTCTATTCTCTTCTTGTCCGTACTATTTATCGTCTATGTTTCACTTCCATACATGGCTACATTCCATACAAATACTTTCAGAAATAACTTCCTGACACTTAAATCTATACTCGATGTTAACAAATTTCTCTTCTTCAGAAACGCTTTCCTTGCAATTGCCAGTCTACATTTTATATCCTCTCTACATAGACCATCATCAGTTATTTTGCTCCCCAGATAGCAGAACTCCTTTACTACTTTAAGTGTCTCATTTCCTAACCTAATCCTCTCAGCGTCACCGGACTTAATCCTACTACATTCCATTATCCTCGTTTTGCTTTTGTTGATGTTCATCTTATATCCTCCTTTCAAGACACTGTCCATTCCGTTCAACTGCTCTTCCAAGTCCTTTGCTGTCTCAGAGAGAATTACAATGTCATCGGCGAACCTCAAAGTTTTTATTTCTACTCCATGGATTTTAATACCTACACCAAATTTTTCTTTTCTTTCCTTTCCTGCTTGCTCAATATAGAGATTGAATAACATCGGGGAGAGGCTACAACCCTGCCTCACACCCTTCCCAACCACTGCTTCCCTTTCGTGCCCCTCGACTCTTTTAACTGCCATCTGGTTTCTATACAAATTTTAAATAGCCTTTCGCTCCCTGTGTTTTGTTCCTGCCACCTTTAGAATTTGAAAGAGAGTATTCCAGTCAACATTGTCAAAAGCTTTCTCTAAGTCTACAGATGCTAGAAACGTAGGTTTACTTTTCCTTATTCTTTCTTCCCAACCTGTATACTATTTTATTCATAATATTTCATTTACTTCAACTTGAATTTTACTTAATTTTGCATAGCTTGCGAGAACTTTAACACTGAAGAGCCAAAGAAGCTGATACACCCGCCTAATATTGTGTTGGGCCACCGCGAGCATGCAGAAGTGCCACAACACCACTTGGCATGGACTCTACTAATGTCTGAAGTAGTGCTGCAGGGAACTGAAAACATAACGCCTGCAGGGCGGTCCACAAATCCGTAAGAGTACGAGTGGGTGGAGATCTCTTCTGAACAGCCCGTTGCAAGGCATCCCAGATTTGCTCAATAATGTTCATATCTGGGGAGTCTGACGGCCATCGGAAGTTTTAACTCAGAAGAGTGTTCCTGGAGCCACTCTGTAGCAATTCTTGACATGTGGGGTGTCGCATTGCCCTGCTGGAATTGCCCAAGTTCGTCAGCATGCACAATTTACATGATCGAATGCAGGTAATCAGACAGGATGCTTACGCACGTGTCACCTGTCAGAGTCGTATCTAGACGTATCAGGGGTCCCATATCACTCCAACTGCACACGCCCCACACTGTTACAGAACTTCACTAGCTTGAACAGTCCCCTGCCGACATGCAGGGCCCATGGATTCATGAAGTTGTCTCCAAACCCGTACAGGTGCATCCGCTTGATACAATTTGAAACGAGACTCGTCCGACCAGGCAACATGTTTCCAGTCATCAACAGTCCAACGTCGGTGATGACAGGCCCTGGCGAGGCGTAAAGCTTTGTGTCTTGAGGTCGTCAAGGGTACACGAGTGAGCCTTCGGCTCCGAACGCCCATATCGATGACGTTTCTTTGAATGGTTCGCACGCTGACACTTGTTGATGGCCCAGCAGTGAAATCTGCAGCAATTTGCGGAAGGGTTGCACTTCTATCACGTTGAGCGATTCTCTTCAGTCGTCGTTGGACCCATTATTTGCGAGATCTTTTTCCAGCCGCAGCGATGTCGGAGATTTGATGTTATATCGAATTCCTGATATTCACGGTACACTCGTGAGATGGTCGTACGGGAAAATCCCCACTTAATCGCTCACTTGGAGATGCTATGTCCCATCCCTCGCGCGTTGACTATAGCACCACTCAAACTCATTTAAATCTTTATAACCTGCCTTCGCAGCAGCAGTAACCGATATAACATATGCGCCAGGCACTTGTTTTCTTGTATAGGCGTTGCCGATCGGCTGGCCGCTATGGCCGAGCGGTTCTAGGCGCTTGAGTCCGGAACCGCGCTGCTGCTATGGTCGCAGGTTCGAATCCTGCCTCGGGCATGGGTGTGTAATGCCTTAGGTTAGTTAGGTTCAAGTAGTTCTAAGTCTAGGGGACTGATGACCTCAGATGTTAAGTCCCATAGTGCTCAGAGCCATTTGAACCATTTGTTGCCGATCGCAGCGCCGTATTCTGCCTGTTTACATATGTGTATTTGAATACACATGCCTATACCAGTTTCCTTGGCGCCTCAGTGTATAATTTAGAGTGTAGGATCACGAGATTAAACATTTTTCCAGTGATTTTAGCTGCTAGACATGAAAGTAGACGGTGAACGGCTAGACTCAAAGACGGAATTGAGATGTTCTTAATAGAGTCGAGAATTTTCCCTCTCTCTCTCTCTCTGTCTCTCTCTGCACTTTGTGTGTGTGTGTGTGTGTGTGTGTGTGTGTGTGTGTGTGTGCGTGTGTGTGTGTGTGTGTATGTGTGTGTGAGTATGTGTGTGTGTGTTTTCTCTTCCTAATAATCATTTGGAACCACGAGATTATGGCGCACACCTGTATAGACGCAGATTTATGACGTTGGTGAGACGATACTGAAAGTAGAGGTCCAGAAAGCCCAAATAGTTGTAATTCCCCTCAAAACGTTGAGCCCTGTAGAAACAAAGACAAGATGGATAAAGAGCTGACAAACGTGGCAAACCAAGCAGCATAAGTCATCACAATACAAAGAAAGAGGTACCGAACATCGTGAGAAACGACTATCAATTTACAGGAACACCAAACAGAAGTACAAAGAAAAAATGAAACATAAGAATAATACAGATATAAGGTCTCGAAAGGTTTTTTTTTTTTTACTAAAAGAAAACACAGAATGTGAAGGACATCTCTAAGTTTCAGTGGCACTTTTCATGGGAATTTGCCTGCCACCTAACAACTGCGAAAATGAGGCAAAATAATACAAAAATATAAGAAGGCAGACAAAGAAGAGAGGCTTAACGCGCCGTCGACGACGACAATATAAGGGACGAACCACAACCTTTGAAAGCGTAAGGATGGTTTAAACGTTTTTCAAAGGAACCACTCTACTATTTAGATTAAGAAGTTTGGTAAAACTGTGAAAATTTTAAGCTGGATGTAGGACGGTGTTTCGAACCTTACTGCTCTCGAATGTAAGCCAAGTAATATCTCTTGGTTTACAGCTAAGAGAAGACGTGAATATGTCTTCTCTATTAACACAGCTACAGGAATACTCCAATACTCCAGAGACTGATGGCATAAAAATCAATGTTCTTCTGGCATTAAAAAACGGAGTAGTGCCAGGTCTTGCACAATCACACAGTAAAATCTACTGTAATCACAGGAGGTCGCCAGGTGGAATGAGAAAACACATTAGCCCGCTCCCACTCTCCTCCTGCAATCTGGATTATGGGGCTTCTATTCGTTACAGAACTCTCATGCATTTCTAGAAGTTATTTCCTGTGATTCCGCTAAACCTTTCCATTGTTAGCTCTCAATGTAATCTTCCTATAACAAATATGAGCGGATAATCATCAATTATCCCGGATACAATAAGTTTCTTTGGTCATCTATAACGTTTAGTACTTCTGGCATGACACACCTGGAAACTGACTAACCCATTTCCTGTACATCAAAAAAGGTAACTTTAGAGTCTTTCACCCACCTCCCTGACTAAATTTCTGCGGACGCCCTTCAGTGTAAGGAAAAATCTAAAATCAAAGGAAGACAGCGGCGGTCATCATATCAAAAAAAGAGTGAATAGGGAATCGACAGTAGCTAAGAAGATGCTTCTTAAAGGTAAAGCGAAAATTCAAGACATTTCCTGTATTCTACTTTATGTCTACTGGAGGTATGCTCACACTGCAGCGTGTGCGAATGTGCTTTTATATTACCGCAGAGATCTCTCGGTTGACAAGTTTATTACACATTTCTTAGATGTTAATACGAAATTTGACTCTGTTTCTTCTACAAGCAGTAATATAAGGAAAGGTAATTTCTAACAGTTGTAATGTCTGAAACACGAAAAGAAATCAAAATTCTAATATCCTCTGCATCTGCACGTCTTACTTTCCTTCTTCTTATTTTGCATAAAATAATTTGACATTGAGTGGATAGAAGTGCGGAACGGATGAAGATGCAAGTACTTTCGAGCAAGCGATGGTGTGCTAAGCTAAAATGTACGATAAATTAGCGGAGGAGATTGAAGAGATCACTAAAATCCAAATATTTAAAAAGTAAGTTGAAGCATACCTCAAAGCATACATCTTAAATAATTCATGTTACGCAGTCAAGCATTATTTAGGCAACACAGAGTTGGTAATGATAAAAATTGATGTTTTTAGAGAACAGACAACTGTACGTTTGCAGCAAACCGTCATATTTTAATGACTCTTAATGTAAAATACTAACTCTAACGTCTAGTATTTTTCTTAAGGTCAACATCTCATTTACGGCGTAGAGGTGCTCAGCTTTCTGAATCGGGTCATGGGGTCAACATGAAGAACTTGATAGTATAGCGAAAGTACCACCATGGCCCCAGTGCCAGACGACAGCGAGTGTGTGTGTGTGTGTGTGTGTGTGTGTGTGTGTGCGCGCGCGCACGCGCGAGTGTAGTACAGTTGAGTATAGTGTGTGTGCAGCGCACGCAGTGACCGATGATGTGACACAAATGAATAATGCAAAAGTATATTTTCATAGAATGATAATTACCATCTTCATGCATAAGTTAATTTTTTAATTGTTTTCATTTTTAATGAAATTGACATGTCTGATATCATGTTAACAATCTACGAATGAATAAACAAGTATTAACTAAGTAAGAAACTCAGTAATATGAAAACATTCTTCTACATCAGGACTTTATATTTTTAACCTTTTGATAGTATACTGCAGCTGTCATTTGACAAAAATGAAAAAGTATCTTGGTGAGTGTGAATGAAAGAATATAACAGCTGTTGGTTAAGCGGGAGATTATCGAAATTATCACCTGGGTCAAAAGTACCGTAATAGCCAATATCGTAAATGTGTACGTTCCACTAATTTTTGTTATTATTTAAGAAAATTGATTCTCTTCTTCTCTGCATTGTCTATCGTGCTTGTTCCACTTTGTACAAGCTGTATTCTAGACACAGACTTTAGGAATAGATTTCCTATCATAAATTTATATTCGATGTTAACAAATGATCCATTTTATGAAATACTGAATTTTAGATCATATTCACATCCTCCATTGTCAGACTTTTGCTACGGGAAAAATCTACTAATTTAGCGTCTAATTGCTTGATTTAATTCCGTGATCAATTGGTAATTCGATTACTCAGAATTGTCCCTGTTTTAACTGTGTATATGCATCTTGTAACTTCATTTCAACCACTAACATTCCTGTTCAGCTGATTTTCTGAGTTCTTTACTGTCTCTAACAGGATTACGATGTTATCCGCAAGACTTACAGGTTTTTATTTTTCGATTTGGACTTTAGTTACCCTTCTAAATTTTTTATTGGTTTCCATAACTACTGGCTCTATGTACAGACTAAATATAATTGTGAT
Organism: Schistocerca piceifrons; assembly: GCF_021461385.2. NCBI lineage: Eukaryota > Metazoa > Arthropoda > Insecta > Orthoptera > Acrididae > Schistocerca > Schistocerca piceifrons. Next base: position 315,109,728 of record NC_060141.1, on the reverse strand, counting down.
ATACTGTAAATCTGTTTAATCTTTGCCTCGTTTTCAAGTTCTACTTTCATAACTCCATTTGGTTTCTCTACATGTTTCGTTATGCCCGATAACTTCGGAACTTTCGTGAGCGTATTCCAATCAACATCGTCAAAAGCTTTTTCCTAAACCTACAGAGCTGTAAATGCGGGTTCATCTTTCTTTAATCTATCTTCTAAGAAAAGTCGTAGGGTCAGTATTTCTAATACTGTGTCAAATTTTAACGTAGCAGCCTCGATTATTTTGTTTTACTATTGTTTTGCAAAAAATGTATTTTTTGAACTATTAAAGACATGGAAGTAGATAAAATTCTGGATATGCCATCATGCTCGTGTGATAAATTTATATAACGTGGTCGGGAATGAAGCTCTAAGGAAGACTTTTTGCAGCATATATGCATAACTTTCCGCGTCACAAAGCCATACATGAGTAAATATTTAACTGACACATGAAGGTAGATTGCTATTAGCAAACAGGAATGGCACGTTGTCTGCTTCTTCATTTTTCAAAAGGATAAGCGCCGTAATTCCGAGAGAACTTAAGGGACCAGATCCCTGCTGTTGAGTCGTGGCACTTCAGAGAAAGGCCCTCCTCGAACGAAAATGGTATCCGAATGCTGCATAAATTCAACGGAAGACAGCTTATCCCTCCTTGACGTGATAAATAAATTAAGGGCCCATCTAGAAGAAGCCCTTCTCATGATGTTCCTGAAGAGCCGCGCCGCTCCTCAAGAGTATGCGAGCTGCAAAGTTCATAGCCGTCACATCTTGCACGCGCCATTAGCCCTCAGGAGCCGTGCCCGCAGTCCATAAATAACCAAGTTGCATATCTGGCTGGCGCTACGCGCTCCGGGCACACTTATCTGGCGCTGGTCGTGCGCGACAGACCGCGGTTCGCGACGCATAAAGCTGGTTGTAGTCCTGGCAGCGTTTGGGAAGATATGTCACCGATGAAATTTCATCGGCGGGTAACATTCTAGCTTTTTTTAAAAATATGTAGTTGGCATTTCTCATTAAAGTTTTGAATCCATTAGGAAGATCGGATTGCCATTTCTTGATAGTAAACAATCGGAGATACATCGTCGTTCAAATGTGAGAAATTTTTTTAAAAAAATTTTGTGCTCCATTGATAATGTAATATACGACACTACAAATAAAAATTATTACTGTTTCGTATTCAAAAGTCCCTGAAATTTGAATTTTGTCCCTAAATTGCTACAGGTACTATGAATTCTCACTAGATATCTCCTCGGATTTCTTCTTGAACCAGTTTTTAAGTTGGCTGTATGTTGATTGATGTGATTATTTGTTCTGAGCATACTTCCTCTTTCCATTTCAATGAGTTTGCGGTTTCGCGATGGGAGACCTGAAAGAGGACGGTATCTATATAAGGTTTTGTTTCAAACATGAGAACACAACTGCAGAAATAATACATTGAAGCAAGGTGTTAGAGACAAAACTTTACGTGAGCACAGACTTGCAACGGTTCTCATAAACCAGAAATTTTTGACAGAAATCAAAGGAACTGCCGGAATTAGGACTGCGAGAGCCGGTGATTCATAGTGCGTAGGCAGCACAGTGAGTAAAGCAATTGCCCGCATGAGAGAAAGGTTCCGATTCGATCCCCAGTCCAGCACACAGTTGTAGACTGCCAGGAAGATCCAGACAACTCGGATCACAGTGCACTCCACGACAGAGTGGAAGTTCATTCTGGAAATATGACGTAGCTCAGTGTCAAGGACGTAGCCAAATGGAAGGGGGGGGGGGGGACGAGGGCTCAATTAAATGAAATTACACACAATCTAGCTGCCGTATAATGTTACTGAAAGTAATAGAGGGCGATCAAGAAACTTTCTGTTTGAGACCATTGCTGCAGCGTATATAGAACGCTGCGCCATTCCGATGCGGGTATAAAAGCACGAACATGTCCCCAAGGGATTAATCTGGCATTCGTGTCTTTTCTGCGTGCTTAATGTACATGTGGAAACGTGAACTAGTGCGACGTTATTACCAAATGAGTGCATACAGGACCAAGGTGCTGTTATTCTTTCCTTGGCTACCGAAGTACAAACACCGGTAGATATCCACAGGAGAATGAAGAATGTGTGTGGGGCTGCATGACTGTCGAAAAACACGGTTGTGAAATGGTGCGACAAGGGGTACTGCTCCTTCATGACGACGCACGTCCCCAGATCGCGAATGTCGTAAAGCAGAGGTTACGCCAACTCAAATGCCCTAACATAGAATCATAAAGTGGGAAATCACAATAGTCCAACTGTTTAACTATCCGTTCGATCAATTTAATAAGTCAGTGCATTGAAGGGAACTACGTGTCCCTTCAAATAAAAATGCAAATGAAACGTAAACCGATTATTTATTATATTAACCAATTACAAAATATTTGCATCAACAGTCCACCAAAAAGTTAACTGCTGATGTCAACTAACAAGATAGGCAAGCGGAGGGATGGCTATCATATATTAGGTGCAAATTAAATCATTAATCCACCACGACACAACGATTAATTTAGAAATTCCAGAGGTCGAATGAATACCACAACGAAGGATACTAAGGCATGTATCGGGTTTAGCGCAGCTGTGGCAACGGTATGCTTCCTATGTAACATTAAGCCCCATATAGAGAACCGTGCTGCTGTATACCCTTCTTAACCTACTGTGATGATAAATCGAAGGACCGTGGTCATAATGGAGAGCCGGAATCTCGCTCGTCAGGACTCGAACACCTCCAAGCGCAACGACGTCTCGAACCACCGACTTCTCTCCATCCACTAGCAAACCGAGAATGCTCTTTTTCTTCCACCAACTCCAGACGAGACAGTTTTCGCCAATTTGGCTGCAAACACCAATCAGGAAAAAGTTACTGTTGACCGCCAATAGCGTGTCAATGCCACGTTTAACAAATACCCATCCCGGAATGTCATCAATCAGGGCACATCTTCCTCGCTAGTCTGTCCTAGAAATTCCTGTCTGTGATCAGCCAGCGACGGGCGAATCAGAGCTTAGTTTAACAATTTGAGTTTCACGAAGCCAAATCCCTTTCCAAGACTTGTATTTTTCCGCCAAAAATTGTAGATCCCAGTAAGCACTTGAAACTGTTACCCTCAGCCATATCCAGATGCGAACCGTGTCATAGGCCACTAGCCCTGACAGTGAAAAGGATCGGTAGGTTCCGTAAGATTTCATCGGTGGCCAGCAGACACGCGCTAGCCAGCACAAAGTTCTGAGTGCCCACGACACACCTGCTGTATTCAAAGCAGTGTACGAGCTATTGATTTCTCACATATTCACAGACTATTACCCCTGTTACCGTTGACCGCTGAAATTTTATAAAATACATTTCTCTGTAATAACTCAAGTTTAAGTTGATGCGACTAAAGCGTTCTGTCTGTCGCCAGTAGTGACAAGGGCCGGATAAATTTGGTGCAAATGAAAGGAGGCAAGCCAGACCGCTTGTAATCTTCCCACTTAATTTAATATAAGTGCTGCGATTTATTATTTTTGTGCTGTGTACTGTTCTGATAATTTCTAATTACGCATAAGTTTGTAATAATAAAGACGAAAAACCGGTTTTGATTCGTCCACTAGCATTATGATAAGTGAAAAATATGTACGCACTATTATACTAGCCTAATTACCTATCCGTAGTAGATTAAATTTAGCACTGGAGTCGTTATTTGGAAACTGGTAGAACTTAGAGTTCACAAGGAAGCGGAATGGTGACAATCATTGCAAGTAACATTAAGTTAAAATAAGTGCATAAAAATATACTGAGATTTGCCCGTGCCGCCCAGAAATCTCTTTGATCAACAAAAATATCGCCCAAACGGCGGTAATTGCATATCTTAAAAAAAATATTTTTTGCGTTATGAGCCCGAAACTGGTCAAGCAGATAGTTCTCACTGATGAAAACCGGTTTCGGTACGGAACGATGGGGAGGGGTTTGTGGAGAGCAGAAGGGGTATGTGATGACAAGACAGTGTACAGTTCTTTCGTAGTTTTTCAGCAGGTTACTTGAATTCGGCATAGCCGACAGGGCCCTGCCCCCCCTCCCCCTCTCCGCTATTCGTCCAAAATATACTTACGACCATGTAACTCTATAGTAACTGGAGCCACGAATCCCATTCACAATAATTAAATATTACAATACACGCATTCATGTGTATCAAATGACAAAATATGCACACTCGAAGGACAAACATACAGTATAAGACTTCCATCTTTTGTTTTGTTGCATTTTATTTTCTTTGAAAACAATGTACAACAAACGGTTTTTCCACATTTTCGACGGACAGGGAAGCGAGCATGGAGAGGATAGAGTAGCATGGAGAGCTGCATCAAACGAGTCTCAGGACTGAAGACCACAACAACAACTGGGATTTTATTTCAATGCACGATGTGTTTCAGGTCCTAAGGACTCATCTTCAGGTACTTTAACAGTGTACATCAACTTTTTTCGTTTCTCAGATTTGGGTTAATTCTGATCCTAGTAAGATTAAAACGACATGTTACAAAGTGACACATAGGAAATATACTTGTACATTTAGAAAATTAAGACAAATTGAAAACTAACTTACTGTTTCCAGCACTGGGAAACATGGTTTTGAAGCACAGTATGAGTAAACACATTTACAAACAGTTATACACTCGTGTGTATTATGTGTATATATGCACATTAACATGTTTAACCATACTAAGCTTCATAACCATGTACCCACTATTGAAAACAGCAAGTTATCTTTCGATTTGTCTTGGATTTTTAAACTTATATTCAAAATTTGCCACTTTATAATATACCATTGTAATCTTTCCAGGACGAGAATTAACACAAATCTGACACAATAAATAAATTGCTGTAGACTTGTTAAGCACCTCAGGGCTCGAAACGCATTGTACGTTGAGATAAAATCACCATTGCGACTGAAGGCGATAGTTCCTTGTTTTATGAAATAAATATTTAATAGCATATTCGGGTATTTCTTATCATATATTACACTATTTAAGAGAAGCCTTTCCTGCTTGATTTTATACACAAACTGTTATTTGTATGAAGGTGTCCCAAAAGCAAATTATTTACATTAAATTAATAAATAAATAAATCTGTTTTCAGAATATGTAGAATGGAAAATGTTAGCATTTTAAAGTCCTCTTTAACAAATCGGATCCTCTCTTTCACAAAATTCTGGCTGCATCCTTCACAGTGTGACTGCTTCCTCTTCCCCAAGACGAAACGCAAGCTGAAGGGTTGAGCATTTAATATAGTTGAAGAGATTCAAGTGGACTCGCAGAGGGTACTAAGTGCCTTCGCAAAGTGGAAGAAACGTTGTGACTGGTGTATTTGCTCTCAAAGGGAACTGCTTTAAACATCTAAGTACGATTAATAATTTTAGTTAATTATGTAAATGCGGGGTGTCTGTTCTTTCGGACATGTCCTTCAATTTACATATAAATTTAGTTAACATACAAATTTAGTTTACATATAAATTTAGTTACATATAAATTTAGTTAACTCCTGTATACGACCTTGTATGTATATTAAACACAGTCTAAGACGAAAAGTAAGTAAAAAAAAAAGATAAGACAGAAAATGAAGTTTAATTTTGATGTAAACGCCTCTTACAGCAACATTTCGAGTATCTTACTAGATCTTCTTTTATAGTAGCTGTCGAAAGATTGTGGTAGACATATCCTTACATCGTTGGGAATTGTAGTGATAAATATCTACGCAATGCATTATCTTCTACTAGTTGTATAGGTTAACTGGCGTCTTTTGCAACTGCAGTAGAAACCTTATTAAGATCAGGCGCGTTTCACTTTATTCTAAGGCATCTTCAGTGATCACTGTAACAATACTGTAATTTCTCTTCCAATTTGTTTGTTACGATCATGGACAGTTCGCATGATTTACTTACTACTATAAATAGTTTTTTATTATTTTCGTTAGTTACCGTTTCTTGTTGTTGTTTTCTGCACATGTGTATGATGAGTTTTTGCACATTGCTCAATCATTGCACCAAATGCAGTCATTTCTATATTGGAAAGTGTTACTGTCCTCACGTCATTTCATGTGCTTTGTTTAGTTACTGCAGGCTGCGTTCATCTTTTGATTGTTTTGGTAATGGTGGAATTGTCTGCTATCGCTGTCTGACTATTTATATTTTCCGACTAGGAAGAGATACATAGAGATATACAGGGTGAGTCACCTAACGTTACCGCTGGATATATTTCGTAAACCACATCAAATACTGACGAACCGATTGCACAGACCGAACGTGAGGAGAGGGGCTAGTGTAATTTGATTAATACAAACCATAAAAAATGCACGGAAGTATGTTTTTTAACACAAACCTAGGTTTTTTAAATGGAACCACGTTAGTTTTGTTAGCACATCTGAACATATAAACAAATACGTAATCAGTGCCGTTTGTTGCATTGTAAAATGTTAATTACGTCCGGAGATATTGTAACCTAAAGTTGACGCTTAACCTCCGACGTTCAGTTGCGTGTTGTAACAAACACGGGCCACGCTCGGTGAGCAGCATCTGCAGGGACATGTTTACGATGACGACCGTGTTTACGAGTGTGGCTGTAGTGCACTGTTGTGGATTTGTCTAGCTGTCGCAGTGTCCGCATGTAGCGCTTGCTGCTATTGTTATTCTGCATTCGTCTCCGCACGCAGACCAACTGCAGTACACCGTGTTACCAGACGTCTGTGATAATGTAGTGTTGTAGGAACTGTGACCATGATGTATTCGAACTCTGAAAAGGCGGAGATGATACTCATCTATGGCGAGTGTCGACGAAATGCAGCTGAAGCCTGCAGGGTGTATGCAGAACGGTACCCGGACAGAGAGCATCCAACGTGCCGCACATTGCAAAACATCTACCGCCAACTGTATGCAACAGGTATGGTCGTAGCACGCAAACGGGTCCGTAACAGGCCCGTCACAGGAGAAGCGGGTGCAGTTGGTGTGTTAGCTGCTGTTGCCATGAACCCACACATGAGTACACGGGACATTGCGAGAGCCGGTGGACTGAGTCAAAGTAGTGTCATGCGCATACTGCATCGTCACCGCTTTCACCCGTTTCATGTGTCGCTACATCAGCAATTACATGGTGATGACTTTAATCATCGAGTACAGATCTGTCAGTGGGAATTAACAGAGAATGCGTTGCAGTTCTACCTGTTTACCGATGAAGCGGGCTTCACAAACCACGGGGCAGTGAATCTACGGAACATGCATTACTGGTCCGTGGACAATCCTCGCTGGCTCAGACAGATAGAGCGACAGCGACCGTGGACTGTAAATGTATGGTGCGGAATCATTGGAGACCACCTCATTGTTCCTCACTTCATTGCAGGGGTCCAAACAGCTGCAACATACATCGCGTTTCTACAGAATGATCTGCCAACGTTGCTCGAAAATGTTCCACTGGAAACGCGTCGACGTATGTGGTATCAGCATGATGGTGCACCTGCACATTCCGCAATTAACACTAGGCTGACCCTTGACAGGATGTTCGACGGGCGTTTCATAGCCCGTTTTCCTGATCTTACACCTCTGGACTTCTTTCTGTGGGGTACGTTAAAGGAGAATGTGTACCGTGATGTGCCTACAGCCCCAGAGGATATGAAACAACGTATTGTGGCAGCCTGCGGCAACATTACACCAGATGTACTGCGGCGTGTACGACATTCATTACGCCAGAGATTGCAATTGTGTGCAGCAAATGATGGCCACCACATTGAACATCTATTGGCCTGACATGTCGGGACACACTCTCTTTCACTCCGTAATTGAAAACGGAAACCACGTGTGTACGTGTACCTCACCCCTCATGGTAATGTACATGTGCGTCAGTGAAAAATACCAATAAAAAGGTGTTAGCATGTGGACGTAATGTGCTGTTCCAGTCTCTTCTGTACCTAAGGTCCATCACCGTTCCCTTTGGATCCCTACGTAATTCGGTGCTCTCTGATACACACGATCGAACAGCGGAGGAGTGGTACTCAAGCGTCAACTTTAGGTTACAATATCTCCGGATGTAATTAGCATGTACAATGCAACAAACGGCACTGATTACGTATTTGTTTATAAGTTCAGTTGTCCTAACAAAACTAACGGGGTTCCATTTAAAAAAAACCTAGATTTGTGTTAAAAACATACTTCCGTACATTTTTTTATGGTTTGTATTAACCAATTTCACTAGCCCCTCTCCTCACGTTCGGTCTGTGGAATCGATTCATCAGTATTTGATGTGGTTTACGAAATATATCCAGCGGTAAAGTTAGGTGACTCACCCTGTATATAAAAGATAGTATGAGTGCGTAAGTGCATGAGAGAGTAGAGTTTTAAATTTTATTTTAAAGTTGGAGTGCGTATCTTTGCGCGTGTGTGTCTGTGTGTTTGTGAAGGGAGCTAACATGTCCTATCTACTGTGAGTAAGTTATTGCTTTGCTATGGTACGATGGTGGATGATCTAGGGTGGGGGATGTTGCCTAATTTCAGATTTTATTTTATGGTGTCTGAGGGTTGCTCTTTCTCAACAGTACGTTTTATTAGTTTAAACAGCGTATGCCTGCTGATTTTTGTCTGGCCAATTATTATGTGTTTCTTCTCTGTTATTGCTTTTATTGTAGATTTATGAGATGTTTTTCTTACCAAATCTGACCATTTTCTTGTCCTGTTCTGTTATGATAGGCTGGTGGTTCTGCAAATGATGAATGGCTGGTTCCATATTTTTGTGATTTCTTTTTGTGTTCTTCATACATTATTTAAAAAGTCCTATCTGTCTGTCCTATGTGTTGAGCACCACAGCTGTTACTCTAGAGTTGGTAAATGCCACATTTTTGGTACACGTCAGTTTTATCTTCCTGTTTTGGATGTTTCTGTATAGAGGTGTTCCTTTAGTATGCTGTTTTTATTGATTCTTTCTTGGGGATATTTCAATTCTGTATGTGAGTTTGTTCCGCACGTGAGTGCATACCAGCTTGTCTGTTGAGTTTCTTCGTGGTTCTCTTCTTGTGTAGTGAGGGTGATGTTGATGTGTGTGTTTGTGGTGGGTGTTGTGGGTCTCTAGATTTGCGTGGTGTGTTTTTTTTATTTTCTGGTTTCCTAAATTTTCTTGTTCAGTTTTGTTACCAGGGATTCTTTGGAGCCATTATTTTTTTCTATCTGAATAATTATGTTCAAATCCTTATTATAGTTGTGTTTGTCAAGAGGTTCTGTGTTTAATCTGTGGATCATGTATCTGGAAGCAGATTCTTTTTGGGCCTGTGGGTGGTTAAATGACTGATGTAATATAATGGGTGTTGTGCTATTTTTCCTGTAAATGCTGAATGAATTTCGGATATTTCTCTTTGTTTTTCTAGGAAACTTATGTGGCCTGTTTGTTCAGTGTGTAATGTGAATTTTATGTTTATATTTAGTGTGTTTATCTCTGCATGGAGTTGTTCTATTTTATTTTCTGGTTCATCTACCAAGCAGAGGATGTTATCCATCTGTCTCCACCAAGACAGTATATTGTATTTTCCTGGTGCTATTTACTGGAAAATTCTTTCTTCTGTTTTGGTCTTGAAGATAGTTACTAACTTACCAGACATTCAACTCTTGCAGAACACCTCTGGCAAGAAAACCACCACCATAACACAATAGAAGAGGACATGAAAATAGACAGATTCGGCAACAAGAAACATCTCCTACAAGAAAACTTCCAAGTTCAGAATGCAATAGCAGACAAAAAAAACCGCATGATAGATGGCGAGGCAAACTTCAGTAAGCACACCCTATTTCAAGTAATTGTTGAGAAAGAACAACTTCCCTAGACACCACAAAATAATACTGTAAACATGGCAACATTCCTACCCTAGATCACCAACCACATTACTGAAGTAACACATTAACTTACACACACAACAGCTAGGATATCTTAGCTCCCTTCGCAAACACAGCCAGCCTTCCGCAATAATAAGTTGTCCTTCAACATGCAAGAACGCCTGCAATCATACATGATCTTCGATAAAACCTCTTCAACTTGAAATTTCTTGAGGATCCTGCGTATCTTGAACAATACGTTGCCAACAAACGGACGAAAAGTTGTGGATTTTGCCGGCGTTCTATCCTCATTGTCCGATTGCTCTAAGCCGAATATAAATCAGTGTGGGTGGGCATGAGGTAAACTGAATGATTTAGAGAGCCATCCTTGTCACGTCCAACCAGAACATCCACGGATACTCAAATCAGTTGGTACAAGAAACTCTGTATAAATTGTGTATTGTCCCGATGCTAGTGAAGTAAACTGGCTATCGTGGCTCAGAGTTTCGAATATTTCTATTTATTTATGACGACACTGTTTCTCTGATATATGAGGATGCTATTACAAAGCTCCAAAGAAGGTTTCATTGGCAAAAGTTAAAATGTGTAAGAAAAATATTGTTACCAGAGGACCTGAACTCCGTAAATCAAGCGACATGATAGAACAAGAAAAGCGTCTTCTACATGGGCAAGCTATAGTGTTAGAATTTTTCTAGTCTCTTTACTGAAAACAATCAAAGCTATTTTTAATTATCAGACCAAATTTCCCCATAAAATATTTTAATGGCCTGACATAATCGAATTTCAAAATTCTAGTGGCCGTATCGTCAACGTGCATCACCAGAAGATCGACTTAAAAGAAAAAAAAGTAAAGTAATATGTTTGCGAACAGAAATATAAAATCAATCTTACTTAAACATGCAACTGCATGCACCTGAAAACGTTTCACAGTAAATAATTTAACTGTAACAGAACAGGCCAGGGGGGGGGGGGGGCATTCGCAGTGCAAACCTATCTGTTGTGCTAGAACTGAAGGCTACAGCTGACTATGTAATAGCAACTGTATAGAATCGTTAGAATGGTTCAAATGGCTCTGAGGACTATGGGACTTAACTTCTGAGATCATCAGTCGCCTAGAACTTAGAACTACTTAAACCTAACTAACCTAAGGACATCACACACTTCCATGCCCGAGGCAGGATTCCAACTTGCGACCGTAGCGGTCGCGCGGTTCCAGACTGTAGCGCCAGGAACCGCTCGTCCACCCCGGCCGGCTATAGAATCGTTGATAGGATCGTTGAATCCACAGAGTTCCCATACGCCACATCTGTAAAGCAGTAGGAATTTGCGAAGGTTCCTTTTTCATTGCTACTCAAAAATATTCCTGGGAATTCAAGACAATCGTATTTGAAGCAGATTTCGTGTTTCTTTCCGGAGTTCTGGCTTCAGTCTTCGAGACTTCCATCGTGCAGCGCCATGGATTCTCTTTAATAACTTAGTAACAGCAGTCCAATCGAAACGAATTTTGACTATGTTTTATTGACAGAAAAGATGTTAAGGATTTCAGGGGTCAACAGATAGCCTGCAGAACACAAACATTAAATTATGTGGCTGTGTTGTGTTCTTGTTCAGGTGTCAAGGTAGGTTTTCCACTTAACTACATACAGGTACACAGAATTTTTTACTTGCTTACTGAGCTCCCTACAGTTCAAACTATTTACTGCCTTTCACGTGACTTCTTCATTGGACATCATGTTACGTCCAAAACAAACAAGGTTTTTATTTAATAATTTTGTCACGTGAACAAATGAAAATGAAGTAAAAGTGATGTGAACAACTGGAAAGCTATGTATATAAGCAGTACGCATCCTTTCACCAAAATCGATTACTTATGAACAACTTGTAAAAAGATGTGTCATCAACTACAACACAACTCAAAACAGCACTAAAAACCAATCAAATATGTAAGCGTTGCAAAAAATGAATAAAACAAAGAAGACTTGCCAGAAGAAAACAAGAAGTTAAACATAAAGCATCTGACGCTGCAATGTTCAACCCGAGCGGATGGGAAATGATCACGTGACATATTAAGATGCTGATGCCGTACTGCGTATTTTTTGGTTAGATTACTCACAACAGAACATTCGCCATACCAGGAAAATGGACGTAATAGGAGCATCCAGCTTGGTACAGGAACATCACCGTTAATCGAACGTGTGGAGTTGATGTCACTGTCCACACATACTGACAAAATTTTCGGATTTTTTCCTGAATCACTTGGTGTGAACGCTGGCATGGTTTCCGAAGCAAAGTCGGAACCTATCTGCTTCATCATTCTCATTCAATGTGGACAGAGTTTTGCTTCTAATACCGTCGACATGGATTAGACGTCATAGTGATTCTTCGTTCAGACGCCATAATTGTTTTTTACTATTTGATAGAATGTATTATTGTTTTAGTGTTATAAAATATAACGCCAAGAATATATGTCTTTAATTTTCTGAACTTTTTGCGCTTCTTGTAGGACAATTATATTTCTCTTAGACGACAGACGACAATAACCTACTTAGCACTATTCGATAGCATAGTCACTTGTAACTACGGTTACAAACTGAGGAGCGGTTTTTCGTTCAAAAGTCAGTAAATGCTTAACTGATCAAAATTTAGTTTTTTATAGTTGCCATACATGACCTGTTTTGATAAAAGGCCTATATTTGCTGTTGTTATAGGGTGTTGAAAACTATGAACTTTTACAAAATTCGATATTTTCTCTTAGCCAGTTAAAGAAAAAGTCGGTAAACGAAAACTGTGCTTTGCTTACGACACACCTGAAGTGACAATAACGATATAGTATATCATCGTCAGTAATAACAAGAGTTCTCTGCAAAAATCAGAACATAAACTGCATGCAAGCACTTGCTGCCAGAACCAACGACAGAAATACATTAGAGGTTTACGCAACATTAACTCCTAATTATTTCTCACTTCGAGCCAGCTATATTAGAGAGATGTAACATCAAGAAAGATATAAAGGAAGAATACTGTTTCGATAGAACACAGTATAAGGAAAAAAGATGGTCAGACAATACCTGTACGTGCCGCAAGAATTCAAGCAGCATCTGGGATGTCCAAAGACAGATTTTCAAAAGAAGAAGATCCTGAGAAAAGGAAACAATAATAACAAACTATAGGTTTCAGAAACTTTGCGCAAAACCGTTCTGTGCAACAATGGAGGAGGAAAATCCAAATGCAGTTACAATATGTTTCGATATACAAAAAAATCATCCAATACTGAAGCTCTCAGTAGGTGACAAGCTATGTCACAATACAAGCTTGGCTCTACAATTTGTACATTATTATTAATTCCTGACCACAGACAAGGATAAGTATTGCTTTTTACACCTAGTTCGAAATAGAAGGACCGAGGGGATGGAACCAAGTAGCATCTGCTACATTGGTATTCCTAGAAACCTTACGGCGACCGAGCCAGAAAATGGTCCAAATGAAATTCATTATTTTTTGATTCCTGTTCCAGTCCAATTGAAAATACAGTTATGATGTGCACACTAATAATCTTCATGGAAGAAAGCAAAAAATTTAATAAGCTGGTACTCTTTCACAGTTACAAAGAGTTTTTAGTAGAGTGGATAAAGAAAACCGGAAACAGGAAGACATTCGTTCATCGACTGAGTAATATAAAGTACTTGAACAACATGGCATCATCATACTAACTGAAGATTGGGAAGCAAAGGATCTCGGGTCCAGTGCACTGAAGCCCTACGATCTACAACGTCTTTCAAAATAATTGCTCACTGATTGAGGGCTAATGAAAAATCGAAGAAGAAGTTATTGCTGTCAGTATCGGACACGTATAATGGAAATCCTACAGAGGTTGAAGATGAAAATCCGGAAACTGCAGTCAGGGAGCGAAGAACGAAGCCACCTTGGAAAAGAAAAAAGTGGTCAGCAAGGTAAAAAGTGTGCTTTAACAATTTTAAGACACTTTAACTTGCCAGAAGCAGAAAACGAGTTTTATAAGGACGTTGTTGAAAGTCATCGATATACTAATAATTTAGTATTGTTGTAGCCAGTATTTTGCGTTGTATTTCAATAGCGTTTGTTGGTATTTTGCACTTCTGCCTATGAAACATTTATGGAAAGGTGTGATTCGAAATTATTATATTGTAGTACATTATTCTGTTTCCACGTTAAAAGAACAATAAAGTGGATTTCTTTGTAATTAACATTAAAGATAAAAAAGAAACGGAACAATCAGTTTCAATCAACAAGACTTTTAACTTGCATCTTTGAAATTATCGACCTTTGAAAAATCTTGGTAACGTTCTTCTTCTAGTCTGGAATAAAATGCAAATTAAAAAAAAAGTGAAACACACAATCGTTATCGTGCCTACAAAAGCTGTGCAAATGTTAAATTATCTCATTTACAAAGTTACTATTTCTGAACGATATTTAAAATATTTTTTTAGCATGTATCAAGTTTTTAGAAAATGTTCCTCCTTTATCAAGTTTTTAGGAAATGTTCCTCCTTTATTAGCTGCTACTGAGAAAGAATATACACGGTGGAACAAAGGAATAATCATATGGGTTCACTGTAGGTACATATAAATGGAGAACTGTATTTCTTTCAACAAATATAAATTTTAATTCCCTTAACTAATTTTATATTGTTAGATAGGATGGGGAATCACTACTGGCTGCTGCTTTCCACACAACCAGCTTCCCTTGCAGACCATTTTTAACATTTGTTTCTGGGAGTAAGATGTTGCTCAGGGCATGCAGTGTGTAACATCGTCTCTCGAGGGGAAAGCTCGACGCTATTGGCAGTTTGTTCGAGGCGGGGAATTCCTCAAACTTTACCAATTTACTTTTCTGCTAATGTTCAGATTTCACGGGTGAGTTCTTGCCTGATTTACTTCATTTCTAACTCACAATATTATCCGTTATTTTCTCTGAGTTAACTTTTCATTCCATTAAGTACTGCACGCAAACAGCTACCGATAATTTTTTTTACACACGTCAAAACGAAACTTCAGTGATATGCACTGCAGTTTAAATCGGTTCTTTCCGCTGTGTCCGCGACGCGATTTGCGTGCATATCCGCGCTTTCATATCGCGTAGAAAGTCTCTTTTCAAAAATTAAGAGTGTTACTAGTTTATGTTTGTTGATGAGAGTCGCGTATTGCAGATTTGAAACTGATAAACTTAGATTCGGAGTAAGCGATACCACGTGTGACTTTGTTACTGCGAAACACAGCATGCATGAAGCGAGAATTTGCTGGCACTGGAGAGAAATTATTCGTACAACAAACAAAGACAGAAGCAGCTAGTACCATCGGGATGAACATGATTTCAAAAGTAAATTAGGTATATTCCATACAAATTACTCATGAACAATATATTCTGGTAAAGGAGATCTTTGCCATTATACAATTAACTGGAGTCTAATTAATATTAGATCACACAAAATTGTTTTCAAACGGTGCTCCAGAACACATATTTTGATTGCAAACTTAGAATTATTGAAGAGTTTAGTTACATTAAGCATTCCTTAGATTTTCCAGAAAACGCATATGAATGAAATCAGCAGCTTAAAATATGCTTCACACAGTGTACCATACTGAAATAAATGAATGTTGTAAATGGAGCAATATTCTTAGGGCATGAATAAATTTATGCGCTATGTTACGTGGGAAACTATATTCTGGAGCCTCAAGGGCAAACGTGACGATGTCGTGAAGCAGCCAGTGCCATCCGGTATCTGTCTGCTAGATCATCGTCAGTGACAGCCATTTTTGAAGATGACGATGACGAGCGTGAGGACGAAAGCCAATTTACTGGTCCACTGAAATTATTTACACATAGAAAGAAAGTAGGTGTTGGCAGATGTGAAAATTACCGAATTATCAGTTTAATAAGTCACACCTGCAAAATACTAATTCGAATTCTTTACAGACGAATGGAAAAACTGGTAGAAGCCGACCTCGCGGAAGATCAGTTTGGATTCCGTAGAAATGTTGAAACACGGGAGGCAATACTGACCCTACAACTTATCTTAGAAGATAGATTAAGGAAAGGCAAACACTATGTTTCTAGCATTTGTAGACTTAGAGAAAGCTTTTCACAATCTTGTCTGGAATACTCTCTTTCAATTTCTGAAGGTGGCTGGGGTAAAATACAGGGAGCGAAAGGCTATTTACAGTTTGTACAGAAACCAGATGGCAATTATAAGAGTCGAAGGGCATGAAAGGGAAGCAGTGGTTGGGAATGGAGTGAGACAGGGTTGTAGCCTATCCCCGATGTCATTCAATCTGTATATTGAGCAAGCAGTAAAGGAAACAAAAGAAAAATTCGGAGTAGGAATTAAAATCCACGGAGAAGAAATAAAAACTTTGAGGTTCGCCGATGACATTGTAATTCTGTCAGAGACAGCAAAAGACCTGGAAGAGTAGTTGAACGGAATAGATAGTGTCTTGAAAGGAGGATATAAGATGAACATCAACAAAAGCAAAATGAGGATAATGGAATGTAGTCGAATTAAGTCGGGTGATGCTGAGGGAAATAGATTAGGAAATGAGACACTTAAAGTAGTAAAGGAGTTTTGCTATTTGGGGAGCAATATAACTGATGATGGTCGAAGTAGAGAGCATATAAAATGTAGACTGGCAATGGCAAGGAAAGCGTTTCTGAAGAAGAGAAATTTGTTAACATGGAGTATAGATTTAAGTGTCAGGAAGTCATTTCTGAAAGTATTTGTATGAAGTGTAGCCACGTATGGAAGTGAAACGTGGACGATAAATAGTTTAGACAAGAAGAGAATAGTAGCCTTCGAAATGTGGTGCTACATAAGAATGCTGAATGTTAGATGGGTGGATCACATAACTAATGAGGAGGTATTAAATAGAATTGGGAAGAAGAAAAAATTATGACACAACTTGAGCAGAAAAAGGGATCGCTTAGTAGGACATGTTCTGAGGCATCAAGGGATCACCAATTTAGTACTGGAGGGCAGCGTGGAGGGTAAAAATCGTAGAGGGAGACCAAGAGATGAATTCACTAAGCAGATTTAGAAGGACGTAGGTTGCAGTAGGTAGTGGGAGATGATAAAGCCTGCACAGGATAGAGCAGCATGGAGATCTGCATCAAACAGGTCTGGACTGAAGACCACAACACTAACAGTCAAGAACCTAATGATTATGCTGCGTCTGTAGAAAAGACAAAGAATTCTTACAGAAGTGTAATCGGTGCTCTATTTTCACTCATGTACAGGTTATTTCAAAATAATATACGGCTTCTAAGGCTTTGTAGCACATATTACATTCACCTTACAATTATAAATAATACACCAAATGAAAGAGAAACACAAACAGTTTTTCTTACAATTATTCAGTATGAATACTTATCACACATCGAGTCGATAGGCGAGTTGTTTCGAAACCTTGGTCAATGTGTCAGGAGTAACTGTTGCAATAATGTTCCTAAAGTCGGATAGATCAGCTGGTATCGGAGGCACATACACATGATAGCGCCAGATCTTGTGTGAACGTGGAGGTGATATATAAAACGCTGTGTCAACCGGCCCCTTGCGCCCAATCCACCAGTCGCGTACTGAGTTATGCCAGTGAAGCGGCGCACCATCTTGATCCCAAATAAAGCTGTGTTGTTCAGCTTCTCTGCATTGAGGCATGGGCCATAGCTGTAGCACATCAAGATATGAAACATCAGTTACAGTTGATTCACCGAAAAAGATAGGCCCATAAACTTTCCACGGGGATTTTTCTTGGGGCTAAGCGTGAAAGACTCGCACTCGTTCAACGCTTTCAGTCACTCTTTGTCATTCCATAATCTTCCCATTGCGCACAGGTATACAAACAAAACATTTTGAGTTGCTATTTCATTTGGTGTATTATTTACAATTGTAAGTTTAACGTAATAAATGCAACAACGCTTTAAAACCGATATGTTCATTTTGAAACAACCTGTATTTTATATTAAATGTAATTCTTTCCTTCTCACGAGCATGATTTCCCAACCACAGTGTATAATTACCCCATTGGTTAAGAGATAGTGATGTTTGCGCTCTTAAACCTCAGTGTAGTGTTTTCTTACAATGAAATTGATTTAATAGAGTAAAAATAGAAAAATGTACCAATTTTAAATAGTTAGTTTTAGGTTGCTTGTTATGAACATGACAAAATAGTAATTTTTGTTTAAGAGCGCTATGTTTCCCAATTTCCTTTACAGTGGCCCTAAGCTTTTATTTTCAGACGCCCCGAAAACATGGAACTGAAGACCTTGTTTGGTTTGCCAAATGCACTTTAAGTCATTCTTACTTTTCTGCTTAGTTCTCTTGCTGTCGATCCGATGTTGCGTTCATCAATCGTAAATACAAAACCCATCTGGTTCTACTTGCGACTTCAGTGTTAATTTATTCTTTTTTATTTTCTATGTTTGGCTCATTATAATTAATTTACAGGCCTAATTTGAATACGTTTAGTATTAAGTTCTTCCTTTAATTATAGAGGCTTATATGCAATAGATACGAGCAGTACAATGCCGCCAGCAAAATGCCAATGGTTCCAATATATTCGACTGATATGTGTTCCTGTTTCGTCTTCATGTTTTACAGATTGAAGACTTCACATACGGCGGCCGAGAATAGTCGCCTTATTGTAAATCTCCTTTCCTGACGCATTCTTATCTCACCATCGCGAAGATGTCAAACGGAAGCTGTGGAATTATACTGGGAGAGTGTGTTGTATCTTGGTAGACTTCTCAGACATTCTCCTCTAGCCAGCCCTGCAATAGAAGTTTAATATATTTTCTTATCCCATTTTAAAATGTGCTGCAGTCTCTTTCTGTAATTAAAAAAATTACACCTGAAAAAGCAGGTGTTTTCCAAATGTGACAATATATTCCTAGTTACATGGCAGTATACCTAGGAACAAATGTTACATTGAATTTTAAAACCGTTGCGACTGAGAAAATTATGTCAATGTTATTTATAATAATCTGTCTCTCACATTATTGCTCTACTACACACCAATAGCCAGTAAGTCAAGTTAAATTAGGCAGAAATACTATCAAAAATCAGTTACAAGTTAAATACGTTTTGACATACAAGCTATTGTATCCTAACAAAAATTTTTATTTTCAAAACAGGTAAAACTGTTGAGACATAAAAAAAACCATTTAATTTGAAAGTCTCACATATTCCATGATAAAAGACCTCCTTCTGTTTGAGGGTTCAAGATGGTGCACGAACGACAAAGCACGGCATAAATTTCCTCATGGTATATAAATAGTTCTAAAATTACTCACTACAAAATTCTGTAGCTGAGGAATTCACAGCATATTCCAAATAGCTTTAATACACTACACGGAAATTAAGCGTATAGGACGCAAAGTATTTGCAAGTGTTGCGCAAAACACAACCTCATGTCTCACAACGCAAAGACAGTAAAAAGTTCCGTAAACCACTTATAGCTACCTCTAGTATGCATTCCTAAATGTGATTCTAAAGTAAGTAACTAGACTGAAGCACCCACAACAAAAGCACTATGTGTTTCTAAATACACTTTCTTCCATGTAAAACACTCTCTCCTACGTGTTATGCAACATTGTGACTTACAGGGTGTTTCAAAAATGACCGGTATATTTGAAACGGCAGTAAAAACTAAACGAGCAGCGATAGAAATACACCGTTTGTTGCAATATGCTTGGGACAACAGTACATTTTCAGGCGGACAAACTTTCGAAATTACAGTAGTTACAATTTTCAACAACAGATAGCGCTGCAAGTGATGTGAACGATATAGAAGACAACGCAGTCTGTGGGTGCGCCATTCTGTACGTCGTCTTTCTGCTGTAAGCGTGTGCTGTTCACAACGTGCAAGTGTGCTGTAGACAACATGGTTTATTCCTTAGAACAGAGGATCTTTCTGGTGTTGGAATTCCACCGCCTAGAACACAGTGTTGTTGCAACAAGACGAAGTTTTCAACGGAGGTTTAATGTAACCAAAGGACCGAAAAGCGATACAATAAAGGATCTGTTTGAAAAATTTCAACGGACTGGGAACGTGACGGATGAACGTGCTGGAAAGGTAGTGCGACCGCGTACGGCAACCACAGAGGGCAACGCGCAGCTAGTGCAGCAGGTGATCCAACAGCGGCCTTGGGTTTCCGTTCGCCGTGTTGCAGCTGCGGTCCAAATGACGCCAACGTCCACGTATCGTCTCATGCGCCAGAGTTTACACCTCTATCCATACAAAATTCAAACGCGGCAACCCCTCAGCGCCGCTACCATTGCTGCACGAGAGACATTCGCTAACGATATAGTGCACAGGATTGATGACGGTGATATGCATGTGGGCAGCATTTGGTTTACTGACGAAGCTTATTTTTACCTGGACGGCTTCGTCAATAAACAGAACTGGCGCATATGGGGAACCGAAAAGCCCCATGTTGCAGTCCCATCGTTCCTGCATCCTCAAAAAGTACTGGTCTGGGCCGCCATTTCTTCCAAAGGAATCATTGGCCCATTTTTCAGATCCGAAACGATTACTGCATCATGCTATCTGGACATTCTTCGTGAATTTGTGGCGGTACAAACTGCCTTAGACGACATTGCGAACACCTCGTGGTTTATGCAAGATGGTGCCCGGCCACATCGCACGGCCGACGTCTTTAATTTCCTGAATGAATATTTCGATGATCGTGTGATTGCTTTGGGCTATCCAAAACATACAGGAGGCGGCGTGGATTGGCCTCCCTATTCGCCAGACATGAACCCCTGTGACTTCTTTCTGTGGGGACACTTGAAAGACCAGGTGTACCGCCAGAATCCAGAAACAATTGAACAGCTGAAGCAGTACATCTCATCTGCATGTGAAGCCATTCCGCCAGACACGTTGTCAAAGGTTTCGGGTAATTTCATTCAGAGACTACGCCATATTATTGCTACGCATGGTGGATATGTGGAAAATATCGTACTATAGAGTTTCCCAGACCGCAGCGCCATCTGTTGTTGAAAATTGTAACTACCGTAATTTCGAAAGTTTGTCTGCCTGAAAATGTACTGTTGTCCCAAGCATATTGCAACAAACGGTGTATTTCTATCGCTGCTCGTTTAGTTTTTATTGCCGTTTCAAGTATACCGGTCATTTTTGAAACACCCTATATTTACATCACGTGTTTTATATTATTGAAACACCCTGTAAGTCGAGTCAGTAATTGCTGTGTAACACCGAAAATGCAGATAAAATGCCTTCTGCACCATCCAAAATTTTTCGCCGTTTGATATCCGTTGGTAACTTGTGCTGTACTTCTGATTCTGAATCTGTAAGCTTTGGTACAGAAACTACATTTAATATGTAATGGAGATGTAATAGTGTGTTTATTTCTGAAGGTATGTAATTGGTTGTTCAAATGTTCAAATGTGAGCGAAATCTTATGGGACTTAACTGCTAAGGTCATCAGTCCATAAGCTTACACACTACTTAACCTAAATTATCCTAAGGACAAACACACACACCCATGCCCGAGGGAGGACTCTAACCTCCGCCGGGACCAGCAGCACTGTCCATGACTGCAGCGCCCTAGACCGCTCGGCTAATCCCGCGCGGCTGTAATTGGTTGTAATTATAATGTAAATACGGTATATTTTCTGGGTAATAGGCAAGGGATCTGAATTTAAATGTATCGATAGCAATGACGGAACGGCAGTAGCTGTGCCGTTGTTTATCTTCGCGTATGGAGAGTATCTGTCGCGCTGCGAGCAGAAGAGAGGCACAGCAGCTTGAGTGATGTACGAGTGCGGAAGCGTTTGTTGGGCGCTCCCGCAGACGCGGTGTGTAGCTATGATGGCGCCAGTGCAGGCGCGCCTACAAGTATTGAGAGCACGGTCGGAGTGGACAGGTGGAGGAAGCTGAAGTTCTCACTATTGCTTGTCCCTTAGTTATCCGTAGCTCTGGGGACAACTGGTAGTTCTCAACCAGCAACATAACAACAGCTCAGCGTAGTCATCGGCAACAATCTTCTTCGTCCGCACAGCTACAACATCGAAAGACTGTTAACTGACGAAGTATAACTAATATCGTAGAGACATAAACCCAATGGCATTTCTTTCAGAAACTTTAATAATTGTCTTGAATAATAACCTGCAGTAGTTAAAACTTGTAGAGAACCTGTGTTGTCATTGTTGTTAGACATTATTACCAAGTGGGGTCCCTTTCCTTTCCATGCAATCACAGAGTGTCGTAAAAATATGAAAATTGATTAACTATTTACTTCCTGTTTTGTTTTAGTGTGCTAATGAGCAGTTTCAGTCCACATTTTGCTGGTTCGGTAACTGTTCATTCTTGTATTGCACAACAGAGGTTTAACGGATTTGCAGTTTTGGGTATTAACTTCAATCACTTAAAGTAGCGTAAAATTTCCCTGGCAAAACTAATAACTAAAGGTGTGGCACAAAAAGAGTGCGTAATTTCATTTATTCCGTATTTAGCTTAGTGAGTGACTTCTGCTGGATTTGTACGTATCTCGTTGTTGTTACATTAAAATTAAATCAGTTGCTCAGTTGCTTAAAGTATATTCAGTTCATTCTCTCAGTAATTAAAAGTAAATTTCTAGCCTTTTTCCAAATTTTGCATCACGTTACGCTGATGTTGCGAAAGTCTTTTTTTCGTAACAGTTTCAGTTACAGTCAGTCATTTATTTAGCCAGCAACTTCATTTAGCCTTGCTTTCAAAATTTAGTATTTCAGAATAAGTAACTGCAAACTCAGTGCTTTTTGATTCGTTTATTTTCTATTGAACTGTTTTGTTGTTGAAAAATGTGACAATCTTCTGTTTCCACGTCACCGATTATTTGCTTAATTATCTTTGCCATTACGTTTCTTAACACTCTGGATATTCATTGCCTTGGTGGGCTCGCGACCGTCCAATTATCCTCTTTTTGCTAATCAGTACTTTTCTCATTGAAAATATTACGAGCTACCGTTTTCCCACTCTGTGGTTCGTAGTGCGTGTCTGTCTATGCACCCACGTTTAAGGGATGGAGAGCTCAGATGAAAACAGTATAGGCACTTAAGGAATATGTAAAACACTTAAGGAATCATGTAATAGGTCAGCATGTTGCGATATTGTTATGAATTTTTTTTTTAATTCAGCATATTGTATCAGGATTCTGTCGTTACAGATTACCGGAAAAAATAGTACTCCTGGAGAGACGACGTCGAATTTGGTCTGGTGACAGCATATGCCACCTGGGGATAGTAGACGTACTGCTACTGGTTTCAGCGTCGTCCTCCAACAGATAGCGTAGTTCTATAGCTACCAGAACGCCATCTGTTTGTACCATTTAATACTGAATTCTCAAGGCCAGATGGCGCAGTGTGATGCAGTCTTGTGAAGCAACATACAACCATGCCACGAATACACACTCCGCTTCCTACAAATCGAGTTTCAAAGGGGTCAGATTGTAGCCTTCCGAGTGGCGAGATGGTCCTTTCGGAGAATTGTCACACGGGTCGGAGGTAGTGCAATGATGCTGGTATCAGCGGTCACGTGAACATTTTCTCACCCGTAGAGTAGGTTCAAAAAAATGTCTCTGAGCACTATGGGACTTAACATCTGAGGTCACCAGTCCCCTAAAATTTAGAACAACTTAAACCTAACTAACCTAAGGACATCACACACATCAATGCCCGAGGCAGGATTCGAACCTGCGACCGTAGCGGTCGCGCGGTTCCAGACTCAAGCGCCTAGAACCGCTCGGCCACCGACGGCCGGCGAGGAGGTTCCTGACGTCCACACAGCAATGACGACACCCAGGATCGTCGTATTTTAAGACCAGCAGGGGAAGATCGTTCATATACCGCATAACAGATAACAGGGCTTCTGAGCCCATACATGTGACATCATCTGTTGCGAACCCGTTATTAGCAGTGGGATTTGGGGGTCGCACACCTCTAACCTATCATCCATTCACGCCACAGCATCGACGTTTACGTCTCGACTGGTGCCGTCAGATCACTTGGAATGGTGCTCCGCGATCTTGAGCGATGAAAGGAGATTCTGTCTGCATGCAAGTGATGGTCTTTCGAGCATACGATTTAGACCTGGTGAGCGCTGTCTCGCAGAGAGCATTCGTCCAAGACATCTGTCCCCACCGCGGTCCTTATGTTAATGAGTGCGATACACTACAACCCTCGTCCACCTTTTGTATTTCTGGAGGGAATGCTAACCAGAGCTCGATGTTGTTAGACTCATTCTTCTGCCGTATTTGCAACAGGTGGTGATGTGTTGTTTCAACAGAATAACGCTCGAGCACACATTATCCATGAAACTTAACATGCTCTGTAAGACGCGCAGTAACTTCCCTGGCCAGCGCGACCTCAGGACTTGTCACCAATCGAGCACATTTGGGAAATGATGGGACGAGAAGCGACTCAGACGACTCGTCAACAACAACTCATACAGAACTGCGTGAAAGGTGTGGAATAAAGTCCCTAGGACCGAGTTCGCCATCTGTGCGATCCAGTCGATGTCAAGTTCAGCGCCTGCACTGCCGTTAGTGCAGGCAGTGATATGGATAACATATGTTTTGAGTGGGGTCTGCCTTTAGCAAATTTTTTTTTGTCCCAGACATGTTTCACTACAGTTGCAGAATCATCAGTGGTTTTTTTATTATTATGGCAGTTAAACAAAAGGAATGTTCTTTACTGTTTAAATACATATAAATCCTGGTTTCTAAATCGTAATTACAGGTTTTTGATGAGCACATAAAATTGTGTATTCATACCTTCTTACCACATCGTGTGGTTTTCCTGTTGTATTACGTTTTTACAGTGACTGTTTTTCTTTACAGTTCGTCACCTGCAACTATGTACAACTTAATATAGGCAAAACATTAATGCGAAAATTACGATTTCGAGACTGTTACGGTTATGCCTGAGATTAATAATTCATGTGAAACGTGTGTGTGTTTGTGTTTGTGTGTGTGTGTGTGTGTGTGTGTGTGTGTGTGTGTGTGTGTGTGTGTGTGTGTGAAAAGGCGGAGCCCACTGAAAACGAATGTTATCGTCAAAGCAAACACAGACAAAAGAGCTTCAACATCAAGATGATTATAGTAATATGGATGTTTTAACATGAGACCACACCCGGTATCTCAGAACTACTTGTGTTATTGACCTGTGCAAGTAATCGTTTCATGTACTCTTTATGCACTGTTGCAACATTAAATATTGAGTGAATTGAAAACCACTAAATAGGTGTACTAATTTTCTGCAGCGGTGAATTTTCCTGGTGAATTTCCTTTTATCTTTAATAGCTACCTTAATCTATGTGAAATTTCCATTTGCTAAATGCCTACCCACCATATTTTTTGGTCTTTTGCATAGGCACCTTTACTAAATCTTTGGTTCATTTGTGCGGTTATGTTCAGCCTTCATTTTAAGTGCATAAGAAGTTGTGTCTGAATTTAATATAGCATACCTCTGTATTGTTTAATATCTTCTACGTTTATAAAGTCCTGTCTGATGAGGTTTTTTATACCTTTGCATCTCTTTTCACTCTACATGTTAGTAGTTTATCATCACCTGGAACTCAAGGGCGTTTTAAGAAATTATGTATAATTTCCTTATTATTATCGCAAATAATGTAGTTAATTTTACGAGGTGCATTCAAGTTCTAAGGCCTCCGATTTTTTTTCTAATTAACTACTCACCCGAAATCGATGAAACTGGCGTTACTTCTCGACGTAATCGCCCTGCAGACGTACACATTTTGCACAACGCTGACGCCATGATTACATGGCAGCGGCGAAGGCTTCTTTAGGAGTCTGTTTTGACCACTGGAAAATCGCTGAGGCAATAACAGCATGGCTGGTGAATGTGCGGCCACGGAGAGTATCTCTCATTGTTGGAAAAAGCCAAATGTCACTAGGAGCCAGGTCAGGTGAGTAGGGAGCAAGAGGAATCACTTAAAAGTTGTTATCACGAAGAAACTGTAGCGTAACGTTAGCTCGATGTGCGGGTGCATTGTCTTGGTGAAACAGCACACGCGCAGCCCTTCCTGGACGTTTTTGTTGCAGTGCAGGAAGGAATTTGTTCTTCAAAACATTTTCGTAGGATGCACCTGTTACCGTAGTGCCCTTTGGAACGCAATGAGTAAGGATTACGCCCTCGCTGTCCCAGAACATGGACACCATCATTTTTTTCAGCACTGGCGGTTACCCGAAATTTTTTTGGTGGCGGTGAATCTGTGTGCTTCCATTGAGCTGACTGGCGCTTTGTTTCTGGATTGAAAAATGGCATCCACATCTCATCCAGTGTCACAACCAATGAAAAAAAAGTCCCATTCATGCTGTCGTTGCGCGTCAACATTGCTTGGCAACGTGCCGCACGGGCAGCAATGTGGTCGTCCGTCAGCATTCGTGACACCCACCTGGATGACACTTTTCGCATTTTCAGGTCGTCATGCAGGATTGTGTGCACAGAACCCACAGAAATGCCAACTCTGGAGGCGATGTGTTCAACAGTCATTCGGCGATCCCCCAAAACAATTCTCTCCACTTTCTGGATCATGTCGTCAGACCGGCTTGTGCGAGCCCGAGGTTGTTTCGGTTTGTTGTCACTCGATGTTCTGCCTTCATTAAACTGTCGCACCCATGAACGCACTTTCGACACATCCATAACTCCATCACCGCATGTCTCCTTCAACTGTCTATGAATTTCAATTGGTTTCACACCATGCAAATTCAGAAAGCGAATGATTGCACGCTGTTCAAGTAAGGAAAACGTCGCCATTTTAAGTATTTAAAACAGTTCTCATTCTCGCCGCTGGCGGTAAATTCCATCTGCCGTACGGTGCTGCCATCTCTGGGACGTATTGACAATGAACGTGGCCTCATTTTAAAACAATGCACATGTTTCTATCTCTTTCCAGTTCGGAGGAAAAAAATTGGAGGCCTTAGAACTTGAATGCACCTCGTATTTTTAGTACCATTTGCTTCTGGCCAAGACCAATATTTATTTGATTCCTTATGGACGATTGAGTTAAGGGCAAACACGTTGTGCTCGGCAACTTCTAATAATGTATGACAACTGCCGTTTCAAGTACCACATATCATCCGGGCGGGAAGGAGCACCGGCCCCCGGCACGAATCTGCCCAGAGGATTTGTGTCGAGGTCCGATGTGCCGGCCAGTCTCTGGATGATTTTTAGGCGGTTTTCCATCTGCCTCGGTAAATGCGGGCTGGTTCCCCTTATTCCATCTCAGCTACACTATGTCGGTGATTGCTGCCCAAACATGTTCTCCACGTACGCGTACACCATGTTTGCGCGTACCACGCAAACATAGGGATTACACTCATCTCGTGTGAGACGTTTCCTGGGGGATCCACCGGGGGCCGAACTGCACAATAACCCTGGTTTCGGTGTGGGGCGGCGGGGTGGGGGGGAGGGAGGGTTGAAGTGGACTGCGGCAGTCGTCGTGGGGTTGCGGACTGCTGTGGCTGCGGCGGGGACGGAGCTTCTCCGTCGTTTCTAGGTCCACAATTAACATAACATAACCATATATAAGATTTCCCACTGAAGAATCATTCTTCATCTTCTGTTCCGTTTTCGACCCTCATAGTTTCATAACTCTTCGTACAGTTCTTATACTTCTTCATGAATACGTGAGTGTTAGTGCATGGACTTTATAGTTAGCATAACACATATTTTCACTTGTGAAGTAAGAATTCTTTGTAAAGAGAGCTTTTTAATGTTCAGACTTCAATGATTTCCGCAGAAATTGTCTTCATTTTAAAAATTAGGGCTATTGTGTTTCGACTCGATCAGAAATATCTGTAAACGCTTAAGCTAAGTGAACACTCAATATCAGTCCCTTTAATTCTGGATTTCAATTTTCTTGTTTATAATGAAGCATGTATTTGAATTTCATCATTGTGCATCTCATCGGTTACAAAAAGTGTGTTTAATTCCCAGTAATACAACTATATCACACTTGATGTCATTTCCAGAGCAAACCTTCCGAACAGGAGACTGCAACGAATGCCCTGTGGACGTCGCTGGATGCTAACTGCAAACAGCGACCACTGTGCTAATACACAGCCAGACAGGCTTATGGCCGATCGCCTATTTCAGATGACTTTACCAACATGCTGACATAAAGAAACTGCCCGGCTGTTATGACATCCCCAATAAACACCTTGGAGTGCTGGCTGCCTCTGATTGGCCACTGTAAACAGAGCGGCAGTTTTCCTGCATCGAGAGACGATCCGTTTGCTTACACGCCACCCACATATTAGCGACACTTTCGAAAGTTCTCTAGCCCGTTAACTTTGTATTTCCGTCGCAAGAGAGAGTTCAATGAACCTCTATGTTCTTTCAACGAGGAAAATAGAACAGCTTAGCGTTTTTATTAGTATGAAAAATATACAAGGCAGTTGTTATCTCCCTGAACATTCACGACTACAATGTGAAATACAACGAAACGAAATATTTAGGTGTGATGTTCTGATTCCACTTTCACTTCTGAATTACTCACTGTCTTTATGAAGTTTAATGCAACCTGCACCATTAACTACAATTTCCAGTCATATTAGTATGACCACCTGTCTAAAGTGTGAATAAGCAGCTTACGCAGCCCAGACAGCTGAGACACGTGCAGGAAGATAGTCAGCGAGGCTCTTAAAGTCACCGACAGGGATGTGGAGCCATGGAGACTCCAGGGCTGTGACCAGCTGCACTGGCTTCCTCGGTTGGAGGTCCATGGTGCGAACCGTCTGATGGAGATGGTCCCACAGATTCTTGATTGGGTTTAAATCCGGGAAGTTTAGTGGCCAGGGGATTACGATAAACTCATCCTGGTGGTCTTCAGAACAGGCGTGTATACTGCAAACTGTGTGACATGTGGCATTGTGCTGCTGGTAGGTGCCATGGAAATACAAGCTGCATGTAGGGGTGAAAGTGGACCCTAAAGATAGATGCATACTTACATTGATCGATTGTGCCTTCGAGAAAAGCGAGTTCGTCCAGGGAATGCCACGAAAACATTCTCCAGACCATAACGCATGCAAGGTGTTTGCTTTCTGACTTTTCTCGCCGTGCACGTCAATGACCATCTGATTCATACGGAAAGGCCATGCGTATCCACTCAGTGGAAGTCCAGCTCCGGTACTGGCGTGCATATTCCAGTCTTCGTCTCTAATGAACAGCAGTTAGCCCGGGTGCACAAACAAGGCGCCTGTTGCGGAGACCCATATGCAGCAACGTTCGCTAATCGGTCGTTGAGGAGACTGTGTTTGTAGCCCCTTGGTTCATCTGAGTGGCCAACTGCTCATCACTTGCACATCTATTCGCCCGTACACATATCCATAACCTTCGTTCTCCCCTGTCATCTATGGCCCATTGTACACCACAGTTGCTTCAGCGCCATTTTGCCATGCATATACTTTAACTGTGGCGGCAAGCGAGCACTTTACGAACTTAGGTTTCCAAAATGCTTATACCTTTGGCCCGAAAGCCAACGATAATGCCCTTTTCGAACGTCAGATAAAGCACACCGTGCGCGCGTTACGAGAACGACTGCGCTGTTTTCTACTCCGCCGACACGCTTTATATATCCTCCACTCCTAGTGCTGCCACAAGCTGTCTGCGAATGGTTATTGCTTGTTGACGTCGAATATAGGCAGTGGTCACGTTAATGTAACTGGACCGTGTAATACAAAAATGCACCAAAACATGACCACTGTCCACCGCGATACTGAATGCCATCTGATGCTGTTGTAGGCACATGACGCGGCAAATAAAGTATATAAAAGGAGACGAATGGGGATCATCAAGCAACGGTACGTGCTGAAAATTGAGGAATTCACTAACATCAACAATGTCGGCAAATGGCTGATGGTTGTGGCTCGGTGTCTTGGAACGAGCATCTAGGAAACTGCGAAGATGGTCGGCTGTTTTCTTGGTAGTGTTGTGATCATTTCTCGGAAGTAATTACAGGACAATGAAACAGGCGGCAAGGTGTTGAACGTTCAAGTCTCGTCACGTAACGTAAGCGCTGGATGTTTAACCACTTTGTAAAACAGTATAGGTGGCAACCTGTGGCATATATGAAGACATAAAGTGCTGGATGACGCAGGCGCAAGTGCTTTGAATCACTACGTTCAGCCCATATTCTTCAATATGGAGCTTAGCAGCAAACGGCTCGTACGTGTTCCCATGTTGACCCAATGACAGTGCAAATTACGATTGCAGTGGGCATGGTATCATAAAGATTGGACGGCAGATCATTGGAAACGTGTCACCTGGTCGGACAGATTAAAGTTCTTGTTACACCTGTTCGACGGTTGTGTAAACATGCGTCATCATCCAGGCGAACTGCTACTTGAAACATGCACTGTGCTAAGGACGGACGTCGGTGGGGCAATATTACGCCATGGGGGCATTTATCTACGGTTCCACAAACCTGTGATAGTAATGGAAGGCATCAGGACAGATATGGATTACGCAAACATTATTGTAGACAGTTCACGTAACTTCACGCTTCGTCTCTTCCCGGTAGGTGCTGGAATCTTCCAGCAGAATGAATATTTGTCAGTGTTAGGGGAATCGTGCTGAAGTTGCTTGAGGAGCATGGTAATGAACTCAGTTTGATACCTTGGTATCCAAATTCGCCTCATCTGAACCTGACGTAACACATTCGGGACGCTATTGGTCGCTTGCTACGATCCCACGAACATCGGTCGGTAAAGGCGAGGGCATTCCGTGAGCTGTGTGCTTTCAGGTGCCACATACCTTCTCGCTCATTAGTGTACAGTCTTCAGTATCGTAAAACATGTTGAATGAGTGTCTTTTTTCTCAAAGGTTTTCACTTATTTATCAGCTAAGTAAAGCAGTAGGTAAGCTAAGATGATAAAAGTAGGTGCTAGGACGGTTCCGATTCCCTACAGCGTGCTTAGGGGAAGAAGTGAGGATTTTTTAAAATTTTATTTATTTATGTATTTATTCATTCTTTGTGAAGTCAAGCAGATATTATTCCTATAATGATTTGTAATCGGAAAGCTGACACGAAGAAGGTGAACCCGGCATGATTTGATAAATCAGTGAACTTACACTGAAGCGCCAAAGAAACTCGTACACCCACCTAACAACGTGTAGGGTCTCCGCGATTACGAAGAAGGGCCGCAACAAGACGTGACATGGACTCGACTAACGTCTGAAGTCATGCTAGAGGGAACTGACACCGTGAGTCCTGCAGGGCTGGGCTCTCCATAAATCCGTTAGAGTACGAGGGGGTGGAGATCTCTTCTGAACAGCACGTTACAAGACATCCCAGATATGCTCAATAATGTTGTTCATATCTGGCAAGAGTTTAAACTCAGAATAGTGTTTTTGCAGCTAATTCTGGACGTGTGGGGTGTCTCATTGTCCTGATCGAATACAGAATACAGAAAGGACGTGAATGGTTGCAGGTGATTAGACAGGATGCTTACCTATGAGTCACCTCTCAGAGCCGTATCTAGACGTATCGGGAGTCACATATCCCTCCAACTGCACACGCTTCACACCATTACAGAGCCTCCACTAGCATGAACAGTCCCCTGCTGACGTTCAGAGACCATGGATTCATGAGGTTGTCTCCATACCCGTACACGTCCATGTGCTAGATTGAATCTGAAACGAGACTCGTCTGACCAGGGAACATGTTTCCAGTCATCAACAGTACAATGTCGGTGTTGACGGGCCCAGGCGAGGCGTAAAGCTTTGTGTCGTACAGTCATTAATGGTACACGAGTGGGCCTTTGGCCCCGAAAGGCCATATCGATGATGTTTCATTGAATGACACCTGTTGATGGCCCAGCATTGAAACCTGCAGCAATCTACGGAAGGGTTGCACTTACGCCACGTTGAACGATTCTCTTCAGGCGTCGTTGGTCCCGTTCTTCCAGGATCTTTTTTCCGGCCTCAGCGATTCTGGAGATTTGATGTTTTACCGGATTCCTGTTATTCACAGTACAGTCGTGAAATGGTCGTATAGGGAAATCCCAACTTCGTTGCTACCTTGGAGATGCTGTGTCCCATCGCCCGGGCGTCGACTATAATACCACGTTCAAACTCACTTAAATCTTTATAACCTGCCATTGTAGTAGCAGTAACCGATCTAAGAACTGCGCCATACACGTCCTATATAGCCGTTGAGGACTGCAGTACCGTATTTTGCCTTTTTACGTATCTCCGTATATGAATACGCATGCCTATACCAGTTTCTTTGGCATTTCAGTGTAGTACAACTGGTATCACAATAAATAAATTTACAGTAGTATAAAAATTACTAGCAGTTTATTTGACATACGGAATGCCGTGCTCCAAAGTAACTGTCAGATTTACTTTTAATAGATTTTTTCAATTATTGTGTTCGGCCAGTTCGAACAAAGCAATATGAGGTACCTAATAGCAATATCAGAAGAATATTAAAGGAGATAGATGGGAAATAAAGACTCAAAAATGGGGAGATAATATGTGGAAAACGATGTTTCAGTTTATTTATGGATTTTGTAACTACGCACTATTTTTCTTGTGCAGTTTGTTACCCAGTACGCAACTCTCCGGAATTTTATCTCCAAAGTTAAGTAGCATGAACTAGTAAATTAACTTAATGGTTGGGCACTTATCTGGCCCTATTAGCAACATTCTGGAAGTTAACGTTCAAATTTTTTGTTCGTGGTCCAAAGGAAGTAATTTGGAAGACGTAAAATCCAAGAAATCACGTTACTGTTGCAGTGTAGTAAATCAAATTCAAGTTTCGCAAATCTACTATTTTCCACGTTGCTGAATGAAGTTCATATAAAAATCAATACAATACCTTGCGCTCGAATAATTTCACATTTTCAGTTCAAACAGTTTTTTTGTTATGAGCTCTCCACGAGCACTACAAAAAACTTATTTAATCAATCTTCCTCGAGAACTTCTCACAATGATCTCCACATTAAATTAAACCCGTACAGAGGGAAAACTGTCAATTATGCGTTAAAAAGAACACGAATGCAATTCAAAGTGTTGCAGCGAAATTGGTCTTCAAAATGTATTGATTTTTACTAAAACTCTGCTAATATTTTTAACAAACTACGTTTCAATGGATTTTTTCTTTTCTTTCACGACAGAAATTCTGGTCCTTGTTTGTACAAGTTTTGATGAACATAGTTGTTGGAATGGCTTACATATATTGCGAATTTCAGTAAAAAAATTAAAAAAGCTCTGATAAAGAGTTTTGACGTTACGAAAGCGATTAGTCCATTCCTGTCAATTAAGAAATAACGAAAAATTTTATATTTCCCTGTAATATTGAATTACATAAATTTATTTTATTTATGAAATAAGTTTTGACAGTAATTTTCACACGGAATACAATAATTTCGATTGATTAAGGTTAAATTGCAACGCACGACCCAAGTCTTGTAGATAATTTACTGATTTGCTGCTTATACTCGTAAATATCCAGTATACGTCTTGAGAACTTAGAGGCTAAAAGGATATGTCATCCTTTGTGCCGCAATATCCTATATCAGCCACAGGATCCACTTAATCACACTAGAATTAGAAAAATTGATGGTTTGGACTAACAGACAGTCGAAGTCTATCTTTATGACACGAAACACCAGACCGTGCAACGCGAAGTGTAGGTAGTATCACTTAAAAGGCACGTTAAGAGATACCCAGACTCATTCAGCCACAATATACTACGCGTCAGCATCTTCCAGTAGTTACAAACTACCACCTGTCTTAACAAATTTGCTCCTCCGACATCGATTTGATTCATGTTTCCTTCCGCCTGTTGGGTTATGTCTTTTTCGAAGTAGTCTCGCCACTGCAGTCATATGGTATTCATTTACTGTGGTTTCACCTCTATCACATCACTGCACATGGCAGCATCGGCAAACAGCCAACACACTGTATCCAACTGCTTCTTCCGATGATTGTTCTCTTATGTCCACTCGTCGTACTTCGTGGTTCTTGGTGTCTCCAGTTCTCACCAGTTTGAGCAGGTTGAAGGTTTCTCATCATTACGCTTTATTTAATGATGTTCAGATTCTCTCTCTATGACTAGCTGTACGTGTTTCTTTGCCATAGAGTAGAATTCAGTGAATACTGTAGTTCAGGTTTTCAACTTTGCTCTGCTTCTCATATACTGACCAATGTGCATTTATTTCGAGAAATTTTTAAAAATACTGCCGAGAAAGAAACCAAAGAAATGGATGAATGGAAAAAAGCCATACAGTTGTAAAACGGTCAGCGAAATTCTACATCTAAATCCGCTCGCTAAAATCTGCTGTAAAGTAAAGGGCAACTTGTATTTCCCATCATACCATGAGTAGATCCATTCAGCAGGTTCTGGCTCGCTTTGTACAAGAAAGTGAACGAACGAGTGAAACGAGAGGCTCTACTATCCTACATTTTTTTCAGGTCAGTCTCACTTTTTTGATATAATAATTATAAGAAAGAAAAAAGCTTAATATTTTTGAAAAAAGTGAACGTAAGAAATGAAATTTGGATTAAAGGAAATAAAACAAACGAAATTTTATTATGGAATTGCAAGGTCCATCTTCCCAAACCTTGGAACCTCATAATATATTTAACTTAAACAACGATAAGATTTTTAAAAACAGCAAAACGTTTCCTATCGAAACACCTTCCACTCGTTTCTGCGTGTCAGGCCTGTACATACTGCTTCACAAAAACTAAGAGCAGAAATAACTTAATCAATTCATTTTTTTGGGGCCATTATTAAGACGACAAGGAAGGTTTATCTCTACATTTGACGCACTTACGATGCCATCAGATCAATGGTCACAGTCCTTCAGTCGATGTACTCATGCACAGTTTGACAGAAAACACAAGTCAACAGCTTGTTTATACATAGTTCGTATTAGAGAGACAAAGTTGATTGAATTTTAGATATTTTCGCCTGTTTATTTCGAATGTAAAATAAATTATTTTCTTCACACTATTACATTCATTTGAAGAGACGAGGCCGGCTGGTGTGGCCGTGCGGTTCAAGGCGCTTCAGTCTGGAACCGCGTGGCCGCTACTGTCGCAGGTTCGAATCCTGCCTCAGGCATGGACGTGTGTGATGTCCTTAGGTTAATTAGGTTTAAGTAGTTCTAAGTTCTAGGGGACTGACGACCACAGATGTTAAGTCCCATTGTGCTCAGAGCCATTTGAACCATTTTTTTTTTTTTTTTTTTTTGATGAGACGAATCGTAAACATCATGTAAATGTCAATGAAAACACTGAAATTAGCATTAAAAAGGAATAATTTACATTAGAAATGAAATATGTTCCTGTATGAATGTGCATGGAACTTACATCAGAGCCATCTGTTGTTCAGTATACAAACAACACACGAATAAGACGGAGAGAGAGATAATAGGGGCAGCCAGCAAGAAGGTGTAATCTGACACTGAGGAGAGCAACCTTCAGACTGAGATAACACTTGATGCTCACAGCTCTAGCATCCCATCAGCCTCAAGACTTCACACAGACAGGAGTTACGCAACAGCTCTCGCCTGTAGGCGTCCAGAAGCAGTTTAAGAGATCTATTTTTTGTTTATTTTTCTACCAAATATCAACCGATTTTAAAAATTCCGTTGAATTTATCACTGCAGAAAAGGAAACTGTGGGGAATATTCACGAACGCTTGTGAAAAGTCTATGGAGCATCTGATGTCGACAGAAGTACAGTTACTCACTGGGCACAGATGATGATGTCATCAGAAGGCGGTTTGGTAGAGCTCCACGATTGTCAGTGGTCAGGGAGACCATCCACGAATGTCACACCTGACATGTTGCAGCGAGCTGATATTGTCACTTGTGAGGACAGACGCGAATACGACTCGACAGTTGGCTCTGCATATGTATCGGCAAAGGAAGTGTGGATGCAATTACCTGCATTCTTGGATGTTTAAAACTGTGTGCAAGATGGGTCCCACAGTGTCTAACGGTGGATCACAAATCACAAAGAAATCACATTTGTCTACATTTCTTGCGACGTATTGAAGCTGAGGGGCCGGCCGAAGTGGCCGTGCGGTTAAAGGCGCTGCAGTCTGGAACCGCAAGACCGCTACGGTCGCAGGTTCGAATCCTGCCTCGGGCATGGATGTTTGTGATGTCCTTAGGTTAGTTAGGTTTAACTAGTTCTAAGTTCTAGGCGACTAATGACCTCAGCAGTTGAGTCCCATAGTGCTCAGAGCCATTTGAACCATTTTTTTGAAGCTGAGGGTGAGGCCTTCTTTTCCCGGATTGTGACAGGTGATGAAAGCTGGGTTCACCATTTTGAGCCTGAAACAAAACGACAGTCAATGGATTTAAGTGGCAGGAAAGCGTTTCTGGACGTATTTGTATGGAGTGTAGCCATGTATGGAAATGAAACATGGACGATAAACAGTTTAGACAGGAAGAGAATAGAAGCTTACGAAATGAGGTGCTACAGAATAATGTTGAAGATTAGATGGATAAATCACGTAACATATGAGGAGGCACTGAACAGAATTGGGGAGAAGAGGAATTTGTGGCACAATTTGGCTAGAAGAAGGGATCGGTTGGTAGGACAAATTCTGAGGCATCACGAGATCACCAATTTAGTTCAAATGGTTCAAATGGTTCTGAGCACTATGGGACTTAACATCTGTGGTCATCAGTCCCCTAGAACTTAGAACTACTTAAACCTAACTAACCTAAGGACATCACACATATCCATGCCCGAGGCAGGATTCGAACCTGTGACCGTAGCAGTCGCGTGGTTCCGGACTGCGCGCCTAGAACCGCTAGACCACCGCGGCCGGCACCAATTTAGTACTGGAGAGCATCGTTGATGATAAAAATCGTAGAGTGAGACTAAGAGATAAATACACTAAGCAGATTCAGAAGGATGTAGGTTCCAATCCCAAAGAAAGCAGGTGTTGACAGATGTGAAAATTACCAAACTATCAGTTTAATAAGTCACGGCTTCAAAATACTAACGCGAATTCTTTACAGAAGAATGGAAAAACTGGTAGAAGCCGACCTCGGGGAAGATCAGTTTGGATTCCGTAGAAATATTGGAGCACGTGAGGCATTACTGACCCTACGACTTATCTTAGAAGCTAGATTAAGAGAGGGCAAACCTACGTTTGTAGCATTTGTAGACTAGGAGAAAGCTTTTGACAATGTTGACTAGAATACTCTCTTTCAAATTCTAAAGGTGGTAGGGGTAAAATACAGGGAGCAAAAGGCTATTTACAATTTGTACAGAAACCAGATGGCAGTTATAAGAGTCGAGGGGCACGAAAGGGAAGCAAGGAGTGAGGCAGGGTTGTAGCCTCTCCCCAATGTTATTTAATCTGTATATTGAGCAAGCAGTAAAGGAAACAAGAGAAAAATTCGGAGTAGGAATTAAAATCCACGGAGAAGAAATAAAAACATTGAGGTTCGTCGATGACATTGTAATTCTGTCAGAGAAAGCAAAAGGACTTGGAAGGGCAGTTGAACGCAATGGACAGTGTCTTGAAAGGAGGGTATAAGCAAAACAAGGATAATGGAATGTAATCTAATTAAGTCGGGTGATGCTGAGGGAATTAGATTAGGAAATGAGACACTTAAAATAGTAAAGGAGTATTACTATTTGAGGAGCAAAATAACTGATGATGGACAAAGTAGAGAGGATATAATATGTAGACTGGCAACTGCAAGGAAAGCGTTTCCGAAGAAGAGAAATTTGTTAACATCGAGTATAGATTTAAGTGTCAGGAAGTCGTTTCTGAAAGTATTTGTAAGGAGTGTAGTCATGTATGGAAGTGAAAAATGTACGATAAACAGTTTGGACAAGAAGAGAATAGAAGCTTTCGAAATGTGGTGCTACAGAAGAACGCTGAAGATTAGATGGGTAAATCACATAACTATTGAGGAGGTATTGAATAGAATTGGGGAGAATAGGAGTTTGTGGCACAACTTGACTAGATGAAGGGATCGGTTAGTAGGACATGTTCTGAGGCACAAGGGATCACCAGTTTAGTATTGGAGGGCAGCGTGGAGGGTATAAATCGTATAGGGAGACGAAGAGATGAATAATTTAAGCAGATTCAGAAGGATGTAGGTTGCAGTAGGTACTGGGAGATGAAAAAACCTGCACAGGATAGAATAGGATGGAGAGTTGCATCAAACCAGTCTCTGGACTGAAGACCACAACAACAGCAACATACTTAAAATTAATTAGCTCTTGGGATTTTTAGAAAATTATGTTTTTTGTTATAAATTTTATGATTTAAAAGGATATCACCAAGGAGTGCAGTCAATGTAGGAATAAAAATATATTACAGTATTTCATACGGATATACATCAAAAGGATGGGTATCGAAATGTTTGTGAAGAATGCGTTAAGAGATACCAGAAAATTAAAGTTACACATGAATATGGTAAAACTGTGAACAAATCTTATCTCAAAAACACGAACAATCGAGAGTTCATAACAATGTTATGGCTGTTAAAGAAGACAGAGTTAGAAAAATTTTAGTTAAATACGATTTAAACATAATAAGAGGTTCCAGGGCCTGGGACGTCGCAATCTTAATTTCCACAATAAAATTTAGTTTACCTTATTTCCTTTAGTTCAAATTTCTTGTCTTATTTTTGCTTTTTCAGAAAATGTTAAGTTTTTCCCTTATGTTCACTTTAAAAAAAATGATAATTTTTATATGAAAAAGTGAGTCAGGCGTGTAAAAAATGTACGATAGTACATCCATTCAGTAGATTTTTGGTTAGTTTTTCCGAGAAAGTGAATGAACTAGTGAAACGAGTGAGTGAAGTTTCTAAGAAAAAGTGAGCCAGAACCTGCTGATTGAATCTAGTACCGTATGTTAAGAATTCGTTCCGTTCTGTCCACTCTTAAATGCTTCTGAATGTGCTACAGTTAGCCTAATCTTTTCTTCATGATCCCCCTGTAGTAAGATATTAGGGGATGTAGTATATTCAAACATTCGTTACATGTAGATGGGTGCTGAAACATTGGAAGTAGGCTTTCGCGGCATAGCTGACGTTTATCTTCATGCTTGTACCAGTTTCAGTTCCCCGATATTTATGTGAGTCAAACAAATCAGTGACCAACTAAACTTTAATTCTTCCTGTACGTTTAATGTCACCTGACTGCATTTTGCTAGTAACCTAACAAAGATTCGGAATCTGATGGCATCTTAACTAGAGTTTGGTCTATGTGATCATTCCATTTCTTATTTCCAAAACTGTTACTTCAAGGTAGTTGTGTGGACTGACTGATTTTGGCTGCGATTAACTGAATTCGTAATCGTACGATACTATGTAAGCATCTTGTGAGCTGCACAGTTATATATTTTTTAAAATGTAAGCATATTGCAAATATTTATATCACTTTGAACTGTTCACGGCCGTTGGTTCTTCTCCACCAGAAAAGAATTTCGTTAATGGACTCACAGTACGAACATCGAAATTTTTTGAAGATATTCCAGAGTTTCCAAATGACAGATATATCTAAAGCTCTACAGTATAGTAGCACCTGACTCATGGACATTATATTGATATATTGTTTTTGTGAAAAAAAAAACCGGTATCAGTTGCACTTCTTTTGCTGTGTGATTAGTTTCGATCTCCCTGGATCAACTTCAGGTCTATGTTGTTGCGCAAGCAACTCGTCGTCCTGTATCAGAACTACACGTAAGAGTATAGTATTCTGAGCAGTAGTTCGATAGAGACACAGTGAGTTGCTTACGCAACAACATGGATCTGAAGATGACCCAGACAGATCGAAACTAGTCATTCTGTAAAATATGCGCAACTGAGACTTAAAAATATCAACACAGTTTCTGAATTCCCTCGCGGCGAATATGTCGGCTATAGTGGGCTGCACTTTTTCATTTGCTGTTTCATCAACTTAAATTTAAATTGTGTAAAATATGCTAGGTGTATTGCAAATTTCGGAAAGTTCTAACAAATAAAACTATTTTCATCCGAATTATTGGCGTACAGTGAATCGAGCAGATGTTTAATTTGGTATTTGAACAGACATAATTATAAATTCTGATTTCAAGCATATATTTCGTAAATGATATCTTGAAAGCGGATGCTGCTGTGTGTTATAGACAGCCTTTGTTCTACTTTTTGTC
Organism: Schistocerca piceifrons; assembly: GCF_021461385.2. NCBI lineage: Eukaryota > Metazoa > Arthropoda > Insecta > Orthoptera > Acrididae > Schistocerca > Schistocerca piceifrons. Next base: position 315,069,685 of record NC_060141.1, on the reverse strand, counting down.
GCGCAAATATAAATCCGACATCAGAAACCAGTCACATTAACATTTGAACAACATCCGATGATAGTGAACGTGTTTGGATTTATTTGAAGGCCACGTTGCTTCAGGATCGGCATGGGTGTTCAGTGGTTAATACCTCTAACACATAATGAATCACACAGGAAGAAATGACACCATTGTTTCAACTGTTTGCACCATTATTTAGTAACAATGATATCACATGACACTGGCGTCACACGATGCCGCTTTCCCAGTTGTGTCATTTTAGATATAAATAAACGAAAATCAAGCTTTCTTCCAAGGGTGCTTAAACATAGATACAATAAACTTATTACTGTAACCATTTTAGCCCAGTCAACGAAAACCAAGAAAAGGTCGAATAGGGGCAGAAACATCGCTTACTCGCAAATTTCTGTAAAGTAGTAGGAAGGAGTGTCATGAAAAATTGCTAAATATCACCACTGGTGTGGTGTGAGCGCGAGGAAGTTACTTTATTACGATTTTCTTGAGTAACTCGAAAACCGTGGCTTACTGCATCACAATAATAGTTCCCGCGTTGCAGGGCATGGGGAAATCGTAGATTATTAAGACCAGTTGGTGAAATGATTTAAATTGTGACATAGGCCGCAACTGTTCACTGAAATGAATTCAGCGACGACAAGTGAAAATTTGTGCCGGACCGGAACTAGAATCTGGATTTCCCACTTTACTTGAGAGGTCTTCTTAACGGCTGCGGCTATCCGAGCAGCGGCGACTGCCCGCATAGAGCAGGAAATTCGGGTTCTAGTCCCCGTCCAGCACAACTTTTCACTTGTAGCTACTGAATTCAATTCATTGCACACTTGTGGCCGATGTCAGAATTTATTTCATTTCATCATTTATGTGTACAGCTGCGGGATCACGAATGGTGTCTGTTCTTTCGGACACGTCTGAAACAAAGGACACCACACATAGACAAATTAAAAATTATGTTTCAACGGTGTAAGATTACTGTTTACTGTTAAATGAAATGGGTTAAGAACGAACACTGAACGTGTAAACCACAACTTATTGCGCTAGTACCGTGTTAAGGGATTAATTGTGTTCTAGGTGTGTAGCAGGGTGGAGTATAGAAGTGTGAGGGAATGTAGGTCGCCGGATTTTCGTCACGCACTTCCCTTCTTCAAAGGTCTGCAGACTGAAAGGCTAGCAGGTGATTCCCCACTCTTTACTACCCCGCTATGTCACACGAACCAACTACAGGCAGTTTCACAAGGTTACATGGCTCCTTCGTAGCACGCTTTATGAATCACTAGCGACGCAGTATGCAAACATGCACCGAGCGTGTTTGTTTTCTACAAAGTGTGTTAACACTGCAAGGAACACACATATGAATTACAGACAATATTAACACAGGAAACACATATGTGCAAAATCTACATAAATCTCTGCACACTGCTGTACACTGCAGCTTTGCTTGCTTCCGGGAAATTCAACTCTTCGCAGCAAGAGAACTGCTTGCTTTTCAGTTTACAGACAGACTATATCTCCATATTCGCTGTCCGATTCTCTTATGTGAGTCCACAAAATAACATCGTCGAACTCAAGTTTATGTAGTGGTGTTATTTTCAGTTTATTAAATGAATACTTATTTGCAGGTCTTAAATGAACTTTTATTTAACATACGTTGCCATAAACATTGGCCGAGAAATGTACATTTAATAAGTCTGATGTTGTCAGTGATCTTTGTAGTGTTGGTAGGAAACGTATTGGATTGTACAGATCCTTTACGATCGTCTGATTTCCCATCACATAATTTGGTGAGATTGTGAGTAGCATCGCGCTCCTTGAAGACTTTAAACTGGCGCAGATGATGAAGGCCATTTTCCGCGGAGGTAGAGAGAAGCTTCGAGGGATGAGGTAAATCCCTTTTTTCATCCGACACTTAAGCGTTCACGTTAAGAGATCCAAGAAACGACGGGAAACCTACACTGCAATGATTTCGCTTCTCCTTAATTCCTATGCATTATCTCGACCGCTGCAGAGTATTTCTGAATGTTTGGAAAAAGTAATATGCGAATTCCAAAACTGTTAACAATATTTGACGCTATAGAGAAAGGAGAAAGGTGACCTTATATTTTTTTAAAAAGACGAAGAAAAAATTACCAAGTTTTTTTAACTGTCTAAATAGCAAAAACCATGAGACATTAAAATTCGATAACTCGTTTCTGTTGTTGGTGCAACCATTTTCAGATCGCTTACGGTAAAATATTATATCAGCAGATAGAATACGGATGGATCTTATGGTCTGTATAACTTCGTAGATGTTCCGGACCAGGTTTAAGTAAAATTGTAGTCAAGTATTAAATATTTACATTTCATCATTACAGAACGTAAGTTGTCAAAATCAAGAAGATAGGTTTGAATTGACCGTGAGTAAGTCGTAACAACACTTGTTATGGCTTCGAATAGGTCACAGTCAAGTTAGACCTACACGCCATACATACTAAGGTTCTGACAACATACGTTCTGTAAGAATGTAGTGTACATCTACGTCTACATAGATACTCTGCAGTCCACCATACGGCGCATGGCGGAGGGTATCCCGTACCACTACTGGTAATTTGATTTACTGTTTCACACGCAAATAGAGAGTGGGAAAAACGAGTATCTATATGCCTCCGTATGAGCCCTAATTTCTAGTATCTTATCGTCGTGGTCCTTACGCTCGATGTACGTTGTAGGCAGTACAATCGTTCTGTAGTCAGCTTCAAATGCCGTTTCTATAACTTTTCTCAACAGTGTTACTCGAAAAGAATGTCAAATCCCCTTCAGGGATTTCCATTTGAGATCCTGAAGCACTTGCGTGTTGTTCGAGCCTATCAGTAACATATCTAGTAGCCCATCTTCGAATTGCGTCGATGTCTTCCTTTAATCTGACCTAGTACCGTTCCCAAAAACTCAAGCAGTACTCAAGAATAGGTCGCAGAAGCGTCCTACAGGTATATGCGGTATTCGATGCAGATTAACCACACTTTCCTAGAACTCTCCCAACAAAACCGAAACGACCATTCACCTTCCCAACCACAATCCTTACATGCTTGCTGCTGGCTCTGTGACCAAGCGGTTCTAGGCGCTTTAGTCTGTAACTGCGCGACCACTACTGTCGCAGGTTCGAATCCTGCCTCGGGCATGGATGTGTGTGATGTCCTTAGGTTAGTTAGGTTTAAGTAGTTTTAAGTTCTAGGGGACCTCAGATGTTAAGTCCCATAGTGCTCAGAGCCATTTGAACCATTTTTACATGCTCGCTCAGTTTCATATCGCTTTGTAGCGTTACGCCCAGATATTGAAATGATAAGACTTTGTCAATCATGACACTACTAACGCTGTATCCGAACATTACGGGTTTGTTTCTCCTACTCATCCGATTCAATTTACATTTTTCAACATTTAGAGCTACCTACTTCATCACCCAACTAGAAAGTTTGTCTAAGTCATCTTGTATCGTCCTAGAATCACTGAACTTATACACTTTATCGTACAACACAGTATTATCATCAAACAACCGCAAATTGCTGTCCATCCGGCCTGCGATATCATAGCGGTCCTATCACACTTCGCTGATGATCACGCAACGTCTGAGTTCTACAACTTAAGAAGTTTTCGAGCCACTCACATATCAGTGTACCTGTCTCATATGCTCGTACCTTCTTCAACGACCTCCAGTGGGGCACCATTTCAAATTCTTTTCAGAAATCTGGAAATATGGAATCTGCTTGCTCCCCTTCATCCATGGTTCGCAATATATCATGTGAGAAAAGGGCCAGCTGAGTTTCGCACGAGCGATGCTGTCTAAAACCATGCTGGTTCGTGGACATAAGATTCTCGGTCACAGGAAAATTTATTACATTCGAGCTGAGAATGTGTTCAAGGATTATGCAGCAAACCGATGTGATTTATATTGGTCTGTAATTTTGTACTCGACTGCAATTTTACTAGGCGTGTTCTGTAACCACTCTTTTATCTCGCCAGTGTAGCGAAGTTGTCTCTTATATGAGCAAGTACCAAGTTATACAGATGATGCGATCCATCCTTATTCCATGTGCTGACACAATATTTTACCATGAGTGATCTGAAAACGGCTGTATGAATAAACAGAAATTAGTTGTCGAATTTTAATTTTGTATATTGTTTGCGACCTAGACAATTGAAAGATTTCATGATTTGTTTACAGACTTAACAGTCCTGAAGGTGGAACAGATAGTACTTTAAACACAGTTAAGGCGGGAAGAAATACATGACAGTGTTTCTCGTTATATGGACCTGCTAGTAGAGAATGAACCTCCAGAGGTCCAGATGCTGGGTCCATCTGGACATGTCTGGGACGGGAGGTGCAAGGCGGGCGTACAGGTGTACTAGAGGCGTGCGTACCTCACAGCGGTGCGGCCTGCTCCCACCCTAAGGACAATCAATACCCACTCTCAGTGAGCGCCGAGAGGTGAGCAGGTCTAGGCTGCGGCTGCAGCCACTAGCGTGCGGACACGGGGTCTCACCTGAGGGTGCGAGCCCTGCCCTCCGTACCACTTACACTACAGAGCATCGCTCCCGTTAATACAGTCAGAGTTGTAAACCTACCGGAGGCTACCGTAGACCAGGGACCGCCAAGTCAGTTCATCCGGCCCACAAACGGTTCATGAATATGTGTGATACAACGTATGAAACACAACACTTTGTTATACAATTTAATTTTAACTTTTATGTTTAGAATACTAGATCTTCGCACGTTTGAAGACCTACTGACTGCTATTTGCCTCAGATTTACTATGTTCATTTTAAATTATTGTATCTAGATATTGCACAGAATCATATATTCCACAGTGCGTTATGTTGCAAAGAATGCTAACGTGGCCGCGCTCATCACTTCGTGAGATGTACGGCCCGCTGATAAAAAAGTTTGGTACCTCTGCCATAGACTGTCGCAAGCGTGGGCTACGGTAGTTTTCCTAGTAGCTTTGGTCAGTGAAGGTCGCACCTATGTTACCTGTACGATAGATGTGTTGCTTACCTATCGGGTATTGTCTCATAACTATCGCCTACGTTCCGTATGTTATCAATGTCATTCTAGATGCCCCTGAAAACCGGAAGCAATGAATCGTCTGGAGACTGCGTGAGGATATATAAAGGACCAGGTAGCCTAAGGAACACTTTTGTCCAACATAGTTAGTTATCCTCCTATCTGTCACTTAAAAATAAAGAGTATTTATAGACAAATTGAACTTGTCAACGTTTAATTCAAATTTTATTCGACAATTGTTGATTTTTAATGTGGAGCAGAGGATTGTTGCAGTAGAATTAAAGAAAAATTCAAATTTATCATATTACACTAGAAAAGGTTATATGCTCAACGAAATTGTAAAATAAATAAAAAAACACAAAACATAAATATGTCAAACATCGCTTCAGTACTTCGTCGAACATAAATGAAACGCGTTCCCTTTATTTATAAACAACTTTCACATTTATCAATAATAATAGTAAACTCTTGCCTCTGATCACCGTGAAGAACATTCTATCGAGTACAAAATAACAATAATACCTAAATACGTTTTTTCATGTTTTTGAGCGTAAACTGTACTTGCACCGAAAGTAGCTGCTTCGGTCGCATAAAGGCACAAAAATTACGCGATCATCTAATTTTTATTATTTATAAAATCCAATTTATATTTTGTAGGGATGTAAAATACACAATGGACTAACAATGAGTTGCGTTGTTGTTCTAATTATGTACAAAACAGACAACCAAAGAAACAGAAATAAACAAAGAAAAGCAGTCGGCTCCCAATTTCTCTCTTTCACATTCATTTATGTTTCTTTCCCTACCAATGCCACCAGTAATACCGGTAATCCTGTCATTTAATAAGTCATTTACGTAGTGTATGAAATTTACCAAACCGCAGTTTTGGAAGAACACAACACTACAGACGGTATACGGTCACGGCATAGAAAGAGCTGTGTGTGACATCAGGGTTCCATTCAAGTAATGCCGCGACAATACCACAACAGCATAGACATGTTTTCTGTGACAGAAAGCCAAAAGAGAGAGGGATCGAAGAATAGGTGTATGGATTAATCAATTAGTGCCTTAAACGGGTCAACTGTGATGTCGTCATTTCTCAATGGATAGAACGGCATTATTCTGTGTGACAACATCTCAGAATTTTGTGTTGTCTTCTTGTCTGAACTTTTTATTGTCAAAGCATCACGTCAATCCAAAGCTTCACTCTAGAAAAATACTTCCAAGAAAAACTTTTTCCCCATCGTTTCCAAATTCTGTCAGGATACTTTACGGAATGATCCATGGCGATGAGGTTTCTACTTCTCTTTCATTGTTTTAATTAACGGAGTGAATCTGTGTGGTGGTGTAGATGATGCTGCTGCGTGCTAAGACAACTACGCTGTACCTGCTCCTACTATGAATTTTCAAATAGAGACGTTTATTCATGGAATCTTCACTCTGTAGCAGATTCCGCGTTATCCTCATTGAGATCTGGACTCACGTTGTTTCTTGCAACGAATCTATGTACACTCTCAGAGATCTCACCACACGCCCGAGTCGAAGTCGCTCAGTGTTTGCGGTAAGCTAGACCAAATACATCGCTAGAGGAAAATAAAACACTTCAGTGTCCGAAAACATGTATCGCCAGTAGCCAGTAACCAGAGGAATACATGTACGTAAAGGTTATGAATGCCTGTGTTCGTTACAACTGTGACGTTCGACTCTTTGATCACATTTCATCAACTATCCCGCCTGCGTGCAGAGAATCGCAGAGATTTTCATACCCTCTGTCTTTTCTACTGTCTTGTCAACCAACAATGTCCCTCATATCTCTCCTCGACCTTAAATCACTTATCTGAACCACTTGGCCGAAACACTCGTTTGCATTAGAGAAAACTCCTTTTTGTCCCACTCTATCCTTCAACTACCTTTCTCTCTAAGTCCTTCTCAGTAGAAGGAACCCGACTCTGGAACAATCTTCCGCGTTATATTAGAGAAGTAAAGGACATCTCCAGCTTCATAAGAAAGGTAATCAGATGTCTACTAAAGCAATAATAAGATTACCATTGTCTCTGTACGCACTCGTTACCTTTGTACATTCGTCTTTCCAAAAGTGATCTTCCTCATTTCCCCGTATTCTTATCCGATGTATTTTCTTTAAATTTCCTTTTCCTAGAACTCGCTATATCAAAAAACATCTACTTTGTAGACCTAGGAACTCTTCTTGTATCTGCTACTATCATCACTATTCTTAAAATCACAATTATTTTCATTATTATTATTGTTATGATTATTATTATTATTAGCGCTGTGTAGTTGCTACTGTTATCACTGCTGGTGGTTGCGGCTGCAGTAGAACAAGAAATGCTGGTGTTAAATTTGTTAGTTTATAGTTAGCATGAAATTACTTACACTGGCGCTTCAGAAACTCAAATCATTTTAACGCCGGTTGTCACACTGAAATTGTTATTTCTTAGATAACTAAGATGTAATAGATTGTGCGTTTGTGTACCCTTGTTCAGATGTAAGAAATGGCTTGATGGTACTAATAAGACCAAGTTATATAACTAAATAAATAAAACAAATAAATAAAATAAAGGACGCAGATATCATCACCAAAAACCACGAGCAACACTTCAACAAAAATAGGTGTAATGAATACTTAGAAAAATTGCCTGTGAGCAATGAAAGTTTGTGTCGCAGATGGGGCAGAAAATTCCTCTGATTAAATTTTCTGTGTGTCATTAATTTCAATAAATGCATCTGATGATGGATGTACAGTCTCCCTAAACGTGTAGTGCAAATATCATATAGTCTGGTTTTCTAGGCTATAACCGAGATCCATTGGGAGGCATGCCGCGCATTCAGTGTGATAATCTGTTTCTACTTCTAGCCCTCTGCCAAATAAGTCAATTCAGAGTCACTAAACCTGGATTCCGACGTGCTAATTATTTGTAAATTTTCTTCTATCATCTTTCGGGAATGCATCTGGGATATCATTAATTCTTGTTCTGATATTTCGGCTGACAACTTTACAGCAATTCGCATGGTAAATCTTTTGCAAGTTCCATAAATCACTTGACACAACACTCTGCAGCAAACGCACATGCTTGAGAGATAGCACTGTTTGTATACTACTTTCAGCAGACCCGGAGAACAGTACATAAATGAATCCACCACATATTTCAGCAGAAGACATTTGATACGTTTCTATACAATCGAAATTCCCATCCGTCATGTATTAAACCACCTCCTTGACATTGTACCACACGTTATAGACCCTGAACGAGACAGATGTAGCGTAGTACCATCTCCTCAGGTACTGTTATGTACAGTTGTCATGGAATTTCCATCGGCATCAGTTTGTTCCGCGTTTATGCAGTCCGCTAATAGTAAGTTAACGGTGCCATGACAGGTGATTCAATTTCGCTGTATCTGTTTATCGTGTTGTACTCAATCATTTACTGGTACGCCAATGGACGTTTGCAACACTTTAGAGTGTCTTCGGAGTCAATTTTTATGGGCTACACGTGTGCAGCCTCATATAAGGTGATTGATGGCTTCATATTACAATAAAAAATCTACACGTCTGCCCTTCTGTTTGTTTTAAGAGATGTTAGTTCTAAACGCTTTACCACCAACAGCCACTGTGAAGATGCAGTTTCTGTTTCCCTATGGCCTGTTCGTAGTTCATGTCTGAGCTCCGTGCTGGTACTGTAGGGGATGCCCACTCCCGGGCTGGGAACCCTGCTGTTTTGCCAGGCTGGTTAACCTGTGTGAAGTCGCTAGCCGCTACAAAACAGAATTAAATATTACTTCATTTATTTCTCTCCATACTACTCATTGTCGTATCTTCAGGGGCATTTGGTGGCCTAGCAATAGGGCGAAGAATCTGCTGACCCCATCGACTGGCTCAGGTTGCCGTAGGTCGCTGCATCACCCGTGTGTTCGGACCGATGGGTTCCAGTAAGTGGGTTGCCACCCGCGGTGTGGACGGCAGGCACCGCCGGAAACACTGAGCGGAGCTGGCGGTGACCACGCGCGAGCGTGTTGTCTCTCACACGTGGTTCTGGGACTACTCCATACCCCCGGGTCATTGCCCGTGTTGTCCCACCAGATGGACCGCAATGTTAGATGCTGTGAGGCCGTGCTGAACGCTGAGCCAGGTCGTCGGTTCTGTAGGCCGTCTGCCCCAAACGACGTTGGAGTTTAGGGTAGACGCAGGTTAGAACGGTGGTGGTAGGTCCCTGGATTACCCATCAGTGGCGGTTGGTGCTGGAGACTGTTCCCTGTCATCTGTAGCAAAAGATCGGTGGGCATCTCGTATGGTGGCAGATGTGTGACCGGTACTGGAACAGTCTCGTAATAAGACCTCACAATGCAGTAGTGAGAGAACAGAGCGCGGACGACATGAACGCCAGCGATCCCACTGATCGACTGACTCTCGCCTAACGAGGTGGAGTATTTATGGTGTAAGAAGAGTGCTTTCTGACGTCATTGGTCATGAATAAATCGATTCTCCTCTTCACGAATTGGCATCGGTCTTCCGTTCTGCTACAGTTACTTAACCAGAACTTTTTCACACCCCTGATATTCGTTGTTGACTCCTCCTTTGCGTTTCTTACATAATGTTACGACAGTGACGGTGGCAGGTTGATGTGCACTCCTCTAATAATTTCCCACTGAGCTCACTCGCACTCATGCACAGAAATGTTCACGCTGCGCTCCATTTGTAGCATATCCGTATTTATCTGTACGCATCTACCATCGGAAGCTGCATTTCCGTCGAATATCGCGGAAAACTGGCTTTCAAAAGCAGGCTATTGTCAATGATTGAGGCTACAACAGATTTGCAGTTCAAACACTTTACTTCCACTTCGAATTTGAATAACTGTCGGTTTATGGCCAGATCGTCCCTCATCCTTAATAATTTATAATTTATGCACATAATTCATAATTTATGCACATACTACACTTGATTTGTTTCCTATAATGTAATCTTTCGACTGCAATAACCTAACACTAAAGTGGAATAGAAGATCGCGTGTGGAAAATTTATATAGCTTCCAATTCTCGAATCACTATCCTTCCGTGTAAGTAATCATATCAAACACACTGTGCACAATAAGTAACTATGGAACTACGGTAGGGAGGACTGTTCATAGTGTGACCCTATTGTCAGAATTAGCATTACTAAGATTAACAAAGTTCATGAAAATAATTACCAGAGCACAGTTAGCCATTAAAATTAGTTTCTGAATAAAATCTATGACACGGAATTTCAGATAAATTGCGATACTCTAGCCCGACTCATAGCTTGTCCTAATTCGCCTACGTTACGTTTTTAAACTCAGATCTTATTCGTTACATAGTCTTCCGCAGACTGTCCTAAATGGATTCCAGGACACTATCTTTTATAAGTTTGCAATAATTAAAAATAAAGTTAGTTACTGTTGTTCACTGGAGTTTTGCAAGTTGCAACTAAAAATTTACATTTCTAGTTAACTGAATAGTAAAGGAAGGTTCGTCTGAATATAACCTTTTATATACAACAATAATTGTTCTGAATTACACTGACTAGTTTGCCAAAAAATGGTATCCAATTTCAGTAACAACGCTTTTACTAAGAAAGCTAATTACTCTGAAACTAAATAAGTGCAAAAGATGCTATGTTTTTTCGGCATTAGGTGCAGAGGTATTTCACTTATTTATATATATTTTGACCTACTTTATTAGCAAGACAGTATATGTTTACAAATGAAAAGTGAAATCGATATCTGAAATTACTGGTAATCGTAATTAGCACAGAATTAGGTAAATTAGTCACCAATGGATTATAATTAATTAAATGAGTGCAGTGGATAATAAAGTTATGTTCACTAAGCTCTGAGTTAATGTTCTGTGTTTCTCATACTATGCACATGCTATTTAAGTAAGATTATTGAAAATGTTTGTGAAAAAAAATGAAAGAAATTCGTTGGGGGTGGGGGAATGAAGCATAACAGATGGCATGAACTCGCTGCTTGACCGACTGACGATGTCAAAATGCCGGCCGCTGTGGCCAAGCGGTTCTGAGCGCTTCAGCCCGGAACCACGCTGCTGCTACGGTCGCAGGTTCGAATCCTACGTCGGGCGTGGATGTGTGTGATGTCCTTAGGTTAGTTAGGTTTAAGTAGTTCTAAGTCTAGGGAACTGATGACCTCAGATGTTAAGTCCCATAGTGCTTAGAGCCATTTGAACCATTTGAACCACGTCGAAATGTTTACGCCTAGCGTCTACCTCGTGCTGAAATTTCCTTGTGATTGAGCAATGTCGTTCTGTTCTTTAGCTGCTTCTGTCAAGCCGTCTGTGGTTACTTGGTCGTGTACTTGTTCATAACACCCTCGCACAGACGCAGTATGATTTCTTTCCTGTCCTGTGAAACACTTCTTTGATATCAAGAAATAATTTGTAATTCTGAAAAGCTATTATATTTCCTAATTTAGTTGTTATGTACCTAGGGCTACACGTTTCTTTGGATGCAGTCCTTGAGAATGAAAAATCGAAAAATATTTAATTTAATTTTATATCTATTCTAGCAATTCTTTACAAGTCCTTATTACTATTTGCAGGGACATTGATTAACAAAAGCCTTATTTACAAAATTCGCAGCGTACGTAAGAAGTTGAGATACCGCTACCAACGTCATATGGAATTCATTTGATGCCAGCTGCACATAAGCATTCTGCTCAGTCCTGGACGGGTGGGCTTAAGCCCGGTCGCCTATTTTAAATGGCATGTTATTATAATCAGACGCGCAGGCCCTCACAAAGCTTGGATTTTTTATGGCGTCTCTAGACACTAAATATTTTGTGTTGTCAGTTGGCTGATATTTGGATCTATAAGCGGAACGGCGGTGTTCGTGCCACATCCAGAGGCGACCCTGTTTGCTTACAGGGTGCCAGAGTAACCACTCGGTTGACCGTCATCCGTCCTGTTAACACTGCATTTCGTAGCATCTCGCAAGACTTGTCAATGAACCACTTCCTAACAAGATCTAAATAGCTCATAAGAGAACCCACGGTGTCCTACAGACACGGTAATTGTGCCACGGTTGCCCAGACAACGCATCCTGAGACGCATTATATACACTTCCTTCTTGGAATAAATTGATACCTGAATATACTATCCCTGTTCGTCACTTAGTTACTCAGATGTATTACTCACTTACAGGACTAGAAGTCTTAGTTCAGTGAAGAGATGAGTAATGTCCAGCCAATCTGGCGCAAAAAAGCGAACTAATTAATTGCACGCATCTGAGAGCAGTTTCAATATTCCACAGTTTTACCACACCTTATAAAGAACGGCTAGTGGAAGAGTATATTAGAGGCAATAGGAAAAAATGCCTGTGAATCAGTTACAATAAGACTAAAATGTCATTTAATTAAAACAGTGAAAACAGAACAGTACAAATTAACAACGAAGAGCCAGTCCATGAGTGTTTTTATGGAGACCAGGTACAGACAATAACTGGATGGGCAGAAAAAAGTTAAAAATAGCCTTGAGAGCGCATGTTAATCTAAATATGCGTTTAAGAAAGCAGGCATCTGATATACGGAATGGAAAGCTGTCAGACACTGAGTGCTACCAAATTTGATGTCGGCCCTGGTGGCCTAGAGGTAAAGCGCGTGCATGAATACCGAAAGGTCGCGGGATAGAATCTCTGTCAGGCCACGGATTTTCAGTTTGCCTTTATTCGCCTTTCAATTACGTTGCTATTGCTCAGAAACGGAACTTGGTTTGCATTTCATGTTAAACTATACGTCCCCTTTCCCCAGCTGGATAACTGGGGTAGATTGGGGACAGGCAAGTCACCGAAGTGCGTCGAACTGAAAGCCCTGTACCCAGCCACTGAGCTATAGAAGTGTATGAAAAGATCAAAAGGACGATCCTGCTGAAAAGGACATGGGAAAAGAAGAAGGAGGACCGCTGCTTCGCGTAAGTAAAATCTATAATGCAAGCGAAGGAGTAAAAGATGCGATAGGTGGTGCTTCGCAACTTCTAAACGCTTAAAAAAGAACAGGTGGCTGCCTGAAAGCTACAATCGTAGCATAATGTTTCATTATTCATAACATATGATGAGAATGATTCAGCATAGTTAGACAGTATGATCCATTTACATTGAGCAGATGATAATAATGCCTTTGGAACTAATCGTTCTGATTGTCATACTGCATACCAGTTTAGATCTGCAAGCCTAATTCAAGGACTTTAATTGCGAAAACAATTCAGAAACAGAACGTTGGGCGACATGCAACGGAAAGATGCTTCAGGTCTTACAGTTCATCTGGACTTCTTTCATTTTAAAGTGAACGGTTTCAGTTCCACGTGACTCATACTCAGACCTTGTAACACCATAGCTCTAATGCTCTACTGATTTATTTTGCCTTTTGTTTTAATTAATGTTACATCGTTGAGCTTCTGTAAATGTGTTTGATTGAATCGATAATACAAAATTGTATACTCCTTTCATTGTTAAAACTTTGATGTCGTGGTTTGTTTCTATGCAAAGTAGTGTACCTGTCATTTAAATTCTTTATCCCATTTGGAGGGAACAACACTTACTATATGTAATTGTAATTTCTATGTGAATAATTTTTTGTGGAAATGTAAATATGTGCAAATGTTCTGTTTTATTTAATGCATTTGGTTGCTGTTATGTAAACTGCTGATCCTCACTTAGGGTTCTTAGTTAGTTTGTATGTAAAAGGTGTAGTGGTTGGCCTAGGTAGAAAAGCTGGAATAAGAGTCAGTCAGGGGCGAGCTACGAGTCGGGGACGAGCCACTAAACTGTGCACTGTCATGTAAAAGATGCATATTGTCCTGGTTCCGAGAGCGGCTTTTTCTGCTACTATCCAATGCCTCGGATGGATGGATAAATAGCTGGGGCCAGAGTCCAGCAATTCTGCCTGCGAATCCACCTAACAACATGCAGTTGCCACCACGTTGCGCAATCACTGTAACGTAATACTATAATGATGTACAGTGAAGGATCAGCTTACTGGATGTTTTAGTGTGCACAAATATAAGGTAATTTATAACTGAATTTATGTACCTACCTTAATTTTTTCCTTATCATAACACCTCTCAGGTTCCTCTCCGTTTGAACTAAAGTAATTACCGAGTGTCCCTACTGAAAGAGCATTAAAGACCAGTGTTTTGCTAATTAATGCCTCTTGAACTTAGTAAAAAGAAAGTTAAAGTTAATGTGGCAAGAGAGTGAGTTAAAGTAGATGTTGTTTGCTGAAAATAATTTTCCTATTAAAACTGCTTATTAAAGTGCTGTTGCCAACTGCAAAATTAAAAGTTCTTAAGACTGAGGCTTATAAAGTTTTGCTTAGCAAATGATCACCTTGCTATCTGTAGTAAATTCTAAAAGGTGAGTCAGTTTCTTGCAATTTTGTTAACATTGTGTTTCGCTGTAGTAAAAGTGGAAAACTGCAATAGTAGGAAATTATATGTTCATGATTGCTAAGTGTTTGTCTCTCTTGTGTATTGGAAGTGCATATTAATAGTAAAACTGGATCCACAGTTTGTCTATTGTGTTAATGCTCGGTAACAAGTAACAGAAAGACCATTAATTACGAAAATCATAATTTCTTTCTTCAAATGATAGTGAGAAGCAACCTCTCAGTGGATTCCAATTAACTTTTATTTTAAATAGTAAAGTATTTAACTGAGAGAGTCTTAACCTATATCCAAGTAATGATTCTGTAGTGAATATAAATAGTAACGTTATAAAGACCATTCAGTTTGAATAAGCCCTGAAAGTAATAGTATGTTTCGTTATCTATTATAATTTTACAAATAGTTTGTGCTGCTCTAGCTGTTTATTCGAACCATAACGTTAACATATGCAAGTGTCAGAGTTCATTGCACTCGCGTGTGGCCAAGTCTAGGTTGTGTTTGTCCGTTAAAGTTACGCATACCTACTTTCTTAAACGAGAACGTTAATCTTTCTCTTGCCTAATTAGGCTGGCGACCGTTTTCCTTTTTCTTTAAACAGTGTAGATAGGCAAAAATCTTGTTTGTTACTGTTCGAATATTTACGTAATTCTGACTTTCATTTTCCGATAAGCCACCTCCATTAGGTACAAAACGGTCAACATAACAAAATTCCTCTCAGAAGGTAACACCGCTCTGTTGCTTTATACCATAATTGCTTTAACAAAACAGTTTTATTTCACAACCTGTTTCCAGCTTTAAGGTTATGGTACAGCAGTAGCAGATGGTAGTGTTATAACCTGAATTGTAGCGGTTACAAGAGTAACCAGTCCAACTTACCAGCAAAGTTTATATACTATCCCACAGGCTATTATCCAGAAAGCAACCTACACGGACAATAAAGGCTATCGTACAATAAATAAATGATGTTTTGTTTCGAAGAGGTTAGTTTTTGGGTAGATACTTGTTAATATTTACTATTGGAGATAGACTGGGTGGGCAACATAGTTATGACTATAATGAAGATGAAATGGGAGTGGACTGGACGTGTATCTATGCGAGTGGATTGCGATTGGACAAAGGAAGTTCTTCACTAGATTCCAAAACATATGAAAAGATCACAACGATGACCAAGCCGAACACGACATGGGAAAAGAGGGACGAGAACCGCTGATTCGTATAAGTAAAATTTGTAGCGCAAGGGAAGGTGTAAAAGATGCGATACATTTGTGTAGGCGGTGTTTCGCAACTCCTAAGCGTTTAAAAAAGAAGAGGTGGCCGCCTGAAAGCTACAATCGTAGCATAATATTTCATGATTCACGACAAATGATGAGAATGATTCGCCATTATTAGTCAGTATGATTAATTTACATTGAGGAGATGATGATTATTCCTTTTAAACTAATCGTTCTGAAAGTCATACTGCAGCTTTCCGACAGCCTTCAGCGTTTCCACTTCAGCCTGTCGTTACATTATTGACAGAAAACTGAATCGATGAACGGAATACTGGGCAAAGGCGGTGCTTTGGAACGCCACAGGGTAAAATATGCTGTCTCAAATCCTACACATTCAAGTGTATCTGAACAGCAACCAGGAGTGTTTTACAATCCGACCGACTGCTTTCTGAATCAATTTACTGTTCCATTCGTACAATTTCAGCAGCGTAGTGCTCAGATGTGGCGAGGAACGCACAAGCCTTCTTCGAAGATCGACGACTACCGTTGTCTCCTTGACTTGCATTTCCGTCAGACATCTCACTCATGGAACGTACTTTGAATATGATAGATCGGCAACTTGTTGGTCTCGGTACTTCACCAATCATTACTGTTTGTAGGTCTGTAAACACTGCAATGAGAGTGGTACCACGGGCCCATACTCAGACTCCCTATGCATTAGTGCCTAACAGTTTATTAGCAGTGGCCGTAGAACGTAAGAGTTACACATCATGCTAAATTCTTTCTCTCAGATATTATGTATACAAATTCAGCGGTGATAATTTATGTATTGGTATTTCTCTAAAATATAGTATAAAGTTTTATTTGGTCACATCTATTTTTCTTTGTTGTTCATTTTCAGAAAATTTGTTGCACAAAATAATCCCCTGTGACATTAGTTATCCTTTTAAATCAGAGAGGGGTAGCGGAAGATTCACAGTGTATGATAGGCGGCGATTCATCATCCTTTTGATTGGTTTCACGCCACCCGCCATATTTTCCAATACTATCCCATTCTCTTCATCTCAAAGTGGTAGTTACTTCCAAACTACTCAGCTATTTGTTGGGTGTATTCCACCCTCTGTCTACCTCTACAAAGTCCCCTCTACGCAAACCACTAGTACCACGGAAGTTATTCCCTGTAGCAGTAACGCATATCCTTTTATACTCTCCAGTCTATAGTCCGTGTTTTCATATATTCCTTTTGTCGCTGATACTACGGAATGCCATCTCATTTCTTATAATCTAGGTTCACTGAATGTTTAGTACTCTTGTGGAACACCATATCTGTAAGTCTTCGATTCTCTTCTGTACTGGCTTTCACAGGGTTCATAATTTACAATGGTGTGCTCCAGACATACATTATCACAAACTAATTTATCAAATTCAAATCTACGTTTCCCTGTAGTAAACTTCTTCAGGCGAAGATTTCTCTCTTTAGATGTGTCAGACTGCTTCTTATACGCTCCTTGCTTTGTATACCTTGAATTATGTTGCTTATAATGTAGCAGACTTCTTTCTTTTCGCCTACGGCGATGTCTTCATTATTAATATTAAGTTTTTCGCTCATCTCATTTCTGATACTCCTCAGTACATCCGTCATTTTTTCGTTTGCTTTCAATAAAAATTCCGTACTCAGTATACTGTCCACTCCATTAAACAGGGTCTGTAAGTCTTTCACAGTTTCACACAGGACTCAGTGTCATCAGCAAATCTGGTCACCGACACCCTCAATTTTGTTCTCATTACTGAACTTTTTTCTTAATCCTCTCGTCGCCGGACGTCCAGTGAAGTGTGTATGAAAAGCTCTGTTACAGCATCCCTTGTGAGCGGGCAACACTCTCGTTTTCTCGGACATCTCGAAATACCCGCACACGTCGTATGTAAAATTCCCAGAAAAACGCTTCAAAGATAGCCAATGACTGTAGTCGATACTGGGTAGAGAATTGTCTTTGCAGTAATATTGCGATACATATCTCGTAAAGTACTGAAAATATAGGAAAAGTAAAACTGGTAACTGAAAGTGGTGATTCAACAGTCAGTTTGGTTATTTTTCTTTTTCAGGGCCAGCATTTTAATACATGCCTAATAACGACATGATTATCAGAGTAGATGCCCCATATAGCTGCTTATAATAAATAATTTTTTTTTTACGACGGACTGTTCGCCTTTGTCGCCATTTTCAAGTTCGTCTAGATTGATGTGACGTCCATATTACATCGTTAGTGGACTGTTTTATAAATGTCACTGTTTTAATAAGATGGTAAATGATGTCAAGACGTTGAAAATAAAACGTTAATTAAGACGTGACAGCAGTTTGACAGTTCCAGTCTCACTACGCTAAACGTTTCAGCTATCTTTATATAAAACTTCATGACAGATTAAAACTGTGTGCCGGACCGAGACTCGAACTCGGGACCAGCGCACACTCCGCTGAAGAGTGAAAATCTCATTCTGGATCTGTATACAGTTTAACAGTTCCGCTCTTAAGACGCTATATGAAACATATAGCGTCGTAAGAGTGGAGCTGTCAAACTGCTGTCACGTCCTAATTAATATTTTATTTTGAACGTCGTGACATCATTTATCATCTTATTAAAATAGTGACTGTTATAGAACATAACATGTAACCATAACATGTAAGCTTTCACGGCCGGCGTCTTCATTAATTACAACTTCCGGGCTGAATTGCCGTGGTCCATATATAAAACTGCTTCTCCTTTCTGACGTTTCGTTGCCTACTGCGGGGAACATCTTCTGAAGTGAACCGGCGACTGGTTGCTAGGCGCTGGAGGTCCCGCTTATATAGAGAATTTAGATGGCGCCACCACTCATCACGTGCTTTCGACTTTAATACTATCTCTGCCTAGAGCCATCTCTCTCGGTTATAGGTAATCGATAGTCACTTCGTTGGTACAGAGTAGACCGGCATATCTAGTCTAGTTTTAATCCTTCTTCTATTTTATTAAAATTATTTTGGTGCTTGTAGATCTCTATAGCTTCTCTATACATGCGGGTATAATAATGTGAGGTCCTAGCTATCACGTTTGTCTCACTAAATTTTATTTCGTGATCACCGTCTTCGAGAACGTGTTCCGCTACAGCTGATTTGTCAATTTGTCCCAATCTACAGTTCCTTTTGTGTTCCGTTAGGCGGGTATCAACACACCTTTTAGTTGTTCCAATATAAACCATGCCACAGCTACACGGAATTTTACACACACCTGGGGTACTAAGGGGTGTCGTGCGTCTTTCACCGATCTTAAACTTTCACTAATTTTCATAGAAGGTCGAAAGATTGTCTCCACTTGAAACTTGGCCAAAACTTTCCCAATACGGCCCGTGATGTTATGAATAAATGGAAGAAAAACTTTTCCAGCAGACGGTTGTTGCTGTCGTGAATTTTCGGACACTTTTCTTCTAGGGTGGAGTGCTCGATCTATTTCGTTGTCAGTGTACCCATTTCTCTTGAAAGCCGTTTGCAAGTGGCTTAATTCATCTAGCAAATAAATTGGCTCACAGATGTTATTAGTCATGTCCACTGAAGTTTTTATGACTCCTCTCTTCTGCCTAGGTAACGATCGGTGTGTGTATCTTTCCTATATACCTTGTGGCCTAAAGTCCCATCTGCCGGTTTAATAACCAATACATCCAAAAAATTTAGTTGTCCATTACTCTCTTTCTCCATGGTGAATTGTATCTTTCGATTGAAACTGTTTATGTGCACCAAAAAATCACTCAGTTCCTCTTCAGCATGATTCCATATCACAAAGGTGTCATCCACGTATCGATACCATTTCAATGTTATAGAACAGTCCACTAACGGCATAGTATGAACGTCACATCAATCTAGACGTACTTGAAAATGGCGATTAAGCCGAAACAGTATGTTGTCAATAAAGATTACTTATAATAAGCAACTATTTGGTGAATCTATTCTAATAATAGTTTGGTCGTTCTCCCGGTTTTAAGAGAATTTTTCCTTCCGAAGAACGGCAGAATACCCAGAATCTTTATCTGTCCCTCCACCCTGTTTTGACAAGAAATATGGGAAATGAGGACAAATTCTTATAACAGAAGTCGTCGTCGGCCACGAAAGCTAAGGGTTTTTCATTTAAAATGTAAGCATTGGGTGGGAGCGAAGCCCGCGCACATGGGTCTGTTACTAAATGTAGTAAACATTGAAACAGCACCGTTCGTGGTATCGAGGCAGCCGGAGCGGGGTCAGCCGGGCGCCTGTCGGTGCTGCGACGACATCGCGTCGCCTCTGGGCACGCACCTCGCATTGATCCCGGGCCCTCTGCCACGGCGCTCTGCCGCCGGCCCAGACTGCTCCGTTCCGGGACCCCTGCTGGATTCCTGCCCCGTCTTGACGGTCGCAATCGATATATCGTTGGCCGCACGTCGTAGGCTGCTGCCCACGCGCCGACGCTACGCCCGAGCTGCGCCGCCGACCCGCCTCCCCCCAACCTCCCCTCTGCAGCTCTTAATAGCTGCACCTCTTCCTGCACCGAGGCCGGCCGACTTACAGAAGTGGTCGCAGGAGCAAGTACCCCAAGAATCTGAGTCCTTTGATTGATCGACTGCTGGCGCACCGTACGGTACTGTCTTAACCTTCGACCATAGATACTAGTAGACTGGCCTTGCTGTGCAGAAGCTGTAGGGCTGGTGTGGCTCCAACATAAACGACGTGACTGTTGCCAAAACGTGGCGGGATTGCAAATCAGCGATCTGCCATACTATGTTTGTATCGTATTTTCCCCACATTTCTCAATTGACTGCCAAACGCTTCCAACAAAACTTGCTTTTTTATTTGCGAAAAATAATGTCAGAACTACATTTGACCTGGATTTGTTCACAGTACCATTTATAAAATCTAACAAATACATCGAACTCCACTCTGGTGGGCAGCGGGACGAAATTACTATAAACTATCAGTTACAGTAAAATGTCGTTAAAATTCTTTTAAACAGTAAGAGTGGGCTCGTGTCAAAACTTTAAGTATTGGATTCGCCGCGTTTCGAGCTCTAGTCACTTATAAAAGAAACTGGGATATGGGAATTATGTCAACTATAAGTGCCAAAATTGTCGACTTTAGGAGTAGGTCCATTTTAGAGTATCAATTTTAGGTGCACTTCAAAGGTTCAGTTCCTACTATTTTTACAAAAGTTTAAACTACCAGTTTTTAAAAAAATATTTTAGATGAAGGATGAGACTTTGAAGTTTCAGAAAATAAGTTTGGAGCCTACATTTATTTAGTAGTGTTAGAAGGTAGAAAAAAATTCTCTTCATGTGTCGACTATAGATGCTCTTACCTTATTATAATCTCACTTGTATATACAAAAAGTCGCGTATGTGCAGATGGCTTAAAGTTTTTCCGTTTCAGGGCCTGTAACCAAAGCTGCCTTCGGTTTCATCCTTAGGGAACCTATGAGTAGGAACGAGAAACAGTTATACTTACTTCTGTAACCGAATTATCACAGATACTTTCCAAAATGTAATATGAGTTTGATTTTACAGGCATCACTTTCAACACTTTAATTTACGCGATACTCTATTTCAAGTGTAAAAAATATATAAAAGTCACTTCAGCAGATTTCAATAAACGCATCTGCACTATCATAGAAACAGACGTGAAATGTAATGCCATTTCCCCTGACAAAACGCTGAGTACAGCCATAAGCGCAACACGAAACAACTATGCTTTGCCAACATTCACGTGACTTTAGCCCAGAGATGTTGGAGCCACGAAAATGACCTCAGGGCCAGTCTATTATATTTATGGTCGAAGGTCTTAACAATTTTCGAAATTGCTTGGAATAGATGTATTAGACGCACCGGTACAGTAATTTTGGAAACAGAACAAGTTCTCTGTAGTAACTAACATAAATTCGACTCGCAAAATATATGTAACTCATCTAGCTCTGCTCGTTCACGTTCACGAGTTCCAGAAGGGAGTAGGTAGCGAACTTGTGCTTTTTTCTGCCAAAAGTTCATCAAAATGGAACTGCTCCAGTGCACAGTTTTACTTATGAATAAACCATGATGTAAGGGTACAGATATCGATTCTGTATTTGACGGATCGAATCCACACTTACGCTTCTTTGCTGCAGCGTAGCGGCATCACTGACGGGGACTCCCCATAGTTCTAGAAGGGACAGAATGACGTAAGCGACAATGGTCAAAATAATAATTTTGAAGCTCAGGATTAAATTCGTATCGAGCGTGTTATTATATAATTAAAAGGCTACCGTACGGTAAGAAATCGGCTATGTTAAACTCAAGTAAGTTCACGATAGATAATGAGTGATTGTAATTATAGTGTGGGTGCGTTCAGAAGAAGTACGGACCTAACACTTGAATTTAAAGTGAAATAAATTAACTTCGTCGTATTCATATATTGCAACCTCTTCGTTATTATCAGAATATTCGGAAGTGAATGAGTTATAGAACAGTGCGAGAGAATAGAGAGGACATGCGTCGTAGGCTTCGCGGTCAGCACTTTAGTTATCGCCACACGTGTCTTGGGAGTAAGTTCGCACTCCAAAACTGGCGATGTGAATGTCTGACGCCTAATTTTCCAACCAGCCAGAAGATAACATGTAGAATCAATTGTAGATCTGTAAATAGTACGCAGTGGTGCCTTACAAGGGTGGGTAAACGCGTACCACTTAACACTTCTTTTATTTCGATAATGGAACTAAATATCGAAAAACATTTTAGGCAGTTAATGGAAAAGGAAGTTGAGGATCTGTTTCATTACGATCAATTTCACTTTAGGAAAGGTAAATGCAGCAAAGAGGGAGTTTTGTTGGTGCGTTTGATAATGGAAGGAAGACTTAAGATCATCCTGTGGTTTAAGCTCTTCTGTCCGTGTTTGCTGACAAATAGTATTTTTTGTTTTGTTTTCAATATTCATTTCCCAGACAATTTCGCTGAAGTTTTAGTATCAGCGGTGGTTTTTATTATCTTCCTATGGGTAGGAGACATGCTCTTTACTACTTGTACACATATAAAGTTTAGTTTTTAAGATAGTATTTACTTATTCAAAAAACAGACAATGGTTGGTATGTATACCTTGTAACCACATGCAAAGAATTTCCTGGATGTTTATGTTACTTAATGCAGTTGTTTTGTTTCGGAGTTTGTCATCTGCAACCCTATAGAACTTAATATAGAACAGTTATTTACTTCGAAATTTTACGACTGGGAATCTTATGGCTATGCCTGCCATTAACTAGTTCTATGTGGAAGATCGTGTTTGTGTGTGTGTGTGTGTGTGTGTGTGTGTGTGTGTGTGTAATCTGTTCCACATATTTTTTTTCTGGTTTCTATATTATCTTAGGCCTTCACTGTGAAGATAATGGAGAAACAGAAAAAAATTAGTGAAACACATTGAAAACACACACACACGCACAGACACAGAATTAGTTAATGGTAGGTATAACCATAACTCTTCCAGTCAGACAGTTTCGAAGTAAATAACTGTTCTATATTAAGTTCTGTATGGTCATAGGTGATAAACTGTGGAACAAGACAACTGCATTCAATAATATAAACATCAAGGAAATCCACAGCATGTTGTAACAAGGTATAAATACAAAACTTTGTTTGTTTTTCAGATATATAAATATTTTATTAAAAACTCAAATTTATGTGAGTACAAGTAGTAAAAAGCAATTTTCCTGTTTATAGAAATAATAAAAAAACACTTATGATGCTCAAACATTACCGAAACATGTCTGGAAAATAAAAATAAAAATCTTGTTTCACTAAAGGCTCAAACCTTTCCAAAAACAAGAGTTTAGACGTTCATGGGATGTGTCGATCCAGAAAAGGCCAGATGGAGAAATCAATTCATCTCCTCCAGAAGGCGAATACAGTGTCTTAACCATCATACGAAATGCATCGTTTTATTTTTCCTATGCGAATCTCTTAACCAGGTGACAGGTTTCTCTTCTTCTTCTCCTTCTTCTTTAGTTTATGGAGTAGCCTTACAGCCTGTTCCGTTTTACTGAAGTCATCTGTGGGGACTGACACTTGTTCCCATGCACACACATCGAGCGTTTACATATGTGGTCTTGTATAGCGGAACCTGCCTGCAAGCACACATTAAGCAACGCGTCATGTAAGAAAAACACTACTAACAGCTAACTTTCTTGTCTTTTCAAGTTCATTTAACAGCACAGTATGTCATTTCGCTTCTTTATACATAAACATGTCTGTGTGTGCATGTCTGGTACAAAACGCAGGAAACTTACATCATCCAAAGACTATACTTAGACATGCCATATTGCATAGAGTCCAAAGTTTGTTGACAAAGCACAGCGTTCTTCCGTTTCATTCTTAAAAAACGGTCAGTCTCGATCACAAATGCCCTTTATAGACCATCTTTTGACAAGTGTGTATCTCCATTTGTGACATGTGCAGCCTTTGCCCGGAGCAGTAGTACGTGCTAAGAGGCACCTCTCGTCATGCTCGAAGTAGTTCTAGCAGCATTTGGTGACAGGTGCCCTAAGCACGTACGACTGCTCCTCGTATCGACTCCACACATCTCCAACAGAGATACATACTGGTCTGAGTATGATCTATTTGTAAGTGAAACTGGTTACTAGGAAAAATAAACACCAAACAGGCTGATTTTTTTTGTGAAACTTCTTTAATTTATTAGTGACGCTAATTTTCTATTCATACATTGAAGCGCCAAATAAACTGGTATAGGCATGAGTATTCAAATGCAGAAATTTGTAAACAGGCAGAATACGGCGCTGCGGTCGGCAAAGCCTATAGAAGACAACAAATCTGGTGCAGTTGTTACATCGGTTACTGCAGCTACAATGGCAGGTTATCAAGATTTAAGTGACATTCAATTTTCTGGGTTTGTGACTGCATTATCGATACATATAAAACTACCGACGTTAGATGTTTTGGTTTACTACTGAATGAGCAGAAGAAGGGGGGGGGGGGTTGTTAAAATGCGCTCTTCTGCCCACTGAAGAGTCAAAAACATAATAAGAAGATAACAAACAGTAAAAACAGGCGATAAAACGATGACTTTTTAAAACTGTAAAATGGCGGAAAGTTCTGGAAGCTAAAATAAAAAACAAAGAGCTGGTGATGCTAATTAACACATGCAGTAAGTAGACAGGCACAATAGTAGACAGACAATTAAAAAACATGCAACAGTCTGGTTTCTGTTCACGACAATTAAAATAGTGGGTGCACAACACTGACCACTCACTGAAACACTGCACTATATAGTAGGCACAAAGATGACACACCACAGCCTAAGGCAGATGGAGTCAATGAGATGATAGATGGGAAAAATAGGATGGAAGGGGGAAAAGTGGAACCTGGGAAAAGGACAGAGGTAGAGACGGGGAGCTGAGCATCAGAGTTGATAGGAGGGATAAATGGAGAGAGAGAGGGCATCATCCGGGAGGAGGAGTTGATGGAAGCCACGTTGGGAAAGGAGATGAAGGGTGTAGAGGTGGAGGGTAGGGGGGACACAACGCTGATGGCGCAGCAGAGGGCGGGGGTTGGAGAGGAAAGGAGCAAACAGGGGATACGGGGGATCAAGTCGGCGGGATGTGTAGAGGACTCAGATATGTTCGAGGAAGAGGAGCATATGGGGGAAAGGAATCAGGTCGTAGAGAATCCACATGGGGGAAGGAAGGCATATACGGAAAGTGAGGTGGAGTGCATGGCATTCGAGGATCTGGAGGGACTTACAGAATTTGGGGGGGGGGGGGGTGGTCGGAATATCCAGGTGGGACTGGCATAACAGTGCATGGGGCAGATCAAGGATTTGTAGGCGCAGAGGATGGTAGTGTGGTTCAACCCCCATGTCTGGCCAGAGAGGAGTTTTAAGGAGATGGGGGCAGCTGTGGGCTTTGGATTGGATAGAGTGGAGATGAGGGATCCAGATGAGGTGACGGTCAATGGTGAGTTCAAGGTAGTGAGGGTGGGCGAGAGGCAGACGGGATGGGGCAGATGGTAAGGGAGAAATCAAGGAGCCGGAAGGAGCGAGTGTTGCGACCTACGATGATTGCCTGTGTCTAGGAAGGATTGAGTTTTAGGAGCCACTGGTTACATCATACGACAAAAAGGTCAAGATAACTCTGGAGAAGGCGGTGGGACCGTCGAAGGGTAGGAGCGAGGGTAAAGAAGAATACTGCAGGAGGTAGACTGGATTGGGGGGGGGGGTTGGGGCATAGCTGGTGTGTACAAAAGGTAGAAGAGAGGGGACAGGACATTGCCCTGAGGCACACCCGTGGAGGTGTAGAAGGTGCAAGAATCAACGTTATGGATGGTAACGTAGGAGGGGCGGCGGGAGAGGAAGGAGGCAATCGGACTGACATAGTTGATAAGATGCGTGTGAGTCTGGAGTTTAAACAAGAGACCGGGATGCCATACGCCGTCGAAGGCCTCTTCGTGGTCATGGGATACAAAAATGGCAGAGCGCCAGGAGTTAAGCTAGAGGGAGAGGACATGGGTGAGGCATAGGAGTTGGTCGTTGGCTGAGAAGGATGGTCGAAAGCCACATTGTGTGTTGGGGAGGAGGTGGTGTCGGTGGAGGTGGTGATGGATGCGCCGGGTAAGGATGCATTCCAAGAGCTTGCTGAACACTGAGGTGAGACATATAGGGCGACAGGAAGAGGCATCAGACGGAGACTAGTTAGGTTTAGGATTAGGTTTGGGGAACATCAGCATACGGGAAGTTTTCCTTATGTCAAGGTAGAAGCCAGTGGCAACGATTGCGTTGTAGAGGGCAGCAAGGACTGCAAGGAAGGAGGGAGGGCAGTGTTTGAGATGGCGGTAGATAATGCGGTCGTTGCCAGAGGCAGTGTTGCATTTAGTGCGGATACGTTCAACTAAGACAGCACACCAAGTCATCGGTGGCAAAACACCAAAATGAGTGCTGCAAACAGACTGATTTTGTGAAGCACGCATACTCGCGAAACAGCCACATACTTTCAGGAGGAAGATTAGAGAGACAATAGAAACAGCCAAGCGCCGGCCAACATGAACAGAGAAGGCGGGTACCGACTTCCGACTTCTTGACTGCCAGCAATAACAGCACTAAGGAACGATACCTAACGTGAAACAACACACACAGGCGCGCGGGAGACCGCAGCGGCCGCATGTACGTAAGAGTGCTGGCGCCTCGGCCGGGCTAGAAAGCAGGAAAACAACGCCACGTCACGGCTGCCTCTTCGTTTCCCCTACACCGATTACCACCAATCACAAGAAGTAATGCAAACGCCAATCAAAACGTCGGGTTTCCACCAATGCAAATAATAAAAACACAGATAAAGATTTCTAACATCCCTCCCATTCAGCCTTAGCAGCCTAACAGAATTAGATAACAGCCATGTTTGTAGGTATGTAAGAAATAATGTTTTCTCATCCAGCACTAAACAAAAACACCCTGAAGAAGACTGCTTGCAACGGGGACCAAGACTTCGATAGTTTTATATATATATATTGACAATGCGCTCTCACAAACCCAGAAAAATTTGATTGAATGTGACCAATGGCGCGGAAGCCCACGTTTATAAGATTTAAGTGAGTTTGAACGTGATATTACTGTCGACGCACGAGCGATGGGAGACAGCAACTCCGAGGTAGCGATGAAGTGGGGATTTTCCCGTAAGACCATTTCACGACTGTACCGTGAATATCAGGAATCCGGTAAAACATCAAATCTCCGACACAGATGCCCCGGAGAAAGATCCTTCAAGAACGGGACCAACAACGACGTAAGAGAATCGTTCAACGTGACAGAAGTGCAACCCTTCCGCAAACTGCTGCAGATTTCAATGCTGGGCCATCAACAGGTATCAGCGGGCAAACCATTCAACGAAACATTATCGATATGGGCTTTCGGAATCGAAGGCCCACTCGTGCACCATTGATGACTGCACGTCACAAAGCTTTATTGCTCGCCTGGGACCGTCAACACCGATGTTGGACTGTTGATTACTGGAAATATGTTGTCTGGTCGGATGAATCTCGTTTCAGATTGTATAGAGCGGATGGATGTGTACGTGTATGGAGACAACCTCATGGATCCACGGACCCTGCATGCCAGCAGGGGACTGTTCATGATGGTGGAGGCTCTGTAATGGTGTGGAGCGTGTGCAGCTGAAGTGATATGGGAGCCCTGATACGTCTATACACGACTCTTGACAGGTGACACGTACGTAAACATCCTGTCTAATCACTTGAATCCGTTTATATCCATTGTGCATTCCGACAGACTTGGGCAATTATATCAGAACAAAGCGACCCCCACACGCACAGAATTGCTACAGAGTGGCTCCAGAAACACTCTTCAGAGTATAAACACTTTCGCTGGCCACAAAACTCCGCAGAAAGGAACATTACTGAGTATTTGTGGGATGCCTTGTTACGTGGTGTTCAGAAGAGATATCCACCTTCTCGTACTCTTACTGATTTATGGACAGCCCTACACGAATAATGGTGTGATTTCCCTCCAGCACTAGTTCAGGTATGAGTCGTGTTGCGGCCCTACACGATGTTAGGCTGGTGTACCAGTTTCTTTGGCTCTTCTGTGTACTGTTGACAAGTCTTATAACACTATTTTAGAGCCAACGAGAATTTATGTCTGAAGGCCATTAATACATTTTTGGCGAAATTTTTAGATGGCACCTTCCACATATTTGATTTAGGAGACGTATTACGAATTGCAGGTCATTTTATGTCTTCTGAGCAATTATTAGCTCATCGACAAACAGCAGAGTGTTTCCAGAATGAGATTTTTACTCTGCAGCGGAGTGTGCGCTGATGTGAAACTTCCTGGCAGATTAAAACTGTGCGCCGGACCGAGACTCGAACTCGGGACCTTTGCCTTTCGCGGGCAAGTGCTTAACCAACTTTTTTTTTTTTTGTATTCTTTATTATTGAACAAACGGAGAGTACATATAAATATATACACAAAGCAAAAGTTCTTCAAGGTACCAGTTAAACATATACAAATGAGTGTTAGGTAAACAAATTATTAGAATAACATGAAATACAACAAATTAGAACATATCCTGTTTTCCTTTTTTTTTGTTTTTTTGTTTTGTTTTTGTTTTTGTTTAAAAAATTGTATTGAACAAACTAAAAGTACATATATATTCACTATGCAAAAGTTCTTCAAGGTACCATTTAAAAATATACAAATGACTGTTAGTTAAACAAAAAAAATATTAAAAAAGAAAAACATTAAATACAACAAAATATAACATATTCTGTCTTCTTCCTAAAAAAAAAAAAAAAATTGTGTTTGTTTTTGGTCGATGCATGAGAACATGGATAAGGGTGTTGCATCATGTGACAGGTAGGCGTGGTACACCCCAACTTTGAGGGGGGTCAAGGAAGACGCTGCGGAGATAACCGGCAAAAGTTTGTCGGTAAGATGGTTTTCGGGTGAGGGTGCTATGCGCGGTCACAACTTTGTACCAGAAGTCAAGGACTGTATGCGGACCACTCCGAAAGAGATATTCTAAAGCTTGTCCTCGAAACCAGATTAGGGTATGGTGCTTAGCAAGAGGGTAGTGAAATGTCTGGGGCAACAACAGGAAATCCGGGGTTACCGTCGTTGGCGGGGCACGGAGGTAAAAGCCCACGATTCGTTGGATGAGGAGCCATACGTTTTGTTTCAGGGGGCACGTAAGACGGTGCTCGTCGGTGTCTTCGAGCTGACAGTCAGGGCAGAGTGGGGAGGTGGCCAGTCCTATGCGATAAAGTCGACTATTAGTCGGGAATTTTCCATAGACTAAAACATACCAGAGTGCAGACACAGACGACGGTAAAAAGGGTGCATGCACACACCCCCAAACCGTGCGCCAGTGAATGTCAGGATGCTGTAGCACCATGGGGTCGCAAGGGTTGGACAGCATAAACAAACGATAATAATCTTTTGTACGGGGAGGACGGGTGACTGGAAGATCGGCCCGAACGTAGCTGAGTTCTATGAAACAATTCGCGACGTAGTACAGTAATGGAGAAATAGGTGCCACATTGATCGGTGGATCGAGAGAAGCTGGTCGGAGGATATCTAAGAGACTGCGTGTTAAGGACGGGACCGGCCCCTGCCAGTGCCGCAACAGAGTGTGGACAAAGAGTGCAGAAGAGCGTGCCCGCACGTTGACGAGTCCGAGGCCACCTTTTGCAGGAGGCAGTGTTAGAGTGTTGTAGCGGACTTTGAAAAGTGCCCCTGCTGACACGAAATATCCAAAGGCTGATTGGATGCGGCGGCCAAGGAGTAACGGCATTGGGAGGATCTGGGCGACGTGTACCAGTTTAGGGGCGACATAGATGTTGACATAGGACACACGTTGGAGTTGGTTTAAGTTACGGTGCACTTGACCGCGAACATGGTGCCGAATCGACTGCAAAAGCCGCCGGTAAGCCAGGGCCACTGTGCGGTGTGTGGAGCTCGTAAATTCGATACCCAAGTAACGAAGGGTGGCACTAACTGGGAGTCGGGTCGGCACCATAGCCGGGAGGCCGCGCCCAATGTGCATCATAGTCGATTTACTGACATTAAGAATGCTACCAGAAAGACGTCCATACTGGTGGATCCATTGGATGGCGTCATTGAGTTCCGTGGAGGAGCAGGTGAGAAAGAGGAGATCGTCCGCATAAGCCCTACAGTGAAAGGTGTGGTCACGCAAAGTGAGGCCCTGCAGTCTAGAGGTAAGTCCAGTGATGAGGGGCTCAAGTGCAATGGCATATAGTAAAGTAGACATAGGGCATCCTTGACGCACAGAGCGGCGTATAGGAATCGGTCCTACAAGCCTCCCATTGACTTGTACCATCGAGACCGCGGGAAGGAGTAACCGGCGAATGGCATCGACAAAAAGCAAAGGGAATCCCATACGTGTCGCCACCATGAGGAGGAATGGGTGTCGAACGCGATCAAAGGCACTCGTGAAATCGACGGATACCAGTGCTGCACGAAGGCGACAAACCGACGCCAGTGCAATGAGGTCACGGCATTCTCCTAGGGCTGTTTGTAAGGTGGCCCCACAACCATGTGCAGTCTGCTCAGGTGAAAGGACCGTAGGTAAGACGGTGCGTATGCGCGCTGCTAAGAGGCGTGCATAGATTTTATAGTCTGCATTCAGTAGTGTAAGGGGGCGATATGCAGAGACATGAGACCCTCCCTTCGGTTTAGGCACAGGTAGAAGAATGCCAGTGACGAATTCAGGTGGAATTGGGAAGGACGGAGTAAAGAGTTCCTGAATCATTTCCGTCCAGCGAGGAAGCATTAACGTGGTGAACGCCCGGTAAAACTCCACTGGGAGACCATCTGGTCCGGGTGATTTGTTCTTGGCCCCTTTGTTGATCGCATCTACCACCTCTTCTGCGGTGATTGCAGACATCATGGACGTTGACTCCGCTACGGTGAGAGTCCGATCAGGGGAAGGACGGAGATCATCAGGAATGGGCGTCGCCATCGGTTCATCATCATAAAATTGGCGATAATGTTCAGCAAAGGCGGACACGACCGCCGCCTGTGTTGTGTGGTGAACATCATCGGAGGTCGTGATGTTGGGGACGAAAAGCCGACGTCGACGACTATGGTCGGATGCGGCATGGATTGTGGATGGGGTTTCGTCGTGGAGGAGGTCTTGTCGTCGGGAACGCACCACGACACCATGCAGTCGTGCACGTTGAAGAGAGAGGAGACGAGCTTTAGTACGTTGTCGTTCCCTGTGGGTGTCAGGTGATGGAGGGAGCGCATCGAGCTCACGGAGGACGGCGTAGTGAAAATTTGTGGTGTCTCGATGCCATGCTGCTGCTTCCTTGCCACGTTGTATGAAGGCCTTTCTGATCGCAGGTTTGGCACATTTGAGCCACCAATGGAACGTGGATGTGTACTGCGGAAGGCGTCTTTCGCAAGACGCCCATGTAGTGGCAATACATTGTCGGCAGTGTGGATCATTAAGGAGGGAGGTATTAAGCTTCCAGTAACCTCTGCTGCGCCACACTGACTGAGGTGGCAGAGCCAGGGAGCAAATGACGGCGCAATGGTCCGAAAATGCAAGGGGCCATCGTTCAGCTTGGGCGACTTCATTGCCGAGGTGAGCAAAGACATAAAACCGGTCCAGTCTGCTCGCAGAATGTGCTGTACAATGGGTAAAACCGGGGGTATTGCCATGAATTTTCTCCCAAACGTCCACTAGATGAAAATCTTCGATTAAGGTGAGCAGCGCCGGGCATGGCGAATAACCAGGTACTTGGTCCTGCGGATGGAGGACACAGTTGAAATCGCCTCCCATGATAAGGCGATCATAGCGTCCAGAAAACAGGGGCGCCACGTCATGTCCGAAGAAAGTGGACCGCTGCCGACGGTTCGTGGAGCCAGACGGAGCGTAGATATTGATGACGCGCGTGTCGAAGATGGTAACAGCCATGCCTCTTCCACAGGGAAGGATTGTCGTGTCCGTGAGTGGGATTCCTTTGCGTATGTAGAAAGCCACTCCACGCCCTGATTGATCACATGTGGACGTGTATGAGTCGTAGCGTAGACTGGTGGTAGTGTGGCAACGCGTACTTCCTGAAGAAGGGCGACGTCGACGTCAGAGGCCCGAAGCATGTCACATAGGAGTTGCAGCTTGGGTGCAGTGCCGATCATGTTGATGTTTAGTGTGGCAAACCGGTATGTTTGTTTCAGTGGTGGTGGACGCGCATCTACCATCACCAAGGGAAGTAAGAGGAGGGCACCGACAGGAAGTCCCGTCCCATCAGCTGCAATGCCTCGCTTTTGATGTTAACAGGTAGCCTCGTCCGGCGGAGGTAACTCATCCGGAGGAGGGGGCGTACCTTCCTCAATGTCGTCGGCCCATGCTCCTGTGCCGTGGGTCTGTCCAATGTCCTTGGGAATTGCGTCGTGGTGAGAGAGATCTGGAGTTGTCGGCGGGGAGACAGGCGTCTCAACCGGCGCACCGATTGTTACATTGTGCGTGGCGACCTCCATAGTGGTCCCGTCCTGCGAAATGTCTTGTTCATCGTGAAAGTTGTCCGCCGACCTCTGCGTGGAAATGTCGGCTGCTTGGGTGTCGTCTTCGTCGTCGCGGGTGGCAACGCTCTGAGAGCCCGTGGGTGAACGGCGACGGCGTTTGCGCCTACGTGGCGAGCGTTGTTTGCGCACGTGTTCCTCAGTGTCGGACGACGGCAAGAAGGAGCGTCGACCTGGTTCGAAGGCGTCGGTGGGTACAATGAAATTGTCAAACAGGTGTTGTGAAGATGTACTGGTCTCCTCAGCGTCCGGTGCGGGAGCCTGTTCGGCGGCAAGGTTGTCAGGTGGGGACGTCTGTACCGTCCGTTGGTGACTGGGACGGTGGGACGTGCCGATCGGAAGGACCGGGCGATGGACTGGACGAAACTGTAGACGTGGCAAGAGCCGCTGCGTAAGTGACCGGTAGGGCGGTCATCGTGGGTGTGACGGACGCTTCCGACAACGGGAGCTGCGCGACACGTCGTTGAATGCATTCAGACCGTAGGTGACCTTCTTTCCCGCAACCGGAACAGGTCCGAGGTTGGCCGTCGTACATTATAATGGCACGGCAGCCTCCGATACGTAGATAGGAAGGCACGTGTTTCTGCAACTCGATGCGGACCTGTCTAACACCGTTTAAAACTGGATAGGTCTGAAATTGGACCCATCGTTCGGCAACATGTTCCAGAACGTTGCCATAGGGACGGAGCGCCTCGATGACGACGTCTGCAGGTAGTTCGAACGGCAGTTCGAAGATCCTTATCGTCCGTGTGCCGAGACCTGCGTGATCGACGGTAACGGGTCCGACGTTGCCGTCGGAATGACAGAAGCGCAGTCCACGTTTTGCCTCTTGAAGCACCTTGTCGCACGCCGCATCGTTGATCATTTTGACGTAGACGGTACTGCTAACTATGGACAAGTGGATACCAATTAGATCCGTTGGTGGTATTTTAACTTCATCGCGTATAAACCGTTCTACCTCCAGGGCCTTGGGTCGAGCGAAGTCGGAACAAAAGTTGTAATGTCTTCTTCCGATAGTTGTGCGCCATGGTGGTCTAGAAGGAAAACGGCACTTACAGCGGCCGAAGTAAACACAAACACACCGTGCGCGCCTCGCCCGCAGCGCTCTGGCGCGTGACCGCCTCGCAGCACTGCCGGCGGCAGACTGACAGAGCTACCCAAGCACGACCCACGGCCCGTCCTCACAGCTTTACTTCTGCCAGTACCTCGTCTCCTACCTTCCAAACTTAACAGAAGCTCTCCTGCGAAACTTGAGATGGCGGTAGATAATGCGGTCGTGGCCAGAGGCAGTGTTGCGTTTAGTGCGGATATGTTCAACTGAGACAGCTCACCAAATCATCGGTGGCAAAACACCAAAATGAGTGCTGCAAACAGACTGATTTTGGTGAAGCACGCATACTCGCGAAACAGCCACTTACTTTCAGGAGAAAGATTAGAGAGATAATAGAAATAGCCAAGCGACCGGCCAACATGAACAGAGAAGGCGGGTACCGACTTCCGGCTTCTTGAATGCCAGCAATAACGGAATTAGCACTCCTGAAAGAAAGGATATTGCGGAGACGTGGCTTAGCCACAGCCTAGGGGATGTTTCTAGAATGCGATTTTCACTCTGCAGTGGAGTGTGCGGTGATATGAAACTTCCTGGCAGATTAAAACTGTGTGCCGGACCGAGACTCGAACTCGGGACCTTTGCCTTTCGCGGGCAAGTGCTTCACCAACTGAGCTACCCAAGCACGACTCACGGCCCGTCCTCACAGCTTTACTTCTGCCAGTACCTCGTCTCCTACCTTCCAGTTCTGCAAGCTCTGCAAGTTTGGCAGGAGAGCTTCTGTTAAGTTTGGAAGGTAGGAGACGAGGTACTGGCCGAAGTAAAACTGTGAGGACGGGGCGTGAGTCGTGCTTGGGTAGCTCAGTTGGTAGAGCACTTGCCCGCGAAAGGCAAAGGTCCCGTGTTCGAGTCTCGGTCCGGTACACAGTTTTAATCTGCCAGGAAGTTTCATAGCAAATTGTTGTTTGTCCTAGTATTAATATCAGATCTTCCTCAACTTTCCGTTCCACTGTATAACAGCGTTGTCTAAGTTTATGTTGAATACAGTCTACACCCATGTGTCACTCCTCTGTTGATCTTTATAGGTCCTGTATTCTCTTTCCCTGTTTTTATTCAAAAAATGGTTCAAATGCCTCTGAGCACTATGGGACTTAACATCTCAGATCATCAGTCCCCTAGAACTTAGAACTACTTAAACCTACTGACCTAAGGAAATCACACACATCCATGCCCGAGGCAGGATTCGAACCTGCGATCGTAGGGGTCGCGAAGTTACAGACTGAAGCGCGGGAACCATTCGGCCACAGCGGCCAGCCCTGTCTTTATTACAATTTCTGTATGCTGATACAAAATTATTGTTAATATACTTTTTATTTTAGAAATCACGAGTGCATAAAATGACGTAAGCCGTTTTGAGTGTGCTAGCAATCACCTTCGATCATAAGATATCGTTACAGAATGAAACACATTACGTGTCTTACAGTCAAGCACTGAGTCACTAGAACTTAATGAAATAGAGAAGGCAAAATCTTCTGGACTGCTAGGCCGCTTCATATTTTTTTCTGTACGAATGACGTTCCGATCCCTCTGCTCGGATAATCTTCAGGAACATGTGATGTCTGTAGTGTCGGTAGCTGGACCGACACCGTGATGGGGATTGCTGAAAAGGAATGCTAAACTAACGCTGTGGCCGACAGTGCACGCTCGGCATAACGCAGACGGGCGTGAAGTCTGGAACATGAGAACTTATGAATGAATAAGACGAAAAGTATGTAGATACTTTTTACTTATCTTTTATTGATTCCTTGGAATACATCTCTCTTGAATACTCGTAAGCTATAGGCACTGATACAAATGTCTCCTTGCTAGTTCGTAGCCATTAACTTAGCTGATGGCTATTCTGTCTCTCGGCTAATGAGAGAGAAAGGCTTCGTACAACTGGGCGATAGCTAGGTTCGCGTACAACTGGTCGGTAGCTTGGTTCTCGTACAACTGGGGTCGAGTCCACTCTCGTATCACGAGACCTGCCTTGGTGGTGGCGCTAGGTCTGCGATCACAGTGGCGACACGCGGGTCCGACATGTACTACATGGACCGCGGCCGATTTAAACTACCACCTAGCAAGTGTGGTGTCTGGCGGTGACACCACATTCCTCCCCCGCAAATCGGCGAACGGTCGTGTAATAAGGCTTCCGCCCGCCGTGGGGAGGACCACATGTTGACGTATGCGATGAGGTGGGGAGCCTAACAACAGGCGAGGCTGTGCCACCCGCACCCGGCCATCCGGTCCGAGGGGAGCTAGGAAACGCCTGCAAAACTAGTCCAGGGTGCACGTCAACATGCGGTGTATGCGCCCGTAAAGAGACAGGAGGTACGGAAGGGTCGACGTCCATTGCGTCGGGGTAGCCGACGCGCGATGACGTCATGTGGTCCGGAGCGGGCGGGCGTTCCATGGCGGAGGACAGCTGGTCACGGGAAGCGATCGGCGGCGCGTGACCCTGGGAGGCGCTTGGCGGCTGCAACGAAGCGTCGAATGCGGTCGGCGGCGGCGGCGGCTGCTGCAGCTGCTGCTGCTGCGGCGGCGGCGGCGCGTCGCCATGGGGCAAAATGGAAGGCATCGTCGGTAACACCTGGGGATGAGGCGAGCCAGTAGATGGGTCCCCAGGGCGCTGACCGGACGGCACCGTCGCTGAAAGCAGACGGGGAGCGGCAGAACCCGAGCGACGACAGAGGCGCAGCTGATTGAGATGCCGACGCACCTCACCAGAGGCCCCCAAAACCAAATACATCGCGCGGCCGAGGCAGCGAAGAATGCGCCCTGCGAGCCAACGCCGTGAACCTCGATAGTTGCGATAAAATACAACGTCGCCTGGAGTAAAAGCAGGAGTCTGCCGCTGCGCAGGAACCTGATGCGGCGGATGCAGCAAAGACATCAAGGTGCGATGAGGACGACCGTGGAGCAACTCAGCCGGCGAGCGACCATCTCGGGGCTGAGAGCGATACGAAGACAAAAAGAGCAACAATGCGTCCTCCCGAGAATGCGACTCTTTCAATTTCAACATCTGTGACTTGAAAGTCCGGACCAATCGTTCAGCGGCACCGTTGGACTGAGGCGAAAACGGCGCGGAAGTCAGATGTTGAATACCATTGGCCTGGCAGAAAGACTGAAATTCTGCGGACATGAATTGTGGGCCATTGTCGGAAACAATAGTCTGCGGAAGACCTTCAATGCAAAAGATAGCAGACAACGCTTGGATGGTGGCGGAGGACGTCGTGGAAGACATCCGGACAACAAAAGGAAAATTACTGAAGGCGTCGACCAGAACCAACCATCGAGCATTCCAGAATGGACCAGCAAAATCAATGTGCAAGCGTTGCCAAGGGGAAGTGGCTTTTGGCCACGCAAAGACTTTCCGCGGCGGTGCGGACTGTTGTTCGGCACACGCCGGGCACGAAGAACACATATTCGTAATCGCAGCATCGATTCCGAACCAAGTACAGTGCTGACGAGCAAGTTGTTTCGTTCGCACTATACCCCAATGTCCTTGATGAAGAAGCCGTAAAACAGAGGACTGTAACGAACGTGGGACCACGACTCTGGACTGATCATTATCAGAACGCAACAACAAAACACCACGTCGAACAAAAAGTCTCTCCTTGTGAGCAAAAAATCGGCGAACCAACGGATCCTCGATCCGAGACTTTGACAAAGGCCATTGCGTAGCAACAAAACGTAAAACAGTAGCAAGGACAGGGTCAGCAGCTGTGGCTGTAGCGACACGACGAAAATCAATCGGAAACGATTCGACCACTTCATCGGTTTCCGAATCAATGAACATGCAAGCAAGTTCGGAAGAATCGAATGCTTTATCCTCAGCAACAGGCAAACGGGACAACGCATCGGCGTTTCCGTGCTTAGCAGTGGACCGATACAAGATATCGTAGCGGTACTGCGAGAGGAAAAGAGACCAGCGAATGAATTTCTGCGCTGTACGTGGAGGTACAGGCTTGGATGGATGAAAAAGCGATGTCAAAGGTTTGTGGTCTGTGATGATGGTAAAGTGACGACCATACAAGAAATCATGGAACTTAGTAACACCAAACACGAGAGCCAAAGCTTCTTTCTCTATCTGTGAATAATTTCTTTGCGCAGACGAGAGCAATTTGGACGCAAAGGCAATAGGGCGATCATGGGAGCCAACTTTGTGCGCAAGCACAGCACCGATCCCGAAATCCGATGCATCTACCATCAACAAAAGGGGTTTCTGGGGATCGAAAGGCGTAAGGCAAGTATTAGAAAGCAGCGCCGATTTCAACTGGCGAAAGGCGCGTTCACATTCCGTCGTCCAGACGAACGGAACACCTTTACGGCGTAAGCGATGAAGCGGAGCTGAAATGGAAGAGGCATTGCGCACATATTGATGGTAATAATTAATTTTACCCAACACACTCTGTAGCTGTTTCAGATTTTTAGGGGACGGCAAGTCTTGTATGGCACGGAGGTGCTCTGGACTCGGATGTATGCCGTGGGCATTAATGACATGTCCCAGGTATGGTAAGTCACGAGCAAAAAACACACATTTGTCCTTCCGCAAGCGAAGACCATTTTGCCGCAAGACCTGAAATAATGTTCGTAAGTTCGCAAGATGATCTTCTTCCGTCTGTCCGGAGATCACTATATCGTCCAGATAGTTTGCTGCAGTAGGGACCGACGCACAAATAGTTTGTAAATATTGCTGAAACAAGGCAGGGGCGGATGCACACCCGAAAGGCAGTCTTTTGAAGCGGTACAATCCAAGATGCGTGTTAACCACCAATACGCGCTGGGATTCGTCATCCACCGGTATTTGCAAGTACGCATCGGCTAGGTCCAACTTTGAAAAATATTTTCCCGGGCACAGTTTAGCAAAAAGATCTTCCGGGCGGGGCAAAGGAAAAGTAGCAGTCACTAGCTGTGGATTCACTGTGGCCTTGAAGTCCACGCAAAGTCTCAATTTTCCGGAAGGTTTTGGCAAAATTACTAAGGGTGAGGCCCAGAGAGAAGCTTGCACACGTTCAATTACACCCTGTGATTCGAGATCGTGTAACGTTCTGGCGACCTCATCACGCAATGCGTGGGGAACATTGCGCGCCCTGAAAAATTTCGGTTGCGCGTTTACCTTCAGTTCTAAATGTGCTTCATAGTTTTTAGCGCAACCTAAGCCCGGTGCAAAAACGTCTGCAAATTCGTCACACAGCCGAGAAACACTGTCTGTAGGCACAGTCCGATTCACTGATAGGACCTGATTTACAATAGACATGTTAAACAACTTAAATAAATCTAGACCAAACAAGTTCACTGCAGAAGAAGAACGAAGAACGTAAAATGACACAAGTTTTGTTTGTCCCTTGAATGTTGCAAGAAGGCTGCACTGTCCTAACACAGGAATTTTCTGTCCGGAATATGTAGTTAGCTTAACATTTGCGGAACGCAACGGAGGTTTGCCCAGTTGTTTGTACGTCTCATGATTGAGCAATGAAACTGCAGCTCCGGTATCGAGCTGGAATGGTATCACTTTGCCTTCAAAGTCTAAGTCCACAAAAAGTTTATTGTCCTGCTGACGACAAGAGCGACTGTTTTGTGCAATTGGAACAGACACTGGTACAGAATCACTTGCTAATTGACGTGATTTCCGGCGACGTCGACGCACAGTTTTTGTGGGACGATCACAGTCACTGTTATAGAAATGGTCACTGGACGAAGTGGAATTAACGACATGAATGTCCATAGGCGAAGGTCCACGAGCCGGAGTGTCCTTGGTTCGATTCCGGCGCGAAGCAAAGGGCCTGGAATGATTGTGATTGTCTGATCTGAGCTTTTTCTGGCAAACACTTTGAACATGTCCTTTCTTATTGCAGAAAAAGCAAATAGCTTGGCGTGACGGGCAATGTTCACGCGAATGTCTAGTAGCACACCGCGGGCATGATTTCACTGCATTTGTGGGCTGGCGCGGCACACCTGGCTTAGCGCGCGGCGTCAGCTGTGCGGACGGCCGCGAGGGCAGTTGACCGGGCCGCGTTGCGCGAGCGCGCCCGGCGGGCCGGTTAATGTTACACACAGCTGGCGAAGTTTCAAAAGATTCCTGAGCACAGTCAAGTGTGTCCTGTCTATCCAATATGTCTATCACTTGTTGAAGGGAGGGATTAACCAGTTTCAAAATTTGCTCCCGTATGCGAACATCAGAAACGTTCTGTGCAATTGCATCACGCACCATTGTATCTGAATAAGAAAGACCACAGTCACATTCAAAGGCACAGTCCCTAGTAAGTCCTTGCAATGTTGCTACCCACTCCCTATTAGTTTGACCGGCCGTACGTTTTGTACGAAAAAACGTATACCGTTTTGCAACCACATTAACTGTTTCTTTGAAATAGGCATCTA
Organism: Schistocerca piceifrons; assembly: GCF_021461385.2. Lineage (NCBI taxonomy): Eukaryota > Metazoa > Arthropoda > Insecta > Orthoptera > Acrididae > Schistocerca > Schistocerca piceifrons. The sequence continues at coordinate 315,029,450 of NC_060141.1, read as the reverse complement.
ATGCAGACAAAATTTCCTCGTATGACAAAGTTGCTACGTCGCGGCGGGGAAACAATTTCACTATCACACGGTATGTGGACACACCGACACAAGAAAGCAAAAACGGCTGCCGCTCATTACCTTGAATTCTGTAGGCAGCAAGGTGGAAGGCGAACTGACGAGACCACTCTTGCCAGGTCTCGTGGTTCGGGTCGTAGTGCCTAAAAGGCGGTGCAACGGCAGGTTGTGGCTGCGGTAGCGGTGAAGCGGCTGCGGCCGCATCGGTGTGCAGCGCACGTTGACCCTGGACGAGCTGTCCAAGGGCATCCAGTAACGCCTGCGTCTGCTGATTCTGCAAGCGATAAAATTCGGACAGTACATCTGGAGAATGTGGCGAAGCCATGACACAATGAAATGTAAGCAATCAGAAATAAATGTAAGCAATCAGAAAAAGGTCCTTTTCCCTCGTCGCCAATAATTGTAGTGTCGGTAGCTGGACCGACACCGTGATGGGGATTGCTGAAAAGGAATGCTAAACTAACGCTGTGGCCGATAGTGCACGCTCGGCATAACGCAGACGGGCGTGAAGTCTGGAACATGAGAACTTATGAATGAATAAGACGAAAAGTATGTAGATACTTTTTACTTATCTTTTATTGATTCCTTGGAATACATCTCTCTTGAATACTCGTAAGCTATAGGCACTGATACAAATGTCTCCTTGCTAGTTCGTAGCCATTAACTTAGCTGATGGCTATTCTGTCTCTCGGCTAATGAGAGAGAAAGGCTTCGTACAACTGGGCGATAGCTAGGTTCGCGTACAACTGGTCGGTAGCTTGGTTCTCGTACAACTGGGGTCGAGTCCACTCTCGTATCACGAGACCTGCCTTGGTGGTGGCGCTAGGTCTGCGATCACAGTGGCGACACGCGGGTCCGACATGTACTACATGGACCGCGGCCGATTTAAACTACCACCTAGCAAGTGTGGTGTCTGGCGGTGACACCACAATGTCCACGGCTAACTAAACACTATCAAAGACCATTTTGCGTTCTCTTATAAAGGGGGAAAATTTCCCACCGGTATGCTGGAGAATTGGAGTTATTGGGTAAAATTCCTGTGGCTACCATTGGTGGGCCATCCATCATTGATAGTAAGAGAAGATTCCCGCGATAATGCTGAAGAAGTGGGGTTATTGGCTAAAACTCTAGTGGCTACCATAGGTGGGCCTTCGTCATTGTATAGAAAGGGATTTTTCTGACACGTATGCTGGAATACAGCTATTTGTTGAAACCTTTCCTGCTGTAATTAGTGGAGCACCGTCATTGTATATAAGGGACACAGGACAGAGCAAGACAGGGGGAATGTTTATCAAAATATTATCGTCCGCAGATGTGGCTTCCTAGACTTCTTACCGCTCGCAAACCGCCACCATGTATTCACTTTCTTGGTGGCAGGTAGCCACGAAGCCAGAAAGCTATAGCTGTCCTCTCTACTAAAGTTTCATTCGTTCTTAGAAATTTAAATCGCTTCTTGGACTTTTCCTCTATAAATGTTGATTTCCCCTAGTCAACACACTTGCGTTACTGAAATCAGTGTCAAGGACACAGTTCTCGTGACGTCCCGCTACCGCAGATTTCACATTTCCTTTCAGGCGCGTGTGGCTTTCATGTACCTTAATACATTCTTTAACAGTCGCCTATGTACCCTTTGCTGCAGCCACAAGTCATTTCATTGATGCTCGCAGTGTGCAACCGTTTTACTCGGGATAAGTCTTTTATTTTGTTTTGACTGAAGAAATAGGTCTGTAAGCCATTTTCCACAAAAATCTGTTTGTGCGGTCAGTGGCCCCAGAAACAATTAGTAGCTTAACAGAGTGAGAAGACGGGTCCTAGTCATTTCTATCAGCATAATGAATATTTCTTTTAAAATTCCTGTCTATGCACAAAATATCGTCGCCATTGGCCGTCACTATTTTCTTGAAGGAATACGATTCCAATATGTTATCGTCACTGATATGGAACGCACGTGAAGACTGTACATTAAGCACAGCTTGCTTCTGGGCTGGGTGGTGATGCGAAGTACCGTCTAAATACATATTTGTGTAAGTAGGCTTTCTACACGCTATGTGACCTAGAGTATTGTCAGGTGTTCTATATACCAACACAATTAAGAGTAGGAGACGTACCTCACCCCCAACCTCCAAGGAAAGGTTGACTTTCTGGTGAATCTCAATTAAGAAATTGTGAAACACGTGTAGCTGTACTTTGGATGTGTAACCACATGACAAAATGTGATCCACATAGCGGAGCCAAAGGGAAGGCTTTAGAGGTTCATTGCTTAATGCCTGTTGCTCAAAATGTTCAGTAAAGATGTTAGCTCCAACTGGCGCCAAGAGTGAAGCCATAGCGACACTGTCAGATTGTTCATAAAATTCTCCTCTATATTTACAAGACGCATTCAATAAGGAGGGCAACACATTTTTTTCTGAACGCAGATAGGTTTTTTCATCATTAATAAATCCGCTCCAGTTGTACTTGACTAGTCCTTTGTTCGGATAAAATCGTACACGAGGCACCAGTTTCAGGATATAAACCCATTTCGTGTAATTGATTGCATACGAGAAAGTCATACCAGTTATGTAAAAAGTTTGGTTGCATACAGGAAAGTCATACTATTTATAGAAAAAAACTGATATTTTACATGACTGGTACGACTTTCTCGTACGCAATCAGTTACACAGAAATGGGATTTACAACCTGAAACCCGGGTCGCGTGTACGACTTTATCTAAATTAAGGGTTTGCCGTTGGTAAGGAGGCTTTCGTGCCTCAGCGATACAGATGGCCGTACCGTAGGTGCAACCACAACGGAGGGGTATCTGTTGAGAGGCCAGACAAACGTGTGGTTCCTGAAGAGGGGCAGCAGCCTTATCAGTAATTACAGGGGCAACAGTCTGGGTGATTGACTGATCTGGCCTTGTAACACTAACCAAAACGGCCTTGCTGTGCTGGTACTGCGAATGGCTGAAAGCAAGGGGAAACTACGGACGTAATTTTTCCAGAGGGCATGCAGCTTTACTGTATGGTTAAATGATGATGGCGTCCTCTTGGGTAAAATATTCCGGAGGTAAAATAGTCCCCCATTCGGATCTCCGGGCGGGGACTACTCAAGAGGATGTCATTATCAGGAGAAAGAAAACTGGCGTTCTACGGATCGGAGCGTGGAATGTCAGATCCCTTAATTGGGCAGGTAGGTTAGAAAATTTAAAGAGGGAAATTGATAGGTTAAAGTTAGATATAGTGGGAATTAGTGAAGCTCGGTGGCAGGAGGAACAAGACTTTTGGTCAGGTGAATACAGGATTATAAATACAAAATCAAATAGGGGTAATGCAGGAGTAGGTTTAATAATGAATAAAAAAATAGGAGTACGGGTAAGCTACTACAAACAGCATAGTGAACGCATTATTGTGGCGAAGATAGACACGAAGCCCACGCCTACTACAGTAGTAAGAGTTTATACGCCAACTAGCTCTGCAGATGATGAAGAAATTGATGAAATGTATGATGAGATAAAAGAAATTATTCAGGTAGTGAAGGGAGACGAAAATTTAATAGTCATGGGTGACTGGAATTCGTCTGTAGTAAAAGGGAGAGAAGGAAACATAGTAGGTGAATATGGATTGGGGCTAAGAAATGAAAGAGGAACCCGTCTGGTAGAGTTTTGCACAGAGCATAACTTAATCATCGCTAACACTTGGTTCAAGAATCATGAAAGAAGGTTGTATACATGGAAGAATCCTGGAGATACTAGAAGATATCAGATAGATTATATAATGGTAAGACAAAGATTTAGGAACCAGTCTTTAAATTGTAAGACATTTCCAGGGGCAGAAGTGGACTCTGACCACAATCTATTGGTTATGAACTGTAGATTAAAACTGAAGAAACTGCAAAAAGGTGGGAATTTAAGGAGATGGGACCTGGATAAACTGAAAGAACCAGAGGTTGTACAGAGTTTGAGGGGGAGCATAAGGGAACAATTGACAGGAACAGGGGAAAGAAGTACAGTAGAAGAAGAATGGGTAGCTCTGAGGGATGAAGTAGTGAAGGCAGCAGAGGATCAAGAAGGTAAAAAGACGAAGGCTAGTAGAAATTCTTGGGTAACAGAAGAAATATTAAATTTAATTGATGAAAGGAGAAAATATAAAAATGCAGTAAATGAAGCAGGCAAAAAGGAATACAAACGTCTCAAAAATGAGATCGACAGGAAGTGCAAAATGGCTGAACAGGAATGACTAGAGGACAAATGTAAAGATGTAGTGGCTTATCTCACTAGAGGTAAGGTAGATACTGCCTACAGGAAAATTAAAGAGACCTTTGGAGAAAAGAGAACCACTTGGATGAATATCAAGAGCTCGGATGGAAACGCAGTTCTAAGCAGAGAAGGTAAACAGAAAGGTGGAAGGAGTCTATAGAGGGTCTATACCAGGGCGATGTACTTGAGGACAATATTATGGAAATGGAATAGGATGTAGACGAAGATGAAATGGGAGATACGATACTGCGTGAAGAGTTTGACAGAGCACTGAAAGACCTAAGTCGAAACAAGAGACAACATTCCATTAGAACTACTGCCAGCCTTGGGAGAGCCAGTCCTGACAAAACTCTACCATCTGGTGAGCAAGATGTATGAGACGGCTAAATACCCTCAGACTTCAAGAAGAATATAGTAATTCCAATCCCAAAGAAAGCAGGTGTTGACAGATGTGAAAATTACCGAACTATCAGTTTAATAAGTCGCAGCTGCAAAATACTAACGCGAATTCTTTACAGACGAATGGAAAAACTGATAGAAGCCGACCTCGGGGAGGATCATTTTGGATTCCGTAGAAATATGGGAACACGTGAGGCAATACTCACCTTACGACTTATCTTAGAAGCTAGATTAAGGAAAGGCAAACCTACGTTTCTAGCGTTTCTAGACTTGGAGAAAGATTTTGACAACGTTAACTGGAATACTCTCTTTCAAATTCTAAAGGTGGCAGGGGTAAAATACAGGGAGCGAAAGGCTATTTACAATTTGTACAGAAACCAGATGGCAGTTATAAGAGTCGAGGGGCATGAAAGGGAAGCAGTGATTGGGAAGGGAATGAGACAGGATTGTAGCCTCTCCCTGATGTTATTCAATCTGTATATTGAGCAAGCAGTAAAGGAAACAAAAGAAAAATTCGGAGTAGGTATTAAAATCCATGTAGAAGAAATAAAAACTTTGAGGTTCGCCGATGACATTGTAATCCTATCAGAGATAGCAAAGGACTTGGAAGAGCAGTTGAATGGAATGATCAGTGTCTTGAAAGGAGGATATAAGATGAACATCAACAAAACCAAAACGAGGATAATGGAATGTAGTCGAATTAAGTCGGGTGATGCTGAGGGAATAAGTTTTGGAAATGAGACACTTAAAGTAGTAACGGAATTTTTGCTACTTGGGGAGCAAAATAACTGATGATGGTCGAAGTAGAGAAGATATAAAATGGAGACTGGCAATGGCAAGGAAAGCGTTTCTGAAGAAGAGGAATTTATTAACATCGAGTATAGATTTAAGTGTCATGAAGTCGTTTCTGAAAGTATTTGTATGGAGTGTAGCCATGTATGGAAGTGAAACATGGACGATAAATTAGATAAGAAGAGAATAGAAGCTTTCGAAATGTGGTGCTACAGAAGAATGCTGAAGATTAGATGGGTAGATCACATAACTAATGAGGAGGTATTGAATAGAATTGGGGAGAAGAGGAGTTTGTGGCACAACTTGACAAGAAGAAGGGACCGGATAGTAGGACATGTCCTGAGGCATCAAGGGATCACAAATTTAGCATTGGAGGGCAGCGTGGAGGGTAAAAATCGTAGAGGGAGACTAAGAGATGAATACACTAAGCAGATTCAGAAAGATGTAGGGTTGCAGTAAGTACTGGGAGATGAAGAAGCTTGCACAGGGTTGGGTAGCATGGGGAGCTGCATCAAACCAGTCTCAGGACTTAAGACCACAACAACAACAAGAAGGGTTAGTCAAGTGCAATTGGAGCGGATTTATTCATCATGAAAAATTTTAGCATCAGTTGTGTATCATGAAGGTTGGCTTTATTCGGGATTCCAGTACACTATAATATTCCCCACTCTTTTGGCTACAAAACCCTATTCTACAGTATAATCTCCGTTCAGTGCTACGGCTTGACGCTAACTTACTGGGAATATCTGTTTGTCGCATGATACCGCTGTACTTGTCAACGTTAAAGGCAACTTCCGACTGTATCAATAATCAAAGTACCGCTTGCCTCGGAGTGCATCCTTCGTTGGCCAGACAAATGGAAGGCGGAAGGTGTGAGATCCGGGCTGTAGAGTGGATAAGTAAGTGTTGTGTACATAGTTCCGCGTAGTCAGCGCGTACACAACTTTCCCACTAGAGCGCGGCCCGTTAAGCACAACAGCGCAGGCACAGCGCTCGTCCGTCTCCGCACTACGAGATGGCGCTGCCATAGAGACGGATCAAATTCTGCTTCCCCCGATCCGCGTATTAATATGTAACGCAGCCAATGAGACTGCTGCTAACGTAGAACCTTTTCTCCTCGCGGATCACACTCGCGCAGTGATACATGAACGCGTGAGGTATTATAACGAGTGTACAGACCTGCGATTGATCAGTCTGCATTAGTCTGTACCAGTCTGTACGAGTTCTACATTTGCCTGTACCAGTCTATAGTCAAGTTTCAGTCTGCGCCTAATAAGATTACCATATTCCTGTACATAGCCATGAAGATAAATGTATAGACACTTTTGTCAAGTATCAGAGATATATGTGAGAATAAGATTAACGTACCAATACCAAAGGAACTTCAGATTTTGAATTGTAAATATCATCCAGAACCAAGTTAAGTAATTCTTGTGCTTGTTATTATTTTAATAAATGTGTGTGAAAATTAATCAAGTTCTGTTTAAAGTTGGTCACCGTCAATCTGCTACTCTAAGCGCGCAAGTGGCATTTCTATCGTCTGACCTAACGGCAGAAGATAAACACGCCACGACAAGACCACGAGACATATTGCTGACACTCGCCTACTTCGTTAGAGCGACAAGTCAATGTGGCGTCGAATGTAATAAGACCTGCACCAAGGCGGCCGGATCTGCTCCGTTAGGGATCTCACGGCCAATGACGCCAAACGCTCATTTCCACTTATTAGGCGGCGAGGAACCCAGAGGGCACACACGTTTGAGTAAGCCAACGATTCACTGTGCTTTTGTTCACTGCCAGATCTCCGTAGACATTCTGCAATTACCTACGAATATCTTAGAGGTTCTGGTTAGCCGCCAAAAGAAAATCAATAACAGATCTCTGCTTGGAGCACCCCCCCCCTTACATACGTCATTTTGAAGGCTCCATACAGTGGCGCCAGCTGTCGGAACGTCATAAAACTATAGGGACTGAAGCGGGAACATTCCGCTACGTCCGACAACCGAGTCATCATTTCTTCAACCGAAATTGGCCGAGAAATAAAATGTGTTGCGTTACTTATTAATGGGACCCCTGTAAAATAGCTCAATCGAAGACATGATTCATTTAGGTTACAAGCATCTGGGGCAACATTGTCTCAAATGATCTCCATTGTATCTAATACTGGGATGTTAGTAGATAAAGATTATGTGTGGAAGGTCACGAGAAAGGCAGCTGCAGATATCTTCACCGTGCATGTAATTTCTAAAAAATGTTTCGGATCTTTGACAAAGTATTTGTTTTTACCACATTATATCTCAATTCTCCGGATAAACGACTTGATCAAAAATATGTTGGAGTGTTAATCCTGTTCACTATTGGTCTCAGACAGACACGATTCTTTGTGTATCTTTTGCAGGCCTTACATTCTGGTTTACTCAGTACTTGACTGAACAACGTTACACTTTGTAACGATATTTTATGATGTGTAGATGATTGCTAGCGCAATCGAAACCGGTCATTTCATTTATAAACTCTCTATTCATACAAATAAAGTTCATATTGAGAAATGAGACCGCTGTACCGCATTATTGACCATGTCAAATCTTATAAAACTCTTCGTTGTATTAAATGTCTCGGATACACTATTTATCCATGACGATACGAACCTAGCTTTTGTTCAGTCTATAGAAAGTCTTTTCATAGCCTATGAATGCAAAGTGTATCTCCAGGTTCTATTCTCGTCCTTTTTCAGTTAACAGGAGAACAATAGTAATACTGACACTACAAGAGCTTCCCTATCTAAAGCCATTTTGCTCCTCCATTAGGAGTTATCTTACCCAATCTATTCTGTAGAAATCACGTGATTTGAGGCGAAGAACTCGTCGAGCCATGTTCGGAAGGCATTTTCATCCAGAACTGAAGTACCTTGAAATCTGTTCGCTAGACGGCGAAAAAGGTGAAAACCTGAGGGCGCAAGGTCAGGAGAGTAAGGTAACTTCTCAATCCAACTCCTGTATAGTGTTTTTTTGTCAGTCTAGCAGAATGCGGGCGGCCGTTGTGGTGGAGTAGCATCACTACATGTAGCCTTCCTAGTCGTTGTTCTTGAACTGCGTCTACAAGATGTCTCAAAAGTAGGCCATAAATGTCAGCGGTGATGGTTACACCTCGGGGAAGTAATTCGTAGTACTCCGCAACGCCGCTGTTCCACCAGATGCATATCATTATGTTTTGTGGGGGCGCGAGCAAGGTCTTTGTAAAGGCAGATGCTGCTTTCTTTCCCTTATGTTAGTATCAAGACACCATTTTTCGCCACTAGTAATGATGCAGGATAGGAGTGGTCGGTATCGTTCACGAGCGAATTGATGACGAGCAAGCAGAAATGCACATTTACCCATCAGGCGATTTTTGTGATTTTGACTTAGAGCAAGCGGTACCCACACATCCGATGTTTGAACCTTCCCCATTGCATTTAAATGTCGTATGATGGTGGAATGATCACAGTTCATCACATTTGCCAGTTACCGAGTACACTGACGTGTATCGTTGTGGATTAATGCGTTTAAACGATCTTCACCAAACCCTGAATGTTTTACTGGACATTAAGAATCACTGATGACAAAAATACCATTTTTTATAACAAGAAAACCATTTTCTTGCCGCGTTTTGTCCTGTGGTCTTATCCCGATACACAGCCCAAATATTTCTGGCTGCCTCTGCTGCTGTCACCCCTATACTGAAGTCAGACAGAAGAATATGTTGGAAATATTCTAATTTCTCTGCTTGGCACTCCATTTTCTAATGTCCACAGCTCCGCGGATTATCTGCAAAGGGCAAAATTACGGTATGTAGACCTTAATAGCACCAGTGAACTACAAATAAAAACTGATAATCGATATTATATATACCAATAGCAACCGGAATAACAATATGCGAAACAAAAACTATACAGACCTACGCACCAACCTAATATTATTAGTGATTCTTGCATAGATTACGTGTGAAGCATTTAGAAGGCGTATTAACTATAGTTGTCACATCCGTTGCTTGCTTTTTTTCTAGAGCGGTATCACCACCACCGTCCTGCACGATTCACGTACCACCCTCGTCTTGCAGCATTCATTTGAGATATGTAAGAGCCTCAATTGCAACTGTAATCCTCCGTATTTGAGGAGTTCTACGTTGATTCCATGAGGTCCTACAGGTTTCCGTTTCTTTTTTTTTCTTCAGTTTCAGGTCCTCCTGTACCTTATGTTCTGATCAAGACCTTGATACACAGGTTCGTCCCCTTCATCCTCAGAAATTACTATTTCTTTCCGTTCGTTATTTTCTTCAGGCTAAAGACCGTGGTAGTATTTCGTCCAAGCCACTTTGTCTATAACGTTTATTCTTGCAGCATCTCTTTTTTCCTTGTTAAGTTGATTCATAACTTTACAGACTATTTTTCTTTACCATGCACGTCACTTTTTCATAGTTGATAAAAGTCTGTTGAGTTTTCTATACTACTGTTTTGGTCAAGCTGCGCTTTTCTGACTTCGTCGCTCTAATCTCTTCTGTACCATCACGTAGATTTATGAGTTGAATTCTTGTTTTGCTTTAACTGCATTCTCTGTTTTATCATTCCATATCCTGAGAACACTCTTCTTCTTGAATTTTTTCTTTTTCATTACAGATTCCAGTACTTCTCTATTAATAAATGACTCAATGATTTCCTCATCCTATGTTTACTTTATTCTGTACGGTTTTTTTCTGTAGGTAATGTGCGATTCATCTGTGGCACAGACGTTTTATGCTGTCTTCTTGTAATTCGTATACTTTAAATAATTCTTCTTTGGTGTTATGTGAGTCATTTACTGTTTCCTCCATCGAACCAACAGGTTTATCCTTGCTACCTTAGGATGGTTTCCTCTATGGACTCTTACATCCTGAACAAGTGATCTAAGACTTCTGTTTACTAGAAAATTCGCTAAGAGACCGATGCTTCCTTGCACTGAATATACACTGACGCGCCAAAGAAACTGGTATAGGCATGCGTATTCAAATACAGAGATATGTAAACAGGTAGAAGATGGCGCTGCGGTCAGCAACGTCTATATAAGACGACGACTGCACTGCAGGTTATCAAGATTTAAGTCAGTTGGAACATGGTGTTATAGTCGGCGCACGAGCGATGGCACACAGTATCTCCGAGGTAGCGATGAATAGGTGATTTTTCCCGTACGACAATTTCACGACTGCAGCCTGAATATCAGGAATCCGAAAATAAATCAAATCTCTCCGACATCACTGCAGCCGGAAAAAGATCCTGCAAGAATGGGACCAATGACGACTGAAGAGATTCGTTCAACGTGACAGAAGTGCAACCCTTCCGCATATTGCGGCAGATTTCAATGCTGGGCCATGAAGAAGTGTCAGCGTGCGAACCATTCAACGAAACATAATCGATATGGGCTTTGGAGCCGAAGGCCCACTCGTACATCCTTGATGACTGCACGACACGTAGGCCCGTCAACACCGACATTGGACTGTTGACAACGTGAAAAATGTTTCCTGGTCGGACGAGTCTCGTTTCAAATTGTATCCAGCGGATGGACGTGTATGTGTATGGAGACAGCCTCATGAATCCATGGACCCTGCATGTCAGCAGGAGACTGTAATGGTGTGGGGCGTGTGCAATTGGAGTGATATGAGACCCCTGATACGTCTAGATACGACTCTGACAGGTGACACGTACTTAAGCATTCTGTCTGATCACCTGGATCTATTCACGTCCATTGTACATTCCGACGGACTTGGGAAATTCAAGCAGGACAATGCGACACCCCATACGTCCAGAATTGCTACACAGTGGCTCCAGGAACAGTCTTCAGAGTTTAAACACTTTCGCTTGCCACCAAATACCCCAGACGTGAACATTGTTGAGAATCTCTGGGATGCCTTGCAACGTGCTGGTTAGAAATCTCCACCCCATCGTACTCTTACGGACTTACGCACAGCCCTGCACGATTAATGATGTCAATTCCCTCCAGCACTACTTCAGACATTAATCGAGTCCGTGCCATGTCGTCTTGCGGGACTTGTGTGTGCTCGAGGGGGCCCTACAGGATATTAGGTTGGTGTACCAGTTTCTTTGGCCATTCAGTGTGTATTTATAAATGTCATTTTTGGAAAGAATGCACTGATAATTTTCATATCAGTGTATACTGCAATATCTCTCGGTTATTGTCTGTCGTTTTTTCTATTGTGCACACTCCATATGTTCCTAGGCTTCCAGGAATTAGGTATGTCCCTAACACGTGCATTCAAGTCTCCAGCTTCTATCAAGTGATCGTACTTACTTTGATCTACTTGTTCTTCATAAAGCCACTCTTTCCATACTTTTGTCCCTTCTTCAGGAGCATACACAGATGTTATTGTCAGTTACCCTCTATCCGTTTTTTAGAAGTACTTAATATTCTTTCATTCACATAATTATAGCTTTGAACTGTGTTTTTCCATGCATTATCGATCAATACTGTAACTCGGCATGAGGTCGTATTGTTTAATTTACAAAGCCGTGGTTCATTGCAAAATAATTCAATTCATTTACGCCTTTTAGTTTATTTTTGGTATCAACTATGACAGTTACACATAATTTTTTAATTCCAATTCTCTGTTCACTTGTTTTATCGGTTTTTCCTAATCCAGACATATTCCATGGTGCTAACAGTACCATTTCTGAAATTCATAATGTCCTGTCCTTGACATGCCTGGATCATATCCTTTGAAATCCACCAAGGTTTTCTGTAAACATCCCGAGTTTATTTTTTCATTTACAAGGAATAACGACCTGTTGATAGAGAAGTAGTCAAGTGGATCAGCTCGTACCTCTAGGCCAGATGACGTGCCTGATTTTCTGTCAGGATTTTCTTTCGTAGTCAAGGGCACGTCTTTTGTTCACTCCCATTGTCTACGCATCATATGGCTACATTGTCCGCGGGTAACGCAGCTTTCGCCCTCGTGGACGTGGCAGAGAGGTTTGCTGGTATACCTGCCAATAAACCGCAGATGTGTTTCTCTATGTTTTAATACTCTTATCCCATCCGCAGCAGTCAGAGTCCTGAGACCAGACCGACTTTTGGTCTCAGTTCGACAAATTCCTTCTGCACAAAATCGAGATTACAGCCGCCCCGTGACAATATCTTTAAGTTGTTCGCTGAAGTCGAAGTGTCAGGTGTCAGTTCATATTTACGTGCGCTCAGGAGTTGGAAACCATTTGTAGGGAAGAATGAGCCATAGGACCGATTTTCGAGAATTCGAAAACTTCTGATTTGAACTGATGCAACAATTCTTGTGTTTGACAGGCGGTGTTTGGTCGAGCACTGCCGTAAAAATGTTTGGTACCGCTAGCTGAGTGATCGAGTCGCTTAATTTGAGTGACTGTCCTCAGTCTTTCAGCAGAGCCACCCTTCTCCCGGTCTGCTCAAGTCGGTGACTGCTGTTTTGTCTCCTTGTCTTCGCTTTTGATCAGAAATTTTACATCTATCATGAACCTGTTTAGTAAGTCCAGAGAAACTGTCATTATTAGCGTTTTATGGGTCTCAGATCGTAATTTTCAAACCCGCTGAGTACAGAACTTGCTCTCCAAATTGTTTAGTCACGATTTCATGCAAAACACTTCGAGAACTCTGTGGAACGTTCTCCCACATTTCCGATATCTTAAAACGCCCGTTTTCACGAAAGTGTCGCAAATTTTCTATGCTAATTCGCTGCTGACTACAGATGGATACATCTGTCACCATCATGACCATTCATCCTTCGATTCCCAATCCTTCGTTACTGTGGTGGTGTTTGAGAGATCCCAGTCTAAACATTTCTCAACGTTTTCATGAGACGAAGAGTAATCTGTATTTGAACACTTCCATAGTTAACTTTTACAATCTGTTGATGGCGTTATTGCAGTTAACCTCAGTTTAACTTCGTTTGTGGAAGAAGAGAGACTCGTTTTTCGTCGCTGTGTTTTCTCAGAGCCCACCAAAATAGTGGACTATCTCTGTTTTTATAAATATGGTTGGTTGAAACTCTATATAAATCAATGCACATGTGGCATTGTTTTGAAGCACAGTCTCTGATATGAAGAGATGAAAGTTTCTAAAAAGTCTTGGGCTTCAGATGGTAGAAAGTTATATACAAAGTAAAGAAGGGGCATCAAGTAGATTGCCAAAAGGCTTTCAACTGACGCTGGAAAGAAAATGTAACACAAATTGCAGTGAAACTGCCCCTAAATTAACTTTGTCACAAATCAGGTGCACGATATCTCCTAGATCCAAAGATAGGAAAACTAAACATCGGTGCCGTACATGCAGTAAATTTTTGTGCTTGGGATGCATTGTTCCAGCTTGTGAAACGCGTTTCAGAAATAAAGAAGGCACTGAATGAACTCTGTTTACTCAAAATATTACGTATAAGAAAACTAAACATTATGACAACAATTAGGACAATATAAGCGTATTTATTCTTTCTCTTATATTTCAGATCATTAAGAAAACAATGCTCTTATTTCAGTACAAATTTTGTTATGGATGTCAACAGCTCTAAGCTGTTCGGCACTGAAAACCGTATTAAAGAACGGATTTTTCATTTGCCTGGATTTCCAGTTACAACGCTCATTTTGATTAGCTACTGCAGCCGAGCGAGAAGAAATGTCGCTTTCACGCTGTCGTGTCCCTGAACACACTGACCTATTGCGTGAGTTGGTATGGCGACCGTTCCATTTTTCACACTAGTCACCTTGCTACATTAAAACTGAGTTTGTATCTCGGGTAACACTCGTACCTTAATTCATTGTTATGTTATCAATTCTAGACTGTCAGCAGATGTGAGTGGCAGTTTATTTTAAATTGAATCATAAATACTAGAGACAGAGAGAGTGTGTGTGTGTGAGAGAGAGAGAGAGAGAGAGAGAAATTACAGCGTACCATTGGGTACAGGAGGACAGACTTTTCAAAAGAGTACGACGAAAATGGATAGAGAAATCATGTACTCTGGATGAGGAACTTTATTGAATTCAAACACTAAATGTTGACCGTGTTTCTGCTTAGCAAAACTTATTTATTTAAGTAGTAAACCGCATTGCCCTAAGTAAAGCCAGCCGTGGCGTTTCTGCGAGAGTCAGCTTTTTCCACAGATAACGCCGCATTATTTAAGAAGCGTGTTGTGTTTCGCCCCGGTGGTGGAAAAGTTCAGGCGTGCAAGAGGTAGGGGAGCTGTTAACTAAGATGGATTCGTGCCTTCTCAGCGAGAAGGAAAAATAAAAATAAAAGTCTTATTTACAATTCAAGGTGCAATGCGGAGGGAAACTCTGGCCGGGCGAGTAACGAGGGAGCGCTGTTTCATTTAAATCCGCGGCATAACTTTGTGTCTTGAAAACAGGACGTAAGAAAATAAATCTTCAAACGTAGAACTGCTGATACTGAGCTGTTTCTGTTTAAAATCGTATTTTACTACCAAAGCCAAAGTAACAGAGTTACAGGATTACAGACTCATCGCAAGCAACGCTGCCTTCTGTTAAGATTCTATCCTGAAGATAGAGAAAGAAGCTTAAAAAGATATTTCACCGAGCTACCTTTAGTAGAAAAGTTATGTGCGTGAGATTATAAATCATCCTCTTAAGAAAAAAACAGTGTCAATTCATAGCGCTTAAATTTATAATCTCATTCTTCAAAAGAAGACTGATGTAATTTGTGATTCGCTTGCTCTAATTAGTATTCGAACTAATTACTATTTTCAAGGTAAATTGTAATTGTTAAGTCCTCAGTTTTTAAACCCCTTATCTTACTGACAATAAGGTAGGAAGTTCCTTCTGTTTAGCAAGAGCGACAAGAAGCAGATTTCAGATACATGACCAGTCAACACGAAAATTTCATCTCCGGCACTGACAGTACTGAGCATCAATAGACAAATATTATGAGAAACTTACGATACGCATTAGGCAGGAATAGTTGTATACCGAGAAACATTGTGAGGGACGAAAAAGGCAGCTGTGGTAGACAGCTGCTACGAGAGGAAAGAGAGCTTCACTGCAAATTTCAATGCAGCCGATGGCTCACAGACAAACAAAAATCAAACGAAAACAAAATTAGCGTCAGGATGGCTATGTCTGAAGCGTTCAAAGAATTCGAAATTAAAATTCTATTTTCCGACTTATCAGAAAATCCTAAGACCTTTTGGTCTTACGTTAAATCGGTAAATTATAGACACCATGTGTCCACACGCTCTGCGACTATAATGGCTTAGCAACGAAGGATGATAACAGAATAGTCTGAAATACTAAACGTCTTTTTTCCAAAACTGATTCACAGATGAAGATCACCCTGTAGTTCCTCCTTTAAATCGTCATACGAACGACAAAATTGCAGATATCGAAATAAGTGACCGAGTTACAGAAAAGTGACTGAAATGCACCAACAGAGGACAGGCTACTGGACTTGGCGGGATACCAGTTCGATTCTACATAGAATATGCGAAGGGGCTTGCCTCTATTCTAGCACAAGTGTGCTGTAGGTCTCCAAAGGAATGAAACGTTTCTAATAATTGGATAAAAGCACAGGTCATTCCCGATTTGAGTATCGGTAGTTTAACAGACGCTCGAAGCTATAGACCTATGTCTCTGACGTTGGTCTATTATAGAATTTTATGCTCGTGTTTCCCGATTTGAGTAACGGTAGTTTAACAGACGCTCGAGGCTATAGACCTACATCTCTGACGTTGGTCTATTATAGAATTTTTCGTGTTTTATGACATTCTTGGAGACCTAAAATCTGCTCTGTAAGGTCAACGTGGGTTTCCAAAGCAACGGTCGTATAAAATAGAACTAGCTCTTTTCGTCCACGAGACCCAGATAGCAGTAGATACAAGTGTCCAGCTGGATGCAACGTTCCTTAACTTTCGGACTGCGTTCGACACAGTTCCGCACTTTCGCCGAATGAACAAAACACGAGCGTGCGGAATATCAGACTAGCTGTGTAATTCGACTGAAGAGTTTGTAACATAGCATGTCAGTCTGAACGGTGAGAAGTCTGCAGACGTAAACGTGCACTCTGGCATATGCCAAGGGACGGTTATGACCATTACTTTGAACAATGGCTATATAACAGTGACCTAGAAGAAAACATCGAGAGTTCCATGAGGCTTTTCGCAGGTGGTTCTGTTGTACACAGAGAACTCGCAACGCTTGAAAATTGCAGCGAAATGTAGAAATACCTACGTAGGATCCACGCTCCGTGCAGGAGTGGCAATTGACCCCCAAAATAAGCAAATACAGGGTGTTACAAGAAGGTACGGCCAAACTTTCAGGAAACATTCCTCACACACAAACAAAGAAAAGATGTTATGTGGACATGTGTCCGGAAACGCTTAATTTCCATGTTAGAGCTCATTTTAGTTTCGTCAGTATGTACTATACTTCCTCGATTCACCGCCAGTTGGCCCAGTTGAAGGAAGATAATGTTAACTTCGGTGCTTGTGTTGACATGCGACTCATTGCTCTACAGTACTAGCGTCAAGTACGTTGCATCAACAGGTTAGTGTTCATCACAAACGTAGTTTTGCAGTCAGTGCAATGTTTACAAATGCAGAGTTGGCAGATGCCCATTTGATGTGTGGATTAGCACGGGGCAACAGCCGTGGCGCGGTACGTTTGTATCCAGACAGATTTCCAGAACGAAGGTGTCCCGACAGGAAGACGTTCGAAGCAATTGATCGGCGTCTTACGGAGCACTGAAAATTGCAGCCAATGACTGGCGACTGGGGAAGACCTAGAACGACGAGGACACCTGCAATGGACGAGGAAATTCATCGTGCAGTTGACGATAACCCTAATGTCAGCGTCAGAGAAGTTGCTGCTGTACAAGGTAACGTTGGCCACGTCACTGTATGGAGAGTACTACGGGAGAACCAGTTGTTTCCGTACCATGTATAGCGTGTGCAGGCACTATCAGCAGCTGATTGTCCTCCATGGGTACACTTCTGCGAATGGTTCATCCAAAAATGTGTCAATCCTCATTTCAGTGCAAATGTTCTCTTTACGGATGAGGCTTCATTCCAACGTGATCAAATTGTAAATTTTCGCAATCAACATGTGTGGGCTGATGAGAATCCGCACGCAATTGTGCAATCACGTCATCAACACGGATTTTCTGTGAACGTTTGGGCAGGCATTGTTGGTTATGTCTCGATTGGACACCATGTTCTTCCACCCACGCTCAATGGAGCACGTTATCATGATTTCATACGGGATACTCTACCTGTGCTGCTAGAACATGTGCCTTTAGAAGTACGACACAACATGTGGTTCATGCACGATGGAGCTCCTGCACATTTCAGTCGAAGTGTTCGTACGCTTCTCAACAACAGATTCGGTGACCGATGGATTGGTAGACGCGGACCAGTTCCATGGCCTCCACGCTCTCCTGACCTCAACCCTCTTGACTTTCATTTATGGGGGCACTTGAAAGCTCTTTTCTACGCAACCCCGGTACCATCTGTAGACACTCTTCGTGCTCGTATTGTGGACGGCTGTGATACAATACGCCATTTTCTAGGGCTGCATCAGCGCATCAGGGATTCCATGCGACGGAGGGTGGATGCATGTATCCTCGCTAACGGAGGACATTTTGAACATTTCCTGTAACAAAGTGTTTGAAGTCACGATGGTACGTTTTGTTGCTGTGTGTTTCCATTCCATGATTAATGTGATTTGAAGAGAAGTAATAAAATGAGCTCTAACATGGAAAGTAAGCGTTTCCGGACACATGTCCACATAACATGCTTTCTTTCTTTGTGTGTGAGGAATGTTTCCTGTAAGTTTGGCCGTACCTTTTTGTAACACCCTGTATAGCGTACTGCAAATACAAAGACGGAACGGCTCTTTATTGTATGATTACACACTTGTAGAACAATCACTGGAAGCACAAAATATCTACGGATAATGCATACGGAACGATTTGAAGTGTAACGACCACATAAAATGAATCGTGGATAAGGCAGATGCCAGACAGAGATTCGTTGGAAGGATTCTCAGGAAGTATGGTCCATCAACAATGAAAGTAGCATACAAAACAATCGTTCGACCAATACTTGAAAATTTCTCGTCAGTGTGGGACCCGTACCAGATAGGAGTGATAGGGGAACGAGAAAAAATCAGAATAAGAGTGGCCGAGAGCTTCAGTCTGGAACCGCGGGACTGCTACGGTCGCAGGTTCGAATACTGCTTTGGGCATGGATGTGTGTGATGTCCTTAGGTTAGTTAGGTTTAAGTAGTTCTAAGAAGTCTAGGGGACTGATGACCTCAGATGTTAAGTCCCATAGTGCTCAGAGCCATTTGAACCATTTGAAAAGAAGAGCAGCGCGATACGTTACAGGTTCATTTAGTAAGCTCGAAAGTGTTACTGAGATGCTCAGTCACCTCCAGTGTCAGACGCTGTAATAGAGGCGTTCTGCGTTAAGGCATGGTCTGCTGTTCAAGTTCAGAGAGCGTACGTTCCTAAGAGGTCCAGAAATATATTGCTTCCTACTATGTATACCTCGCGAAAAGACCGTGGAGATAAAATCAGAGAGATTCGAGCCCACACGGAGGCTGACCGGCAATCGATCTTTCTGCGAGCAATACGCGAGTGGAACATGAAAGGGGGAAGTGGTGCTGATACACAAAGTACTGTCCGCCACTCGGCGTAAGCAGGCTTTTTTTTTTAGTATGGATGTGGATGCAGTTGTAGCTATAACATACAGAATCGGGAACATCTTCGTAGTAATTTGTATTTGAACCGATATGGCTCGTGTGTGTATATAAACTCGGCAGGAAGTTGATTCCGGCACTTATCTAGTATAGTTCCACACGGTCCAGTCATTTTAATGTGAACGCTGGCTGTGTTCGAAGTAAAAGTGCAATAACCACTCACAGACGGTGAGCAGGTCAGTGGCAGCACTAGCAGTGCAAGTAATAATAATCGTTTCCTGGGGACGCCGTTAAACAGTGCAGTCGTTCTCGTAATGCGAAAACGGAGTGATTTATTTGATGTCCAAAAGGGCGTGATCATTGACTTTAGGGTCACGGATAGAAGCATTTACAAAACGGAAAAGTTTGCAAGCTATTCTTGTGGCGCCGTGATTAAAGTATACCGCGCTTGGCAAAGTGGCGCTTTCCAAAATGGCGCAGAGGCACTTTTACCATGGACCGTGGATGACAGGTGTGAACAACTGCTGCGGAGATTTGTATGGGCAAATAGACGTGCACCTGATGGGGAACTGACCGCTCAGATGAATCAAAGGGCTACTAACAGCGACTCCTCAATGCTCTTTCAGCAAACGTTGCTGCATATGGGCCTCCGCAGTTGGCACTTGGCACATGCAGCCATGCTGACTGCTGTTCGTCAGCGACGAAGGTTGGAATCTGTACGCCAATACTGCAATGGACAGGACGCCTTTTCAGATAAATCACGTTTTATGCTGCATCGACGCGAAACATCTGAAAGCAAACACCATGCAACAAGGGTCCAGGCCGAAAGAGGGAACATTAGAATCTGGGAAATGATATCGCGGCTTTCCTTGGATGATCTCGTCATTCTAGAAGCTGCAGCTGATCAACACAAATATGCATCTATCTTTGGGAACCATGTCAACCCTTATATGCATTTAGTTATTGATCAGCATGATGGCATCAACCAGCAGGACAATACAACATCATGCAGCATATTTGCATCGATCGCAGAGTCCAAGGATGAGTTGACCATACTTGCCACCAGACCCCCTCGCATGTAAACCGAATCGAGAATCTGTGGGACCATCTAGATAGGACTGTTCGTGACACGGACCATCGACCAAGAAACTTAGCGCAGCTAGCCGCAGCACTAGAGTGAGCATCGTTGCCTCCCAGCACGTCATTTACTCTCTTCCTGCACGTCTCAAGGCAGTCAGTGCTGAAAAAGTTGGTTATTTAGGCTTTTAACAAATGGTCACTTTAATGCGAGCCAGTATTTCAGCTCGTGGACGCTGCCCAGGCCAGAGTGCCAAAGCGCTCAGTCTCACTTCACATTTCCCCCGATTCCATGCCACGCTGTCTGAGCGCGAGGAGGTTGAAGAGGGGACAACAGCGAACGCTGCCGCATTTAAAAGGCAGTACAGATGCAATGCACACTATTAGGGTTTATACACTACTGGCCATTAAAACACGGAGATGTCGTGCTACAGACGCGAAATGTAACCGACAGGATGAAGATACTGTGATATGCAAATGATTAGCTTTTCAGAGCATTCACACAAGGTTGGCACCGGTGGCGACACCTACAACGTGCTGACATGAGGAACGTTTCCAACCGATTTCTCATACACAAACAGCAGTTAACCGGCGTTGCCTGGTGAAACGTTGTTGTGATGCCTCGTGTAAGGAGGAGAAATGCATACCATCACGTTTCCGACTTTGATAAAGGTCGAATTTTAGCCTATCGCGATTGCGGTTTATCGTATCGCGACATTGCTGCTGGCGTTGGTCGAGATCCAATGACTGTTAGCAGAATATGGAATCGGTGGGTTCAGGAGGGTAATACGAAACGCCGTGCTGGATCCCAACGGCCTCGTATCACTAGCAGTCGAGACGACAGGCATCTTATCCGCATAGCTGTAACGGATCGTGCAGCCACGTCTCGATCCCTGAGTCAACAGATGGGGACGTGCGCAAGACAACAACCATCTGCACGAAGAGTTCGACGACGTTTGCAGCAGCATGGACTATCAGCTCGGAGACCATGGCTGCGGTTACCCTTGACGCTGCATCACAGACAGGAGCCCCTGCGATGGTGTACTAAACGACGAACCTGGGTGCACGAATGGCAAAACGTTATTGTTTCGGATGAATCCAGACTTTGTTTACAGCATCATGATGGCCGCATCCGTGTTTGTCGACATCGCGGTGAACGCACATTGGAAGCGTGCATTTGTCATCGCCTTGCTGGCGTATCACCCGGCATGATGGTATGAGGTGCCATTGGTTACACGCCTTGGTCACCTCTTGTTCGCATTGACGGCACTTTGAACAGTGGACGTTACATTTCAGATTTGTTACGACCCGTGGCTCTACCCTTCATTTGACCCCTGCGAAATCCTATATTTTAGCAGGATAATGGACAACTGCTTGTTGTAGGTCCTGTACGGGCCTTTCTGGATACAGAACATGTTCGACTGCTGCCCTGGCCAGCACATTCTCCAGATCTCTCACCAATTGAAAACGTCTGGTCAATGGTGGCCGAGCAACTGGCTCGTCACAATACGCCAGTCACTACTCTTTATGAACTGTGGTATCGTGTTGAAGCTGCATGGGCAGCTGTACCTGTACACGCCATCCAAGCTCTGTTTGACTCAATGCCCAGGCGTATCAAGGCCGATTTTACGGCCAGATGTGATTGTTCTGGGTACTGATTTCTCAGGATCTAAGCACCCAAATTGCGTGAAAATATAATCACATGTCAGTTCTAGTATAATATATTTGTCCAATGAATAGCCGTTTATCATCTGCATTTATTCTTGGTGTAGCAATTTTAACGGCCAGTAGTGTATTTCATATTTATCTTCAGTATACATCATAAACAAAACAAATTGTCAGTACTATTTAATTATATTTGGCGTGCTGAAGATATAATATAATATTTATCTGGTACAAACAGTCGTCTTATGGACAGACACAGACGATTTCAAACCGTTTTGCACTCAAGTTGCCACGTTATCGTGACTAGGTTAGTCGTGTAATCGGAAGATGGTCTTTAAGAAAATTATGTCGATCGAAATAGTGTAGAACTTTTGTAGCCTCATTATGGGGACTTGAAACTCTACCTGTGGAATGCAATATAAACGTCCTGGACATTTCTAACGTAAAAAGATTCGTCATTAAAACTAGAATTATCTTAGAGAATAATTAGTTACACCGGCATATGCACAGGGGCGATTTCAACTGAAACGGCAGACTGTCTCAAAAGCAGCACGGAAACAGACGCGAGATTGACACTGTAGTCAAAATCTTAATGAAATTATCCTTGTTATTGTTCCAAGGCCATAATGAATTCTTCAAACTTTGACGGCAGTGAGGTTAGGGAAGTGAAATATTTCCTCGTAAATTCGTCCCCATCATATTCCAAATAAGTTACCTTACCATGTCTTACTGTGGGCAATATCCAATCAAGTTCGAGAAGGACCTAGCGAAGATGAATGACAGGCTGGGTCTTGGTCTACCTGCAGCCCGCACATGCTGCACGTGTGAAGTTTGCCGCGCCATAGCCAGACCTGGTTCAGTTAGTGTGGACATAGCTATCTTGCTTATCCAATGGAAAATGGACAACGCTTAACATCAGTCTAACTAATGAATGAGTAAAGAGTAATCTAGTTTACAAAAAATATGACATGGCCTTCTTCATTGCTTGCTTTACTTAAGCTTCCTACCCCTGGCAAAAGCTAAATGATGCTAACGCTATT
Source organism: Schistocerca piceifrons (assembly GCF_021461385.2). Taxonomy (NCBI): domain Eukaryota; kingdom Metazoa; phylum Arthropoda; class Insecta; order Orthoptera; family Acrididae; genus Schistocerca; species Schistocerca piceifrons. The sequence continues at coordinate 315,006,490 of NC_060141.1, read as the reverse complement.
ACCCTATGAACTATGGACGATCCTATATGGTAGAAATGTTCTGATTCTCACATTGCGTGCAAAATGATGTGCCAACCTGAAATATGGTATTTGTTTTCTCTGAATGGGGAGCAGTTTACTTACCTGAAGCCTCTCCATAGCGCACATCCGTGAGACTTCATGGCAGAAGATGACAAGGACGCCTGTCGATATCACATGGTCTTTAGGGCGTGAGCGCGAAGTTCAGTTTCTTCTCTGAGTTGAGAACTGAGAAACAATTTGACTCACATGGCGGGCACTGGCACGAGAGCCACGGCGCTCAGCATTGCTGCACACGTCTCTCACCGTCACACCACGCTGTCTGCCGCATTTAAATAGTAGTGGAGTCACACTGTACATTACTTCGTTTTATATTTCACATTTCGCAACAGATGACAAACAGAACAAATTTTGGCATATGGGCAGATGTGGACAGTTTCACAGATTTCCGCATTCAGGTTGCCATATAATCGTGAATGAGCAAAGCAAAAACAGGTCGAATCTTGGCCTGCATGTGGTCCACACATTCGGCCCACGTGAATCCTGGCATGCCAAGCCCAGGTCTGACAGAGATGGATTTATTGAGAGGACTTCGGAAAATATTAACATAACAGCCTTAATAAAAACGTTATTTAACCTGATACAAGAAGAGTAATTGATATGTATAGAACGAAACAGCCAAATTGATTGACATAAAGTGAAAAATATAAATACAAAAGTTTAACGAAAGTCCTTTTGGCCAACTAAAGTTAAGCATTTTTGCTCAGATAATGCGAAAAAATATGCTGATTCGCTTGTAATATGAATGAGGAAATGCATATATAACATGGACACATTTACATAAGTATTTTGATATTAAAATTTCCAATATTACAAATGGTTCACATGGCTCTGAGCACTATGGGATTTAACATCTGAGGTCATCAGTCCCCTAGAACTTAGAACTACTTAAACCTAACTAACCTAAGGATATCACACACATCCATGCCCGAGGCAGGATTCGAATCTGCGACCGTAGCAGTCGCGCGGTTCCGGACTGAAGTGCCTAGAACCGGTCGGCCACCGGGGCCGGTCTAATATTACAGTCTCCAGTTGTATATAAAGATATATAATGACTACTGATATTGTTCCCAGCGTTGTGATATAGCTACAAAGTTGCCATGACAGTTTTTACAAATTTAACAAACAGGCAACCATGAATTTTACTGAAATATGTACGTTTCTGGTAGTTAAGATTATTCTGCAAATTTATTTTTCCTTAATATCCTGCGGTAACGTATTCACTTCATCAGTTTATTCAAGCAGTTTCGTATAGGGTGATGAATTTCGGCACGTGGAAGCCGTTTTCAGGATCTAGCACTGGGAAGTAGCCTTTAGCTGATCGTCAGACGCAGCTGTATTTTGGCAGAGGGTGGGCAAGCAGAATCTTCTGTGAAAGTTTGATTTCCAAGCTACACACAACACGCATAGGTACCTTAAATTTGAGTAAGAGACTAATTTTGATTACAATGTAAGTAGTGAGACAAGGGGGACTCAGTAACCATCAAGGGTCAACATCTAAGGTCCAGGTCATGAGTCACCGTCCTGGAAGCACATTCTAGAAAAAATCCCCAAGACTGTTGCTAAGCCATGCCTCCGCAATATCCTTTCTTCAGGGAGTGCTGGTCCTGCAAGATTTGTGGAAGCACTTGTGTGAAGTAAGGAAAGTAGGAGATGGGCTACTGGCGGAAGTAAAGCTGTGTGAGCCAGCCGTAAGTCGTGTTCAGCTAGTCAGTAGAGCATTTGCTTGTGAAAGGCGAAGTTCCTGGTTTCGTGTCCCACTCTGGCACACAGTTTTAATCTGCGAGGACATTTCTCATTAGCATACGCTCCGAATCAGAGTGAAAATTCAGTCTGTAAATGGCTGTTAAATGTAATACACCATTTGGCAGTTTAACACCATAATAGAGGTTTATATCGCAGGGAAGTGGTTGGTGTCTTTTTAAATGTAATCAGGGCTCTAGATGCACCCAACCAAGTCTCAGAGCTGTGCTAAGTCTTTCAGAATGCCATCACACCTTGGCAGCACTGTTCTGTTACACAGACTTCTAGCATTTTAGCAGGTGTTTCTGTAGATATTTGTAATTTGTAACTGGAGCCAGTGCAGAGAAATAGCACACGTCATGTCTTTAACGTAACAGAAAGGGATGGTTTGTTTCCCATTACACACACACACACACACACACACACACACACACACACAAACAAACACACACACACACACACACACACACACACACAAACAAACACACACACACACACACACACACACACAAAAGCTTAAAGTGGCGATCATTTGATGCAGGGGTTTCAATTTAGCTTTGTCCTACATTCGTTTATTCTTATGTATTAACAGGAGCCTGCTCCACAAATCTTGTCCGCAGCTCGTGGTCGTGCGGTAGCGTTCTCGCTTCCCACGCCCGGGTTCCCGGGTTCGATTCCCGGCGGGGTCAGGGATTTTCTCTGCCTCGTGATGACTGGGTGTTGTGTGATGTCCTTAGGTTAGTTAGGTTTAAGTAGTTCTAAGTTCTAGGGGACTGATGACCATAGATGTTAAATCCCATAGTGCTCAGAGCCATTTGAACTATCCACGAATCTTCTCCTAGACAGTGCCATTGGCCATATCGAACTTCAGATGTGCAATACCTGCAGTCACTGATCAACAGATCAAGTGTTCTTATGGCTCCTTAGAAAATCACGCCCCTGCCTAATACACGCTTCCCATACAGCTCTCCCCTCCAGACAATGCTTTTATGGACTGCGCCAATACTGTTATTCAAAAACACAGTGTTATAAACTAAATTTACGAAGACCTTAGAATTAATTGCTCTTATATTAATGGCGATAATATGGGAGAATATGTGTTAATAGCTCTCCAGAGCAATTATAAAATTATGTATTGCTGCCACTTCTCTAATTATACACTAATTAGCATAGCTGACCTGCTCTTTCGGCAGAAGCAGTTTTTATTCGGCCATTATGGCAGTTGTTTTCGCTATATACTCCATTTTTAGTTCGCCACAGAATTTTCAGTTTTTTTGTGTGTAACGCATTAAATGCAGTTCCATGGGTGATTTATTCAATAGGGTTTGGTTTAAATGTATATATACGATATCGCAGTACCTGTATTATTCTGATTACGATGCAAAGTTCCTTTGGACACGCATGCTTGTTCAAAGGAACAGGCACTGCGGTGACCATAGCCGTTACGAAACACATCAAATGATTTAGCAATTGCAAATAAAGACCCCCATCAGTTGTAGAATGGAATGACGACAGTGAAAATTTGTGCCGAACCGAGACTCGAACCCAGATTTCCCACTTATCGCGAGTGGCCGCCTTACCACAAACTTCGATATGTCGTCAACCATGGGTCTACGACCTGAACTCGTACATCCATTATGTATATTCCCGTTCAGGTCAGACGTTGTACTTGAGAGTCGCTTGCCCGCTATCGGCAGATAAATACGATATTGCAGTGTCTGTGTTATTCTGATTACGATGTAAAGTTCCTTTGGACTTGCATGCATTATTGGTGTAATCTTAGGTTTTTGGTTCTATGTCGTATTTATAAGTTCCAAGTTATAATAATAGTTATACACACGTTTTATCGCACACAAAAATGTTAAGTGTATGGTTTAATTCAGGTTTTCAGATGAAAGGTTGTTATTTTGAAGAACGAATGCATTAGCAAATATCCAAGGTTGTATTAAAAAGAAAAGGAATTCCATATAATTATGTTACATTTAGGAGAAGGTATCGAGTACGATTCAGAAGAAAAGTAATGTGTGTCACAATTTGACTGAAACACTCGTCAGTTAATTGGGCACATCCTGAGGCCTCCAGGAATCGTCAATGTGGCAATAAGGGATGTGTCTTAGAGAAAATATTTTAGAAGAGGACCGATGTTTGACTACAGTAAACAGATTGAGGTGGATGTATGATGCATTAGTTATTCAGGAATGCAGAGGCACATGATAGACAGGCGTAGAGAACTCCACCGAACCGGACTAAAAACCACAGCAACATAAACATCACTTCGGGCAAATCACCTGATTTTTCCACAATTTTTGAGGGTACGATCATTTCATTTGTGTTGACTTCTGTACGTAACTATGGTATGATTGAACAGTAAACTATGGACATGTTTGTTCTAATTAAGTAGCCTAATTTGAATGGTGTAATTATTTTATACACTTAACATACTCCCGTCTTTTCTCTGATTATACTTTCGGCGTCTCATCTTTCGTTGCGTTAAACGTTAACTATACGTTATTTTACCGTAAAAGCTAGCGACATGCCATGTTTTAACACTATGCTTCTTTTGTGGCCTGGTATTACTTTTATCGCTTAAATCAATTCCGTTTCAGCTTAAATCCCCTTTCATCTCAGTGATACAAAGGTATCTTGTTTTTCTGAGAGACTGCTTCGATCATCTGAAACGCACCTGCTCCGACAGATTTTTTTATCCATCTTTATTTTACCCTAAATTCCCCGGGCGCCACAGGAATTCTTCTCGCCGCCCCTGCACGTCATGCGAATGGGACTCATCTCTTTCCCGTACCGCCCCTGAGCGGTTTCTTCTTTCAGATGGTGCAAAACTTCACTTAATTTTGATGGTTATTTTAGTCTATCAACGTGCCAGTGACCACAAAATTTACCCGTAGAGCTGTGCTGATTGAAGCCTTCCTATACTTTACAGCAAAACAATAATGAAAATTCTACAAAAATCTTAAATATTTTTCAGTTCCAATAAGGAGACAAATTTCATTAAGCGAGGTGCTACACCTGAGTAATAAAACATTTGAAAACGTTACTTATGGCTTATTATATGTCATCCAAAGGCAGCCCGATTATTTTGTAGTGGTAATATCTGAAAAACTTTCCATTATCGCTCACAAGAAGATTCTTGCTTGTACTCTCGTCTCCAGTAACCGTTTGTTGTTACGAGACTAGTTTCGTAGTTCTTGGGATACACAACGGAAGCACAGATTTTTTGCATGCTTTCCTCTGGTATAGGTAAAGAGAGCCATCTTTTAATTACTAAAAAAGCAATGAAAATATTTTTGGTACAAGGCCATACATAGCTTACCGAAATATTCTCTTTTCAATTGTATGCACTTTCGCATGCATTGTAATCGATTCTGGAAATCTTTTCCCAGTTCCGATCGAAAACATGGTTTTGAAAGGATTCGACAGCTGCTTGAGGCGACGAAAATCGTTGTACACGCATTTTTTTATTTTTTGTTTGACGAAAGAGAGCAAAAAGGAATTTAAGTGATAAATCAGATGAATATGAGACTGAGATATCCCCTACGAGCTTTCCTCTGCACAGACAATCATTTCGGTGACATTCTGGAAGCCAGGTGATGTCGTCAGAATCAAAAGTGTTGCTACTTTTTCTCCTGACTGCATATATTACTTGCGAAAAACGAAATATTGTATACAACTCAGCATTAACTACCCTTCGTTCTTCTAAACAATGGTCGAGACATTTCTTGTGTAATTTAAGGAACGAGCGATCACCATCTTGAAGTGGTTCGTGAACAAACACCTTTGGTGTTTCGACTGATTGCTGCTTGGCTTCCGAATCGGTCGAATTTATCCCTGGTTTCGTTCTCGGTATGATGCTGTGCGCGGATTCCGCATTTCCTGTATCGAACTGATACAGCTTTTCTTACATCAATGAGCCTGATTTTCAGTTTCGGCGAAATTATGTGGAATACTGTCTGTACTGATGTATCCCAACCCAAGGCTGAAATCCACACATATTATAAAAACGTGTAATTGTGTGTGTCTGTTTTCCACTTCTCCTCCTAAATCGCAGGACCGATTTCAATCAAACTTGATACACATATCATTTACTGTGAGTAACAATCGCTGTGGGGATAAGAACCACCTACCTATCACAGTTTAGGAGATATGACGTCACACACACTGAGATGCATGAAAAACTGCCACATTGTGCATGACGTTTAAATTTATTACTTCTTTTCTACTTACTCTATTTGCAACGCATTTTGCAGAGAGTATCCACATATGCAGTTGAAAGTATCTACACATATTATCACAGTACGACACTAATTTCAGTAGACGTCACATCAAGGGTAATTATGCTGTGAATAATATAATTACCGCATAAAGTCACACGCGTGAGTAATTCTTAAGTCTCTTAGCTGACACTCAATTAGCAACTGCTAAACATTCAAAGAGTACTACATAAATTCTACATTATTGCAGCAAAGTTGCTTTCTCTGTTTCTTACTCCGTCTGTACCCACAGTTCCTGCTCAACTTGTTAGACGGCCCTCGTGACAACCGGCGGGATGTGTGTGTGTGCGCCGTGACAGCCGTCGATTGTTTTTTGTTGCTCCCCTGCGTCACTTAATCGTCTGCCGTGTCCATCTGTACTGCAGGTTTTCTGCAGTTTGATGGAAAACCACCCAAACTGTGTTGCTGAGATTCTTCTCCGTCGAGGTAGGTTTTAATCAATCGACCGAGATTTATGCCTGCTATTTAGATCAGTCGGGAAGGTGTTCTTTCCTTTTGCCAGAACTTTGTAGGGACCAGTATATGGTGGACGTAATCGCTGTCGTACGGTGTCGTCTCCGAGTCAGACATGTGCCTTTGCATCCAGGTCTTTGTGAATGCAGACTTCCCATACAGCCGTATGTAGTCGGGACGTGTGCGAGCTCTACTGCCGTGTGAACTCCGTCATTTCTTTTCTGTCGATATTGATTAAAGTGTTTCCGATACAGTAAGTTCTCTTGGTATCCGCAACTAATCTGCATAGAACAGATGGTCACGTGAACACTGGGGATTATCCTTCATGGCTGTTCGTAGTCCCAGAAATGCAGCGGTAGAGAATCCGTCTATCTACCTCTACAGCTACATCTACATGATTACTCTGTTATTCACAATAAAGTGCCTAGCAGAGCGTTCAATGAACCACCTCCAAGCCGTCTCTCTCTACCTTTCCACTCTCGAACTGCGCGCGGGAAAAACGAGCACTTAAATTTTTCTGTGCGAAATCTGATTTCTCTTATTTTATTGTGATGATCGTTTCTCCCTATGTAAGTGGGTGCCAACAGAATGGTTTCGCAATCGGAGAAGAAACCTGGTGATTGAAATTTCATGAGAAGCTCCCGTCGCAACAAAAACGCCTTTGTTTTAATGATTGCCCCTCCAATTCACGTATCATGTTGAAAGGTGGCTACACTGAGCCACTGCGCCAGAGATTGCGCCAGAGAGTATTATTAAGCCGCCTCCACAGTGCTTGTTGAGAGCTCGTAGTAGTCAGTGCTTGGAGAGAACTCGTAGTAGGCAGTGCGTGGGCAGAGCTCGTGGTAGTCAGTGCCTGTTAAGAACTCGTGGTAGTCAGTGCCTGTCGAGGTCTCGTGGCAGTCAGTGTTGAGATGTGCGAGTGGGCAAGGCTTGTCGAGAGGTTGTAGTAAGGAGTGTTTGTTCCATGTTTTATCCAGTTATTTGATGGGAGAGATAGCAGATATTATTCTAATGAAGATATTGTAATGATCAGAGTGCATTTCGTCAATATATATGAAGGTAAAAACCACTATGTTCTTTTATTATTTGTGTGTCTCAAATAATGCATCATTACAGGTTCAGTCAACAAAGCATCTGGCTTGTGCTCTTGTATTAGAGTGTAATTCTGGTTTTCTTGCGTAATTATAGTTTTTCTAATTTTCTTTTATCACGTCAGTATAATTGGTATTTAAAATTCTTGTCTTGTTGAAGAAGAATCGTGCCAGATGTGCGTTGAGTCATACTACCACATACAGAACAGCTACACTTGTGCTTATTGGTTTCGTAGGCTTTATAGTTGCTGGGGACTTAATTAATTAATTGTGTTAACGAAAATTTTCATTTCATTCTTTGTTGTTGTTCTAAGCAGTCAGATTGCGTAATAATAATAGTCAGGGCCAACCGTTTACGAGACTTGCGTAATCGGACAAACAGCTACTAAAATATTTGCATTATATTTAATTAAGCCCCCATGCACGTGGCGACCGCTGCTTCGGATCGTCCCTTGGAATCTTCTGATTGTAAAAATAGTAGACAGTAGTATTGTTGTAGTAATTTGTAGTTTAGTAATTGTAGTTTATATTGCATGTGTAGATTTGGTAATTGTCATTCTTCTAATGGTATTTTTTTCTCAGAATTTGATTTGTTGTCTTGTATACGCGTTTGACAATTTAGTGCATTTATGTCAATTGTTTGTTAATCGTGTTTGAGGGAAACATTTCATGTGAATGGTATTGTTGGAGATAAAGAGTCATTGTATGTAATTTTCGTACAGTGACGAATTTTTTATATGTTTTGTAAATGATTACGCGATCTACGAAAAAGGCAAAAATGATGGATAATCAGAATAACGAAATTGTTGACATGGCGAACTCGCCAACACAGAAGAACAGTGTTATGAATAATGAAGTGGGAAACAATTTAATAAGTCGGGAAAATAGTCCGGAAACAGTTCAAAATTTTTCACAATCGAAAAATTCACAGATTACGTGGTTAACGACAGAAGAAATGGAGCAGTTAATGAGTGCAATATTAAATTTGGGATCACAGATGGAAACTTTAAGATCTGTATTTAAAACAGAAATAGGAACAGTTAAAACCGAGTTGAAAGCAGTGGGATCACAGTTACGATCTGAATTAGAAACTGATATGGGAACAATGGAAACACAGTTAGGCTCACGAACAGGGACATGTTTCAAATACATGAAAGACGAATCAAATAAAGAAATTAGAGAAGAAGTACAACCGATTTTGAAGGCTCACAATAATAGCTTAATTTCAACAGAAATTAGACAAGAGGAACAGGGCAGGGAACAGGAAGAAAAAGATCGCGTGATAGTACAGAAATTTTCAGAGTTAAATTTACAACGCGCACACGATAAGGAAGAAATAATTGAAAGAATCGAGGAATCCGTACCAAATGACATAATAAATAACTTAACGCAACAGTGTGAACAGTTAAGTAATAAATGTGACAATACCGAAACCCGAGTCGCGACACTTACAGAAGACGTAAATAAACATAAAGAACAATTAAGTGACTCATCGGAAAGAGTTGAGGAGATCTCAGATAAATTGGCAAGTGTTAGTTTAGCAGAAGGGTATGAAGAAAGTAATTTATTTCATTTACGAGAAGCAACAAGAGAGCGCGAGGCGCGCGAACTTTACAATAATCATTGGGACTGGGACAGACGCGGTAGGTCTTTGTCGCCACGAGGCGAAAGTTTTGACTATAAACACTTTTTGACTGTTCGGAAATTTAAGATCATCCGCAATTCTATGAATGACATACATCCATGTGCATGGTTAGATCAATTTACGTACGCACTTCCGCCAAATTTGCCACTAAGTCACAAACTAGAAAATTACTGTTTGAACTTATTAAGTCCTCAGGGGATTCACTACACTAAGTGAATATGTGCCGTAGCGAGCATAGGGCCCCGAGCTGTAGTGGTGCTATTTCTCTTTTAGTTTTCTGTACCGCTGCCTACTCTTTTACTATTCTTTGCATCTGTCAAACCAGCTCTTCGACTATCAATCTATCTAGTGAGTAAGTAAACAATAACCGGATATGACTGTTTTACCCAAAAGTGACTTTGGAATTTACCGTTTGGACTTACTATATTTTCTGCAGCATTCATTCGTAGCTTAAACGAAATTTTACCTGTTTATCTTCGTGACAATATTACTTCATATGTTGACGACATTCTTATTGCTAAACATTCTTGGAGTGAGCACAACAAAATTTTGGATTCATTGTTACGTATATTTGCAAGAGTTGGCATTACAGTGAACTTGGAAAAATCTGAATTTGGTCGTTCACAGGTGAAATTTCTCGGTCACATTATTTCTACAGAAGGTATTCTTCCTGATCCAGAAAAATTAGACGCTATTCGTAATTATGCTGTTCCTACCACAAAACGTGAGGTTCGTAGTTTCCAAAATTTTTGTGGAGCGATATACTTTTGAAAAATTTTTGTAGAATGACATACTTGTGAGAAACCAACAGCTAGATGTAAACATGCAGAGAATACAAGGATACCGCGCTGTGTTTTGGCGGCGGCACATACTCAAAGCAACAGTCAAGTCTGCGCGCCGCACAAGGCAGTCGTTGACCGAAAACAATTGCTTCCTACGTCACGCGCCTGCAGCTGATCGAGCGCTCAGTGCGAATGCACTGACAGCCGTAAACAAACACACAGTTTAATTTCTCCGATTAAATTCAGTATAAAGCTATAGTGACTTGATGAATTATGTTATTAACATTCAGTATTTTTCAGGATACGGTTCTATAAAATATTTAAGAACTTCAGGTAAATTCTGTGCGTGTCCGACGTTAAGACGACTTGTTATCGAGAAATTTTCAGGAAGAATGTAATTTCGAAGAAGAAACTAATAAACTAAAAAAAAAGGTAACTGTTAATTGAGTTCATTTTTCAGGTAACATATTTCCACTTAGGTACGTACTTTAGACGTAATTTGCTGCTCGCGATTACGTGATTCATACTTTGTGCTAATTTCATGTTCTATGAATTTACTTGTGAAGCGACGAGCTTGCGTACGTTAACTGATTTTGACAATGATTATTAATGAACTGGGTTGTAACTTGTGTATATTATGCATCGCTTGGCTGCATTGCTTTTTCACTGATGTCATATTTTTTTTTTTATTTATGTGCCTGCTGTGCTTATTTATTTAAATTATTATTGTCACCTGATTAATTGTGCTGTTGTGGTTAGGTATGTAAGTTATACTTTGTGATTTATCTGCTTGCGCCTTCATGTTTACTTATTAAGATTACATATGAACATTTATTTGCTTATGCTGATATGATGCTAATGACATGTTTACTGCTTTGCGTATGGATTGCATATTTATACATATCTGTTGTTGTCATAACTACTCTTTAATTTGGTGTATAGAAATGCTGATGTACAGTGTACGAATATAGAGTTTAGGTTACAACACTATGGTATAGGTTACAGATTTTTCGCTTGGCAGAGCCTCGTTGTAAGAATTGTGCTGCATCCACTTGTTGACATTCTGTTCTCTACTGGTATATTTACTCGCTATTGCATGATTTGCTTACGCTCAGTGCCTTATATTTTTAAGATAAGAAAATGAACTGCTATAATTCGACGAACGACATTAGTACAAGAAACTTCGTTGAGGTCACATGAGCTGGAGGTTTTATGGAAGCTGTATAACTTTATGCTAATAGGAAGGAAGCTAACGACATGACATACCATTACTAGGTTTAGACCATTAACAATTATTACACTGCATTTTTCGCGAGTAATTGAAGTAGGAAGTGACACTTGACACAAGAAATACTCCACATGTTTGCTTCTGCCAAAATTCTTGAAGTGGTGTACACACTGTGAAATATTATGATCATTCACATTCCGTAATCGTACTTAATTACTGAGAGTTATTCGAACTAAGTCTGTTAGAGGTCATGTATGCATTTCTTTGTTTATAATTCACAATGAGTAGAAGATTTGGGTCAGATGGATTACACAGAGGTTGTGTGTTGACAATGTGTCTTCGGATTGTATGGGATGATGAGGTTTGCACTAGGATTTTATCTGTACTTGTTCGAGGAGACTGACTAGAGGAAAGAGTTGTTATGGAAGTGAAGTGATATTGGTAATAAGGTTCATATGTATCGACGTATTGAAGAGGTATTATTGAGGTATAGAGATTAGACGAAGTTGATGATTATTGGAGTTTTTGTGGACAAGAGGTAAGGTAAATGCTATTAATGATAAGGTTTATATGTATCGATGTATTGAAGAGGTATTATTGAGGTATTATTGAGATTATGTGATGCTGATGATTATTGGAGTTTTCGTATATAAGAGGTAAAGTAAGTGAGAAGCATATTTTTTTTTGTTGGTCTTAATGGAACAAGGAGGATGAAGATAGCAGACTAGAACACTAAAGTAGAAGGAAGATAGTCTATACACACACTTTGTTAAATCACTAAGCAGTATATACTTTTTTTGAAGAGAGGAAGTATTTGCATATCTTGGCTCACTGACAGTTGTTCAACAACAGTACATTTGATCTGGCTTGGCAAACATTGGTCTTGACATGATGACTATGACGTTGACCTAACTATTATTGACTGTTATACATTGCTGCCACTATTACTTGATACACATGATGAACATCAGATTTTGACAGAATTACATTTACACAGTTAACACTATTCAATTACACAGTAATACTTAATGTGGATGAAAGATGAGTGAGTGTGTTTTCCTTTCCTAATCCTACCCACCTATCTCCTGAATATTATTTTATTTGTTTGTAGTGGCTTGCACTGACACCCATAAATATTATAGGTTTACTGATATTTGAGTATTTGTAATAGTTAATATGAAAATTATCTGACATCATTTGTGTGTTTGTTATGATTTGTATGTTTAGTGTAAAAGCATTTGTATGTGCATTCAAACTATTGTTCATGCCTGAACTGTCTGATTAGTGATGGTAAATATTGTGAACTGTTACCTACACTTTTTCAACGTAGTGTGTGACACTTAGGAATGATTAATTTCTGCTGATGAACTGTGTGATCAGTGATAGTGAATATTATAGACTGTTACTTGTACTTTTTCTACATGATTGGTGTCACTAGGACATGTTTAATTTGTGCTTATATACTCTGATGAACACTGTGATCGGTGATAGTGAATATCATGGACTGCTCTCTGGACCTGCTCATCGTTGCTAGGTGCAACTGATGGACTACTTGTATGGAGATGAAGTCACTTGTTGCTGTCTGCACCTACTCAACATTGCTGGGTGCCACTGTTAGAACTGTTTCTACTGAAATGATGTTACTTCTTGCTGTCTGCACCTGCTCAACATTGCTGGGTGCAACTGATGAACTGCTTCTACTGAAATGATGTCACTTGTTGGTGTCTGCACCTGCTCATCATTGCTAGGTGCAACTGATGGACTAATTGTATGGAAATGAAGTCACTTGTTGCTGTCTGCACCTACTCAACATTGCTGGGTGCCACTGATGGACTGCTTCTACTGAACTAATGTGACTTGTTGCTGTGTGTACCTCTTCAACTTTACTGGGTGCCACAGATGGAAATGCTTCTACTGAAATGATGTCACTTGTTGGTGTCTGCACCTGCTCAACATTGCAGGGTGCAACTGATGGACTGCTTCTACTGAAATGATGTCACTTGTTGGTGTCTGCACCTGCTCAACATTGCAGGGTGCAACTGATGGACTGCTTCGACTGAAATGATGTCACTTGTTGGTGTCTGCACCTACTCAACATTGCTGGGTGCCTCTGATGGATTGCTTCTACTGAACTAATGTGACTTGTTGCTGGGTGTACCTGCTAAACTTTACTGGGTGCCACTGATGGACTGCTTCTACTGAAAAGATGTCACCTGTTGGTGTCTTTTTTTTGTATAAACTAATCATTGAAAGCATTTTATGTGAACATTTGTATAAACTGATTTTTTGTGTATTGTGTAAATTATTATGTAAAGCCACTTGTATGAAAAGAATTTGTATTGCCTACTGTATTTTATATATTAGGTTATTGAAAGGTCAGTGCAAAGCCAAAATTTTAACTAATTATGTGATATTTACGTATTAATATTATCTTTTATTTTTGTCTGTATATTTTCTGGACGAATTTGGTGGTATTTTCACCACCAATGCTGGCAAAAATACCATCAAATTCTGGCCTGTGGAGGAGGGGCATATGAAAGGTCGCTACACTGAGCCACTGCGCCAGAGATTGCGCCAAAGAGTATTATTAAGCCGCCTCCACAGTGCTTGTTGAGAGCTCGTAGTAGTCAGTGCTTGGAGAGAACTCGTAGTAGGCAGTGCGTGGGCAGAGCTCGTGGTAGTCAGTGCCTGTTAAGAACTCGTGGTAGTCAGTGCCTGTCGAGGTCTCGTGGCAGTCAGTGTTGAGATGTGCGAGTGGGCAAGGCTTGTCGAGAGGTTGTAGTAAGGAGTGTTTGTTCCATGTTTTATCCAGTTATTTGATGGGAGAGATAGCAGATGTTATTCTAATGAAGATATTGTAATGATCAGAGTGCATTTCGTCAATATATATGAAGGTAAAAACCACTATGTTCTTTTATTATTTGTGTGTCTCAAATAATACATCATTACAGGTTCAGTCAACAAAGCATCTGGCTTGTGCTCTTGTATTAGAGTGTAATTCTGGTTTTCTTGCGTAATTATAGTTTTTCTAATTTTCTTTTATCACGTCAGTATAATTGGTATTTAAAATTCTTGTCTTGTTGAAGAAGAACCGTGCCAGATGTGCGTTGAGTCATACAACCACATACAGAACAGCTACACTTGTGCGTGTTGGCTTCGTAGATTTTATAGTTGCTGGGGACTTAATTAATTAATTGTGTTAATGAAAATTTTCATTTCATTCTTTGTTGTTGTTCTAAGCAGTCAGATTGCATAATAATACTAGTCAGGGCCAACCGTTTACGAAACAGCGTAATCGGACATACAGCTACTAAAAAAAAAAAAAAAACTAAAAATATTTTCAATCATATTTAATTAAGCCCCCATGCAATGTCTGTGGCGCTATTTCCCTATTTTACTATAATACAAAACGAGCTGCTCTTCTTTGTACTTTTTCGATGTCATCCTTCAGTCCCACTTGATGAGGATCCCACACGGCACAGCAAGACTCCAGAATACGGCGGTCAAAAGTGGTGTAAGCAGTCTCTTTAGTACGCCTGTTGCACCTTCTAAGTGTTCTCCAAATGAAGCGCAGCCTTTGGTTTACTCTACTCACAACAATATCTATGTGATCGTTCCAATTTAGGTTATTTGTAATTGTGATCCTTAAGTACTTAGTTGAATTTATGGCCTTCAGATTTGTGCGACTTATTGCGTAATCGAAATTTAGCGGATTTCTTGTAGTACTCATGTGAATAACTTCACACTTATCTTTATTCAGGGTCAATTGCCACTTTTCGCATCATACAGATGTCTTATCTAAAGCATTTTGCAATTCGTTTTGGTCATCTAATGACTTTACAAGACGGTAAATGACAGCATCATCTGCAAACAATCTAAGACGGCTGCTAAGATTGTCTCCTACATCGATAATATAGATCAGAAACAATAGAGGGCCTATAACGCTTTTGTTTTACTCGATGACTTTCCGTGTATTACTACGAACTGTGACCTTTCTGACAGAAAATCACGAACCCAGTCGCACAACTGAGGCACGCAGTTCGGTTGGAACGCTTGTGAGGAACAGCGTCGAAAGCCTTCTCGAAATCTAAAAATATCGAATCAATTTGAAATCCCCTGTCGATAGCACTCATTACTTCATGAGTATAAAGAGCTAGTTGTGTTTCACAAGAACGATATTTTCTGAATACGTGCTGACTACGTGTCAACAAATCGTTTTCCTCGAGGTATTTTATAATGTTCGAATACATTATATGTTCCAAAATCCTACAGCAAATCGACGTTAGTTATATGAGCCTGTAATTCAGCGGATTACTCCTATTTCCCTTTTTGGTTATTGGTGTGACATGAGCAATTTTCCAGTCTCTAGGTACGGAACTTTCTGTGAGCGAGCTGTTGTATATAATTGCTAAATATGGAGCCATTGTATCAGTATACTCTGATAGGAACCTGACTGCTATACAAACTAGACTCGAGGCCTTGCCTTTATTAAGTCATTTAAGCTGCTTTGTTACACCGAGGATATCTACTTCTGTGTTTCTCATCTTGGCCTTATTTGGTGAAGGAGTTTCGGAAAACCGTGTTTAATAAGTCTGCTTTAGTGGCACTGTCATCAGTGACTTCACCGTTGTTATCGCGCAGTGAAGGTATTGATTGCGTCTTGCCACTGGTGTGCTTTGTGTATTACCAGATTTCGTGATAGAGTTTCGTTGTGGAAATTATTGGAAGCATCTCGCATTGACGCACGCACTATATATCGAACTTCTGCAAAACTTTGCCAGTCTTGGGGATTTTGCGTTCTTTTAAATTTGGCAAGCTTTTTTCCCTGCTTCTGCAATAGCGATCTGACCCGTTTTGTGTACCATGGGGGATCAGTACCATCACTTATAAATTAATTACTGTCGATACTATCTCTTTGAAATCATTCTACAACTTTTCTACGCTTATATGATCAGATCGGAAGGTGTGCAGACTGTCTCTTAAAAAGGTGTTAAGAACATTTGTATCAGCTTTTTTAAACAGATATACTTTGCGTTTCTTTTTGATGGTTGTAGGAGTCACGGTATTCAGACTAACAGCTACTGCTTTGAGGTAGCAAATCCCTGTATTCGTCACGATACTCACTATTTGTCCAGGATTATTTGTTACTAAGAAGTCAAGTGTGCTTTCGCAACCATTTACTCCTCGAGTGGGCTCATGAGCTAATTATTCAATATAATTTTCTGAGAAAACATTCAGTGCAATTTCGGATGACGTTTTACGCCTGCTGCCGGCTTTAAACGTATAATTTTTCCAGCATATCGAGGGTAGATTAAAGTCACCACCGATTATAACTGTATGAGCGGGCTACCTATTTGAAATGAGACTCAAGTTTTCTTTGAACTGTTCAGCAACTATATCTTCTGAGTCGGGAGCTCGGTAAAACGGCCCAGTTAATAGTTTAGTCCGATTGTCAAGTATAGCCTCTACCCATACTATTTCACAGGAACTATGTACTTCAATTTCACTACAATGAAAACTACTTCTGACAGCAATAAATACTCCAACACCAATTGTGTTTAATGTATCCTTTCTGAATACTTTAAGATCGTTAGAAAAAATTTCTGCTGAGCTTATTTTCGGCTTTAGCCAGCTTCCTGCACCTATAACTATTTGAGATTCAGTGCTTTCTATTAGGGCCTGGTGCTCTGGTTCTTTCCCAACACATCTACGACAATTTACAACTACAATACAGATCGTTTCTACAACTACCTCAGTGTGTTTTACCTGCCCCCCCCCCCCCCACTCCCCCTTTTAGACGGACGCCCTTTCTGTGGTTTCCTGAGACCTCCTAACCCAAAAAAAAACATCCGAGTTCCATCCAGAAAGACCCCGCTACACGTGTAGCCGCTTCCTGTGTGTAGTGGACACCTGACCAATTAAGCGGAACCCGGAAACCCACCAACCTATGGCGCAAGACAAGGGATCTGCAGCCTACATGGTCACAGAACCGCCTGAGCCTCTGAACAGACCCTCCATTCGGCTCTTCACCAAAGGACCACAGTCGGTTCTATCAGTGATGCTGCAGATGGTGAGCCTTAATCTCGAGGCAAGACTGGAAGTCTTTACCATTTCCGCTAGCCGCCCGAAACCAGAGAATCTCCTCCGATCCAAAACGACACACTTCATTGGTACCGACATGAGCCACCACCTGCAGTAGGGTGCACCCTGTACTCTTCATGCCACCCAGAAGCACTCTTTCCACATCCGGAATGACTCCCGTCGGTATGCACACGGAGTTAACACTGGCTTCCTTCCCCTCCTTGGCAGCCATGTTCCTAAGGGTCCCCATTACGCGCCTAACGTTGGAGCTCCCAACTACCAGCAAACCCATCCTCTCTGATAGTCCAGACCTTGGGGGCCGAGAAGGTTCCTCTGGAACGGGGTGGACGACTGCATTCAGCTTAGAGACTCCGTCAGCCACAGGTAACGCCCAAAACCAGATCGTTAAACGAACCGGGGAGGCCCTACGATCGGCCCCTCGGAAAGTCTTTCGCTGCCTGCCAGACTTTGGCATGATCTCCCACTCGACCACAGGTGAGGGGCAACCACAGTGCAGGCAGTACTCGGGGCGGCCACAGCAGTGGTCCGATCGGGTGATCGCCTTTAGTGTGCGCTATAGCCTTTGCACCATCCCATTGCTGGTGGGGTGGTTGCAACCACGTAGCCGAAGGAGTTCCTGAAATAACTGTGATTAGAACTGATGTCCACGATCAGTTGTAATGGCCTGTGCGACACCAAACGTCGAGAACCGTGTGAGTACTAGTGCCTTTGTTGCCGTCTTTGCGGAGATGTCTGGTGCGGAAATAGCTTCTGTGATTCAACAGCGGCGACGGTACTAAAAGGGTGACAGAGCGACAATACCGAATGTATGTGTGAAAATCTCATCGTCGGGCTTGGGAACTGGGCCACTGGAGTGAAAGTGTGCCGGTTGTCCTTGGTGCGCTGACATTCCAGACAGGAGCGCGCACCCGCTCTCAACAGCCCTTCTGTATTCCTGGGTACACCATCTTACTTGGTACTAATTTAACCGTTAGCCTGACAACCGGATGAGCAAGATGAAGAACTGCGACTCGTCATAGGCTAGCGAGAGATCACTGCTAAAGTTCTCGATCACATTTCAGTCCATCCTCTTCAGTGGAAGTTTTGCGTGACTACAATGTACGGCAACGAAGAGACGGTGGTCATTTGGAGTGACCAAGGTAGATACGACCATGTGACAAGTGTAGATTTCCTTCTGTTTCGATTTATTTATTGTCAACTCCAACAAGTGGACGTTTTATATTATACCGTTTACCTGCACTATGTTTTAGTACAGGAGCGCTAAAGACTGTTTTGTTTCACGTGTAGTGCTTTTCATATATTAGTAGCGATTGTATGACACGCTCTCTACGTCTTAGAGCTACGTGACTATTACCGATTGCGCCAGTTTAGTGTTCTAAAGCTAAGGGGTGTGCTGAAAACTAATTCCTTCGAATTTTTTTATGTAAAAAAATCTTCAAGATAACATTAACATTCTGCATTTTTATTCTTCATGTCTGCATATTTGCAGTCCTCTGCCGCTAGAGGGCTCCGAACTATAGCGTATAACATGGCGGTGTGTAACGTAACTACATCGGTGCGTGAGAAACAGCGGGCCGTAATCGAGTTTCGAATTCGAAGAGTGCGTCCACACCTGGAGCACCCTCTCCTTTAGCACGACAATGGCAGACCAGAAACGAGCGCTGCAGCATCTGCAACAATCCGACACCTTGGGTTCACTATCACTGATAATCCACCACATTATTCCGACCTGGACCCACCCGACTTTCATTTGTTTCCAAAACTTAAATAACACTTTGGAAGACTTCAGTTTGACAGCGATGAAGCGGTGCAAGCAGAGGTGCAGTTGTGGCTCCGTCAAGAAAGTCAGACGCTCTGCCGTGATGGTATCATCAAACGTCTGTCGTTGGGGGAAATGTGTTCGCCGCCGACATGACCATGTTGAGAAATAAATATGTATACCTGAAGAATAAAAAGTTTTCACATAAAAAATTAGAAGTCATTATTTTTCTGCACCCCATCACACTATACAGGTAAATTAGTCCAATAGAATAACTCTTTTGAGTATAACTAAAAAATATGTTGACATGAACTCTGGTGCACAAATATTCCATACTACAAAAACTTTGTCCGTCACAAGTGGTAACGTGCTCAAGAGCCTAAGTCTTTAATGGATATGCAGCACTGGAGCTGTGAGGGGACCAATAACAAGTCTTTTTACTAAAACGGCGTACTGCGCTATGGAGTCTCAGCAGTCCACCACATTTTAGGTGACTTCATAACAGTAGACGACCACACTTCTAGATGACTTCGTAACCGCAAAAGTCGACTTTAGAACTCGACTGTTGCCTGTATGATGCGACTCCAGAATGCGACTGCGTGTGCAACCGAAAAAAATGGCTCTGAGCACTATGGGACTTAACATCTGAGGTCATCAGTCCCCTAGAACTTTGAACTACTTAAACCTAATTAACCTAAGGACATCACACACATCCATGCCCGAGGCAGGATTCGAACCTAAGACCGTAGCGGTAGTGCGGTTTCAGACTGAAGCGCCTAGTCGCTCGGCCACACCGGCCGGCTGTGCAACCGACATTGCAGATGATTGCAACTGGATCAGTGAAACTGGCTGTCACATTCTGAGATAGCGAGCCCCTCGCCCGTTGGCACTCCTGTCCGGAAGATGTGATCGGCAGTCCCTGGTTGGTTCCTCCGTCAAAGGCGACCTCTGCTGGACACTCTCGTAGAGACTTACGTTAGTCACTACCTTATTGTAGATCAGTCAACTCGGAACCCAGAGATGGAAAGGGATGTATCCGGCAGGGGTAGCCAGAGAATCCAACAACAGTCTTGCTCTTTAATGGCCGCCCGGTAGCTGAACGATACTTCATTGATACATTTTATGTTTCCTCCCCGGCAAAAAGTTATTTGATGTGGTCAAAATGATTCGTACACCATGTATAAAGGCAATCCATTTGTGGAGTGAGTCTTACAGTATGACTGAAATGACGGCAGGGAAACCCTAGGTGGGTACGCATCTACGTGCTGTATGTGTAAATTTGGCATCATTCCTTCCAATTTCTGATTTTAGATCTAATTCCGTATAGTTTCACTTAACATTTCCGTTATCATGTATCACTCTTCGTAAGTGTTGCTTACTGAGAATTACTTTAGTAAAATCGAGAACGAACTAAAAGCGCTAACACTACCAGAACTACAAGAATATCAGAAAACGATACAACTGAGGAGAAGATACATAGGAAAACTGCTCGATTATATGAAGTGTACAAACAGAAACGAACTCGTAATGGCAGTAACAGCCAGTGTCGAAAGTAAGGAAAAAACTGTCCCCTCTGTTTGACTTACTAACTAATAGAAGAGCAGCTGTTTGGAATGGAAATAGACAGGTAGTGGTGAGCCTGCAATTTGTCTGTCTGACCTCAAGTGTAGAAGTAGTAATAGCGAGTACAAGTCACTGGTTAAAACACCAGTTTGGTTCACAGTTTGGAAAGCGCTGGGAATGTTTCATGAACAAACAGTTTCAACACGAAAATTATCTTGAAGAATAGCGTCGTGGTTCGTGGAATCAATAACATTAGCAGACAATTAATCTATTTACTTGTGCACTGAGAGGTCAAACGGAACATTTACAACTCAAATCCACAAGACTGACGGCTTTCTGAATAAGATGTTATCGGAAACACTATTTAGTACTGCATCTTTTGCACAAAGTTTGTGCTTTTTTAGGGTTTCTGGTAACGACAGTAGTAATGACATAGCCCAAGTCGCTGAAGGTCGCAATAATATTATCGTGTCGGTAGTCATAAAACACTTTGGATGTAAACATAGCCATCTCACCATGAAGCAGAGGGGCTTAACATTATGAGCGAAAACTGTTTTGTTGACCCTTTCTGACAGTGACTACGCCAGCAACACAACTAAATCCACAAGGAGCCGGCAGAAGTTGAGGTTGCACGTCTTTAAGCGCTGTATCGCAGAATGGGGCCGGGCCAAACATATTTCATTCGAGATGACATGCGAGCAGGGCCTCGCCAGCACGCCCGCACAACAGTCATATATCACCTACTGCCGTTCCAGTTTTATTGCATTTGCTTTTTTATTCAGAAAATGTTTCACTTAGCGGCAATAAATGCTATCTAGTTTAGTAAATTCGAGAAGATTTATATCTGAATGTTTTATAGGGCCTGCCTTGACACCGTATGCAAAACGTATGCTGGGGTAAAGTGGATACAAAGTCTATCAGAGAAAATGCGCCGATGAACAACTGAAACATAGATCTTACCGCATTAGCAAATGAAATGGCTCAGTGTTGATAACGTCACGCACTCAGGCCTTGTATTGAACTCTACACGAAACTTGGTGGTGTATAAATTGCATAACAGTTGGTTAATATATATATATATATATATATATATATATATATATATAAACTGCATAACAGTTGGTTAATATATATATATATATATATATATATATATATATATATATATATATATATATATATATTAACCAACTGTTATGCAGTTTATACACCACCAAGTTAGTTTCGTGTAGAGTTCAATACAAGGCCTGAGTGCGTGACGTTATCAACACTGAGCCATTTCATTTGCTAATCCATTTGTGGAGATATATATATATATATATATATATATATATATATATATATGTATGTGTGTGTGTGTGTGTGTGTGTATGTGTGTGTGTGTGTGTGTGTGTTCCTATGCTCCGTTGGTCGATATGCGAAATCCTTGTTTTTATGGATTAAGTCTTTCTCCGAAATTCACCATCTTTCTTCTGCAGCGTATTTGATCGTAGTCGAGCATTTCGGCAATGATCCCTCATTAACCTCTGACTAACCCCACAGATCTTTTGAGTCTACCTTCCCCCGCTTCCCCGACTCCCATCACCCCCCACTCCCCCTCCCCACCCCGCAACATATCTTCCGTAAGCTTGTTTAATATTTGGAGTAAATTTCTTTTGTGTCTGAATTACTCTTCGCTGTGAGTCTCTCTCAAATTGGCACTCATATGTATCACTGATAGATGGGCCTAGGTATTAGATAATTATTTCTTTATCTACGTAACTATTTCACGTGGTAATTTTATAGCCTTCGGGCCTTCTTTTACATCTAACCAGACATCCTTAGTGAGTCAATATTAGAATCTATGTAGTACGAGGAGCGCTCAGAATGTAAAGCACACA
Organism: Schistocerca piceifrons; assembly: GCF_021461385.2. Lineage (NCBI taxonomy): Eukaryota > Metazoa > Arthropoda > Insecta > Orthoptera > Acrididae > Schistocerca > Schistocerca piceifrons. Next base: position 314,983,880 of record NC_060141.1, on the reverse strand, counting down.
TCGTTTTCTTCAATAATTATCTATTAAACACAGCGAAACGTACACACAAGACAGAATGATATCTCTTCTATTCTTCCTATTTTTCCACTTAATATCCTTCACGTTCTATAGCCTTTCTCTAGCAGGACTGAAGGACATGTATGCCATGTCGCTATCACTTCTTCTTCTGCTCATGAAGCCGTTTCTTCACGACACGGATCATTTCTTCGTCATTCTCAAAAGTCTTCCACGAATGCCACTCCTTAATGACCCAAACAAGTGGGACACTGAGGATGCTAGGTCAGGGCTATAGGATGGATGGGGTAACACTGTGAAAGTCTACTCTGTAAAATGTTGCGAAGTTCTTAAACTAGTGTGAGGCCAAACGTTGTCATGTTGAATCAGTCACCTGGGTTGCTATGGCTGCGAAATAGCTGGAAGCGTTTCTTGAATTTGGTTAATGTGTTCACATAGCATCAGAATTAATGGTGTTGCCTTTTGGCACCAAGCCAATGAATCTGGTGTGACAACCATGGATGCATGCCGCCCCCCCCCTCCCCCCCCCCCCCCCCGGACGCTGCAAACCTTGGAATACGGCCGAACCGCCTCCTCGTAATTGCGTCATCCTCTTTTCCCAGCAGCTAACCGTACTTTCGTCGACTACAGATGCTTCATAAAATGCATGCAGACGTTTGAAAATGTTCGCTGCGGTTTATTTCTCCGCAGTGACAAATTCAATGACGACACGCTGCTTGTAACGTACATCACTTACAGGTTATACTTAACAGCCGAACTAAGTTAATAATTGGCTCCTTCTACCGACCCCCAGACTCCGATGATATAGTTGCTGAACAGTTAAGAGAAAATTTGAGTCTCGTAACAAATAAATATCCCACTCATACGGTTATAGTTGGTGGGGACTTCAACCTTCCCTCGATATGTTGGCAAAAATACTTGTTCAACCTCTTAGCCACAAACAATCCAGAGCTAATAGAGAGCATCATGACTGATACAGGGATTAGCGATCACAAGGTCGTTGTAGCTAGGCTCAACACCGTTTCTTCCAAATCCACCAGAAACAAACGCAAAATAATTTTATTTAAAAAAGCGGATAAAGTGTCACTAGAAGCCTTCCTAAGAGACAATCTCCATTCCTTCCGAACTGACTATGCAAATGTAGACGAGATGTGGCTCAAATTCAAAGATATAGTAGCAACAGCAATTGAGAGATTCATACCTCATAAACTGGTAAGAGATCTGTGGTGTCACCGCCAGACACCACACTTGTTAGGTGGTAACTTAAATCGGCCGCGGTCCATGTAGTACATGTCGGACCCGCGTGTCGCCACTGTGATCGCACACCTAGCGCCACCACCTAGGCAGGTCTCGTGATACGAGAGTGGACTCGCCCCCAGTTGTACGAGAACCAAGCTACCGCCCAGTTGTACGCGAACCTAGCTATCGCCCAGTTGTACGAAGCCTTTCTCTCTCATTAGCCGAGAGACAGAATAGCCATCAGCTAAGTACTGGCTACGAACTAGCAAGGAGCCATTTGTATCAGTGCCTATAGCTTACGAGTATTCAAGAGAGATGTATTCCAAGGAATAAAGAAAAGATAAGTAAAAAGCATCTACATACTTTTCTTCTTATTCATTCATGAGTTCTCGTGTTCCAGACTTCACGCCCGTGTGCTTCATGCCGTGCGTGCACTATCGGCTACAGCATTAGTCTAGCGTGCCTTTCTTTTGGCTACTACCGTGTGGCGTAACAGTCTTGTTACGTCACTACAGATTGGCGACGAGAAAAAGAGTTTGTATTAATTCATTTGCCACGTTGGCGCCGCTTTAAAGTGTTCTGATTGCTTACATTTCATTGTGTCATGGCTTCGCCACATTCTCCAGATGTACTGTCCGAATTTTATCGCTTGCAGACTCAGCAGACGCAGGCGTTACTGGATGCTCTTGGACAGCTCGTCCAGGGTCAACGTGCGCTGCACACCGATGCGGCCGCAGCCGCTTCACCGCTACCGCAGCCACAACCTGCCGTTGCACCGCCTTTTAGGCACTACGACCCGAACCACGAGACCTGGCAAGAGTGGTCTCGTCAGTTCGCCTTTCACATGGCTGCCTACAGAATTCAAGGTAATGAGCGGCAGCCGTTTTTGCTTTCTTGTGTCGGTGTGTCCACATACCGTGTGATAGTGAAATTGTTTCCCCGCCGCGACGTCGCAACTTTGTCCTACGAGGAAATTTTGTCTGCATTAGATGTCTATTTCAAAGAAACAGTTAATGTGGTTGCAAAACGGTATACGTTCTTTCGTACAAAACGTACGGCCGGTCAAACTAATAGGGAGTGGGTAGCAACATTGCAAGGACTTACTAGGGACTGTGCCTTTGAATGTGACTGTGGTCTTTCTTATTCAGATACAATGGTGCGTGATGCAATTGCACAGAACGTTTCTGATGTTCGCATACGGGAGCAAATTTTGAAACTAGTTAATCCCTCCTTTCAACAAGTGATAGACATATTGGATAGACAGGACACACTGGACTGTGCTCAGGAATCTTTTGAAACTTCGCCAGCCGTGTGTAACATTCACCGGCCCGCTGGACGCGCTGCGCGGCCCGGTACCCGGGCCTCGCGCACGGACGCACAGCGACCGCCGCGTGCTAAGCCAGGTGTGCCGCGCCAGCCCACAAATGCAGTGAAATCATGCCCGCGGTGTGCTACTAGACATTCGCGTGAACATTGCCCGTCACGCCAAGCTATTTGCTTTTTCTGCAATAAGAAAGGACATGTTCAAAGTGTTTGCCAGAAAAAGCTCAGATCAGACAATCACAATCATTCCAGGCCCTTTGCTTCGCGCCGGAATCGAACCAAGGACACTCAGGCTCGTGGACCTTCGCCTATGGACATTCATGTCGTTAATTCCACTTCGTCCAGTGACACTTTCTCTGACAGTAACTGTGTTCGTCCCACAAAAACTGTGCGTCGACGTCGCCGGAAATCACGTCAATTAGCAAGTGATTCTGTACCAGTGTCTGTTCCAATTGCACAAAACAGTCGCTCTTGTCGTCAGCAGGACAATAAACTTTTTGTGGACTTAGACTTTGACGGCCAAGTGATACCATTCCAGCTCGATACCGGAGCTGCAGTTTCATTGCTCAATCACGACACGTACAAACAACTGGGCGCACCTCCGTTGCGTGCCGCAAATGTTAAGCTAACTACATATTCCGGACAGAACATTCCTGTGTTAGGACAGTGCAGCCTGCTTGCAACATACAAGGGACAAACAAAACTTGTGTCATTTTACGTTCTTCGTTCTTCTTCTGCAGTGAACTTGTTTGGTCTAGATTTATTTAAGTTGTTTAACATGTCTATTGTAAATCAGGTCCTATCAGTGAATCAGACTGTGCCTACAGACAGTGTTTCTCGGCTGTGTGACGAATTTGCAGACATTTTTGCACCGGGCTTAGGTTGCGCTAAAAACTATGAAGCACATTTAGAACTGAAGGTAAACGCGCAACCGAAATTTTTCAGGGCGCGCAATGTTCCCCACGCATTGCGTGAGGAGGTCGCAAGAACGTTACACGATCTCGAATCACAGGGTGTAATTGAACGTGTGCAAGCTTCTCTCTGGGCCTCACCCTTAGTCATTTTGCCAAAACCTTCCGGAAAATTGAGACTTTGCGTGGACTTCAAGGCCACAGTGAATCCACAGCTAGTGACTGCTACTTTTCCTTTGCCCCGCCCGGAAGATCTTTTTGCTAAACTGTGCCCGGGAAAATATTTTTCAAAGTTGGACCTAGCCGATGCGTACTTGCAAATACCGGTGGACGACGAATCCCAGCGCGTATTGGTGGTTAACACGCATCTTGGATTGTACCGCTTCAAAAGACTGCCATTCGGGTGCGCATCCGCCCCTGCCTTGTTTCAGCAATATTTACAAACTATTTGTGCGTCGGTCCCTACTGCAGCAAACTATCTGGACGATATAGTGATCTCCGGACGGACAGAAGAAGATCATCTTGCGAATTTACGATCATTATTTCAGGTCTTGCGGCAAAATGGTCTTCGCTTGAGGAAGGACAAATGTGTGTTTTTTGCTCGTGACTTACCATACCTGGGACATGTCATTAATGCCCAAGGCATACATCCGAGTCCAGAGCACCTCCGTGCCATACAAGAATTGCCTTCCCCTCAACATGTGAAACAGCTACAGAGTGTGTTGGGTAAAATTAATTATTACCATAAATATGTGCGCAATGCCTCTTCCATTTCAGCTCCGCTTCATCGCTTACGCCGTAAAGGTGTTCCGTTCGTCTGGACGACGGAATGCGAACGCGCCTTTCGCCAGTTGAAATCGGCGTTGCTTTCTCATACTTGCCTTACGCCATTCGATCCCCAGAAACCCCTTTTGTTGATGGTAGATGCATCGGATTTCGGGATCGGTGCCGTGCTTGCGCACAAAGTTGGCTCGCATGATCGCCCTATTGCCTTTGCGTCCAAATTGCTCTCGTCTGCGCAAAGAAATTATTCACAGATAGAGAAAGAAGCTTTGGCTCTCGTGTTTGGTGTTACTAAGTTCCATGATTTCTTGTATGGTCGTCACTTTACCATCATCACCGACCACAAACCTTTGACATCGCTTTTTCATCCGTCCAAGCCTGTACCTCCACGTACAGCGCAGAAATTCATTCGCTGGTCTATTTTCCTCTCGCAGTACCGCTACGATATCTTGTATCGGTCCACTGCTAAGCAAGGAAACGCCGATGCGTTGTCCCGTTTGCCTGTTGCTGAGGATAAAGCATTCGATTCTTCCGAACTTGCTTGCATGTTCATTGATTCGGAAACCGATGAAGTGGTCGAATCGTTTCCGATTGATTTTCGTCGTGTCGCTACAGCCACAGCTGCTGACCCTGTCCTTGCTACTGTTTTACGTTTTGTTGCTACGCAATGGCCTATGTCAAAGTCTCGGATCGAGGATCCGTTGGTTCGCCGATTTTTTGCTCACAAGGAGAGACTTTTTGTTCGACGTGGTGTTTTGTTGTTGCGTTCTGATAATGATCAGTCCAGAGTCGTGGTCCCACGTTCGTTGCAGTCCTCTGTTTTACGGCTTCTTCATCAAGGACATTGGGGTATAGTGCGAACGAAACAACTTGCTCGTCAGCACTGTACTTGGTTCGGAATCGATGCTGCGATTACGAATATGTGTTCTTCGTGCCCGGCGTGTGCCGAACAACAGTCCGCACCGCCGCGGAAAGTCTTTGCGTGGCCAAAAGCCACTTCCCCTTGGCAACGCTTGCACATTGATTTTGCTGGTCCATTCTGGAATGCTCGATGGTTGGTTCTGGTCGACGCCTTCAGTAATTTTCCTTTTGTTGTCCGGATGTCTTCCACGACGTCCTCCGCCACCATCCAAGCGTTGTCTGCTATCTTTTGCATTGAAGGTCTTCCGCAGACTATTGTTTCCGACAATGGCCCACAATTCATGTCCGCAGAATTTCAGTCATTCTGCCAGGCCAATGGAATTCAACATCTGACATCCGCGCCGTTTTCGCCTCAGTCCAACGGTGCTGCTGAACGATTGGTCCGGACTTTCAAGTCACAGATGTTGAAATTGAAAGAGTCGCATTCTCGGGAGGACGCATTGTTGCTCTTTTTGTCTTCGTATCGCTCTCAGCCCCGAGATGGTCGCTCGCCGGCTGAGTTGCTCCACGGTCGTCCTCATCGCACCTTGATGTCTTTGCTGCATCCGCCGCATCAGGTTCCTGTGCAGCGGCAGACTCCTGCTTTTGCTCAAGGCGACGTTGTATTTTATCGCAACTATCGAGGTTCACGGCGTTGGCTCGCAGGGCGCATTCTTCGCTGCCTCGGCCGCGCGATGTATTTGGTTTTGGGGGCCTCTGGTAAGGTGCGTCGGCATCTCCATCAGCTGCGCCTCTGTCGTCGCTCGGGTTCTGCCGCTCCCCGTCTGCTTTCAGCGACGGTGCCGTCCGGTCAGCGCCCTGGGGACCCATCTACTGGCTCGCCTCATCCCCAGGTGTTACCGACGATGCCATCCCTTTTGCCCGATGGCGACGCGCCGCCGCCGCCGCCGCAGCAGCAGCCGCCGCCGCCGCCGCCGCTGCTTGTTCTCCCGCCGCCGGCGCCCGCGTTCGACGCTTCGCTGCAGCCGCCAAGCGCCTCCCAGGGTCACGCGCCGCCGATCGCTTCCCGTGACCAGCTGTCCGCCGCCATGGAACTCCCGCCCGCTCCGGACCACATGACGTCATCGCGCGTCGGCTACCCCGACGCAATGGAGGTCGACAATTCGGCCCCTCATGTTTCTTTACGGGCGCATACACCGCATGTTGACGTGCACCCTGGACTAGTTTTGCAGGCGTTTCCCAGCTCCCCTCGGACCGGATGGCCGGGTGCGGGTGGCACAGCCTCGCCTGTTGTTAGGCTCCCCACCTCCTCGCATACGTCAACATGTGGTCCTCCCCACGGCGGGCGGAAGCCTTATCTCACGACCGTTCGCCGATTTGCGGGGGAGGAATGTGGTGTCACCGCCAGACACCACACTTGTTAGGTGGTAACTTAAATCGGCCGCGGTCCATGTAGTACATGTCGGACCCGCGTGTCGCCACTGTGATCGCACACCTAGCGCCACCACCTAGGCAGGTCTCGTGATACGAGAGTGGACTCGCCCCCAGTTGTACGAGAACCAAGCTACCGCCCAGTTGTACGCGAACCTAGCTATCGCCCAGTTGTACGAAGCCTTTCTCTCTCATTAGCCGAGAGACAGAATAGCCATCAGCTAAGTACTGGCTACGAACTAGCAAGGAGCCATTTGTATCAGTGCCTATAGCTTACGAGTATTCAAGAGAGATGTATTCCAAGGAATAAAGAAAAGATAAGTAAAAAGCATCTACATACTTTTCTTCTTATTCATTCATGAGTTCTCGTGTTCCAGACTTCACGCCCGTGTGCTTCATGCCGTGCGTGCACTATCGGCTACAGCATTAGTCTAGCGTGCCTTTCTTTTGGCTACTACCGTGTGGCGTAACAGTCTTGTTACGTCACTACAAGATCGAACTGATCCCCCATGGTACACAAAACAGGTCCGAACGCTGTTGCAGAGGCAACGGAAAAAGCATGCGAATTTCAGAAGAACGCGAAATCCCGAAGATTGGCTAAAATTTATATACACGCGAAATTTGGCACGGACTTCAATGCGAGATGCCTTTAATAGGTTCCACAACGAAACATTGTCTCGAAATTTGGTAGAAAATCCGAAGAAATTCTGCTCGTATGTAAAGTACACAAGCAGCAATACACAGTCAATACCTTCGCTGCGCAGTGCCGATGGTACTGTTACCGACGACTGTGCCGCTAAAGCGGAGTTATTGAACGCAGTTTTCCGAAATTCCTTCACCAGGGAAGACGAATGGAATATTCCAGAATTTGAAACACAAACAGCTGCTAGCATGAGTTTCTTAGAAGTAGATACTTTAGGGGTTGCGAAGCAACTCAAATCAAGTCCAGATTGTATACCGATTAGGTTCCTTTCAGATTACGCTGATACAATAGCTCCCTACTTAGCAATCGTATACAACCGCTCGCTCACCGGTAGATCTGTACCTACAGATTGGAAAATTGCGCAGGTCGCAACAGTCTTTCAAAATTGGTTCAAATGGCTCTGAGCACTATGGGACTTAACATCTATGGTCATTAGTCACCTAAAACTTAGAACTACTTAAACCTAACCAACCTAAGGACAGCACACAATACCCAGTCATCACGAGACAGAGAAAATCCCTGACCCCGCCGGGAATCGAACCCGGGAACCCGGGCGCGGGAAGCGAGAACGCTACCGCACGACCACGAGCTGCGGACACACCAGTGTTTAAGAAGGGTAGTAGGAGTAAACCCATCGAACTACAGACCTATATCATTGACGTCGGTTTGCAGTAGGGTTTTGGAGCGTATACTGTATTCAAACATTATGAATCACCTCTAAGGGAACGAGCTATTGATATGTAATCAGCATGGTTTCAGAAAACATCGTTCTTGTGCAACGCAGCTAGCTCTTTATTCGCACGAAGTAATGGCCGCTATCGACAGGGGATCTCAGGTTGATTCCATATTTCTGGATTTCCGGAAAGCTTTTGACACCGTTCCTCACAAGCAACTTCTAATCAAGCTGCGGGCCTATGGAGTATCGTCTCAGTTGTGCGACTAGATTCGTGATTTCCTGTCAGGAAGGTCGCAGTTCGTAGTAATAGACGGCAAATCATCGAGTGAAACTGAAGTGATATCAGGTGTTCCCCAGGGAAGCGTCCTGGGACCTCTGCTGTTCCTGATCTATATAAATGACCTGGATGACAATCTGAGCAGTTCTCTTAGGTTGTTCGCAGATAATGCTGTAATTTACCGTCTAGTAAGGTCATCCGAAGACCAGTATCGGTTGCAAAGCGATTTAGAAAAGATAGCTGTATGGTGTGGCAGGTGGCAGTTGACGCTAAATAACGAAAAGTGTGAGGTGATCCACTTGAGTTCCAAAAGAAATCCGTTGGAATTCGATTACTCCATAAATAGTACAATTCTCAAGGCTGTCAATTAAACTAAGTACCTGGGTGTAAAAATAAAGAACAACTTCAGTTGTAAAGACCACATAGATAATATTGTGGGGAAGGCGCGCCAAAGGTTGCGTTTCATTGGCAGGACACTTAGAAGATGCAACAAGTCCACTAAAGAGACAGCTTACACTACACTCGTTCGTCCTCTGTTAGAATATTGCTGCGCGGTGTGGGATCCTTACCAGGTGGGATTGACGGAGGACATCGAAAGGGTGCAAAAAAGGGCAGCTCGTTTTGTATTATCACGTAATAGGGGAGAGAGTGTGGCAGATATGATACGCGAGTTGGGATGGAAGTCATTAAAGTAAAGACGGTTTTCGTCGCGGCGAGATCTATTTACAAAATTTCAGTCACCAACTTTCTCTTCCGAATGCGAAAATATTTTTTTGAGCCCAACCTACATAGGTAGGAATGAACATCAAAATAAAATAAGAGAAATCAGAGCTCGAACAGAAAGGTTTAGGTGTTCGTTTTTCCCGCGCGCTGTTCGGGAGTGGAATGGTAGAGAGATAGCATGATTGTGGTTAGATGAACCCTCTGCCAAGCACTTATATGTGAATTGCAGAGTAGTTATGTAGATGTAGATGTATATGCCATTTAGAAACATCGCTGCAGCTACGCTATCTGACGGAGTAAAAGTAAAATTTGCGCACGGGGTCAGGGAATTTCAAATAATGTGTACCATAAGTTTCGTATTCGTACTATTGTCGTTGGCTGAGAAATAAAAGTGTGGCGCATTACTTTCTGGGTGACACTCGTATATGAGCAATATTTAATCACAATAATAATAACAGTAATAATAATAATCACGACAGTGTGAATAGCAATGAATATGGTTCAAATGGCTCTGAGCACTATGGGACTTAAGTTCTGAGGTCATCAGTCCCCTAGAACTTAGAACTACTTAAACCTAACTAACGTAAGGACATCACACACATTCATGCCCGGGGCAGGATTCGAACCTGCGACCGTAGCGGTTGCGTGGCTCCAGACTGTAGCGCCTAGAACCGCTCGGCAACCCCGGCCGGCCACCAATGAATATGGCCTTGTCAAAATTGAATTAAGCAGCTCCCTCACTATATTATTATCGAATGTGAGTGATGACATCCCATAGCAACGCGTGAGAACAGTACAGAAGTAATCATTGTGGAGAAGAACAAGAAACAGCAGAGTAACATTAGCTGTTAAATTTGAAGGAAGAAAACAGAAGTAGAAACGGACGAGGAAAGCATAATAGTTTAGACTGTGATAGAGACACTACAGGGTGATCGAAAAGTAGTTTCAAAGAAAATAGGACTTACAATTCGACGACGCGATACGGCACGCCTCACTCCACTCTTCTGGCAGTGCAACGTACTTTCGTGGAGGATATGCAGATTTTTTGTTGATCAAATTCCTGTGTTTGCAGATGAAACCACGCCTTGTCGGTGAAGAAAATATGGTCAACGAATAACCGATGCCGTCAGTGTATTCACAGTACGAACACGATATGCACGAAATTTTAACGTCTACATCGCTTTCTGAGCACTATCGTGCGAAACCTGAGGTCTCCTCAAACGTTTTGGGGACGGTAGCATCACCACAGTCCTCACTTCAACATATGGCCGTCTCCTGGTTCTGCAGTTGATCTGGATTCCCAGTGAATTACTCGGTACTGCCGTATCTGGATGTTTCCCACGAAATGCCTCTACAACACGTGCACGTGAGCAATTCACAAAATACTGTAGAGTAATGGAAAGTCGTTGCTCTTGAGAAAACGACATGTCTGCCAAGCAATGAACCGTGCAATACTCTGACGTCGTGTAACAATTGGCCGTTACATATGCGTCTTCGTTTCTAGTCGATAATATCTGCATCACTACCTTGTGCCGACTGATCGAACGAAGCAGTGCGCTGACACATGTACACGGACCAGTCACATTAATATGACCACCGCCACTGTGCGACGTCAAGGTGCAGTAACCATTCACAGACGGCAAGTGGCAGCACTAACAGTGGAGAGCATATAAAACGTGTCTGGCGAACGAGGAAAACAGTGCAGTCGTTGTGGCAATGCGGCAACGGTGTGGTTTATCTGACGTCCAAAAGGTCAGCGGTCATGGAACTGTCGAGCAACCGGGCGCCGAGATGGATCAAGAGGCTACCAACGGTGTCTTCTCAAGAACCGTTTAGCGAAAATTGCTGCGTATGGGCAAAAGGTGTATATTCAGTGTTCTGAGAGGTGGTCATGTTAAAGTGACTGGGCAGTGTATTTTCCAGTGCGCAACTTATCGATAGCAGTCTTGTTCGCTGTTGGACAGAAAGAAAACTGATGAATTGATAATCACATCGAAACGATGATTCTCACAAATAATAGTATGGAGAAGGTCACGTAATTCTTTTACATATTTAGCTGTCTCAATAATTGTATCAATCGAGATAACAAGGAAGTATTTTTTTAAAAACAAATGAGTACATTGTTTTAATGACATTCAGAAGCTCTTGGAAACACCTGAAAACTGATACAAGTTTTGTTATTTTGGTATTGAAACATTTCGAAAAAATATCTGAAAAATATGCTTAAATTAAAAGAAAAGGCAGTCGGAGATGGTTGTTGAAGAGTAAACACGAGAAGACGGGCTCCCAACCCAGTCTCCGTGGCTATGTTCAGCAAGACAATGGGCCTACAGTACCAAGGTGAAAACTATTTACCCTTGGTCCTATTTTATACAGCGTAGATGCAGAGCTGTAAAAGGAAATATATGATAACTTCTAGCTTATCAGAATGCGCACTGGAAAAGTGTTCTCTTTCATGAAGAGAACAAATTATGTGAAAATAAGTAAACAGTTGAAATTCCAGTTACAACTACGGAGCCCAGCATTCGATTTCTGCGTGGCTGTGTTTACAATGCAAATAACAGATTTCGGCTGGGTTGTATTTCAGTTTTAGCACTTCTCCCGAGTACTTTCGCGAAAAATTTCTATGTCAACTTAAACGGACTTAAATCACTGCAATATACAAGAGCTGTATCATGCTGTTAAAAAATACACTGAAGCGCCAAAGAAACTGGTGTAGGCATGCATTTTCTAGACAGAGATATGTAAACAGCCAGAATACGGTGCTGCGGTACACAGCGCCTATATAAGACGACACGTGTCTGGCGCTGTTGCTATATCGGTTACTGCTGCTTCAATGGCAGCTTGTCAAGATTTAAGTGAGTTTGAACGTGGTGTTATTGTCGAGGCACACACGATGGGACACAGCATCTCCAACGTAGCGATGAAGTGGGGATTTTCCCGTATGACCATTTCAGGAATTTGGTAAAACATCAAATCTCCGACATCGCTACAGCCGGAAAAAATATCATGCAAGAACTTGACCAACGACGACCGAAGGGAATCGTTCAACATGACAAAAGTGTAACACTTCAGCAAATTGTTATAGGCTTCAATTCTGGGCCATCAACAAGTGTCAGCGTGCGTAACATTCAACGAAACACCATCGATATGGGCTCTCGGAGCCGAAGGTCCACTCGCGAACCCTTGATGACTGCACGACACAAACTTTACGCCTCGCCCGGGTCTGTCAACACCGACATTGGACTGTTGATGGCTGGAAACATGTTGCCTGATCGCACGAGTCTCGTTTGAAATTCTATCTAAATGATGGACGTGCACCGGTATGGAGACAACCTCATGAACCCATGGACGCTGCATGTCAGCAGGGGACTGTTCAAGCTGGGGGAGGCTTTGTAATGGTGTGGGGCATGTGCAGTTGATGTGATATGGGACCCCTGATAGGTCTAGATACGACTCTGACAGGTGAGACGTATGTAAGCATCCTGTCTGATCACCTGCATCCATTCACGTCCATTGTGAATTCCGACGGATTTGGCCAATTCCTGCAGGACAATGCGAAACCCCACACGTCTGCTGAATAGCTGCAGAGAGGCTCCAGGAACATTCTTCTGAGCTTAAGCACTTCCGCTGGGCACCAGATTCCCCAGGCATCAACATTACTGAGCATATCTGGTATGTCTTGCAACGTGCTGTTCAGAAGAGATCTCCACCCCCTCGTACTCTTTACGGTTTTATGTACAGCCCTGCAGAATTAATGGTGTCAATTACCTCCAGCACTACTTCAGGCATTAGTCGAGTCCAGGCCACCTCGCCACGTCGCGTTGCGGAACTTTCGCAGACTCTGGAAACCCAGAATCTACTCTGTAGGAATCAACATGGATTCCGGAAACAGCGATCGTGTGAGACCCAACTCGCTTTATTTGTTCATGAGGTCCAAAAAATATAAGATACAGACTCTCAGGTAGACGCCATTTTCCTTGACATCCGGAAGGCCTTCGATACAGTTCCGGACTGTCGCCCCATACAGTAAGAGCCTGCGCAATATCAGACCAGCTGTGTGGCTGGATTGAAGAGTTTTTAGCAAACAGAACACAGCATGTTGTTCTCAATGGAGAGACGTCTACAGACGTTAAAGTGGCCTCTGGCGCGCCACAAGGGAGTGTTATGGGGCCATTGCTTTTCACAATATATATAAATGACCTTGAAGATAGTGTCGGAAGTTCCAGGCGGCTTTTCGCGGATGATGCTGTGGTATACAGAGAAGCCTCAGCATTAGAAAATTGCAACGAAATGCAGGAAGATCTGCAGCGGATAGGCACTTGGTGCAGGGAGTGGCAACTGACCCTTAACGTAGACAAATGTAATGTATTGCGAATAAATAGAAAGAAGTATCCTTTATTGTATGATTATATGATAGCGGAACAAACCCTGGTAGCAGTTACTTCTGTAAAATATCTGGGAGTAATGGGTACAGAAAGATTTGAAGTTGAATGATCATATAAAATTAATTGTTGGTAAGGCGGGTGCCATGTTGAGATTCATTGGGAGAGTCCCTAGAAAATGTAGTCCATCAACAAAGGAGGTGGCTTACAAAACACTCGTTCAACCTATGCCTGAGTATTGCTCATCAGTGTGGGATCCGTACCAGGTCGGGTTGACAGCGGAGATAGAGAAGATCCAAAGAAGAACGGCGCGTTTCGTCACAGGGTTATTTGGTAACCGTGATAGCGTTACGGAGATGTTTAACAAACTCAAGTGGCAGACTCTGCAAGAGAGGCGCTCTGCATCGCGGTGTAGCTTGCTGTCCAGGTTTCGAGTGGGTGCGTTTCTGGATGAGGTATCGAATATATTGGGTGGCTTGCGGAGTATAAATGTAGATGTAGATGTACACGATATTAGGCAGGTGTACCAGTTTTTTAGGCTCTTCAGTGTGTATACAATTTCCTAAGCAAACCACACTTCCTTCAGCATTTCGGTTGATACAAGATTTAAACAGGTTGAGCATGTACGAATCCATGTGTGTACTATTATTTGCCGGAAACCTCGTTTAAATATATTTAACTACAAGGTTAAGAAGGGATATATTTCTACGTAAAAACGGGAAAAATAGTTAAACAACTGGAGTTTTGATAAGGATGTTTAGGGTAACGTTTTTGTTGAAAGTTGGTCAGATGTTTGTTTGTTTGCGACTATAGTAGGTGGATATTGTGGCATGTAATATTGGTAAGAAAATTATTTTACTGGTTTTTATCTAACACCTTCATTTGCAGGTCTGGACAGCTATGCAAAATTAAAACTGAAGTGGATGCAGATCGTGGATAATTTGCAAAACCACAGAACGCTACTTATTTACGGATTAGCATTTCAGCATTTCTTGCCTGGCTGCAGATATACATAAATTGAAAAGATCTCTGAAAGCACATTTAAGTTCACAACACCATGAAATTGTTAAATACTTCCTGAATCATGGAAGACAGATTGCAGAGTGGAAGAGCAAAATTAATTGATGTTCTAGATATCACAACTGAAAGAGTGCGCTAAAACCCTGATGTAAAAAACCGCAGGATTACCTTACAAACGTATATCTCTAGAAAGCATATAGGCCCTATATAACTTTTTCTACTTTTCTGCTTTATTCATTATATATTGGTGTGCAAAATGTGATCACGCATTGTCATATTTAAAAATGAAGACAGGACCAAATGCATCCTTGAGAGACGCAAATGCAGTAAGAGTAAAATGTCACAAAAACGTTGACTGATGATTGCGTCGTGTTCAAAGACTTGAGAGTGTGCGAAAAGTGTAGGGACTGAACCTACGAGGAGTGGAGTCTGCTGATCTTCTCGGATGAGAGCAGACTTAGTCCGCTTAGTGTTTCTAGATGTCACCTCATGTGGAGAGAGGTGGGAATACGTAATGCATCCAGGATCATTGTCTCAGATGATCGTTTTGTGGGTCTGCGTGGGGAGGCAAAATGTTGCAATGGCTCACTGACCTCCAAATCTTCGAAAACGAACTCTCGCCGGTCGACGTTATTGTGACATTGCATTCCTTTCGCTTGCACGTCTTTTCAGTGGTGCATTGTTTCGAAAGACAACGAGAGACAGCGTCGAATTGCGCTGTTGCAATGAGAGGATATTTGGCGATTGCACTGGCCTGCTCGTTCCCCGACTTAAATGCTTACGAGCATGTGTGGGATGCGTTGGGGACACGTATTGTAACTTGTAGACATGAACCAACGACCATCCAGTGGTTGTCAACCAGCTGGTGGAGGAATGAAACGTCCTGTTATTTGGCGGTGGCACGTCATGCGAAAGCTGCTTTTGTCCTTAAGTTTTGCATACCATGCAGTTAGGAGTAAATGTCATTACAATCAAACATTAGAAATATGTCTGTCTGAATATAAAAATTCCGATGTATCTTTGATGTAAGAGAGCCCGTTTCGAATGTCTAAACTCAACAATCGAGGGATAGGTTCGGTGACGAGAGAGGAGATAGTTGTTGAAGTGATGGCACAGCAAGTCGGTTAAGTTGGTTTGCTTCAGTGTTTGGGGAAACGATTAAAACTTTTGAATTAATATGTGTTCTTTTTCAGCGTGAACAATAGAAAGACAGTGATTACTACTAAGTAGTCCGCCCCGATAGCTGAATGGTCAGCGTGACGGACTGCCGTCCTAAGTAGCCTGGGTTCGATTCCCGGCTGGGTCGGGGATTTTCTCCGCTCAGGGACTGGGTGTTGTGTTGTCTTCATCATCATTTCATCCCCATCCGGCGTGCAGGTCGCTCCATGTGGCGTCGAATGTAATAAGACCTGAAACAAGGCGGCCGGACCTGCCCCGTAAGAGGCCTCCCGGCCAATGACCCCAAACGCTCATTTCCATTTCCAATACTAAGTAAACTGCGAACTGTGTGTTGTGCTTTTCTTTCCGTATGAACTCAGACAGTTATGCGCGTGCAATGGACCCGAGTCTGTGGGTTGCTAAGCGATGCGCCTACACGGTAATCAGATCTGAACCATGTTAAGACTGCACTTTGATACGAATAAGGACTGAACTGTGTCGTGCCGCTCTGGAACAGAAACTGTTTCGCAAGTACCATGTAGGACGACATAGTTCAGACAAGTACGCTCCCTAATTACATTAGTGCCGCGTGTTTGAAATTGGCCACGCTATGGAATTGACACCAAGCTTCCAGCGACAGTCGTGACAGTACGGGAGTCTTTATACTACCTGGAACAGACATGTAACGGATCTAGCGACATTATTTTCAACACAGAATCATCAAACACCCCAGCAACACGTGATCGTCGTCGCGCCATCTCGTAATCCTGGTGCAAGGTGAGGTGTAGCCGATGTGTATAATTTTGGAACAGATTGCTAAACTTAATCCGGCTCCCATTTGCAAAATTTGTGCATTATGTGCTTTCTTTTTAAGAATAAAATGTTGTTCCACTTGTAGCCATCAAAAGCAGTGCCTGCCTGGACACTCTTCTGCACGAAAACTGAAATATTAATATCACATGCATTACACCTTTATTAAGTGATGATTTGTAATTAATCGTGATTAGAATGTTATTTTGACTGTATGAAATCTAAAACTGATAATAGTAGTTTTCTTAAATCGACATCACTGTCAATAATTACTGCCGCTATAACAACATACAAATTTTTCTAGTCATTTGTAAAATTGTGCACACACATGCTCCATTTGCTGTTTTTGTCACGTTCCACAGTTTCTAACTTCTGGCGTAACAAATTACTTAAACTGTGAAGTGGACATATCTGAAAACCTCCATTGCTTGGCGTTTTTTGTCCTCATTGGTCAAAAACCGCAGCAATCACTACATTCAAACCTATCAGCTGGTGTACACGTGTTTCATTGTGCTTTACATACAATACTACTCGAGCTGCATCGGTTGGACGCTTCAATGTGCTTTGAGTGAGGGAGGTCAAGGTTTGCGAGTAACGCTGGGCATTCACTGTTGTCCCGTGCTGCAGGAAGTGAATCGGAAGGGGGCCATCTTGGTCAAAGAAGAGCGTCACCATAATGGCAAACGGTTCACCTCGGACGACGACGTCCAGCCGTACGACCGGAACTGGTTAACATCCCAATCCCGGAAATTTTAAGAGACACCCATTCACCACCTTGTGTCACAGTGGGACAAGCGTCTCAACAGCCAGGGTCAATACTTTTAACGTACAGGTACTGGTTTCTGTAATTCTGCCTCGAGCTCGTTTCTTTTTGAACGCCCCTTATATATTTAATGTCAAAGAATGATATTTTTTTAATTTTATTGTTTCTGCTTTTGCGTTCAGGTTAAGTACTGGCCGATTAAGTGAATACCATTTTATTCGTTTTGGGTTGGGCAGTAAATATATACTCATTTATTTCACTACAGACTCCTACTCGTGAAATTGATCACTCTTGACTAACACAGTTTAACACAACAAGATTAGGTGACTACTTGATTACATGGTCATCTACACTATTTAAATTTACTTTGGCCATCATATTGTTGGTAGGATATTTGGTCAAAGTAACATAACAGCGCTAGAGCATGCTTTCTTATTGGATAGATTCAGAATGACAAACGACTATGAAAGTCACAGAAGAAACTGATCTTTCATCAGGTCAAACCTCTAGCCCACAAAGAAGCAGTCGCAACGAAAGAACGACATTAAACGGTGTTGAAAGTGGTCGGGTTTGCACTTCATTCTTCGGATTCATCTTGACGTGAGTTCTTCACACTGTGTTTCATCAAACGAGAAATTGATCACGCTCATAAAGAGGTAAACTGCAAAGGCTGTACCAAGCCTATATCACGCAAATGAGGCTATGTTGAAAAGCACTTTTTGCTTTCAAGCACAGAAACATTTTTTTTTGGTATTTCCCGAACTTATTATCACAAAAATTAGGACCAATTAACTTAATCACTTTTTCTCTAGCGTTACCAGGAGAGAAGATTATGGTTTAATGTCCCTACAACGGCATTGTTCATAGACACGGAGTGCAAGCTCAGATATGATGATGATGAGAGAGGAAATAAGCGATTGCCTTTTCAAAGAAAGGAATTCAGAAACTCGAAGGAACTGTTGGAAACCTGCATTTGAATAGGTTTACTAGTAGTTAGTGCGTTGGGTTCATCATTGAAGCGACAGATCGTACATAAATGTATCAGGAAATAACATATTATTAACTGCTCTGGAAAGACGATGTTGTTTGGAGTGGTTTGTTGATATTCTTTTTTAAAGTCTCACACTATGCATCCAGATGGCCAGAGGACGGCGTGTCACTCTGTCTATCTGTTGCTGTCTGTGCGAACATTTCCATATACTATAGTTTCCTGAAATCAGAGCTATCTGATTACTATTATGGAATCGAACACCATCTAACTGCTGCAGAAGCACAGAAGGAAGAGTTGAAAAGGTACTGTTCGGCACGTATAAACAGGATCTACAAAAGAGCAAGCTTGGCTATACAAGAAACGAAAGAACTAGAGGAACAATTCTGATATAACGGTCAGAAACACAGAATGAAAAAAAATACAAAAATTTCATTGCATTTGCGGATGTCTTGAATAAAAATATGGAGGGGAAAAAGTTTGAGCAGGATGAGAATGTACTTAGTGGGGACATAAACGAAAACAGTTAAATATCTACAAAATAGAGTGAAAATTGTAAAAGTCAAGAAAGACAAGCTAGTGTTAAGAACTCTGTGAGGCAAAGGTTGTGTCTCATGCCTGTTGTTTTAACTGAATATCACAGAAGCAATCTAGTGGAAAAATAGTAACCGAATAGAAGTAAAACTTTTTGAGGAACAGGTATGAATGGTTCAAATGGCTCTGAGCACTATGGGACTTAATGTTTGAGGTCATCAGTCCCCTATAACTAAGAACTACGTAAACCTAACTAAACTAAAGACATCACACACATCCATGCCCGAGTCAGGAATCGAACCTACGACAGTAGCGGTCGCGCGGTTCCAGACTGTAGCACCTAGAACCGTTCGGACACCCCGGCCGGCCGGGTATGAATGATATTGTTGGTAGACGACGTTGTCGTCCGGTTATAATACATACGTAATTTTGTGTTTTTTTGCAAGTTCTCTCTCAGGAATCAGGTATTAGATATATTCTTGTCTTCTCATTCATGATCTTCGCTTGAAAAACAGATAACACTTCGGGTCAACAAACCTGCAACACCATGCAGGCGATGTGCAGCAAGCCCCAAATTGCCATGAAGCATATCACATGCTTCGGTATGCAAATCACTAACATTTCAGTGCAGCCGCACAAGCTAAATAGGAGTAAGGACATCTACATTCTATATATAAAGAGAGGTTGCATAGCGTGTTTCTCGTTTACAAATACGCTTGTTGGTTAGTTGCAATAAGATTGTGTTATGTTTCGAGTATGAACGTCTACGAGCATGTCTCGGAATTCGACAGCGGCCAGACCGTGACATGTGGAGACTGATTTATCGGATAAGATCAATGGGTTCAGGAGGAATGTAGGATCTCAGATCCTCCATGTGACTAGCGCCCGAGACGACAGACGCATTGTTCTTTCGGCTTTGTAGGAGTGTACAGTCATGTCACCTACTGTAAGGCAGTAAACTCGTTGCCTGAAGCAAGACAAGGTTATACGCATAAACAGTGCGACAAAATATGAGTACGAAAAACTGCCAGCGCGGCGACTATTGCTACAGTTTCCCATGACTCAATAGTAAATGGAAGTGCATGGACATTGTGCGCACAACAACACTGGACACGAACGTGGCACTGTGTAATTTTTTGAGACGACTTACTGTTGTGCGTACAGCATCGTGATGTACATATCGATCCATTGAGGCTCCAAGAAGAACGAACGTGCCAGACTGCATTGGTCCTTGTCCTAGGGGCTCAGTCCCTGGCTTGATGGTATGGGAAGCAATAGGATGAACACAGTGATCACCTATGGTTCACTTAGACGGTGATTTGGACATTTCTAAGGGATAATGACCGATGGTTGTGCCCTATCTCCTTGACTTTATCTTTCAACAAGATGAGGCTAAAATGCATTTGCCTCATACGGAGAGTGAGCAACTGAATCCCTGTCCAAGACGTTCTTTACAACTGTCTCCTGTTGAAAATACCAAGTCACTGAATACCAAGAGACTGGCAAGCCACCATTCGCCAGTCATTACAATTAATGAACCCAGGTGCAGAGATGAAACAGCGCAGAATGACACATCCTTAACTGTTATCCTAGCTCATTTCGAATAGAGGCACAACTGGGTTCGATGCATTGCTTCCACAGGAGGTGACAGCCCTATGTACTACATTAAGTGCCGGCCGGAGTGGCCGAGCGGTTCTAGGTGCTACAGTGTGGAACCGCGCCACCCCTACGGTCGCAGGTTCGAATCCTGCCTCGGGCATGGATGTGTGTGATGTCCTTAGGTTAGTTAGGTTTAAGTAGTTCTAAGTTATAGGGGACTGATGACCTCAGAAGTTAGGTCCCATAGTGCTCAGAGCCATTTGAATCATTTTACTACATTAAGTACAATTTCGATATTGGCTAATCTTCTTAGTGTTGGTATTTTAATGGCCAG
The DNA here is from genome assembly GCF_021461385.2 of Schistocerca piceifrons. NCBI lineage: Eukaryota > Metazoa > Arthropoda > Insecta > Orthoptera > Acrididae > Schistocerca > Schistocerca piceifrons. The sequence goes on along the minus strand of NC_060141.1, from coordinate 314,963,347 downwards.
CTGTGTATCTGATACAGGTAGATCAATGAGTACCGGTGCTATTACTGTTAGGAGACACGCATTGAAATAAAGGATAACAAAAAGTTAAACGATAATGCTCAGATTTTACATTTAAAATACTGAAAAATATGTGGCAGAGAGTACTATTTATCGTTCCACATACAGTATTTAACAACAACAGTTGGAGCGTGAGAGGAATGTTCACGTATCTCTCTACGACCTCGGGTTAGTATAATGTTGTTTTGAATGTTTGTGCAGATGCATTATCGATTAGCTTCAGAATATTCGAAGAAGACGCTCTGAGAAAAGAATACTGAAATTTTCAAGGAAGTTTTATTGAGATTTGAGTTGTCTATGTTTCAGTGTCTATCAGATTATTTTTTCAGAATGTCCCCTACATTATTTGAAAATCTGACAATCCACTAACTACTGTGCACGATCTGTTTGATATCATTCAAATCTCTCCGGGTGAGCAGTATTCAACGTGTGTAGTCCAGCAGTCCTATTATAGGACACCGATAATTGTGTTTTATACTGTAAAAGAACACTTTTTGTTTGCACACGCTACAACGTCGCTCTTTCCAATAGTTTGCCAAGAGAGGGGAAGAAAACCAATGTGCACTCCGTGTGCATACCGGGGGGAGTCATTCGAGATGTGGAAAGGGTCCTTCCGGATGCCATGAAGGGTACAGGGTGCACCCATCTGCAGGTGGTCGCTCATGTCGGCACCAATGATGTATGTCGCTATGGATCGGAGGAAATCCTCTCTGGCTTCCGGCGGCTATCTGATTTGGTGAAGACTGCCAGTCTCGCTAGCGGGATGAAAGCAGAGCTCACCATCTGCAGCATCGTCGACAGGACTGACTGCGGACCTTTTGTACAGAGCCGAGTAGAGGGTCTGAATCAGAGGCTGAGACGGTTCTGCGACCGTGTGGGCTGCAGATTCCTCAACTTGCGCCATAGGGTGGTGGGGTTTCGGGTTCCGCTGGATAGGTCAGGAGTCCACTACACGCAACAAGCGGCTACACGGGTAGCAGGGGTTGTGTGGCGTGGGCTGGGCGGTTTTTTAGGTTAGATGGCCTTGGGCAAGTACAGAAAGGGCAACAGCCTCAACGGGTGCAGGGCAAAGTCAGGACATGCGGGGACCAAGCAGCAATCGGTATTGTAATTGTAAACTGTCGAAGCTGCGTTGGCAAAGTACCGGAACTTCAAGCGCTGATAGAAAGCACCGAAGCCGAAATCGTTATAGGTACAGAAAGCTGGTTGAAGCCAGAGATAAATTCTGCCGAAATTTTTACAAAGGTACAGACGGTGTTTAGAAAGGATAGATTGCATGCAACCGGTGGTGGAGTGTTCGTCGCTGTTAGTAGTAGTTTATCCTGTAGTGAAATAGAAGTAGATAGTTCCTGTGAATTATTATGGGTGGAGGTTACACTCAACAACCGAGCTAGGTTAATAATTGGCTCCTTTTACCGACCCCCCGACTCAGCAGCATTAGTGGCAGAACAACTGAGAGAAGATTTGGAATACATTTCACATAAATTTTCTCAGCATGTTATAGTCTTAGGTGGAGATTTCAATTTACCAGATATAGACTGGGACACTCAGATGTTTAGGATGGGTGGTAGGGACAGAGCATCGAGTGACATTATACTGAGTGCACTATCCGAAAATTACCTCGAGCAATTAAACAGAGAACCGACTCGTGGAGATAACATCTTGGACCTACTGATAACAATCTGACCCGAACTTTTCGACTCTGTATGTACAGAACAGGGAATCAGTGATCATAAGGCCGTTGCAGCAGCCCTGAATATGGAAGTTAGTAGGAATATAAAAAGAAAAGGGAGGAAGGTTTATCTGTGTAGCAAGAGTAATAGAAGGCAGATTTCAGACTACCTAACAGATCAAAACGAAAATTTCTGTTCCGACACTGAAAATGTTGAGTGTTTATGGAAAAAGTTCAAGGCAATCGTAAAATGCGTTTTAGACAGGTACGTGCCGAGTAAAACTGTGAGGGACGGGAAAAACCCACCGAGGTACAACAACAAAATTAGGAAACTACTGCGAAAGCAAAGAGAGCTTCACTCTAAGTTTAAACGCAGCCAAAACCTCTCAGACAAACAGAAGCTAAACGATGTCAAAGTTAGCGTAAGGAGGGCTATGCGTGAAGCGTTCAGTGAATTCGAAAGTAAAATTCTATGTACCGACTTGACAGAAAATCCTAGGAAGTTCTGGTCTTACGTTAAATCAGTAAGTGGCTCGAAACAGCATATCCGGACACTCCGGGATGATGATGGCATTGAAACAGAGGATGACACGCGTAAAGCTGAAATACTAAACACCTTTTTCCAAAGCTGTTTCACAGAGGAAGACCGCACTGCAGTTCCTTCTCTAAATCCTCGCACAAACGAAAAAATGGCTGACATCGAAATAAGTGTCCAAGGAATAGAAAAGCAACTGGAATCACTCAACAGAGCAAGGTCCACTGGAACTGACGGGATACCAATTCGATTCTACACAGAGTACGAGAAAGAACTTGCCCCCCTTCTAACAGCCGTGTACCGCAAGTCTCTAGAGGAACGGAAGGTTCCAAATGATTGGAAAAGAGCACAGATAGTCCCAGTCTTCAAGAAGGGTCGTCGAGCAGATGCGCAAAACTATAGACCTATATAGGTACTTGGTGCAGGGAGTGGCAACTGACCCTTAACATAGACAAATGTAATGTATTGTGAATACATAGAAAGAAGGATCCTTTATTGTATGATTATATATAGCGGAACAAACCCTGGTAGCAGTTACTTCTGTAAAATATCTGGGAGTAATGGGTACAGAAAGATTTGAAGTGGAATGATCATATAAAATTAATTGTTGGTAAGGCGGGTGCCAGGTCGAGATTCATTGGGAGAGTCCTTAGAAAATGTAGTCCATCAACAAAGGAGGTGGCTTACAAAACACTCGTTCAACCTATACCTGAGTATAGCTCATCAGTGTGGGATCCGTACCAGGTCGGGTTGACAGAGGAGATAGAGAAGATCCAAAGAAGAACGGCGCGTTTCGTCACAGGGTTATTTGGTAACCGTGATAGCGTTACGGAGATGTTTAACAATCTCAAGTGGCAGACTCTGCAAGAGAGGCGCTCTGCATCGCGGTGTAGCTTGCTCGCCAGGTTTCGAGAGGGTGCGTTTCTGGATGAGGTATCGAATATATTGCTTCCCCCTACTTATACCTCCCGAGGAGATCACGAATGTAAAATTAGAGAGATTAGAGCGCGCACGGAGGCTTTCAGACAGTCGTTCTTCCCGCGAACCATACGCGACTGGAACAGGAAAGGGAGGTAATGACAGTGGCACGCAAAGTGCCCTCCGCCACACACCGTTGGGTGGCTTGCGGAGTATAAATGTAGATGGAGATGTAGATATCTACATAGTAATGCTACATTTACTCATTTTACGTGAACTGCTTATGGATGATTACGAGGACTCTAATGCGTGGGGAAATTTCGAGGAGCACATTAGCCAGTGGTAGATGTCAAACATAGCTAGTGCACTAAATACTCTGTTCTCTTTTATTTACTGTTACAACGTTCTGATGGTGACTTACATATCTGTGTTTACGGTGCTATACTCTCCATTTCTACACCGAGCCCTTCAAGTAGCATTTGCATATTCCACTATGTAATTTCTACATAAATTTTGTTGTTGTTATCCTCGTTCTATAAGAAAGAGAGATTCCTTACCACATGGTGTAATAACCCTTATTTCAAGATTTTACTGAGTGGCACGCCGGCAAACCACACAAATCCTGCGTGTCACATTACACGAACAGCAAAAGTGATCACCAAATCAATTGCAGTCTTGACAAACAGCCAGGGCCGGCCGCGGTGGTCTAGTGGTTCCAGGCGCGCAGTCCGGAACCGCGCGACTGCTACGGTCGCAGGTTCGAATCCTGCCTCGGGCATGGATGTGTGTGATGTCCTTAGGTTAGTTAGGTTTAAATAGTTCTAAGTTCTAGGGGACTGATGACCACAGTAGTTAAGTCCCATAGTGCTCAGAGCCAAACAGCCAGGTGAACTACTCGTAATTGATCCGTGATTTATTTTCAAAGAATATTCTTAAGAATTTATTTTATTTACTACTGATACATCAGGAACATTAACACATTTAATCACACTATACAAGAATGGAAGTTGTTGCTAGGGAGTAATTGATGAAATCATAAGCAAATTCCTTTTAACAAATGGAAATTTTTTTCACTGTCATAGTGCCTAAAAGCATTTTTAAAAGAAGCAGATTTAAAATTATAGTCAGAAAGCACCCTCTACGTATCAAGTTACAATTTATTCAGAGGCAGAACGAAATAAGTTTTGACTGTAAGAGCTTTCGGGCAGAGAACCTTCCCGCTCCCTTTTGACACGGCCGTAGTTACGACCGCTCACAACAGCATCTGAAAGACTACACTGGTGCAGATCTGCAACACACCAGATTACTTTAAACTAAAAGTTTTAACAATTTACACAAGCACACAAATTATGCACCCCTGTAGGACGGATGGAAATGGTACAAAAAACTAAAATTAAAATATTAACTTTGCCACCGAAGGTGCAACTTGGTTTTATCTTCTAAGAAAAGTCTTACTGTGAAAGGGTGGTAACTTTATATACTGAAATGATCATTTGAACAAAGGCCCATGAAATAAAATTCTACAAGATTGGCCAAACAAGTTAAGATGCTCTACAGTACACAGATACCGCCTCTCAAGATGATAGGCAAGATAAAAACATATTTCAGGAATTAGGCCGTTACACTCCAAGCAATAATTTCGTTAACACACAAAATCCGACAAACATAACTGAGGCAGCTCCGAACGACAGACAGACACTAACTGCCTAACAAATGCGGACGAGAGACAGACGAGCAAGCTGGGGACGAGATACTGACCAAGAAAACAAGTAGAATTTAACAAGAGTAAATCACACAACGTATCACCAATCACTTAACTTCTAATAAACTGCGATTTCTCTAGTAGACCTGGCGCAGCACCCCCCAATCGCTCTCCCGAACCGTCCGCTGCCAGCCGCTTCAGCGGACGCAGGAAGGCGCGCCTCCAGTCTCACGGCGTCGCAGCTTGCACCGGCCAGACTGATGTCGTGGGTTGACCCCTGTTGCTCTCGTGTCGACCGCGAAGCCACAACCCCTCGCTATACGGGGCGGCCCACTGGACTCACGTGGTGACCTCACATGCGCCGACGCTCAAGACGGACAAGTCATCTTGTGTCTCAGAGCGCGACCGACCAACCGATCGATCCAACCGCCAATGACCATTGCCTGACCAAACTCGAGCAGACTGGCGGTCTAACGCGCAGACTCAGATGCAGGAACTAAGCCCCGACCTGGCGACCACTCGCTGAGTTCTCTTACTGGCGGAGTGGAAAGACTCTCATTTTGCCGGCTTTAAAGGTTGATCCGAACGACAGACATACTAGCACTCCGACCTACAGACAGACACTAACTGCCTAACAAATGCGGACGAGAGACAGACTAGCAAGCTGGGGACGAGAGACTGACCCCAGACTGACTCCGAGTAGCTCAGACAGACTCTCCGACTGACTAACTGGCGAGCTCATAGCGCCCCTTAAATGCACGTGAACAGGCAACCTTTCCCCTTTCCCACCAGAGGGAGACTCCAAAGCTGCGATTGCCACAGCGGCGCCACCTCCAGAAACGGAGGGCGACTGTTTCACACTACGCGAGGCGGCGCGCTCTTCAAAACAGCAATTTTTACCACCGCTTAACAGCAATTTTTACCACGGCTCAGTAATATACGCACTGTTCCCATACAGGCAGTTGACGTCAAAGTGTATAAAATCCAGAACAAGGCGTTCCACCGACCAGGGTCGCACGATACAGTCCAGTAAACATGAAGGTGACTCGTTATACGATCCTAGGCGACCAAGTACCTAAAATCCACTCCCGCACCCACGCCACAAGTGCTCGCCGCAGGTCGCCATGTTTTTAATCGGTACTGCTGCCTACTTTTGGTGCGTGGCCGAGCCGTCATTCTACGACGGCCTCCGGCCGTTCCGAACACTGTCCACGTATATCCCCATCCACTCTCCGTGTGTGCCCTTTAGCCTCCACGGCGTCGCTCTCGGTCAAAGAAAACTACTCCTGTCGGGAACCAGGACCGATATGAGCCCGCTCGTTTATCAGTGATCATGGAATGTTTTCAGGTTAAGTATTTTAGATTGTTCAAATTCTAATAAAATGATCTGGTATTTTGTATGTATATCCGCTCAACCTCCTCCATAAGAAAATGTAGACATGTTACGACACACTATAATGACGACGAGGATATCTCCACTGCGTTTTATTTCGTCTACTACTACAATGGCGACGATGAGATGAGATGTACACGTTATTCCAGTGCACTGCCTTCCGACCTGGCTTGTTTTAGCGCCATAAATATTATATTTCTTCTGTGTAGCATTAAGTGTTTAACCATTCGTGTCCCCCCCCCCCTCCCCCGAGAACTGTCGCGTACCGAAGTTGTTCACTTTCAGGTTGAGCAGATGGAACCACTACTGCTCAGTGAACACGAAAGCACCGTCGCAATAAGCAGCTCCGCAACCGATTGCTGCTCCCACGTTTCACCAGTTTAACAGCACATAAGAGGACTGGTCGGAATACCGCGCCCAACTAGAAGTAGACTTCACAGCATGCAACACTAAAGGTACGACAATCGTTGATTTCTTTTTCTTTTTGCTCAATAGTGGAACTTAAGTGTACCACGCACGCACAAAATTATTCTCCAACTCTTGTCCTGAAGATGCTGATTGTAGGGAACTGGTTCGTAAACTCTACAAGCACTTTGAGACAGATTTACGTCGCTGTGGAGCGATTTAAATTTTTTTGTCTAGAGAAGCAGCTGTGATTAAAACAGTGGATTATTGAGCTCAAAGGGCTAACAAGACATTGCAGGCTGAAGAGTTCTTGCGGAATAGGTCGGCATCAACAAAGGCTCGCCCTTCTGTTTCGTACAAAGCTTCTGCTGTAATCCACAGACAGAAGAACAAACTTTTTGTCTTATTAAGAATGGCTCAAAATAAATTAAATTTGAGTTATACACAGGTGCGACCCTTTCCGTAATCAATAAAGACACCTATGAAATTATTAGTAGCCCACAGCTACGAAAGCCTACTTGGTATTTGCGGTTTTCCAGCTGCTCTTTGTGGCATTACAAAGTGTGTTACACTTCATTTTCTACTCTACTGGCCATTAAAATTGCTACACCACGAAGATGACGTGCTACAGACGCGAAATGTAACCGACAGGAACAAGATGCTGTGATATGCAAATGATTAGCTTTTCAGATCATTCACACAAGGCTGGCGCCGGCGGCGACACCTACAATGTGCTGACATGAGGAAAGTTTCCAACCGATTTCTCATACACAAACAGCAGTTAACCGACGTTGCCTGGTGAAACGTTGTTGTGATGCCTCGTGTAAGGAGGAGAAACGCGTACCATCACGTTTACGACCTTGATAAAGGTCGGATTTTAGCGTATCACGATTGCGGTTTATCGTATGGCGACATTGCTGCTCGCGTTTGTCGAGATCCAATGACTGTTGGCAGAATACGGAAACGGTGGGTTCAGGATGGAAATACGGAACGCCGTGCTGGATCCCAACGGCCTCGTATCACTAGCAGTCGAGATGACAGGTATCTTATCCACATGGCTGTAACGGATCGTGCAGCCACGTCTCGATCCCTGAGTCAACAGAAGGGGGCGTTTGCGAGACAACAAACATCTGCACGAACAGTTCGACGACGTTTGCAGCAGCATGGACTATCAGCTCGGAGACCATGGCTGCGGTTACCCTTGACGCTGCATCACAGAGAGGGGCGCTTACGATGGTGTACTCAAAGACGAACCTGGGTGCACGAAACGCAAAACGTCATTGTTTCGGATGAATCCAGGTTCTGTTTACAGCATCATGATGGTTGCATCCGTGTTTGGAGACATCGCGGTGAACGCACATTGGAATCGTGTATCGCCGTACTGGCTTATCACCCGGCGTGATGGTAGGGGTGCTATTGGTTACACGTCTCGGTTACCTCTTGTTCGCTTTGACGGCACTTTGACCAGTGGACGTTACATTTCAGATGTGTTACGACCCGTGGCTCTACTCTTCATTCGATCCCTGCGAAACCCTACACTTCAGCAGGATAATGCACGACCGCATGTTGCAGGTCCTGTACGGGCCTTTCTGGATACAGAAAATGTTCGACGGCTCCCCTGGCCAGCACATTCTCCCGATCTCTCACCAATTGAAAACGTCTGGTCAATGGTGGCCGAGCAACTGGCTCGTCACAATACGCCAGTCACTACTCTTGATGAACTGTGGTATCGTGTTGAAGCTGCATGGGCAGCTTTACCTGTACACGTCATCGAAGCTCTGTTTGACTCAGTGCCCAGGCGTATCAAGGCTGTTATTACGGCCAGAGGTGGTTGTTCTGGGTACTGATTGCTCAGGATCTATGCACCCACATTCCTTGAAAATGTAATCAAATGTCAGTTATAGTATAACATATTTGTCCAATGAATACCCGTTTATCATCTGCATTTCTTCTTGGTGTAGCAGTTTTAATGGCGAGTAGTGTACAAAGACAATGCACAACCCCTGTTTAATCGTACTAGAGAGGTCCCCATGCTATACGTGATCAGGTTACTCAGGAGCTGCAGTAATGAACGACAAGTCTGTGGATGTCGTCCTTGGTCGTACTCAAAAAGCCATCAGAACGTTCATGTGTCGGTGCTGATTTCAGAGCCACGGGAACTCTGCAGTCTGTCATGAGTTAATTTTCTATGCCACGACTGGAGAATATGTATTTGTGGTCTTAAGTTCTATTTGATTACAGTTCCAAGCCTGTTCCACGGCGGACAGCACAAAAAGTGGTACTTTGGGCTGTGTTATTGTCTAACTATCGATAATGGTCGTTGTACAGGGCCACTGCACAACATTTGAACACCGTCTAGTCTCGGTTACCGGGTAGTACCGACACAGCTTTTGATTCGTCTGAGGAATTATGTTATCAAATTGATACTCGATATTTTTAAATTCTTCAAACTTTTTCTCTTAATTTTCGGTGTATTGCTGCAGCAATTTTTTCTAACTCAGTTCTGTCGGTAGTTTTGCAATACATGGACCCTGAGTGGCCATATAGCTTGAAAGAAATTCCCCACCCAGTGGCGCCTCAATATTTATCTCATCGTCAGGTGCTATCCACAAGATCAGGTGTTCTGCCTATGCATACAAATAACGACGATCAAGGTGTTGAGAGTCGTTATTCCCTCCAGTCGGAAGTTTTGTCCTTGTCACATCAAGGTCACTGGGGCACAGATAGCAGAAAGCAACTCGAACGACGTCATTGTACTTGGAATGGCATGGACGCCCAAATTCAGCAAATGACCTCTGACTGCAATATTTGGGCGGAGAATCAATTCATTCCCGCTTGTTTTTGTTTGTTTCAATGGTGACGTCCACCCTGCGGAAATGTGTACACATTGATTTTTCGGGTTGAGTCTGGAACACGCGATGGTTGCTGGTTGTGGATGCATACAGTAATTTCTGATTGTAGTCCCCATGACGCCCACTACTACTGCTCGTAATGTGTCGCCCTTGTCTTCCAAATTTTGTCTCTACGTCTTCTTGAGGTAACTGTGTCGGATATCAGTCCACAATTCACGCCCGTCGATTTTCAAGAACGTTTTTCCATCAAAGACACCCTCCATGTAACAACTGCTGCTTTCCACCGTCAGTCTAATAGTGAATCTGAACGGTTCGTTCAGACGTTCAGAAGTCACATGGAGAACCTACGTTCCTCCCACACACGGGAGCGAGCCGTAAATATTTTTCTTTCCTCCTACCACTCCTCGCCACCTGACGGGAAGTCGCCGGCAGAATCATAACTCAGTCGTACTCGACGCACCTTCTGCGGCCGACGCGGGAACGGTTAGTTCCACCGGGTCACACAGTTTCAGCTGCACGACCAAGTGCCATTTAAATTTTTTAGGAGCAAGGTGTCATCACACAGGTGTTGTGTTGTTCGTTTTACTTCGCCCACGGTTCCTCTGCGCTGTGTCGGTGTCACCAGAACCAGCTGCGGCCCTCTTTATGTCTGCGATTCTGCCGCAGAGCTTTCGCCCACAGGCCCAGCACATCGCTGGAGTTCACAACAGCAGCTATCTCCGCCCCTGAAACAGTCGTGGTCTTCGCCGTCGGTAGTTCCCGATGAAGACCGATGTCGCACCAACGCCGCAGCCACCGTCGTCGAAGTTGCCGACGTCGTGGCCAGTCCTGTATGCTTAACCGACGTCCATGTGGGCACCGCCACCGGACAGCCGTCACGACGCCGCTGGGGTTCAGCCTGCTGTCCTCCCAACCACAGCGTCTGCGTCCTGGATGCGGGCGTACGCAGTATGACTTGTATTTCGACCGGTGTTCCAGGTCACTCGTAACGTGGGTACTGGAGTGCGGACAGAGAGCTGGCGTCGGCTGCCGATGTGGCCGTTGTCTACTCATTTGGGCCGCAGTCCGCATTCAGGCCTCCATCCCTCCGCCCCGCCGTCGTTACGTGCTCCTTCATTACACGACGATGATGCGGAGGTTTGAGGAGCGGGGGGAAGGGGGGGGGGGTAGATGCGATGTCCTCCGAAGAGTGAGGTCCCAGGCTGCAGTTGGTACCGTACAACGGCACCACAAACTAAATACAGTCTTTGCCAGACACCATAACGTTTGAGAGAGTTCAGCGCAGACACGCCCTCAAGAACTTTTACACGGCGCCACTGCCCGAAGCTTGATTACGCTAGAGTGCAGCGCTGTTCATTCCCACTCTGTAATCATCGCCTAAGACGACAGCATCGTCTTAGTTCTGTTGTTATAGTCAATTGTGCTCTGAGATGCCGGCCATGGTGGCGAGCGGTTCTAGGCGCCTCAGTCCGGAACCGCGCGACTGCTACGGTCGCAGGTTTGAATTCTTCCTCGGGCATGGATGTTTGTGATGTCCTTAGGTTAGTTAGGTTTAAGTAGTTCTAAGTTCTAGGGGACTGATGACCTCAGATGTTAAGACCCATAGTGCTCAGAGCCATTTGAACCACTTTTTTTGCTCTGAGATGTGGCTGTCATAATCTACTATAGCAAGTTACAACAGTTACAGTTTCAATGACAGTAATACATACGTTGTGTCATTCCTGAGTACACGTATTGTTTCCTAGTTAAGTATTTCAGATTGTTCTAATATTACTAAAGCGATCTAATATTCAGTCGGCTCGATATCCTCCAGATGTAAATCTAGGGTTGCTGCGACACATTGCAGCAAGACTGATAAAGTAGAGAAAAATATTCAGATGTACAGATTCGGCAACCACGGTTTCATTCTACATGGATCTTTTAACATTAGCAGATTATTATCGTATAAGGAAGTTTTTTCTTCGAGTTTCTGGAAATATAATCTTGGTACGGCCATACTGCATAATCGAGAACTTTAATAAGATGAATTCTGTGTCTGCAGGTAAATGCTCGTAAATCGCAGTTGTTGTATGTAACACCGAAAATGCAGATAAAATACTTTCTGTACCATCCAAAATTTTTCGCCGTTTAATATCCGTTGATAACTTGTAATATACTGCAAATTCTGAATCTGTATGCTTTAGTACAGAAGTTATATTTCACATGCAATGGCTGTAATAGTGTATTTATTTGTGAACACATGTAATTACGTGTATTATAATGTAAATATTGTAAATTGCTGAGTAATCGCCGAGGAACTTTGTTTAAATGTATAGATGGCAACGAAAAAATGGAAGTAGCTGTGCCGTTGTTTTTCTTTGCTAATGGAGTGTGTCTGTCGCGCTGCGGGCAGAGAGATTCAAAATGGTTCAAATGACTCTGAGCACTATAGGACTTAACATCGGAGGTCATAAATCCCCTAGAACTTAGAATTACTTAAACTTAACTAACCTAAAGACATCACACACATCCATGCCCGAGGCAGGATTCGAACCTTCAACCGTAGCAGTCGCGCGGTTCCAGACTGAAGCGCCTAGAACCGCTCGGCTACAACGGCCGATAGCAGCGGCAGAGAGAAGACAGCAAGTTGAGTCTTGAAAGAGTGCGTAAGTGTTTGTTGGGCGCCCCTGCAGACGCTGTGTGCTGCTATGATCGAGCCAATGTAGGCGCACCTACTTTATTAACCAGCGAGTATTGACAGCATGGTCGGAATGGACCTGCTGAGTAAGCTGCAATTCTAACTATTGCCTGTCCCATAGTTATCCGTGGCCGTGGAAACGACGTGTGGTTATCAACCAGTAGCAGCGTTAGCAGCAGCAACTCAGCATTGTCGTCGGCTACATTCATCGTCGTCCGAACGGCTACAACGTAGTAAGGCTGCTAACTGAGAGTTTAATTAATATTGTACAAGTAGTACTCAGTGTCATTTCTTTAACAAACTTTAATGACTAACTTTCTTGAATAATAACCTACAATAGTTAAAACTTGTAGGGCACCTGTGTTGCCATTGTCCTGAGGTTATTACCAAGCAGGATGCCTTTCCTTTCCATGCAATCACCGAGTATCGTAAAAACAAGAAAATTGATTAACTATTTACCGCCAGTTTTGTTTGTTTGCTAACAACCAATTTCATTCTAAATTTTTCTGCGTCAGTAATATTCATTCTTGTATCACTTAGCTAATTTGCCGTTTTGAGTATTAACTATACTCACTTAAAGTATCGTAAAGTAACGTAAAATTTCACTAGAAAAATTAATAAGATACATCACAAATTAATAGGGCGCATTTCATTTATTCTCTATTTAGATTGCTACGGTCGCAGGTTCGAATCCTGCCTCGGGCATGGATGTGTGTGATGTCCTTAGGTTAGTTAGGTTTAAGTAGTTCTAAGTTCTAGGGGACTGATAACCACAGCAGTTGAGTCCCATAGTGCTCAGAGCCTTTTGAACCATTTGAACCTCTATTTAGATTAGCAAGTGATAACTGCTGGCTTGGCAGGTATTCTGTTGTGCTTATGTTAAAAGTAAATCAGTTGCTCTTTTGCTTAAAGTAAATTCGATTCAATCTTTCAGTAATTAAAAGTAAATTGTTTGCCTTTTTCCAAATTTTGCATTAAGTTACGCTGATGTTACCTTTCTTTTTAGTAATAAAGTTTCAGTTACAATCAGACCTTTATTTAACCGGCAACTCCATTTACATTTGCTTTCGAAATTTAGTATTTCGGAATAAGTAACGGAAAACTCAGTGCTTTCTGATTCATTTATTTTCTCGTGAACTGTTGTGTTGTGGAAAAGCGTTACTACCTTCTGGTGCCACGACAGTGATTGATTGCTTTATTTTCTTTGCCATTACCTTTCTTAGGATTCCGGGTACTCATTGCTCTAGTGGGATGGCGATCTTTTAAGTATCCCGTTTTTGCTGATCAGTATTTTTTGTATTAAATATTATGTGGTACCCTTTTCCCTCTTGTGTGGTTCGTGAGTGATTGCACTAATTTCTACCCATTTCAAAATTATTTCCCGTATTTAGATTAGGTTTAGAATAGGTTCTTCGTTCAGAAGGGTCCGTAGTACACTTTCCTCCTACTAACCGGTAATATTTTCCTTCGGTAACGATAGGATAACTCACTCTAAAATTTCATTAGGGATAAACGATCACAGTCTTTTATATCGCATTATAGTAGGCCGATTGGGAAGGGAGATGTTACAAGCACAGGGAGGAAAGGTAAGTCACCTGTTGTCATAACGTGTTTTACGAGTACGTTGATAACAGCTGTAACTCTCTCTGCCACGGCGAGTTTAGGGTTACAGAAGAAGTTTTACAAGAAAAATTCATTACGGCCTGCTTCGTAGTGGTAACATCGTCTGTGAGATTTGCACCACTACTTTAATCGTTTTGGGGGTTATTCGTTGGAGCTGATACATGTGGATCTTGAGGACAGCCGAGGCCTGAATTTTCGTTATGTCAATCATTCAGAGATGTAGCTCAGTCGATGGGACAGTTGTTATTTTAGAAAACAGATCTGTTTCAGTTGCAATTCTCGTTGAGTTAACAGATACGAACAACAAAATGGTTTTGCAGCTGGTCAGTTAAACTTCTCTGACCGAATGGATCAATTTTAGCGTAATTAAAACAATAGCAGGGTGTCATGGAACTTTCTCCAACCCTTGCAACTATTTGTTATGGAGTCTACGATTCACTTCATGACGGTACAGGTGGGAACGTGATTCCTTCATGGCCGTTTTCAAGGTCTGTTCACCAATTGCACCCAGGAAAATTCGTGGGTGGGGGGTGGTGGTGGTGGGAAGTTAACAAAATTTCTCTGGTGTGTAATTCTGTTCCAAATGTTGATGTCATGATCTCCTTTCGGGTTTCTTTCTTCTTTGTTCCTCTATCCGAGATTGTGATCAGTTGCTAACAAAAATGGTTCAAAGCACTATGGGACTTAACATCTATGGTCATCAGTCCCCTAGAACTTAGAACTACTTAAACCTAACTAACCTAAGGACATCACACAACACCCAGCCATCACGAGGCAGAGAAAATCCCTGACCCCGCCGGGAATCGAACCCGGGAACCCGGGCGTGGGAAGCGAGAACACTACCGCACGACCACGAGATGCGGGCAGTTGCTAATAACATCGCCATCGACGGAATGCTAAACTCTACTCTTTCTTCGTTTCTTTTTTTCTCTTAAGTAACCAGTCTCTTTTTCCATATAGACAAGTGGGTTTTCAGTCACGTTAATGCAAACAGCAAATTAGTTACTCAATACATTATACCTCCACTGCCTAATCCTTTGAAAACCAGTCTATAATATCCAGAATGCTCTTCAATGCGCTACCTCCTTTCACATCATCTGATGGTATCTGAAATTGCTATTAGTTTTTACGCATCAGGCCCAAATTTTTTGTCGAAGGGACCTTTCCTCCAATCCAGTAGTTTCCTTAATCATTTACTTTACCTAATTGCATGAAATTAGTTTCAAATATGGAGCGTGGATTTATTAATCGTTTCTTTTCATTTTTATTTCCGCTTTGATTTGTTATTACATTTCTAACACCATCACTTTCAATTAAAAGACAAGTCCAAGAGAAAATGAACTACAATTTTACGGTATAATGATAATTTTTACTTACGGACCGTCTGACAGCAACTGAATAAAACACAATTTTTGTGCCATACGCGTTTCGCCTTTATTTTCTGCGAGGCATCATCAGTATATTAAGCTCCTTTTGCATTTTTGGTGTTATTCTTATTCTTGTGAATGCCAATTTGCAGTTTTTTCCCACATTCCACAGCACTATGAACTGAACGCTTGTTTCAATGCCATGTTTTGGTTTCTGTTGCCGACTGTCAAAAATCTGTCGACAACAGAAGCCATAACATTGCATTGAAACAAGCGTTCAGTTCATAGTGCTGTGGAATGTGGGAAAAACCGCAAATTGGCATTGATAAGAAGAAGAACAACACCAAAAATGCAACAGGAGCGTAATATGTAAGAAATTGTTCACGCAACCTGCCACTGATGATGCCTTGCAGAAAATAAAGGCGAAACGCGTATGGCACCAAAATTGTGTTTTATTCAGTTGCTGTCAGACGGTCCATAAGTAAAAATTATCAATATACCGTAATATTACACGCAACTGAGGAAGACAGGACTACAAAAGTTGAAGATAACTACAATTTTGCCGGTAGCCCCGTAACAACTGCGCCACAATTACGTTTATTTTGTGATACTATAGAATGATCTGTGTTCGTCAGCAATTCAGGCTATGTTCTAGTTGTTCTATGAACTCTTCTTTCCGTAAAGTTGGTTTCGTCGTTGTTCATTTGACAAATTTTGAAAACAAATGCGACTAATTTCGTTTGAAATCCGTGGATAATACTATGGGTAGGACCTTGGAAAAATATATATGTAGCAATTAATTTAATGTGCGTTTGTAGTTACATGTCTGCATTCCTGGTGCATAGAGAAATACCCGCGCTACAATACCGAAGCCAAAATAAAGTGACACAGACAATTGACAAATTCATACATCATGCGGAAACTCGTTTTCTGCAAGAATCCTTTTTGAGCTCTTGGAAGTGTACGGAAATAATGCGCCATCATATGACACAGTGCTTAGACGATGGCGCAGGCTCTTCCAGAGCACTCAAAGACGGAACGCTGCCAAGACAAAGCGTTGTGGGAAGTCGTCCAAGACGGAGTTTTTACTACACGTCAACGTCCTAGCTCATTTAGCACAGGAGACAGTCGCACATTCCGTTTCTTTGTGCTATCAAATTTTACACCCCCTTCTGTACTGTTATGACATGACGAAGTGACACTTCTCTTTCCTTGGATGAGGAAACTATTGCGTAACAGGCATTTCAAAAAGACGTTGTGAGGTAGTTTTCGAGGTGGAGGGTTTCCTCGACTGACTTTTTTAACCAAGGTCTCCTCCAAGTCATCAATGATGGATACATATATAGAGGAGGACTAACACCACCACCAACACCACCACCATCACCACCTTGTTTCATGGTCATAGGTTGTTTTTTTCGATTTTATGACTATCCCCTTGTACATTGCCATATATCTACTCTCTTATCTTTCGGTTAAATTAATTCTGTTACGACACGGACTCTTCGTATCACAACAGTTATATAATTCATTGCTGACGCCTATTGGTCAGAATTCTTTACAGTTCGCACTTTAGTAGTATTATATTGATTTATAAATACACTTACAAAAATCAGTATACTGATAATGTAATCGAAACTTGAGGCAGAACATTGGAACTTTAATGTAACCACTAGACATAAGAGGGAGACGACTCCACATGTGTGTAATTTAATACAGTAAAGACGAAATATTCTAGAGGAACGGTATGAAGACGAAGCTACCATTTCTCCTACATATGAGAAATAATATGGCAGCACGAGGCATATTGGAAAATGGTGGCAAGGAAGCACTGTAAGCCATTTGGAGGAAATGTAACAACTCCTACACCTATACCACGTAAAGTGGAATTGACAGACATTTAAATGAGCTGCCTGGACTAATGCAACAGTTTCGTGTAGACGTCTATTAGCTTATGAACAGCGATGTAACGCAAGGATTTTTAACAAAAGAGAGATGTGTGACCACTTAACGTTTAACCACGACATCCGTGTGCAAGAAGAAGAGTACCAAGAAGAAATAATGTTACTGCAAACAGCGACAAGACTGTTTAATGTAGAGCAGTTCCAACTCTAGAATAAAGATATACAAAATGTTTACAAATTAGTTATACAAAAGTAACTTTTAACTGTGAAAAGGGTAAATAACTTACAGAAATGTTTCATAGTGCACTGACCGGATAAGGATGCACTGTTTAACAGTGATACTGTCTCCCCACACTAGTTACCGGAAACATAATCTCTATATACATCTTAACTAGATCCGTTGTTACCTTAATCCTAGACATATGATAAAAAAGTGACATACTCGCTTCAATTATCGGCACTACGTGCTCTACCCCTCTGGAAACTCTCCCTCTGCCTGCTTCAGACTCCATCTGAATTTTTCTGGTGACATCAACGTCACACTCACCTGCCCATGCAATGCGTGATGTACTGCCTCTTGCAATTCATCCATCCTCACTCGTGCATCACCAATGCTGTTAACCGGTTCCCGCAGCAATTTAGCCATTTCCAACTTCCTTTCCACTATATCCAATCGCGTTTGTACCTGTTCCCAATCTGTATTTAATAATTTCTGTGTTTGTTCTGTATATGCTCGTAACCCTGTAGCCATCCCACGCACCATGCATGTCACATTCAACAACTCTGTACCTAATCCCTGTATCTCTGTTGTGTGTATATCCACTAACTTCCCTATGCTTTCCTCCCTATCACGAATAACTGTTAAAGAATTGTTCAAACCCTCAATATCGTCTCTATCTGCTGTTCCAAAAACTGTTTTCAGCAACTTCCCACCTGCATTCAACTAACCCCTCTTTACTGTCTTCTCCTCCCTGGAATCATGCTCACGACTTGGAGCAGTTGTTCCCTTGTTTCCTTACATGACCTATCCAAAGCCTCGTACTCTTCTAGCACGTCTCGTAATATTCCGTTCTTAGATGCAACCATTTCCACACTCGATACCACCTCCTGTAGCTGCCGCATCTCGTTCCTTACCTGCAGGATGTTGAGTGCCAGCCGAAGCGTCCACTCGTGACTCACGAGGACCACACCCGGTTGTTTCCCAAACAACACCCCACTTCGCAACGGCATATCCCGTACCTGGCCAGCTGCCAGAGAACTACGCCCCATACTATCCACTTGTACCCCATCCTGCGTCACCTACAGAAAGGAGAGAGAAGGAAAAATCTCTCATCACTACCCCTTAATACCAATAAAATAACTCTAGTTCGCGCACAAAAATAATACACACATGATAATTACTGCTTACTACACATCCCTTGAACATAACTTATACTTAATACCCGGTTTACTGTCTGATTCTGTCGCTTCTTTTCGCTTTCTGCCAGAAGGAGAAGCACATATACACGGATCTACTACCACCTGGAACTGCTTAACTCTACTAACGTGAACCACCATTGTCTTGGTAGGCAATTGTAATTTTACATTGACAGGTGATGTCATTTCCACTACCTCGTACAGTCCCTGGAACTTATTTGTGAACTTCTTGGTTCTCCCTTTTGGAACATACGGATTAGCTAGTAATACCCATTGGCCAACTCTGAACTGTGGCAACTTCCTCATTGTACCTCCCATCTGTTCTTGTCGTTCCAACGCTTCGTGTTAGCTCGTCTAACTCTCTGCCATACTTCCTTAACGGTTTTCGCAAATTGCCTTACATGCTCGTCCTCCGCTCCCAGCCTTGGACGAAGCATATCAAAAGGTGATGGCATCTTCCACTCATACACCACTTCGTATGGCGACAATCCTGTTGACGTATGTACCTTACTACACTCCTGGAAATGGAAAAAAGAACACATTGACACCGGTGTGTCAGACCCACCATACTTGCTCCGGACACTGCGAGAGGGCTGTACAAGCAATGATCACACGCACGGCACAGCGGACACACCAGGAACCGCGGTGTTGGCCGTCGAATGGCGCTAGCTGCGCAGCATTTGCGCACCGCCGCCGTCAGTGTCAGCCAGTTTTCCGTGGCATACGGAGCTCCATCGCAGTCTTTAACACTGGTAGCATGCCGCGACAGCGTGGACGTGAACCGTATGTGCAGTTGACGGACTTTGAGCGAGGGCGTATAGTGGGCATGCGGGAGGCCGGGTGGACGTACCGCAGAATTGCTCAACACGTGGGGCGTGAGGTCTCCACAGTACATCGATGTTGTCGCCAGTGGTCGGCGGAAGGTGCACGTGCCCGTCGACCTGGGACCGGACCGCAGCGACGCACGGATGCACGCCAAGACCGTAGGATCCTACGCAGTGCCGTAGGGGACCGCACCGCCACTTCCCAGCAAATTAGGGACACTGTTGCTCCTGGGGTATCGGCGAGGACCATTCGCAACCGTCTCCATGAAGCTGGGCTACGGTCCCGCACACCGTTAGGCCGTCTTCCGCTCACGCCCCAACATCGTGCAGCCCGCCTCCAGTGGTGTCGCGACAGGCGTGAATGGAGGGACGAATGGAGACGTGTCGTCTTCAGCGATGAGAGTCGCTTCTGCCTTGGTGCCAATGATGGTCGTATGCGTGTTTGGCGCCGTGCAGGTGAGCGCCACAATCAGGACTGCATACGACCGAGGCACACAGGGCCAACACCCGGCATCATGGTGTGGGGAGCGATCTCCTACACTGGCCGTACACCACTGGTGATCGTCGAGGGGACACTGAATAGTGCACGGTACATCTAAACCGTCATCGAACCCATCGTTCTACCATTCCTAGACCGGCAAGGGAACTTGCTGTTCCAACAGGACAATGCACGTTCGCATGTATCCCGTGCCACCCAACGTGCTCTAGAAGGTGTAAGTCAACTACCCTGGCCAGCAAGATCTCCGGATCTGTCCCCCATTGAGCATGTTTGGGACTGGATGAAGCGTCGTCTCACGCGGTCTGCACGTCCAGCACGAACGCTGGTCCAACTGAGGCGCCAGGTGGAAATGGCATGGCAAGCCGTTCCACAGGACTACATCCAGCATCTCTACGATCGTCTCCATGGGAGAATAGCAGCCTGCATTGCTGCGAAAGGTGGATATACACTGTACTAGTGCCGACATTGTGCATGCTCTGTTGCCTGTGTCTATGTGCCTGTGGTTCTGTCAGTGTGATCATGTGATGTATCTGACTCCAGGAATGTGTCAATAAAGTTTCCCCTTCCTGGGACAATGAATTCACGGTGTTCTTATTTCAATTTCCAGGAGTGTATTATATGCACTGGTTACGAATTGTAGGTACACATCCCAGTCGGTGTGTTGGCTATTTACATAGTGACTCAACATCTTAGCGCTCGTGCGATGCACTCTCTCCGTTCGTCCGTTTGCTTGCGGATGGAATGGACTAGTCCGTAGTTTCTTTACCTTCAGTAATTTACACAGTTGCTTCATCAGATCAAACGTGAAATTAGTACCTTGATCCGAGATTAAGGACTGAGGTGTCCCATACCTGAGTAACCAATTATTAACTAAAGCTTGTGCCACCGTACTTGCTTTCTGATCTGGTAATGCCACAATGACTAAATACCTAGAAAAGTGGTCAACCACTGTTAACACATACTTATTCCCTGCTGAACTCCTATTAAATGGACCTAATACATCAGTCCCGATTTGTTGGAAAGATCTGTCTGCCTCTGGTAATCTTTGAAGCTGAATCTTTTGATGGCTCAAGTCTGCACACTGTGCGCATGGCACATAATTCCTGACATACTCGTTCACGTCTTGACGTCGTGTCCTCCACCAAAATTTCTCCACTATCCGCCTATCCGTAGCTCTTCTCCCGCCATGTCCTGAAAGAAAATGGTCATGCGCTTGTTGCAAAACTTAAGATCTTAACGCTGCTGGTACGACGACGCGCGGGCCGCATTTCGTCGACCTGCAAAGTAACCCGTCCTGTACTAGGAACTGCGGTTGCTTTCTGGACAATTGGCAGTCACTATCCACGGCTTGTGCCCTTTTCCAGTTATCGTCAGTCGCCCCTGTTACTTGTAACACTGCCACTTTCCTGCTCAATGCGTCAGCATTGGCATCTTTCACACCTGGCTTGTGTATTACCTCATAATCGAACTCACTGAGTTTCAGCGCCCATCTCGCTAGCCTACTCGCTGGGTCTTTCAGACCTAATAATCATTTCAGAGCTGAATGATCCGTCACAACCTTAAACCTACCGTACAGATAACATCGAAAGTACGAAATCCCGTATATTACCGCTAACAATTACTTCTCCGTCGTGGAGTAATTTTGTTCCGCCTTGTTAAGTTGACGAGACGCGAACGCAATCGGATGTTCTTTGCCATCAATTTCTTGCCCAAGTACAACCACAAGAGCGTGATTAGACGCGTCACATTGCAGTATAAACTCCTTCAAAAAGTCTGGAAACTTCAAAACTGGATGTGATCTCAGTAACCGTTTCAACTTTTGAAATGCTTTCTCGCACTCTGACGTCTACTGGAAGGTAGCAACTTTTCATAGTAACTTAGTAAGTGGCCTCGCTATTTCTGCGAACCCCTGTGCGAATTTTCGATAGTAGCTCGCAAAACCAATATACGATTGCAGTTGTTTAACCGTTTGCGGAAGCAGAAAATCTCGTACTGCAGAAGTGAGACGAGGATCTGTCCGTACCCCGTCCTGACTGATATCATGCCCGAGATAATTTACTTGTGCTGGCGCAAAGTGGCATTTGTCCAAACTTAATTTTAGCTAGGCTGCCTATAATCTTTTAAACACCTCCTCTAACTGTTCCACATTCTGCTCTATATCTCTTGGAAAAACTATAATGTCATCCAGATACATCATGCATTTTTTCGGTTTCAACCCTCGAAGGACTCCATCCAACAACCTCTGAAATGTTGCTGGGGCGTTTTTTAGTCCAAACGGCATTCTTTTATACTCGACCACAATGCGTCGTAAATGCTGTTTTTGGCCTGTCCTCCGGACATACTTCAATCTGGTGATAACCGCTTCGCAAAGCCATAGTGGAGAAAAATTTACACTGCCCTAGGTTGTCTAACGTTTCTATGATATTCGGAATCGGGTATACGTCCCCCACTGTCCGTTCATTCAAATGTCTGTAATCGCAACAAAAGCGAAATTTTTTCGACCCGTCCAGTGTCTTCTTCGGAACTAGGACCACGCTACTAGATCAAGGACTATTACTATGCTGGATTATCCCATTTTCCAGTTGTTGCTCTATTAATTGCTCTACTACTGGTTGTAATTGTTTCGGTAGTCTGTATGGCTTACGATACACCGGAGCGTGATTCCCCGTCGGAATACGATGCTGTGTTATCGGTGTAGCACGTAACGTACCCTGTGATTCAAACAATGGCTTATACTTTAGTAATAATGCTTCCATACCCGAACGATCATTTCCTCTCAAATGTTTTACCTTGTCACGAAGTGCAGACGTGCTGACGGTTTGCTTTACATCATAGTCTAACCTCGAACTATCGATGTCCTCTTCATCCGTTAACCCTACTGTGGCTATTACTAATCCCTTCGGCAGATCGACATCATCCCGCCCAAAGTTATCTAAACTCACCGGAACCATAAACTGCCCATTTATGTCCGTTACCCGTGATACACTCCTACGAATCAAGCAATGCTTTTCGTCTAAAACCTCATTACTCGGCAGTGGCTCTACCAAGAATAACCCCTGCTGTGGCACATCGACACCCACCCACCGGTACCCAGATCAGCTTCCCTGTACCTGTTCCTACTTTGTCACACGAAATCACTTTTAATGCACTTGTATGCAGTTTAGTTGGTATCACCTTAGCTATCGGTGCGTCTTGTGACTCTGAAACAATTGCAACGGCTGTACCCACTGAGACTTCAAATGGTTCAAATGGCTCTGAGCACTATGGGACTCAACTGCTGAGGTCATTAGTCTCCTAGAACTTAGAACTAGTTAAACCTAACTAACCTAAGGACATCACACACATCCATGCCCGAGGCAGGATTCGAACCTGCGACCGTAGCGGTCTCGCGGTTCCAGACTGCAGCGCCAGAACCGCGCGGCCACTTCGGCCGGCACTGAGACTTCAATTTCTTGATTTAGCATAACTTTGGCAGAGTCTACAGCATGTCTTCTAACATAAAACTGCGGTATATATGACACAAATGTTCCTAAATAAATACTCCATGGTGTCTTAGTGGCATTTTTCTAGTTTTTAAATATGACATCATACAACAGCACATGTATCCAGCGCCTTGGTGACCTTCAGCCGGTTATTTGATCATTAATTTTACTAACTCGGTAATAAATTAGGTTCATACATTATAGTAACTGGGTGATAAATTACTTCATAAGGGTAGCAGAATTCTGGAAATTATGCAGGCTTGGCCTGTATTCCTCAGCCAACAGGCAACACCCCATCTACCATTCTAAATTTCAAATCATTATACCTCTCACCACTGGTCTAGAAGGTAGGGGAAGGGGCTAGGGGCAGGGGATGGCCATGACTTTGTGCTCGACATTTGTGGAGGTCTGACAACACTGCAACAAAGTATCAGAAGCACATGGTTCCACAGCTCAAAAGGGCGACTACTACTAGTGAGAATGTTACTGCCAGAAGTGTTGTGAAATATTTCTTGGCTGGAACTCTTTATGAACTTTGGTAATTTTTAGCACTTGGCTCAGAGTGAGATCAGATTCCTTAAAGCTTTCGTCCTAACATTTCTGTCAGGAGCTAGAAATATAATAATATCACGGATTAATGGTTCTGAACATGGTCAACACACTGTTTACAGGAAAAACAATAACACCTACTTGCTAAGCATTGCAAGTTCAAAAATGGTTCAAATGGCTCTGAGCACTATGGGACTTAACATCTGAGGTCATCAGTCCCCTAGAACTTAGAACTAATTAAACCTAACTAACCTAAGGACATCACACACATCCATGCCCGAGGCAGGATTCAAACCTGCTACCGTAGCGGTCGCGCGGTTCCAGACTGAAGCGCCTAGAACCGCATGTCCACTGCGGCCAGCTAAGCATTGCAAGTCAGCAGTTCAAGCTGAATATGTTTCCTTAAGCAAATTTGAGCCCAGCTACAGCTATGTGAGTTTGGTGCCTGTTACAGTCAGACAGCAAACCATAAAGTTCAGGAAATTGCAAACTACTGGGACCTGAGAGTGCTCTTACACCACTTTGTACAGTTTACTAGAAGGCAGTAAAACTACACTCTGACGTTTAGGATCATTTATTTAAAGACCAAAACTCTGTTTCTCCTCATCGAAATAAGGGAATGATTGAGGGAGTATTCTGAGAAATTTGATGCGCCCACCACGAATTCCTCTCCCGTGCTAATCTCTTTATCTCAGAGCAGCACTTGCAACGTACGACCTCAGTTATTTGCCGGATGTATTCTAGTTTCTGTCTTCCTCGACAGTTTGTACACTGTGCAGCTCCTTTTTGTACCAGGGAAGTTATTTCTTGGTGTCTTAACACATGTCCTACCATCCTGTTCCTTCTTCTTCTCAGTATTTTTCATATATTCCTTTCATTGTCGATCTGCAAAGAGCCACTTCATTCCTAACCTTGTTATTCCACCTAATTTTTAAGGTTCTTCTATAGCGCCACATCTTAAATTCTTACATTCTTTTCTGTCTTCTCATGTTTTGCACGTTTCACTATCTTACAATGCTGTGCTTCAAACGTACATCCGCAGAAATTTTTCTCAAATTAAAACTTATGTTTGGCGTTAGCAGACTTTTTTCCAATGCCAGTCTGCTTTTGACGTCCTCCTTGCTCCGTCCGTCGTGAGTTACTTTATTGCTTAGGTAACAAAATTCCTCAATTCAGCTACTTCGTGATCGTCACTCCTGACGTTAAGTTTCTCACTGTTCTCGTTTCTGCTACTTCTCGTTACTTTCGTCTTTCTTCGATTTACTGTCAATCCACATTGTGTACTCATTAGATTGTTCATTCCATTCAATAGATCCTATAATTTTAGCATTGTCATTAGTGAATGCGATAGTTGATATCCGTTCACCTTGAATTTTAATTCCACTCTTGAACCTTTCTTTTATTTCTGTCACTGCTTCTTCGGTGTATAGATTGAACAGAGACCTGAAAACTACTCCTTTCTTGCACCGTCTTTAATCCGAGAACTCCGTTGTTGGTCTTCAACTCTTATCGTTCTCTCTTGGTTCTTATACAGATTATATATTAACCATCTTTCCCTATTGCGTTCCTGTGTTTTTCGCAGAATTACGAAGAATCTCGATTTTTCTTGAGTCTTGGTTCCATTATCAACCATAACGTCAGAACTGCCTCCCTGGTGCCTTTACTTTTCCTAAAGACAAAGTGTTCAACATTTAACAGATCCTCAATTTTCTTTTCCATTCCTCTGTATATCATTCTTGCAGCCACTTGGATGCATGAGCTGTTAAGCTAATTGTGCGATAATTCTCCCAC
The DNA here is from genome assembly GCF_021461385.2 of Schistocerca piceifrons. NCBI lineage: Eukaryota > Metazoa > Arthropoda > Insecta > Orthoptera > Acrididae > Schistocerca > Schistocerca piceifrons. Next base: position 314,937,684 of record NC_060141.1, on the reverse strand, counting down.
TTATGGGTTGTTGCAATCGTCGGAAATGTGTGGAAAATGTTTTCCCGAATGTCAAATGGTAAATCGTGAAATTCGTATACTCTGCTCATTAACGAGAACAGTCGTTTTCTTGCCACTTTCCACAATGATTTTAGAAATTTTCATGGGATCTTACCTATCCCTTCTCCCTTATCGGATGTTAAGTCTCTCAAAGTGATTTTAAATTCTGATTCTACTACTGGATCCTCTATCTGTCCTGTGTTGATTGCTGTTTGTTCTTCCATCACGTCATCAGACAAGTCTCCCCACTCACAAAGCCCTTCAATGTACTCTTTCCACCTACCAACTATCTCCTATGCATTTAACAGTGGATTCTCATTGCACTCTTGATGTTGTATTGTATGGAACTGGGGACCTTAAAAAGGACGGAGGGGCTTCGTCCCCGCCACAGCCCTCAGTGGTTCAGAACCCCACAATAGGCTACAGCAGTCCACTCACCCCACCGCCGCCCCACACTGAACCCAAGGTTATTGTACGTTCAATATCCTCTTATACTTTGTCTGTCTCTTCATCTCAAGCTTGCCACGTTTGGATTTAGACGTGAAATTTCGTTATCTGTGTTGGTTTGCTGTCGCGTGTGGTGGGTACAACCCTCTCAATGAGCTGTTCACAATAACTCACTCTCTGCCTTACCTTCCTACTCATAAGGAATCTTACTCCCGTTATACTATTTTCTGCTGCTGTTGATATTACCCTATATTCATCTCACTAGATATCTTTGTCTTTTTTTTCCATTTCACTTGACTGACCCCACTATATCTAGACAGAGCCTTAGTATTTCCGTTTTCAGATTTTCTACCTTCTCTACCACGTTCAAACTTCTGACATCCCTAGCCCTGACTCGTAGAACGTTATCCTTTCGTTGCTTATTCAATCTTTTACATGATCATATTCGTTAACTGTTGATGACTTATTAACATTATATGAACAACATACGTTTAAAGAGGTACTGATGTTTAAGTCCACGACCATAAAATATGTTTTAGCGCATTATTGGCAATATCAATGCGTTTTCCATAACGTGTAATACGTACTTTATGGCCACCAAAATAAAAATTTAAAGAATGCAAGTTTCGTTGACTTCTATCCAAAGTATAATTTTTAAAGGCATAATGATATATAAGTAAGGTTAGGAAACAGAAAATATTGAATATGCCATTCATTGTGGAAAGTGACATTTACTACTAGGTCTTAAATTTTTGTTTTAAGATGTGCTGGAAATAAAAATAATACTTTTTTTATATATTAAGTTGACGGCTAGATAGCAATATTTTCAAAAGGTGGATATGAGTACCTCCACCCCTGTGTATTGCAAGGGTTACGGGTTCTCATGTTAAATGTAATTCACTGTATTTGATTACCTCTTGGGGAGCAAGTAACAAATGGAAGCATTAATCATTTCAGCCTTCTCTGACAGAAAACTTTATTTAGTGTCTACCACTGTCATTACTACTGAATTTCATCGCAGAATACTCACCGTGCCTCTTATAAAAGGGATTCCGTTTGAAGAAGGTGACAGACAGGGAAATAACTGGGGAAAGCGATTGCACCCCTCTGAGTCGTAACGTTCAGCGCAGCAGAATAAAGTACTCCGCTGGCTGGTGTTTTGTTATTCCGTTACCCTCCCGTTTCCTTCGCGAATGAAGAAGACACAGAAGATGGCATCGTAACTGCATTCCGCCGACGCCCTTAGAAAAGCTCAGGAGACAGGCTTCCTCTGATGGGCGAGCCAAGGAAAGGAGAGAGAGTGGTTTTTCTTTTCTCACTTGGGCCATCAGTCTTTCAGCTCCTTTCCTTGCTAACACGTAGCAAGCGTTCAGCCGTAATAATAACGCCGGCAGACACTCTGAAAGTAAAGGAACACCAAAGTCGTGTCCTGGACCTGAATTTATTTAGAAAAGAGATCAGTCATGTATTTGTTCTGAAGCAAATAGTGCATTAGATAAACGGTAACTGGAGACATCGATATTTCTAGAAGAAGCTGAAAAAGATCTTTGGTTTGAATTTAGTTTAACTTGACAGGTTTTGGATGGCTGATAAAAGGAATGTATCGAAAAACAGAACGATTATTATTAGGTATGTGATGATCAATCTCATAGACTGGTTAGCCTGTTGTGTACCAAATTTGGCTAAAGAACTGTAGTACAGTCACTATCGACAAATATTTAATGTCATTACCAGCTTCAGAATTATGCTCTGCCTTCAAGTGATTGTATAAATGACATCAGCGCTACCTTAATATCTGTGTAAAATAAATGCAAAAATAACACTCATTGGAAGTAAAATTTGTATGTATAAATCACTTGGTAAATGGGGCAATCACATCTGTAGAAATCCATTTGAACAATAAAGGCTAAGCCATGCCTTCACAGTATCCTTCCTTCCACGAGTGCTGGTCCTGCAGCTTTCACAGTATCTCGTCTCCTGCCTTCCTGAATTCACTTCTGTGAATTCAGGAAGGCAGGAGACGAGATACTGTCAGGTATACATCTCTGAGGATTGGTCGTGAGTAGCTCGTTTTAGCTCACTCGGTAGAGAACGTCCCGCAAAAGGCAAAGGTCCAGAGCTCGAGTTTCTGTCCGGCATACAGTTTTAATTTGCAAGGGAGTTTCACATCAGCACACACGCCGCTGCAGGATTTACTGTTACGTCAGTGATGTGAAAGTAAATCAACGGAAGGATAGTTACCTAGAAAAAGTCAACACATATAAAAACGGCAGCATATTCACAGTGTGCGTTTCCATTCAGTTTGGTTTTCAAATTAAACTTTTCTTTATGTTTTGACAGGTAGTTGGTGCACATAAACCCGGAAATGTCTAAAGATATGATGTTGAAAAAGGATAAAAGTGAATGCGGTACTTATATATAAATAAAATTAAGAGTTTTAATGAATTCATAGTTTTAGTGGTCTGAATGAAAAGGATGAATGACAGACGAATTGGTGCCACCACCGTAGTAAGCACACCATCCTGATGAAGGCCACTTGTTACAACAACTGAAACGCTGATCTGTCTAACAACACGACGATGGTACCAAGAGGAAACAATATAATCATGCGTGGAAGATGGCGCGACGCTGTTTATCTTCAAGAGACGAAATTCCGTTTCTGCCAACACACACATACAGAACAACAGAAAACTCTCCCAGTTGTCAGAACTGTTAGTTCTGTCCTCAGTAAGGGAAAGGGGTTGTAGTGAGGAGGGTTAGAAAGGAGAGGCAGATCAGGGGTACACCAGGATAAGGAAACCATGACGTCTGCCGCATTGCCGCCCTGGAAGACTTCGTCATTTTCAAGTAATTGATGTCACAGACGGGCTATCTCTGTATGTCTATCCTAATGTAAATTGTCAAATGCGTGTTGTATAAGTTAGTATTCTAATTAATATCGGAAGTATATTCCTCGATTAGTTCGATTGTCCAGAAGAAATCTGCAATTTCGTTAGCGTTAGATTTTATGCCTGTCCTTTGAAGTATCAAGTGAAGCACGTAACGAGAGAGGTAAGAAGAGGAGGTGAACCCCACTGTTATTACACTGAAGTAAGAGTTGAGAATATTTTCTGAATCGTAATGTTCATATAAGACTTCGAACCATGACTGTCCAGATGACGAGTAGACGACCAAAACCCTTATCAAAATCTTTGTGAGCTCCGTTTACTTGCTAAAGTATATCTGTTCACTCTACTGTACATAACAACCATGTGTTGCTACACGTGTAAACCATACCGTTCTTACAGAACACTTTACACGCATAAAACGGAGTCCTTCCATGGAAACTGATCCCGCAAGAACAAGGACTGACCAGAATCTTGTAAAGCAAGTGGAAATAAATAACTAGGACTCATACAGAACATACGACAACACATTATTCCATATTATGTTAATACAGACTATATCTCAAGTATGTAAACGTCTATGATCTCTCTGGTTTTCTCGGCGTCATTGATTAAAGATGTACTTCCGGGTGTTCTACGGAGTTGTTTCCATTTTGTGCACAATATTTAAAAGACTACATTGCTGTAATGCGTACTCATTGTCTGGAGTCCAGGCAGTGTCTGATTGAAGTTTAATGAGTGAGTACACATTACAGCAATACTTGCAGCACGTGAAGAAGATGTCTGGGACAGTCGTCGAAATATTATGCCTAAAACGGAAACAACAACTCAGCAGTACGCTATTAATGTAAAAGTTTGTCAGGTTCACTTTTCTATTCAGGTTAACTATAGACAAAAGTGGTGCCAGGACGCCAGACAAGGACGATGCAGTGGACTACGGATACCTGCATGGAATTCCTTTTGTATGGGCACGGGCCAGAACGCAATCGATCTGGAGACCTCAGCGGCAAGACGCCAGCGGCACAGGAAGTCGATTTCTCAACGTTAGTCTTTCGCGTCCTGGTCAACTGACTGCAAAATATTGCTATGCTTTCAGTGGGCAATATCCCTAGGGAAACCTCTTAGTCTACCATCAGTTATTACCTGAGAGACGATACCACCGCTGATTTATGCCTTTATTCCCAAAATAATTTCTATCCATAGAACATTACAATAGAAATTCGAAAACAACGTTGTCTTACTCGTTCTCCACAATGTGCAGAATTCCATTAAATTGCTGTTGTACTTCAGCTGAATGATTCCTGCTAAGTTCATTTAAGCAACAAATATCTGCATTTAGTTCTAATTATCCATTAGCAAATATTAAGCAAAAGTTATAGTTTAACTACTACCATTAAAATTGGTTCGCGTTTGAACTAACGACTCATAATCGAGCGAACACCTCGCAACATGATACTTTCTGGGATTTACGACCATAACATCTAGGAAATGTTGTTTTAAAACACAGGCTGGTGGAAGAACTTTATATTTTGACTGAGTGCAACATGAACATTTATCATAAAAGAAGCTCCGGACGTTTTAAAGGAAAATGAAATTATAACTTCTTCGCGTGCCTTTAACAGTCACGACGTGGTTTCTATGGAGCGTACGCTTCCTGTAATTTATCACTGAGTACCGCAAATCAAAGAAAACAATTCTCTTTCGTGGAAATTTCAATCCTCATCATTTTAGAGACTTCGCGCAATTCTTATATTTCCTCTACTAAGAGGAAGAATAAATGAGGGAGAGATTTTATACCAGCTAAGAGAAACTGGGTTATTGTAAAAACTTACTCAGTGTTTGAATACAGAAATTAACAGAACATTGCAAAATTTCAAACAGCATCAGCGAATAGTAATGTGAAACCCATTGCGCCATCATACCAAGCTCCTCTCTTAACACTCTGACATCGTTTTTGTCACAAGTCGGCAATATAGTGAATGGAAGGTCAGAGAAATTTACTTGCGATATTACAGCAAGTAAACAGCAGGTATTACAGAATCAACCAAAACGGCGTAGTTGAGACACATGTCCCAGAAAACAAGAGCATCTGTGAATGCAGAAAATACAAAAAAAAAAAAAAAAACTATTTTTGCAGATTGATGGGACTCGGTAGACCTTTGATATGCCAATTAGGACGGTTATATGTTACGTTCATAGATGTGATCTAATAAAATGTTGTGCACGGGTCATGGTGACGTCCACTGGTGAAACTGAATCGGAATCGTCGAATCTGCCCCTGAAAAACTGTGAAGTAGATAACTGTAGTGAAGAAGAATGAAATCTGCTAACGACTCCTATCAGGATCATTAGTGGGTGGCCAACATTAATTGTAATGTTTCCCTAAGTGACAGCGGTTTTCGTGACTGTGTGTTTTCACGCAGTAGCTCTCAGACGATTTTATCGCTGACAATAGACACTGCTATTATAATGAAATTAATATCGCTGTAATTGGATTATCTATGTAATTTAAGCGAACAAGGACTCCCAACCTTTTTGTGCTCTCTCTTCCTTTTCAGCCATCGTCTGGTACGTTCATAAAATATGTTGCTTCGTCTATGTTACGCAGAGATTGTGTTATTTGTGCTCATTTTGCATAATAATAACTATTTAATTTCATTGTGTTTGTTATTACGACTAATCATACTTTTTTCCTCAGCCTTTTCCATGAATTTGATAATTAAAGCCGGCCGAGATGGCCAAGCGATTCTAGGCGCTACAGTCTGGAACCGCGCGACTGCTACTGTCGCAGGTTTGAGTCTTGCCACTGGCATGGATGTATGTGAAGCCCCTAGGGTGGTTAGGTTTAAGTAGTTCTAAGTTCTAGGGGACTGATGACCTCAGAAGTTAAGTCCCATAGTGCTCAGAGCCATTTGAACCATGAGGTTGATGTGTGGACATTTGCCACGACGGACATTTGCCACGATTTTACCTGCTCCGAAGGGTCTGGTCCCTTGTCCCCCTCCTCCTCCTCCTCCTCCTCCTCCTCACCCGCCGCCCAACCCCTGCAATGCCCGTGGACGGTCACAGAACCCGCACACTGGTCGCAACTAAAGTCCTTACACTCAGTTTGCTTTCGAAGTTCCTAACGTGACCATCAATATGGAAGTTATTACAACGAACAAGGGCACGCCTTCTGCTCATTACAATGGTTACGGGTATCTTAAACAGAGGGAATCTAAAGAAGGTGTTGTTACGTGGATGTGCTTACGCCGAAAAGCGGATCATTGCAAGGGAAAGCTGCTTCCGAAGAACGGAGAAGTATTGAACGTATCAGAACATCTCTGTCGACCACCTGACCATGTGGCTCTGGAAATGAGAAAGCAAGTGGAAAGGGCGAAGAGAAGGTCTCATGAAGAAACTACACAGTTATCGGAGATTTACGAGGATGAAATGGGAAATCTTCATAATAAGGGTTATGGCTTTGTTACAGTGATGCCGAATTCAGAATCTATGAAGAGAACCGTGCGTCGTCGACGGAGTCAAGCGCGGGGGAACCAACAAGAGCCTACGAACTCTTATGAAATTGATCTTCATGAAGATCTATTAAAAATGGGAGATGGCACTGGTTTTCTTCTAGAAGACGATAGATTAGAGGAGAGAATAATGATTTTTAGTCGAAGCAAGGGAAAAGAAAGTTTAAAAACATGTTCCCATTTTTTTATGGATGGAACATTTAAGAGCTGCAGCAAGCAGTTCGCACAAATCTACACCATACACGTGGGTATAGGAGGCCCGATTAAAGAAACAAACATTCTTCCTACTGTATTTGCACTGCTCCCAAATAAGAAGAAAGACACATACGTTCGTCTGTTTCGTCTGATAAAACAGGCAATCCCTGAGTCGTGTCCTAAAGAAGTGAATGTCGATTTTGAGGCAGGTGCGATATCGGCCATTCGTCAAGTTTTTCCCACAATTGAAGTAAATGGATGCTATTTGTGGTGTCACCGCCAGACACCACACTTGCTAGGTGGTAGCCTTTAAATCGGCCGCGGTCCGGTAGTATACGTCGGACCCGCGTGTCGCCACTGTCAGTGATTGCAGACCGAGCGCCACCACACGGCAGGTCTAGAGAGACTTACTAGCACTCGCCCCAGTTGTACAGCAGAGTTTGCCAGAGATGGATCACTGACAATTACGCTCTCATTTGCCGAGACGATATTTAGCTTAGCCTTCAGCTACGTCATTTGCTACGACCTAGCAAGGCGCCATTAACAGTTTATAGTCAGATTGTAATAATGTCTAAACAAGAGCGATGTTATCCAATTATGGATTAAAGTTAAGTATTCCAAGAACTACGTTCTTTTCTTTATAGGATAATTACTTTACCTTGTTCCAGACCTCACGCCAATCTGCGTGAGCTTAAAAGCGTGCATTTCGGCTTCCTCTCATAGTGACCTGGCTGTCTTGCCAAGTCACAACACTATTTCCACGTGTAGAAGAGTTTATGGAGGAGAATTCAAGTTCTCGGTCTAACTGAGGAGTACCGCCAGAACGAGGATTTGAGACTTCACGTCAGCATGTGTGCAGCGCTGGCATTTGTAAAACCGGAGGACGTAAGCAATGGATGGATTGAGATTCATGCAGAAGCTCCTGATAACGGAATGCTCAATTTTTGACTACTTTGTGGACAACTGGCTAGACAATGAAGATATCCCAATAGAAATGTGGAACTATTATGGAAAAAGGCACCGAACGACGAATGCTGTTGAAGGGTGGCACATCAAAATAAATAGTATTTATTGGAAACCCTCACCCTAGAATCACCTGTTTGGTGGAGTGCTTGAAAAGGGAAGCAGAGCTCACAAACTGAATGTACATGAAATTGGAAATGGATCTTGAAGAAGAAGTACTTGAAGCTGGACGACAGGATAGAGAGAATCGTGAAGAATTATGAAGAGACTGGCAACATTAGGCATTGCTTGAAGGCCATTGCCCATATTCAGAAACTGGACTAAAATACGTTAAAAATAATGCATTAAAACTATGAATACCACTGAGACCTCGCAGATTACTGAGTTAAAATTACTAAAACATTGAAGCAGCATTATCGGCGCTAATATTAAGTTGTAATTGTAAATAGAGTGTACGTTAGTTCAGCCTGTTTAGGCTGATTTTAAACACGCCAAAATGGTAAATTGTCATTTGATCATTTTGACAGTCCAAAGCCTGTGCAAAGTGTAATGGGAATCAGCCTTTATTGTAAAAATTAAAGAGTGTTTCAAGCCTCACAAAAGTATCCCTAAATAGCTTAACGATGTTACTAGCTGGTCCCAGCTAGGTTTACTAGCGCGTAATCAAGAAGCAGTGAATTAACGAAGCCAACATTAAACGTCACTCAAATGATCCTCCTGTAACCAGAATTTACATTTACATCTAATTTTTTTCAATAGCAATTTCCTTTTTAAGTAAGAGCTCCTATTGTTGTCACGTTAAGATAACTTTTTCCTACCTTCTAATATTATGGCCATACTACTAAATAATTGTGAGTTCTAAAACTATTTTCTTAAGCTTCAGAGTCGCAACTATCACCTAAAATATCATGCTTCGTTAAACTGATAGTATAAGGTTTGTAAAAGAAAATGGGAACTGAACCTTTGAATTGAACCTAAAATTGACATCCAAAAACTGATCTAATCCTAAGGTTGACAATTTTGGCATCTCAAATATTTTTTTATTTAAGTTTAGCTGCAAACATTTATAGTAGATGTAAATCCATTTAAGTACATTTAGATATAGTCCTTTAAAAATTAAAATTCCTTACTAAATTGTTGATTATCTTTAAACAGGCCAGTAAAAGCAACTGAAGCTAGGCAAGGAGCTACTACTGAAAATTAATTGTTACTGAAGAACATCAGAAACGTATTAGACCTACTTTTCGTATACATTAGGGACTTTTGGAAAAGATATTTGATGATTTCCTCTGTCACTGACAGTTCAGGCACCTCTGCAACATCAGTTATTTGATAGTGTAATTTGATTTGTTTCGCAACACCAGGCATATCTACTTCCATATTATGTTTGCAGCTGTTCTCATTTCGAATTCTGGAATATTTACTTCGTCTTCGTCGGTGATGGAATTTCGGAAAAGTGCATTTAGTAACTCCACTTCATCAGTAACATTACCGTCGCGCAGTAAAGGAACTTACTGAGCCTTTCCGCTGGTTTACTTAACATAGGACCAGAATCTCTTTGGATTTTCCGCCGCATTTCTAGAGCGACTTTCGTTGTGGAAACTATTAAATGCATCTCGCATTGAAATGTCCACCAAATTTCGAGCCTCGGTAAAACTTCTCCAATATTGGAGATTTTGCGTTCGTCTAAATTATACGTGCCTTTTTCGTTGCTCCTGCAACAGCTTTCTGTCGTATTTTGTGTACCATGGGGGATCAGTTCCGTCTCTTATTAATTTATTCGGTACGAATCTCTCGAGTGCTGTTGATACTATTTCTTTGAACTTAAGCCACATATGGTCTTCACTTACATAGTTTGGAAGGATTGGAGACTGTGTCTTAGAAAGAAGTCAACAGAATTTCTAGCTGCTTTTATAAATAGGTATATTTCGCGTTTAGTTTTGGTGAATTTCTTTGTTACGGAGTTGAGCCTCGTTACGACTGCGTTCACTAATCCCTGTATCCGTCGTGATGCTCAGGATTATTTGTGGCTAAGAGGTCAAGTGTGTTTCGTAACCATTTACAATTTGAATGGCCTCGTGAACTAATTGTTCAAAATAATTTTAAAAAAGTACTTAGAACAATTACAGAAGTTGTTTTCTGTCTACAATAGCGTCTGATAATGTATTTTTGTCAACATACGGAAGGTAGATTGAAGTCACTGCCAACTATAATTGTAGAATAGGGTTCCTATTTGTGATTAGACTCAAGTTTTCTTTGATCTGTTCAGCAACTGTTTCATCTGAGACTGGGGGGTCAGTAAAGGGAGCCAGTTATTAATTTATTCCGGTTGTCGAATGTAACCTCTGCCCGTACTAAGTCACAGGAACTATCTGCTTCAATGTCGCTTGTGAGCTGGAATATACATTACATTATTTTTCCTTAAGTTGTGCTTCTTGTTTCTGTTGTAGTGCAGATCATTACAATTACGGCTTTTCGCTCCAAAACCTAGGATGCTTTCTCTGTGACCCTGTAAATACCAGAGCTAAACAATGTAGAACAACAACATACGTCACAAGTATAGCACTCTGTATTACTTCATTTGCTTATTTCTTACATTTAAAATTGTACGTAGACTTTAGATGACATGTCAATCATAGATGTTCTTATTTCTATTTAGTGAACGTACGAGTATTTTCAGTCATGTTTGGAACATTGTCCCGCTACACTTTATTAACTAATGTTTCACCACAAGGGATATCGCATTTTAGAGCGTAAATTAATATAGAGTATGTCGTTCTTCTTTTCAAACATTCACATACACATTTCTTCTTTCCTTGTTGTGTTTTGGGCATGCAGTTGTAGTAATTAAAGCAGGCACAAATGCAGTGATCAAAAAGAAATGATTACCGTACATTCGCATTCTCTTTACATCGTTCCTTTCTTGGCGCTCCCATGGCGATGGACTGTTTCTATCGCAATCAGTAAGCGTGAAAGGAAGCTACTGTACAGACTGAGGAATCTATATTTATACTGACATAATCGTCGGTATTGCTTTCGTTTCCCAAAAGTTATAAATATTTCGATTTCGGAAAAGAAGCTCTGTATTTCGCCAAGATGTCGAAGAAGAAGGGCCCTTACGTACTGGATGTATCGAGTAAGGATGAAGACAGTGGTTTGAAAGCGGACAGAAGAAGTACGAGGAAGGGCGTCCCTTACCCGAGGGATCGCTACCTGGCGCAGGGGCAAGTGTGGCAAATGTCCGGCGTGGCAAATGTCCGGTGTGGCAAATGTCCGGCATTCTTTGATAATTAAAATAAATTGATAAATCATAACTTTTTTCCTCAGCCTTTTCCTTGAATTTGATAATTAAATGTGGCTTGCTTTGTGTGGGGATGTCTGTTAGTGAATGATCGCGCATTAACGGCACCAATCAATGTAATGCGGTTGGTTTGCTTTCAGAATAGAACCTGCATCTAAAATTTCACTTTTCACAAAACGAAGTCCGATAACTTTTAGGCGTAAATCACGTCCCAAAATTATACTCGCCAACAGACAATACCGGTAGAGGAGCCTACCTAAAATATATTGTGGTAATATCTGGCGAATTCCATTCAAATTTCAATATTTAAAAATATTTTTACATAATTTTTCAAGTACGTAACTTTCTTCCTTTAATTGACGACTCATTTAGCCAAAGATAATTTTAATTTGCTTCAAACTTGCGTTGGAGTTCATACATTTTAAAAGCCAGAATAATATAAAATTAAATAATAATTTGAAAACCCAATAATAAATTATAAACAATAATAAAAAAACACTATTAAAGAGTGACAACCATAAGTGCTTCTTAACGGCTTAGAAGAGACACTGACCAGCTAAAACATTACTGTCAGATACTTAATAATGTTTTGATTCACCTCTCTAAATCGATACAAAACAGTTCTGCATGGTATGGATTCAACAAATCCTTATTAGGTTTTCCGAAGTATGTGGCAGCAGATGTCTATTTACATCTCATGGGATTTCCATAAATTCCGTGCCAGTTTGTGGAAGCGGAGCTGGTACCCCTTAGGGTTCCAGTTGTGTTCCATTGTGTTCAGATCAGGCGAATTTGGTGGTCAAGACATCAACGTGAGTTAATATCACGGCCCTTAAACCACTGCGGCACGATTCTGAAGTTGTGATACGGAAATTATCCTGCTAAAAACAGGAAGAATAGAACATTGAGAGACGCAGGTGGACTGCAATTATGTTTACGTAGTCCTCAGATCTCTTGCTACGTTCAGTTGCTAACGTGGAAAGCCAGGTGAATATCCCTCATTGCACAAAACTGCACCCACCGGCCTGTGCTAGTTTCGCGGTTCTTAGGGGCGACGGCGTATATGGAGACGTCAGTTGACATGTTGTGTGAAGAAACATGATTCATCAGGCAATGCAACAATTATCCAATAATCTACGGTCCAATTCCGATGATCATGTGTCCACTGTGAACGCCTGCCATAAATCGCCGTTTGCTCTGCATTAAGTAGAGATCAAGCCTGAGATGTATGATGGTGCGAGAGTGTTCACCACCTTGTCGCCTACTCATGGTTTCTCTGTCCTCTAATCACTTTCCATTCATGCTGACTACAGTACCACGAGAACAGCCAACCAGCTTCGTCATTTCCGAGATGTTCGTTCCCATACACTGAGCGTAACATTCTATCCTTTATCAAAGTCGCTTCTGTCGATGGATGCCTCCATTTGTGGTCCATATCGTCTCTACTATTATTCCCCGTTCAAAACTTTTTGGAACATTGTTCCAGGAAAAAAGCAGCGATCTTTATATTATTGTACCTTATTTCAGTACACACAGTCATGGTCTAATTTAGGTTGTTTATTTTTATTTTTAGATGACCAGTTCATATCTTCTCAGAGATCATCTTCAGATATTACACTCCTTGATACCACTAGGAACTGTTGGCGTGGAATAAGTCCTTCTGTGCAGAACACTGCACACACGGACCTGCTCCACGCCAGCGGTTCTTAACTCTCATCAAGGAGTGTAATATCTGAAGATGATATCTGAGAACATTTAAATTGGTCCTCTGAAAATAAAAAAACTAAATTAGTTCATGACGGTGCATATTGAAATAAGTTATAATATTTCTCATTCGTCTCTGTCCCACTTCTATATTTTTTACTGCAACACTTTGCTTGCAACGTCACCAACTGTCTTTCAGTCATGCAGTAGGCATTGGTCATAATGTTTTGTATCATCAGTGTGTATGTATGTTGTATTCTTATTGTTATCGATGTACCCCTGTACTAATAAACTGATTACAGAGTGACTTCTATACATTACGGACAACATGAATAGTTGTTTTTGTTCACGATATATTCCACAGTAAACACATTTCCTGAACACATTTGTAAAGGAGAGTCTCTCGATTCCAAAGTTTATATTGATGTTAAGAATGCATGTGCAAGCACTTTGGCGTCAAAAGTTGGTTGAAGTAGGTGTGTGTGTTAGTGCGGAAGTCTAATTTCTGAATGCAGTTTGCAGCAGCTTGACATATATTAAACAAGGCATTTTAGGGGGTGCTCTAACAAGTAGAAAGTGAGATGTGGTGTTTAGGGACCATTTCCAGTTTTGCTGTGTATATTTTAATAACCTGCGATGGTTGACTATTACGATGCTGTTGTTTCAACTACCTTGTAAATGCATGAACTCATGAAAGAAATGCGTTTCTCTCTACCCTTTTTTCCTTTTTAAATGCTGAAAGTAAGAAGTTCCATCTAAAGAATTAATTTCAAGAGCTTTGTTTTTGGTATTCACATAAGAGTAACAATGATCAGTACTGTAGTCTGGTTCACACTTTTTTAATTTTGCTGATTAATGTAGAACTAAACCAAAAGAGTTCGTTATTAAGCTCCACAGCCCACTTACTATTTATAACTTGTAAAACAAAGCAATTCGGACACGCATTGCAACTCGCGACATCCGACGATTAACTTGTAATCTACTGGCGCTTATTACACTTGCATTGCACTCCCAAGTTGAATTTAAGTAATGGTAAAACCAGCATGATTTCTTTCAGCCCAATCCACAGAAATGTATTGCACTGGAACTGCCTGTTTATCCGCTGTTCCACGGGTAGATCAAGTGACTTTCAGGGCCAGAATTGTACATTGTTTGGTACACCTGAGGAACAGTGATAGTTTATTCAGATTACATTCAGTGGAATAATAACTGGTTTGATACACATTCTGGTATTATTTCAGTGGCTAAGCGTTTTGCATTAGAGACCAAAATATTGAAATTTCGTATTCAAGTTTACACAGCAATATACATATCACTTGTGGTAGGTAAGATGCGTGTTAGTCACAAGGATTGCATATTATATATTAAATTATGCATTTAGGTTTATCAGTCACATAGGATTCGAATAAAGTATAATTAATCAGTATGCTGTTACACGACGTAGACATTCATACAGACAGAAAACTTCAAGTATTAAAGTTACCCTACGTTGCACGAGCAAAAAATCTTATGAAAACAACGATAACAATAAAATCATGGAACGCGTTGAAAACAGCTAAACTGTAGAAAATAGGACACGTTCCAGGCTATACATAGAAACACAGTAAGAGAGTAACAAGTACACGTAACGTTAAAAATGAAACGAGCCAGAAGCTGCCGAAGTGCCTACAGAAGACGGTGTGGTTCCTATAAGAGCACTGAGACTCTCACCTAGCCTCTAAAGAGACGTGGGCACTCGCACTCTTGTCAAAGAGCGCGTACGTGCACGCCTCGACCATCCGCTGCTCTCAATGGCGCAGAAAACAGGTAACTGCAGACTTGAAAAAAAGAGAAAAGATGTGTGGTACGTTTTCTGACAGCGGAAGGAATGCGGGGAATGGTTCTTGTTCTTGTTTTCTTCAATTTATTGGCTGCGTGAGGTGTCTATTCCTCCAGCTCAACGTTGGAATGTCAATTACGACGATACGAACGTAGGGACAACATACCAACCAATGCCCGAGAGAAGAAAAAAAATCTCCAACCCGGCCGGGAATCGATCACGGGCCCCTTCACTGGGCATCAATTGGCCGTCGCCAAACAGCGCCAACATGCTACCTCACCGGACATGGTCTTTAGGTTTCGGTTGTGCCCACCAGACGAGGCTTCATAGCTGCGTCTGCTGCAGCTTGATACATTAACAAATTATTTTTTTCTGTAATCAGTCTATCTTGCTGCCTGTTTACCCCGCCGATCGAACCCGCAACGACTAGATAGGACATCACCTAATCCACGCTGTCGACCTTCACCAATGCTCCCGCAACTCATCACGACAGAAGGATGTGACTGGCCCGTTACAACCGGTGACGGAAGTGGAATGGCGCAAGTAGAGACAGAGTTTGTAGCCTTCTGAAGAGTGGTGTGCTGGTACACATCACTTTGATGCCTCCTGTTGATAACGGGCTCTTGTGAAGCCTTCTGGTGTGGTGCTGTGTCAGCCCCAGATCTACGATATTTCCGAACCGCGGAGAAAACTTTGTATAGGCGCCCTCCACCCTCCCCTCTCTCTCGAGCGTTTGAGATAGGACATCAAAAATTTAAAAAAATCGATTTTTCAAAAATATGTTGATTCTGTAGCGCACATCTTTCTGAAGCGTTTGACATATAAAACATATATGTTCCTGGAAGTGTAAGACATGTTTTTAATACATAAGAAACTATCAGCCTCGATTGCGGTAATGAAACCAAACTTTACCTAGGTTTCAGCCCGAGTACAGCCTTCTTCAGAAGATATACCTGAGTCAATAATACGTCTAAGAGTGCATGATCTAGAAATAAAAGTAAAACAGCCTGAATAGGTGTAGTTACATTTTAAAAATGCAGTACATAAGTACTAAGTCAACACCAAGACTTAACTTAAGCTCTGGCGTGCGCCTCGTCTCCATGGACACCGTGCCGTGGGCCTCGGGAGCTCACGTGAAGCTTAAGTAGGACTAGATAGCGCGTTGCAAATCAACATGGCGGGGAACACAGCGCAGGTCTAAGACCATGACTGTCAAAGATAAAAGACCAACGCAATTATATCTCAAAACAAATAACTTATAGAAAGGTTGAAAATCTTAAACATAAAGCCTCTGCACCAGGTTATGACTAATATGTAACGAACAATGCATGGATTTATATAAGTTCGAACACACTATCCCGACTTACACAATTAGAATATATCCGCCCTTTTACAACGAATGTTGCGTAAAGCACCCACCGTTATTAATGAAAGATGACACAGGACATAAAACAGCGAAACTGTAGTATGTAAACGCCATAATGCAATAATCTAGGTTAACCTGTACACAGATGGTCGAGTAGGTGTTTTTATCAGTTGATGTAGATATACTTCTTATTGCTGACACGCACTGAATGAAGAATATTATCAAGATTAATTTTATATTATTACTAGACATAACGCGTCAGTAAACGAACAAGGCCACTTCATCGCCATGTAATAGCAAATGACCAGCATAGGTCAAATTATGTTTTACGTGTAAAAAATATGGTAATTGCGTGAACGGACGTGCAACGCCCTTTTATCGCCCGTATACTCTATCGACCGACAGAGGCCAATTTCACTACGCGCTACAAAAGAGAATTATCGCCCCTTAATTAAAAGCTGTTATTAAATAGATATGATATGGTGAAACGTGCTTGACCCAAAAAGACTCGCAGGAAAATGTTATGGACACTTGAAATGGGAAGACGGCATGTTCTTCACAGGGAAGAATTAAAAAAATAAAAGATAGCTACTTATTTGCCCAATCAGATCCCAACATTTTTTTCTCCCTAGTCTTGTGCCTTTCTAATATTGCAGCAATTGTAACACAGGCCAAATAAGCGAGAATGTTTTGGCACAAATGGTCATTTCTATCTACCTCATTTACATAAATAACACAACAGAATATGATCCACGATGTACCAATATCAAATGCCTGTTAGGCCTTCTACAACAAAAAAATTTATGTTAGGAAATAGTTTGACACTTCATTCAAATGCACCAGTTTCTCAAGCATGAGACCAGAAAGCAGTAGTACTAATACGAAATTTTTACATAAATTTGGAACAATCATATTATTCCACATAATTTGTGTGACATTCCAGTTTCTTCTCCTCCCTCGTTCAAAAGAACAATCTTGTCATCTCTAATTTTGTAACTATTTCTGCTATTTCTGCCACCGTCAAAACTTATTCTCTGGTGAACTTCACTAACTCTACCACAGTCAGCGCTACTTCGAGAATAGGACTTCAATCGCTGCTAGCCGGTGACTGTACTGCTGGCCCTCAGGAATGTAGCGATTTGACAAAAATTTTCTGTCAAAATTTCATTTTCTTGGATACACCGAGAAGATAATATGTAGTCCTTCGTACCTGTTATTCCTGTTGGTCGTTTATTTCCACTCTGGTAGTCTGAATCTATGGATTTCGCTAGTAATTATAATAACGCTTATCATTCGGACACCAAATCAATCACGTAAACAAACAGCGACTGGCATTCACCGGAACTGGTTAATTCGGCTCAGCTCGTATAGCCCCGTCCCTTTTTGCCTGCGGGGAAGTTCTTTATTTCTAGATGCGACGGGGCTTTCCCTGGCAGAGACATCACGTGAACTATGCACGCATTCAAAAAACAACTTATGATTCGTTCAAAAATCAACTTAGAATGTGCTCAAAAAACAACAGGGCTGTATTTCAATTTCACATGAACAATCAATAGATCATCGTATGCTGGATGCTAGGCACTTTGTGAAGCAAGGTCTTTTTTCTTCAAGAATGTGAATTTGGTGCTTCCTGTAATTGCCGCCGGAGGCAGAAATATCTGTTTGCCACCCCCTCCCCTTCCCCCTCCCCAATGGATCCGCGCCTACTCAATGTCGTTACAGTTACAACGGCTGAAGTGACCACACCGTAGGTGTGGTGTGTGGTGCAATCACAACCCTGCGTTTCAGAAAGTAAAAGACAAGAAATTTCCGGCGTCAGTCAGCGGTCATAGCACATGCAGTCCTTTTTGAAACTCGTGGCTACCAAAGTTTCCGTTACAGTTTGTTCTCAACATCCACAAATAGCGGAGACACTGAACAACCTGTCCTCTATATAAACTTAGATTTTCGCTGCCATTGTCACAGTCAATGAAATTTTTTTGGGTCCCTGACCGCATTGTCAGTATGTAAAACTACCTACGTTTCGGTCACTGTTGCAAGTGACCTTCTTCAGGGAGTTTTTGTTTACAGCAAATTTGCAATAGTGACCGATACTTCGGTAGTTTTACATGTTGACAATGCGGTCACAATCCCAGAAAAAATTCATTAAACTGTCCACTGCCTAAACTACATCCGACAAACACCTCAATCGCATAATCTCCGGTAAATTACGACACTAAGAGTATACACCAAATGGTTCTTCCACTTCTTTTCTGTCGTCAGAATCTCGTCTTGTAGTTAGTACTGCTGACTCACTAGGCCGTGGGTTCGACTCCTCGCTGGATCGGTGAGTTTCTCCTCCTTGGAGTGTGTGTGTGTGTGTGTATGTGTGTGTGTGTGTGTGTGTGTGTGTGTGTGGGTGCGTGTTATCATCGCTGACACGCAAGTCACCGAGGTGGCGCCAAGTTAAAAGATTTGCACCAGGTGGCCATACTCCCCAGAATGGATCTCCCAGCCCAATAAACCATACGTTTCCTTTTATTTCGTTTCTCTCGCTCACTTCACTACAACTCCTGTCCAATCTACAAACATGCAGTTGTCAGCTTTAATCAAATGAGAGAGTGGATTACAACATTTTTGATTTAGATGCGACGATTTGCTGCAGCACTATTGCATAACGACAAATTCAACTTTCCAGTCAGGTGCTTACGATTTCATGTGTTGCTGTCGCGGTCACTTCTTGATTTAGTTAAGTATTATGTTACTTACAGAAAAAGCATCATGGTTATGAACTAATATTGTTACTTGAGAATAATATTACAAAAATGTAATGGCTAAAGCGAAATTATTGAATGAGATTATGTAGAGGTTTCGGTCTCGTATTTGGTAGGAGTAGCATTCAGGTCCCTTGTGGCCATCAAATTTAGTTTCTCCTTGCATTCCCAAAATCGCTTAACCCAAATGCAGGGATGATTCGCTTAAAAGAACCGCTGCCGACCTCTTTCCCCCTTCCTACCAAATCTTAGTTGGTGCTCTGTCTCTACTGCCATTGACGGTACGCTCAACCAGCAGTAAAGTTCTGTTTTCTTTATTTGTTCCATTATGTTCGGTATGATGTTCTACTCCTAATTACTTAATTTTATGATTGCAAAGCTAGGCCGGCCGGAGTGGCCGTGCGGTTCTAGGTGCTACAATCTGGAGCCGCGTGACCGCTACGGTCGCAGGTTCGAATCCTGCCTCGGGCATGGATGTGTGTGATGTCCTTAGGTTAGTTAGGTTTAAGTAGTTCTAAGTTCTAGGGGACTGATGACCACAGCAGTTAAGTCCCATAGTGCTCAGATCCATTTGAACCACTTGAACCATTTGATTGCAAAGCTATTTTCCAGAATAGGAGGTATTACTTTGGGCAAACATCAAGGTCCTTTGTAATATAATTTTACTGAAACCGAGAAGTAATTGACATTTAATTATTACATAAAATTACCCAGCAACATACTTACTGTTAATACTTGAAGAAAATTTGACTAGATGAAAAGTACAGAATCATCCCTAAGAGAGAGTAGCACACAGTGAGAAGTATTTGTAAAAAGCTGGTGGGACGAGTGTCACTGCATGTGTGTTTAGATCATAGTGTACGCAGCTTTCAAGTGGTTTCACCAGTATGGTGAGACAATATTCTTAGCTTTGTTGTTCCAAAATTGTTTATAGACTTTGCTTGCTTATTGATGCTTGTAGAACTAACCTGAAATGTTATTATTCCCGCTTGAAGAAACTACACTCCTGGAAATGGAAAAAAGAACACATTGACACCGGTGTGTCAGACCCACCATACTTGCTCCGGACACTGCGAGAGGGCTGTACAAGCAATGATCACACGCACGGCACAGCGGACACACCAGGAACCGCGGTGTTGGCCGTCGAATGGCGCTAGCTGCGCAGCATTTGTGCACCGCCGCCGTCAGTGTCAGCCAGTTTGCCGTGGCATACGGAGCTCCATCGCAGTCTTTAACACTGGTAGCATGCCGCGACAGCGTGGACGTGAACCGTATGTGCAGTTGACGGACTTTGAGCGAGGGCGTATAGTGGGCACGCGGGAGGCCGGGTGGACGTACCGCCGAATTGCTCAACACGTGGGGCGTGAGGTCTCCACAGTACATCGATGTTGTCGCCAGTGGTCGGCGGAAGGTGCACGTGCCCGTCGACCTGGGACCGGACCGCAGCGACGCACGGATGCACGGCAAGACCGTAGGATCCTACACAGTGCCGTAGGGGACCGCACCGCCACTTCCCAGCAAATTAGGGACACTGTTGCTCCTGGGGTATCGGCGAGGACCATTCGCAACCGTCTCCATGAAGCTGGGCTACGGTCCCGCACACCGTTAGGCCGTCTTCCGCTCACGCCCCAACATCGTGCAGCCCGCCTCCAGTGGTGTCGCGACAGGCGTGAATGGAGGGACGAATGGAGACGTGTCGTCTTCAGCGATGAGAGTCGCTTCTGCCTTGGTGCCAATGATGGTAGTACGCGTGTTTGGCGCCGTGCAGGTGAGCGCCACAATCAGGACTGCATACGACCGAGGCACACAGGGCCAACACCCGGCATCATGGTGTGGGGAGCGATCTCCTACACTGGCCGTACACCACTGGTGATCGTCGAGGGGACACTGAATAGTGCACGGTACATCCAAACCGTCATCGAACCCATCGTTCTACCATTCCTAGACCGGCAAGGGAACTTGCTGTTCCAACAGGACAATGCACGTCCGCATGTATCCCGTGCCACCCAACGTGCTCTAGAAGGTGTAAGTCAACTACCCTGGCCAGCAAGATCTCCGGATCTGTCCCCCATTGAGCATGTTTGGGACTAGATGAAGCGTCGTCTCACGCGGTCTGCACGTCCAGCACGAACGCTGGTCCAACTGAGGCGCCAGGTGGAAATGGCATGGCAAGCCGTTCCACAGGACTACATCCAGCATCTCTACGCTCGTCTCCATGGGAGAACAGCAGCCTGCATTGCTGCGAAAGGTGGATATACACTGTACTAGTGCCGACATTGTGCATGCTCTGTTGCCTGTGTCTATATGCCTGTGGTTCTGTCAGTGTGATCATGTGATGTATCTGACCCCAGGAATGTGTCAATAAAGTTTCCCCTTCCTGGGACAATGAATTCACGGTGTTCTTATTTCAATTTCCAGGAGTGTATTCAATTACAGATTGTATCGATTTAACATATACGTTTTGATTAGAGTTTATGAATACATGTTATATACTGAAACTTACTCCTGCCGATTATGAGATACAGCTTGGAGTGCTGTGTGATTAACAAGGCAGATCTGAGCAAACTACAAGTATGCTAAATGAAGTTTCTCGGACCAGTCTTGCAGGAGACTGGAAGGCACAAAATAAGGTATGAAGGCATCAGGAGAGAAATGCAAGTGAATCTGTCAGTGACTGAGAGACTGAGTACTGCATAGTCAAGTTGTCAGGACATGTGAAGAGGATGAAGAATAACTGCTTGATAAAACAATATTTGGATAGAAATAGGTAGAGGAAAAAACCTAGAGGACGACCCATAAAAAGACTGCTGGAGCAGTTTAGGGATGATTTGAAGACTAGAGGAGAAAACTGGGGAACAATATAGAGACAAGAAGTGTGTGAAGATAAAGGAAAATGAAGGAAACATATTCATAAATACCTTACACGGCTCACTGGGAGGATACAAAGATGATGATACTGCTGAACCTATCTGGCAGTTTAATACCGTGTGTGAGACAGGAAATTGAACCTGGAATCTTTGAAGAGGAATGACCAGCAATTAATACCATTGATTATATTTTTCTACCGTATGATACGATGCATTATCTTTCTCCCTCTCAAAATTGTGCTTTGTAACCGTTTATAGGTGAAAATATTTAATTTACATCTACATCTACATCTACATCTACATTGATACTCCGCAAGCCACCCAACGGTGTGTGGCGGAGGGCACTTTACGTGCCACTGTCATTACCTCCCTTTCCTGTTCCAGTCGCGTATGGTTCGCGGGAAGAACGACTGTCTGAAAGCCTCCGTGCGCGCTCTAATCTCTCTAATTTTACATTCGTGATCTCCTCGGGAAGTATAAGTAGGGGGAAGCAATATATTCGATACCTCATCCAGAAACGCACCCTCTCGAAACCTGGCGAGCAAGCTACACCGCGATGCAGAGCGCCTCTCTTGCAGAGTCTGCCACTTGAGTTTATTAAACATCTCCGTAACGCTATCACGGTTACCAAATAACCCAGTGACGAAACGCGCCGCTCTTCTTTGGATCTTCTCTATCTCCTCCGTCAACCCGACCTGGTACGGATCCCACACTGATGAGCAATACTCAAGTATAGGTCGAACGAGTGTTTTGTAAGCCACCTCCTTTGTTGATGGACTACATTTTCTAAGCACTCTCCCAATGAATCTCAACCTGGTACCCGCCTTACCAACAATTAGTTTTATATGATCATTCCACTTCAAATCGTTCCGTACGCATACTCCCAGATATTTTACAGAAGTAACTGCTACCAGTGTTTGTTCCGCATTGCATTGTGAGTTATATCACCAGTAGAGCGAATGAACTACAGTCCTCCAGTAAATCAGACTGCCTATTTGTTTGTATGCTTGCTTGAGAAGTGTAGCATTTTAGGTAACATGTGTTTCTGGAGTTGTAAGCCTGATCAAGTTACTTGTACAACATTTATCTTTCGGACCTAACCCATGATGTCAACTGTTAGTTAAATATGTTATTTGTAGGTATTTACGCATGAAAATAGCCACGCATAAATGTAGCCACTGTACATGACTGCTGGCAGTGGCGGCCACGAGATAGTACAGTCGCAAGAAGACCAATTTCTGGACGGCCACGTAGTACTACCGAGAGGGCGACTGTCATGTTTGGCCTATGGCTCTAACGTATTTCACTGTATCTGCAGCAGTAATCTGAGCAGCAGTTGGCACCGCAGTGACACAACGAACTGTTACCAAGCGGTTGCTTCAAGGACAGTTCCGAGGCAGAAGCCCTGTAGCCTGCATTCTATTGACCCCAAACCACCGCCAATTGCGACTTCAGTGGTGTCAAGTGGAAGATCATTGGTGGACAGGGTGGAAGGCTGTTGTGTTTTCTCATGAAAACTGGTTCTGCATGGTGCCAGGGATGGCCGTTTGTTGGTTAGAACGAGGCCAGCTGAGGACTTGTTACCAATCTGCCTGCATGCGAGACACACTGGATATTCACCCGAAGTTACGGTCTGGGGAGCGATTTTGTATGACAGCAAGAGAACTGTTGTGGTTATTCCACACACCGTGACTGCAAATTGGAACGTCAGTCTACTGATTCGACTTGTTGAGTGGCCGTTCATGAACAGCATTCATGGAGTGTTTTCCAACAGGATAACTCTCGCTCACATACCGTTGTTGTAACCCAACATACCCTCCAGAGTGTTGATATGTTGGCTTGGCCTGCTCGATAATCAGATCAGTCTCCAATGGAGCGCATACGAGGCCTCAGAGGACGACAACTTCAGCACCATCCACAACCAGCATTAACCGACCAAGAGCATCAGGCATGGAAATGCAGCCCAAAATCTGACTTCCGTCACCTGCGTAACACAATGCATGTACGTTTGCATGCTTCCATTCAACATTCCGGCAGTTACAGCCGTTATTGATGTACAAGCATTTCACATTTTCAGTCACTTCTCTCGCGCTTTTATTAACCTGTGATCTTGCAGGGTTATTCATTTAAATATGTTACGTGGACAAACGCATTCCCAAATCTCATTACGCTACACTAATCATTTTCTGGTAGTGATTGTGTTTCATCAGTGTATATTGTGAAAAGTAATGGACCTGTGACAGTGCCCTGAGGCACGCCCGAAGACGTCTCTCCATTGAGACGCAAATTGATGGTCACCGTTCGCTGAATAGAAAAGATGACAAACTGTTTCGTGTATGTCATATCTGGCTGCAACCATTCATTGCCATTAGATATCGTAGAGCTACCAAATTACAGGGATGTAGATTGCTATATTTCACACAATGCTCCAATGGTCTATAGATTTAGATCGGCTGATTTAGTGGAACAATAGAAGTCTGATAGTTTGCTTGAGTGTTCGTCAAACTGGGAACGTACGTGTAAGGCACTCTGAAAACGGCTGTTGCCATTTTGGAAGATGGGAATATCCACAGGATACTAATCATGAAGTTGCAGAAGAAAGGCCAACACTTGGTCACAGAAACGTCAATCACATAACCTGAAAATTTGTACTGAAGTCGTGTCAGAAAAATAAACCCAAATCATCACACAACCACCTAAATCCAGAACTGGCAGTTAAACGCTTCACTGAACCATCTGTGCACTCAATACTTTCAATCGTTTAAAAACAAGCCAAATCGCACCTCACCACAAGACATAATATACCTGCAGTCAGCTATTATTCACTGTGCTTTGCTGGCCCACTGAAGACACGCAGCTTTATGTGACGTCCTTAGCATTGACATTTTCGACGTACAGATTCCAAATGTCCATTACATGCAGTTCCCGTCGCAATATTCGCTCTGAAAATGGTGAAGATAGACCTGCTTTCATCGTTGATGATGCTGTTTGATTTGTGGGGCGCTCACCTCCGTGGTCATCAGCGCTCGTACAAAGTCCCAATCTTTACACAGTCCAATCTAGCCACTTTCACGAATGATGATGAAATGATGAGGACAACGCAAACACCCAGTCGCTGGGCAGAGAGAATGCCCAACTCGACCGGGAATCGAACCCGGGACCCGTGATCCAGAGACAGCAACGCTAGCCACGAGACCACGAGCTGCGGACATCTTTCATCGAAAGCAGTAATTCCTGTCGGGTTTGAAACAGATTTTTCACTGACGAAGTGTGACCCTCGTCTCCGGTCAATGTCGGATAGGGTCTTTTTACAATCATTGTCATTACGCCTAGTTACATGGCTGCGAGTGGTACACTATTCCTTATAGACATATTGGATAGTCGGTGTTGATACACCAAAATCTAGAAAGTACATTCACGATGGAGATATGAGCACGTTCAATGACGTTTCTGCCACTCACCTCTCGACATAGACTCATCTTAGTGTGCTGCTTCCGTATAACTTACTAGCGCATACACATGACTGCGCTGCCATGGTTTACATGGAGGGTCACGACACTGCTTGCTAGCACTTCTACACCATCTGTAGCGCTCTAAATTGACTAGTAAACTTTATTCAGGAGATGAGTAATTTTGGTCTCGTGAGATTATTGGTACCCGTAATTTATTTAATATAACAGGCTCAAAGACAGTGTTACAGAAAGATGCTTATACAGTGAACACCTCATCTTAATTACCTATAGGTGTACAACAGAAGTCAAACGTAAATCTGATACAACTAATTCTACACTATTTCATCGAAAGAATCTGGACGCTCTATGCAATGCGGAACTGACCACTAGATGCCCACGAGAGCAGGACTCGTCTCTGTCAGTGGAGGGATGTGGGATTATTGTACTGGTAGTAGACAAGGAGTCACAGCAGCATGAGTCGTTCATGATAGCTCAATGATTTCGAACGTTAACAGTCACTGGATGTCACCGGTGTAATAAATCCATTAGGAAAATTTCAACTTTCCTAAAGTTGTCCAAGTTTACTGTTGGTATTGTTACTGTGAAGTGGAAACTCGAAAGAACTGCCACAGGACCAAGCAGACCTCTTGTAATGACTGATAGAAACCATCGAGCAACACGGAGGGTAGTTGTAAAAAGTCACATGAAATCAGTGTGAAAAAAATTACTCGTGATTTCCACAGCAGTCCAGTTAGCACAGAGACCGTACGTAGGTAGTTGAAAAGAAAGGGATACAATGGTCAGCTTCTCCTCAGAAGCCACATATTTCTGTAGACAACGCAAAACGACGCTTGAGTGGTAAAAGGAGTGACGATAATGGACTGTGGATGACTGGAAACGAGTGATGTGCAGTGATGAATCACGTTATACCCTGTGGCAGGCCGATGTGGGTCTGGGTTTAGCAAATGCTGGGAGAACGTTACTTGCCATCACGTGTTTTGTCAACAGTGAAGTACAGAGGGGGTGGAGTTAAGGTTTGGAGCTGTTTCCTCTTGGTTAAGGTTAATGCGGAAGGATAAATTTAAAAAAAATCTACAGCGTTATGTACTGCGTACCGTCGCGGAACAGTTCGGGGACGTTGATTTCATCACCATGACAAAGCACCATCTTACAAAGTACCTGAAAGGGACTGGCCTACCCTGAGTCTCCACCTGAACCCAATGGAATACCTTTGGGATGAGTTAGAACGTCGACTTCGCTACAGAGTTCAACTTTCAACATCTGTATTTTCTGTGGTTTAGGCTCTTAAGGAAGATTGGATTGCCATTCCTCCACAGACATTCAGAAAGCTCACTGAAAGTGTCCCCAGTGGAGGTGAAGCCGTCATAAAGGCCAACGGTGGACACACACTACGTTAATGTCCTGTACTAGGTGTCTGGATATTTTTTGATCATATGCTGTACTTTTCTCTTAGGGCCATTTTTGGAAGATATGCAACCAGAAACACACTCTGCGACGCCACTGAAGTTCCCCGAACCCCGGATGTGTTGGTCGTACGGAGAGCGTCCGCATCGCGGTGCGTGACTGCGGCAACGAGGGCCGTTTGTCTTACGTCAATGGCGGGTTCTGAGTTTTTATGAGATATGGCTTTGGTATTAATGGCTGGAATTAGCGGCGCTGGAGGGCTTCCAGGTCGGTACCTGGCGGCGGGGCGGCGCGGCCGGGCCCCGGGGGGAACATCGCTCACGGCGCCAACTTCCCGGCGCGCCTTAAATATTTCACGTGCTCCACCCCGACCTACGGCCGAACCGCCGAATTAAACGAGAAATTCTCAGCCAAATTTTTTGTGTGTGCTGCTCTACTGAATGTGTTCAGTGGAACCCCTTTTGCAGCGCAGATGAAGAGCATGAAATAAACAGTGACACGCCCAAATACTTTATTGGGTCAACTAACACAGCTGGCAAATGTCTCATCAATATTCGTAACGAATACATGAACACATGATATATCACTGTTGAAAGCCCCTGATCCGTGAGAAATGCTGCAACGTGTGCAGTTCCTCGCAGAGATGCTGGTTGTAGGAATATGCGAATAGAAGATGATGAAGAGCAGGTTGAAGTTGAAGAAACTAGTCAGGAAGAATCAGTGCATAAAGAAGTGAACAAGATTCTGAACCTTTCATTTCACCGACAGAGGGAATCGAGAGGCTTGAGCGCGTAACACTGACTAACAATACTCCAGCTAGCCACTACCTGTTTCTTAGGTATCCGCACTGCACACTGAGTCAGACAAAACTACGTGAACTATGTATCTACATCCTTTATTTTAGTCATCAGTCTTCTGACTGGTTTGAGGCTGCCCGCCGCGAATTCCTCTCCTGCTTTTATTTCTTCATCACATAGTAGAACTTCCATCCTACGTTCTCAGTTATGCATTAAATGTATCCAAGTCTCTGGTTTTCCCTACAGTTTTTACCCTCTATAGTTCCTTCTAGTAACAAGGAAGTCATTCCTCTGGTTTTTCTGTCGAACATCTGTGATTGCCCTTTTTAGATGTGTCCACCCTTTTCAAACGAACTGCCTAACTGGTTTTCCTCGTCACAATATGCACATCCTTGACGAACATCTGACTTATCTCTTCATTCCTTAGTACTCCCGTATCCTACATCTTTATGCACTAATTCTTCCCGACTAGTCTTTTCAACTTCAACCTACTCTTCATCATTACTAAATTGTGATCTTTATCTAAATGTGCAGCTGCCTATTCCTTACAACTCAATTTCTGATCTCGGAATCTCTGTCTGCTAATGGTGTAATCCAGCGGGAACCTTCCCATATCTCTAGGTTTTCCCAAGTACCCTCCTCCTCCTTTAATTCTTGGATAGAAATTGAAATTTATTGCACAACCCAATTAGTTTTTTTTTTCTCTCATTCCTACCAACAAGTCCATGTTCTCCCGTAACCCTTTCTGCCACTCCTCCCCCTACATCCGCGGTCCAGTCCCCCATGACTTACATTTTCGTCTCCCTTCATATACTGAATTACCCATCAATATTCTGATAAGCTTTCTCTATCCCTTCATCTGCTGCTTGCAACGTTAGCGTGTCTACCTCAGCTATCGTTGTCGGCCTTGGTTTACTGTCGAATCTGATGAGAACGACCGTATTACTGAACTGTTCACAGCAGCTCATCTCTGCCCTACCTTTCTATTGATAACGAATCCCACCTCTGTTATAACATTTTCTGCTGCTGTTGATATTATCCTATGTTCGTCTGACCAGGAAACCTTATCTTCTTTCCATTATGCTTCACAGACCCCAAATACATCTACAATGAGCCTTTGCATTTCTCTTTTCAGGTTTTCTTTCTCCTACGTTCAAACTTTTGATATTACAAGATCCGTCTAGTACAATATTATCTCGTCGTTGGTAATTCCATCTTTTTCTCATGATCACTTTCCCTCCCGGAGATCTAAATGGGGGATTAATCCGGGCCGGCTGGTGTGGCCGAGTGGTTCTAGGCGCTTCAGTCTGGAACCGCGCGACCGCTGCGGTCGCAGGTTCGAATCCTGCCTCGGGCATGGATGTGTGTGATGTCCTTAGGTTAGTTAGGTTTAAGTAGTTCTAAGTCTAGGGGACTGATGACCTAAAATGTTAAGTCCCATAGTGCTTGGAGCCGTTTGTTTTTTGACTAATCCGAAATCTTTCGCCAATGGAGAAATCATCATGACTCTTTTTTTCAATTACAGGCCAAATGTCCCGTGGATACAAATTACATGTCTTTAATGCATTGGGTTCCATTGCCTTCTGCTCCGTTATTCCGTTGATAACTGCTGATTCTTCCGCCTTTAATGGAGAGTTTCCCTCCCCAAGGACAAGAGTGTGCCCTGAACCTCTGTCCGCTCTTCCACACTCTTCGACAAGGCCGTTGCCAGAACGAGGTGACTTCTTACGCTGGAAGTCTTCTGCAGCCATTGATGACACTTTTATTTAAAATTTAATCAGTCGCTGGCTTTGAATCTGGGACCCAGGACGTTTTGATCTACATTCCGATCATACTTTACATCTTACGGTTTTGGTGAAAGGATCGGAAGAACGACTATTAGTGAGCCTTTGTGTTAACTAGAATGGCTCTAAGTTTACCCTTATGATTTTTTCCAGTCATAGAAAAGTTATGTCGTGAAAATATGTGCTGTTAATACTCCTTTCGACGGAGTTGCTACAATCACTGTTCGGCCTACGCGCAGTAGTTGCTTTAAGTCAGAAAAAGGAGACGGTACTATTTTGAGTACCTTTCAGGATTCCGTAGGTCAGTCAATAGAAACGGCTCTCATCTAGGATCACTTTGCTGTTCGTTTGTTAAGACCACTGTTTCTCCTGAAGGGTAGGGGTATCAAGATGAAATTTATTTCAAATACTAAGGTTACGGTCCATTGGAGGCGCAAAAAAATTGAGACTAAGTGAATGAAATGAAAAGATACAACCTTTACGTCACCTATAGGAGATGACCTACCTAAGAGGGCGTGCTGAGAAGTAATGCCTCTGAATTTTTTGTGTGAAAACTCTTTACACTTTTTACGTATAACAAAAGCTGTTAACGTTCTACATCTGGATTCTTCATGCCTACTTATTTACTTCTCAACTTAGTTATCCTGACGACGAACACATTTCTCCCAGTGAGAGACTAGTTTGTTAATACCGTCACCGAGGAATGCTAGACATCATTGACGAAGTGACAGCCACACCACTGATTGTACCGCTTCATAATTATGAAAGTGAAGTCCTCGAGGGCGTTCTTTAACTTGCAGAAACGTACGAAAATCGGATGGGGCCAAGCATGGACTGTGGAGGACGATCGATGACAGTGAACCCTAGGCGTTTGATTGTTGCCGATGTCGCAGTGCTCGTGTGTGGTCTTTCTGGCATTGTAATGCTGGAGGAAAGTGTGCGCCACGCGTGGAAAAACTCTGCGAATTCGAAACTCGATTACAGCGCGCTGCTTCTCGTGCACCGACATAGTTACGTTACCCATCACTATGTTACACGCTACAATTTGGAGCCCTGTAGCGGCAGAGGGTTGAAAATATGTAGGCATGAAGCATTAAGATATAGAAAGTTAATAAAGTTTGTTTTACTGAAATAGAGTTTTCACATAAAAATTCGAAGGCATTACTTTTCAGCACGCCCTCATACAGGGCTATTACAAATGATTGAAGCGATTTCATAAATTCACTGTAGCTCCATTCATTGACATATGGTCACGACACACTACAGATACGTAGAAAAACTCATAAAGTTTTGTTCGGCTGAAGCCGCACTTCAGGTTTCTGCCGCCAGAGCGTTCGACAGCGCAGTGAGACAAAATGGCGACAGGAGCTGAGAAAGCGTATGTCGTGCTTGAAATGCACTCACTTCAGTCAGTCATAACAGTGCAACGACACTTCAGGACGAAGTTCAACAAAGATCCACCAACTGCTAACTCCATTCGGCGATGGTATGCGCAGTTTAAAGCTACTGGATGCCTCTGTAAGGGGAAATCAACGGGTCGGCCTGCAGTGATCGAAGAAACGGTTGAACGCGTGCGGGCAAGTTTCACGCATAGTGATGTGAAAGATTCAGTGTTTAAACCTCCTCTACCAAGAAACGTGCCAGAACTGCGAGCTCGCATCAACAATGCTTTCGAACTCATTGATGGGGACATGCTGCGCCGAGTGTGGGAGGAACTTGATTATCAGCTTGATGTCTGCAGAACCACTAAACAGGCACATATCGAACATTTGTGAATGCCTTAAAAAACGTTTTGAGTTTTTGTATGTGTGTGCAAAGCATTGTGAAAATATCTCAAATAATAAAGTTATTGTAGAGCTGTGAAATCGCTTCAATCATTTGTAATAACCCTGTATATGCAAAAAGAAGTTAGTAGGATGACGTCAGAGCATGACTCCTACTCTCACTTGTCCAGTATTTTAGAAGCTGACTGAGAATCCCGCAGCTTGTAAGATTACATCTGTAATTCGTTTTCTGAACGCACAGCACCTTAAACCAGTCGTCATGTAATTAGAAGTTTTCTTTTACAGAGAGAACTACAGCGAGTAATTCACTTATAAGGAGATGCGTGTGACAGTTCAGTGAAGGAGGTGGTCAACTGCACGAAGACAGTCGAAGTAGGCGTCCATGTCTCATTAATGAGGAACTGATCCATGCTGTTGAAGAACTCGTAAACTAAAACCGTAAGCTTGCAGTATCCAACATTTCCAAGAACTTCCACAAATTTCAAGATCACTTGTTCACGACATTTTTTCTGAAAAACTGACTTTTCGGAAACGGTATACTTCGTTTCCGCAAAAACTCATACTTAAAATAGAGAAAGCAGCATCTGGGCAGTGAACTTGACATTTTGACTCGTTAAACAAGATTGTGATGATTTTGTAAGGAAGATAATGCCCAGGGTCGCTGATGAATCCTCTCGACCACAACGACAATCAATGGAATGTGGGGTGCACTTCATCACCACTGAAAACTTGTAACCTGCCCCTCACTTATCGACCTTAATGACAGTGAAAAATTAAACCACGTGCACTTAATGGAAATTTGGGAAAAGAAATCGTCACCGAAGTTAATTTGTCGGTAAAGAGGGAGGAAAGGGTTACATCTAAATGAAAAGAAAAATGCAAATGGAATTGGTGGAAATTAATTTTGAGAGAAGGGTAAAATTAATAAAGAAAATAAATGTGCGGTCGTTACGTTAACAATTAATTGGCGTTAAGTAGATATTTGAGATTTGGGGAAAATTACGGTCGCCAGTCCTATGGACAACTACTATAATAACTGAAAAAGAAAGGTTATTGCACTTATAATTAGCACTAGATGTGTGGCAACTGAAGGTTGATACGTGTTGTGTGAAAACTGAAGGTTTGTCAGAAGTAATAAATTTCGCTACACTCTGACTTAATTTAGCAAAAGAATTAATAAAACTGGAAAATTGAAAGTTAATTTAGTGACTGAAATTAATAGTGAGATTTGTTTCTGAAGCGCTACGAAATTCAGTAAAATAAAGTTAGTCTTGGGCTACCTCAACAATCATTTCAAAAGCTACTTGAATCTACGCAATTTAGAAATAAGAGATTTAACTTTGAACTTGAATTAAATGATTCTGGACAATTAACAATAGTAAAATTTAGTACGTACCAAACTGAGCTGCAGTCACAGGTAAGCTAAAATATGCTAACAAAACTCGCACTCTTAATTTGTACTTGTGTAATCTAAATATTGTAGCCAGCTATGATTACTTTAACTGAACTTTGAAATTAAAGCAGTGAAATAGAATGATATTACTTTAATGCTGGAGTTTGAATTTCAACGACACTTGGGTTCATTCCGGAAAGGGAAGGGACCCTGCTTGGTAATGCAATTGGGACAATGAGCAACAAAGGTTCATGCTAAGTTGCTGTAATTTAGTGAGAAAAATTTAACAGTTTAAAAAGCTGAAGTCTGCCATACAGTTCTAAATCCTTACGTGCTTCCAGTCTTCCTTGTTGGTTGATTGAAGGTTTGAAGTCGTCGGTCGAGTAGGTGGCGACAGTCACTCATTGTCAGCCGTCGCTGTTGCAGAAGCTGGATGTTGGCGCGCCTTCTCCTCGACACAGTCACCAGGCGAAACGGGCTCTTGATGTGCGCCAGCTAATGCTTCCCGTCCGTGACACCGTGTCAGAAGCTAATAGTAAAACAATTACAATATATAAAGACACAGAAATGTTATATCTTCAGGCAACAAAATAAGGAAAAAAATTAATAGTACATTAGATGGAAATAAGAGGATATGCATTTCCGGAGTTGCAAACTGAATCCATGCTAATCTTGACTCCAAGAAATGTTCTGTGTACAATCTTTTGGGACAGGTACAGCATTCTACTGCAGCATTTTCTACAGCGATATGCGAGAATTATTGCAAATGGTTACTGTGAGATACCCAAGTAACAACGTCGTCGATATACAACAAGCGACGCGGAAAGCTCACAAACGGTATTATTTAGGTTCATTATAATGTCAGACCTCAGACTGGGGACAAGAATCGTCAAATCTTTCGGAACTTTAGCTGGAACCATCTTGACCACCCATCGAAAAACCCTGACTTTGCTCCGAGGACCTTCAATTTCTTTTTACGCCTGAAAACGTTTCTTCGTGGTAAAAAATTACGAACGACGTCGATATCTTTTAGTCATCAGTCATCCGACTGGTCTGATGAGACCGGCCACGAACTCGTCCCCTGTGTTCGCCTCCCGAGTACCCGTGGTGTTGGGGTAGCGTCTTTGAATCATAATCAAAAACGTCTTCGGTCCCGGGTTCGAATCCTGGGGTTGCTGAAGCTTTGATGAACAATCAGCATTGGCGACCGAAGACTTCCGGCATAAGAAGTCACCTTCATTTCGGCAACGGCCTTGTCAAAGACGGCAGAGGAGTGGACAGAGGTTCAAGGAACTCTCTTGTCCTAGGGGTGGAAAACTGCCCCTAAAGACGGAAGAATCGGCAGTGATCAACGGCATGAGGATGGAGAAGGCAATGGAAACCATTGCAATAAAAACCCGTAACGTGTATCCGCAGGGCATGTGGACAGTAATTGAGACAGTGTCATGATAATCTCTCCATTGGCAAAAGATTAATGAATAGTCCCCCATGCTGATCTCTGGGAGGGGACTGCCAAGAAGGAGATGACCATGAGAAAAAGATTAAATAATCAACAAAAGGATAACGTTGTACGAGTCGGGGCGTGGAATGTTAGATGCTTGAGCATGGTAGGGAAACTAGAAAATATGAAAAGGGAAATGCAAAGACTTAATCTAGATATAGTAGGGGTTAGTGAAGTGTAATGGAAAGAAGACATTGATTTCTGGTCCGATGAGTATAGGGTAAATGGTATAACTGGATTAGGATTCTTTATGAACAGGAAGGCAGGGCAGAGAGTGCGTTACTGTGAACAGCCAGTGATAGGGTTGTTCTTATCAGAATCGACAGCAAACCAACACCGACAACGATAGTTCAGATATACAAGCCGACGTCGCAAGCTGAAGATGAAGAGATAGAGAAAGTGTGTGAGGATATTGAAAGAGTAATACATTACGTAAAGGGGGATGAAAATCTAATAGTCATGGGGGACTGGAATGCAGTTGTAAGGAAAGGACTAGAAGAAAAGGTTACTGGAGAGTATGAGCTTGGGACAAGGAATGAGAGAGGAGAAAGACTAATTGAGTTCTGTAACAAGTTCCAGCTAGTAATAGCGAATACTCTGTTCAAGAATCACAAGAGGAGGAGGTATACTTGGAAAAGGCTGGGTGATACGGGAAGATCTGAGTTAGATTACACCATGGTCAGTCTGAGATTCCCAAATCAGATACTGGATTATAAGGTGTACCCAGGAGCAGACATAGACTCAGATCACAATGTAGTAGTGATGAAGAGTAGGCTGAAGCTTAAGACATTAATCAGGAAGAATCAATACGCAAAGAAGTGGTATACGGAAGTACTAAGGAATGACGAGATATGGTTGAAATTATCAATGGCTATAGATACAGGAATAAGGAATAGCTCAGTAGGCAGTGCAGTTGAAGAGGAAAGAACGTCTCTAAAACGGACCATCACAGAAGCTGGGAAGGAAAACGTTGGTACAAAGAAGGTAACTGCGAAGAAACCATAGGTTACAGAAGAAATACTTCAGTTGATCGATGAAAGGAGGAAGTACAAAAATGTTTCCGCAAACTCAGGAATAAGAAAAACAAGTCGCTGAGGAATAAAATAAATAGGAAGTGCAGGGAAGCTAAGATGAAATGGCTGCAGGAAATATGTAAAGACATGGAAAAAGAAATGATTGTCGGAAGAACAGACTCAGCATACAGGAAAGTCAAAACAACCTTCGGAGACATTAAGAGCAAGGGTGATAACATGAATAGTGCAACGTGAATTACACTGTTAAGTGCAGAGGAGAGAGCAGATAGGTGGAAAGAATACATTGAAAGCCTCTATGAGGGGGAAGTCTGATGTGACAGAAGAAGAAACAGGAGTCGATTTAGAATAGATAGGGGTTCCAGTATTAGAACTGGAATTTAAAAGAGCTTTGGAGGGCTTAAAATCAAATAAGGCAGAAGGGATAGATAAATTCCATCAGAATTTCTTAAATCATTGGAGCGAGTGACAACAAAACGACTATTGACGTTTGCGTGCAGAATGTGTGAGTCTGGCGACATACCATCTGACATCGAAAACGCATCATCCACACAATTTCGAAGACGGCAAGAACTGACAAGTGCGAGAATTGTCGCACAGTCAGCTTAACAGCTGATGCATCCAAGTTGCTTTCAAGAATAGTATATAGACGAATGGAAAAGAAAATTGAGGATGCGTTAGATGATCAGTTTGGCTGTAGGAAAGGTAAAGGCACGAGAGAGGCAATTCTGGCGTTGCGGTTAAAAATGGAAGCAAGACTAAAGAAAAATAAAGCCACGTTCATAGAATTTTTCGACCTGGAAAAAGCGTTCGACAATGTAAAATTGTGCAATATGTTCGAAAATCTGAAAAAAGAAAGGGTAAGCTGTAGGGGGTGGGGGTGGGGGGTTGGTGACGGGTCATATGCAATATGTACAACATGCAAGAAGGAATACTAAAAGTGAACGACCAAGAACAAAGAGCTCGTATTAAACAGGGTGTAAGACAAGGATGTAGCCTTTCGTCCCTAGTGTTCAATCTGTACATCGAGGAAGCAATGATGGAAATAAAAAAAAGGTTCAGGAATGGAATTAAAATTCAAGGTTAAAGGATATCAATGATACGATTCGCTGATGACATTGCTATCCAGAGTGAAAGTGAAGTAGAATTACATGATCTGCTAAACGGAATGAACAGTCTAATGAGTACAGAGTGTGGATTGAGAGTAAAGCGAAGAAAGACGAAGGTAATGAGAAGTAGCAGAAATGAGAACAGCGAGTAACTTAACATCAGGATTGACGGTCACGAAGTAGATGAAGTTAAGGAATTCTGATACCTAGGCAGTAAAATAACCAATGACGGACCGAGCAAGGAGGCCATCAAAAGCAGACTAGCAATGGCAAAAAGAGCATTCCTGGCCAAGAGAAGTCTACTAATATCAAATATCGACCTTAATTTGAGGAACAAATTTCTGAGAATGTACGTCTAGGAGTACAGCATTTTATGGTAGTGAAACATGGACTGTTGTAAAACCGGAACAGAAAAGAATCGAAGCATTTGAGATTTGGAGCTACAGACGAATGTTGAAAATTAGGTGGACTGGTACAGGAAGGAATGAGGAGGTTCTGCGTAGAATCAGAAAGAAAAGGAATATGTGGAAAACACTTATAGCCGGCCGGTGTGGCTGAGCGGTTCTAGGCGCTTCAGTCTGGAACCGCCCGATCGCTACGGTCGCAGGTTCGAATCCTGCCTCGGGCATAGATGTGTGCGATGTCCTTAGGTTAGTTTAAGTAGTTCTAAGTTCTAGGGGACTGATGACATCAGATATTAAGTTCCATAGTGCTCAGAGCCATTTGAACCATTTCTTTAAAACACTTATAAGGTGAAGGGACAGAATGATAGGTCACCTATTAAGACGACAGGGGATGACTTCGATGCTACTAGAGGAAGCTGTAAAGGGCAAAAACCGTAGAGGAAGACAGATTGAAATACATGCAGCAAATAATTGAGGACGTAGATTGCAAGTGCCACTCTGAGATGAAGAGGTTAGCACAGGAGAAGAATTCGTGGCAGGTCGCATTAAACCAGTCAGAAGAAAAGGCCAACCTTCTCATCCCAGAGTAGCACTTGCAACCTGTGTCCTCAATTACTTGCGGTACGTATGTTTGATACTACGAGAATTTTCCAGGCACGGAGTGCCTTTTTGCCAGTGCTAGTCTGCTTTTAATGTCCTATTTTTCTCAGTCCATCAGGCGTTATTTTCTTTCCTAGGTAGCAGAATTCCTTAATTTCATCCACTTCACGATCATCAGTCTTGATGTTAAGATCCTCGCTCCTTTCATTTCCTGAACAGTGGCATATTAATTGAAAAGAATGACTGAAAGAAATTAGGAAGTACACGTATCCTGGGTGAACTTTAATTGGTACTGATATCAACAGACCTTCAGTGTCAAAACCTTTAAGATCAATATTTTTTATTTAAAGTTACGTACTTCTTCTCATTAGTTCCATTGTGCATAGAGCTGATTATGACAATGCTGATACAGGATCGCCCCTCTGCTGCTCACGCAAATTTCTCTTGTCTGTTTCGAACCTCCTGATGCAGGATTCTCGGCGCAGGCGAAACGATGAACAGACGGATGTGATTATATATATAAACTTGCCTTCTTGGTAAATTTTATAACACTTTTTAATATACGGTTGGGATGCACACTTTTAAGCAATACTGGCACGGTGGAGCTAGTCATACGTCCGCCCGCTACCTCTTTCAGAAACAAACAGGTGCAGATACAGAAATAAATCAATTGAAGAGCGTATCTCTTCCCTTTTTTGTATCAAAACGTTATCTCTGGCTCAAAATAACTTGTTACTTTACCATTGGTTTTATATATAGCTTCCGTGTGTAGAAAGGAAAGATCGAAGGAAGAAAAAACAATACGATTCATTACAACTGGCCCCTGCTGTGCACTGACGTCTTACGGAGGTGCACAGTGTCTGAGCTTGTTTCCCTTTTTGAGGGTTGATAACCCTGGCCGGTATGGGCATAGTCTCTATTTTCGGCCATCGGAGTTATCCTGTATGGCTATCAATTTATATGGCCATGTCAGCTTCTTTTAACGCGTAGATAGATAAGTTTTCTTTCGTAACAAATTGCTTGCTGTAACCGCATAGTCCCATTGTTGCCAGTCAGTATCTGACCAGCGTTTAGCCTGCGAAGCATGCACGCGCAGCCAACGGTCGTTATCGTCCTATCTCGCGCTCTCTTGCTTAGTACAAAGCCAGAGTGTCCGTGTCGTGCGTTTACAGTCACTCTCACTGCACAAATTCGAGAAGCTCGTGTTCAGCGGCGTGATCCTTAGTGAAATCTTCGATGCAGTGACAATTTATTTATGTATTAGCGGCGCCGGCCTGAGTGGCCGAGCGGTTCTAGGCGCTACGGTCTGGAACCGCGTGACCGCTACGGTCGCAGGTTCGAATCCTGCCTCGGGCATGGATGTGTTTGATGGCTTTAGGTCAGTTAGGTTTAAGTACGTAGTTCTAAGTTCTAGGGGACTGATGACCTCGGCAGTTAAGTCCTATATTGCTCAGAGCCATTTTGTACCAGCGGCCTGAGGAATTGATTTCACCTCGACTAGAAGAAGGGATCGACTGGTAGGGCATGTTCTGAGGCATCAAGGGATCACCAATTTAGTATTGGAGGGCAGCGAGGAGGGTAAAAATTGTAGAGGGAGACCAAGAGATGAATACACTAAGCAGATTCAGAAAGATGTAGATTGCAGTAGGTACTTGGGGATGAAGAAGCTTGCAGAGAATAGTGTAGCATGGGGAGCTGCATCAAACCAGTCTCAGGACTGAAGACCACAACAACAACGTCGCTCTCACTTATTCACTGGTGACACCAGACGTGCATCCGACATCCGTCGACAAGATAAGTTTCTTGCCGCTTTTACTACGTTGCCGAGCACAGAAAATTCATGTTACAGAAGGTATTGCTATCTTTAGTTTATCACTCGCACATCCACGTACATCACACGCACACCCACGTGTATCACACGCACACTGAACACTCTGCAGCCAGGTTTAGTTTGTTTTAGTACATTTTGTTGAATTACATTTTCGTTACATTGTGCGGTTCCAATTATATGAGTACACATTTTACTCTCGTTTGGTTATACATTCTTCACGTAACTTTCATATAATAACAGATTCTGTTTTCCTTTATGGCATAAATCGGCATACAATTCACTTGAGTTTTCAGTGACTTCTTGTCGGAGGATATTTATTAATTCCAAAGACTTAAAGAAGTCAACAATAGTCGCTACAATAGATACTACCCGCCGCTCAAATAACTAGGCATGCCTCGCTTCTCTAGCATTCTCCAAGAAGGATCTACACACTACAAGGTCGAGGATATTCCATGGAAAGGCATTTATGTGATCAGTTACGCCTCGTTACTGGACTTAACTGTGACCCCCAGAACAAAATATTTCGTTGTTTATAAAAACAACTCAAATCTGACGATACCAATCGTAGCAAATACTTATTCAGTGTTTAAAAGTGCAGCTCAATATACACTTGTTATGTTCGTTGTATAATCCATAACCGTTTTATGTGTTGCGGTATATAGCGTTGCATCACCAATAGAGTATGTTACGCACAATGAGCGTAAAACAGTGTTCACATAAGTAACAATCGAGCATAAAAATTTCAATGTAATTGAGGTGTTTGACGCTGTCATGGGTAGTCGATGCTCACAGTATTTAGGTTTCGATCCCTTGATAATTTGGTAGTGCTCAACCTTAGTTCAGCATTATGATATCTGACGTACTGCAATTGTTTTCTTCTTCACATACCTTCACACTGTCACATTCATACGTATCACAAACTTATAACTATATTTATCTTGCGCTCCGGCCCTTTTTTATATGGTACCTAACACTCTACAAGCAATTATCCTTCGTCACTTTAGGAATGTCGATGCATAGTTCCCTGGAAGAAAAACTTAATACTAACTTACAAGTAAATCTTCATTGATAAGTGTTTAGTGGCTCGATGTCCACTAATGCCCCTTTCATATATTCAGCCATGTATTCATTCACTCCAGTGTACAGTTGTGCTATCACAAAACTTACTTAATGTCATGTTTGATTCTGTACTTGCCTCATAAATCTGAAAGATTCTTATTCAGTTTGCCACGTACACTGGACTCTCTTGCTTACCTTCTGGGTCCATCAAATATAAATAGTGGATGTACCTTTAACTCTTAAATTCTTAAATAATCTACATATATAGATGTAATGTAAATGACAGCGTAACGTCAGTAAATATCTCGTAATTTGGGTTCCTTTCGTGTATATAATTCCTTAGCTTATTATTGTATGTGTGTGTTGTGTAGATAGTGGTAGTTTTAGTATAGATTCTCCCTTTATTTTCCATACCTCTGTTTATGCAAAGGCCCTACAAATGCTGGTGCAGGCTGTAGCTTATAGGGTTTGTTTGTTTTGGAGCTCCAAGCCGTGTCTGTCTGGCGCGCACACGCTTGCGGTTTGTTGACTAGCTTGCTTCCCAATGCGCATGCGCTGCGTCGCTGTGATACCACTATCGTCGCGGCGAGTTGTATATTACTTTGGACGCTACCGCGCTTTTCACGAGTTTGTTTATTTGTTTACAAATGAGCCACACGCAAGGCGAAGCGTTGTATTTAGAGTATCTTCGTCTCTACACACATAAAAGTAAAATCCTTCCTTGTTACATACACTCACCTTATCGTTTACACATTTGACATTAAGAAAAAATACAAACAAAAATTTTCCTCATCAACTAACAACATTAATTCTGGAACATGATTTTCCAGCACGCTAAAACTGATATTGTTATACATATATACAACTTAGAGGGTATATCTACCTTGATCGTATCTGATAAAGCAAGTGTCCATCAAGCTCGTGCCCCAATCCTCCTCCAAGGTCACAGAACGAGAGCCTACCGTGACCGGATCAAGCTTTCCGGCGTCGCGGTGGCTCGGTCTCTGGATTAGGCGTAACTTCCACTATAGGGACTGTTGGTGTTTGATTGCGCCAATTAGTATCCTGTGAGGCTCTCGACCGAAATTCTCTTTGCCCTTTGCGCGTTATTCGGCATATGTGCATTACTTTGCTGGCCGAATTCCGTTGTCTGTGGATTATTCGGCTGTCTGGTATTGTTTTGTGTTTGCCAAACGATCGGCTGATTATTGCCGATAGCTTGTATCTGTACATACTGTACAAGCTGGAAATACGCTACTTGCCCGTTGTAGTTGTTTTAGCTAAATTTTTGCCCATTTCTTTTACATCCACCCTTGAATTTACGGCTTTGTCCATGGCCGTTGTGATTACCGTTACTGTTACCATAGGTCTGTGTGGGGTAAGGTTTCCATCCGTGTTGTACTAGAATATGTTGTTTACTTGTTGGTCCGTAAATCTCTGTGGCACTGTCTGCGTATTAAGAGGCTTCAGTTGTACTGGCCTCTCTTCGTATATAAATTCTATTGAGTCCATTACAGATAGAAAGTATTCGGTGTCATGTTCCGGAATGGTAATGAGTTTTTTCCTAATGTTAGCAGAAAGACGCCTCTTCAAAATTTTCAGCACGTCTTCTTGAGATACCGTGTTATTCTGGTATCTGGTTTTATTCAAATATTTTTCAAAATAGTCCCTTAGGCTTCCACGTTTACAATTGAATGGAGCTGGGTTAAATACTTCACGTCTGAGCCTCTCTGTACGGCCTTAGACCAATATTTATCCAGAAAGGGTATCTCAAATTGTTGATAGTAGTGGCAACGTTCCGCCATGTCCGTAGCCCGTAGCACCTTGTGCGTATGCAACAACAAATGTAAATTTCTGGGCTTTAATCTAGGTACGAGGTACAATATTTCGAAATTCTCGGATAAAGACCACGGGGTTTGTTCTTTTCCCTTCAGAGGCAAATATTGGAAATTGTCGATGCCTAAGTAATCCCTAATCTGAAAGTAATGTTGACAAACACGCCGCACTGTCAGTGACAGGCGTGTTTGTGTTCGCTTGTGACGTAGCGCATGGCAACTGCGCTTGCTCGACAGATACAGCTGCCGGAAAGTGTTCTTGCATTCTGCAACGTTAGCTGTTTTCCTTCGACGGACTAGCCCCGAATTGTGGGTAACCATAATGCGTTTTCTGTTTTCTGTCAAACGTTGTTTTGGTATGTCGGTAGTTTTAGCAATACTGCCATGCAACCTTTCCTCTGCTTCCTCTAAACCTGAATCTATTTTAGCTAGAAGATGACTTTCTTTCTCCTTTAGAGCTTCTCCTACAGTATCTACATAAATTTTGCACTCTGACACTACTTTCTTGGCATGGGTGCTGTCCTTATCCAGCAACCCGGGTTCAGCTTTTTCAGTTATTTCCTTTACGTCTGCACATATCTGTTTTTTTTTTTTTTTGGCAAATTTTTACTATAAACTCAACTAGTCTAGTCTTAGACTTAACTTTTGTACTTCAGTAGGTAAGTTTTTGCGTACGTCTTGCAGCTCGCTTACTGCATTCGTCACATTTTTTACCGACGCATCCACGTGGGATTGCGTCTCCTGAATTTGACAATACGCTTCACTAAGCTTTTGTAACTCACCTGCAAGTTGTTCCTGTTTGTCAAATTGGTTCAAATGGCTCTGAGCACTATGGGACTTAACATCTTAGGTCATCAGTCCCCTAGAACTTAGAACTAATTAAACCTAACTAACCTAAGGACATCACACACATCCATGCCCGAGGCAGGATTCGAACCTGCGACCGTAGCAGTCCCGCGGTTCCAGACTGCAGCGCCAGAACCGCACGGCCACCACGGCCGGCGTTCCTGTTTATCATCTACGCATGATTCATTTTCCATTAGCGTATTTATGTTGCGGGATGTGTCGATAGTTATTTCGTGTTTTAGTTGTTTACCTAGCTCTTTTAACTTGCCGGATAGTTCGTCAGATAATTCAGTGTGTATAGTTTTTCTCACCTCACTGAACTGTTGACTAATACCTTTCCTCAAATCGTTAAATGCCTGGTTTTGTTTTGTAAGCTGTTGTCCTATATTTTCGTGTTGCTTTGTGAACTGCTCTGTCACACCCTTCAGTTGTTGTTTACACTTTCCTGAAATTCCTGTTGTTTTCTAAATTGTTGTGTTATAAGTTGCATGCGTTGTGTGAAATTATGTGCTTCACTAGTATCTACATCGATTTTACAAACTGATTCCTGTTCTTGCGTTCGCGACGAAGTTAGCAAATAATCAAAGCGAGTTTCGCTGTCGCGCGCTTCAGTTTCACTACTTGAAAAAACGTTTCCCGGTGAGAACTGAGAAATTGCCTCATCGACATCAT
Organism: Schistocerca piceifrons; assembly: GCF_021461385.2. Classification (NCBI taxonomy): domain Eukaryota; kingdom Metazoa; phylum Arthropoda; class Insecta; order Orthoptera; family Acrididae; genus Schistocerca; species Schistocerca piceifrons. The sequence goes on along the minus strand of NC_060141.1, from coordinate 314,894,307 downwards.
GGTTCAAATGGCTCTGAGCACTATGAGACTCAACTGCTGAGGTCATTAGTCCCCTAGAACTTAGAACTAATTAAACCTAACTAACCTAAGGACATCACACATCCAAGCCCGAGGCAGGATTCGAAGCTGCGACCGTAGCAATCTCGCGGTTCCAGATTGCAGCGCCTAGAACCGCACGACCACTTCGGCCGGCTCATCGACATCATGCTTATTCATATTACCAGTGTCATCGTTTTTTGATAGTGGGACTCCAACCTCGATGTTTTGGTAGCCATTTGCCAGTTCACGAGTCGGCACGTTACTTTCAGCTGTTGCCGAACTCGGATTTCCGACATCTTGGCATACTGAATTTTGTAATGAATTTCCAACAATGCCCACTTCCTTTGACTCCATTGTGAATAGTGTTTAACAAAATTATGAAATATTTTTTTCCAGAATTAAATTTTGTCTGTAGCGGTACCTTTCAACTAAAGTACATTTATCTGCGTATTCACAAATGAACCTAATTATTATCTGATACGATCTTATAGAATTTGATGATTTACCTTGCACGTTAATGTTGGCTTAAACAAATTTTCATCTTTTATTTAGAAATGCTCTTTCCATAAACGATTCTAATTGGAAGGATAAGAGATTATTTACTGCCAGAGAGACGCCGCCAAGCGCGGCGATATAAGCATACAGCGTAGCAGCTTCCTATCTTTACCGCTGAAACCAGCATTCCCGGCGCGTCTCGTTTCTAGGCAGAATTTAGTTTTAATATGCTCCTTCAGTGTTTTAAAAACACGGTCGCCATTGAGTAGTGGCATATAGGGGGGAGGGGGCGTTCAAAATAATGGAAACTGATTGATAATTGCTACTTGAATAATTTAAAAAAATGATTGGAAAGAATAATTGAAAGAAATTGGAAGGTACAAATATGCTGGGTGTGACCTTAAACTGGTACTGATATACAGGCCATCAATGTCAGTACCTTACTATCAATATTTATTATTTAAAGTTACGTATTTCTTCTCATTAGTTCCATTGTGCATAGAGCTGATTACGACAGTACTGATATAGGATCGCCACTCCGCTGCTCACGCAAATTCCTCTTATCTGTATCGAACCTCCTGTTGCAGGATTCTCGGCGCTGGCAAAATGATGAACAGACAGATGTGATTAATGCAATATATATATATATATATATATATATATATATATATATATATATATATATAACCAACGGTAAAGTAACAAGTTATTTTGTGCCAGAGATAATGTTTTGATACAAAAACGGGAAGAGATACGCTCTTCAATTGATTAATTTCTGTATCTTCACCTGTTTGTTTCTGTAAGAGGTAGCGGACGGACGTATGACTAGCTCCGCCGTGCCAGTATTGCTTAAAAATGTGCAAAATATATATATATATATACATATATATATATATATATATATATATATATATATATATATATATATATATATATATATTGCATTAATCACATCTTTATAACACTTTTTAGTTCACGGTTGGGATGCACATTTTTAAGCAATACTGGCACGGCGGAGCTAGTCATACGTCCACCCGCTACCTCTTATAGAAACAAACAGGTGAAGATACAGAAATTAATCAATTGAAGAGCGTATCTCTTCCCGTTTTTGTATCAAAACATTATCTCTGGCACAAAATAACTTGTTACTTTACCGTTGGTTTTATACCTAGCTTACATGTGTAAAAACAAATGAACTAAGAAAGAAAAAGTAATATGATCAATTACATCTGCTGCTTCATATTACATTCGTCTTTCTTCGAGTTATTCTCAGTCCATATTAAATACTCGTCAGTCTGTTCATTCCATCCAGCAGATCCTCTAATTCTTCTTCAATTTCATTGAGGGTAGAAATATCATCAGCGAATTTTATCATTGATAATCTTTTACCTCGAATTTTAATTCCACTCGTGAACCTATAATTTATTTCCATCATTGCTTCTTCGATGTGTAGACTGAACGGTAGGGGCGAAAGACTAGATCCCCGTCTTCCCCCCTTTTTAATCCGAGCACTCTTATTGTTCCCTCTTGGCACTTATATATGTTGTATATTATTTGTGTCTTCCTGTAACTTACTTCTATTTTCCTGAGAATTTCGAACATTTTGCACCATTTTACAATGTCGAACGCTTTTCCCAGGTCGACAAATCCAATGAATGTGTTCTTGATTTTTCGTTAGTCTTGCTTCCATTATCAACCGCCTCGTCAGAATTGCCTCTCTGGTGCCTTTACCATTCCTGAAGCCACACCAATCGTCATCTAACACATTCTCAGTTTTTTTCCATACTGTTGTATATTATTCTTGTCTTCAATTTTGATGCATGGCCTCTTTGGCTGATTAACACTTAACAGTGGAAGTCACAGTGAACTCTTAATGTTACCACCTCTGCATTTAATTTAACTGAAGATTGTTCTGACTTTTCTATAAGATGAATCAGCTCTTCTGATAGACATTTCTTTCTTGATTTCTTCACATTTTTTATGTAACCATTTCGCCTTAGCATCATCGCACTTCTATTTATTTCATTCCTAAGCGATTTCTATTTCTATATTTCTGAATTTCCTTGAACATTTTTGTACTTCTTTCTTTCAGCGAACAAGTGGAGTACTTCTTCTGTGACCTATGGATTCTTCACGATTACCTTCTTCGTACTTATGTTTTCTTTTCAGCTTCTGATATTACCCTTTCTAACGGTGTCCATTCCTCTTTAAGAATCCAACTACTTTCGGTACTGATTCTTCCTGACTAGTCTCTTAAACTTCAGCCTGCTCTGCATCACTAACACATCACTATTAAACTGCTCCTGGGTACGCCGTACAATTCAGTATGTCATTTCAGAGTCTCTGTCTGACCATGATGTAATCTAACAGAAATCTTCCCACATTTCTCGCATCTCCCTTCCTACTTCTCATTTTTATTTTTTTGAGCCATCAGTCTTCTGACTGGTTTTATGCGACCCGTCACGAATCCCTCTCCTGTGCCAACAACTTCATCTCAAAGTAGCACTTGTGGCCAACGTCCTCAATTACTTGCTGAATGTATTCCAATCTCGGTCATCCTCTACGGTTTTTGCCCTCTACAGCTTCCTCTAGTACCATGTAAGTCATTCCCTAATTTCTTAACAGATATCCTTCCATCCTGTTCCTTATCCTTGTCATTGATTTCCACACATTACTTTCCTCTCAAATTCGACATAGAACCTCATCATTCGTCACCTTATCAGTCCACCTAATTTGCAACATTCGTCTGTAGCACCACATCTCAAATGCTTTGATTCTCTTCCATTCCGGGTTTCCCACAGTCCGTCTTTGATTACCATATGATGCTGTGCTACAAATGTATATTCTCACAAATTTCTTCTTCAAAGTCAGGCATATATTTGATGCTAGCAGATTTCTATTGGCTACGAATGTCCTTTCTGCCAGTGCTAGTCTGCTTTTGATGTACTCTATGCTCCTTCCGTCATTGGTTGTTTTGCTGCCTAGGAAGTGGAATTCTTTAAATTCTTGTACTTCGTGACCATTAATCTTGATATTAAGCTTCTCGCTGTTCTATTTGTTTCTTCTCATTACAAGGAAGAAAAAATAATATGATACATTACATCTGCTACTTCAGATTACCTTCGTCATTTTTCGATTTACTCTCATTCCATATTCTATACTCATTAGACAGTTCATTCCATTCAGCGTATCATGTAATTCTTCTTCACTTCCACTCAGGATAGCAATGTCATCAGCGAATCGTATCACTGATATCCTTTCACCTTGAATATTGGTTCCACTCCTCAACTTTTCTTTTATTTCCGTAATAGCTTCTTCGATGTATAGACTGAACAGTTAGGATCCCTGTCTTACGCCCTTTTAATCCGAGCCCTTTCTTGGTCGTTCACTCTTATTATTCCTCTTGCCTCTTTTACATATCGTATATTATCCGTGTCTCCCTATAGCTTACCCCTATTTTTCTCAGAATTTTGAACATTTTGCACCACTTTACATTATTGAACGCTTTTTCTAGTTCGAGAAATTCTATGAAGATGTCTTGATTTTTCTTTAGTCTTGCTAACATTATCAACCGCCAAGTCAGAGTTGCCTCTCTGGAGCCTTTCCCTTTTCTAAAGCCAAACTGAAGGTCATCTAACACACCCTCAACTTTCTTTTCCATTCTTCTGTATATTATTCTTGTTAGAAACTTGAATGCACGAGATGTTAAGTTGATTTTGCGATAATTCTCGCAGTGGTCGGCTCTTGCACTCTTCGGAATTTTATGGAAAGTAGTTTTCCGAAAGTCAGAAGGTAAATCGCCAGACTCATACATTCTATATACCACTGTGAATAGTCGTTCTGTTGCCACTTCCCCCAATGATTTTAAAAATTCTGATGTAATGTTATCTATCCCTTCTGCCTTATTTGATCTTAAGTCCTCAAAAGCTCTCTTGGATCTCCTATATCTGCTAGATCGACTCCTGTTTCTTCTTCTATCACATCAGACAAATCTTCCTCAAAGAGGCCTTCAGTGTTCTCGTTTCGCCTGCATTTCAGAGTGAAATTCCCGTTACACTTTTAAATGTTATCACCCTTGATTTGAATTTCACCGAAGGTAGTGTTGACTTTCCTATATGCTGGTTCAGTCCTTCCAACCATTTTCTTTTTCTATTTCTTCACATTTTTCGTGCAGTCATTTCGTTTAGCTTCCCTGCACTTCCCATTTATTTCATTCCATTCCCATTACCTTTTCTTCTACTCCTCCGCCTACAACCGCATTCCAGTCTCCCATGATTGTTAAATTTTCGTCGTCTTTTACGCACTGAATATCCTCATATACTTCTTGCATCTGCTTGTGATGTCGGATGTTTACTTAAATTAATGTTGTCGATGTTGGTTTGCTGTCGATTCTCCTGAGATCAAGTTTATCACTGAACTGTTCACAGTAGCCCATTCCCTTCCCTATCTTCCTTTTCATAACGAATCTTAGTTCCGTTACACCATTTTCTGCTGTTATTGATATTACCCTACACTTCTCTGACCTTGTCTTCTTTCCATTTCACTTCAATGACCCCCCCCCCCCCCCTCCCCAATTACTTCTAGACTGAGACTTAGAATTCCCTTTTCAGATTTTCTAGCTTTCCTAAAACGTTTAAATTTCGGACATTACACGCCACGACTCGTAGAACGTTGTCCTTTCGTTGGTTATTCGTTGGGCACATCCCCCTTGGCAGTCCCTTTCCGGAGATCCGAATGGGGATGATTCCGGAATCTTTTGCCAATGGAGAGATCCACACAAGCCTTTTTAGTTAAAGGGCGCGTGCCGTGTGGATACGCATTATGTTTCTTTAATGCAGTGGTTTCTGTTGCCTTCTGCAGCCCCATGCCGTTGATCATTGCCGATTCTTCGCCTTTAAAAGCAGTTTCCCACCCCAAGGGCAAGAGAGCGCCCTGAACCTCTGTCCGCTCCTCCGCCCTCTTTGACACCGTTAGCACGATGCTGATGACTTCTTATGTCTGAAGTCTTCGGCAGCCAATGCTGGTGCTTTTTTTGTGTATTTAATGATGGTTGTGTTAACAACCGGGGCCGAGGACTTTTAATTATAATCGATGACGCCACCCGTAGACCACGGGTTCATTAAAATCACTGGCTTACCGTTTCTCTATTTTTTATCAAGCCAACCTTGAAACTTTGTGAATGAAGTGGCAGAAAGATACTTTAAGATTTACGACTTTTATTCCAGTAATTTTTTTTGTGTAACTTTACTGTTGTGTAGTTATTACCAAACGAAATTTATTTTCCGGACGCATCTAGTATGTGGGAGAAAAGAAAATGTTAGTCGACTCCTCTACTCTCTCGAAACATGAATAACACTCAGTCACACTTTCATGCACATTACTAAACTTGGGCAATTTGCATGGGAATTTGGTGATTAATTCCAGGATGCTCTCGCGTCAACTAACGCACTACTCTTCTTTTTATCTTCTATTTTTTCTCCATCAATACTACGAGGGAAGGGTTCCAGACAGAGGGAGAATACTCGAATATCAATCGGACGAGGGCTTTATAATATATTCGTGGGTAGACTAAGCATGCTGAAGAAGCTTCCAATGAGTCTCAGTCTGTCATCTGCATTTCTTTCAATTAATTTTATGTTTTCCTTACACTTAAAATCTCTCCATGCGTATACTTCTAGATATTTAATCACACACGGTGAATACTAATCAGGATATGTTCGTAAGGCGTATCTTCGCAATTACGTGATCGGCTCTGTGAATATTTGATAAAAGAACCCAGTACGTTATATTGAATGGGCAATGTTCCACACAAAAACAAAAGTGACATTTGGTTTGCCCAAGGAAGCGTAATAGTATGTATCTTGTTTTCAATAAACGAGAGGCGTTCAATAAGTAATGCAAGACGCATGTCTCTGTGCCAATTACGGTTGAAAAATATGTGAAATATGTTGTGGGAATCATGGAATATTCCTGTTTCTGTCCGTACAATTTCATGAAGTTCCGATAGGTGACGGCTCTAAACGTAAACTTCAAACTGGCATCTGTAACGTAGATGCGTTCCAAGGAGGGAGCTGTCGTTTAGTATCTTTTGGCGTAAAACCATAGCATCGCAGATATTCTTAGGTGCTTGCAGAATGGATCGGAGGCCTAGCAGTGAGTCGCCAGGCAATGCATCTGTCATAGTCGCAACAAGGTCGCGCATACCTGTCCGATATGCCGCAAAGCTGTGGCACCTGTAAAATTGGAAAGTGTGGACACTCGCATTCAAGGTGATCGATGAACTACAATCAAAGAACTCGCTGCTCAACTATACGTCTCTGTTGGTAGCGCTGGCACCCTCGTCCACCTGTTGGGGTACTTAAAGGTGCATAGCCGCTAAGTTCCTTGCCGCCTGCGCATCTTCCGACTTCCGTCTCGTTGGTCCAATGAAAGATGCACTACACGGGAAGCAGTACATGGCTGATGGGGTGGTTATTACTGGAGCAAGACGATGGTTCTGACGTCAGTCACTAGAGTGGTATGCCGGCCGGAGAGGCCATGCGGTTCTAGGCACTACAGTCTGGAGCCGAGCGACCACTACGGTCGCAGGTTCGAATCCTGCCTCGGGCATGATTGTGTGTGATGTCCTTAGGTTAGTTAGCTTCAATTAGTTCTAAGTTCTAGGTGACTGATGACCTCAGAAGTTAAGTCGCATAGTGCTCAGAGCCATTTTGAACTAGAGTAGTACCATGCGGATATACACGCCCTCCCAGTAAGATGGCGCAAGGACATCGCATTGAACAGAGATTATTCTAAAAGATAGTGTTTAGTAGCGAAAACAGCTGGGAGTGATATGGTGGAATCCTGAATAAAACCAGCCTGCCTTCAGAAAGAAATGTGTTGAATTACTTATTGAACGCTCCTTTTACATAAACGATTTATCGGGCGGGACCAGTAAACTATCACAATGATCGCTGACTATGTTCAGGTCTAGATGGAAATATCGGCGTTGGACGGTCAAAAGGAAATGCAGAAAAACTTGGGCAATATTTCCGCTAGATGTAACCGGTACCCAGGCGACAGCACACACTACCTAATATGTTTCAAAATGGACAGCCCTGCAGGTAGGGACCATCTCTACACCAAAGAGAAAGGTCGTCTTACTGTAACTATCCTACTGTGAAACTATAAACTCCGACAGAGCACGTCTCGGAGGACGCACCCGCACTGACCGACCGCCGTGTCAGCCTCTCAGCCTGTAGGCGTCACTGGATGCGGATATGGAGGGGCATGTTGTCATCACACTGCTCTCACGCACTTGTCACTTTTGGTGACCAGAGCCACTGTTTCTCAGACAATCATGTCCTCAATTTTCCTCACACTGGCTGTGTGCGCCCTGCTTGCCAATAGCGCTCGGTAGACCGGACGGTCACCCACGCAAGTGCTAGTTCAGTGATACGACTGGAACCGGTGTTGCCACTGAGGCAAGGCTGTTGGCAACTATCCTACAGTACAGTCCAAATTTGATTATAATACACTTTCTCCAGCGTAGACAAATGGAAAAAATGGATTTTTTTTGCATTAGATGTAGTCTACGGTGCGGCTTAAGGAGCTTATGGAGGAATTATTTAGTTCATAGGGTCTCCTGAGAAGACTCTAAGAAAAGGATTTTCCGGAACGCAAACAGAGCCTCGGTGGCTGAAATTTTTACGATACGGTCCTATGATTCCGGTATCGAGCAGCATTGAAAATTTTCTTGATAACTTTATCCGTTTCCGTGATTCAGAGGACCAAACTTACCCTACTTGTACACGTAAAATGCAGTGTGAAGCAAAAATGTACTTTGTAAAGTGAGACAGCATGGAGGAGTAAGCTGTAAAATGTCTCCATTATCATCAGTAGGGTTCTGAGAAACCGATGTTGGTGCAGTAGTGAAGTATATGCAAATCTTTTGTGCACCTAAAATCCGATATGAAGTTTAAAATTATATAGGTTTGTATTATTTCATTTTCACATAAGTAAACCACTAAAATTTTACTGACCAATGATGTTCTTTTCATACGAATAACATGCCCTGCTGTAGCAGGGAAAAGAAGGGAACCAGCGGAAAAATGTTCCTATAGGAGTACAAAAGAGGCGAATATGTTCATGTTTGTTGAAAGACTATGACTATAAATTGTGGTACTAACTGCCTCATTCTACCTTCCTCAGCATCTTTAAAAGATTTCCCTGAAATTTTGGCATGCGAACACATTCGCGCTTTTCTATGCTGAGACAGAAGGGGACGGTGGCAGTTGGAAAGAGACGGAAAGTTGTTGTATAGAAAGAGCGAAGGAGACAATGGCACTGTGGGAGAAATGGAGGGAGACAGTGGCAGTGGAATATAACTGACAGTGGCTGAACAGTGGTAGGAAAAGACTGAAGGAAACAGTACCAGTGGGAGAGAGTAAATAGAAGGAGAAAGTGGAAACGGGTGAGAACCACTGATAAGAGAGACAGAGTCTATGACAATGGCAGGAGATAGATAGTGACAGTGAGAAGAGACAGCACTAGTGGGAAGGAATGAATGAGATAGCAACAATAAGAGAGCAAGAGGCAGACAGTGAGAGGAGACAGTAGTAGTAGGACAGAACGAAGCAGGCTGTGGCTACGGCGTAGGAGACGGTGACAGAGGAACACAAAGAGGTAATGGCAGTGAGTTGGGCTGAATAAATGACTGAGAACGGGCAAGTGAGAGTGAATGGGTATGGGTGCCTTAGGCAATGGAACTAGCGGGTATGAGCGAGCTACAGTTAGGGGAACTTGTGGAAGTGGGATGTGAGGTGCATGTTAATAAGAGCACGAATATGTTCGCAAGTCAAAATTTTTCAGAAAATTTTTAAAGGGGCTGAAGAAGATAGAATGAGATGGCTAGTACCCCACAGTAAGAGACCTAATAAGCAGGCGCATATTCGCCGTCTTTGTGTTCGGGTAGGAGCATTTTTCCGTGGGGGAATGGTTTCTTTAAATAAGAATAGAAAAGTAATGATAATAAAAAAAACAAAAGAACTGTAGTACCCTATTACAAGGCTAATTGTGAACATCTCGAGCACGTCACACCGGGTAAGTAAATAGGGGTGATACTAGAGGAAAAGAAAGGAATCCCCTCGATCAGGCTCTGAAGACCACGCAATAGTCGACGACAGCGGTGTCATCCTCAGTTATTCATCGTCGGATGCGGTATGGAGAGGGACGAGGTCAGTCTTCTTCAGATACAAGTTCTCTTAAATTACACAACAGCGTTTAATGAGTTACTATGTCGTCTATCTTCCAAATATTCACATTTATTTGCCAGAGTATTTCTGTTACACTTTCATATGTGCTATACCGATCTATTTCGAGTCTAGTAGCGCATCTCTGAAGACGTTCGATTTCTCTCGTCATGCTTTTTTGATAAGGATTCCTAACGCTGAATCAGTACTCAGAAGTCTTCTCTTCGTCCACTCCACAGTGATTTAGGTGATCGTCATATTACATTTAGCTTCGTGTATCACTCCTACAGTCACTTGTATGGGGGACCCGGGTTAGATTCCCAGTACTTCTAGGGATTTTTCCTTGGTGGGAGGACTGGACCCTGATTCACTGAGCCTCGTGACGCTAACTGAAGATTGGCGTGTTGATGGCTCCAAGGACGGAACGTCGACGATGGCCGGGAGCTCAATGTACTGACACCGCCCACCTCCGTACTGCATCCGATGGTGAATGACTGAGGATGACCCTGCGGTCGTCGACTATCGCGTTGCTTTCAAAGCCTGATCGAGCAGTTTCCTCTTTTTTTTCCTTTAGTATCACTCCCAATTATTTACCCGATTTGACGGGCTCAACCTTTCTTATAATTTGCAATTTCTGTCTTCTTCCTATAATCTTAATAGGGAAGCTGTTGTGAATTGGCAGGAGCCAATTCACGGAGTTTGGAGGAAGCCGAAAGGCACACGTTTAAACTCACGCAAACGGGCGTGAGGTCTGGAACAGGACAATGTAATTAATATAGCCAATAAGGTACGTTGCTGCTGGAATACTTAACTTTAATCCATAATTGGAGAACATCGCTCTTGCTGATACATAATTACAGTCTCAATATAAACTGGTAATGGCTCCTTGCTAGGTCGTAGCAAATGACGTAGCTGAAGGCTATGCTAACTATCGTCTCGGCAAATGAGAGCGTATTTGTCATTGATCCATCTCTGGCAATGTCTGCTGTACAACTGGGGCGAGGGCTAGAAAGTCTCTCTAGACCTGCCGTGTGGTGGCGCTCGGTCTGCAATCACTGACAGTGGCGACACGCGGGTTCCACGTATACTAGCGGACCGCGGCCGATTTAAAGGCTACCACCTAGCAAGTGTGGTGTCTGGCGGTGACACCACATTCCTCCCCCGCAAATCGGCGAACGGTTGTGTTATAATGCTTCCGCCCGCCGTGGGGAGGACCCCATGTTGACGTATGCAACGAGGTGGGGAGCCTAACAACAGGCGAGGCTGTGCCACCCGCACCCGGCCATTCGGTCCGAGGGGAGCTAGGAAACGCCTGAAAACCTAGTCCAGGGTGCACGCCAACATGCGGTGTATGAGCCCGCAGAGAGACAGGAGGGGCCGAAGGGTCGACCTCCATCAGAACGGGGCACCCGACGGGCGAAGACGACTTCTGGTCCGGAGCGGGCAAGAGTTCCATGTCGGAGGACAGCTGGTCACGGGAAGCGATCGACGGCGCGTGACCCAGGGAGGCGCCCGGCGGTTGCAGTGACGCGTCCACTGCGGGCGACACCGGCGGGAGAACAGGCGGCGGCGGCGGCGGCGGCGCGTCGCCATGGGGCAAAGTGGAAGGCAGCGTCGGTGACACCTGGGGCTGAGGCGAGCCAGTAGATGGGTCCCCAGGGCGCTGACCGGACGGCACCGTCGCTGAAAGCAGACGGGGAGCGGCAGACCCCGTGCGACGACAGAGGCGCAGCTGATTGAGATGCCGACGCACCTCACCAGAGGCCCCCAAAACCAGATACATAGCGCGGCCGAGGCAGCGAAGAATGCGCCCTGCGATCCAACGCCGTGAACCTCGATAGATGCGATAGTATACAACGTCGCCTGGAGCAAAAGCAGGCGTCTGCCGCTGCACAGGAACCTGCTGCGGCGGATGTAGCAAAGACATCAAGGTTCGATGAGGACGACCGTGGAGCAACTCAACCAGCGAGCGACCATCTCGGGGCTGAGAGCGATACGAGGACAAGAAGAGCAATAACGCGTCCTCCCGAGAATGCGACTCTTTGAACTTCAACATCTGTGACTTGAAAGTTCGTTCGCACTATACCCCAATGTCCTTGGTGGAGAAGCCGTAAGACAGAGGACTGTAACGAACGTGGGACCACGACCCGGGACTGATCATTATCAGAACGCAACAACAAAACACCACGTCGGACAAAAAGTCTCTCCTTGTGAGCAAAAAATCTGCGAACCAACGGATCCTCGATCCGTGACTTTGACAAGGGCCATTGCGTAGCAACAAAACGCAAAACGGTAGCAAGGACAGGGTCAGCAACTGTGGCCGTAGCTACACGACGAAAATCAACCGGAAACGATTCGACCATGTCATCGGTTTCCGAATCAATGAACATGCAAGCAAGTTCGGAAGAATCGAATGCTCTGTCCTCAGCAACAGGCAAACGGGCAACGCATCAGCGTTTCCGTGCTTAATAGTGGACCGATAGAAGATATCGTAGCGGTACTGCGAGAGGAAAATAGACCAGCGAATGAATTTCTGCGCTGTACGTGGAGGTACAGGCTTGTTCGGATGAAAAAGCGACGTCAAGGGTTTGTGGTCTGTGATGATGGTAAAGTGACGACCATACAAGAAATCATGAAACTTAGTAACACCAAATACGAGAGCCAAAGCTTCTTTCTCTATCTGTGAATAATTTCTTTGCGCAGACGAGAGCAATTTGGACGCAAAGGCAATAGGGCGATCGTGTGAACCAACTTTGTGCGCAAGCACAGCACTGATCCCAAAATCCGATGCATCTACCATCAACAAAAGGGGTTTCTGGGGATCGAATGGCGTAAGGCAAGTTGTGGAAAGCAACGCCGATTTCAACTGGCGAAAGGCGCGTTCGTATTCCGTCGTCCAGACGAACGGAACACCTTTACGGCGGAAGCGATGAAGCGGAGCTGAAATGGAAGAGGCGTGGCGCACATATTTATGGTAGTAATTTATTTTTCCCAGCACACTCTGTAGCTGCTTCAAATTCTGCGGCGAAGGCAAGTCTTGTATGGCACGGAGGTGCTCTGGACTGGGATGTATGCCTTGGGCATTGATTACATGTCCGAAATAGGGTAAGTCACGAGCAAAAAACACACATTTGTCCTTCCGCAAGCGAAGACCATTTTGTCGCAAGACCTGAAATAATGTTCTGAGATTGGCTAAATGTTCTTCTTCCATCTTTCCGGAGATCACAATATCGTCCAGATAGTTTGCTTCAGTAGGGACCGAGGCACAAACAGTTTGCAGATATTGCTGAAACAATGCAGGGGCGGATGCACACCCGAATGGCAGTCTTTTGAATCGATACAAACCAAGATGCGTGTTAACCACCAAAACGCGCTGGGATTCTTCGTCCACCGGTATTTGCAAGTACGCATCTGCTAGGTCCAACTTCGAAAAATATTCACCCAGGCACAGTTTGTCAAAAAGATCTTCCGGGCGGGGTAAAGGATAAGTTGCAATCACTAATTGTGGATTCACTGTTGCCTTGAAGTCCACACAAAGTCTCAATTTTCCGGAAGGTTTTGGCAAAATTACTAAGGGTGATGCCCAGAGAGAAGCCTGCACACGTTCAATCACACCTTGTGATTCCAAATCGTGTAATATTCTTGCGACCTCATTACGCAATGCGTGGGGAACTTTGTGCGCTCTGAAAAATTTCGGTTGCGCGTTTACTTTCAGTTCCAAATGTGCTTCATAGTTCTTAGCGCAACCAAGGCCCGGTGCAAAAATGTCTGCAAACTCTTCACATAGACGAGAAACACTGGCTGAAGGCACAGTCTGGTTTACTGATAGGACCTGATTGACTATAGACAAGTTAAACAACTGAAATAAATCGAAACCAAACAAGTTCACTGCAGAAGAAGAACGAAGAACGTAAAATGACACAAGTTTTCTTTGTCCCTTGTATGTTGCAAGAAGGCTGCACTGTCCTAACACAGGGATAGCTTGTCCTGAATAACTATTTAACTTAACATTTGCGGCACGCAACGGATGTGTGCCCAGTTGTTTGTACGTGTCTTTATTGATAAATGAAACTGCAGCTCCGGTATCGAGCTGGAATGGTACCACGTTGCCATTAATGTCTAAGTCTACAAAAAGTTTATTGCCCTATTGCCCTGCTGACGACAAGAGCGACTGTCTCGTGCAACGTGAGCTGACACCGGTACAGAATCACTTGCGACGTGACGGGATTTCCGTCGATGTCGACGCACACTATTTGTGGGACGAACACAGTCACTGTTAGAGAGAGTAGCACTGGGCGGAGTGGAATGAACTACATGAATTTCCATGGGCGAATATTCACGAGCCTGAGTATTCGTGGTTCGACTCCGGCGCGAAGCAAAGGGCCTGTAATGGTTGTGAGTGTCCGTTCTGAGCTTTTTCTGGCAAACACTCTGAACATGTCCTTTTTTATTACAGAAAAAGCAAAGAGCCTGGCGTGACGGGCAATTGTCACGCGAATGTCTAGTAGCGCACTGCGGGCATGATTTTAGCACTGCATTTGCTTGCTTGCGCGGCACACGTAGCGGAGAGCTTGGCGGCAGATGTGCGGATGGGAACGAGGGCTGTTTACTGTTCTGTGCAGGGCGCCCGGCGGGCCGATTAACATGACACACGGCTGGCGAAGTTTCAAATGATTCCTGAGCAAAGTCAAGTGTGTCTTGCCGATCCAATATGTCTATCACTTGTTGAAGGGAGGGGCTGACTAGTTTCAAAATCTGTTCCCGTATACGAACATCAGAAACGTTCTGTGCAACTGCATCACGCACCATAGTATCTGAATAAGGGAGTCCACATTCACACTCAAAAGCACAATCCCTAGTAAGGCCTTGCAATGTGGCAACCCACTCCCTATTAGTCTGACCCGCCGTACGTTTTGTACGAAAGAACGTATACCTTTTTGCAACTACATTGACGGATTCTTTGAAATATGCATCTAATGCAGACAAAATTTCTTCGTAGGACAGAGTTGCTACGTCGCGTCGGGGAAACAATTTCACTATCACACGGTAGGTGCACACACCTACACAAGAAAGCAAAAAAGGCTGCCGCTCAATACCTTGAATTCTGTAGGCGGCGAGATGGAATCCAAATTGGCGTGACCACTCCGTCCAGCTTTCCAGTGCAGCATCAAAAGGACGAAAAGGTGGTGTAACTGCGTGTTGTGGCTGCGGTAGCGGTGGAGCGGCGGCCACCGCATCGTTTTGCATTGCACGTTGACCCTGCACGAGCTGTCCAAGGGCATCCAATAAGGCCTGCGTCTGCTGATTCTGCAAGCGATAAAATTCGGACAGTACATCTGGAGATTGTGGCGAAGCCATGACACAAGTAAATTAGTGCAATACAAAGAAGAAGACCGTTTTTATACTCGTCGCCAATGTTGTGAATTGGCAGGAGCCAATTCACGGAGTTTGGAGGAAGCGGAAAGGCACACGTTTAAGCTCACGCAAACTGGCGTGAGGTCTGGAACAGGACAATGTAATTAATATAGCCAATAAGGTACGTTGCTGCTGGAATACTTAACTTTAATCCATAATTGGAGACCATCGCTCTTGATGATACATAATTACAGTCTAAATATAAACTGGTAATGGCGCCTTGCTAGGTCGTAGCAAATGACGTGGCTGAAGGCTATGCTAACTATCGTCTCGGCAAATGAGAGCGTATTTGTCATTGATCCATCTCTGGCAATGTCTGCTGTACAACAGGGGTGAGTGCTAGGAAGTCTCTCTAGACCTGCCGTGTGGCGGCGCTCGGTCTGCAATCACTGACAGTGGCGACACGCGGGTCCGACGTATACTAGCGGACCGCGGCCGATTTAAAGGCTACCACCTAGCAAGTGTGGTGTCTGGCGGTGACACCACAGAAGCAATTTTCCTTCTTATGTCTAATCTTTTGTCCTAAATAATCGTATATAAACCAAAAGTAAGAGCATATGGACTATCAGACCAATTGTGTGATTGGATTGAAGAGTTCCTAGACATCGGAAGTTCACTGAGGCTTTTTGCAGATGATGCTGTGGTGTATCGAGAGGTTGTAACAATGGAAAATTGTACTGAAATGCAGGAGGATCTGCAGCGAATCGACGCATGGTGCAGGGAATGGCAATTCAATCTCAATGTAGACAAGTGTAATGTGCTGCGAATACATGGAAAGATAGATCCCTTATCATTTAGCTACAAAATAGCAGGTCAGCAACTGGAAGCAGTTAATTCCATAAGTTAGCTGGGAGTACGCATTAGCAGTGATTTAAAATGGAATGATCATATAAAGTTGATCGTCGGTAAAGCAGATGCCAGACTGAGATTCATTGGAAGAATCCTAAGGAAATGCAATCCGAAAACAGTACGCTTGTTCGCCCACTGCTTGAATACTGCTCAGCAGTGTGGGATCCGTACCAGATAGGGTTGATAGAAGAGATAGAGAAGATCCAACGGAGAGCAGCGCGCTTCGTTACAGGATCATTTAGTAATCGCGAAAGCGTTACGGAAATGATAGATAAACTCCAGTGGAAGACTCTGCAGGAGAGATGCTCAGTAGCTCGGTACGGGCTTTTGTTAAAGATTCGAGAACATACCTTCACCGAGGAGGCAAGCAGTACATTGCTCCCTCCTACGTATATCTCGCGAAGAGACCATGAGGATAAAATCAGAGAGATTAGAGCCCACACAGAAGCATATCGACAATCGTTCTTTCCACGAACAATAAGAGACTGGAATAGAAGGGAGAACCGATAGAGGTACTCAGGGTACCCTCCGCCACACACCGTCAGGTGGCTTGCGCAGTATGGATGCAGATGTAGATGTAGAACTATCTATTTCAGAAGTAAGTCCTTAGCGAAACGTACAGATGACTTTCAAAATTGTTAGTTTACGAGAAACATTATGAAATAATATAAATTTTTACTGCTTAAGTAACTAATTTGTGCTAACTTAGAAATGCCTTACGGACGGAACCACGCATCAGTAAAAGTCAAATAAAGCGATATTTGATCGATTAGGCATGGCGTAAAGTGTTACCGTTCAAACAATTTGTGGTGCTGTTGACTCTGCTGAAACGTAACTTGGACATCACGCATCCACTATACATGCATGGGACGCTCTAGGTCGCTACGGACCAGAGAGCTTCGCTTTTTGCAATGGGAGATGTTATCGTAACCCGCGGCGGAGGGTTTTATACACAGTATGTAATAGCGACGCCCGACAATATATTACCATGCATGCACAAATAATAGGGTTTATGCTCATGAATGTATCTAGAAGTATAATTTTTGGTGAAGAACATGTTCTGAATGTGTAATTTGAGGCATTAGCCGTGTACAGCAAAAATCCCTTGCACTGAGAGCCGTTAAGCTATAGTAAATTATTTGGATCGAAAGAGAAGTGAGGAACCAACAGAGCTATTTGTTTTCTGCAAATGCTCTACTGTAGAGAGATACCATTTCGAATGACGTAATATTTCGAATGTTATTCTTGCTTACGGATCCACTGCCTGAACTTTCAAGAAATAATAACTTTTCACGGAGTTGGCTTACTTACAACAGAGGAATTTCAAAAGACTGAATGACTCTCCTATGCGAAAAAGAAGTGCTTCGAAACTACTGCAATAACATTCATATAATAGTTTTAACTAAAAGCCTCCAGCGATCTCTTTGAGTTCATAGTTGTTGAAATGCTGAAAAGCTGAGAAACGTTTCTGTTCAACAATTGCATAATTACGCTGTAGTATATGTAGGACTGGGCCCCGGCACAGTCAGCTACCGCACTTACAGATACACTTTGCAGGCCAGCCACAGTCTCTGCAAGTTGTTTGTCAATAGAAGAAACGCTGAGCTGTCTGTCTTCAAGCCTCGTGCAGTCGCCACGGAGTCTGTGCGTGCAAGCCGCTCCCATGCATGACATTCAGGTCGTGGTAAAAAACCTGCACTCGTATGAACCTGTTCGAATCATTGTGGTCATGCGTCCGTGCGACACCGCGTTGTTATTCCACAAAGGACGCGTTCTTAGGTCGCCGCTCAGCCCCTCGACAGCGAGTTCAACTCTGGGCTCAAGCCGGATAGCATGCCATACTCGAGCCTACACTATGGACCATGATGCCTGCTGCTACTCATCTGAGAGCGCCGTCTCGCGCCTTCTCCAGGTTCAGAGCTGCCGTCAGAAAGTCAGCCGTACCAGGTCCCCTTCCTCCGCTCATCAACGCTACCGGTGATCGTAAGCTTCGTCACGGTGGCCACCACTGCATATCGTTAGAGGAGAACATTGAAGTTGTATTCATGTGTGGAACTTTGTCCTTTAAAGCTGTACGGTGTTTAGTTCATTGTGGATAAGCGAATACACTACTGGCCATTAAAAGTGCTACACCAAGAAGAAATGCAGATGATAAACGGGTATTCATTGGACTAATATATTATACTAGAACTGACATATGATTACATTTTCACGCAATTTGGGTGCATAGATCCTGAGAAATCAGTACCCAGGACAACCACCCCTGGCCGTAATAACGGCCTTGATACGCCTGGGCGTTGAGTCAAACAGAGCTTGGATGGCGTGTACAGGTACAGCTGCTCATGCAGCTTCAACACGATACCACAGTTCATCAAGAGTAGTGACTGGCGTATTGTGACGAGCTAGTTGCTCGGCCACCATTGACCAGACGTTTTCAATTGGTGAGAGGTCTGGAGAATGTGCTGGCCAGGGCAGCAGTCAAACATTTTCTGTATCCAGAAAGGCCCGTACAGGACCTGCAACATGCGGTCGTGCATTATGCTGCTGAAATGTAGGGTTTCGCAGGGATCGAATGAAGAGTAGAGCCACGGGTCGTAACACATCTGAAATGTAACGTCCACTGGTCAAAGTGCCGTCAAAGCGAACAAGAGGTGACCGAGACGTGTAACCAATAGCACCCCATACCATCACGCCGGGTGACAAGCCATGACGGCGATGACGAATACACGATTCCAATGTTCGTTCACCGCGATGTCGCCAAACACGGATGCGACCATCATGATGCTGTAAACAGAACCTGGATTCATCCGAAAAAAGACTTTTTGCCATTCGTGCACCCAGGTTCGTCGTTGAGTACACCATCGCAGGCGCTCCTGTCTGTGATGCAGCTTCAAGGGTAACCGCAGCCATGGTCTCCGAGCTAATAGTCCATGCTGCTTGCAGCAAACGTCGTCGAACTGTTCCTGCAGATGGTTCTTGTCTTGCAAACGTCCCCATCTGTTGACTCAGGGATCGAGACGTGGCTGCACGATCCGTTACAGCCATGTGGATAAGATGCCTGTCATCTCGACTGCTAGTGATACTAAGCCGTTGGGATCCAGCACGGAGTTCCGTATTACCCCACTGAACCCGCCGATTCCATATTCTGCTAACAGTCATTGGATCTCGACCAACGCGAGCAGAAATGTCGCGATACGATAAACCGCAATCACGATAGGCTACAATCCGACCTTTATCAAAGACGGAAACGTGATGGTACGCATTTCTCCTCCTTGCACGAGGCATCACAACAACGTTTCACCATGCAACGCCGGTCAACAGCTGTTTGTGTATGAGAGATCGGTTGGAAAGTTTCCTCATGTCAGCACGTTGCAGGTGTCGCCACCAGCGCCAACCTTGTGTGAATACTCTGAAAAGCTATCATTTGCATATCACAGCATCTTCTTCCTGTCGGTTAAATTGCGCGTCCGTAGCACGTCATCTTCGTGGTGTAGCAATTTTAATGGCCAGTAATGTAGTTGTTACTTCAATACGCAACAATCGCTACCTTGGTACAAAACTCGGCTAAGGATGCTAAATACGTGTTACACAATAAAAAAATTCATTATGTCTCATTGGAATTCTCGTAGATACGTGTGTAATTTACGTTTACTTTATGCGTAACACACAAATGGAGCGAATTATATGGACAAACTGTTGGTGTTGCAATGGGAAATCCTTGTCTCCCTTCGTGGCCAAATGTTTTGTGCAAGAGTTTGAGGTGAATGCTTTGGACTCTGCGAGTTTTAAAGATATCATCTTTTAAAGCTATTTGGATGACATTTTTGTAGTGTCTAATAAAATGAAACATATGCGACCGTCCTTCCGATGTTATTTATTATGTAGCAGCCTCTTTCGGTGACTCTTCAGGCCTTAACTGACGTTGAGGGGGTGAACTCGAACAGTGACACAAACCCATAAGTGCTCAAGATCTATGAATTGGCTTCCGCTGACTACTGTAACAACGAGAGGTGTCTGCGTCAGTTAAGGTCTGAAAATGATGTACTGAGTGACCAAGGCTGGCTACTATATACGAGTAATAAATAACATCGAAAGGACGGCTACAGGTGTTTCATTTTATTACATATGTTAACTGCTGAAGTCCCACAAACCTTCAGTCAGAGGGATGGACATACAAAAAGTTTTTGTAATACTTACTTTACTTTTTCTTGTTCGGAGCTCTAAATTTTTTCGGCCCAATAGTGGTCTAAGTCAAAAGCTTCATGTTTGCGTAGCCAGAGGATAGCCTACAGGGGGTTCATCCAAAACGTAACTGAGCAACCCGTATCATGATTTCATTCTTTTTAATCCATAAAGGATACCATACAGTGGATGGTGCTCATCAACTGTCTTTTTGAACTCCTCGTTATGTTAATGAGTTACCCTACGAGACTGGGGACCGCTGAAAGCTGAAGCTTGGCAGAGTTTTTCCTGTGGAGTGGGCTTCACGCGTTCTGTGACTAGCCTATAGGTTTAGTTAAGGCTTATCGCAATTTTCTTTGCAAGAACCGATCTGAATCAGACAGGGCACGCATTGTAATCACAGTAGGTTTGGCGCCCCACTTACTGCCCGCTAGGTTTCTAAGGGTCATTGTTCCTTGCAGCTACCTTGTTTCGGTTTTTTCTTCACGGTGATGTTTGTATGTGGGGGACCTGTTAAGCGTTACTCCGAGGCGTGTCGACTGGTCAGTGTGCTCAAGGGTAAACCCATTCCAGTTAACGTGTAGCTTGCTATTTTCTAGGCTTGTGTGCAGGTGAAAACAACAAACTTTCGTTTTACTGGGATTTGGTTTAACAGCGTTATCATCGTAATATGTTGACATCGCTTTTAGAGTATTCTCCAATTCTACCTTTACTTCCTCAAAGGCTCTTCCTTGCGCTGTGATACCCAAATTGTCAGCATAGAGAAAATGTCTCGTATATTTGGGTACTGGTTGATCTTTCGTACATATGATGAACAAGATAGGGGTTACAACACTTCCCTAAGCAAGGCCGTTTTACTGCTTCTTTTTCTGCAATGTGGTCCCATGGTAAAAATAAATAAACAAATAAACTTAATCAGTTTTTGGAACAACTGAATTACCTTCTTAGAAGCATCGAATCCTCCACGAGGTTGTGCTGTGTCGCGAGTGGATCTATCACGCCAGGTTTTCGTGCACTCTTGTCTTTGGATAGAGGACGTCCAGGGGCGGCTTCTAAGATATCTCTGGCGAGCTCGCTCTCTCGCAGATACTCCGTCGAGGAGGCAGACGGTGCGTAGCTGGAAAAATCGTGGGGTATGCGGAGCACCTGGTGGTCCGGGGTGGCGGCTGTGCTTCCGGCGATGGGCGTATGTGTCGTGTACCGCCTTAGCTGATGGTATCGAAGAAAGAGGGGCCTTTCCCACCGCCATCTACGGTCTGATGCCGCAACAGCCGTCTATGCCAGAGTTCTACTCAAAGTGCCGTCAATGGACCTCAAGCTGCATATGTACGTCTATCCCTTAATACCCTGTGATGACATTTGAAGGGGTTGCTTGCATTCAACAGTGCAGCAGCGTTGTTGTAACTGCAACTACTACACGTTATACCAGCCGGGTGTCTTGGAATGTGCGCTACCTTGGGTGACGCTCGTTAACTGGGCGGAACTCTGAGAGAAGCAGATACCCGCTAATTACCATCTTGCTATTTAAATCACTTTATTTTTTTGACAAGATTAAGCATCCCGTTGTCAAACTTCCTTCTAACTTTATGCTTGCTGTTTATTGCGTTGATCCTTTGTTGAGACAAGTGGATAAGCACATACGAGTCAAATTCAGTAAATTTTGCCTTTGTGAACAGCGTAAAGTTTTGGTGTGACTTTTAACGCCCCACCTGTGCTCTTGCGCCATCATTGTCGAGTTGACTCGGCCTGCTAAGCATTAATGGGATTGTTTATTAAAAACCACTAGCACGGGTCTTTCAACCCAAAATTTTCTATTTCTTGTAAATAAAGCAAAATTATATTAATTTATTGTGGCTCCCTGCTATATCACCTGGTACCAGGAACTTTTTACTTTTCATACTTCTATGGCTAGTCACCGGGTGGCACTTCAGTCGCCTGTTAGTTGCGTCTTTGGTTGTAGTTCCTTGGGATGGCTTATTGATCACATGGTCAGGCAGTCAGTCGCAATCAGGGACAGATATATTGGGCCTAAAGTCGGCGCATCCAGTTTACACTGGACTGAGGAGACATAGTTGCCGATGTGGGTGTTGTAGTGCTGTTCATTTTCTGGTGTCGTCTGTTCGGCCCTTTGGGGGTAAAGTGCTCGTTACTTGATGGACACATTTACTCCCATGCTGAAGTTGCTCTCGCTAAGCCGGACTGCCTGTGGTTGTCCATCAATCTGTCTGAACTGTTTAATTCACCTTTTGTGCCTCTGTATGAAGTTAACTAAATGCCTTATTTGTGTGTTTTAAAATTTCCTTAAATTGCTACTTGTTCAGTGTCTGCTTATCTTGTCAGTCGGGCCTGAAATTAATTTTGTTATACGGTCGAAGCCGCCACGTGTATTAGTGATCACTGAGTTCGAAATTGAGTATTATTTGTTTTGGAAGTTCATGCTTCCCTGTTCGATGTAGTGACTATAAAATTGCCTCCGGCCGTGGTAAGGAAACGGTTGGCTCATTTGGGTAATTAAGTTCCGAAACTCTGGTGATATTTTGCCACTTTCAAGAAAATTAATATTTATTGTTCTAAACGTAATTACTATTGTAGTTGAGTGTTAACCCTCAAGATTTGCCTTTTACCTTTCAAGCCACTTAATTTAATGTATCTGAGTATCTTGTGGTTTCCTTGTTATTGCATTTACTTGGTATAATTTATTGTAAGATTAACCGGTTAATCCTTTAGTAATTCTTATTGACATTCTCTTTGTAATACGTAAGGTTTGGCTGGGGCTTGGTATTACGCTCACATTGAGTTTCTTGTCAAGGTCTGAGCATTTTCATATGTTCTGCGATTATTATGCGTGAATTCGTGTTTGCTTGTTTGCTCTCGGCTTACCGAGCTGTTCGTAGCGTTTGGAGGAGCTGCACTGGGGTATTGCCTGTCACCCGCCAATTCATCGGGCGTACCCTCTACACGTCGTTTGTATATGTGCGCGTGGGCGGGCCGGTTCCCGTCTCACCCTTAGCCTCTTGGCTTGCTACGGCGTCCCTCATAAGTTGAGTTTCTATCTCGTGGTAGTGGGGCGTTAATTTAACTTCTAGTGCCAGTTATTCTAAGCCATCTTATTCAGACCTGGCCTGCCACACCTGTCCCTTCCATGTTTTCTCTTTTTGAAGTTTGTTTTTAACGTAATAGTTTTAATATTGGTGTAATGCTCAATTTTTTAATTGGTCTTTTCTTGTTTATCCATGTCAGTATCTTGAATATGCCCAAGGGGCTTCTCTGATTGATCACATAATGGATACTTATGTTGATACCAGAACTGTGTAATTTTATTTTGCTATATTTCTCGTCATTTATATTCATTAATGCCAGTCACCTCTTTTGGCTAGTCAAATGTTGGAATTGTAATCTTTAGCATCATTGCTGTCATTGCTTGCCCAGCGCTAAGCTCTTGTTTGAGTTATATTTGGTTGTATTACTTGCTTGTTGGTTCTTCCTAAATTGTTGCATTTTACTCGTTTAAATTAAATAATTAATCATCAAGTGGTTCAACTGAAGAAATTTTGGAGTAACTACCTGAGTCATTTGTATTTTTTACGGCTTTTGGTACATCTGCAATAAAAGATTGTTGTTTTGTGAAGTAACAAATGGCTTCTAATAAATGGCCTGCACCTTTTTTCCACGCCAGTTTAGTTGTTTCCTTACCCTATTGCGTCCACTGACATTTCACTATTGTAAAACAGAGTGGTAATGAAGCAAAGGATGCAGGTAATAGATAAATCTAATCCATAGAGTGTGAGATGCAGCAATTTATTGCCACGCTATGTTACTTGTGTTAATTTTATTATATTTGCAATAATAGCCTTGTGTATGTTTTAGAACCTGTTAATATGGGCTTCTCGACCGTGTTGTTGTGGAGTGTCACGTGTTCTACAGTCCGGTAGAGTTCGCTTGCAGTACCAGAAGGTTGCTCAGACTATTTTGTTAAAGTTCCACCTTCAAATTTCTTATTACAGTTGTTGTATACGTCTTGTCTTAAAACATTCTTGAAACAGATTTAAATATCAGTGGATGGGCCCAGTTAAGATTCAGTTACTGTGAGTTTGTGCTCATTATTTCACGCACTGTTAAGACATTTTAAGAGTTCTTTGACTTTACTTAAAGCCTATACCGTTAAGATTATCTGATTTCACTCTCAAATGCTCATTGATGCAAGGAATATTTCTCAAATTTCATCATACCTAAATTTTTGCCTTGCAGTGCTTCCAATTTAGAAATTGATAACTATACCTTTTCGTTTTGGAGCTCATCCTTTTAAGTATGCTGATTTATGTGGAATCTTGTGACCGTAATAAATTTTAATTCAAAAGTGCGTTAACGAATGTGTTCAACTCCATTTGGCCGTTCTTTCCCTGTCCTTGCTAACAGAGTCGTGTTGAGGCGTCTCAGTAGTAAAAGAAGGATGTCTTCCTCTCTTGGTTGTCACTGTTCATCGTACAAGCGACAGCATCCTGGGAGATGGTGTGCTTCAAAAGCTGACTTATATAGAGCTCTACCTTGAGGCGCAGCTGTCATCGTCGCAGATCGGCAGAGTCCTAAATACGGTTGTGCTCTGGACACATGTGTTTGCTGGTAACGACCATCTACAGAAAGAATTTGAGCCTGAGTGTGGCAGTGAAGCCTTGGTCTCCATTTCAAGCTTTAAGCCCTCCCACCTATACACTTCTACCCCATCATCAAATTAACTATTCCTTGGCGACTCGCGATGTATCTAGCAAATATATCCCCTCTTTTAGCAATTTATGCACTAAAGTACTTTACTCCCCAATTCGGTTTAGTACAGCTTCTCGATCCAATCAAATAATTCTGAGCATTCTTCTGTAGCATCAAATTTCAAAACATTCTCTTCTCTTCCATTTGGTACTATTTAAAGTATACGTTTCACTTCGCTTACTTGTATTTGCATTGAAATAGTAACACATCAAAGGATATCAAATAAGATTAGTCTATCCTTTGTGCGTTTACGACACAAGAAGAATACATTACTACAGTTGTAAGTTATTTGGAACTTTACAGGGTGCGAAATTAAATACACAGAACTGCCTCCTCTGGCAGTAACAATGGCTCTAACCCACCTGGGCATCGAGTCGAGCTGAGACTGGATGGCAGATACGGGTACGTCATACCACGCTACTTCATCTCTACACCATCAATGGTAGTGGCTAACCAGAGGTGCCGTACCAGCATCTCGATAAGTCTTGACTAGCTGCTGATGAGACTTTCTGATTGTATGGCCGTGGTCGATGTTTCGTCCAGAGCTGTACTGGAGGTCTTCCTGGCATCGCAAGGCACTACAACCCGGAAGACACATCAGTAACTATGACATCCGGTCGTTAAAGCTTTGATTGTATAACTGTAACTAGTTGTCTTTAACGTTTGAGAGAACTGGAAAACGGGCTGGCCAGGGCAACATTCGGGCACTCTTGCATCAAGATAGGCCAGAACAGAACAAGTAAAGTTATTTCGTTGACATACAGCTTCACAGGGGTGTCCAAATTACTGCCTGTGTTAATTTTATTGTATACCTAATGGTATCCCGTACCATCACACCGTTCACCCGGCCTATTTGATGATGACGAAAGTAATTTGACAACTTACGTTCTCCATGGAACCTCCACGTACAGATATGTCCATCGAGATGATGTAGGTAAAACCAGGATCCTCCTGGAAAAGACGAAGTACTGGATTCCTGCGTCAGTATGTGTGAGTGTTCTATTGCTGAAAATAAGTCAGTTTCCTGATTCAAGGTACGTAACGTTGCTGTACGGCCCTGTGTGCCCAAGCGATCAGTATGGATGTTCACTCGGCGCGTGGGACCGTTGAGATGCTGCAAGGCATTCATTGAGTTTCCCTTCTCATTCCACCGGCTCCATATCCGGATGATGGTTGTGGGATCCCGGCGAACGAGAGCAGCAACATCGTGACGCCATAAACCACAATTACGAAAAAAAAAGAAATACAATTTCTGAATGAGACGTACTCTGCATAATCTTTTCTAATATAGGTGGCGATGCTTCTACCCACTTTGAGCAGCTGCACGGAAATGCTAACCTTTTCTTCCATACCGAAGCATATGCTACACTTCATACCAATCTCATCATTGTAGATTTTCGCCTTCTTGGTGTTGCTATTTTTATGGTCAACAATTTAGGAACTTAATAACTTACAGCAGCAGGTAATGAATAAGACTGTAAATGATCCACAAAAATATTTTTTACAGAATCGCAGTGAAGTTACAACAGAAATAGCACAAAACAGACGTAGCTTCTTTAAGAAATATGTAGCAAGTTCAATGATGCTCGGAAAACAGTTTAAAATTAAAGTAAAAATAAAATTCAGCAAACATAGATGATCGACCAGTCTGCGTACGGAAGGAGTGCATAGACAGCGTACACCATCCCTCAGGAAACAAATACGTCTTTCTTTTTACGAAGTTTCCCAGAGTATCTAAAACGGGAATAAGTGGTGCAATCGCTAAAGAAAGCTACACTGAAGCGCGAAAGAAACTGGTATAAACAAACGTATTCAAATACAAAGATATGCTCA
Organism: Schistocerca piceifrons; assembly: GCF_021461385.2. Lineage (NCBI taxonomy): Eukaryota > Metazoa > Arthropoda > Insecta > Orthoptera > Acrididae > Schistocerca > Schistocerca piceifrons. The sequence goes on along the minus strand of NC_060141.1, from coordinate 314,867,503 downwards.
CAGACAAAATACGACGCTGCTGTCGGCAACCCCTATATCAGAAAACCAGTGTCTAGTACACCGACCGAGATGGCGCAGTGGTTAGCACACTGGAGTCGCATTTGAAAGGACGACGGATCAATCCCACGTCCGGCCATCCTGATTTAAGTTTTCCGTGAATTCCCTAAATCACTTCAGGAAAATGCTTGGATGGTTCGTTTTACAGGGCCCGGCCGACTTCCTTCCCGATTCTCCCATAATCCGATGACACAGATGACCTCGCTGTTCGGTCTCTTCCCCCAAATCAACCCCAACCCCAAGTATCTGGAGCAATTGATAGATCGGTTACTGCCGCTACAATGGCAGGTTATCAAGATTTAAGTGAGCTGGAACGTAGTTTTATAGCCGGCGCACGAGCGATGGGACACAGTATCTCCGAGGTAGCGATGAAAGGGAGATTTTTCAGTACGACTATTTCACGAGTGAACCGGTAATATCAGAAATCCGGTAAAACCTCCGACATCGTTGCAGCCGAAAAAGGATCCTGCAAGAAGGTCGCCAAAGAATGCTGGAAAGAATCGTTAAAAGTGACAGAAGGGCAACCCTTCCGCAAACTGCTGCAGATTTCAGTGCTGGGTCATCAACAAGTGTCAACGGGCGAACCATTGAACGAAACATCATCGATTTGGGCTCTGGAGCCGAAAGACCACTCGTGTACCCTTGACGGCTGCGGACACAAACCTTTACCCATCGCCAGGCCCATCAACACCGACACTGGGCTGTTGATAACTGGAAACATGGTCGTACGAGTCTCGTTTCAAATTGTGAAACGTCCCCTTTGAACAATTATACAAGACTGTGCTTAAACTGACACACAATATTTTTAGCGCAACGCAATCTGACTTTCAATAATCCCTACAAAAGAATGGCCCTGACTAACATTAACCTATACCTTTCACAAATCACTTACCTCACAAAAATCTTCGTTACGCGAACTACTGCAATACAGCGAGCGCCACTACTGCCAGCTAAATAAAAGATTCAAACTACGGAAGGCACTAACTACTGATAGGCGTAGTTAGCAAATGAAAGATTTTAATAGAGAACAAACAATGTATTTACCTTAATAGTGTTGAAAACTCATAATATACATAGCAGTTCATGACATACAGTCTTACAAATTTCAAAACTCCGCCATCTCTCTCCCCACATCCACCACTGCTGGCGGCTCACCTCCAACGGCGCAACGCTATGCGCTGTTCACATCCAGCTGCCCAACACTACAATGGCAGACAACAATGCAAACTAGCCACAGACTGCACACAGCACAGGTAGTGATTTTCATACAGAGCACTACATGGCGTTACCAATAAGAAAACCTAAACAGCCTACTTACATAGCCCCCATGCTCCCCACAAAAAATTTTACAAATTGTTTTGGGCAGTGGCCAATACAGATTTGAAAAAATTTCTTGTAATTCCAATAACAAAGGTATCAAATGCACACACTTATTGATACAATGTTGGTCAAAAGCTAAAATTTTCTCACAGTCCATAAAGACAGTCCTGATCATTCATCACAGTAAAATTGCAGTGTTTTTTTTTTCTCAAAGTCTGAGCATTTAAATAAAATGCACACAGAAGTAGTGGATTTCCATGCAGTCTTGAAAAAGTAGTGTTGTCCTTCCGACGGAAAGACAGTGCTGACTCTTGACATGCAGACAGGTAATGGGCCACAACAGAGTAAACCCACAGCAGAGTCAGTTGAAGTTTTGAAGAATATTGGTAGGTAGGTCATCACAGAGCAGACCCACTGTAGTCCTGGTAGAGATTACGGTATTGGTGGGCTACCAGAGGTGCAGACCCACTGCAGTCCTTGTCGATATAATGGTATTGGTGGGCCACCAGAGGTGCAGACCCACTGCAGTCCTTGTAGAAATAATGGTATTGGTGGGCCATCAAAGATGCGGACTCACTGTAGTCCTTGTAGAGACGGCCAGCAGCCATGTGTTGCGACTGTGCAGGTGCACAATCACCATCAAAGAGTCTTGCGGAGAGTATAGCAAGTCCATAAACCACAACTTGTGCACTCACAAAGTTTTTGGAATTGTCCTTAGAACCAGCAATGCTGTTATCCAGTCCCTTGCTGAATGATTAACGCACGTCCAAACACTATCAGTCCCTACTTCTCACATATTGTCCATATACTATGACCAACAAAAACGTGTGCAGTGAAATGTAACTTACAAGTTAATATTTTGATGAACTGGTGTCAATTACAATTTTATAACATAAGAATACAACAACAAAGGTGCAAAATACATCATTAAAGAACATAACAATACAGACAACATTTTTAATAAAACAGGCTTTACAAAAGAATCGAAATAACATATACATCAGTGTTACAGGAATTATGACATGAGTACATACATAAAAGCTCAGATTAACTTTAGAAACATCAACTTCACACATGATCATTAAAACAAAACAGAGTAAATAATGTCTAAACATCGCTACAAAGTAAATAACATAGTATTAGAAAAATTCTACCACATAACTCTGATTAGATAAACACATAAAGACAGGAAGAACACAAATACCCAAGGGTAGACAAACACATAGGGGGATAACACAAAAGGAAGGGACAGGGTTCGTTTTCAGTGTAACATTTCGTACTGCAGTATTTTGCAAACAAAACCTTTTTTTTCTTGGAGATCTCCCTTCATTCATCATTATTCCCAAAAAGTCCTATCTATACCTCCTTTCTGTATTCTATTCATATTTCTTTCAAAATAACTATTTCTCGTTGTACAATACTCATTTTGACCCAAATCTTTTTCATATAACTTCTCAATGCATTTCTTCCAATTCATCACAACTCATTCTCTTTATAGTCTACCCCACTCTTAAGCTAACTTAAATCTACTGAGCTCAGATGGTAAACTAAGGGACGAGGCAATGCAGCGGCACAAAACAATTAACACAAACAGCAATGACAAAAAAAAATGGAAATTTGCAAAGCAAGCTACAGTAAATCTAAATTACCAAGCAATACAACATTACAACTAATATGAGCCAATGTGCAGCAACAAGAAAAATAAATCAGTAGTAAAACTAGCTTAACAGAGTAATAGAAAGTGAAATTTAGTAGCACTATGCCTGGCAAACAGCAGCAGCAAATGTAATAACTTATATCTAAACATGGGAAAGCTCAAGCAGAAAAAATATTACAGTAAAAATGGCCATGTTTAATACCTATGTCACATCTTAACACTAGAGTGATGCATCACTGTAACTTGCTCTGGCAGACAAGTTACCAAGTCACTGACAAAAATTATGTATGCAATTCCTGTGAAGTGGAAATGTCTTTCTGTGCTCCCTCATTTTTTGGAGTACATCCATCATAAAGTTATTTTTTACTGGATCTGTAGGCGTAGAATATTTATATTAGTACATCTATAAAATTTTATTTTAACCAATGCTGCAGTTCAGTTAGGAACTAGATATTAAACAAAATAGGCAAAGCAAGGCGTGAAACGTCATTCACTAGCCATATGGCATTTCATAATGCAGTAAACAATCTTTCAATAGACATGAAATGTTTCTCATCATTTCATTTCAGTAAATATCATAAATTAAGAACTCTACAGTGTAATCATATTTTCAAGTTTGAGGGTGTCGTATTTACGATGCTTTCTACAAAGGAATGTCAATAGCGAGGATAATGGCCTCCCCCTTTTTTTTGTTTTCTCCACCTGTGCCTCTGAAAGGCACACACTAATGGCATTTTCTTCCAGGCATCTGTCGCACAGCTTGGTGCCGACGACGCATTACGTGAAGGTGGTCACTTAACTTTCTTACCAAAATATTTACGACAGCAGTTTCCGCTACAGTGACAGTCTCACATAAAAATATTTCACAGGTCAAGAATTTGCGTTACAAATCTGTAGAAACAAAATCCTATTAATATAACAGTATCCAAAAAATTTTCGGCGGCATTGTAATACATTCACGCATTTACATACATTTCATAACTCTTAAAGTACAATTCTTGGTTTCCAACAACCTTTTTCACAAACCAGAGTCGTTAACCACTACTCATTATTCCTTACCTTATTACACATATACATATTCGTCAACACTTCTTCAATATTTCATCATAATAAATACGTAGCATAATCAAATTCCTCATATAGCATCAGCTTATTGATCATAAACATACCGCAACAGTGTAATACACATCGTCATCAAAACATCATAAAACCTCAGCCAAATCTCAAAAAAGGTGTAGGTTTCTGCAATAATGTCAAAACCTAAAAAAAAAATTCTCTGCTCATTTCAATAGTGTCATCTACCCCAAACGTACTTTAAAATCATGCTCCCTTACCAAATATATCATTCAAAGCTCTCATAATGTCACAATGGGTCCGAAAAAATATGAACAGTTCACAAAGTACAGACAAAATACAATTTCGTAAGTTTGAAGTCATCCAACGGTGTAATTGCGTAAACATCTGTCACTGCCGTAGTAAAAAATTTGTCTCTCTCAGTTAAATGATCAGATAGCTGTGTAATTATGTGTTGGGGAAATATGGTACCGATGTGTAAAGTTGTGTAAGCAAATACCATATTAGCTAGGGCTCCTTGGGCTTGCCAAACACATGATACACAAAGTAAGTGTGTACCCCCCTGAGGATTAATGTAATTATACCCTCAAGTGTTACAGATTACAGCAATGGAATGAAATGTATCACGGAAAACTTTCTTTGTAATTCAAAAATCTTTAAAACTAAATGTTTTAAGTATAAAATTAATCACTCAAATACGTGTCCTGTAGTGCTAAATGTGCGTCTTGCTGTAAGATAATTCTGTGGAACTGTCGTAGTTATCGTCCTCTGTAAGCAAAGTTCTGCTGAAGTCAATGTACTTACCTCATCATAAATGAAAGTGGAATGCTTTGCGTATAGATATCGTAGTTATTACGTAACTTACCGTGATCAAGAAAGTACTATAATGTAACATATTGTTGTGCTACGAAAAAGGCTGTCTCATTGTAGCTATACCACAAAAGTTACTGCGAAAACATGTTTTACTTTCCAGAATAATTCAGAAAAACTGTGCACGTATGAAACAGATACACCACAAAAGCAACAATGTAAAGTATGTCACATATTAGTAGCATCGTGATATAATCTTGTAGCTGTCAAACAAACCAAATACTAAGTCATCTTTAATCTCACAGAAAGTACTTCAAATCCAGAATGTATTTTCAAGTAAACCAAAATGTTGCATTAAAATCTCATTAGCAGTATATGTTCTAAGTATGTAAGCCTTATAGTTGTTACGTAATCGTGCAACTAACAAGCAAGAATGTACACACACAATAACAGTGTGTCGTCTGTTCACTATAACAATGCATTCGTAATTATTGTCTAAATATGTTCCGTAGGTTCTAGATTGGATAATTAATTTTAAAACATAGTTGCATGTGAAGTTTCTAAGTGTGACAAAGAGTACTAGTAACATGAAGTGAAAAAAATTTATAGCAAAGACTAAGTTAAAAAGCAAATTATCTCTCAATAAATGGTTTTACATTTGAAATGTGGTGTAAACCTTTACTCTTCATAGTACGCAAGGTTTTAGCTTCAACGGAATCATCGTGTGGTATATGTCGGTACAGAATACTGGAATTTTTCTCAAGGTTAACGTCTATGTTATTTTTCTCTGAGCCAGCTGGCGCACGTGGCTGCCTGCGGTGCGAGCCATTGTCTGTTTCTATGTTGGCGCGCGTCGTTATTGAGATTAGGAAACCTAACTTCTACAAATTCACCTTGCCGAGAAGGCCCTGCACTGTTTGAAGCTCGCCAGTTCTGATGAAATTCAGCTCTGTCGTTACGTTCACATCGTCTGTCGTCATGTCGGTAGATTCCATAGTTTCTTTCTTGCCGGTCACGTGATGGGGAATTTCTTCCTGAATCGTAACTGCGCGCTGAACTGTTGCGTCTGAAGTTATTCTGTCTCCCTTGATAATAATTGTTTGTGTTCCCATATTGTCTGTTTCTATGATTGTCTCTGTCATATTCATTACTACGGAAATGCGATCTTTCTCTGTAACTATTATTACTCTGCCAGTGGTTGTCATATGGGTGGTGCCTGTTTTGGTCACGATTTACGTTGTAAGAATAGACTTGTTGTGTCCAGTTATTGTTTCTGTCGTCACGGAATTGTGATGGATGTGACCTGTAGTGATTGTTTTCCTGTTTTCGCATCCCGCGACTGTCTGTGTCAATTTCTAATTGTTGTAAGAGTCCCTGAAAAGCTTCAATGTCGTCTTTGCAACGTCCTGCCAAAATTATATTTCTTAAATGTTCAGGAAATTTCATTAAGCAAATGCGGATGAGTTCTGAAGAGCTGTATGGGTTTGAAAGATATTGATTCTTATGCAACATGCCTTCAAAATATTTTACAAGACTGGAAAATTCAGATTGTTCAAAGTGTTTCATCATCATGATGCTATGTTTTACTCGTTCTTGTGTAGCTTGAGACCAATATGCTGAAAGGAAGGCATGGTAAAATTCTCCTTCACTGTGGCAATCATGAATGACCGATCGCATTCTTACAGCTGGTTCATTCTCTAAATAGCCACACATAAATTCTAGTCTGTGCTCTAATGACCAGTTGGGAGGAAAACAATGATAGAATTGATAGAGCCACGCTTGTGGATGAATGTCGTTGCCAGAATTCTTAAATGTTTTAAATTTACGTGTAGTAATGAACAGCTTATAGTCAAAGTCATCATGTCGGCGAGTCGCATATCGGTCATTGTTATGTCGTTTCGGCGGTTCCATTTCAAAATTCGGTGCACCTTGCCAATTTCTTTCATAATTTCCGAAATGCGCTATGTTATTATTTTGTGGCTGTTCCGTATTTCTATGTCCCTCTTTCCGCATTGGGGCGCGAGTGTCCTCTGAAATACGTAATTCTTGTATTACCTGTGTCAGCTGATCTTGTACTTCCCGGATTTCTCTTTGGTGTTGTGTATTAATTTGCTTCTGATTTTGTTTGAATTTCCTAATTTGTTCGCACTCTTCTGTGTCATTAAAGACTACCGGTTTTGTGTCATTCAGATTATCATCTACCTCCGTAGATAAATTATTTAGCTGATCCGAAAGTTCAACTACTTTCTCTGATAATGAACTAATTTCCTCCATGTGCCTTTCTGAACCAATTTTCAGAGTATATACTGTGTCCTTTAAGTTTTCCTGAGTTTTTGCAAGTTGCGTAACCAGATCGGTAGATGCAACTGAGTCAATTTTAGCTTGCAAGGTCTCATGATTTTCATGAACAATAGTTTGCAGTTCTTTTATGGCTGCTTCGTGGTTCTGTAATGCATTTTCATGCCGCGAAAAAATAGGTTGAAAATGCTCACAAATTTGTGTTTTTACGTCACTACAGCCTTTTTGACATTTCGATTCAATGTTATGTAACTCAGTAGTTAAATCTTCACGTGTTTGTTCAAGCGTGGTGTCTAATTTCCGAAGATTTTGTTCCATTGTGTCTAACTGTTGCTGTGTTTGTCTCTGATGTTGTTCCATTGTGTCTAACTTTTGAAGCTTTTGTACCATTTGTTGCATTAATTGTAATAACAATGCACTGGTGTCTGAAACATGTACCTGAGTGCTTTTCGGCAGTGAATTTGCACCGGCAACATTCACATTTTGACAAGCGGAAAATGTGTCTTGACTCATTTGAGAAAACGGTGAGAACCCAAAACCTGAGTCTACAGTATTTGCAATATTGTGTTCTGTCATTCTCGATTCCTGAGGCGAGCTGTTGCCGAACGATCGATCGATAATGCTTCCCTGTTCACTACCTGTTTCACTGTCTACACCATTATTTGACGCCCGCTCCATTTCCCTATGCACAGTTACCAAATTACTACTTTGAATATTAGTTAATTCATTACATGGTGGCGCTAACACACTGCTTTCGTCTTCACTGTCGTTTCTCAGTTTACTTTGGAGCCTAATATTACGTTTTTCACACGCCATTATTGTCACAATATTTCACATGACAACACAGAAAAACACAATTTGAAGAGCAAAAATAAGAGAACACATTAACATAGCACTGAAAATAATAGCTAGTTAATTGCAGCTGCGAAATACTTGGTGCAAATCTACATGTGTGCCACACATGTTTTACTGTACAACAATGAAAGACTGCAACTACAAAGGAAATTCTCTCTATAATTACACGCTAGCAATAAACAATAGCTACACTAATTACACAAACTACAAGAAAAAATCAGAAGATTCCAGTGAGGTATCCTCGGCTAAAGGTCGACATGTGAAACGTCCCCTTTGAACAATTATACATGACTGTGCTTAAACTGACACACAATATTTTTAGCGCAATGCAATCTGACTTTCAATAATCCCTACAAAAGAATGGCCCTGACTAACATTAACCTATACCTTTCACAAATCACTTACCTCACAAAAATCTTCGTTACTCGAACTACTGCAATACAGCGAGCGCCACTACTGCCAGCTAAATAAAAGATTCAAACTACGGAAGGCACTAACTAATGATAGGCGTAGTTAGCAAGTGAAAGATTTTAGTAGAGAACAAACAATGTATTTACCTTAATAGTGTTGAAAACTCATAATATACATAGAAGTTCATGACATACAGTCTTACAAAATTTCAAAACTCCGCCATCTCTCTCCTCACATCCACCACTGCTGGCGGCTCACCTCCAACTGCGCAACGCTATGCGCTGTTCACATCCAGCTGCCCAACACTACAATGGCAGACAACAATGCAAACTAGCCACAGACTGCACACAGCACAGCCAGTGATTTTCATACAGAGCACTACGTGGCGTTGCCAATAAGAAAACCTAAACAGCCTACTTACAATTGTACCGAGCGGATGGACGTGTACGGGTATGGAGACAACCTCATGGATACATGGACCCTGCATGCCAGCTCAATCTTTTAGAGGCCCTATAATAGTGTGGGGCGTGTGCAGTTGGAGTGATATGGGAGCCCTGATACGTGTAGATTCGACTCTGACAGGTGACAGGTATGTAAGCATCCTGTGTGATCACCTGCATCCATTCATGTCCATTGTGCATTCGGGCGGACTTGGACACTTCCAGCAGGACAATGCGACTCCCCACACTCCAGGAACACTCTTCTGAGTTAAAACTCTCCCGCTGGCCACCAATCTCCCTAGACATGAACATTATTGAGCATATCTGGGATGACTTGCAACGTGCTGTTCCGAAGAAGCTCGTACTCTTACGGATGTATGGATAGCCCTGCAGGATACATTGTGTCAATTCCCTCCAGCACTACTTCAGACATTAGTCGAGTCCATGCCACGTTGTTTTGCGGCAGTTGTGCGTGCTCTCGGGCGGACGTACAGGATATTAGGCAGGTGTACCAGTTTCTTTGGCTCTTCAGTGTAGTACGTTTACAGAGAAGGGCGGCACAAGTTTCTTTGATCCGAACTGGAAGCTTCTTGACGATAAACGTAAACTGTCTCGAGGAAATCCACTTACAACGTTTCAAAAACCAGCTTTAAATGATGATTCTAGGAATATTCTACAACCCCATATGTATCGCTCCCATAGGAAACGTAAGGATAAGATTTGTTTAGTTACAGCAGGCACGGAGGCACTGAAACAGTCTCTCTCCCCGCAATCCGTACTTGAATGAAACGGAAAAAATCCTAATAGCTAGTAGAATGGGACGTAATCTCTGTCACGCACTTCATAGTAGCTTGCAGATGACTGGTATAGATGTAATTCTGAAACGACCCGAAACCACAGTCTGTTGCCCATAGCTCTGAATACTTGTTATTTGCCTCATTTGCTGTGCACTGGCATATCTTTAATATGGAGCAGCCTCTGAAATACATATAAATCACAACAAAATACTATTCTTCTACCATACCTAAATGCTAATATATTATATCTGTCCAGAGTTGATTATGCTCTACAAAAATGTCACAAGTTCCGGCCCTTGTGATGTATTTTCACGCCCGAGATTTTGTTCCATCGGAAGCTCTGCTAGAATAGTGGTTGCAGTTCGCCGTCACAGTCATTTGTCCTGTGTGAATGACAATGAACTGTCAGAGCCTTTAGTCCAGTGTGGTGATCTTAAGATTATGAACGATAGTGGAAACGAAAGTTTGAGGAAGGGCAAAATCTACTGGCAAACTGTTTTATTGCAGAAGAGCTCAAAATGATCGCCGAATGTAAAAGTAGCGCCATCTGACTAGCCACCAGAAACCGCTTTCTGCACGCTCATTCCATCACAGTTGTGGTGAAATGTGACTTCAAGAGTTCTGTGACTGTTGTCGGCTGGTAGGGATATCTATTCTGTGAATTAATTGAAGAACCACAGCCGGCCGGAGTGGCCGAGCGGTTCTAGGCGCTGCAGTCTGGAACCCCGCGACCGCTACGGTCGCAGGTTCGAATCCTGCCTCGGGCATGGATGTGTGTGATGTCCTTAGGTTAGTTAGGTTTAAGTAGTTCTAAGTTCTGTGGGACTGATGACCTCAGAAGTTAAGTCCCATAGTGCTCAGAGCCATTTGAACCATTTTTGAAAAGCCACAGTAGCCTACTGTGGCTCAGTACAAAACTGAGTTGTAAGAGATAGCGATACAAACAGGTGTTCGTTAATAAAGCTTTGTTACGTAGATACCGATTTTATCAGTTGGTAGTCATGTCATTCCACATCCACGTAGTCTCCTACATCATAATTTTTGTAGACATTCCGTCTACAGTCGAATCACAGATCACAGTCCGGGTGTAAATTATGCTCTGACAAATGAAACAGTGGGTGTGAGAAATGCAAATAGGCTGCGTCCCAAACATAGCACAGTACGAATTTATCGCCTTTCATTGTTCTTACACCTCTATTAGTTCGTGACTTTTGAGTATTCAACGCCAGAATGATGTAACACTATATGTTAGTAGTCAGGTAATCATGATCACATGTCTATGGTGACTATGAGCACTGCATAGTAGGACAGGATTGTAACAAACTCAGAGATGCTGGAGATACAAATAACCCGTAAGTCGAGAACGTTGAAAGGAGTTTGAGAGATTTGCAAATGGCAGAGTATAAAGTAGGCCTTACTGATGCGTAAGTAGTATTGTGGGAATGAAACATTCACTCTGAACCGGTGTGTGCGCTGATATGAAACTTCCTGGCAGATTAAAACTGTGTGCCGGGCCGAGAGTCGAACTCGGAACCTTTACCTTTCTCGGGCAAGTGCACTATCAACTGACTAGCCACCAGAAACCGCTTTCTGCACGCTCATTCCATCACAGTTGTGGTGAAATGTGACTTCAAGAGTTCTGTGACTGTTGTCGGCTGGTAGGGATATCTATTCTGTGAATTAATTGAAGAACCACAGCCGGCCGGAGTGGCCGAGCGGTTCTAGGCGCTGCAGTCTGGAACCCCGCGACCGCTACGGTCGCAGGTTCGAATCCTGCCTCGGGCATGGATGTGTGTGATGTCCTTAGGTTAGTTAGGTTTAAGTAGTTCTAAGTTCTGTGGGACTGATGACCTCAGAAGTTAAGTCCCATAGTGCTCAGAGCCATTTGAACCATTTTTGAAAAGCCACAGTAGCCTACTGTGGCTCAGTACAAAACTGAGTTGTAAGAGATAGCGATACAAACAGGTGTTCGTTAATAAAGCTTTGTTACGTAGATACCGATTTTATCAGTTGGTAGTCATGTCATTCCACATCCACGTAGTCTCCTACATCATAATTTTTGTAGACATTCCGTCTACAGTCGAATCACAGATCACAGTCCGGGTGTAAATTATGCTCTGACAAATGAAACAGTGGGTGTGAGAAATGCAAATAGGCTGCGTCCCAAACATAGCACAGTACGAATTTATCGCCTTTCATTGTTCTTACACCTCTATTAGTTCGTGACTTTTGAGTATTCAACGCCAGAATGATGTAACACTATATGTTAGTAGTCAGGTAATCATGATCACATGTCTATGGTGACTATGAGCACTGCATAGTAGGACAGGATTGTAACAAACTCAGAGATGCTGGAGATACAAATAACCCGTAAGTCGAGAACGTTGAAAGGAGTTTGAGAGATTTGCAAATGGCAGAGTATAAAGTAGGCCTTACTGATGCGTAAGTAGTATTGTGGGAATGAAACATTCACTCTGAACCGGTGTGTGCGCTGATATGAAACTTCCTGGCAGATTAAAACTGTGTGCCGGGCCGAGAGTCGAACTCGGAACCTTTACCTTTCTCGGGCAAGTGCACTATCAACTGAGCTACCAAAGCACGACTCACGATCCATCCTCACGGCTTCAGTTCCTTCAGTACCTCGTCTGCTACCTTCCAAACTTCACAGAAGCTCTCCTGCGAACCTTACAGAACCACCACTCCTGGAAGAAAGGATATTGCGGAGACATGGCTTAGCCACAGCCTGGGGGATGGAGCTTCTGTGAAGTTTGGAAGATAGGAGATGAGGTACTGGCAGAACTGAAGCTGTGAGGACGGGTTGTGAGTTGTGCTTGGGTAGCTCAGTCGGTAGAGCACTTGCCCGCGAAAGGCAAAGGTTCTGAGCTCATCTGCCAGGAAGTTTCATATCAGCGCACACTCCGCTGCAGAGTGAAAATCTCATTCTGGAGACATTCTTCAGGCTGTGGCTAAGCCATGTATCCGCAGTATCCTTTCTTCCAGGAGTGCTAGTTCCGCAAAGTTTGCAGAAGTGCTTCTGTGAAGTTTGGAAGGTAAGAGACGAGGTACTGACAGAAGTAAAGCTGTGAGGACGGGGCGTGAGTCGTGCTTGGGTAACTCAGATTATAGAGCACATACCCGCGAAAGGCAAAGGTACCAAGTTCGAGTCTCGGTCCAGCACACAGTTTTAATCTGCCAGGAAGTTTCAGTATCGTGGGACTTTTCATATACGGATCACTTAAGAATCTGTATAATGTGGGCAAATGGTAGAGAAAACACTAAAGGGAGGATATCTTAGAGCGTTCACACTTCGTAGATGGATGCAGATGATGAATATCTGCATGCTCTAAAAAGAGAAATTTGTGGAATTCGTAACATGACTGGTAACGGTGTGCAATACAAAAGTTACACGCATACTACTCATAGGACGTTGCTGTAAATCGGGTTCAGCATTAGAAAACATAAAACCTGTACGTATGTCGTTGTTGATCTTGTGGCATCGTGAGTTAATAATGACAGAAATGGGCCTCTTTTTAAATACTGTCGGTCAAGGGATGGAGTTACGGCTGAAATGATTATGAGAATGTCATGAGTAAGCCATCGAACAGTGAGGGCGTATTTTATAATCAGATAAATCACTCTTTCTTGTACACTACGTCGATTGATCAGGATACGTTTCCCAGGATTTCGCCCAATCAGCACTTGCATATTTGATGAACATAGCTCAGTGCTCGCAAGACTCCAGTTATTTACATACATTTTCGTGAGTCTTGAACACCCTTTAACACTGATGAATATGCCGATATGCGAATTATATAACATTTGGTACTTTAACAACTGCAACGTAGAGCGAACTTACAGAAGTACAGCACCACTTAGAGACATTTGGTGCTGTGTACTTCGGCCTGCGCGTGAACAGGAATTTGAGCATTGGTGCTTACAAAAAACTGCATACATTTACTGCTTTCAACTTCCTTCCAAAAATACATGCGTATTTATTGGTCCTTCAGTCAGACATGGAGCTGGTGGTAATTTTTCACTACTCGCTTTTGGCTTGTAGCTGAACACTAGGAAGGGGCAGGACAACTCCCCCACGGAGTACTGGCGACTAAGCAGCGCAGAAAGTACAACGAACAAACGACGACAGCTTGTGCTCGATCTAGTAAAAGTTGTTAACATTAGTAATATTAATATCGTACAGATAGTGTGCTGTAGGGGTGGGGGGGGAGGATTAGAAAAAAGCAGGAAGTATAATGCTACAGAAATTTAAAACAAATAAAGGCGGTAGGTAAGTTGACAAGTGCGAGAATTATCGCACAATCAGCTTAACAGCTCATGCATCGAAGCTGCTTACAAGAATAATATATAGAAGAATGGAAAAGAAAATTGAGAATGCGCTAGGTGACGATCAGTTTGGCTTTAGGAAAAGTAAAGGGATGAGAGAGGCAATCCTGACGTTACTGCTAATAATGGAAGCAAGGCTAAAGAAAAATCAAGACACTTTCATAGGATCTGTCGACCTGGAAAAAGCGTTCGACAATATAAAATGGTGCAAGCTGTTCGAGATTCTGAAAAGAGGGAATAATAAGAGTGGACGATCAAGAACGAAGTGCTCGTATTAAGAAGGGTGTAAGACAAGGCTGTAGCCTTTCGCCCCTACTCTTCAATCTGTACATCGAGGAAGCAATGATGGAAATAAAAGAAAGGTTCAGTAGTGGAATTAAAATTCAAGGTGAAAGGATATCAATGATACGATTCGCTGATGACATTGCTATCCTGAGTGAGAGTGAAGAAGAATTAAATGATCTGCTGAACAGAATGAACAGTCTAATGAGTACACAGTATGGTTTGAGAGTAAATCGGAGAAAGACGAAGGTAATGAGAAGCAGTAGAAATGAGAACAGCGGGAAACTTAACATCAAGATTGATGGTCACGAAGTCAATGAAGTTAAGGAATTCTGCTACCTAGGCAGTAAAATAACCAATGACGGACGGAGCAAGGAGGACATCAAAAGCAGACTCGCTATGGCAAAAAAGGCATTTCTGGCCAAGATAAGTCTACTAATATCAAATACCGGCCTTAATTTGAGGAAGACATTTCTGAGGATGTACGTCTGGAGTACAGCATTGTATGGTAGTGAAACATGGACTGTGGGAAAACCGGAACAGAAGAGAATCGAAGCATTTGTAATGTGGTGCTATAGACGAATGTTGAAAATTAGGTGGACTGATAAGGTAAGGAATGAGGAGGTTCTATGCAGAATCGGAGAGGAAAGGAATATGTGGAAAACACTGATAAGGAGAAGGGACATGATGATAGGACATCTGCTAAGACATGAGGGATGACTTCCATGGTACTAGAGGGAGCTGTAGAGGGCAAAAACTGTAGAGGAAGACAGAGATTGGAATAAGTCAAGCAAATAATTGAGGACGTAGGTTGCAAGTGCTACTCTGAGATGAAGAGGTTAGCACAGGAAAGGAATTCGTGGCGGGCCGCATCAAACCAGTCAGCAGACTGATGACCAAAGAAAAAAAAAAAAAGGAAACTCATGTTTACTTCAACGCGAAGCGACATCTTATACAAATACAATTACGAAGTCTTTCGCGAAGGAATACTATAAAATGTAGGAACGTCTATTATTTGGCATTTCATCAAAATTTGACGCGACCTGTTCGCATCTCACTTGCTGCAGCATATATGTAGATAACACAGTTTTTGGTAGCTGAAACGTTACAACATATTTGGTATATCTACCTCACTTGCTACAAGTATTCTTAATTTACCTGTTGTGCTTTTGTACTTATAAGCTACAAACATGCTGGTCCCGGTATATTGTTGCTCGATACGTATATGTCTCATTCGTGTACTTGCAGCTAATCTGGTGAAGCTGTTCTTTTGTTTACGCCGATACGAAATCAATTCAGCACCCTGCTTATATTTATAACAGCACAATACTTAAATTAAAAGTGCTGCGTTTAAGGAGAATGTACAGTTATTTTAGTTCCCTGAAGGTGTCTCAGTGCAGTAAAGCGAAATACATGTAGCAAAATGAAAACCGCATTTGTTCAGCTGCACATAGACAGGTCAGGTTTATACAAAAGATCATTTATAAAATATTACTAGCAACAGAGATAGTCAGATTAACATAAAAGTATTTACTGTTAACAGGTACAATGGGAATAAAAAGTAGTTGGTGAGGTCGTAAATTTATTTCATATATAACGTTGGTAACTAGTTTTCGTCGTTAGTGACATCTTAAAACCAATGGACGGTATCGATATCTGTACCCATACGGTATCGAGCAAGAAAATACCGGGACCAGAACTTTCCATAGCTTACAAATACAGTAGTACAAGACACATTTCAAAAGTATTACGTTTGAGTGAGAAAGTGTACTTACGAGGTATGTTCAGAAAGTAAGTGTACTAAATTTTTATATTCTTTTTAGGAAAATTATATATGAAAAAATTACAGACTGGTTGAGTGTTTTTCCGGATAATCGCCATCCCGTTGAATGCATGTGATGAGCTGTGGCAGAAGCTTCTTTATGCAGTCTTCGAAGAACTCACCCACCAGCTCCTTCACTCACTGCAGAACCTCTTTCTGAACCTGATCGTCGGTTGAAAATTTAATTCCACTCATGTGTTCTTTCACGGAAATGATAACATAGTAATGTGAAGGCACCACATCAGAGGATATTGGGGGGGGGGGGGGGTTCGATACATCCCACCCGAATGAGTCCAATAGTGCCTTGGTGAGGACGGGCGTTGTCGTGCAACAAGGGCACTCTTCTCATCAGCTCTCTAATGATCTCGTTGTCGACGGGACGTTAAACAGCCATCTCCTCCCATCACCAGTCCCCTCTAGAGTTTTTTTTTAGGGTCTCACAACATCGCTGTTCAGTGATGGTCTCCCCATGAGGCAGAAATTCGACCAAAATGACGCATTTGCCGGAAATAGTAGTTTTAAATTTTTTGCGGATAGAGAATTGGTGTGAAGTCACTGTGACTACGGTACTTATGTGTCAGGCGAGTAATGAGTCACCCACGTTTCATCTTCAGTCACAACAGAGCTCAGAAAATCCCTATCTACCAAATTAAGTCGCTCAAGAAACTTGTAGCAACTACTGACCCAAATTTTACAGTGCTGTTTTGGCAGTTGTTTTGGGACCCATCTGGCGCAGAGTTTCCGGTATCCATCGTTCCTGTGAGTGTCTTGTGCAAGAAATTTCTGGAGAATTTTTGAACATTACAGAAATTTGGTCCATTGCCAATCGACTGTATTCACGAACAATTTCCTCGATTTTTTGCGCCAAGTGATCAGTCGAAATGAAAAGTCTTCCACTTCCCTTTTCGTCAAGTTGGTTCGTTTCCACTAAACTTCCTACATCACTTAAACACACTTTTGCTGTTCATTACACCTTCGTCGTAAACCGTTTTACTTTGCGAAAAAAAATCGGTAGTTGCATTCCTTCAGAGAGTAAGAAGTGGATAACAGCACGTGGTTGGCATTTGGCTGGATTTCATACCGATATCTTTCACTTAACTCTGCACTACAATCTGAATTACCGTGCTATCATGTTCCTGTGGTGCTCGCTCTGGTGAACGGACCCCTCTCTACCACTCAGTGTTGCCAACCCTCAAAAAACAAAAAACCATAGCTCTTTATGGTCACAGTACACTTACTTCTCGAAAATGTCTCTGAAATCTGGTTTTTCAACAACCAGCAATCAACAAAGAGATGTCACAGCAGTTGAGATTTAATAATAGGTTTACTGATTACTCTACTGCAATATGCAGGTTCGGTGGGAAACGAACTTTGCAACTGTCACAGATAGTGCCACACAACTCTGTGCGTGCACACCGCTAGCGGCCCCGACCTGACCTCACGCCACAGAGACTTCCTCGCTGCTCCGTCGCAACCGACCAACTGCCCCCCCCCCCCACACACACACACACGCACATACACAAACACCATGAAACGGAAATATAGCGGCCACACCAAAGAAGGTACAGCAGTGCTAGTATCGATAAACGCTGTTGCTGCCACTGACAGAGGCAAATGAGCAACAAGTTCAGGTAGTAACTGAGGGAGCAATAAGACGCCACTTGATGGTGACAAAATGCGAAAAAAGATAAATGGCCTCAGCGCGAGCTGACTACAGCTCAGTCTCGTATTTAAAGGATCTGAGAAAAAAAAGAAACAGGGCGAAATGCGTCTGCCAAAACGAAAATTATATTTAATCAGTTATACATAGACAAAAATAAACAAAAATTGTTTGTATAATGTTAGAGTATCATTTAACATTGTATTTTGCAATGATGATATGCATTAGTCTCATGGTTCCGTACCTCCAGTCATTCCAGTACGACTTTTTCAGGTTTTCTCAACTAATATTGTGGCAGTAAACTTGATTAATTCTTGCAGTACTTCTTCGTGGAAGCTGCCCATGTGCAAATCAGAGTTATGCAAAAATTGACATTCCCTTTTCCAGAGAAAATCCACAATCAACTGTTGTGCAAAAATATTTATTGTACGACTTGATAGCATATTCTAATGCTATGACTGGTTACGGTTCCATCAAGCTGTCTTCAAATCCGAGTATGACGGCTGCAAGAGTGATCTGCCAGTTTATGTAAGCACCATGCATCGTAAATCGTAGAAACATCACAGGTAGATTTTTCTGAAAAGTAGTATGCATATTGCTCATAGAAATTGACGTTTTATTCCAGTATCCGACATGTCCACGGCTGACGATAGTCTGATGGAATTGAGCTAGACATAACGATAGAAACATGAAGGTAAAATTTGTTACAGTTATTCAGGGTGTAAACTCAAGAGCTCTGATTTCAATTACTACATAGTCACCTCTTCTGATTTCTATTTCAGTAAGGCACCCAGCTTTCGGATAAATTATGTCTGCTGCAACATACTTTGCAATATGCGAAGTCTTGTGATAATATGTCGCCAGCCCTGCCTGTAGTAGGGTGTTTATCTTTTGTTGCTGCTTGTTGTTTGAAACTGTAGACGCTGCTTTTCCGTAAAGCGCTAATCTCTTTGTTCCTAAATATGTATATTTTGTTTTCTCCATTTTATTTTTACTTTTGCATGGAAATTTTCTTTTCCTCCGTTTACTTTTATTTTTGCATGAGAATAGAAAAGGAAGAAAAATCGTCAATTACATAGCTTTCACTTATTTGTAGATAAGCTGTAGTGCAAGAGACTACATTATTTTCCGCTATAACTTTATGGTGTCCTTATAACGCCAGAGCGAGGTGGCTCAGTGGTTAGAACACTGTGCTCGCATTCGGGAGGACGATGGTTCAAACCCGCGTCCGGCCATCCTGATTTAGGTTTTCTGTGATTTCCGTAAATCGCTTCAGGCAAATCCCAGAATGGTTCCTTCGAAAGCGCACGGCCGACTTCCTTCCACACCCTTCCCTAACCCAGTGGGACCATTGACCACTCTGTGTTTGGTCCCCTCCCCCACATCAACCAACCAGCTTTACAATGTCAACCAAAATAACTGTTTTTGAGGCACTATCGTAATTCACATCTATTGATCCACCGTTGTTTGTGCAGCTCGTCTCGATAGCTGGGTGGTCAGCGTAGCAGAAATGCCATGCAAGGGGCCTGGGTTCGATTCCCGGCTGGGTCGGAGATTTTCTCCGCTAAGGGAGTGGGTGTTGTGTTCTCTTCATTCTCATGTCATCCACATCTACACACAAGTCGCCGAAATGGCTTCAACTAAAAGCACTTGCACCAGGCCACCGGTCTACCCGACGGGTGGCTATTAAAGATGGGTCGTTCACGAACTAACGGGTCCAAAGGAACGGTTCACCAAGATGAACTGAACGAGCCAGGAACGAATTCTAAGGAACGGTCTTTCATAGTTCACATCGGTCGCGGCATTCTACTTATAGTTCCCGGGAACGGGAAACGTTCGGTCTCATTCACGCAACGGCACGTCGGCCGATCTCGTTCCAGCCTCGGTCTCGTTCCCGTCCGTCTCGGTCTCGGTCTCGTTCGGCCGGACTCGTCCTTCTTCGCATGGCCACTCGTCGCATCTCCACTGCCGACTGCTCGTAGTTCAGTGTCGAGTTGTTGTTCGTTTCGTTCGCTGCGCACGCCCATTCTAAATCTGCTCCAAACCTTTTTTGAACCCTGAACTTCTGGTTCTTTTCATATTCTATTCAGCTTCCACGACCGCTAATTAAAATCTATTTTAAAATTACGTTAATTACATAAAAATTACGTGGTACGTAATACACACAATTTTTCAGGTAATAAAACGGAATATCAACTTACTTCACTTGTAAAAAGTCAGGATTAATTTGTTATTACACGTGCAAAGGGAGTCGGAACGGCACACACGAGTGACCATTTCCCGTCTTTTTTTTATCCAAGGTGAAAGGACATGTTTATTGTTGTGGAAGGTAGACCGACTTACAACCGAATGAAGCCTACGCTCCAAGCCGAGTGCCTGGTGTTACATTTTGTAAAGAGAATATGATAACTGCTACAATATGTATTATTTCAGTGGTACAGGGTAGCGCACGAAAAATCGGCCCCGAGTACTAGACTGCTCATAGTCGCCCACCAATCGTCATCTATCGTTTCAAAGTTGTTGTTTGCATTAGCTTATTTGTTATTTCTTCACTGCCTAATTATTACATGTTTATCTATTCTGCTCGTAGTGGTCAACAAATCGTGTGTAATTGGTGAGCAGTCTGTACTCGGGGCCGGTTTTTCGTGCGCCACCTTATATTATTTCACTACGATCAACCACATAAGGCTACAGTTGGCTAAACGAGAGGTTTTGCACAATCACGAAAATCACAAGTGTCTGAGAATTCTGTTATAAATAAAAACTCTGTGCTCCAGGGGGAAGCAAGTGCCCCTCTTGGCGCCTTCCATCTTCAGTCACTTATGCTACAAATTTTCAGCTTTTCATAAGAACCATATACCAAGCTCAAATGAACGATGAATGAGTAAAAATGAACGGTTTCCAAAAAAAAGAGCGATCACCAGTGAACTAGTTCCCAAGGATGAACGAGTTTGCTCATCTCTAGTGGCCATAACCACACATTTCATCTCATTTCATTTGCGGAGCTGCGTAGTGCCGATGTCTGCAACCACTTCCATGGCAACAGAAGACTATAGTGTCGACAACTGCGGCAGCGGCAGCGTTTAGTGGCGGCTGTGCTGCCGTTGCTCGCCGAGATGCACGGCTGCTGTCTGCTGTCACGTCGCATGACGGACAGCTGACTGCCCAGTCTGCCGCGATGATGTAGAGCACACAGCGCACAGCACACGGTACGTGTGACGAAGTGCGCGCCCTGCATGCCACGCACAGGTGATATATTTCCAACCGTCTCAGTGAAGCATCTTGTTCTACCTAGCAGAGAGCTCAGCACATTGCTAATTAAAGCTTTCCCGTGTTTCGTACACAGGTTAAAAATGGTTCAAATGGCTGTGAGCACTATGGGGCTTAACTGCTGAGGTCATCAGTCCCCTAGAACTTAGAACTACTTAAACCTAACTAACCTAAGGACATCACACACATCCACGCCCGAGGCAGGATTCGAACCTGCGACCGTAGCGGTTGCGCGGTTCCAGACTGTAGCACCTAGAACCGCTCGGCCACACCGTCCGGCTACACAGGTTAAAGTTGGATTCACACTTCTCGGAACGGAATGGGATGAAAAGGAATGTAAAAACGTTCCACAATGCATTTCAGAAAGTGACATTCGCACAGAACTGAACGGGACGTCAAGGACAAGGTTTAACGGGGAGAAAGTTCTTATGTTGACATTGGTGGGGGGAGATTTATCGTCTTCTGCAAACATCACAAGTTAATCTATTTTCACTTCACTCCCTCATATTATAACAACAGATCTTGTGTTTTTGCCTCTTTTTAATTTATTTTTTCCAATCGTAATGACCAACTAGGATCACGTTAACAACTTCAGTTCCTCTTCTTCCTTTGTAGTTGTTTCCTATTTTTCCAGTATTCCCTCATATTCTCCCCATGAAGTCTCTTCCTTTCTTCTGTCCATGTTGTTCCCGATTTTTTATTTCTTCTGCTTTGAAAGCCTACCAAATTTAGTATTTTGTTTTTAAAATGGTTTCTTTCTGCTATTTCTGATTCTTTGATGTTGTTTCTGTCAATATCTTTTCTTACTTCTGTAATCCATGCGATCGTCGATTTCTTCTTCCAGAAATATAGGAGTATTTGTTTTGTTAGTCTATTTCCATCCATTCGGTAGACATGTCCAAAAAAGGTTAATCTTCGTTTGGCCATTATTTCAGATATTTTCTCTATATTTTTGTAGATCTCCTCATTACTTCTTATTTTCCAACCATCTGCAGCTTTCATTGCACCCATTATTTTTCTAATAATCCTTCTTTCCAGTACCTCTAGTTTGTCCATCTTATAGTTCATCGTTAGGTATTCAGATCCATATAAACATTCTGCTCGTACCACTGTGGTTCAGTGTTTTAGTTTTGTTTTTCTAGATATACATTTCTTGTTGTAAATATTTTTGGTCAAACCATATGCTCTGTCCATTTTGTTAATTCTTAATCTTAATTTTTATTGTTTTATTTTACTTTCGAGAAATATTGAAAGCTTTTCAAGACGACTTCGATACTTTCTTGCATCAAATGTTCTGCCACAAGAGGCCATATATTTGAAGCGAAAAATGATTTAGGTGTTACAATAAAGAACAGACCCGTCACTACAGTGTCTATAAATAAGAACAAAACTGATGAAGAAATTACATAACATTTTCTTAAGTGAAAAAGTCTGTGCTATTGAAGGAGAAAACCACCGTTGTTTCCAACTTTATTTACTACATAGAAAAAAAACAATGGATGAGGTAAACAGGTTTTTTATATTCCTTAATAAATAGTCTTTGACGTGTATGTACGTATAAGTTTCAGCCTGCAAATAAATATCGATAGTTTGGAATGTTGTTTCGTTTCTCAGTTTATCATAAAAAATTGATCAAGAACATCTGTTATTACATTTTTCTTTGGCTATTAATAGATTTAATCGCTGCTAGTTTCTTAACCATAGAATACTGAAGGCGGGAAAAGTTACAAAGCTACTTGTACCCTTGTAAACTTTACTACCCCACATTTTGTTCAATGGAATGCATAATTTGTAGGTTATGGATTACTTAATTACAATTATTGGAGCTCCACTGGTATGTTATACATCAAAATGCAGTATGTTTTTCCGTTGGAACGACGGCATCTACCAGGAGGCCAATACAATCCGTCACACAGGTTCTACGTGCGATGTTCGAAGAGCACTGGGACGAGTCTTCCGTGCCCCTCTATCTACCTAAGTGCTCGGATTTAAATTCAATCGAGAAAATCTTTGGTACCATCTCGATCGCCATGAACGCTCAACCGAGAAACCTAACTCAGCTGCCCATGGCACAAGAGTCGACATGGATCCACTTCACTGTCAGAACCTTCCAGGATCTCAATGACTCTGTATCTGCACGTCCATGATGCAAAAGGTGGTTATTCAGCTTGTTGACAGGTGGTCACATTAACGTGACTAGACAATGTATAGTCTGCTTTGTTTTTGTTTTATAGACGGTATCTGATAGCCTCACTTTCACTGTTCGGTACTGTGCTAAAAGAACTGACGTCGTATTAACGTTCTGTCTAGTGTGAACATACCTTTATTTTACGGTGATGTCATCGGACTTTCTGTTCCGTTATGTTGAAGTCTAGCGTAAATCGTTCTTAATTCTTCTTAAGTGCAAAAAAGATTTGTTGCACAATGTAAAACATGAGAGAGTGAATTTCACTGCCGGCTGTTGTGGTCGATCGGTTTTAGGCGCTTCAGTCCGGAGCCGCGCTGCTGCTACGGTCGCAGGCTCGAATCCTGCCTCGGGCATGGATGTGTGTGATGTCCTTATGTTAGTTAGGTATAAGTAGTTCTAAGTCTAGGGGACTGATGACCTCAGATATTAAGTGCCATAGTGCTTGGAGCCATTTGAACCATTTTCTTTTCTCTTTTTTTTAATTTTTTTAAAGAGTTTCACTGTAGATCGGTTGTCTCTGTCTTTGAACTATTATTTTTTATTATTTTTCTTGCTTATGTTTTTATTTCACCTAGTACATCGAATACTAAAATGTGTCATCTTACATATATTGACTTACATTAATTGTACTGTCAGTATTTTTTTAATTCTGCAGATAATGGTATATTGTAATGATAGCATACTAAGGCTTAACTACACGATACAATAATAAATGCAAAATAACTATATAATTATAGGAAAAGGAATTCGTAAATGAAATCCTGCTCTCAAACTGCTAGTTAAGGTATAATGAAAAACGGGTCTTTCTGATAAGCTCTAATGTCAGAAAGAGAGAAATAACTAGATTTTATCAACAGCAGAACTGCTTGTAGCTTACAACTCTAGAAATACTACAGATATTTCATTGTATTAAAAATTCTACATTCAACAGTGCTGCACAAGGAAGTGCTTGGATGTCATCTGGCGCTGACTGTAAATCACTGTGGAGGCGCCTTCCAGAAATTTTGTCAGCCAACTTGTTTCATCTACAGTGATCATTACTTCAGTGTTTTCAGATATCTACTAATGATTTTCATATTTCTGCTGAGCGATGACAGGGAATGTTTGATAGTGATTAATAGACAATTTCTTTCGCAGAGAATCTTCTGTTGCGACATATGATGTTCTGAACTCTTACAATACTGTTCTTTTTAATAGAATGTTTCCTTATCAATTAATCTAACATTCACATAATATTGATTTTCTACGGCTGTAACTTATATTGCATTCTTGGCCTAAAATTTTCTTGCGTTTAATAAATTACGATTATTTAAAAAAATTCTTAATACAGAACAATCTTCAAATGCAAAAGCTGCTCCGGGCGCTAGCATGGAAGTGGTTTTGGGCCATTACTGTTCGCAGTAAACTGTATGCATACATAAATGAAACAGTGAACAACGTCGGATGCTCAATGATAGTGTTCCTGGATGAAGATTTGTAAGGCGACAAGCTTCTGCCACCATATATTTAATGCTACATTTATTGTTTTCGGTTTTTATTTATATTAGATTACTATTTATGATGGGCATGTGGATTATTAATAATTTCATTTGCTGAATCTGGCTAGCACCACGCACTAACAGTTTCTTATTGCTGCATGTCTGGGAGTTAATTGGAGCTAACCACTGAATGCCGCTATCAGTTAAAGAGAGGCTGGAAAGAGATTTGTCGTTTTCTACAGCGGTGAACATTCACTACGCTTAGGCAAAGCAGAGCGAAGTGGTGGCACTTTACAATGTTGGGGCTACAGAATAATTTTTCAGTATCTAAAGCAAACTGAACTCTATTTATATAAGAATTAAGAAGTCTGTAAATTGTTAAGTCACAGAGGCATAAATTTATATGTGTCTGAGAAAGAGGTCATTTAGATACTGCTAGCTGTACTGAGGGCGGTTGATAGTGGTGTTCCGTTTGGCGATCCGCTGCGTCCCTATATAAGTACAACCGAGAGGCAGCGAGAAGAGAGAATTTGCACCAAGATATCAATATGTTCGGGTCAGTTAAACACCTGCGTGTGTAGTGCCTCGGATGACGTCAGAGCCTGGCAGAGGTCAAGGGGTTTTTGGTGAAAGTAAGAAGTGAACTGGCGAGGACTGTACACCACCCTGGATGGCATAGATTTCACAAAAGTAACTATTTATGTGCCGCTCGCAATGTTTACAAAACCTCTTGGCAAGTGGTGAGATTATTATTGCTTTCTAACGCGAGCAATTAACGTTTGATGATTAGAAGTCAGGGCGACAGACTATGTTACTTGGAACTTCCCGTATATGTCGCCACTGAACTGTTAATAGTGCTGTTTCCGGTAGAATACTAAGGCTTTTATTTTTTGGGTGTGAATTTTTAGAGAATGTATCACTCAGTTAAAACTCAAAACTTTTATTTATAGTCATAGTTCCTGATCCCGCTGAGTAAACAGCAAGTAGAAACGTTTTCTTTTTCAACGAGCGCAAAGAGTAATGTCGACTTGCAGACTGAAAATTATTGGCAGTATGTTCTCCATCGTTTTCTGGGTGATCGCAAAAATAGTTTTCAGGCTCTTCTAGACGGTGAAGGTAGGTGTAAAGCACTCACAGACAATTTAAGGGTATTTTCATAACGACAAAACGAAATATCGAAAATCTGGGTTGTTTATCCGTCGCTCCAAATCCTGCAGGTATCGACTGAAGACACTTTCCTTTGGGGACCCACCTAGAGATTTCACTGGCAATAGCCACAGCGGAGAATCTGGCTATTAAAGTCTGAGAAGTGCTGCTTGCGACACGAGAAGTGCATGAAGTCGTTTTTCTTTGAACGAAGCTGTTATTCTGTTTACTCGAATGACTTTATGGAGTCTGACCTTGAAGTGCATCTTTACGGGAGAATACTTCCGTCGAATTTCTGTTTCCAGCTAGTGAGCAAACAGAAATTGTGACTCGTGTTCTGTCTTGTGCTGAGGTAATTTCAACCCTAGGAGTTGGCGGACAGCATATTGAGTCCACTGTGTAGGCAGAGAATTGCAGGTTCACCACGGACATCATCTGCACAGCGGCTGAAGACCCAACGAGCAGATCATCCCCACAGTAAAACTGCTGTCCGTGGGCCAACAGGTGATACGCGCAATCCAGTTCAGCTGTTAGGGGAACACTCACAGCAAATTCGTTGAGTTCCATTTATTTCTCCACTGACTTTTTTTTCTGTAAGTGACGGTCAGAGTATAGGTCTTCTGTCCTCGCTTCTAACTTTGTGCCTGTCTAATGACGGTGGGCGGGGGGTGGAGGCAGGACCGGGGACGGTGTGAAGGAAGCCATCCTGATAGCAACGATTGCTTTGACGTACTTCGCTTTATGGAAACACTGGGTGCAGGTTGTCAACGGCAGGGTCATTTTAATCATCTGTAGACATGAAAAGTCCATTGCGAAGACGACAACACGCCATATGTCACATACACCACGGGGGTTCCAGGTGTAGCCAGAGATGACTGAACGCAGGGAGATGCAGAAGTACTCGAGAGGATTGACGTCTGGTGAAGGGACTGGTAGCTGTTGCGCGCAACAAATTTATAGTATTGCGCATAAATAGACGGAAAGACCATTTACTACATGATAACATCACTGCCGAGCAGCCACTGGACATGGCCACATCCATTAATTATACAGTAATTTACATACAGAACCAGTACAAGCACAACAACCAAAAAAAGAACTAAGCATACGCGAGATGCAAAGGAAAAATCCTCAGGATGTGTAGTGCATCTACGAAGAACGTGACTTACAACATCTACCTTCGATTGACCCTCAAATATTAATCGAAACTTTGGGGACATTGCTAAGCAGTAATAATAGAGGAAATAAATAATATTAAAGGAAGTTTGGCACCTCTCTTCATCAGGTCATTCAGTAAGCGCAAAAGCGTCATGGAGATGCTCCTCCAAGTCAGGTACCAGACGCTACAGGAGAGTCGTTCCGCATCACGGTGTGTTTTGCTGCTGAAATTCCGAGATCGTTCATTCCTAGAAAGTACTCCTATTTTTTGTACAAGAAGTGTTGTTTCTAGAGTGAGAGAAGCCACTTTTCTTCCATGAAAGTCATAATTCTCAGCACAGAACATACTCCGCAATTCTGTCCTACATCGGAGAGGAGTTGGCGAAATCGTCCTTTAGTTCTGTAAATCAGTTGTCTTATCGCCTTCGTATAGAAGAGTGACCAATCGCCTTTCCAGTCATATCCACCAATGTAACAATTTTGGGATGAGCTAGAACGTCAACATCGCCCCAGACCCGAGCGTCCAACATCGTTGCCTTCTCTGGTTTCGACTCTTGAAAAAGAATGGGCTGTCATTCCTTCACAAACATTCAGACACCTCAATGAAAGTGTCGCCATCAGAGGTCAAGTCGTCATAAAGGCAAAGGAATAACACACCGCATATTAACGTCCACTAATATGTGTTAGGACACTTTTCATGAGATAGTTTGTAAAAGAAGAGCACATTGGATTCGATTTCCTCAAATGAATGGCCGCTGGACGAGCAGGAGAGCCAACAACCACTTGATGTCTTTCCTTATTATCGTGAAGCAATTCCCAAATCTATTCATTAGCAGCCTTTGGAATAGTTGTCAAAACTTCTCGTAAACAATTCCTGGACAAACACTATGTGCTTGCTACCATCAGGAAACCGTTTGGTGCCAGATAGGAGATCTATGCCGATCACTTGCCGATAGGGGCAGCTGGTAGGCTCCGTGAAGCGTTTAAGACAAAAAGAGAACGTCCTACCATTCCAACAGAGTCGCTCTTTGCAGCGGCCATATTAACTTATTCGCGAACAACAGGTAACGATTAATTTAAGGTTCCGGAAGTGAGTTCTGAGGTAAATATTCGAATTTTTGTTGAGTGCCAGTTCAAGCTAATGATTCGGACTGAACTCTCTGTGGAAGAGTCAATAGAGTTTAAAATCTTCTTTTTCGACAGCATGAAGCGTTTCTAACCCGTAGCTAGTGTCATAGAATGTTAAACATCTTAAAAATGAAGAATAAAATTAATCACAACTTTAAGAGGGAGTAGTTTATACAATTATAATACAGCATAACTACAGCCCTGTTAGACAGTATATAGTAAAGGTTGACGTTCATTGTTTAGTGTTACTGAACATTCCCGTACGGATGCTTATGGACCACTCTATATGTTAAGAATGGAGTATCATCGCATCCATGGGCATTTAATTTTGAGCCAGTGGAAAACATTCAAGAAGAAATAACTGGTTCATTAGGTTGCTATGATAATACTTGTCATTTGGTACTGCTTTTTCAAAATATTTCAGTTACTTTCCTTGTTCACTGTCAGTGTGCCGAAACTTGTGAACTGCATGTCGAAATCAGTGTATCTTGTGTCAAAAATTTTTGCTTTTTTCCTTGGTTTTAAATACATGTACTCTAAAATTATTTCATTATTCTCGATGGCAGAGAAATCAATAGAAAATCAAACGGCTCTTTCCTTTCAAATCAAGGAGCTGCTTGCAGCGACGATCGAAACCCGAAATAAGTAAAAAGTTTGGTACTGCAAACTATACACAGAGATCGAATTACGGTAAAATTTGGGTACCTCATTTCTGAAGCAGAGAGAATAGGCACAAAAACGAGGATGTACAGCGATTGTTTCGCAGAAAGGCGCTAGATTTCAGAACGCTCCTGGTACCACGATCTTTATTCAGGGAACTCACAGAATAAATGAGTAGTGAATGGCTAACTGTTTAAAAAATGTTTGGGGTGAAGCTAACTGAGCTTTGATAGCTATGTCCAGAGATTGGTTGCAGTCAACGTTGCTTTCAATACTTGAGTAATTTGACGCAGGAGATGTCTCCATTGTCATTAAAACCTGCATATTTTACATCTTCTATCCCAATAGGCCTTCAGCTTTATCATTAAAGTGACAATCGCATTAAAGAGGGCCTGAGTAATAGGGGCGAGAGATGGAAATATTTATGAATAGTATTGTAAGAGTGGTAGGATTTAATCCAGATGCTTGCGGAAACCTGCACGTATCGGTCATTAGTAAAAGTTTCAAACCACGGAGTCTTAAAACGCTAACGGTTGCATTACAAACAAGCAATCGTGAGTGGCGGAAGTTATGTTCACTGATTATGTTGTAAGTCAGGATAAGAGATTTCAAGGGAAGTGAAGTTGCAATTGTTGTTGATACTTTTCCGTTGCATATCAACATTTAGTTTCGATCAATACATGATCTCTTCAGATCTACGCAGTTGTGTGAGCATCCTGTTGTTATTGTGATCTTCAGTCCAGAGACTGGTATATGCAGCTCTCCAAGCTACTCTATCCTGTGCTAGCTTCTTCATCTCCAAGTACCTACTGCAACAGACATCCTTCTGAATCTGCTCAGTGTATTAATCTCTTGGTCTCCCTCTACGATTTTTACCCTCCACGCTTCCCGGCAGTACTAAATTGGTGATTCCTTGGTGCCTCAGTATGTGTACTACCAACCGATTCCTTCTTCTAGTCAAGTTGTGCCACAAATTCTTCTTCTTCCAAATTCTGTTCAGTACCTCCTCACTACTTAGGTGATCTACCCATGTAATCTTCAGCATTCTCCTGTACCACTACATTTCAAAAGCTTCTACTCTCTTCTTGTCTAAGCTATTTATTGTCCGTGTTTCACTTCCATATATGGCTACACTCCATACAAATACTTTCAGAAAAGACTTTCTGACACTAAAATCTATACTTGATGTTAACAAATTTATGTTCTTCAGAAACGCATTGGCAGTGTACATTTTATATCCGCTCTACTTCGACCATCATTAGTTATTTTGCTCCCTAAAAAGCAAAACTCATCAACTACTTTAAGTGTCTTATTTCCTAATCGAATTCCCTCAGCATCACCGGATTTAATTGGACTACATTCCACTATCCTCGCTTTGCTTTTGTTAATGTTCATCTTATATCCTCCTTTCAAGACACTGTCCATTCCGTTCAACTGCTCCTCCAAGGTCTTTGCTGTCTCTGACAGAATTACAATGTCGTCGGTGAACATCAAAGTTTTTATTTCTTCTCCATGGATTTTGATACCTGCTCCGAATTTCTCTTTTCTTTCCATTACTGCTTGCTCAATATACAGATTGAATAACATTGGGGATAGACTACAACCCTGTCTCGCTCCCTTCCCAACCACTGCTTCCCTTTCATGCCCCTCGACTTTTATAACTGTCATCTGGTTTATGTACAAATTGTAAATAGCCATTCGCTCCCTATATTTGACCCCTGACACCTTCAGAATTTGAAAAAGAGTATTCTAGTCAACACTGTGAAAAGCTTTCTCTAAGTCTGCTAGAAACGTAGGTTTGCCTTTCCTTAATCTATCTTCTAAGATAGTCGTAGGGTCAGTATTGCCTCAAGTGTTCCAACATTTCTACGGAATACAAACTGGTCTTCAGTAAGGTCGGCTTCTACCAGTTTTTCCATTCGTCTGTAAAGAATTCATGTTAGTGTTTTGTACTCGTGACTTATTAAACTGATAGTTCGGTATTTTCACATCTATCACCAACTGATGTCTTTGGGATTGGAATTATTATATTCTTCTTGATTTCTGAGGGTATTTCGCCTGTCTCATACATCTTGCTCACCAGATGGTGCAGTTTTATTATGGCTGGCTTTCCCAAGACTGTCAGTAGTTATAATGGCATGTTGTCTACTCCCAGGGCCTTGTTTCGACTTAGGTCTTTGAGTGTTCTGTCAAACTCCAGGCGCAGTATCATATCTCCAATTTCATCTTCATCTACGTCGTCTTGCATTTCCATAATACTGCCCTCAAGTTCATCGCCCTTGTATAGATCCTCTATATACTCCTTCCACCTTTCTGCCTTCCATTCATTGCTTAGGACTGGTTTTCCATCTCAGCTCTTGATATTTATACAGGTGTTTCTCCTTTCTCCAAAGGTCTATTTAATTTTCCTGATGGTGGAATCTATCTTACCCCTTGTGATATATGCGTCTACATCCTTATATTTGTCCTGTAGCGATTCCTGCTTAGCCAGTTTGCACTTCCTGTCGCTCTCATTATTGAGACGCTTGTGTTCCTTTTTGCCTGCTTCATTTACTGCATTTCTATATTTTCTCCATTCATCAGTTAAATTGAATATCTCTTCTGTTACCCAAGGATTTATACTAGCCCTCGTCTTTTTACCTAGTTGATCCTCCGCTGCCTTCACTATTTCATCTCTCAAAGCTACCCATTCTTCTTCTACTGTATTTCTTTCCCCCATTCTTGTCAATCGTTCCCTAATGCTCTCCCTGAAAGTCTCTACAACCTCTGGTTCTGTCATTTTATCCAGGTCCCATCTCCTTAAATTCCCACCTCTTTGCAGTTTCTTGAGTTTCAATCTACAATTCATAACCAATAGAGTGTGGTCAGAGTACACGTCTGCCCGTGAAAATGTCTTACTATTTAAAACCTGGTTGCTAAATCTCTGTCTTACCATTATATAATCTATCTTAAACCTTCCATTTCTTCAGGCCTCTTCCACGTGTACAACCTTCTTTTATGATTCTTAAACCAAGTGTTAGCTACAATTAAGTTATGCTCTGTGCAAAATTCTACCATAGGGCTTCCTCTTTCATTCCTTACTCCCATTCCATATTCATCTACTAATTTTCCTTCTCTTCCTTTTCCTACTGTCAAGTTCCAGTCCCTCATAAGCATTAAATTTTCGTCTCCCTTCACTATCTGAATAATTTCGTTTATCTCATCATACATTTCTTCAATTTCTTCGTCATCTGCGGTGCTAATTGGCATATAAACTGGTACTATTGTGGTAGGCGTGGGTTTCGTGTCTATCTTGGCTACAATAATGAATTTGGTATGCTGTTCGTAGTATCTTACTCGCTCTCTTATTTTTTTACTCATTATTAAGCCTACTCCTTCATTACCCCTGTTTCATTTTGTATTTGTAAGCCTGTATCCACCTGTCCAGAAGTTTTGTTCCTCCTGCCACTTAACTTCACTAATTCCCACTATATCTAACTGTAATCTATCCATTTCCCTTTTCAAATTTTCTAATCTACCTGCCCGATTAAGTGATCTGACATTGAACGCTCCGATCCGTAGAACGCCAGTTTTGTTTCTCTGTATTACTCAAACTGAATTACATATTACAGTCACTCTTGTATCCAGAATATTCTGGAAAGCTCTTTTGGTGAACTTCCCGACCACATTATCAGAACAGGGTACACGAGCGGTCAACAGAAATCAGGGGAACTGACAACTGCAGTCGTGTTTTGTAGTTGGTCTCTAGCAATGCTCGACTTCTGCTGATTATTGATTTATATATCCCGGCAAGCTTAAAACCATAAGGCTCTGTCCTAAATCTAAACACATGTTCTTCATTCTTCATTCTGCATTGACTACGTTAGAAATATTGAAAACAGCAACAGCCACAGCAGAAAAAAACTCACTCCACTACAGAGTGAAAAAAAATTATTTTTGTTTGTGGAAAGTAGAGTAAAAAAAGATAATTTACAAGCAGCTAGATGCAAGCCGCTAGGAATGATATCAGTATAAGTGAATGCAGAGAAGCATAGGGAGAGAAAGATTACCGTGATAGGACATAAGCTACGAAGAGTGAGAGAAAGAAAGTCATGTGACTGGATGAAGAAAAAGAAGCTTGACTGGTAGAAGGTGTGAGAATATGTTCTACTGTTTTGTTCATTTTTAAGAAAAAAGTTAAGAGTCTGAAAAAAGGATATTCTGGTCGTTTTCCTGAAATGAATTAGGGTACTGAATTGTGCATAGAAAGCAGGGTAACTTGTTCCAGAGGTGGATAACAACAATGGATAAGGAGTTGGCGAAAGTTCTTTGTTTTGTGGGTGGGCACAGTTAGGATACTACATGTGTGAGACCTTATATTGTGCAGCGACGAGATGACAGCTATTTGATCACTGATGGGAGGCTCGCACCGAGGCGCCGACGGAGTAGACAAAGTGTATGATAGTCACGTAACTCGTCTGTCCGCAACTATCGTAATTGGACTTATGGAGCAATGAAATGGTCAAATAGACGAATTTTGCAGATTGACATGTAGCGCTACGTGGAATAACTGCTGCGCCGTAAATTACTGGAAAATGCTTCAATTAGTATTCCTAGCAGCCATGATGAAAGCAGCGCAATTTCAGTATTTTTTTGTGCACCATAATTTGACAGAGTCTTTATGACACAACATGTTCCAGCCCATTACGATATTTCAATACTGTATTTCTACTGATATTGTCTAATTAGATACGCTCCGTATAGATTTTTTTGGAGAACGGTTTATGAAACTTTGCCTGATAGGCCTAAGCAGCCTCGTTCTACCTTAAAAAGCAAAGTCGAAGAAGACACAAACAAAAATAAACGAAAATAGACGATCGCCACTTCACTATAAAAAAACCAGGCGGACGTGTTCGCGTAGCTTAAGCTGCAATGCGAACGTTCGTGATAAGCGTTCGAGTCCCGGTTGGGCAAAAATTTTCAGTCTGTTCACTTGACCTATTACAGTCAATTTGAATTCAGGAATAAATTTCAATATTTAAAACCACATTTCTGTATCAAATATAAATATACATAAGGTGAAGATAGACCTGTAATGAAAATGATAAGAACAGTCTATGGCTTCTCGTTGTCTTGATTCTAAAAACCTGCAGGGAAATGAGAAAATGTGCGAGTGTGGGTAAATGAATTAATAACCTATGAAAAGAAGTAGATAGGTATGTGGCACATGGAAGTTTGGGGCGGTCCGATTCTCGCGATAAGACTGAAATCTAGGTTTGAGTCCCAGTCCGGCGCAAATTTTCATATGTCACTTATTGCAGTTAAGTAAAATTTAAGGAGACTGTAGGTCGTCATCAAATATAAATACTTTCCTATCAGCATCATCAGTAATGACAGAAAATCGATCATGTGTGTTTGCCTCAGTTAATTAGTTCTAGCATTGAACCATTGTGAAGAGAAAATCGGAACTCATCTATAAAAAGTTGTCAATGTAACCTGTTATGATCATTCGTTCGCAATGATCTGTAGTTCGTCCACGTTCAATTTACCTCCTAAAATGCAAGTAACTGCTTGTAGATGTCTGTGATTCATAGAAATCCGAAGCTGGTTGCATTTCGTCTGCTTCTTTGTCGACACTTGGTAGTATACAGACGATATTACTTGTTGTTGGTGTACACTGTACTCAGCGACATTGTTAACATAAAGTTAAATCGGTCTGACACACAGTTCTAATCTGTCAAGAATTTTCTCAAGTTACTATTGGTTTACATAAATTATAATATATAGTTTATGTTTGATGTCAGAAGTGAACGTTGGAATGGCTGCAAGGAGACATTCCAAGATCAAATGGGGATTGTACCCCGTAAGTCTACCAACATAGCCAGAAAATCTCCTGACATTCCTAATGAAGGAAATAGAAGAATGTAACAAGTTGATAGGGAGCTAGCAGGATTGGGGGACACGAAGACAAATTTCTCACAGAGTAAAATTTATAAGATTAGATGAAACACGTAAATGAACAGATACACTAACGTTCCACAAATTTGAGCACTGCTTGCAGGAAGTAATAAACGGTAGAGATGATAACTGAAGAAATGCACATTTAAAATGCCCGTTAAGCTCAAACAAAATCAAGAAATGGATTGCAAAGGAGAATTTCTTACTAAAGGGGCCAGCGTTTCATAAAGTAATAATTGAAGAGAACTCAAGCTAGTCAACGTTAACTTATCATACATTTTCAGAGACAATAGAACGATAAGGTATTTGACCTAATGGCCAAATTTTGCATTAAGTAATACAAGGTACACAAAAATCGAAACTTCCTCACAGTTGCTGTTTATCTACAGAACGCATCGGACTAGTTTAGCAGGAACAAGTCGTTCGTAATACTAAGAAAGATGCTATTAAAGGTCAGAAGCGTAGAAATAATCTTTAATGGCTGAAAAGGAACATTTGGAAGTGATAAAAGTGGATGATCGTCTAAGATGAATTAGTTTTACGAAGTATATCGGCTAGGGATGATCTTCAAAGTTATGCGTAGATTATATGAAACGGAAGACTTCTAAATCACAGTCCTCGAAATTTCAGCCGAAGATCCTCTTTAAAATACTCGTACACGCAAAGAATGAAAAGAACACTTTTTAAGAGGGATGTCGAAGGGTTTTCCCTGAAGTAATGCAAGGAAATTAAAATCAGGATGGCTGGCCGAGTAAGTGAACATCACAATTCTCGAATACAAGTTCAGTTTCTTAACTAGTGCGCCACAGCTCCCGGTTGGTCAGCTTTACGTATAGCTGCTGCTAGTTGTCAATAAAAGGCTTCGCGTACAGGGAAGAATCTAAGAGTACAGTTTTCATCAACGCTCGCACCGATTATAAGAACAGCTCCAGCTCTCTTGAGCTAACACTGCTTAGCGATCAAGAGAAAAAGCGCAGTGGTAAGAAAAAAGTTCAGAAAGAACAGCGTTCAACTCTCCGTCCAGCCATTGTGTATTTTATTTTCCAAGGTTTCCCTAAAGGCAAGAGTCAGTATGGTCCCTCGAATTAGGTCACAGCCGATTTCCATTGCTGTTATCCTTCCTGCCATAGTTTTAGTAACTTTGCCGTTACCTGATATGATTCTTCCTTGCTTTCTTTCGGCTAATCAGACCGGCATGCAGCGAAAGTAAAGTAAATATACATCTTAAGGCGAATGAGCAGAAAAAATACAAATAGAAGAGGTAAGTTTATGAGGAATGAGTCAACACTGAAAAGTTAGAACATCTAAATAGTTTGTGGATAACGTTGGGTGTAAACCATGTGTATACATTACGAGAATAACACGAAGTAGAAAGAGGTGAGGAAAACAGGAGCTCTAATTTTAAGGTTTTTAAATTAAAGAAACACATCCGATTTCTTTCTCGCACGAGTCCATTTTCAAGTCTCATCAATTACATGTTCAGTCAGGTAAAATTTTCGATTTGAAAGAGAGTATTGCTCATCCAACTTAATTTGTACTTTATTTCATGAGAAAGTGGCATAGTATGAATTCCGAAACAAAACGTGTCTTTTCAAATAAATAATCTTATAATTGGGGCTGCTGTTGAAGACACTTATTATTTACAGTTGTAAAACTCATTGCCTCTCCCTCTACCCCTTAGTGGAAACATTAATAAAATTCATTATAGTTAAAGGAAGGCATGAAATGAGACATGTGAGTGACCACATACAAATAAAAAGAATTGTCTAGGAGGGGCGCTCCTTGATGGTTTGGTTCGATCCTGATATCTTTACCTACTTTCCTATAGGTATATTATTATCTGGTTCGATCCTGATATCTTTACCTACTTTCCTATACGTATATTATTATCTGGTTTATTTCCAACAACAACCCGCAATAAATTCTGTGGGTAATGCATGCTGGGACTAGGATAGGAATCACCTCTACACTTCAGTGGGATAGTAGTCTCGAATCAGACCCAATGAGGAAACTCAAGCTTAAAAGCTCGACCTACCTCACAAATCTTATGATCTCCACATACGGTGTCTTGGTTAATGTGAAGGAATGTCTCGTCTGTATAATTACAAAAGGAATCAGATGTTCGTTGGATATCTAATGAGTTTTGGCGGATCGTCCGAAAATTATCACATTTAGGTGAAAGACTTGTGCCGACATTTGTACTCGTCGAACAACGGTGCAGTACATCAAGGGGAATGCTTGGTTCCAGTAGTACATATCCCTCCTCTGTTCCAATGAAGTATGTAGTAAGTGCAACATTAACTTTTCTTAAGAATACAGGATACTTATAGATAGTGGAACAATCGAAATTTTTTATGACTTTATTAAATTCTTTTTGACAATATTAAATCTATTGATTTATACATTATAGGGTTTCAAATGATAAGTGACCTATATATACAAAATTTTAAAGTTACGATCATGTATACCGCCACGCTCCCTTTATTTCTGTTACAGAAACCAGTTGTTGTTTTTATGGTCTTCAGCCCTGAGACTGGTTTGATGCAGCTCTCCGTGCTACTCTATCGTGTGCAAGCTTCTTCATCTCCCGGTACTTACTGCAACCTACATCCTTCTGAATCTACTTAGT
This sequence comes from Schistocerca piceifrons, assembly GCF_021461385.2. Lineage (NCBI taxonomy): Eukaryota > Metazoa > Arthropoda > Insecta > Orthoptera > Acrididae > Schistocerca > Schistocerca piceifrons. The sequence goes on along the minus strand of NC_060141.1, from coordinate 314,830,085 downwards.
GTATTCATCTCTTGGTCTCCCTCTACGATTTTTACCCTCCACGCTACCCTCCAATGCAAAATTTGTAATCCCTTGATGTCTCAGAACATGTCCTACCAACCGGTCCCTTCTTCTTGTCAAGTTGTGCCACAAACTCCTCTTCTCCCCAGTTCTATTCAGTATCTCCTCATTAGTTATGTGATCTACCCATCTAATCTTCAGCATTCTTCTGTAGCACCACATTTCGAAAGCTTCTATTCTCTTCTTGTCCAAACTATTTATCGTCCATGTTTCACTTCCATACATGGCTACACCCCATACAAATACTTTCAGAAACGACGTCCTGACACTTAAAATCTATACTCGATGTCAACAAAATTCTCTTCTTCACAAACGTTTTCCTTGCCATTACCAGCCTACATTTTATATCCTCTCTACTTCGGCCATAATCAGTTATTTTGCTCCCCAAATAGCAAAACTACTTCACTACTTCAAGTGACTCATTACCTAATCTAATTCCTTTAGGATCACCCGACTTAATTCGACGACATTCCATTATCCTCGTTTTGCTTTTGTTGATGTTCATCTTATACCAACCTTTCAAGACACTGTCCATTCCGTTCAAGTGCTCTACGAAGTCGTTTGCTGTCTCTGACAGAATTACAATGTCATCGGCGAACCTCGAAATTTTTATTTCTTCTCCATGGATTTTAATTCCAACTCCGAATTTTTCTTTTGTTTCCTTTACTGCTTGCTCAATATATAGATTGAATAACATCGGGGAGAGGCTTCAGCCCTGTCTCACTCTCTTACCAACCACTGCTCCCCTTTCGTGCCCCTCAACTCTTATAACAGCCATCTGGTTTCTGTACAAATTGTAAATAGCCTTTCGCTCCCTGTATATTACTCCTGCCACCTTAAGAATTTGAAAGAGAGAATTCCAGTCAACATTGTCGAAAGCTTTCTCTAAGTCTACAAATGCTAGAAACGTAGGTTTGCCTTTCCTTAATCTTTCTTCGAAGATAAGTCGTAAGGTCAATATTGCCACACGTGTTCCAACATTTAAACGGGATCCAAACTAATCTTCCCGTGGTCGGCTTCTACCAGTTTTTCCATTCGTCTGTAAAGAATTCGCGTTCTGTGACTTATTAAACTGATAGTTTGGTAATTTTCACATCTGTCAACACGTGCTTTCTTTGGGATTGGAACTATTATATTCTTCTTGAAGTCTGAGAGTATTTCGCCTGTCTCATACATCTTGCTCACCATATGGTAGAGTTTTGTCAGGACTGGCTCCCCCAAGGTCGTCAGTAGATCTAATGGAGTGTTCTCTACTCCCGGCGCCTTGTTTCGACTCAGGTCTTACACTGTTCTGTCAAACTCTTCACGCAGTATCGTATCTTCCATTTCATCTTCATCTACATCCTCTTCCATTTCCATAATATTGTCCTCAAGTACATCGCCCTTGTATAGACTCTCTATATACTCCTTCCACCTTTCTGCTTTCCCTTCTTCGCTTAGAACTGGGTTTCCATCTAAGCTCTTGATATTCATGCAAGTGGCTCTCTTTTCTCCACAGCTCTCTTTAATTTTCCTGCAGGCGGTATCTATCTTACTGCTAGTGAGATAAGCCTCTACATCCTTACATTTGTCTTCTAGCCATTCCTGCTTAGCCAGTTTGCACTTCCTGTCGATCTCATTTTTGAGACGTTTGTATTCCTTTTTGCCTACTTCATTTACTGCATTTTTATATTTTCTCCTTTCATCAATTAAGTTCAATATTTCTTCTGTTACCCAAGGATTTCTACTAGCCCTCGTCTTTTTACCTACTTGATCCTCCGCATCCCTGAGAGCTACCCATTCTTCTTCTACCGTATTTGTTTCCCCCATTCCTGTCAATTTTTCCCTTATGCTCTCCCTGAAACTCTGTAAAACCTGTGGTTTATTCAGTTTATCCAGGTCCCATCTCCTTAAATTCCCACCTCTTTGCAGTTTCTTCAGTTTTAATCTACAGTTCATAACCAATAGATTGTGGTCAGAGTCCACATCTGCCCCTGGAAATGTCTTACAATTTAAAACCTGGTTCCTAAATCTCTGTCTTACCATTATATAATCTATCTGATACCTTCTGGTATCTCCAGGATTCTTCCATATATACAACCTTCTTTTATGATTCTTGAACCAAGTGTTAGCTAAGATTAAGTTATGCTCTGTGCAAAATTCTACCAGACGGTTTCCTCTCATTTCTTACCCCCAATCCATATTCACCTACTATATTTCCTTCTCTCCCTTTTCCCACTCTCGAATTCCAGTCACCCATGACTATTAAATTTACATCTCCCTTCACTACCTGAATTATTTCTTTTATCTCATCATACATTTCATCAATTTCTTCATCATCTGCAGAGCTAGTTGGCATATAAACTTGTACTACTGTAGTAGTCATGGGCTTCGTGTCTATCTTGGGCACAATAATGCGTTCACTATGCTGTTTATAATAGCTTACCCGCACTCCTATTTTTTAATTCATTATTAAACCTACTCCTGCATTACCCCTATTTGATTTTGTATTTATAACCCTGTATTCACCTGACCAGTATTATTTCGAAAAGAGCTGTGAATCTCCTGTTTCCAGTGATTATACGCATGGTACGTTGTATATGTTGGTAACACTGCAAGTTTCTAGTGTCTGTAAATGGTTATCTTTTCTAGCATTTACTTTTGTTTCGCTGAAGCAGTTTGTTCACGTGTTACAGAATGTTTGTTGTCCAAGTGCTACATATACTTGTGGAAGTAGATATCCTTTAGCGTGCAATAAATACGAACCATTCCATTCAAGAAATTCAATAAAAGGAAATTCCGTGGTAACCAGTTCACAAACAAAGCAAGCCACTCTGTTGAAAGTAACCTATGTATCAGTTCTTCAGGGAAGAAACTCCCACTTGGCACACCTCCTGGTGTTTCAGTTTTTTGTGTTAACACTGACTCTGGTTTTAGTGGATTAGTTGTTGTTGATGTGGACATCTTATCTTCTTTGATAAAGGAAGTGGCGAAACGTAAACAATGTGATGGTGTAGGCTGTCTGGAAATAACTGAACAATAAAGTACTAGGAAGGGTTTAGCGCCAAAATTAGTTGTTCTGTGTAGATCCTGCAATAAATCCGCGTCTAAAATCACTTCGAACATAGTGAATAATTAATATGATGTGAATTTGAAGTTAGTGTATGCAATGCGTGCAATAGGAAAAGGAGAAAAGGCTGCTCATACATTTTGTGGTTTTATGGACCTTCCTCCTCCTCCCAATAGGTTGAGCAAGTACATAAAAATACTTTTAGGTGCCTTGACGGTTGTGTCTAAAGCATCTATGAAACGTGCAATAGATGAAACTGTGGAACCAGGGACATTGCTGTTGCACTTTGATGGGACATGGCAACGTGGAGGACATCGTTCCTTGAATGGTGTGCTACTCCTCTGGAGAATGGAAAAGTTGTTGATGTTACCTAAATACTGCCACACCTTCCATGGTAACACTGAAGGACATACTGAACATCAGTGTTCTAAGAATTATGATGGTTAAGGGTGGAGGAATGGAGTGTGATGGAGCTCTAAAAATATTTCAGAGGTCGGTGTCAGTTTATAACGTTAGAAACTGAAATAGACCTTCTGCAGAGTTATTATGCATTCGCCATTAGACGAACTGCACCTCTGAATGATGTTACAGCAATGAGAAAAGCTGAATGGCCATCTACTTTCATAAGTTGTCCACAGATGACCACCCTGTTCACGGATTTTGCCCTAAAGGAGCAGATTCTTGAGGTGGTTACCAAAAAACAAAAGAAAGTGGTCATATATACCATCATAAGCATTCTCTTTCTGAGTCTGTTATCAATGAAATAAAACCAATTTTTAGATACCTGAGCGATCCTGTTTTTCTTAGTAAATGTCTTCATGGGAGCACTCATAATACAAACGAAAGTTTCAACCATTTCATATGGTAAAGATTACCCAAGAATGTTTTTGTAGGACTAAATACATTAGAAGTTGGTGTATTAGATGCAGTGATACGTTTTCAATAATGGAGTGATAGGAAGGTTGGATTCCCGACAAATTTAGACGTAAAATGTGGCTCTAATGTGGAAGATCAATTGCTTGCGTGTGACAGAACGGGCGCATGAAGCTGAAAGATTCGCTCTTCAAGTTACCAAAGAAGCAAGAAGTGCTAAAGGTAATGCCAAGAGAAAGCATGAAAATGAAGAAATGCTACAGGATGAAGAATATGCTCCAGGAATGTTCTGAGGCACAGTTTAATTAGACTCATATCTTCATTCGCCATTTTACGCTGGTTGTATTTTTCAGAATTCAGGTGCAAATATTTCCAAAAGTTTATAAAGCATTGCTATAATTTTTTTCTGTAACTTACAACAGTCCATACTTATGTAGTAGACGTAAGCTTTATTGCAGAATCAACTCTATTATAGAAAAAATAACATTTTTATTAGGAAAAAAATTATAGAAACTAAAATGTATTCTTTTATCCTCGTAATATACATAATAGGTCTAGTACCTCAGCCATCATGTCATGCATATCTGCTAAAAATTTGGTCTCAGAATGTATAACATTGGAGTAAATGGTACCTCAACTTGAGGAGGCATTTTGGAAAAAAATTGCATCATTTTTTTTTAATTTTTTTAATAACCTTAAACAGGTTCAAAAAAATTCAAAATACTTCTAATTTGTGTAGAAAGTGTGCTGCATTACCTGGTATCAACAAAAAAACCTGTAAAACATATACGTTATAAACGGTGCCTGAAAGAAATAGGTGTTGATTTTTACATAATATTGAGCCGGAAACGTACCCTGTATCCTTAACTCCGTGATCCGTGTGTGAGATACGGGATGTAGACACTAACTCCATTCTAAAGTCAGCTTCGCAAATTAGTTTGCTGAATCCAAGAAATAAAATTTCTCGAGAGCAATGTCACCTTCCTTCCAAAAATTTCCCCTGTAATTTAGTTATTACTTCAGTTACCTTTTAGCAGGGATATAACGATCTGTAGCGTGCTTAGGCGCTTTCCATCGAAGTCTTCTGTCAGGCCCACTCTTTAAAGACGGTGATAGTTGAAGTAGCATGCTAGAACTGGTCGGTATATAGAATTTTGCCTGTTTCCTTAACATAGAAGGTTATTATAAATGATTGAAGCGATTTTATAAATCTACTGTAACCATATTAACTGACTTTTCGTCACAAAACTCAACTCTCATGTATAAAAATTCTAAAAGTTTTGTATTGTTGCAGCCCCACTTCAGATTTCTGCAACAAAAGGTCAGCAGTGAGCAGTTAAGCAAGATGGCAACAGGCACTGAGAGAGCGTATGTTGTGCTTAAAATGCATGCACATACGTCTGCCGTAACAGTGCAGTGACACTTCAGAACAATGTTCAACAAAGATCCACCAACTTCCTACTCCATTCGGCGATAGTATGCATAGTTTAACGCTTAAGATACGTCTGCACAGGGAAATGGACGGATCGGCATACACTGAGTGAAGACCGTAACAGGATTCGTGTGTCTGGACGTGCTAGGAAACTGGCTTATGCCGCAACTGAAGACCGACAGTGTCAACTGTATCTGCCACCAGTACGGTGCTCCTCCCCAGTTCCATCGTGATGTTAGTGAGTTTTTTAAAAGGAAATTGAGAAACTGATGGGTCGGTCGTGGTGAGCTTGATGATCAACAACTCACACCATGACTTCCACAATCTCCTAACACCATGTGATTTTTTTGTGCGGGGTTATGTGATGGAGTCAGTGTTGATGCCTCCTCTATCAACAAATGTAGCAGAAACGCGAGCTCGAATCAACAGTGAACAGATGGATAGGTACATGCTGCGCGGAGCATGGGAAGAAGTTGAGTATCGACCAGATATATATAGAAAAAGTAAGGGGAGTGGGGTGCATATGGAACACTTGTAATATGTAAAGAAAAACGTGTTTTTGAGTTTTTCTATGTGTGTGCGCAAATCCGTGTGACAACATTTCAAATAATATAGTTGCATAAATCTGTGAAATTGCAAGAATCATTTACAGTAGCTTTGTATGTAATACCAGGAGTGACTGGCGGCTACGGTGAGTGGTGGAACTGAGTTCGTAGCATCAGGAGCAGGTAATTCACCACCCTGGACGGTGTCGCAATGGGGCGGCACTGACTGCCTGGTTGCAGGCTGACGCGTTGTCAAGAAAACATCACTGATTAAACACACATTCTATTAGTGAACCAACTACAGCGATGGCAACGTCCTCCAGGATGTTTCCTGGAGACGGCAGTTATGGAGGCGCTGAGGTAAGCAGGCGGTCTGCAATCTCCGGCAGCTTGCTGTATCACTCTCCCGGAGTAACGGTGATACCAGTAACCCAGAAGGTGCGCTGGCACGAGGCGCTTTTGGTGAGCTGACCCACGTGTGTACTGACTGTATGCAGCTTGATACGTCCCCCCCCCCCCCCCCCCCCCCCTTGAAAGCCGTGGCTGCCAACTGTAGTGTACCTGCACAGACGAAGGTGGCTGGGCGGCTCCACCGTCTGTCTCGAGCCGTGGTCATCCAGGGTAGGAGGATGGCGGTGACTGGAAGTAGGCTCAGAGGTGGTCCACAAGCTGGGTGGAGGTAAATCCACGCCGTAAGACTCAGTCAGCAGTAGGCCTGCAGTCGCTGGAGGGCAACCTCTTGGTGGCAGCTTGTACATTCGTGTCGACTGTCGGACCAGCGTGAACCTCTTCTCAAAGCTTGCGTCTACCAGACTGTTTGCATCTATCTAAAAGTGAGCGGTGTTTAGACGTGTTGGTCACATTTGTTTTACTAAGGCAACGACTCCTGTCACGTAGTTTCAACAGAGTCTTTGGCTCGGGCGTAAAGTAAACAGGCCATCAAGCTGCAGTGCCTCTGTCTCTCTGCTGCGTCGTCGTTATTACAGTGGTCCCTTGGCTGGACCAGTGATGCAATCGCTCAATGCCGTCATAGCGAGTAATCCATGATGTAAGTGTGTTTGGACAGCTCTGGTCTGGCCTGCTTCCATGGTCCTTTGCATTAACAGTGGCAGCGTCGTTATTTTGTTCAGTATCGCCAAAAATTTGTGGTGATGTTAAACATACAGGATGTTCGGAAGCAGTGTGGAAGGCTTCTGAGTGTATTGCAGGGTGCGTTGTGCTGAGAAATGATTGTTAAGAAAAAATCCTATGCTTTACGCCGTTTCCGAGTTAATTTCCATTGAAATTAGCCAATCAGTCTATGCGCGCCGAAATTAGAGCAGCCCGCCGTATACAATTAATCAGTTGTTCTCATAGCGTAGGCCGGCCGCTGTGGCCGAGCGGTTCAAGGCACTTCAGTCCGGAACCACGTTGCTGCTACGGTCGCTGCTACGGTTCGAATCCTGCCTCGGGCATGGATGTTTAGGATGTCCTTAGTTAAGTTAGGTTTAAGTAGATCTACGTATAGGGGACTGATGACGTCGGATGTTAAGTCCCATAGTGCTTAGAGCCATTTCAACCATTTTTTCTCATAGCGTAGATGATAGCGCACGAGACTGCTCAATCTTCGACAGGTGTTCAATCCCTACTATCGTCCCATGTCCAGCCCTTTTATCACCCTTTTGTTCGGATTTGCAAACACAAACAAAGAACACGTTTGGCCACGTTGTCTGGCTGGATGCTTGAATTTGCTGCGCAGCGGCCAGATTGGCTAACTTCAATACTAATTAACTCGGAAACGGACCTACGTACAGAATATTTTTTCTTAACATTTATTTCTCAGCACAATCCACCCTGGAACACCCCTGCAAGCTTTCCAGACGGTTTCTGACCACCCAACAAACGGAAGTATTCGATTGGACTTCCTAAGCTGATTTAACGTATTTGTTCGACTACCTATGGCACCTTTCCATATGTAATGTGACATGACAAGCTCCAGAAATCTACTACTGATGTAAACAGAAACTGTCGAAGTCTGGGAATTGTTTATGGATATTGTGTAGAATATATTTGCATTAAAGAAAAGCATCTTTCCTGAAGATAAAATGCAATGCTAACGAAGATTTCTTGTACGTCTTCACAATATAGTTTCCTCCAGGCAGTAAAATGGTCATTGAACATGTGAGACCATGTCTAACATTCTTTACGTGTCCTAAGATTGTTGGGTTTCCCGAAAAGCTTACTTTCCTTCCTATTGTACATTCTCCATACAATGAAATTTACTGAGTTATTTCCATTATAAATCCTTCGTATTAATCACGTATTTCACAAAATACTACCTTTTATCGCATTTTCGTTATCAGTTGGCTACCTAATATTGTAACAAACTTCTTTCTGTGACCTAATGCGATAGCAAATCATTTTAGGTCATAATCAGTTTCCTTGAATACGTAGCGTTATCGAATGTTTCGGCTAAATCTGTTAACTAACTAAATGACACCACGTAATAATTTTGATGCTGCCACTGGAAACGCCACAAATTTTTATTGTGGGAAATCATTTCCTTTAACCTCACAACTAACAGACAGACAAATATGTCTTGTTTTGTTCTACAGGAGCTGGACTTTCTATTTTCAACTTTCTTCGATGTTCTGTTTACCGGCGTAACTACTGGTGACTGCGAAGTTTTAGTTGTACGGTAAAACTTTTCTTTTCCTGGAATTCCCGCTGACCCGTACTTCCGTGCCCGCATTGTGCCCGTTCATTCTCATGAGAAAAAGGTCTGCGTCTTATGCCGAGAAGACAAGTGGAGATGGAAGCGAAGTTTTTCTTTATTGAGGTCTCTGCCGGAAGAAACTGGCTCAGTACTACGCCATTGTTTGCCTTTAACGTTCCTGCAGAAGTTAAACTCCTGGCGCCTGTAAATAATGTCAATAGGAAATAGAGGAAAAAAATGAGCCACTTTGCTCATAACAGTGCAAGAAGTTGCATGGTTCCATAACAGCGCGTAAGCGATATAATTACTTGAAGAGAACAGCTTTTATATATCGCGAGGAAAAACAAAAACAGGCTCTATATACTATGCGCATTCCATTATGTGTACATTGGGGTGCGTCAATATCGTTTCCACGATCACATCAATTGTGCGTTCATATTAAAATGAAGTGCACAGTAAAAGTATTTTATACTGTGTTAATGTTACTGTGTTTTTATTTTCTCGTTCACTAAGGAATCTACCACAGGAAGTCAATCACTTGGTGTCTCCCGCTTCCTACGTGACTAGGCTGAAGACTATGAAATGAGAACGTAAGTTCTGAACGTCAGTTAAGTTAAATGCATTTGTAGATATCAATTTCAGTTCGTCCTTGTAATTCAGCAATGTTTGGGCACTTGGGTCTATGCAACAAATCTTAATTTTCTTACATATTCATTATTAGACAACAGTTGAAGGTGTTTTGTATTTATTAACTTTAATAGGAAGTTTTTGTTTGCTGCAAAGGTTGGTGTCGGACTAAAAATATGACGGACGGCTGTTTCACCCCTTGATCTATGGCGTGGGAAACACTTTGGCTCCTGAACCTCACTTTGTGAACTGGTGTTTCTTTATGCAGCGTGAAACTCAAGGCGCACCGTTGCTGAGACCGTCGTTGAACATTAACTTCCTCTGTTACTTAGTAAATGAGACGATTCTCATGTCAACGACAATAGTATACAGGGGCACAGGATAATGCCTAGGAAAGCTCCGTGGTGTTCAAAGCAACATTTGGATGAATGACTCTTCTCTTTTATACAGTTTTACAGCCCCTCAGACGAATAGGAGTGGTGTTAGTGGAAGCTACTTTCCTGTACAAACAGAAATATATATAACAGTTCATCTGATACTACTAATGTTTCCCGTTTACTCATGCACGTGAAACTGTGTAATGTTACTAGTCTACTGTGAGCAGTGTCAAAGCGAACACAATACGTCTGGGCGCAGTACTGTGACATATTACCGTATTCTCTACATCGAGTCTAAGGAGATGACATTCATTCTGTAAATATTCTACGTACAATGTTACAGTCGGTATACTGGCGGCAGAGAGATTCCCAAGTTGCCTTCGGTGCTGGTTGGTAAGCACTGTAGGAACGCAGCTTGTATACATTTTGCAATTTTCAAGCTGTTCCGTGGGAATCGCGTAAACAATGGAACATCCAACAGGCGAATGGTAATAATAGTTACCACAACGAAACTTTGTCTCAAAATTTAACAGAAGATCCAAAGATTTTGGTCGTATGTGAAATATGCTAGCGGCAAGACACAGTGAAAGGTTTATCTGCGCGAAAGCAATGGAAGTACTATCGATTACTGCCCTGCTAAACCAGAGTTACTAAACACAGCCTTCTGAAATTCCTTCACCAAAGAAGACGAAGTAACTATTAAAGAATTGAAGAACAGCTGTTGGGTTTGGTTGTTTTGGGGACGAGACCAGACAGAGAGGTCATCGGTCTCATCGGATTAGGGAAGGACGGGGATGGTTCCTTTCAAAGGAACCATCCCGGCATTTATCTGGAGCGATTTAGGAAAATCACGGAAAACCTAAATCAGGATGGCCGAAGAACAGCTGTCAACGTAACTTAGAAGCAGATATGCGCAGAGTAATGAAGCAACTTAAACCACCTGAGGTCATCAGTCCCATAGACTTAACTCTACTTAAACTTAACAAACATAAGGACATCACACACATCCATACCGGAGGCAGGATTCGAACCTGCGACCGCAGCAGCTGCGCGGTTCCGGACTGAAGCGCCTAGAACCGCTAAGCCTCAGCGGCCGGCTTAGAAACCATCGTTATTGTGAAACACAACTAACTCTTTACACACATGAAGAGTTGAGTACTATTGACAATGTGTTTCAAATTATTTCCCTCTTTTTAGATTTCCAGAAGGCTTTTGACACTGTACCTCACAAGTGGCGTATAGTCAGATTGCGTGTTTATGGAAAATCGTCGCAGTTATGTGACTGGATTAGTGATTTCCTGTCAGAGGAGTGAAGTTCGTAGTAATTGACAGAAAGTCATCTAGTAAAACAGAAGTGATTTCAGGCGTTCCCCAAGACAGTGTTATAGGCCCTCTGCTGTTCCATATCTATATAAACGATTTAGCAGACAATCTGAGAAACTGCCTTACGTTCTTTTCAGATAATGCTGTCGTTTACCGACTAGTAAAGTCACCAGCAGATCAAAACAAATTGCAAAACGACTTGGAAAAGATATCTGTGTGGTGCGAAAATTGGCATTGAGCCTAAATAATGAAAAACGTGAGTTCGTCCACATGAGTGCTAAGGGGAATCCATCAAACTTCGGTTACACGATAAATCAGTCAAATCTACAGGCCATAAATTCAACGGAATACCTAGGAATTACAATTACGAACAACGTAAATTGCATAGAACATATAGAGAATGTTGTGGAGAAGGCGAACCAAAGAAAACTCAGAAGATGCAACAGATCTATTGAAGAGACTGCCTATACTACGCTTGTTCGACCTGTTTTGGAATACTGCTGCGCGTTGTGGGAACCTTACCAGATAGGATTAACGGAGTACATCGAGAAAGTTCAAGGAAGAGCAGCACAGTTTTTTTTTTTTTTAACCGAGAAATAAAGAAGAGAATGCCGCGAACGTGATACAGGATTTCGGGTGGATGTCATAAAACATAAGAGTTTCTCGTTGCGGCGGAACCTTGTCTATAAATTTCAATCACCAACTTTCTCCTCCGCATGCGAATATATTTTGTTGACACCGACCTATATAGCGAGAAACGATCATCACAATAAAATAAGGGAAATCAGAGCTTGCACGAGAAAATGAAGGTGTTGCTTTCTTCCTCGCGCTGTTCAAGATTGGAATAATAAAGAATTACTGTGAAGGTAGTTCGATGAACCCTCTGTCAGGCACATAAGAGTGAATTGCAGAGAATCCATGTAGATGTAGATATAGACGTAGAAGTGGTTTCACGAAGCCAAACCTGAAGAATCTATAGGTGTGTTGAAAATATGCGATTAAGAATGAGAAATCTGACGTATATGTAGGTTACTCTTGGTGACCAGAGGGTCAGTGTACACGAAATATAATTGGTGAGAAGCCACGGAATAAAAGAAATTATTTTGAATTATCTGTTCGTTTGTCACTCTAAGATCGATTGTGAGCACTCGCCCTGCATACAGTCGGCTGTTTCACAGAGAAGGCTCTTTGTTCACCATAACTAAAATTTTCACGTAATAAAAGTTTTTGTAATGTAAAATAAGACACTTTTTGTTACAACAGAAAATTTCTTAAAAACATCCGTCCTTTTTCATACCTGCCACTTTACTCTCTATTTTCTTTATCTCTCCTCCCATTTTGTGAGCCATTTTTCGTTCAATATTAGTAATCATTCATGACGTTACAGACATTTACTGGAAGTCAGAACTACCTCCTATTTAGAAAGACATAACAGATTTAGTGTGGGAGACCTTCAATGAATTATTCCTGCCAAACCAAGTACTGGAGTATATCTCAACTTATTTTCAACAATTTTATAATAATAATAATAATGATAATAATAATAATAACAAAAAACATGGTATTTCTCTGCTGTTCCACTCTCGTAAAACGCACGGGAAGAACGGACACTTAAACCTTTCTGTGTGAACTCTGATTTCTCTTATTTTGTTACAATGATCATTTCTTCCTATGTAGTCTGGCACCAACAAAATATTTTCACATTCGGTACTGGACTCGCATTCGGGAGGACGACGATTCAAACCGGCGTTCGGTCATCCTGATTTAGGTTTTCCGTGATCTCTTATAAACCACTTAAGCCAAATGCCGGGATGGAAGTCATTTATATAGTTTAGGAACAGCAAGGGCCTACAAGTCTTCCTTGGGGAGCGCCAGATATCAATTCTGTTTTATTCGATGACTTCCCGTCAATTACTTCGAACTGTGTGACCTTTTTGTCAGGAAATAATGAATTTAATCGTATATCTGATGCTATACTCTGTAGGCACGTAATTTAATTAGAAATCGTTCGTTCACAACAAGGACATCACTATGGGACTAATAGCTCCTGTGGATTAATCACATAAAGAACACGTTATTTAACGATGAACATAAAATACTATTTATTAACACTCAATAATGCTCATCCAATTGAATCACAATTGCATCGTGTGTGAAGTGCGTGTGTTCTTTCCCGTGCCGCTGCTCAGCAACAGTTTGAGAATGGTGAGCAACATGAATGTTTCTATCGGAATCCAGGAAAATCTGAAGAAAACCGTGGAATGCAGTAAGAGCACAGAACAACGACAGCATTCAGAAGGTAAATAATCAATCAGCATCTGATTTCTGTCAGTCTATGACACTCCAAACACAGACGTCAAATCGTTCACACTTTTACACGGTCGCTTAACGTAAATCCTTATAGGCATCTAGGGGAGAGTATAGTAAATGGAGGATAGTGTACCTTGAAGCAATCGATTTTTACTGCTCAGTGTTTCATTCTAATGACCGATTTTAGCATCACATGCAGGAGAGTATACAAGACCACCATAAGCTGTTTCCTGCATTTTCTACTGTTTTTGTTGTTATGAGGCATGAGGTTTTGGTTTATGCAGAGTTTGTAAATGTTAAGAGTTCTGTATATTTAAGTTTTGTACGATATGTTAAAGATATTTGGAGGATATTATTAATTCTTCAGTAACAGAGTTTTATGGTGAATAAAATTGTGTATATTACTAAAACTAGTCAGGCGGCTTTTGACAATTAAGCCAGACTTCATCATATGAGCACCACCTCCTACTTCCAGATTGAGGGCTCTCTACCATAGAACACGTGATATTTGTAAATTAACTCAGTTTCTTTAATATCATAACGATTTTCCCTGTCTTGGAAATGGAAATTGTGTTAGTTATAATACCTTCTGTTTAAAAATATTTTAATCCTGCAACTAGCTTTTGATAACAGTTCATCTTAGATTTCACACACTGAATGTGTGCAGTATAATAATATTGTAACGCACAGACTATTAAATACAATACCTACTAATAAGATTTTCTCGACTGCAAACTGGTAAATTTGTGTAAAACGTTTGTTCTTGGGCACATGATCATCAGCGCTCAGATTTCTAGGTGCTAAGTATCAGGAAATTATTTTTTTTGGCTTCAAAAGTATTTGAAATATGTGACAAAAAGGTAAAAATATTTAATCATAATTCAGTTTATTGATGAAATGTCCTGGCGGATTAAAACTGTATGCCGGACCGAGTCTCGAACTCGGGATCTTTCCCTCTTGCGGGCAAGTTCTCTAACAATGCAATGGTCCCGAGTTCGAGTCTCGGTGCGGCACACAGTTTTAATCCGCCAGAAAGTTTCATTTCAGCAAACACTCCTCTTCAGAGTGAAAGTATCATTCTGGCAGTGTACCGATTTGAATATGTACAATATGCGGTACTCAGGACTGCAATTTATGCTACTCTCAAATCGATATTATCTACTTGATGGCCACGTAACACATTTGAAATTTTGTACATAGTTTGAAACCCACTATTGTTTTCAATCTATTTTGTAACATTTTGTGCTGTATATCCACTAAGACTATTAAGCATTTTTTCGACGTCATGAACATGCTGAACTGTTTCTGGTAGAAAGATCCCTCCCTTTTCATGTTTGGCAATAGGACTCCTACGAAAACACAAGTTAGTGCATATAAACTATTAGTGGGGTGGATAGCTGTTATATGTTGTCATTTTTAGTCTGGAATACGTAAATTCTTCTCGGTGACTTAGTGGAAACTTTTCTCTTTAGAAATCCATCTATCCACATGCGGATATACTTCTTTAATTTCTTCAAATAGTCTGTTTAAATCAAGCGCAAGAGGGATAACACGGATCATTTTAAGATAACTGACAAGACCTGCGGCTGCCTTATTCATATAAGCTGTAGCTTCCGTTATTAACAGTAAAACATTGTCAAGCTTCACACCAACTGGCCACAAAATTTGCATTGCTTCATTAAATAATCACATGGTTCGCAGTAGTCATTTCTTGGCTCGTTAGCAGAAAATACATCTTCGAAATCACTTCCTTTTAATACCTTCAGCAGTACTACCAACTTGCCTGATAGTAAAGTCTGAAGTTTCGTCTACCATAACTCAGATTTTCTCATTTTCACACAGGAACGAATTTGTTGTAGAGTTAGTTGTAATTCTTTTGAAGACAAACTTTTATCTCAATGTTGGCTCTTCAGGAATGTCCAGATTTTTCATATTTGGGGAGAAACTTCCTTAAAACTGTGTTATTTACCCTAGAAAGTGGCATGTCGGCTGACACCAATGACCTACATAAATCTTCACAATGAACTGCAAAGTCATCAGTTCTTGCAGAAGAACCTGGAACTGAATCACTAATTAGAGTTTGTTTTTTCATCAGGTGGGAAACTACAGCAATATGATTCTTGATCTCCAGGTTTTATGCAATTTGAGATCGCTGTATAGCCTTTACTGCTTTCCCACACCGTTAGCAGAACAAGAGCCTTCCACTTGAACCAAATTATCCCGAAATTCTGCAACGTACTGCTGCGGACGCTAACTTCTTGTTGCTTTTGCTTTGGGCGTTAGAGTATTGCCTTGGACTCCACAGCATCAGAAATGAATTATATGTGAGTGAATCGGGAGGAAGGTGAAACACGTGGTGCAGCATGGCTTTCGATAAGGAAATATTCGGGTTCTATGGCAACCGATAAGATGGTGAACACATTGCTACAAGCCTATATTCCGAAATGGAATAGAAATATTCTGCCTTTACGGAAGTGGATGTTTGTATTAAGATGAAGTAGCTCATAGGTTGTCTGTTGTTTAAGTAACACGAAACACAAGTATAATAAATTGAAAGATGTATCATATTGATAACAAATGTAAATATTATATGGTAATAACTAAAAAATAGGAAGTTATGAAATTCTAGAAAAAGCTTAAAATATTCGTTTGCATAAAAACGATTTATTTGTCAGAAAATCCAATCCATAATGAGCATATTGCACCTTGAAACAGTTATTCACATTTGCAAAACTCTAAAATTTCCGAGTAATTTTCGTAGTTTCAGAGGAAGACTGTAGCGCACACAAATGGAATAACGAGATATATTAAACTTGTCCACAGTAGTTTTATTCCATGTAAATAGATTTTGCAAACCAGTCATTTTGACTGCTTTTCACGGTTTGTCTGAATCAGTCTATGTGGGAGAAACATTAATTTTATGAATTTTATGATATGGGGAAATCGAAATACTACAAATTATGCATTCTCCTACGGAACTGCTAAGCTAGCTACTTCCTGTATTCGCTCTTACGGATAGTGTTCAACAAGTTTACAATTGTCTTGAAACACGTTTTCCACATAAATTTCGTAAGAAGTAATATATATTTATGTGAATTGATGACGCATTACAGACTGATCTCATGCATTAAGCTACACTTACGTCAGAAAGTCCATTTTGATGATAATTTGTAGCAGTGAGTATAATTTACAAGTGATCGCTTTCGCCAAAGTAGTTCCGTAGCCAACAAGGTCACTAAACACTCCACACACATGCAGTATATCGTTATCAACGTAGCGAGCGATTATCGCCTGCAGTCGGTCACGCACTATAGATTTACCAAGCAGTTTCAACGAATATTTCAGAAGGCGGTGTGTCGGGAAGGTCTGTTATGGAAAATTATCTGATACGTTTAACGAAAATAATCGTTTTGACAGTTTTGGGACGATCTTCGATCAGTTCGTAATTTGGCTTAAAAATAACAGATTTTTCCCAATTCCCCATTCTCGCCCCTCTTTTTAATATGTACCAGTAGTTTTTGTGGCGCTGCTGAAATTACTTTTTTCTTGAAAACACATGAGCTCGTATTCGGGAGAACTGCGTTTCAGATTCTCATCCGACCAGCCATTTAAGTTTTCTGTGATATCTGAAAATCTGTTAAGGCGAATGTCGGGTTGGTTCCTTTGCAAAGGAACAGTTGATCTCTTTTTCTGTCTTTCTCCAATTCAAGCAATTTTGCATCTCAGATCACCTCGCCACCGACGTTAGGCTATGATGATTTTGCTCAGTCTGCAAATGTTTCATGTTGAGTGCTATTTAATTTTTATTTATCCATTTCTTCATTTTATTTTTTTAGTTTTAAAAATACACTTTAACGGGTTTCGGCCGCAGTCATCAGAATCTGCCAGATAAACAGAATAAATGAGGCGTAATATTTCTACAATAATTACATTAATACATTGTTTAAAAAAAAGAGTGAAGACCTACCACATTTAAAAAACCTCAGTGCACTGTGTCTCGTCAGTTATGTGTATAAATTTATTATAAGTAGTGCAGTCTGACTTACATAACACTCTATGGCCCGTAAGTGGCGTTAAAAAACAATAGGACCTGTCAATATCCGAATTTTAGTGAGACAATTCCATTTCCTTTTTATTTTTTTTTATGAAATGACGCTATGCTTTAATAGTGTACAACATTGACAACGCCGATTGCTTTTAACGCCACCCAATGGTCACAAAGTCTCATTCAAGGTAGGCTGCCTCCCCAAACTATTCGTTGCTCAAGTATATGTGTAAGTGAACTTAGTAAGTAAACTTGGTACGTCTTCATTCTGTTTTCATACAATGTATTATTGTAATTATTGTAGAAATATTAATTCTCATTTGCTCTGTTTATCTGGCAGAGTCTGATGATGGATGAGGTCGAAACGCGTTAACGTGTATTTTTAAAAATTTTTAAAGAAAGATGTAATGAAGGTATGGCAGTGAACAAGGTGGACAGTTACATTGATTTTAGTTAGAATTTTACAATTCAGTTAGTAATCTGATTTAACGCTGAAATCCCCCACACATTGATGCTTATTCTGCTTGATCTGGTGATTCTACTTGAAGCCCAGCATTTATGAGCTTTTACTCGGTATATATTAATTTTTTAGAACAAGCGGGCACTCCGATTTTCGTAACCGAACGGGCGCGCGGCGCACTTTATACACATGTAAAGGCTAGCTGTCTTTATGTTACAAAGGAAAACATATATGAGTGAAATCACAGTTTAATGTTAGTTTGAATAAACAACGATAAAATAAAGATATTGTACGAGCTAAATCACTGTTTAATTATACAATAAGAAAATAAACGTTCATTATATCACTCTGTTGCCGCATACAAGTGTTACCGCACAGTAATGACGTACTCGGAGCATTAAACAGCGCAGCTGCATCAGATCCCCAGCAAATACTTATTCGATGAATAATTATCTCGTAGGTACCTGCCTCATTAACGGGTTGTGACTTGTGCTGCAACCTTGAATCTGGGTCATTTGCTTGCAGAGACTGTAATTTTTTCTCACTTGGCTCGCTGTTTATTTTATGTCACTGCTGCTCTCATGGGCACGTAACAACACAGCTTATCAATGTGTTAGCTGAAGCAATAATGGTGGAATAGAAGCGGGCTGACAATTGCAAAATAACAATGGAACGGTACAAATCAATGTTATTTGAGGCTGATGCAGTTTATACACAGGCGGCCCCGCTCGAGGATTAAAAGTAGATACCCTATGAGTATATTATAGATATATTACTCTTTCGTTCACGCCATGTGTGCTGTGTAGATATTTCGAGTCTGAATTACGTTAACACATTTTGAAGTCCTCAATTCCGTAATAGACTTGGCCACAGTATTTGTCGACGTCTAGCCCCTTTCATTTTTTAGAGCTGATGAACTGATGTACGAGGCCGAAAGAAGACTGATTTTTGACCTGTTAAAGAAGGTAAATAATCCACGGTTCTCTACCTCTAAAGGATATCCAAATTTGATTCTTTTAACGTAGACAAACGTGTAATTTGACTAATCGATTTTACTAATTTTTATCATTTTTGTTTCCATTTTAGTTACACTTTGTTTTCTGTATCTCTCTTTCAGGAGAGAGGGGTCCCTTTCTCCTCGGGGATCCTGGAAAAGTGTCCTGGTTCCTAAGCCTAGTTACGCTTCTCTTCTGCTCCTGGAGAGGTCTCTGTCTGCCCAAAGATCAGCTAGAATCTCAAATAACCAAGTGCTACCGTCTCTTAGGAATATTTAAATGAAAAATGAGTAGGGAATAGAGTATCCCTCAATAGTATCCGAGGGTCAAAATTAACAGAGAAAGGACCGTGAGATCTACCACCAGTTAGTGTTTCTATCTTCTGTCTGTGTGAAGAGACATTTTCTTCGGCCTGTAACTGCAAACAGATGATGATCTCATAGTGTCATTTCAACAGTACTCACTCTTCAAAGTAGAATCCTAAAGAAGTGACCAACACCAAACAAAACTCTATCGCTATTTTATTATAGTAATTAATATATTTTATTATATATGTATTTAATATACATATATATATGCATATATATATATATATATATATATATATATATATATATATATATATATATATATATTAACAGAGAGAGGACCGTGAGTTCTACCACCAGTTAGTGTTTCTATTTTCTGTGTGTGTGAAGAGACATTTTCTTCGGCCCACAACTGAAGACAGATGATGATCTCATAGTGTCATTTCAACACTACCCTTTCTTCAAATTAGAATCCTAAAAAAGTGACCAATACCGAACAAAACTCTATCGCTAACATGGTTAATGTGGCAACAGTATACTTGGCTCACCTAGCTGCCCCACACAGTTCGATCATGGTCGACAATGAAGTTCTTGCGGCTACTTTGCTACGAGCTCCTGTCAGAAAAGTCACAGTTCGTATTAATTGACAGAAAGTCATCGAGCAAAACAGAAGTAATATCTGATGTTCTCCAAGGATGTTTTATACGCCTTTTGCTGTTCCTGAACTACGTAAGTGACACAGGAGACAATCTGTGAAGCCTCCTTAGATTATTTGCAAGACGGCAGATGGCAGCCTCATCTGCAGATTCATCAGGTGATCAAAACCAATTGCAAAATGATTTAGGCAAATTATCTGTATGGTGCGAAAGCATCCACTTGAGTAGTAAAAGAAATCCGAAAATTTCACTTACACGATAAATCACACAAATCTAAAGGCTGTCAATTCAACTAAATACTTAGGGATTACAGTAGGGAATAACTTACATTGGAACAATCACATAGATAATGTTGTGGGGAAAGCAGGCCAAAGACCGCGTTTTATTGGCAGAATATTTACAATACGCAAGAAATCCACTCCAGAGACTGCCTGCATCACGCTTGTCAGCTCTCTTCTGGAGTACTGCTGTGCGGTGTGGGATCCTCATCCTGACGGAAAACATCGTAAAAGTTCAAAGAAGGGCAGCTCGTTTTACATTACGGCGAAATAGGGGAGAGAATGCCACGGACATAATACGTTAATGGAGGTGGCAGTCATTAAAATAAAGGTGTTTTTCGTTGTGGCAGGATCTTCTCATGAAACTTTCTCTTCCGATTGCGTAAATGTTCTGTTCGTGTCTACCTACATGGGGAGTGATGATCCTCTTGATAAAATAAGAGAAATCAGATCTCGCACAGAAGGATTTAATTGCTCGTTTTCCCTGCATGCCGTTTGAGAGTGGAACGATGAAGAAATAGCTTCAAGGTGATTCGAGAAAACCGCTGCGAGTCACTTTACTGTGAATTGCAGAGTAATGATGTAGAACAAGCGAGTGTGAGCTGACGCAAATTTACTGTTTGACTGAAGGCTCTCGATTTTTGCCAGTTTTTACGAGACTGGAGCGAGACGAGTCGACGGAGAAAACAAACGACATAATCAGACGGGCAGTGATTTTGCTGCATTTGAGTTTTTGTTGAGCCATTAAAAAATTAAGAATAATTAATTAGCTGATTAACAGTATTACTGGAGTTGTTAGTCCTTCTGTGGCAGCTAATTTAGTGGGAGTGTAGTCTGGAGACGTAGTCAACTCTATACTGGTCATGCGTTGGTCAACGAGGGAAGCTTCGGCCGCGAGGAGAATAACTTGCCGGATAACGGGTTCCGGCTCTGCAGAGGCGGCTGGACGCTCGCTTGGGGAGGAGGGGCCTGGAAACGCTGGACACTGAGAATTCAACCCGTTTTTAGAAATGTTTGTAAAGACGCCTTGCGAAAGCTAGAGTCACTGTGGAGCCATAGCGGCTGTGGGAACTCAGAGGCCATTTTGCAAACACAGGACGGAGGTCACTCGGGAGCTGTCAAACGCCAGACACAGCCAAGTTAAACCGTTCTCGGAAGTGTTTGTCACAACGCCTTGCGATCCCTCGAGTTGTTGTGGAACCTTAGCGGCCCTGGGAAATCCGAAGCTATTTTGCGTGCTCAGAATTGAGGTGTTTCGGCAGCTACCAAGTGCTACTTTCCCGTTGACGGTAATAGCTGTCTTCCCCTCCCCATTTCTATACCGGGAAATTCATCTGGGAGGAGAAAGAGAGGCAGTGGGGTAGAAGGGAACTGAATGATCAATGACAGCTCATCATTGTGGTTGTTTAAGAGACAGTCAATCAAATGAGGGCAGAGCTCAAGATTTTGGTATGGAAGGCAGTGGGTATTGGTACAGAATCAGGGCCGGTAGTATAATGGTGAAGTGGTAGCAGCGCTCGCAAGGAATCGGAAACATCTCGGAGGAAGAGAGGGCAGTTCGGTAAGCATCGGTGAAGAACGGAGAGGCGAAGCATTCGCTGTCGAAGGTAAAATGCCGTAGTAAACTTTCTGTAGTTTCAGTTACGGGTGGAAGCAAGTAATTATGAACGGTAGAAGAATGGAAGACGGTTGGTTTCTGCGTTTTACTACACTTCTGTTTGTTAAAATTCAAACACCCAGAAATTAATAGTTTATCACTCCGAAATCGGAGTATGTGTAGAGCAGTGGAATCTTAATAACTGATTAAGATTTAAGAGAGATGGTATGCACGTAGCCCCAACAACTTTTTTTTGTCGAGACAGATCAGTGTTACCCCATGCCCAGTTGGTATAAAACTGTCAGACGAAGTGAAAGTCAGTGAGTTTAGACGAGAAAAGAGTTTCTAGTACCGTGAGATTACGGCTCATACATGGTATGCTGCTATGTAATATACTGTGTGTGTGTGTGTGTGTGTGTGTGTGTGTGTGTGTGTGTGGAATCAATGGTCGTAGGAGGGTCGTATAAAGCGACGAGCGAGTACTCGACCTTGTAATGTGACCACAGTGCAGGAAGACTGTAACTGATGTAACAGCTTCGTACGTAGCTTTGACTCCACTTGGAGTACTGCAATGCGTGTGGAAATGTCTGCATCGATGGTTCAACGCCTTCTGCTGAGGACTGGACCGATGGCTTATATATCATTGCATTGGCATCCAATGTCGTGAGAGTGCCAATGCGTCACACTGGACGTAAATGCCATCACTGGCATGATAAGTACCAAAATTTAATGTTTTCGAACGTGTTCCGCTTCAGTTTGTCCTACACTGAAGGCAGCATGTATTAGGTGGTCCCGTGATGAAAGCAGTCTGGAAAACTGCGTTGTTGAGTGGCATACCTGACAAATATCAGGTGTGATGGTTTGGGATGCCATTGGCTATAACATGCCATCTCACCTCCTATGCACTGAGGGCAATCTGAACAGCAACTTGAGACACATCTTAGAGCCTGAGGTGCTGGTTCTCCTGCAGGCAACTTTGTATGCAATATTTCAACAGGACAAAGCCGGTCATAAGCGGCGAGGAATGTGCCCGCCTTCCAAGCGTGTACAATTGATTCCCTGGCCTGCGATTACCTCTGACGAGTCGTCCAGCAAGGATGTCTGTGATGTGTTCGTTTAGCAATTTGTTCCTTCTGGTCCTCTTGCAACCTATGTTAATTCTTTATGGATGCTCCCACAAATAACGTGGCTATGCGTTCCCAAAAGCGTATCCAGCCCCTCTTTGATTATATACCACGAAATGTAGTGGCTCTGATTGCATCATATGGCAGCTTCACACCATACTGAATTCTATTGGTCTAAGAGTATGTCCATTTCTGTAATTCTAATCATTTATGTACATAGTGTAGTTGTCTGGAAGAATTGAAAGTGTCTAAGGTTGTAAGAGAGGCTAGATTCAATCTTATTTAACAGTTTATCACACAGTATAAATACAGAGACTAGACAAAAACCTGACTTGTCAAAGTGTAAAAGGATGCAAACGGTTCTAAAAGAATGTGAATAAAACCCTATTCACTTTTTATTTATTCTGCCAATCCCCTTTAACAGTTAAGTCTCTCGATCTGTAAGTGTTATGTCTTATATGGCGTCATTTCCTTTCTAATGTCCGCCGTAATCCTTGTGTGATGATAGGCGTGCGTATATATTGGTTCTCACACACACACACACACACACACACACACACACACACACACACACACACACACACATATATATATATATATATATATATATATATATATATATATATAGGTTCAAAGATCTCATGAACGGACGCTGGGTCTTCGCGACTGTCAGAGGCGCCAATGAGTTCTGTTTAGAATAATTCTCTTTATCTCGCGCGGTGAACCTTTCGTAGTGAGGCTGGCGACCCAAAATAATTAGAGTTATCGCTGTTGGAAAAGTGGGTATTTAAGGTTGCCAATAGCAGTTAACTTGATTTAAGTAGTACATTTCAGGGAGGGAACATTGCACTTGTGCCTATAGACAGCTACATTATATTCATCCAAGTTAAAGTCTCGTGTATACAAAGGAATGCTCCGCCATTGGTCATCGCTGCAGTGCTCAACCATCTGGTGTAGCGAGACCATTGTAATACGGCATTACATACGTATTATGTATTTTTCTGAAATCCCAGTACACGCTAAAACATCCAAAATCTTAAATTTCTTTGCTAATAATTGTGTTACACGTTCAACCCGTGTAGCTCTTGTACAAAATCTCGCTGGACAGTCCGTTTCTCTGCACTTCATTTGTATTAAACGTACTTATACAATTACAAAATTTGTTAAACGTGATTACAAAAAAACAATTGTAGAAAGGTAGTTTTATTAGAAGGTGGAAAGGAGCGAGACTTTGACAGACCTGCCAAGGACATAGGACTACTTCACTATGATTATGTACGGAGGATGATGGAAATTAACTGGAAAATGAGAAATCAGTCGCGGTAGGATTCGTGAGGAAAGAAATGTGCGGATAACATTAGCTAGAATAAGGGATATGACGTGAGGACATCAGGGAATAACTTCCAGGATATTAGCTGGAGCCGAAGGTGACAAAAACCGTAGGGGAGACATAGACTTGAACATGTAGAACAAATAACTTCGAGCGTTGGTTTTGGGTGTTACTATGAGATGAAGAGGCTAGCAGAAGGTAAGAAATCTTGGCGGTAAGCATAAGTGAAAGACAGTTTCCTTACTATTATTAAATGTTTTACTTACAAGTTTCCACAGTCGACCAACGTCAAGAGGACTCTGCAGTTGTTTAAAATGCTTTTGATTTCTAGGTTAATGAATCTAAAACAGGCGAGACAAGCAACGGAGATGAAGTGGAGGTCAGTTTACGCTGTCGCGCAGGAAACCGTTAGTAAAGTTCATAATGCTATAAAGGAGAATGGAAAAGGAATGTCTGCAGGACACTTGAAACCGTAGACAATTCAGTCGAGCGAATGCGCTATATTTATTATTGAAAATTGCGCTTTCGAAGCATCTGAGCGTGAGCGATAGCGCTTTTTATGTGTTTTGGCCAAATATAAATGAGGAAGGACATTGCAGATTGCCTCAAATATTAGCCCTACCCGCATATTTCATTGTGCAGTAGATCTCTTCTTTTGGTCTGCTCCCTCTGGCATGCCTTTTAGCAATATCTTCCACTGATGTTTCTGAACTAGCAATGCGCACGTCATCAGTCTTCTTCAGTAGTTTCCAGTGAAGCAACCTGCATCACATCCTTGTCACGCAAGGGTCACGATTGTTCCAGTATTACCATAATTGAACATCAGACAAGCATCATATGAGAAAATTTCAAAAATAGTAGATGAGTAAAATGTTTTCTTTGAGCCTCTCTTCTAAATGGGGTTATTAAAGCTTTCGTTAGGGATTTATGTTCCACCATGAGAGCATTTCTTTAATAAATCGTAATTAATCGCATCGTAAATGGGCTTTCAGGCCTGTATACTCTACAGATGCCTTCTCCGATGAAAAATAGTACAATAGAAAAAAAAGGACCAAGTCGCGTAGGAAAGAGAGCGTGGCACTGCGCATTGGTTGAAACAAGATGGATCTTACGTCGTTTGTAGAACGAATTAAACTGTATAAATTAGAGACAATATTTCTAACATGCTACAGAACTACCCTGGTGGTAAAAAATATTTCAATATTTTTAGCCAATTTTACATTCATCTCCCTATAAGTTCGTTTTCTCAGGCGTTTCAAACCGTGCAGCGCCGAATGTCACCCACGAATGAGAACGGCAGCCCGCAGCTTGGACGTGTGGGCCACGCGCCGCTTCGGAGAGCCACTCGTCGCTGCAAAATGACGTGGCGTGGCGTGGACGACGAAGGGGCGTGTTGCCGCCATACCGCCTCTGTATGCGTTGTTCCATTTGTGAACACCGGGGTGACTCGAAACGGCACCACGCCCACGGTTCTTCTCTTGACCGCGCCATCACACTTCCGTGTGCATTGGACCTAACATTCTTCATTAGAATGCATTGCTCTCCCGGAAACTTCGTCAGTATCCCCCATGGGACAGGCAACAAGAGAGTATTCACGTGTTCGTCGAACTTAGCATTAAGAAATGTTGTAAATCGTAAATTTTTGTCGTGGAAGTGGTATTGCGATCACCGAATCACTATCTGCAGAAAACTAAGCCAGGAAGACGTTAATCACTATTATACCTGAGTCGGAATAAGAGAGTGACAGACTGCTATTTGGTTACACGACAGCCAGCACAGCAACAGCCAATAAGAGAATGAGTTTTCCTTCCTTTCTGTTAACCGTTGCCATACAGCTCCGCTAATACGAGTGATAGTTGCCACTGACGTAATTTCCGGATGGTAACAGTTGTTCGTTTAGTTGTTTACATTGTTTCTCCGTGCGTCGTGTTTCTTTTACGGGAAAGATATCCTAAACTAGTTACGAAAATGAACAGAAAAATGATAAGACCATTCACATCTTGCTAAACATATCCCAGTACTATACGTTTACTGGAAATGTGTAAATGTATCAAACACAAAACTGCCTAGTTCTTGCAGAATCACCCATATTATGCGCGCAGACAAACGCGAATCGGTAACAACGCCCCCTGCCGTACTCAACTGCCATCATTCTGTTATTTTGATGGAGCTTTAGTATCATCACTGCCTACAGATTAGAGCGTAGAGCAACTTACAGAATCCTGCAAATACAGTTAAATTTCCAGTAATGGGTTTTGTATCACAGCAGATTGTTACCCGGTAGGTCTTTATCCACGTGTTGCATCATATTCGGAAGTTAATATGTCAGTGGAAATGGAAATGCCGTGTGGCCAGGGCCTCCTGTCGGGTAGACCGTTCGCCTGGTGCAAGTCTTTCGAGTTGACGCCACTTCGGCTACTTGCGTGCCGATGTGTATGAAATGATGATGATAAGGACAACACAACACCCAGTCCCTGAACGGAGAAAATCTCCAACCTAGCCGGGAACCGAACCCGGGTCGTTAGGTATGACATTCCGTCGCGCTGGCCACTCATCTACCACTTGCTAACGGGCACCCACAGGAATGCTTCCAAGAGGAGGAGGGGAATACTCTCAAACAGTGACTTTTGTATGAATGAGTTGATCAGTATCGACAAGTATCTTTTATTAGTGGCACAAAAAACTTATATTCTAGAGAATTAATGATTGTTCAGTGACTTGTAGAAGTGTATGAGATTTCTTTGATGAATAAAAACTCTACATTCTAGATTCGAGTGTATCCCACCACCATCTTGTAGACGACTGAATGAAGTATTTGTAATTTTCTTTACTTTTTTCCCTCGATCAGTTACAACAATTGTATTTTTCACCAGATGCGATACTGTGTTGATATTATCTATTTTCAGCTATAGTTTGTTCACAACTCCTGGACGAAATCTCAGTGGTGTGCGGGGTACAAAGGAAGCAATCTCCCAAGATTGCTACATAGAAGGTTGGGCAAGTGCGTTCGCCAGCGATCGGGCGTTTCCATTTGATGTCCCCGTGGAGAAGCGGTAGTGGCGCCACACATTTTCTCACGTTCGGGTAAACTACCATTAATTTACGAAAACTGAAGTGCAATGTACTGAACTATGCGTACGATAGAAACCTATACAGACTATGTTGCTACTACCTACGACGATGAAACTAATATGTTGCTATCCTTCTGCGATTTCCCTTAGCATTTAATTCCACTAGCTGGGGTACACCGCTTCGCTCAGGGAGTTGTTATGAGATGTGTAGTAGCTGGAATAAGAGGATTAACTTTAAACTACAAGAGGTAAAAAAATTTCATTGAAAACAAATTCTAACTACTTACAATACTTGTTTATAAACAACACTTTTTATTTTCAGAATGAGATTTTCACTCTTGCAAAGGTCCCGAGTTCGAGTCTCGGTCCGGCACGCAGTTTTAATCTGCCAGGAAGTTTCATATCAGCGCACACTCCGCTGCAGAGTGAAAATCTAATTCTGGAAACATCCCCCAAGCTGTGGCTAAGCCATGTCTCCACAATATCCTTTCTTTCAGGAGTGCTAGTTCTGCAAGGTTCGCAGGAGAGCTTCTGTGAAATTTGGAAGGTAGGGCACGAGGTACTGGCAGAAGTAAAGGTGTGAGGACCGGGCGTGAGTCGTGCTTGGGTAGCTCATTTGGTAGAGCTCTTGCCCGCGAAAGGCAAAGATCCCGAGTTCGAGTCTCGGTCCGGCACACAGTTTTAATCTGCCAGGAAGTTTCAACATTTTTTATTTTGTTATCCAGGGTATATATGTACAAATTTTTCGAATTTACTGCTCGAGAGCAAGCTACGTGTAGTTGAGCATGAGAGAAGCAGGAGGCTGAGGTTGATGCCGCAATATTTTAAAGTTTGTCCTTGCACCTTGCTAACTGTAAAACTACAGGCTGATTCCGTTGGAAATTGTAGTCTTTTAAATTGGAATACTAGTTAAGTAGAGATCAGTGGATGGAAAAAACGATCGATTTCATCCCTGTTAGTGCTGATCGAAGGGACACCGAAAGGTGTCACTTGGAAGCAGACATTGTGAGGTTTTACATTTTGAAGCAATTGTTTGGTTCTGGAGTTTCCCCGGTTATGTAATGTAAAAATTCCTACGTAGATGCTTCCAGTGGTGGTAATCGAATTTTTCCATTCATGCAACAGAATCCTGGTGTTTCTTTACTGAATTTTTTTCGCATTGCAAAATTGGCAGATGTTATACTACAACACGATGATTCCGACTTAATGGAACCAGAATCAAAGCGCAGAAACTGCCACATACCATAAAGTCAATATTTCCGGGAATGCTGTCGGACGGAATCATCCTGTTGCACGATAACGTGCGCCCCACACTGCCAATCAGATGAAGGCTACGCCTCTGCGATTTGGTTGGGAAGCACTGCAACATACTCCGTGCAGCGTGGTTTTCACTTCTTTGGGAACCTGGAGAAAGGCATACATGGACCTCTGTTTCAGTCGGACGACGACATGCAAGAGTGGCTGCGACTGTGTATCTGTCAGCTGCCGACTGCGTTCTATGAAACAGATAATCTCATCTCTAGTGGGAGAAATGTCTTAACACGTGTGGTGCTTACTTTTGAATGGGGGTTGGGGGTTGTTTTGGGGGAGAAGACCAGACAGCGAGGTCATCGGTCTCATCGGATTAGGAAAGGAAGTCGGCCGTGCCCTTTCGAAGGAACCATCCCGGCATTTGCCTGGAGCGATTTAGGGAAATCACGGAAAACTTAAATCAGGATGGCCGGACACGGGATTGAATTGTCGTCCTCCCGAATGCAAGTCCAGTGTGCTAGCCACTGCGCCACCTCGCTCGGTTTACTTTTGAACGGAAACGTTGCTTGGTCGTATTGTGGTTTTCATTTGGATGTCCCTTATACAGTATTATCACAACACACCGTTGGCCAGTTTAAAGAAGTTGGATAAATGGCGGTGGATGTTTACCGTCGCAGCGATGACGTCATCTCCGACGAATGCTCTCTTGATAGAAACATGCAAAATCCCACTTTATCTACAAAGACAACTACTGGCAAGCAACTATTATTGAATCAGACTGTCGATCGATAAGCACCCATAAATTACAAAAACACACTCATTTCTTATTGAAGCCAAAGATAATTGTAGTAGATCAGTCACCCCTGCCTTACACCTTAATAAGTTATGGAATTATTTGAAAATGAAAGTTATTGTCAAGAAGAAGCCTCCAATCTATAAATGTGATTGTTCCACTATAATTTATCACTTATCTTCAAGTCCAATTTTTTACATCAGAGAAGGATCTTGTCAATATTTACTCAAAGATGTGTGGGGAGATAATAAATGGACTGATTATTTCTTAATCTGTACTGATGGATCCAAGAGAATGTTAAACCAAAATGTGCGATGAACCTTTTAAATATACAAAATATCGCTTACCAGAAAACACATCATTTTTTACTGCGGAATCGATCGCTATCCATGAAGCAATAAATTACACTGTGTACAAAGTTTCAAACAAAATTTTGATAGTCACTGGTCCTATGTCTGTTTTGAATTTAATAACAAAAATAAACTGGAGAACATTTTGAATAATTATTACGATAATGTTACAGAACTGTGCAATGTAGCAAATAAGGGAAAATCATAGAGAAGACATTTTTTTGGTGAAAACACACAGCGGAGTCTCATACAACGAAAAAGTACGTCAGCTTACGAAGAAAGCAAGAACAACAGGGATACATGCAAATACAAAATTACAGCGTACAGAACTCTATAAAACTGGCAAATTCAACTATACAGTTAAAAGGAGTCACTACGCAGGAAATCGACTCAACAATCTACTGAAACGATGTCTCCACAAAACCAACTATAGCAGAAAAAAACATCTCCAGTTTAATAAGAATGGGGCAAAATCGTGGCCATTTTCCAAGTCAGCTCTACCGCCCCAATTTCCGTGACACAACCTATTGTGAGTGCGGAAATAAATAGCTGCTGACGCGAGCCATATCTTATTCGCTTGCCTCCTATTAAGAATTCAGCAACAAGAACTAACGTGTCTCCTACTGTGGCCAGTAGCAGTTTCTGGGGATCAGGAATAATTGCCATCTACGATTAGTGGCACAATAGATAAACAAAAGTAATTTGTGTATGCATATATACTGTATGCTCACAGTAATAATAGTAGCTATATATATTCGATGAACAAAAATTATATTTGCAGTGTATACGTTATGTTAGCAATAATTTTTCTACTCATATTTTAAAAGTCGAAGCTACACACTCAATTCATTATGTGACCTGTTCAGGACCTCATTCTTGATTTTCGCAAGTTATTTTAGATGTCTCCGCAGCTACAACACCCCAGAGACAACATTTGTTTGTGAAAACAATCCAATTATCCACCCAGGTTCGTCTCCGTGTACGATGGCCGAAATCAGGAAGATCATCCAAGCACTTGAGGATAACAAGACATCGAGTTGAGATCAGATGATCACTGAACTGCGGAAACATGCGAAATATAAGGCAATCGTTAAAATTGTTGCAATTTTATAAGAGTTTTGGGAAAGCGAAAAACTCTCAAGTCGGTGGACCTCTGGCGCAATTCACCCATTTTATTAGAAAGGGGATTGAATAGACGTGAGCAACTGCCGTTGCATCACTCTCCTGCCAACAGGTCTCCTTATCGCGTAAATTTTTATTTTGAAAGAGAATATTCTCATAACTGAATGAAATGTTTTGTTAAAATTTCTCTTTTATGTTTGTTAAAAGCCACGGCGCTGTCGCCAGACATATCATACGTATTCCAACGTGAAGACATTCGTCTTACTCAAGATGGATAAAAAAATCTTTCTTTAATATTACGCGATAAGCCAATTAAACACAATGCTTAATTATTTTTTGTGTGAGGCTTGATGTTCCAGGATAGCTGCCTATGTGCAATGGCAGCGTACACAGTTATAGAAATAACTCTTAAGAAACTGTACCTCTGGTCAAAAATGAATTAGAAAATATTATAAAACGCCGTTTTGTATTTATTGAGATTATTCTTTTTAATACCTTTAGCATTAAATGACTATTCAAATAGCTTATATCATTTTTATCATTAATGGCGTCGCTACGACAGTGAATCTATACAAAATGGCCAGGGCAACATTTAATTATTACGCAACTAAACCATGGACATGAAAGGTACTCCCTACTGACAAAAACACAATTTTTATGAGCACTGGTTTCATATATATATATTCAAAATATTACTAATATTACTACAGATAATTGTATTAGTTACAGACCATGAACAATAAGCGACCGAACATCAGAACCAATAGAGGATTTTATTCTGAAGTTGGGTGCAGTCTTTTTACTATCTTTCCTCGGAATAATTAGTTTTATGCTCCCCCATTTGGGTAAAAGCCACTGGGAAACCGAGTGAAAACCAGGGCAGAGCTATAAGACTATACTCTTATTCAACATTTAAAGACATAAATACAGATATAAATGATTTCAATTCAGTGCATCCTAAATGTTTTTTACAAAATTTAGAATGTTCATTGTTAATCTTCTTCCGCGGTAAGCTGGTCAAATAATTAGGGAGTTGGCGCCGGATTGCGCCCCCGACAGCGCGTTCTGCAGGCTGTGACGTCACCGAGGCGAGCGATCAGCTGGCGCGGGACAGCTATGAGCCGCACACAATCGCGTACCGGATGTGCGTCGTCTTCTACCCTCCTTTCGGATGTCCTCCGCCACCGCTCCACAGCAAAATTTCATGAAATGCAAGAACAGCAGCAGCATCAGTTCATTATAGGTAAATAGATATTTATTCCAGAGGATGGGGAAAAAACATGATTATTCGTCCTGTTTTATTGTTTCATGCAGCACCAGTTTATGTCGGTCTGCGTATGAATTAATCGTTTATTTGTTAATATATACGAAGTCCACTGTATGACAGTGTTCAAGTACAGTTCGTCACACTTTTGTTGCAGTTTATATTTCCGTCCCTTATTGCTGTATGACACTGTTCAAATGTACAGTTTAGCTTCACACTGTTTACACAGTCATTGCTTCTGTCACACACCACACTGCTTATAATGTCACAAACTGCTATATCCGGACACACTTGCACAGATCAGCTGTTCTGTTCGCTTGCGCGGGCGGATTCCCATTGTTGACTTACTCCACTCCGATCATCGGTGAGATATTGACTTGCTGACGTCCGTTCAGATCAGCTGTGCTTCGACTGCGTTAAATAACGTCCTTGCCCGAAACACACTTATTAGTTCGCCACGGTCTGTAAGCTATTTATTACATTTAACCTTTATACACTATAATAAAAACAACGTCTCTGGCGTTGTGCCGTTTATATTGTTTCATGAACACTGTTCATACACACAGTCCGGTTCACTGAAAACGTGAACCTATCTTAGTTACATTTTATTTTTGTAAGTTCGGTAGATAAAACTACCTGGTTTCTACCTATTGATCATTTTTTTAATTTTTTCGGTTGATTCATGGTTTGTACCGTTAGGTGTACTACACTCATGACCAATTAATAAATTCTTTAGTCCCTTTCAAATTTCTAGATATACCATTGCATTTGTCATTACATATTTCTAACAAATTCTATTATGACATTAAGTGCATAAAAGTTTTACTACAAGGTAGGAAAAAAACTCTCATCTTAACTACAAATAAAGTGAAAATTCATTATTGAAAATAAATGCTTATTAAGCCTGAACTTGTATGTATTGCATACACACATATTATATATAAAAAGTTTTCAACTCCTTATATGGTTATAATCATTTTTGGAACTCACAAAACAAAGGAAGACAACACAAAAAATAATAAGGAGAGTTAAACATCAGTACCAAAAAGATATACTTCTAATGATAGAAACAAATAGTGAAAAAACAAACTCAAGAGACTATTACAAAATATTTGGCAGACAATTACAAAGATATGATCCTCCAACATTAATGTTAAAAGATAAAGATAATAACCTAGCCCATAGCAATAGTAAAAATACAGAAATTCTAGCAGAAACATTTAACAAGTTACTAAATTGTGAAGATCCCCCAGAACTTCTTCAGATAAACACAGAAACCCCAATTAAAACACCAGCAGAAAATATAAATCCACCTACAATTAATGAGGTCTACAGAGCTTTGAAAGAACTCAAGAACTACAAAGCAAGTGGAGAAGATCAAACGTTTGCTGAACTGTGGAAATATGCAGCAGAACCAGTAAAGATAGCATTACACCAATGCATAGTAAAAATCTGGAATGAAGAGAAATTACCAGAAAATTGGACTACTGCTATAATACATCCATTACATAAGAAAGGAGAAAAATCAAATCCAGACAACTATAGAGGAATTTCCCTTTTGGACTGCACGTATAAGATCATGTCAAGAATACTATACAACTGCTGTAAAGATCAACTAGAACTGGAACTGGGAGAATATCAAGGAGGATTTAGATCCTGGAGAAGCTGCCCAGAACAGATATAATCACCTTGAAGTTAGTTATGGATGTCTACAAAAGAAGGCAAAAACTAGTCATAACCTTTGTAGATTTCAAAAAGGCGTATGATTGCATCCATAGATCTTCAATGATGAAAATATTAAGGAATTTTGGACTTCATCCTAAATTAATAAAAATGATACAGTTAACCTTAACAAACACTAAATCCAAAGTAAAATTTAGAGGAGAAATATCTGAACCATTTACGATTAAAACAGGGTTGAGACAGGGGGATTGTTTATCACCATTGCTATTCAATTGTGCTCTTGAATATGTAATGAGAGAATGGTACAAGGGAAATCCTATGAATATTAAAATTGGAACTAAGAAAGATAAAATAAACCTAAATTGCTTGGGATTTGCTGATGACCTAGCATTACTAGTTAATAATATTCAGGAAGCCACGAAACAAATAACAAGCTTACAAAATATAGCACAAAAATTAGGACTCCAGATATCATTTAAAAAGACTGATATAATGGTAACGGATTCACTTGTAATAGATCACATCACAGTGAACAATAGGGAAATTAAAATAGTGAAACAATTTAAATACCTGGGTGAAATTATAACACATAAATTGGACGAGAAACCTGCATGGCGAGCAAGAACTAATAAAATGATAAAAGCTCAAAAACTAACATGGTCTACGTACAATAAAAAATGTCTATCAATTAAAACAAAATTAAAACATTACAAGACGGTGGTTCAACCAGAGGTTACATACGGAAGTGAAACTCTTTTTAAAGTCACCCAGAAAAACAGAATTGACAAAATTTTAAAAGTAGAGAGAAGAATTGCTAGAACATGCATAAATAAGAAATATCAAAAAGCTGGGCAATGGCGGATACTTCCAAATGAAGTGGTATACAGAGAACTGGAGCCCATCACCGATACTATACGAAAGAAAAGGATCTCTTTTTGTGGTCACATTCTGAGGACACCAGAAACCAGATTATCAAGGAAAATTATTGAGAAACTCTGGAATTTGAAACAACAAGGAGGATGGCTTAAGGAAATAAGAGAGGATATGGAAGAACTGGAAATAACTCTGGATGATTTGCGGAACAAAACGCCAAATTTAAAGAAGTTGATTGACACAGAAATAAGATTTAAACCAAAAATTGACAAACGACATACAATGAAAAGGGTATTTACAGATGAGGAACGACGAAAAGCATCGGAACGAATGAAGAGATACTGGGCCACTCGGAAGGGGAAAATACCAAAGAAGAGGACCAGAAATGATTGACTGAAGTGGTCCAATGAGGCCGTAAAAGCAGAAGAAGAAGAAGGTTATAAACCAGTTACAAAATAACTACATCCATACGGTATCCTTTCAATGACATACGGTCCACTATACAATAATTGCCACTTCTTATTTCTTTTCTTTATAAGAGAGGCCTTCGGTTAGCAGTACCATCTCTTCTATTTCAAACTCTTGTACTCTTCTTAACTGTTTGTCGTACTTCCGTTTCCTCATTTCAGCACATTTTTTAAGAGAGGTCAAAGCTTTGCTGACCTTCTCTTCTCTAGTTGGCTGTCGACAGTTTAACTTCGGCAATGAAGCTACCCACCCGTCACTTTCATCCTCAGACAACATCAATTCCGGTGGCATGTAATGGGTAGCAGAGTGTGGTAAAAGGTTAATTATGTTCTCAAATAGGTTTACATATTCAATCTATTTTGTTTGCTTATTCGGTGCGTATGTCTGCATGAACCTGTTAAACTCTTTGAATATGCATTATACCGGACTGGCTTCCTGATGGAACCTAGCTATCAGTATCTGTTTTATACTATTGTTTCTCAGAAAATTTTTCCACTTGTAACCAGTAAAACATGCAGCATTATCTGAAATGGCAGTTTCTGGCTTACCTATAACGGGTATATAATCTTTTTCTATCCTGTTCATAATGGCTGTAGTTGTAGAACATTTGAGCGGATACATCTTTAGTTAGAAAAGAAATCGTAAACTGCCAATATATATTTGCACCCTCCTCGTGCTTTGGGGAGTGGTCCAATTAAATCCAAAGAAACTAGTTGTAATGCGTGCGTCAGTACAGTTGCATGTAATTCGTTTCTTGTTGAAAGGTTACTCGGTTTTGTTTTCTGACATATGAGAGATGTTCTCAAAATTCAGGGAACATACCTGCCTAAATTTTAGTAATAACAAAACCGTTCGATTTTAGCAATAGTTTTGTTTATGCCAAAATGCCCCCGAGTTTTATGGCTATACCAGATAAAGTCTTGTAAACAACTTTCCGGAATACATACGCACCACCGTTCTTCCTCTTTCTTAGGTTTATCGTACAAAATGCCATCTGTTATCTTAAACTGCTAGGCTAATTCCGAATTCGGAATCTCAGTGACCATTTGCACAATGTTTTTTCATTTACAGACAGCAGTTTGCAATTCTGACATACGTTTTCACATGTCAAGAAAGTTACGTCTGTATGTTTGACCTTCTACTAACAGTACTTTGTACTCTGATGCCTGTTCGATAAGTTCTGCATTTCAGAAATGCACTCTGAGTACCTGGACAAGGCATCAGCAATGAAGTTATTCTTACCATTAATATATACAATTTGGAAGCGATACTCTTGCAGCGCTAAAGCCCATCTCGCTAAGCGTGCGTGTAACAATTTACTGTACATGTTAACAAGAAAGTTAATGATTGGTGGTCACAGTTCTCCTTTATCTTTTCACCGTAAACGTATAAACGAAATTTCTTGAAATCCCAAACAACAGCTAAGGCTTCTAGTTCTGTCACTGAACATGATCGTTCACATTCTGTTAAGACACGACTCGCAAAACTAATCACTTTGATCTGTTGTTCGCCGTCTGTTTCATCCACTTGGAACAGACAAGCTCCCAGTCCTGTAAAAGACGCATCAGCAGCAATGCAAGAATCTTTCTACATGTCGGGGTGGTACAGAATATCTGCGTCGATTAACACTTGCTTGATTCGATTGTACTCTCTCTCGCAGGCGGTATTCCACAGAAAAACTATATTTTCCTTGAACGGAGTCTTCATTATGTTGTGATTGAATGTTGTCCTAACGCCTCAAAGAATGAATTAAATCCGAGTACAATTTTAATCGCTTCAAACTGACTATATCAAATAACTCTGGATGTAACACCGAATCAAGACTTGCATTAAATACCCCCCGCACTTGTATAAATGAAAGTTGTATATTTTGTCGACTGTTTCGTCAAAGGGATTTGCCAAAATGAAAATCGCAAATCAATGGAGGAAAGATATTTTCTCCAAAGAACTTTTGCAACTGTTCCTCCAAATTCTCTGGCTTAGTCCTTACTGGTACAATAATTTTATTAATCTCACGAGCATCTAACACCAGACGTATTTTTCCACTATCTTCTGTAACTGCTAATAACGGGCTGCTGTAAGGTGACATATACGGCTCAATTATTCCCCATTCTATCATCTTACGTATTTCTAGTTTCACTGCCTCCTTTTTCGACCATGGAACGGAGTAAGTGTTGTTGTTGCGATCTTCAGTCCTCGGACTGGTTTGATGCTACTTTATCCTGTGCAAGCTGCTTCATCTCTCAGTACGTACTGCAGCATACATCATTCTGAATCTGCTTAGTGTATTCATCTCTTGGTCTCCCTCTACGATTTTTACCGTACACGCTGCCCTCCAATACTAAATTGGTGATCCCTTGATGCCTCAGAACATGTCCTACCAACTTATCACTTCTTCTAGTCAAGTTGTGCCACAAATTACTCTTCTCCCCAATTCTGTTCAATCTCTCCTCAGTAGTTATGTGATCTACCCATCTAGTCTTCATCATTCTTCTGTAGCACCACATTTCGAAAGCTTCTATTCTCTTCTTGTCCAAACTATTTATCGTCCATGTTTCACTTCCATACATGGCTACACTCCATACAAATACTTTCAGAAACGACTTTCTGACACTTAAACCTATACTCGATGTTAACAAATTTCTCTTCTTCAGAAACTTGCCATTGCCAGCCTACATTTTATATCCTCTCGACTTCGACCGTCATCAGTTATTTTGCTCCTCAAATAGCAAAACTCCTTTATTACTTTAAGTGTGTCATTTCCTCATCTAATTCCCTCAGCATCACCCGACTTCATTCGACTACATTCCATTATCCTCGTTTTACTTTTGTTGATGTTCATCTTGTATCCTCCTTTCAAGACACTATCCATTCCGTTTAACTGCTCTTACAAGTCCTTTGCTGTCTCTGACAGAATTACAAAGTCATCGGCGAACCTCAAAGTTTTTGTTTCTTCTCCATGGATTTTAATGCCTACTCCGAATTTTTCTTATGTTTCCTTTACTGATTGCTCAATATACAGATTGAATAACATCGGGGATAGGCTACAACCCTGTCTCACTCCCTTCTTAAGCACTGATTCCCTTTCATGTCCCTCCGACTCTTATAACTGCCATGTGCTTTCCTTACAAATTGTAAATATCCTTTCGCTCCCTGTATTTGACGCCTGCTACCTTAAGAATTTGAAAGATAGTATTCCTGTCAATATTGTCAAAAGCTTTCTCTAAGTCTACAAATGATAGAAACGTAGGTTTGCCTTTCCTTAATCTTTCTTCTAAGATAAGTCGTAAGGTCAGTATTGCCTCACGTGTTCCAGTGTTTCTACGGAATCCAAACTGATCTTCCCCGAGGTTGGCTTCTACTAGTTTTTCCATTCGTCTGTAAAGAATTCGTGTTAATATTTTGCAGCTGTGACTTATTAAGCTGATAGTTCGGTAATTTTCACATCTGTCAACGCCTGCTTTCTTTGGGTTTGGAATTATTATATTCTTCTTGAAGTCTGAGGGTACTTCGCCTGGCTCATACATCTTCCGCACCAGATGGTAGAGTTTTGTCAGGACTGGCGCTCCTAAGCCTGTCAGTAGTTCTAATGGAATATTGTCTACTCCCGGGGTCTTGTTTCGACTTAGGTCTTTCAGTGCTCTATCAAACTCTTCACGCAGTATTATATCTCCCATTTCAACTTCATCTACATCCTCTTCCATTTCCATAATATTGTCCTCAAGTACATCGCCCTTGTATAGGCCCTTATATAGACGTAGTAAGTAGTATTACAAAATGCCTTGTGTGTTATCACATCAATATCATACGTGTAACCCCTGATGACCCCTGGTCTCTCAGAGAACACTTCTATATGTTACTTTAATAGCTGAGATAATTGTAATTGCTGCTCTGGTGTCAGATATGCGGATTCCTCTTCTTTGCTTTATTGATTGACAGCACTCTGTGGTACTAACATTCTCTCCACTGTGATGGATATAATCTCGCCCCCCCCAAAACATAGCTGCATATCCAGCTTTTTTGGCAGGTTACATTTGACTTTAACATTCTGACAATATTTCCCATGTATAGCTTTTGAGCGCAGCAATTACAGTTTCACTCTTCCTTCTCCATTCTCTAAACTGCAAATACCTTGCGAGAGGTCCATATAGGCTTTCTTTTCTCTCAAAAACTCCCAACTCAGAATACAGGCGGCTCTCAACCCCTTTACAAACAGGAACGTGGAATCGAATGTTCCCTTTCCCATTAATACGTTCACCTGTACCTGGCTCTCAACTACCTGTACTTGGGCACCAATGGCACCCGAGGCATTACTAAAAACTGTGGTGGGTTCAAGGTCTTCAGTTTCTCTTAACATCTAAAGTAAAAATCCTTGTACACATGAAACAGACTACATAAACAAGCATTAATTTTCTTATCTTAATAATATATTCTTTTCACATACATAAATTTTTTGGAACATCAAGCCCCACGTTTGGCGCCAGCTATCACGTAACTTTTTTTTTTTGAAAGACAATATTCTTATGATTGAATGAAATGTTTTGTTAAAATTTCTTTTTTATGTTTGTTAAAAGCCACGGATAAATTTTCTCAGGGCGCTATCGCCAGAAATATCGTACGTATTCCAACGTGAAGACATCCGTCCTACTCACGATAGATTAAAAAAAACTTTCTTTAATATTACGCGATAAGCCAGTTAAACACAATGCTTCATTATTTTTTTTCTGTAAGGCTTCATTCTCCAGGACAGCTGCCTATGAGAAATTATTCTTAAAAAACTGTTCCTCTGGCCAAAAATGAATTAGAAAATATTACAAGACGCCGATTTGTGGTTATTGAGATTATTCTTTTTAATACCTTTAGCATTAAATGGCTATTAAAATAGCTTATATCATTTTTATCATTAATGGCGTCGCTATAACAACGAGCCTATACAAAATGGCCAGAGGAACATTTAATTATTACGTAACTAAATCATGGGCAGGAGAGATACATGCTACTCACAAAAACTCAGTTTTTTTAAGCAGTAGTTTCATGTGTATTCAAAATATTACTAGTATTACTACAGATAATTGTATTTGTTACAACCATGAAGTATAAGCGTCCGTCAGCTAGAACATCAGAACCAAGGAGACAATCAAACACAAAACGTTCATCCCTTTTGTACCAAATGACACAGATACTACAAATTTCTATTCTCAGAGCACATATAGCGCCTCCATTCTTGAGTATCGATCATTTAATTTATACTTTTTTTTCGGAGACTATGCTATTATCCCTAACTTACGGCACCTCCAAAATGAAGTACAGAGGAGAGCTGTCTGACGTTTCTGAAATGAGGACAGGACTGAAACAAGGCGACGGACCATCGCCTCTGCTCTTCAACTGCGTTTCAGTAAAGTCCATCCGAGAATGGCGGAAGGAAATGAAGGGCTTATTTCAATAGTGGTACAAGCCCAATTTTGTTCCTAAAGTTAAATGAGCGCTGAAAAAGTTAAATGAGCGCTGAAAAATGTGCAGTTGAGATACCAGAAATATTCAAGTATATATACTTGAATATTTCTGGTATCTCAACTGCAGATTTTTCAACGCTCATTTAACTTTAGGACTCTGTATTTCAGAAGGAACAAAATTGGACTTGTACCACTGTTGAAATAAGCCCTTCAAATAGAGGTGGAAAATCGGGTGACTACTGTATATGAATCTCATATGAACTATTGTTGTCAAAACGATTGTCCATCGCCCACCACACAGCCTCCCGACAAAAAGTGCTCGGCACCCGGGATATATGGACATTTAAAGTACACTTGACGTCCTGCTCTAATCTGCTCTTTCTGTATTTGCCTTTGTTAAGTTGTGTGTGGAGATGCCAGTGGAAGCAGACACGACCTTGGTTCTTCCAGAGTAGTTGGTTGCTTCTGTTATCATTTGGTTCGGGGCATGCGAATCTTCGGACGGCGTGTATCCTGACTTCACTCACTGTATTGAAGCCACTATGAGTTCTTCATTGTAACATATTTTTATTTCATCTTTGTCTCTGCCTAATACTTCTTGAGGCCACTAATACGCTGACAGCAACGGTCGCTTGGCAAAGTTCGGTCAGCGCGTAGTGTGGGTACAGGGCTTTAAATCCTTGTGAACAGAAGTTGGCCGGATTCCATGGCAGTGTGCCCATTCAAGACGTATGTTGTAACTGAACGATAAACATTGGTAACTTGTCAGTCGCTTATGTCAGGTCTTCGGCTGGGACTCCGACAGTCTTGACGTATACCATTTCCGCAACAGACGCTCCAATGTCAGATATGTAAGCAGAACCAATGGTAGGACCTTTTTCCATTCCTCCTCATAATTCATTGAGGTCCTGGGCCATCTTTCCACCATTCCATTGCTTTGCGCGTTTTTTTATACCCGGATGTGCCAGATCATGAGCACTACGAAATACTTGGCAGTGAAGGAAACTGCTTCAAATTGTTAGTGTGTTTATGGTGCTTCATCCTGTACAGCTCGGCCAACGGTTGGAACAGAATTGGCTCAAACTGTCTGCCTCTAAATATGCTATCCATGTGCTGAAAATGTCTTCGTCGATGTCTCGGTCGGCATCAGTGATAGGAACGGCTTCTGCCCAGCGTCTAAACCGATGAAATACTGCAAATAGCTAGCGGAATCCCTCTAAAAAAGGTAGTGACCCCACCAAGTCAATGCATATGTGCGCAAATTAGTCAGCAGTTGTCGCGGAATGTTCCCAAAAGATTGTAGACATGACTTTGAACTTTACTCCTTTGACGGGCTAAACATTCGGAAGTCCATGCTTTACAGTCTTTGTGTACACTAGGGCACACCAAACGCTATGCTTCGGACGTGCCGCGTTTTTTATATCCGGATGTGCCAGATCGTGAGCACTAAGATATATTTGGCAGTATAGGTAGCCGGTACAAAATGTCGGCGTGTACCTGTGGAACCTTCACATTAAGATTCCTGTACTAGCTGGAGGTCACTCTTCCTGCTTGGGAGGAAATCTTATAATGGTGTCTTATTGCCTTGTGCGATTATCATCTCGTTAAAAGTAATGCTTTGCGATACACTGTACGTGAAAGGTCATTTGCAGAAAGGTTTTTGCCAGGTACTCTCTTCCATTTTTACCCTATTACTGTTAACTCTCTTTCTTGTCTGTCTGTTGGTCTCTTCGGCACGTACTTCCCGATAAGCTTTAGATCTGAAACTTTAAATACATCTCAAAATTGCGTGACACTAGAATAAAGCGAGTTTGTTAACAGTTTGCACCAGTAAAATAATAATGTTATAGTGAATAGTACATTGCTGACAATTTCTTCAATGGTCAATGGGAGCATCCAGCGCAAGTATAGTGTATAGAAAGAAAAGCAAAAACGGCAAGGGAAGATTTTACAGGAATCGGAAGCAAGTAAGTCTGAAAGATAAGCCAAACAGCGAAAGCTAGCTGAAGAACCTCCCGCAAAAACAGCACAATGTCGAATGTGCAAATGCTAAACAAAGAATGGGTCAAGGGAGATCGATTTAGACACTTTTTTAATCTCATCAATATGTTGAAAATCAATTAAAAAATCACACACACACACACACACAAGACTAAAAACCTGAAAATAATTTAATCAAATAGTTTTAATACATCAGATTTTTTAAAACGGGCTAAACTGTATGAAATAATTTCTCTTAGCCCCATGCAGATTGCTAACCCCACACAGTTAGCTGAATTTTTAATAGCTATGACAATACTTGTAAGATTTCTAACGAAAAACCTGGTTGCATGCAACAGATAATTGGAACATGAATTGTTCGCCTTGCAAATGTTATGAACTGTCGCGTGGGTTTTCCCGACGACAGCGAATCTCTACGCTCTTTACCTGTTACATGCACCTCACGTTTTTTGTTTAAATCTTACAAATGTTGTCATAGCCATGTAATAGCAATTGCTAAATGTTTAAAAGAGGAACACGTTAGATAAAAATAGAAGCGACGGACTGCAGCAGAGATGCTGTTAGATGAGGGAGGTAACTATCACTTCTGTTTTTAAAGTCG
This sequence comes from Schistocerca piceifrons, assembly GCF_021461385.2. Lineage (NCBI taxonomy): Eukaryota > Metazoa > Arthropoda > Insecta > Orthoptera > Acrididae > Schistocerca > Schistocerca piceifrons. Next base: position 314,787,071 of record NC_060141.1, on the reverse strand, counting down.
ACAGAAAGAGAGGAGTCCGTGGTGTGTCCTGATGAAGAAAGGACACGAAGATTTTTGTCACTCTTACTGTTGTAATGGTTTTCGGAATAAGATTTACTTTGGGTTAATATAAAAGTAAAGTGAAACACAATGCATGTCTATTTATTTGTCAAACAGTTCATCTCACAGCATGAAAACAGCAGTTTCTTTCATTAGGTGACATGGTCAACAAATAACAACTTCTACGGCGGCTGTTTTCGAGACTATTATCGCAGCAGAAAGAAGAGTGAAGTTTCCCACTGACAAGAAAATACAATTAGGCACATTTACTATTAAATTTCCTAGAAAGCGTATTTCAGATTTGTTTGATGGTGTCTGTTCTGCACCCGGCTGTAAAAGCATTTCATTAACTTTCACCTATGACTTCACAATTAAGTCGTAAGCATTTCCAATTCAAAAACTCTAATTCATTATCCAGCCAGCACGCAGTAAATAGTAGAATTGAATCCAGCTATTAAGAAATCACAAGCACAAATTTTCATGACTGTATCCTTGAGGTTCCCCCCCATGAACCATGGACCTTGCCGTTGGTGGGGAGGCTTGCGTGCCTCAGCGATACAGATAGCCGTACCGTAGGTGCAACCACAACGGAGGGGTATCTGTTGAGAGGCCAGACAAACATGTGGTTCCTGAAGAGGGGCAGCAGCCTTTTCAGTAGTTGCAAGGGCAACAGTCTGGATGATTGACTGATCTGGCCTTGTAACAATAACCAAAACGGCCTTGCTGTGCTGGTTCTGCGAACGGCTGAAAGCAAGGGGAAACTACAGCCGTAATTTTTCCCGAGGGCATGCAGCTTTACTGTATGATTACATGATGATGGCGTCCTCTTGGGTAAAATATTCCGGAGGTAAAATAGTCCCCCATTCGGATCTCCGGGCGGGGACTACTCAAGAGGATGTCGTTATCAGGAGAAAGAAAACTGGCGTTCTACGGATCGGAGCGTGGAATGTCAGATCCCTTAATCGGGCAGGTAGGTTAGAAAATTTAAAAAGGGAAATGGATAGGTTGAAGTTAGATATAGTGGGAATTAGTGAAGTTCGGTGGCAAGAGGAACAAGACTTCTGGTCAGGTGACTACAGGGTTATAAACACAAAATCAAATAGGGGTAATGCAGGAGTACGTTTAATAATGAATAGGAAAATAGGAATGCGGGTAAGCTACTACAAACAGCATAGTGAACGCATTATTGTGGCCAAGATAGATACGAAGCCCACGCCTGCTTCAGTAGTACAAGTTTATATGCCAACTAGCTCAGCAGATGACGAAGAAATTGAAGAAATGTATGATGAAATAAAAGAAATTATTCAGATTGTGAAGGGAGACGAAAATTTAATAGTCATGGGTGACTGGAATTCGAGTGTAGGAAAAGGGAGAGAAGGAAACATAGTAGGTGAATATGGATTGGGGGACAGAAATGAAAGAGGAAGCCGCCTGGTCGAATTTTGCACAGAGCACAACATAATCATAACTAACACTTGGTTTAAGAATCATGAAAGAAGGTTGTATACATGGAAGAACCCTGGAGATACTAAAAGGTATCAGATAGATTATATAATGGTAAGACAGAGATTTAGGAACCAGGTTTTAAATTGTAAGACATTTCCAGGGGCAGATGTGGACTCTGACCACAATCTATTGGTTATGACCTGTAGATTAAAACTGAAGAAACTGCAAAAAGGTGGGAATTTAAGGAGATGGGACCTGGATAAACTAAAAGAACCAGAGGTTGTACAGAGATTCAGGGAGAGCATAAGGGAGCAATTGACAGGAATGGGGGACATAAATACAGTAGAAGAAGAATGGGTAGCTTTGAGGGATGAAGTAGTGAAGGCAGCAGAGGATCAAGTAGGTAAAAAGACGAGGGCTAGTAGAAATCCTTGGGTAACAGAAGAAAAATTGAATTTAATTGATGAAAGGAGAAAATATAAAAATGCAGTAAGTGAAACAGGCAAAAAGGAATACAAACGTCTCAAAAATGAGATCGACAGGAAGTGCAAAATTGCTAAGCAGGGATGGCTAGAGGACAAATGTAAGGATGTAGAGGCCTATCTCACTAGGGGTAAGATAGATACCGCCTACAGGAAAATTAAAGAGACCTTTGGAGATAAGAGAACGACTTGTATCAATATCAAGAGCTCAGATGGAAACCCAGTTCTAAGCAAAGAAGGGAAAGCAGAAAGGTGGAAGGAGTATATAGAGGGTTTATACAAGGGCGATGTACTTGAGGACAATATTATGGAAATGGAAGAAGATGTAGATGAAGATGAAATGGGAGATATGATACTGCGTGAAGAGTTTGACAGAGCACTGAAAGACCTGAGTCGAAACAAGGCCCCCGGAGTAGACAATATTCCATTGGAACTACTGACGGCCGTGGGAGAGCCAGTCCTGACAAAACTCTACCATCTGGTGAGCAAGATGTATGAAACAGGCGAAATACCCTCAGACTTCAAGAAGAATATAATAATTCCAATCCCAAAGAAAGCAGGTGTTGACAGATGTGAAAATTACCGAACTATCAGCTTAATAAGTCACAGCTGCAAAATATTAACACGAATTCTTTACAGACGAATGGAAAAACTAGTAGAAGCCAACCTCGGGGAAGATCAGTTTGGATTCCGTAGAAACACTGGAACGCGTGAGGCAATACTGACCTTACGACTTATCTTAGAAGAAAGATTAAGGAAAGGCAAACCTACGTTTCTAGCATTTGTAGACTTAGAGAAAGCTTTTGACAATGTTGACTGGAATACTCTCTTTCAAATTCTAAAGGTGGCAGGGGTAAAATACAGGGAGCGAAAGGCTATTTACAATTTGTACAGAAACCAGATGGCAGTTATAAGAGTCGAGGGACATGAAAGGGAAGCAGTGGTTGGGAAGGGAGTAAGACAGGGTTGTAGCCTCTCCCCGATGTTGTTCAATCTGTATATTGAGCAAGCAGTAAAGGAAACAAAAGAAAAATTCGGAGTAGGTATTAAAATTCATGGAGAAGAAATAAAAACTTTGAGGTTCGCCGATGACATTGTAATTCTGTCAGAGACAGCAAAGGACTTGGAAGAGCAGTTGAATGGAATGGCCAGTGTCTTGAAAGGAGGATATAAGATGAACATCAACAAAAGCAAAACAAGGATAATGGAATGTAGTCTAATTAAGTCAGGTGATGCTGAAGGAATTAGATTAGGATGTGAGGCACTTAAAGTAGTTAAGGAGTTTTGCTATTTGGGGAGCAAAATAACTGATGATGGTCGAAGTAGAGAGGATATAAAATGTAGGCTGGCAATGGCAAGGAAAGCGTTTCTGAAGAAGAGAAATTTGTTAACATCCAGTATTGATTTAAGTGTCAGGAAGTCATTTCTGAAAGTATTTGTATGGAGTGTAACCATGTATGGAAGTGAAACATGGACGATAAATAGTTTGGACAAGAAGAGAATAGAAGCTTTCGAAATGTGGTGCTACAGAAGAATGCTGAAGATTAGATGGGTAGATCACATAACTAATGAGGAAGTATTGAATAGGATTGGGGAGAAGAGAAGTTTGTGGCACAACTTGACCAGAAGAAGGGATCGGTTGGTAGGACATGTTCTGAGGCATCAAGGGATCACCAATTTAGTATTGGAGGGCAGCATGGAGGGTAAAAATCGTAGAGGGAGACCAAGAGATGAATACACTAAGCAGATTCAGAAGGATGTAGATTGCAGTAGGTACTGGGAGATGAAAAAGCTTGCACAGGATAGAGTAGCATGGATAGAGCTGCATCAAACCAGTCTCAGGACTGAAGACCACAACAACAACAACAACAACAACGTCCTTGAGGTTAACAATCTGCATGGGACCAGAAGCTATTATTTAACACATTTTAATCTCTTTCAAAAACGTGGTATATTTTTAAAATTTGTCTCATTATTCTGCTGTGTACTAAATTTCTTGGAAAAAATGTAAGGGGATAGTCAGCAGAGTTAATGTGTTATTGCAGAACTTCATCTGTTGCCGTTTGTCATTACAGTGGCTAAAGGTGTCCAAGGAACAAAGTCCGCTAAAAGTCTTGCACTGACTAAACTTTCTCTTTCTGTACTGAAAGCCTGTTACAGTTTCGGCGATCGAACGATGCTGCTTTTACCATAAACGTTGGTGCCAGCGAGTGCAACTAAGACAGATTCTTTTAGTTCCTCTACTGATAGGCGTCCACTGTAAATAATTACTTTCCGCCGGCCGCTGTGACCGAGCGCTTCTAGGCCCTTCAGTCTGGAACCGCGCTGCTGTAACGATCGCAGGTTCGAATCCTGCCTCGCGCATGGATGTTTGTGATATCCTTAGGTTAGTTAGGTTCAAGTAGTTCTAAGTCTAGGGGACTGATGATCTCAGGTGTTAAGTCCCATAGTGCTTAGAGCCATTTGAACCATTTGAATTACTTTCCTAAGAAACTCGGTAAATCTTGGTACAGGTTTTCTGGTGCTGTGACCAAAATGGAGGTAAATGGATAACTATTCGTGGAGTAAAACCTTTGTCTACACCAACTTTCCCCATATTCTGCTAGAACATTGTCTACACCAACTTTCCCCATCTTCTGCTGTCCGCAGCTCGTGGTCGTGCGGTAGCGTTCTCGCTTCCCGCGCCCGGGTTCCCGGGTTCGATTCCCGGCGGGGTCAGCGATTTTCTCTGCCTCGTGATGACTGGGTGTTGTGTGAAGTCCTTAGGTTAGTTAGGTTTAAGTAGTTCTAAGTTCTAGGGACTGATGACCATAGATGTTAAGTCCCATAGTGCTCAGAGCCATTTGAACCATTTGAACCATCTTCTGCTAGAACATTGTCTACACCAACTTTCCCCATCTTCTGCTAGAACATTGTCTACACCAACTTTCCCCATCTTCTGCTAGAGCATTGCTGTGCTGTACTGGATCTTCAATAGATCGGAATCGAATGACGGAGAACATCAACAAAGTTCAAAGAACGAAAATTCCTTTCGTATTATCCCGAACTAGGGGAAAGTGTATCACGGATGTGATACGCGAGTTGGGATAACAGTCGTAATAGGAAAGGCGTTTTACGTTGCGGTGAGATCTTTTCACGAAATTTCAGTCTTCAAATTTCTCATTCACATGCATAAAAAAATTTTTCTTCACGTTCACCTACAGAGAAGGAAGTGATCATCTTAATAGAATAAGACAAATCAAGGTTCGCAAGAAGAGGTTTAAATGTTCGTTTTTCCTGCAAGGTGTCCAAGATGGGAACAGTTGTAACCTCCCCACAAAAATATTAAAATGAATGAACCAGGAACCAAGTGTAACCTCCCCATGATAAATATTAAAATGAACCAAGTGTAACGTCCCACGGAAATAAGAATTAAATGAATTTTAAATATTGTAACCTCTGAACAAAATTGGTTCCCATTCATAATGTCTGTGCATAAATGCATTCACATTTAACGTACGCACATAGTTCTTTTCTCATTTAATTTTAAGTTCGAAACAGAAAAATTCCCAAGCACCAAAATAATAATAAAATTCAGTAACCTGGTATATTTTATGACGACAGCAGCGCTGCGCCACGGCCCTGTACTCTGAATAAAAAAGCAAAAATTCTTACCTCAATAAAAACTGCAAATATATCTGCTCTTACATAAAAATTTTCGGCGCAGCTCCGTGCAATGCTGGCCTATGCTTTGTGATTCGTGAAAGGAATAATTATTCATTGGAAAAAATCTTTAAATTGAAATGAATGCCTTTTTTTTAAAAAAAATTACTTTATATTATAAAAATTATTATTGGGGCATATTTTTTGAAAGAAATTAAATGACAATTAATATACATTACTAGATATGCGCAAGGCTGCTTCTTTACCTTCTACAACAATACTCATCCTCCAGAGTCCTGACCAGAGTCCCGAGCAGAGCAGACAGCCGACACGCGCCGACTACCGCCGACTCACACAGACTACAGAAGACTACTGTCGACTCGCGAAGACAAGCGCAGACTCGCGACAAGCAACAACTAACGACATACTGCTCTCTGGTCAGAGACTCTCCTAAGTACCTCACCTCTTACATAACCCTCCACTGGGGGGGCAAAACTTTGGCAGCGATGGTGAGTCAATTGGACTTGACATGAGCAACAAATTTTTCCTAATTAACTAGGTTTCCAACCACAGAATATATACATATATATAAGTGCAGAACATAAAATAAAATATAGTGCACATGCACTGAGTACAACTGAGTACAGAATATATCAAGCAAAGACAAAATGTGTACACAATGAGTACAAAACATATTAACAAATGGCAAAGGTGCACACGCACTATTGTATGGAACATATCAAGCAATGACAAAATGTATACGCAATGAGTACAAAACATATTAACAAATGACAAAAAGTGCACACACACTGTAGTACAGAACATATCAGGAAATCACAAAATGTATAGGCAATGAGTACAAATCATATTAACAAATGACATAAAGTGCACACGCACTGTAGAAGTCTTAAACAATTTTACAACAAATAAACATATCAAGGAGTGAAATAAAGTGCACACGCACTGTAGAAGTCTTTAGCGTTTTTACATAACATATCATGGAGTGAAGTAAAGTGCACACATACTGTATAAGTCTTAAGCATTTTTACATAACATATCATGGAGTGAAATAAAGTGCACACGCACTGTAGAAGTCTTTAGCCTATTTAGAACAACTGATCTTGTTAACAAATGAAATGAAGTGCACACGCACTGTATTAGTCTTTATCATTTTACAAGAATTTAAACGCACTGTATAAGTATTTACCATTTTACAAGAACTAGGAAAGGAATGGGAAGGATTGCGTCATGGCTGTAGCACATTAGGTTGCACGCAGCTGTACTGAAAGTCCATATCTTTCTACAGAAGCACAACACCAAGTGAGACAATCTGATGTTCTTTTCCCTGAAGTATTAATCAGTGTAGCCAAGACACTGAAATGTCGTATTAATATTCCATGTTATCATTTTGGTAGTACATTAGGTACACCAAACAGTGGGACCATAATGATATCTTCATCGCTTAAGGTGGTGGACAGCATGTCGTGTCAACACCACGTTCTTGTAAGGTACTGCAACGTAGAATTAGTGCAAAAACCAAATATAGTGCTCCATGAGCATGAGGATAGACAGGACAAACGGATATTGCAGTAATTTCTGGTAATTAGTTCAGAAGGTGAAGGACATTAAATCTTATGCCAGTCATCATTGATAATTACACTAGTCTATTAATTGATTTTTAAGTAATTCGTGGCACTCATCGCCCAGTTACTGAACATTTCTGTACCATGTATGAAGTATTACAGAATAATGTTCATAAGTTATCTGTTAACAGAGAACATTGGCACTCATTGGCCAGATACAAATCATCAGAGGTCATCATTCAAAACAGGAGCTAATTCATATATATAGCATGAAAGTGACAGAATATAAATTTAAAGTATAAGAAACAGTGGCATTCGTTGGTCAGCAAGTATTGATTATTACAAAACATTTTTCATCCTTCAAGTGACATATGACATATTTAAAAATAATTATGGGCACTCATTGGCCAGTTACTAAACATGTAGCAAGTATTGAATATTACAAAACACTATTCATAACTCATCTGATTGCAGTAATTATTGGCACTCATTGGCCAGTTACAAAGTATTCATATAGTTTTACAAAACATTATTCAGTATTATTCAGAAGTCATCATTCAAAACAAGAGTTAATTATTGGAATAGCAATAATGCATAAGTCATCATTCAGTATTACTCAGAACTCATCATTCAAGTGACATAGGACATATTTAAAATGTAACACACTGTAACTATTACTCAAGGTCTGTAGTCGACTAATACATAGACATAATGGATTCAATACAACAGAGAAATTTGTATTATATTTAGAACTAGAAATATATCTTAAACTGGTAGCATTATTCGGTCATAGTTGGGACTGGTACTATTTTTCCTTTCATTTTGACTTATTGCTGGAAATAAGGATTAATAACGTCATTCGTCATGAGTCAGCTGTAGCAAGGTTATGAAACAAGTAGAGTATATGTGATCACATTCATGAATGATACACACAAATGGGTAAAAAAAATGCAAGTATTAGAACAGGTTTAATGACTAACTGCTTATAGCACATTAATTTCATGAATAGCTTCTCCTGGAAAAAATACAAAATGGATTATTAAACTGAAAGAAGAAACGCATATTATGCTGAAAAGTAGTGAACTTCGAATTAACAGGTAATGAAATGTATAAAAATATATATATATGTTCTCTAGCTGTCCTTTCCAAAACCTTCAGTCATCATACCATGCGACATAAGACATACTGTCAAAGCGAACTGCAACAAATACCTAAATAACTACATAGCATTTCTTAACTAACAGTAAATATATAAACCTCATCATTATTTTCGTCTGCAAAGAAAAACTTCATTATCATTACTATCATCACCTGCAAAGAAAAACTTCATTATCCATATCACCATAATTCCATTATTATCATCACCTATAAAGAAAAACTTCATTATCCGTATTAGCATATTCTGCATCATTATTCATCACCATTCATTATCATCTACAAAAAAAGTCACTTCATTATTCATTATACAACTATTCATAGTATAGAATTCCTTATTTCTAGCATATTTCATCACTAAAACTAAGATGTGTAGTTCTGTCTGATAGTCTGTATCAATCGCCTCGTATTCTGAAAAAAAAAAATTAGTTAAGACTGCTGTCATACGATGTGTATAGTATATTCTTGTTAATGCTTGTTAATTCTGATCCATTTACTCTTCGTGACGAGGTATTGCATCTTCTTTCGGTCATTCCGAAGGTGAAATTCCCATTTCTGTTTAATGTATTTCTTTTAGACGTTATTTCTTTCTGAAAATAAGGAACAATGATTAATGTCTTGCATTTAAATCATATACCCATTAAATAAAAGCTGGTTTCTAGTGATATAACTGAGCATACAGCGTAGCATGACAGAAAACGTAATATGTCAAAAAACATAGACAGTGTTCAGATGCAAAAATGTACATAGAATATCACAATGTAGCAGAAAAAAAAACCATGTAAAAATAGTCACGATGTTGAGATATCATAAGGCAAAATGTCAAAGTCAAATGGTGTTTGTTATATCTTAAAGATTACATAGTGCATACAAACAAAACAGGAAAACAATCATACATACATGAAAAATGGTAAATGTGCACGGTCTGATGTGTAACGACAAGAGGAGCGACCTGCTAACCTTACCTTGCCGGGCACTTGCCAAGAAAAAATACGATAATCATCAGTAAGTGTTCATGTGAATATAATTGCATAAGTGGTCATAAAAAATCAGGAAATGGCATTACAGTGTGATAAATCATAAAGTATGTTCATTCAATAAAGGTTTTGATGTTCGAGACGTGGTGGTTCGCTTTGGTTTTTCTGGTTCTCAGAGTTTCGACGTGTACTACATTGGGGTGGGGAATGCTGCGAATTCGATATGGATCTGCATATAGAAGCTCAAATTTACTACATCTACTTTTTCCTCTATTAGATAAATAAATGTGTGCGTACTAATATCTTCTGTCCAATGTCAAAGTCACGGCGTGTACAAACCTGTTTTTGCTGTCTTCTCCGGCACTCTGCGGCACGTTTGATGTTGTTCAGCGCAATGTCAATTATTTCATGGTGTCGTAGTCGACGAGATGTAGGAAAGGTTACTAATTCTTTAATTTTGTTAGGTGGTTCAACATTTTTCAGTATAACAGACTGAGATAGCATAGTAGATTCATTTGGTGTGGAATTAATTACATCCTGGAATGAGAGTAGATGTTTTTTATGGCAGTATATTCTGCACAGTTTACCAATTTCTTTCATTAATCGTTCACAAGGGTTCGAAGAAGCATGGTACCTGGATATATAGATCGGAGAAATGTTTCTAGCTCGTAACATACGTCTCCATATAGCAGATCGAAACTGTGATCCATTGTCGGAAATTACTTTCAATACATGTCCTACATGAAATAGAAAATGTTTTACAAATGCTTTCGAAACAGTTTTAGCAGTAGCTTTGCGTAACGGAGTGAAGGTAACAAATTTTGAAGTGAGTTCAACAGCGACAAAGATGTAGCAAACACCTCTATTAGTTCTGGGAATCGGACCAAAAATGTCTACAGCGGCCATGTGTCTCAATTTAACAGGTACAATGGGATGTAATGGAGGGATATGTGAAGTCGTATATAACTTAGCTTTCTGGCAGATTTTACATGACGCTAAAACTCGTCGAATACGTTTCTCCATGTTGATAAAATAACAGTTCTGTCTCAGTATAAGAAAACATTTTCTGGCTCCGTAATGTGCTTAACTTAAATGAGTATACCAGATTAATTTGTTAACAAGTTCGTCAGGAATGCATAATAACCAATTGTTGCTGTCAGGGTGAGAGCGGCGAAACAGAATATTATTGTGTACAGTGTAATGGTTTCTAATGGTAACATTATTCCTATCTTGCCAAAGGTGTTTAATTTCTTACGGAATGGGATAACGTTTGGCCTTAAATGTGTCATGCCATGCTGTTTAACTTGAAATTCATACATAAAACCGGACATAGTACCAGGAACGTTGTCAAAAACTGGAGCTTGCTGTAAAAGAATTTTGCGTAGTTGTGTGCGTTCGTCGTCTGTATTTGCACTGCTCTGTTTAACTTTATCAGAAATCATCTGTATAACGTCATAGTCGGCTTCGTCTGGAGTATTATAGTTGTGTACGTACGTATCTGTGAACAATGTGGAATGACAGTCTATGTTACGTGATGCGGAAATAACCTCTGTACGATTAATTGTTTGTTCTTCTGCAGATAAAGAGTGCTGAAATTCTAAAGCCAGTTGTACATTTTCATCCTTTAACATTAAATAGGAGTTTTGAAAGTCAATAATTGCGTCGTGTTGTACCAGAAAATTCGTACCTAAAATAATGTCTGTCGTCAATAAGGGAACAAGCCAAAAATTTGAGTGAAATGTATGACCTGCAATACAAAATGATAAATATGACTGTAATTTTACATCTACTCCTTTACTAGATACTGCTCCTTTTACTTTAGTTTTGCCTAATGGTAACGTAGGATAGGTATTCTCTTTGTTACATTCGTTGAAAGTTTTTTCATTTATAACTGACATAGGTGATCCAGAATCGATTACTGCTGAAAATTTGGATGATCCAATTTTTACTTCAATTACAGGGTGTGAAACTGTTTTTTGAATAACTGGTCTTTCCTGCAAAAGAGTGTCTCGGATGTCGTCAAAAGTAATAACATTTTCGTGAACAAGATTCTGTGTATCTGAAGTATTGCTTACGTTGCTAGAAGATGCAACCTGTACTGTATCTAGTCAAATTCTATCTGATGTGCTATTATTTTCGGGAGGATGCTGTGGCATTTCAACTATTTGAACTGTTCTGTTATTTCTTCCTGACGTATTACGTTCGGGATGATACCTACTGTCTGGTTCATTCATGATAATATGTTGTTGCGGATGATTTTGCTGTTGGTAAGACCGACTGTTATTAAACGTACGCTGAAAATTGTGCTCATTACTTTTACGTCTTTCATGATAGTCATTTCTATACGGCGCATTGCGATAGTAATTGAAATAGTGTGTTTTCTGTACCTACTGATTCCCTTGTTGCTGTGCGTCACTATTTGTTGGGGCCGACGCTATACGCGTACGCGGCGAAACATTAAAGCTTTGTTGACCATGTACATTACATTGTTGGTTAGGTATGCTAACCGGCTGGCTTTCATGCTGTTGTGGTGAAAAAGTCTATTGTTACCAAAATGTGGTTCCTGTTGCTGATAATTTTACACATACTGATGATTAAATTTTTGTCTGTTATTAAAGTTCTCGTGGTTGTCATTTCTGGAGCGTCAATGAAAAATGTCACTTTCGGTAAAAGTTGTCTTATCGGGTTTTCTTTACACATTCTTACTCATAGATAAATCGATAGTTGAAGAGCTGTTTTGATAGATATAAAGGATAGTAGAAGAGGAGGCAGCAGTGCAGAAAACTAAAGTTGAAACAGCACTACTACGGCTCGGGGCCCTGTGCATGCTACGGCACATATTCATTAAAGCGTAATGAATCCCCTGAGGTCAATTACGCGCTGCAAATAAATTTTAGTTTCTGCGTTACAGGCAATGCCGGTGAAGATTCGAAAGCAAATTGCTGTATCCATGCTAATTCTAGTTTCTGCATTACACGAAATGCTGGTAAAAATTCAAGGGCAAATTGTCGTATCCAGTTCAAAGCTAGTTTCTGCATTACAGGTAAAGGCGGTGAAAGTTCAAAAATAAATTGTCGTATCCAGTTCGAAGTGTGTACCTGTGCCCTGTCATTTTTAAATACCTTAGATCTTTTTACGGATAGAAATTGCTCCTAATCAACGTTATCGTCTCTGAATGTGTGAACAGGTTCAGGATTGCATAAAAATCTGTTTGTCTGTGTCACTTCGGATTCTAAGTCACGTAGTCTCTGTAAATTACCTAAGTTACACTGGCTGTGTGAGTGTGACAAATGTTCGGAATGTGCCTTATGCTGTGACGTGTTATTGACTGAAACATTTTTCATCTGTGTCACTTCTAGCTGTAAAGTTGACAATTTTCTACGTAATGTATTATTGGACGAATCTATCTCACTGACCGTCTGCTGTAAATTTTGGAATTCAGGTGTTTGATTAAACGAAATCGGTGAAGTATCGTCTGATTTGCTGTCATTATTACTTTCAATAACGTCAATACGACTGGCCAATTCATCATATTTTTCAGTCAGTATTTTTACCTGATCATCGTTTTTAGTGTCACAAGCATTAATCTGTTTTTGTATTTTACGTGTGGTTTCGCCCAATTTTCTAACGTCTGCTTTGATGACATCGGGATCCTGAATTAGTTCTAATTGTTCAAGTCTGTCGGTCACCGTCTGAAAGTCTACTGTGTGTGTGTCTGTTTTTGTTTTAAGATCGGAAATTTCATCACGCAATTCGGTGTTCAACTGTTTGGTAGTATTAATTTCGTCTGCTACTGTAGCAATATTGTTGTCTACGTATGTTTTTGCTTTCGTAAACAATTTACGTTTATCTTCCTGTCTCTGAGCAGTAATTGTTTCCATGACTTGTCGTTTTACTTTATTTTGTTCCTGTATGAATTTACGGTAACGTGTTTCACGATTTTGTTGGTGATGATTAAAACGTTCGTCAATTTGACTGTTCTGTTGTCAAATTTCGCGTCTACTTTTGCATCCAGTGTGCGCGAAAGTTCTGCTGTCATTAATTTAAACTCGTCGCGTAACTGTGTTTCGTTTTCAGAGCATTGTTTAACGACTGCACTAATTTCGTCTCTAAGTGATTCTGTTGTAGCTGTTTGCATATTCCTTAGTTCTTGAGCAACAGATTTAATTTCTTCACCACTTTTCCTAGAACAAGCCTTAATTTCCTCACGTAATTGTTCCTTAGTATCATGACATTGCGCGGCAACGGCTGTAATCTGTTCACTAAGCTGTCTGGAATTGTTGTCTAGTTTTTCATTAATTTCGTTAATAAGTTGTTTGTGATTGTAGTCTTGTCTTTCATTCTGTTGTTTGGAATTTTCATTCTGTTGTAGCAATATTGCCATAATTTGATCCAAGCCAATATTACCTACTCTATTCTCTGTGCTGTTTGATGACGTACGTGCAATTATCACGTTTTGTGTAACCATTTGGTCATTCTGTGATTCTTGAAAAGATTTGCCAATCGGATGTGCAGTGTTAGATACCACCTCGGAATCAAATAAATCTGTCATATTTTGAGTACACTGTTCATTTTCGTTAGAAAAATTTATCTGATCACAATTCAAATTTTGCAAATCGAGTGTGTTAAACTGGGCAGCGTTCATTGTAAGAGAACGTCCCGCGTCATCAATTGTCGTTAAATTAACAGAGGACACAATTGAATTTGTTTGTTCATTGTTAGCATTAAAATCATAACTAGTAGTCGGTACGCACTGATTGTCTACAATTAGGGGATTATCATCATTACACTGAGTGTCACATGTATTATCGGTCAAACTATTCGAGTCGGCTATTTCAAACATTACACATCGCAACGTACTGTTAACAGTTTTTCGCGGCATTTTTACACAAATCAAAATTAAGCACAAAAATGAAACAAAGACAATGCAAAAATGCAACAAACACAATTACAATAAAGAGTAACAAATTGCCGATGATCTGTGAAAGCAAGAGTGACAAATCAGTAAATGCGTTGCGCCAGATGCAAACTACGTTTAAGTAAATAAGAGCACATATGTGACTACTTCTCAGAAGATCACAAAGAAATACGATCCTGGCCGGATGTCGCCAAGTGTAACCTCCCCACAAAAATATTAGAATGAATGAACCAGGAACGAAGTGTAACCTCCCCACAATAAATATTAAAATGAACCAAGTGTAACGTCCCACGGAAATAAGAATTAAATGAATTTTAAATATTGTAACCTCTGAACAAAATTGGTTCCCATTCATAATCTCTGTGCAGAAATGCATTCACATTTAATGTACCCACATAATTCTTTTCTCATTTAATTTTAAGTTCGAAACAGAAAAATTCCTAAACACCAAAATAATAATAAAACCTGGTAAATTTTATGACGACAGCAGCGCTGCGCCACGGCCCTGTACTCTGAATAAAAAAGCAAAAATTCTTACCTCAATAAAAACTGCAAATACACTCCAGGAAATTGAAATAAGAACACCGTGAATTCATTGTCCCAGGAAGGGGAAACTTTATTGACACATTCCTGGGGTCAGATACATCACATGATCACACTGACAGAACCACAGGCACATAGACACAGGCAACAGAGCATGCACAATGTCGGCACTAGTACAGTGTATATCCACCTTTCGCAGCAATGCAGGCTGCTATTCTCCCATGGAGACGATCGTAGAGATGCTGGATGTAGTCCTGTGGAACGGCTTGCCATGCCATTTCCACCTGGCGCCTCAGTTGGACCAGCGTTCGTGCTGGACGTGCAGACCGCGTGAGACGACGCTTCATCCAGTCCCAAACATGCTCAATGGAGGACAGATCCGGAGATCTTGCTGGCCAGGGTAGTTGACTTACACCCTCTAGAGCACGTTGGGTGGCACGGGATACATGCGGACGTGCATTATCCTGTTGGAACAGCAAGTTCCCTTGCCGGTCTAGGAATGGTAGAACGATGGGTTCGATGACGGTTTGGATGTACCGTGCACTATTCAGTGTCCCCTCGACGATCACCAGTGGTGTACGGCCAGTGTAGGAGATCGCTCCCCACACCATGATGCCGGGTGTTGGCCCTGTGTGCCTCGGTCGTATGCAGTCCTGATTGTGGCGCTCACCTGCACGGCGCCAAACACGCATACGACCATCATTGGCACCAAGGCAGAAGCGACTCTCATCGCTGAAGACGACACGTCTCCATTCGTCCCTCCATTCACGCCTGTCGCGACACCACTGGAGGCGGGCTGCACGATGTTGGGGCGTGAGCGAAAGACGGCCTAACGGTGTGCGGGACCGTAGCCCAGCTTCATGGAAACGGTTGCGAATGGTCCTCGCCGATACCCCAGGAGCAACAGTGTCCCTAATTTGCTGGGAAGTGGCGGTGCGGTCCCCTACGGCACTGCGTAGGATCCTACGGTCTTGGCGTGCATCCGTGCGTGCTGCGGTCCGGTCCCAGGTCGACGGGCACGTGCACCTTCCGCCGACCACTGGCGACAACATCGATGTACTGTGGAGACCTCACGCCCCACGTGTTGAGCAATTCGGCGGTACGTCCACCCGGCCTCCCGCATGCCCACTATACGTCCTCGCTCAAAGTCCGTCAACTGCACATACGGTTCACGTCCACGCTGTCGCGGCATGCTACCAGTGTTAAAGACTGCGATGGAGCTCCGTATGCCACGGTAAACTGGCTGACACTGACGGCGGCGGTGCACAAATGCTGCGCAGCTGGCGCCATTCGACGGCTAACACCGCGGTTCCTGGTGTGTCCGCTGTGCCGTGCGTGTGATCATTGCTTGTACAGCCCTCTCGCAGTGTCCGGAGCAAGTATGGTGGGTCTGACACACCGGTGTCAATGTGTTCTTTTTTCCATTTCCGGGAGTGTATATCTGCTCTTACATAAAAATTTTCGGCACAGCTCCGTGCAATGCTGGCCTTTGCTTTGTGATTCGTGAAAGAAATAATTATTCATTGAAAAAATCTTTAAATTGAAATGAATGCCTTTTTTTAAAAAAAATTACTTTATATTATAAAAATTATTATTGGGGCATATTTTTTTGAAAGAAATTAAATGACAATTAATATACATTACTAGATATGCGCAAGGCTGCTTCTTTACCTTCTACAACAATACTCATCCTCCAGAGTCCTGACCAGAGTCCCGAGCAGAGCAGACAGCCGACACGCGCCGACTACCGCCGACTCACGCAGACTACAGAAGACTACTGTCGACTCGCGAAGACAAGCGCAGACTCGCGACAAGCAACAACTAACGACATACTGCTCTCTGGTCAGAGACTCTCCTAAGTACCTCACCTCTTACACAGTGTGTGTGTGTGAATTCCTAAGGGACCAAACAGCTGAGGTCATCGGTCCCTAGACTTACACACTACTTAAACCAACTTATGCTAAGAACAACACACACACACCCATTCCCGAGGGAGGACTCGAACCTCCGGTGGGAGGGGCCGCGCAATCAGTGATATGGGTGCTCTAACCCCGTGGCCATTCTGCGCGTCCGGGAACGATGGAGAAGTAGAGCGAAACCCGTTCGACGAACCCACTGCCAGACACTTAGGTGGGAATTGCAGATGCACAGACAGGCTGGATGAAATTTCGACAAGGGTTGCTTGTATCTCACTGTTTACTTCTTCCTGCTGTCTTCTACCTATCTTAAAACTCTCGTCTTCCATTGCTAACTTTATTTACTCGTGCGAGTCTTTTTTTGCAAAACTGGTTCAAATGGTTCAAATGGCTCTGAGCGCTATGGGACTTAACATCTGAGGTCATCAGTTCCCTAGGACTTAGAACTGCTTAAACCTAACTAATCTAAGGACATCACACACATCCATGCCCGAGGCAGGATTCGAACCTGCGACCGTAGCAGTCGCGCGGTGCCGGACTGAAGCACCTAGAACAGCTCGGTCACCGCGGCCGGCGAAAAACTGATACCACACTGAGTTCGTGAAACACGAGTATCTACTGAAGTTATTATTTAAATACTGCAGTTAATGCACACTAAAAAACGTTGCAGTATAGTAAATTACTGTATTAACTGTTAAGTGTTCAGCTGGCACTGAGAAAACACGAATAATCAATTAGAGAACTAACGCAGAAAGAAAAATAGAAAGCTAAGAGTAAACAATCAGAAATGTCAGAGAGACAACTGTACTTTGCGTGGTGATACAATAAGGGGAGTTGTCATTATGTTACAAATTTGACAGATTTGAGGCCGACATGCACCACGTTAATTGTCCCACACATTAGTTGCTGGTGGATGTTTTTTGAAAAGAAAAATAAGGTGTGTGTGTGTGTGTGGGTTGAGGTTTTCGGGCGCTAAAAAATAAGGAAACAAATAAATAAAATAAATAAAAATTGCGAAATTGTAGCTGTGTGCCAGACCGAGACTAAAACTCGGGACCTTTGTCTTTAGAAGGCAAGTGCTCTACCAACTGTTCTTTTTTTTTTTTTTTTTTTTTTTTTGCCTCCAGTCCTCCCCTCTTTTAGCCCAGGCCAACTGCTTTCCTTAAATGCTTCTTAGCCCGGCTTCGAGTGCTATACTAAAAAGTATGAAGATATTTCTCTTTCGCATATCTTGTATTTCGAGTAAAGACTTCCCTTATGTAATACAAGGACTTCTTCTCCCTTACGACAAATTTCCAGTTGAAGGCAGTTGTCTTTCTTCCTGACGTAACAGTTTTCAAACATGCTACATGTCTTTTGATAACTGAACTTAAACATGCTTCGTTAGCAAATAAATTTCCAGAACTTCTGTGCGATTAACTGGCATGATAAAGCAAAATGACTATAAACCGAATATTTCTTCTTCTGTATTTGAAACTAAATCCATCTTTGGTAAGTAAAATTTGCGTTTCTGTACGCAAGGAGGATATAGTTTTCGGCGTTGAAAGTTTTTTTTGAATTCTCAACGTAAAGTGAAATAACCGAAAGGAGTGCATATACACAAATCTCTTCATCGCCCCATTACGTCATGAATGCTCAGCCTAGTCCAGCTGACTGACAATGAATTTCTAAACTAAGACAATAAGTGAATAAAATCCAGCATCTTTGCTCCATGTGTGCGTGTCAATCAGTATGTTGCCTGCCTCATGTGTTAGTTTCAGTGTAGAGGCGTAACAATCAATCTGACGGCTACATATAGTTGCACTTCTGTAGTTCAGATAATTCAAGGTTGATCGTACGGTTGAGTATTGTTTGTGAGTGAGTAAGTAAGATGGTTACTCCGTCGGAATAGTAGCTGTTAGAAAGCATGGAACCATTTCCTGTAATATTTGTGTTCCTTCATAGTTTGTTGCTGCAACGTTAACGACATTACGTAACCGTGTAAGGAGGGAGTTTTCGTGGAGATAGAGTAGTGAACAAATTGGCAGAGGAACCAAATGTAACTACTGGTTTTTACTTCCGGGTGTAGTTGATAATCCGGGTTGGTTATGTGCGTTGTACCCACTATGGTTTCGGTTGTCCTGTTTAGGACTGCAAACTTCATCCTCGTCCAGTTCCAAATTTCTCTTTGATTTCTACAGATGAAAGCTTGTACAAGGGTGTCCACCGAGTGACATTGCATGCAATACGGAGTAGGTCTTCATTTCATGTAGCTTTCCTCCTGTAGGTATCGCTTCGTTGAGACTACCGTACCGTAATGCACTTATCCTGGTTCGTAGTGTTGGATTGTGGATATTTTTCTAATTTGTGTCTAGTTGTGGCGCAGGTATTTATGTTCAATTTGGTTCCGTTTATGAGCCATAGTGAGCGCTCCGTAAAGTTTGACTTTACTGAATATGGGTTGGTGCGGATAATACGCTTGAATATAGCTCAGTTCTAAGTGCACTTTGCATACATGAATTAAATCAGGCTTTATGTGTCCCATATTTATCGGGACATCCTATGCTAGATGTGTTAAGAACGTAAACAACAATTTGATAATAGTATTTTGATTATTGTTAAATATTCCTAACGTTCTGCCTATCAACAAAGTGGTGCACTGTGACTGTACATCCTTGAGTCTTAATCCTCCGCTGTGACGATCCGCTTTCAAATCTACCAGCTCGCGCAGGCTAAAACATATTGAGCAAAGTGATTAGGTATTGGTAAGGATGGTGCTATATGACAGAGTTTCGTATACGTCAAATTTTCTGTAAGCGATCTAAATATCCTCCACCATGTTCTTTGGACGCGGCGCGTACGATTCGGGATCTGCTGTGATAAACAAAGCCCAATTGTTTTCTTACGTCCTTTTGTTGCAAACAGCTGGCCTGAATGTTATCTGTCCGCGGTCCCAACGATAAAATCTGAGATTTATTCCTATTTAGTCACGCACCAGTAGCACTGATATAATTTCGTATATCAAAATTGGGCTCTTTGTATGCGACGGTTGTTTTCGCTGAGAGTGGACATCCCTGTCTTATCGCCCGTTTTATGTGGATTAGCTTCGTTAATTGGCCATCAACTTTGCATCCAGAGTGTGTTCCGTGGATGCATTTTTGTACAATTTGCAGAAAGACATTGTTAAATTCGAATTGTTTCATCACTAGGAGCAAGAAATCGTGATGCACTCTATCAAATGCTTTGCCGAAATCAAGGAATGCTAGTGCTGTTTTGGTCTTGAGACCCACGTGAGGTACGTGACGTCTCTGTAATCTGCTAGTGTAGTTAGCATTGAACGTCCAGCCGCGCGGGGTAACCGCACGCGGTCTAAGGTACCTTGTCACGGTCCGCGCGGCTTCTCCCATCAGAGGTTCGAGTCCTCTCTTGGGCATGGGTGTGTGTGTTGTCCTTAGCAGAGTACAAAGACGTCACGTACCTCACGTGGGTCTCAAGACCAAAACAGCACTAGCATTCTTTTATGTAAGTTAGTTTATGTTAGATTAAGTGGATCGTAAGCTTAGAGACCGATGATCTCAGCGCTTTGGTCCCATAAGA
Organism: Schistocerca piceifrons; assembly: GCF_021461385.2. Lineage (NCBI taxonomy): Eukaryota > Metazoa > Arthropoda > Insecta > Orthoptera > Acrididae > Schistocerca > Schistocerca piceifrons. The sequence continues at coordinate 314,766,794 of NC_060141.1, read as the reverse complement.
CCATACCACAAATTTCCAGTTTCGATTAAGCGTCCGGTCACAGCGCTGGACTGATAATGTCCGATTATTTGCGGGAGTATAGGTTTTACCCTGGTATTCATTATGAGAGTGAAAAATTTGAAATCGGAACTCAACAGCGTGATCTGTCGACAGTTAATCGTCTGTCAACCCTGGAGGAAAACATTGGTTGGGGAGTAATTTGTTGAACATCTTTATTAAATTGTGCATCAATGATGTGCCAACAGTCAGCATAAAATTCAGTTGCCAACCGGCTTAAACCAGAGAACTTTTGTTTTGGGGCACCGGCAATTATTTCCTCCATTTCAGCCGACGTTATACTTTCAACCACTGTCGCATTGTGTGCCGGCGTGAAGATTTTTACTATGCTATGTAACATATTACATTGTGGGGTGATACTAGTTTCTGGTTCTGTAAAATGCTAAGAAATATAGTTCACTACATAGGCCTTGATAGTGACCTGGATGCTGTACAAATTATTCTATGGATCCACAAGTTTGAGCATTACCTTCTGTTCAGGTCGTTTAGTTTCACGGATGATGTGATACATGGAGATCGGTTCCTTAGAAACAATACAATCCTTTGTATATTCGAAGCTGTATTCGTTTCATCCTTGTTCAGATCTCGTAACAGTGTAAAATAATACCTTGTCTATATCGCTGCCAGTGCGATTTATCGTTTGCAAAGTTCTTTATGCTTGTTTTTGTTAGCTGCGTCCACCATACTGCGCGTGCGGTGTATCTAGATAACCGTCGGATACATTTGTGTCCATTTGCAGTTAAGGGAAAAAAATTGGCCAAAATGGCGGCATGGCGGCACTGAAGCTGTTTGACAACCATCCAAGGTAATCTGTGGTGTTTTATTTAGCACGACGACATATCACGACACTAAGTTACATTGTTCTCATGTAATGCAGGCATTTTCAATTTCATGGAGCTGAACTGATTACGTTGAATCCACCACAGCCATTGTGTCCACACCACAGGAAGTGCGAAACCTAGAGCACGTAGAAGCGTCAAAGATGTTGAGAACCTTCCAGAGGTAAGTTGTGGTGTCTTAGCCTGACGATCAACCATGTTTCGCAGTTATCACTGGGTCACTCTATGTCTTCGTTTTCAGATATTTCAAATTGATTGAATTAGAACGATTAAAACGCGCCTATTGCAAGTCACAGGAAGCATGTAACAAGATGTGTTCGAGACGTGGAAGAAATTTACCGACAGGACCAAAAATAAAATCATGTTTTAAAATTTGTGAGCAGCCAGGTCTTTCATTTAACTCGTATTCATGTCATCTAAGCTCTTGCAGATATGAACATTTTGCCTCATTACGATGACTCCACGCATAGCGTTGTACCCACTTGCAGTGCAGGGCAAAAGCTGGCCAAAGGCGCTGCGTTGTAGACAACCATCCAGAGATATGCTGAGGTGTTTCAGTACGACAACGTTCACGATGCTATATTATATCGTGCTCATGTAGTCCCTCCTTTTTCAGATACATCCATTTCACCTGATTAAGATGACACGACCACCACCACAAATGGGTACATTTCAACAGGAGTATAAACGCTAGAAGACACGTAAGTGTTAAATCTGTTTGAGAACGTTTCAAAGTTAAATTTTAGTCTTTTAGGATGACGAGCTGCAATGATTCTCATTCACCACTGTATCATTGTATACATTCCGTTTCAGATAAATAAAACTGACAGAATTACGACCATGAAGACGCCGCCTAGTACAAGTCACTGGGAGCATATAACAACGGATGTTGGAAACGTCGGCGAAGGTTATAAACGACACCATCTTCTAAGTCTTCTAAAACGTGACCCTCCATTTAACTCGTGCTCATACGATCTCCTCCGTTTGTGATACATGATGTTTGCTTCATTACGATCACTCCACCCACAGCAGTGTGTCCACTCTCAATGAAGAAAAAAGGTTGCTTAAATAATGGCGTTGAAGCTGTTTGACAACCATCCAGAGGTATGTGGTTATGTTTTAGCACGACGACATTGACGATTCTCCGTTATATTGGGCTCACGTAATCCAGTGTTTTTCAGCTATACGCAGCTTACCTGCTTACGATACAACACTGCCGCCACCAATACCACCATTGTGTCCACTCCACTGGAAGCGCAAAGCCTAGAAGACACAGAACTGTCAAAACTGTTTGTGCATGTTCCAGAGGTAATTGTGATGTTTTAGCATGACGATCAGCCGTGATTCACAGTCATCACTGGCCATTTTTTGTTTTACTTTTCAGGTATGTGAAAGTGATCCATTTACGACAATGAAAACGCCGCCTATTACAAGTCGCTGGAGACGCGGAAGAAGTTTATAAACGGAAGCTAAAAAGCCCTAATGTTATAATGCCCGCGTGCTGCCACGACTGTCATTTAACTGAAGGTCATTTGATCTCGTCATTTGCTCCCATGTATGCAATACAGTGAAGGGAAAACTTTGGCTAAATGGCGGCATTGATCCTGTTCGACAACTGGCCAGATGTAACTTGTGATAGACTAGTTCGACGACACACGACGACATACACATTCCTGTCGTGCACAGGTAATACCGTCTTTTCCAGACTGATGCTTGTTACCTGATTACGATGACGCGAATGCTTGTTACCTGATTACGATGACGCTTCCACCACCAATGTGTCCACGTCACAGGAAGCGCAAAAGGTAGAGGACATGCAGGGGCCAAAGCTGTCTGAGGACGATCCAGAGGGAAGTTTTGGTGTCTTAGGAAGACGAGCGTCCACGACACTTGGTTAATTCTTGCTCCGTTATTTCCTTCTTTGTCATGACTATTAAACTGATCCAGTTTCGACGATGAAGTCACGCTAGAACCATATAATTGAGAATGTTGGAAATGTAGACAAAATTTTGAAACGGTACGACAGGATCATCCAACTCATGAAACGTGGAATTTTCCACGTTTCTCAGTTGACTCAGGCTCATCATCTCTTTGGTTTCAGATAAATGCAGTTTGCCTATACGGTGAAAAATATGTCCATTTTGGTTTTAGTCGTGTTAGTTGGTTCTGCTTAGTTTGGTATGGCCTCATACTATTTCGCTTGAATCCCACCGTGCGTCAGAATTATGTGTTAAAAGGATTACCTCTTTTTTTTTAAGAATCTGGTTTGTATGTAATTCCACTGTGTAGAATTTTGTGGAGCAGATATGCTGTACTTCGCCCTTGTGGACTTCTTCGAAGCGTCTTCTCTGCTACAGGAAATTGCTAAAGCTTTCCAACTAATAATTTATACCAAAATATTAAATCACAACTGAACAAGTATTTTCACTTTCAACCATCAGTTTCCAAATGTTTATGGCGTAACTGCATTCACAATTCAGTCCATTAACAAGACGCTAACAGTATTACAAAAACTTTCTTACATTACAGTCAAAAAACATCATTTGTTCTTCTCCTAATGAATTCCAAAATCCCGTTTATTCAGTGCGCGTTCTGGGTCCATGGACTGCATACCAGACGCCGAGCAAGTAGTCAACATTCTCCTGGCCGCCGCTCACTACGGCCTCATCTTTCTCCTACGCCCTCTCTGTAGGAACAGATACGGTTCGCACAAAAGGTGTGTCGATATCTGCCCCCCCCCCCCCCCCACTTTACTTAAACATCGCGAACTTCTTTAGCTGACACGACGTTCTTCATACAGCGGAACAGGATTTTAACCACAACGTCCTGTCGCACTTTATCTGTATCATATATTAGACTATATCTGATTACGATTACGCTACGGTACTGGTGTTTCCAAGTCAAACGAAGGGCGTAACGGCGTTGAAGGTATTTGACACGTTGTGGTGTTTTAGAAAAACGAACTGTCACGACACTCTGTTACATTGCGCTTAGGTGTGCCGGAATTTTTAAGATATATGACAATTACCTGATTACGATGACGTTTTCGCCACCAATGCGTCCAAGTCTCAAGAAGCGCATTAATTTCAGAGCATGGAAGCGTCAAAACAATTTGAGAGTGATCCAGAGGTACCTTATGATGTCCTAGCATAACGAGCAGCCACGACGTTCTGTTAACTCTTGTTCGTTTTCTCTTTTCTTTTTGAGGCATATGAAACTGGTCCAATAAGGACGATGAAATGACTGCCTCAGTATAATCACACTGGAAGCTTATAAACTGAGGTTTTGGAGAAGTCTAAGGAGTTTCGAAAAGGCACTATAGGAATCCTCGTGTGTTGAAAAGCGGAAGTTTCCATGACCCCCTGTTGCCCAGTCCTCGTTGTCCCCTCTGGCTCAGATCAATAAAGTTTGTCTGATTACGATATAATTGACCATATCACCGCACCAATACGTCCAAGTCCATTGAAGGAAGAAAGCTAGGTAACGTGGCGACGTTGAAAATGTTGACAGCTACCAAAGGCGTGGTGTGGTGGGTTAGCACGATGACCTTTTACGACATTCACTTACATCGTGCTGACGTAATCGCGCCTTTTCAGGTATACGGAGTTTTCCTCTTTATGGTGATACCTCTGCCACCAACATGTGGAAGCAACAGGAAGCACAAAAGCTAGAGATCACGGAAGCATCAAATTTGTTTGAGAGTGATCCAAAGGTAAGGTTTGGTGTCTTAGCTTGACTAGCTGCCATGACTCTCAGTAAAGTCTTGTTCATTGTACGGATTATTTATCAGATGTATCAAGCGACCTAATTACGGTGATGAAGACGCTGCCTAGGTCACGTTTGTGTAGTTCCATATTGTGGAAATGGAAAGGGATTGCTGCTGGTAAAACGCTAGAAGAAAATAAATACCGACAGCCGTAATTTTATTAATTATATTAATTGACTCCCAGTTTCGGTGTCTAAGTGGCACCATCTTCAGGTCTCTGTATAAATCGAAAAACTCAAGCTTACAATAGAAAACGAATCTGATTGCAGCATCAGTTATTATTTGAAATAAATGAACCATCTGAATGCATCAGTAAAAAGTATAAGAAACGATGTCAAAGATATCAAAACGGTAAAGTAAAATGCATGACGTACAACACAGGTCACAGAATTGTCATGTGCTCATTAATCATATTGATAAAAACCACTTAAAATACAGTGTTAACGTAATATTGCGAAGTAAAGTATACATACTCATACTGTAGAAATCAGAAAGCCTTCAATCAACACATAAAATACTGAAAAATAAAGAGCCGAAAAATGACTGCATAGCACATGACAAGGGCATAAAGAATCCGTATAAGACATGAACATTGAATCTGATGTCGATGGCGACGGCAGTTCCGATCCGGCAACAAAGGAAACAAATCTCGCTCGTCCCGAATCAGAATCAACAACAATAAATTTCACACTTGCAGTGAATGACAAACAGTTCGCTGCACAAATAGATAATACACTAACACAGCGGAATCGGGAATTAACCACGCGAATTTTGCCTCAAGCAAACACTACTCTTGCAGAACGTAATAAAGAGTTCGTTATACAATTAAGTGGTATGTTGTCAGAGATTAATGAGAACATAAAAATAAATACTACTCTGACAGAACGAGACCAGAGTTGGCTGAGCGAATGGACGAGCAGGTAAGGAGCTAGGAAAACCGACAGATTCCGGGTTATCTAGCATCTCAACTGAAATTTCGGAGCTATAGAAAGCTACGAGAGAATGCCTAACGCGACCATTTATTTACTTTTTTTCGGAAAGGGAAGTTGGCAGAATTAAGGAAAAAGCTTATTTTCTGTTTATAATTTACTCAAAAACAGTGACTTGATGACAATGTGGTCATTATATATAATTTGAATTAATCAGCTTTAGATTGCAGTTGCAGACGCAATTGTTTTATTCTTATCGGCGGAGCAAGTCAGTTTCAAAATATCTGGTCTAGTTTTCAAGTAGTAATGGGGCTTGTCACATGGTTTGTTGATGTTACTCTTCGTAATCAAAATGGCATCCAAACTGCAACGCTTACCTGTATTCTGTCATTTGTCCATATCTTATTCATTAGACAAAAACTCTTTCGACAGGTGTATTACTTCCAGGCGAAGATGAAACATATTCAATAATTATACAAAATTTCGTACAGTTCAGTCTGTGACGTAGTTGGAAATAAGCGAAAACTCATCGAATACGTCTGTATCTTGGTCGCTGCTAAGAAATCCTTGCGTAATCAGGAAGTCTGTTAGATTTTGTATGTCTTCCCACGTAGGTACTTTTATCAAAGTTGCCTATTTAAACACTTTTAAGCCTGCATTGCACTGACACCTTTGATACAAGTGTTCTTCGCTAATATTATAGAATTCAACTGCCGCAGTTTCTACACACTGAACAACAGTGTCAGTTTCTTGTATTTTTGTTATTAGATTACGAATGGTGTGAGAAAGAAACAGTGAACTCTCTTTACATGACCAAGTTATCTCGGAGACGCTTAATTTTCTTTGTAGATTCTACAGCAGACGGCATTGTGCTTCAGTTTTTAATTCCGTTTGATGGAAAGACACTGCCTGTGCATGCAAAAAGTATAACCATAATTCAGAGGTGGAATGTTCGAAAAATGTTTTTAAAATGTTTGGTCCTTTATCGATGTTCAGGAAATACCTTTATAAAGGCTAAAATATTTTTGAAATTCTTTCGAGTGACTCAAACTGGAGTATCATAGAAACAGCAATGGTCCCCACCAAAACCAGCGGCATTCAAATTTCAGCAACCTGTGGCACCTACATAATGGTAATTCACCACCGGCTTTAATTTCGTATCATAGCAACAGGCAGGTGACCAATATAGGACCTCAACCACACTGGCCACCAACTCAGAACCTTAGTTTTGGCAACTGACACGTGACCGATACCGGACCCCCACTGAGAGTCATATCGTTAGCATTGTTAAGGTGATGGGTAAGTGTCCCTCCACAACAAAAGAAGCATCAAACTAGGTGTGACTTCACCTTGTTCCTTAATCACAGTCGCGGGACCGAAATGGGGTACCATTTCCACTGAGAAACTCTGTATAGATAAGAGCTCTGTTTTGATTCTGAGTTATGTAGGAAACCTGCACATAACTATACTAGCACCACATTTGTTTTGTCAAATAATGATGATGCAAAGTCTGATCCTTCCAGTATACACATGAAAGTTGAATATGATGTTTTTTAGGAAGAAGAGAGACTTGACATCAGTAAATTTACTGATGTGTCATGTGAGGTTTTCTCCAGTACATCCGGGGGTGATTAAGGGGAATCAGTATAACATGGAGATGATTTCCCACAAGACATATTATCATGCATTGTATTCTGTCCCGTGTGCTAGAAGGAACGCCGAAAGTGTGAAACTGAAAGGATGTTGCAATGGAATATCATAGTGACTTCCTTATCGCCTTGTAGTAGCCCATTATTAGCCCTACCGAAACATGGAAGGGGTGTGCACATGGTGCAAGATCCATTAACAAAATTATAGTACCAGTAAGGTCCTGATCCAACGTACTTGTGGAGCAAATTCGAAAGTTCTATGACCCACAATAACTGTTTGCAGTAGAGCTCCACTCCTACCGACAGTTGAGCTTAACAGAAGACTCAAGCAAATATATCACCTTTGTTTTCAGTGGGAGGTCATGCCAATTTAAAGTATTGCTCTTTGGGCTGAATGTGAACTCTGGGATCTTCGTAACTACCCTGGACACACTCCTTGGTCCGGAATCATTAGACAAGGTAACGGTATATATGTAGATCAGCTGCTCATTACAACTGCAACTTGGCAGAAACATATTAAATGGCTAGAACATGTGTTGCGGAATTTCTCGAGTAGTGAAGTCACTGCCAACTTGGAAAAGTCTAAATATGCTTAGGATAATGTTAAGTTTCTAGGGCACATCATCTCGCCAACGAGAATAGTAACAGATCCCGAAAAGATCAAAGCAATAGAAAAGTTTCCTGCTCCTTTCGAAGTTGAAAGCAGTTCTAGTACTTGCTTCTTTTTTAGGCAGTTCATTCCTAATCAAAAACTGAACAGTACTGAATTGTCAAACCTCTTCCTCTGGATCGGCAGTCTGTCTGGCCAAGGTAAGAGACAAAAATGGGTGACCTGAATTAAGAGCCGTTAGTTTTGCTAATAGAGTTATCGCATAATATGAAAGATAGTATTCTGCAAGAGAATTAGAAGGAGTTACCTCGGTTTGGTCGCTTAAAAAGTTCAATTTCTACATACATGACAAGCATATTAAAGCGTCATGAACATCAAGCGTTACGCTTCTTTCTCACATGTAAACTGCTCCACCCAAGAGCTGCTAGGTGATCACTCTTTTTACAGGAGTGTGATTATGAGATGGTTCATATCCAGGGTAAAGACATCATAATCGCAGACGCCCTGTGTAGACTCCCACAAGGATTATCGGAACATTCAGACTTGATAGAACATATTTCCGATTTTATAATACTGTTAATGAAAGATCCGTTACACCGATGGTGTTACCTGGAGGTGTGTCGAGAATTGAGAGTTTGACAAGAAGCAGATCTGCGATAGCGCAAAGTTAAACAGTTAACAGCATAAGATACTTCATACAAAATAACTCAATATTACAATATCCATGACAACGTTCTTCTCCATAGGCGAAAAGCGATTCAAAAGCATGGTGTCTATCCGTTTCTACTGTGTACTGTACATGGTACAAGCATCTGGCATGGGGGAACTTCGGAGTAGAAAAATGACAGGGGAAGATCGCACTGCATTGTTACATTCCTAATCTGCATTTTCGGATACACCAGCTGTTATGCACCTGCATTTTCTGTCAGAAAGCCAAACTCATGAACATATTCAACTAAATGCCCTTAGGTCCGATTTTGAATCCAAAAGCAACGGGACTTTTGTCTCTTGGACTGTCAGTGCCTTTACCCCAGACTCGTGAGTGTCTCAAAAACCTCGTATTGTATACAGTTTGTTCTCTAAGTATCTCAGGTTGTATATTACTAAAAATGCTACAACAGCCGCTATTATGAAAAGAATGAAGTAAGACTGCATTCCTAGGTTTGGGAAACTCCAGGTAATACTCTATGATAACGGCGTGAATTTTACATACAAGGCATGGAAGACTTTCCTACAGGACCAACAGATCAGGTAAATTTTGAGCTCGAGATTTCATCCTGATTCCAATACGACTAAAAGGGTTTTAGAGTGTCCATCCGCTCCATAAGAACGTACAATCCAGACCAACAAAATAAATGGGTCGAGTTTGTAACCCCATTCGAACAAATCATCAGCAATTTGTCATCAATAATTTGCCCCATGCTTCCACGTGCCACACACCTGCTGAGGTCATGCTGAAAGCCTAAGAGGAGGACGAGTGTGAAAACTCTCTCCCGCACATAACTTAAGATGACATATCAGGAAGAAATGATACGTCAGATCTTCATTTCTCTAACATCCTCCGCTTGATTAAAGGATATCAACCTGTGACAGGAAACTGATGAATTCAGAACTTCCAGTTTGGAGAGAAAATACTGTTAAGAGCACACCCCAACCCATCGCTTCTGTAGAAGAAAAAAAAAAGAAAGAGAAGAAGAAGAAGAAGAAGTGGCAGTTGGTACACGTTGACCCATATAAGAGAGGGAGAGTATCTCATTGTCTATCCACATTGTAATAAAATCAAAGGACTATATCATCAGGTGGAAATAGGTGCACAGAATACTACTTGTTCTTACGAAACGTAATATATAAAAAGTAAGGAAGCATTCAGATTAGCTTTAATCTTAGCATAAACACTAAAGAAAGATTTTAACATGTTATAACACAAGAAGCATGTCCTGTAGTCTTTTAACTAAAGTAAAATAGGCAATTGATTTTTACTAGCATTCTTACAGAAAAGGTTTCAACTTCTTAATATAAAGGTGGCACAGTGCCATAGCACTCAAAGAATGGATGTTTCACCTTAATCTTGAACTATTGTTATCTTTCGCGATCGCGATGGAATTGCTACTTTGGTTTGCTTGTCATATCTGATTCGTGCTTAGCCATGTGACGATTAACCACACGCAAGAATAAAACAATGATAGCCCAAGTACTGAGGTTCATACTTCTATCGTTTTACTCGTAAATATCAGGCCACTGAATGTCATGCCGGAATTACAGACACCAAAATTAAGCAGAAGTTTTGCAGGGAAAGAAAATGGTAAACACTGTATTCTGTGTATTACAAATAACTATTGTAAGCATTCCTTGACCCAAGTATTATGAAGGAAGTTTTAGACTCTGTGGGACTGTCAAAGAAACATACTTTGAGAAAGTTTCTACGTAAAGTTGTTATTGTTTGTGTGTGTGAACCTAGTGCTGATAAAGCAATATGTGGGACGCTCATGTAAGCGAATATACTACGTGATAAGCGGAAGCAAACATAAGACAATCTTCTGAAATAGCGAAGCTCATTCATACTCACCTGTGATGAACTGAAAGAGATGTGAAATTGTGTTTTGAACCCAAAGATACTCCTCGTCTTCTTGTATCCAGTAACTGGTGACAGAGTACTAGCAGTTTCAGAGGCTTGTGACTGGCACCATTCCTTGTCGACATTTCTGACTGAGTTCCAGCTTAAACGGCGGGTGCCAAAAGTGCCACTGCAAATGACTGTTATCATGTTATCTCGCAGTCTAAGTTGTAAGTAAATGCGTCGTACGTGGATTACGCGCCTTACAGTACAGTAACATTTGCTAGCCGGCCGAAGTGGCCGTGCGGTTAAAGGCGCTGCAGTCTGGAACCGCAAGACCGCTACGGTCGCAGGTTCGAATCCTCGGGCATGGTTGTTTGTGATGTTCTTAGGTTAGTTAGGTTTAACTAGTTCTAAGTTCTAGGGGACTAATGACCTCAGCAGTTGAGTCCCATAGTGCTCAGAGCCATTTGAACCATTTTAGAACATTTGCTACTTGCCGATAACGAAAACTTATCTGACTACTTGGCCGGTATTAATATGCTTCATATTTTGATATAAACTTAAAAGAACAGTTAAGTTTGTGAATATGTTACGTGTCGACGCCAGCGAACAGGCTTAACAACTTATGGATAGTAAAAAATGGAAGTCCCCAACAAATCTGGGCCAAATGTACGTGTCTTTTTCTTCTTGTGCACGTCAAAAATTAGGCACTTATGCCCGATCCGTTTCACTTTTAAATGCCCTCTCATTATGGTTTTCCAACGTCCCTTCGTTCTCTTTGCCGGAAGTGCATGGCTAGACGTGGGATTCTCTCTGCACTCATTCTTTATACGCGGTGTTTCCACAACGTTTATTTTGTTCAATCGTTCTGTTAATAGTATAAATACATAGTTCATTCCTAACCTCTTCATTTCGTATATGGTCTTCTTCGGTAATACTTTTCACTTCCCTACTTCTGCTACTTGTTTGCTTTTATCACGATTTTTAGGGATCCATGATTCACTTCCACATAGGAATACAGGTGTAGCTATGGTTTTATAACATTTTAATTTTGTTTCCTTCCCTACTTTGTTCTGGAATGTTTCGTTTACCATTTCGCATATTGATGGATATTTGCTAATCTTATTTTCTAAGTTGTTGTCCATATTACAGCTTATATCACATCCTAAAAAATGAAAGTTGTTGACCCGCTAAGGTGGCGTATTATTTCTTATTATTTTTGAGCGTCTAGAATATTTCTCACGATGAGCAACTACTTTAGTTTTCTTCGTTCATATTCAAAGGTTATTCCCTTTCTCGTAAGTGATGTTATTTGTAGACCGCTTTCTTCCAAAATGGTATCATCTGCGTACATAATAATGTTAACATATTTGTTTCTATTAATCTGTATACCCGGATTTACCTCTTGTCTGCAGTTTTCAATAGATCATTTATATAGACATTAAATAAGATTTGTGACAGGCTAAGAGTTCTTTGATTCCCTTATTAGTAGTCATTTCTTCAGTTTTATTATTACCAACTTCTATTGTAATTTTTGCGTCCATGCAGAAACTTTCTATAGTTTCAATAAGGATATCCAGCTGTAATAATTATGTACCATATTTTCTTTCTGTAGATACTGACAAACGCTTTTTCGAAATCAATAAAAACTATATGTGTTTTTCAATCGAACTCTCGTCGTTTCTCTAAAATTCTCATATTATCATTGCATGAACGACCTCTGCAGAATCCACATTGTTCTTCTAATAGGAGAGTCTTTGTTATGGTTCTTAAACAATTATTGATTATTTTTGCAAATATTTTATGAAAATGGCTCTGAGCACTATGGGACTTAACATCTATGGTCATCAGTCCCCTAGAACTTAGAACTACTTAAACCTAACTAACCTAAGGACAGCACACAACACCCAGCCATCACGAGGCAGAGAAAATCCCTGACCCCGCCGGGAATCGAACCCGGGAACCCGGGCGTGGGAAGCGAGAACGCTACCGCACGACCACGAGATGCGGGCAATATTTTATAGACTGAGTTTAAGACATTAATTCCTCTATAATTTTGACGTCTTTTTTTTCTTTGGTCTTTTTAAAAACCGATATCAAAGTTCTATTACAAACTTCAAATGGTCCTACATTAAATAAATAAGAGATCAGGTTCTCATCTGGGGAGATTTAAATGCTAGAGTAGACAACATACCTATCTCATGAGTTGTGGGTACACTCCGAGAACAACACATCAATGTATGATATATATATGGAAATTAAAATTTCTTTGTAAAATAAATGCACTTAATTTTATGACGGGGCAGCATAGTGTGACAAGCCTTAATATAACTTTGATATGCGTTCCAAAACATCCCAAAGGTGCTCTATAGGATTCAGGTCAGGACTCTGTGTAGGCCAGTCCATTACAAGGATCTTATTATCGTGTAACCACTCCGCCACAGGCCGTTCATTACAAACAGGTGCTCGATCGTATTGAAAGATGCAATCGCCATACCCGAATTGCTCTTCAATAGTGGGAAGCCAGAAGATGCTTAAAACATCAATGTAGGCCTGTGTTGTGACAGTGCCCTGCAAAACAACGAGGGGTGCAAGCCCTCTCCATGAAAAACAGGACCACACCGCCCCGGAATTTTACTGTTGGCACTACACACACTGGCAGATGGCGTTCACCGGGCACTCACCATATCCACACCCTGCCATCGGATTGCGGTATTGTACACCGTCTTCCAAAGTTTATTCTCCTTACACCAAGCGAGGTCTCGTTTGACATTTAGCGGCGTGGTGTGTGGCTTATGAGCACCTCCCGCCTAACTGTCATAGAACTTGCAGTGGATGCTGATGCAGTTTGGAATGACTGTGTGACGTTCTGGATAGGTGTCTGCCTATAACACATTATGACCCTCTTCCACTATCGGCGGTGTCTGTCAGTCAACGGACGAAGTCGGCCTGTACGCTTTTGTGCTGTACTTGTCCCTTCACGTTTCCACTTCACTGTCACATCGGAATCAGTGGACCTAGGGATGTTTAGGAGTGTGGAAATCTCGCGTACAGACGTATGACACAAGTGACACCCAATCACCTGACCACATTCAAAGTCCGTGAGTTCCGCGGAGCGCCCCATTTTTCTCTCTCACGATGTATAATGATTACTGAGGTCGCTGATATGGAGTACTTGGCAGTATGTGACAACACAATGCACCTAATTTGAAGTAAGTTTGTTTTTGTGGGTGTCCGGATACTTTTGATGACATAGTGTACCTAAAACGTTAAGGCCACAAAAACAGGGCAAAATCAGAAGGACAACTGGACATAGAGACTAGAGACTTCACTCTTTACCACCGTGGAATAACCTGAAAAAGTTGTACATTAGTCAGTCAACAAATTTAAGTTGAATGAGGTTCAATGAATAAATTAGAAAATCCTAGGAGAAATCTAAATCATTGCTTCTACAAATATTGCGATTTTGAAATCGCCCCTACACATATAGCAAAAGCCAATTACATATCACAGATCTCTTCGAGTTGTCTTAAACACTACCTTTGACAATAGGAGGTAAAAGCGGGAAGTGGCCGCCACCCAATACTACCATCAACACAATCCTGATGCGATGCAACATGAGATCTCACAACGTGACACAATTATACCATTATTGGAAAAATTTTTAGTCATATCAGGAGCAACTACCTTCACACTGGTACTAACGAAATACTTTACATAAATCTCACTACTCTCGCGTCGATCTTCGAGGCGCCTATAAACAAATTTTACCATCGCCATTTCTGCTTCAGTAGCATTACCTTCACGTACGTTCCAAATGCGAAACACTGAACGGAAAAAATGCACCGCTTCCAGTTCACACATAACACCCAGCTAGTACCCAGCAATTGCATTCGAAAGTGCGGCTAACAAGGGCGACCTGACATAGGTCACTCTCTGACTTAGCTGAAACTTCATTTGGTGAAAGAAAGGCGAAAATGCGTGAACAACTATTTTTTCTCAGGTGTCGAGTTTAAACAACTTCCTAGAAAATCACAGATTTTTTGGTGCTACTTCATCGGTTCGCGCACGCAGCATTTTGTGACATCGAGCCATACAACGAGATTATTGACAAAAGACATAAGCATTTCAGATCTTGTTAAAAACAGATTTTATCATCACAAATTTTTGTATAAGTTTATATAATTAAAAGCAATCAAACACGGTAAACGTATAAACTCTAGTTTTTCAATTTTTGTTTTTCCACTTCAAGAGAACCAGTGCTTTCCCCAGGGTGATATACATCACAAAAACATGGAAAGCACAAAAATTCAGAGCACGACGAGCAATGTCTTATAGCACATATGCTACAGTCGAATTTTCTATTGTGAATATAATTAGGAAAAGCAACAACGTTAACGTTGTTAAATACCTCGCGATCTGGCGACAATTTCGCGAGAAACCAAGCATATCAGAGCATCTTCTCTAAAGTTTGCCTGCAATTGATTATGGATACAGTCGCGAATTTTATTAACAGAATCGCTTCTACATATGATATGTGCTGTGTTGTGCGCTGAGAGTAGAGCAACTCTGTAATGGACAAATGTAATGCTTGAATGTCAATAAAAGTATACGACGTAGGGTTGACAGAATGGTATATACATTGGCGGAATTACTTTTAATGAACATGTCGATTTTCGATTTCATCGACTACTAGACCATCATTTTTGTCCAGCCTACCAGTCAAACATTTTTACGTAACGCCACAAAACTTTGTCCGAAACCTGTGTGTTTCATAGGACACTTAAGGAAGAAGGAGAGGCCATGAAACACCATAATAACACGAACAGGGAGGATGGAATCAGGCTTTCCCCATCTTGGCTGCCAGCAGCAGAGCCCAACACTCCGCACTGTCAACACGAGGCACTACCGGCGAGTAACTGCGCGCGCGGCCTACGTCCAGCATTTGTTAAACAGCAGCTAACTTCCCATTCGACGGTGACCACCAATCATGGCACATAACACAAGAGCCAATAGACAACAAATGTCAGGTTCCCCCTTCACCTCAGTAACCTATTAAAATAAAGTTCCCTCTTCTCCTTCCTTAAGTGACCTATGAGACGAACTATCTGCGCATGCTCAGTGAACAGTAATAACGAAATATAAGGGACACTGTGCAGCCTGAACGCACCAGTAGACCCAGAAGAAGGCCGCTGCAACCGTGGCCCAAACTTTGGGTGTTCTCCAGCAGCAGTAGTTTTATATATTATGATGCCGTACCACACCCAGAAAACTTTTATGTCGACTGACTGGACGCGGAAGCGTACGCAATGACATATATTAATTGTTTCTAGTGTCTGTAAACGATCGACCCTTACGAATTGATCATTTTATATTTATCTCGAATCAATACCCAGTTGGTCAGTTCGATGCTCCTTCAGGATAGTGGTTTTTTACTTTGCTTTAGGGCATTCGTACACCGGCTAGTTTCTGGTATACTGTTACCAAGAGTTTTTGTTTGTATCCAAGAAGTCACTGGTAAATATGATCTTCGAGTCCAAGAAGCCGCGCCGACCGCGGTGGTCTAGCGGTTCTAGGCGCGCAGTCCGGAACCGCGCGACTGCTACGGTCGCAGGTTCGAATCCTGCCTCGGGCATGGATGTGTGTGATGTCTTTAGGTTAGTTAGGTTTAAGTAGTTCTAAGTTCTAGGGGACTGATGACCACCGTAGTTAAGTCCCATAGTGCTCAGAGCCATTTGAACCATTTCCAAGAAGCCGCAAAAGAGATACCTGTCATCACTTTATGGGCTGTGTTTTGTGACTTTATGTACATTATTGACTCATGGAACGGGCAAAGGTGTCCTTCCTTATATGATGGCCTGGTTGTTGATGGAATTGGAATATCGAATTATTCATTAAAAGTAATGCAACCAAAGCGTGTGCCGTTCTGTCAACCCTACGTCATATACTTTTACTGACAGGTAAAGAATTACATTTGCCCTTTACAGAAGTGCCCTATTCTCATCGCACATCAAACGGATATTGTAAGTAGTAGTGATGAAATTAATGTAGTACACTCCTGGAACTGTATCAATTAAACGCTTCAGCTTTCGAGAAAATATTTTCGTATGGTTGGTTTGCCGTGAAGTTATCGCCAGATAGCGTGGTACTTAGCAAGGTTAACGAAATTGCTTTTCCTAATGGTACCCACACTAAAATATGTGACTGTGGCACATGTGTCTTCGCATGTTGCTCATGGCGCTCTGAAATTTTATACTTTGAATGAATATATGTATATCACCCTCGGGAATACACTAGATCCCTTGAAGTATAAAAGCTGATAATCTAATCAAAAATTGAAATACCGGACTTTGTATGTTTTCCAGTTTCAATTATTGTTGATTATATAAGGTTATAGACGACTTGTGATGATGAAATTTAATTTCATTAAGATCTGAAAAGGTTATATGTTGTGTCATTAACACCATTGTATATCTTAGTATCCCGTAAGGTATTGATGTCCTTGATGTCACAAACAACAGAAGAAACAAGTAACATACGATCGTATCACAGTGCGGAGAACAAAAGTGCGAAACTATGCTCTTAGCCACCATGCTATCTACTCGCTTGTTTCAAAGCTGCGGGAGCAAACTGATGAATTAGCATCAATACTTTGGCATTTTTCTCCGAAACCGTTGATTGTTGGCGCCTTAGTCAAAATAGAAGCCCCCTTATTTTTACATTTTCTTCACCAAGCCAAATCGTGACTGTGTCAGAGGTCGACCTATGATGGGTTTCCATTGTTAGAGGTGCTTTCCAATGGTATTGCAAGGTGTAAATCGAGCGTTATGCAGAGACTGGAAGCAATGAATGTTTGCGGATCAAAATTGCAAATTTGTACCTTACGTGAAGGTAATCCATCAGCTACAGAGATTATGGTGGTAAAGAACTGATAACTTGTGTATCCTCGCCTTGTGAGTCAAGGAGAGACTGATGAGATGTACGTGAGCTATTAAGTTAGTAGCAAAGCGGAGGGAGTTGATCCTGACCCCATAATTGCGTAATTGCGTCACGTAGTGAGACCGTATCGTACATCCCGCCACGACTGCAATCACGATTCTATCGGGTGGCGGACACTACATGTCGCGCTCTCGAGTCATCAAAGTAAACGTCTAAAACAACTGTGAGAGATTTTCAGTGACATGAAATTGGCGTTTGTTAGCTATGTAGGAACAATTTCAAGTAAGGAATACTTACGGAAGCAATTATTTAGGTTTGATCTCGAATCATTTGATTTATTTCTTCAGCCTCATTTTTTCTAAACCGTTGTCTTTCCAAAATTCAACTTTTTCAGATTATTCCACGGTGGTAAAGTATGAGGTGTGTAGTCTCCACGTCTTTTCGTCCTTCTGATTTTGCCTTATGTATGTGACCCTTAACATATTAGTAAAGGAAGGGCCTAACGGGAAGTTACATCAGGAGACACGTTGATATGTGCAGGATCAATCTTTAAACCAGTGTTAAGCTTATTTATGGATTCTTCCGTCACTTCTTGGTAGAACAGTTCCATATTTAAGGTTGGAATCAATTTCACATTTAAGGCTGAATAACGAAAAAACAGATTTTGTTCTACTGATTTTTGTTTATTTCGCACTAGTTTTCGGCTTGTTGGGCCGTCTTCAGGACAGAACTAACTAGCGTCTGCAAGGGATCGTGGTTCTTAGTTAACCAAAGATTATAAGCAAAGATACAATTTACTTGCACAGAATGTTGTGCATTAAGCATGTTTTTTAACATTGCAAATTACACTTTACGTAAAAGATGGTATTATGCATAGTGCACAACATAAATGAAGACTGCACAATTTCATAGTTTCTCAACCAATGTCACGACCTCACAAACTTTAGCATTATAATCATATAAGCTGCAGTTCTGTAATATTGCATTTAACGCTGTCCATTGCGTGAAGTTTAATTTGCAACGTTAAAAAAGAAGTTTGGTGCACAACAGTCTGAGCAAGTGGAATGTATACCTGCTTATAATATTTGGCTACATAACAACTAGTTTCCTAGCGGACGCCAGTCAGTTGTTCCCTGAAGATTGCCCAATAAACCGAACACAGGTTTGAAATAAACAAAAATTAGTAAAATAAAATCAGTTTAATTGTTATTCAACACTAAAGAAGTATTATTAACCCTTTAGAATAGTCTCCAGGATAAAATTAAATAAAAATGAGTAATTTCCACTGAGTCAGATTCGGTCACAATTTGCGTAACGTTTATCATGGCAGTATGTTTTAAAAGTTATACTTCGATATTTCTCACATAATACTCTAATGATCCAGAGGAGTCGTTAATGTGAAACATCAGTGAAATAAAGCACGAGCAAACTGCGGCAACTGTGAGGTACAACGTAAGAATTCCGCCCCACTCTTAGTGTAAGTAGGCTGTTTAGGTTTTCTTATTGGTAACGCCACGTAGCGCTCTGTATGAAAATCACTGGCTGTGCTGTGTGCAGTCTATGGCTAGTTTGCATTGTTGTCTGCTATTGTAGTGATGACTCCACTGCTTAACCACCTACTCTTGTACTGAAGAATGAAGAACCACCGAACAGAATCAGAGAGCTTGTACCTTTCCCGAATACACGTAAACTTCGACACAAGGACATTTCAAACAAATTTTTTGTGAGTGCACTAGTGGTGGTTTATGGACTTGCTATATTGTCTGCAAGACTTTTAAGGACAATTCCAGAAACTTTGTGAGAGCACAAGTGGTGGTTTATGGACTTGCTATATTGTCCGCAAGATTCTTGGATGGTGATTGTGCACAGTCGCAGCAGATGGCTGCTGGCCGTCTCTACGAGGACTACAGTGAGTCTGCATCTTTGATGGCCACTAATACCATTATTTCTACAAGGACTACAGCGGGTGTTCATATTTGATGGCCCACCAATACCATTATTTCCACAAGGATTGCAGTGGGTCTGCATCTCTGGTGGCCCATCAATACCGTAATCTCTACCAGGACTACAGTGGGTCTGTTCTGCGACGACCTACCTACCAATATTCTTCAACTTCGACTGACTCTGCTGTGGGTTTGCTCTGTTATGGCCCATTGCCTGCCTGCATGTCAAGAGTCAGCACTGTCTTTCCGTTAGAAGGACAACACTACTTCTTCAAGACTGCATGGAAATCCACTACTTCCGTGTGCATTTTCTTTTACTGCTGAGACTTTGAGAAAAACACTGCTATTTTACTGAGATGAACGATCAGGACTGTCTTCATAGACTGTAAGAAAATTTTAGCTTTTGACCAACATTGTATCAATAAGTGTGTGTCTTTGATTTCTTTGCTATTGTAATTATGAAAAATTTTTTCGAATCTGTATTGGCCACAGCCCAAAACAATTTGTAAAATTTTTTGTGGGGAGCATGGTGGCTATGTAAGTAGGCTGTTTAGGTTTTCTTATTGGTAACGCCACGTAGCGCTCTGTATGAAAATTACTGGCTCTGCTGTGTGCAGTCTGTGGCTAGTTTGCATTGTTGTCTGCCATTGTAATGTTGGGCAGCTGGATGTTAACAGCGCGTAGCGTTGCGCAGTTGGAGGCGAGCCGCCAGCAGTGGTGGATGTGGGGAAGTGAGATGGCGGATTTTTGAGAATGGATAATCTGGAGGTGTGTCCACCAGAAACATTACATTTGTAAGAATGGATGTCATGAACTGATATATATATTATGACTATTAAGGTAAATACATTGTTTGTTCTCTATTAAAATCTTTCATTTGCTAACTATGCCTATCAGTAGTTAGTGCTTCCGTAGTTGGAATCTTTTATTTAGCTGGCAGTAGTGGCGCTCGCTGTATTGCAGTAGTTCGAGTAACGAACATTTTTGTGAGGTAAGTGATTTGTGAAACGTATAGGTTAATTTAGTCAGGGCCATTCTTTTGTAGGGATTTTTGAAAGTCAGATTGCGTTGCGGTAAAAATATTGTGTGTCAGTTTAAGCACAGTCATGTATAATTGTTCAAAGGGGACGTTTCATTAACTAGGGGTAAATATCTTCTTGTTACATTGGTTTCTCTATTTCTTAAGTCGTCTGAAGATTGAAAAGCTCATTCATCAAGCATATTTCGCTTTTACTGACAAAGCATTAGCAGCAGTTATATTGCCAAATTCTAGGCGCTTCAGTCCCGATGTGCGCTGCTGCGACGGTCGCAGGTTCGAATCCTGTCTCAGGCATGGATGTGTGTGTTGTGCTTAGTTTATATAGGTTTAAGTAGTTCTAAGTCTAGGGTACTGATGACCTCAGATGTTAAGTCCCATAGTGCTCAGAGCCATTTGAGACATATTGTCAAAGTTAGGAGTAGATAATTCATTTCAGCCCTTTGGTTTTATAGAATGACAGAGTTTTGCTTACAGTGACCTATTTGAGACATTACTGTCCACTCTTTTTGTTCCTTGTTTCGCATTATCATCGTAACTGCTTTTCCTGTCGTGGTATCAGAGGCTGGAATCGATCTTGCACTGCAGTCATTCACTTGTTCAATTTACTTCGTGGCTTTTGAGTCCTATTTTTCGGTCATTGAGAAAGATTTCCCTGCATGGTTAGCTTTACTGATTTGAAAATATAAACTATATGCAGATTATCAAGTTTCATTCTGGAGATTGTCTTTGGTAATCAGTGTTACATTGTCTTTTCATTTGTGTTATTATGTTCTCGTGTTACACGTATTGCCGTTGAAAGCAGTCATAAGGGAGAACTATTTTCAGTCGCATGATGTTAAAATGAACGTTATCTACTTATAATGTTAACAGTGTATGTTTATGCAAAAAAGACGAATCGCTTCTGTTATGTGAGTTCTTTAGTTATGAGTTACCATTATGTCAGAAAAACAAAACTGGCTGTGACAACTACTAAAGCGGAGAGCTGCCCGAATAACTGCTACTGATCGTTATTTACAATGGTTGAGTTACAGTCCGTACATCCGGATATTAGACTTAAATTATAGTTACAGAAGTGCATATAATACTCATTGGTGTACATGATGTACTCCTGCTCCCAGTGAATGCAGTGGCAGCCAGAGACACAGCATCCTCAAAGGCGAGCTACCCCAGTGCCAGCCGCACAGCAACTCAGCAGCCGTGATCCGCTTGTTGCCAGTGTAACAGAGAACTGGCAGCTATGCGGCTGTCAATTTACTTCCTGGATAGTTTCAGAATTAAGATGGCAAATTCACTCGATACTTTCTTGTAATTTAAATTAAATATTCTGAGTGATTCTAATGAATTGTGTTATTGAGTCCCAGAAGCTCGTTACAACAGAAACCGCAGCTTACTTCGCCATATAGATATCGAAATCGACACTTGAATGCTAGCTTAGCGATAGTTCCGCTTCGAGCGCCGAGCGGGGAGGTTCTTGTGTATGTCACTTGCCGCAGCGTCGCTTGTGTGGAGTTTACCTCGTTGGTGTTGTTCTGATTGCCGAGTGAGTGGTAGCGCCTCCGCTCCACCTGCACTGTCTATTTGTGTTCGCCTACTTGCAGCACCGTCGGCTACTCCGCTATGGCTACCATGGTTTCCACGTGTGTTCCACGAAAAGGTACTGTGAGCTTTACTTTCGATAAAATAAAGCGACATGTGAAGCCCAGGTCTCTAGAAGTCCACGATTGGCTTGTCGATACAATTCATGTGAACTCTGATCATGTCCCCACCGCTTATCTTGATGCAGAAGAGTGCGTGGATTCCCTTGACGTTGAAAGATTACTGTCGCTACATGGCTCTAAAATCCTGTTCAAGCATCGCGATAATTCCGTTATTATGGTGTCCCTTGCAGATGCTGAAATCTAATATACCATTGTTAGTGTTGAACTTCCCGCCAGAAGTTGATGACAACTTTCTGAAGGACATATTGACTCCATATAATAACGTAAAAATCGTCCGTCGTGTACGCTGGTCTACTCAACAAGGATTACAATGTTACAGTGGAATTCGTTCCGTGGAAATGCATGTCAAATGCAATATTCCATCACATTTACAAATGTGTGGTTACCGCATCCGTGTCATGTATACTGGTCAAGAGGGAACCTGCTTCCCATGTAATGAAAGTGGACACGTTCGGTCTAATTGTCCGCAGAGGGTTTTTGTATTAAAGCCGTCAATAGTGCAGCGTCCCAAATTGATGGTTGCTGATCTTGTTCCTTCCACTCGCGCCGTCGGACCTATTTCTGCTTCGGATTATTATGAACAAACAGTCAGTTTTGATAATCGTGTCAAAGAATTTCTGCCTTTACCTCTACGACTGGTTCAGAATTCTATTGGCCACAGGATAGAACCTATAACGGCGACCAACAAGCGACGCCGCACTCAGGATGGTGATGGTGAGGATTTGGCTGTGCCTTCTGCGCCAACCTCCTCCGCATCGATTGTCCCCCCTGCTCCTCTCGATGCTACGGTACCTCCCGTCCATGGTACGGTGACTGGCGAAGAAGTTATCTCCAGCATCCCTCCTGCTCGCGATATGGCTCCTTCTGACCCCTCCAACACCTCCGTCTGCAGAGGCCGCCATTCCACGTAGCCGATAGAAACAGCGTATACAACCTGACCGTGCGGTGGCGCGTGAGAAATCTAAGAAAAAAGGTTGGGATGAGGGGGGGATTCTGGTCCTCCGATGTCTGATTCTTCTATGGATTCCGCAATGGACTTTGACTCTCAGCTGTCCACCTAATTCTACTCGGAGGTTCTGTACATCCTTGTCCAGCTGTGATCAATGACCGATGCCTACACGTTCCTTTCCTTAAACGTTAATCGTGTGGAATCAGAATTGCGATTAGCTTCGCTGCGTCAGTTCATTTATGATTCGTGCGCGAACTTAGCCGTCTTACAGGAGTTGTTGTTTTGTAAGTTCTCCTTACGCCTAAAAGATGTCTGGATATGTAAATACTCAACGTTAGTTGAATTTACTCACTTTACTGCGGCTTCTAGTAGCAGGTTAGATATGTTTTACTTATCAGACTGCCTAAACGATAGTATTCTTAATGTTGAAGTCATCCCAGTTTCCTTTACGGATCACTGTGATGTGGTCACAACTTTCAATCTTGACGTTAAAAGTTGCTAATCTAGCTGACCCCTCTCTCGATGACGTGATGGGAGTCGTATGGGAGCGTACTCTACGGTCCACTGGGAAATACTCTTCCACCTTTGACCGGTGGAAACAGCTAGCAAAACCGAGGCTGAGGCAAACTTTGATACTTTTCTGTGCTTCCAAAGCGTGAGACTTTCGGAGAACTTATGAATATTACTATTCCATCCTGCGTGAACTTAATGCTGCTTCGGATCACGCCCCTCCACGAATTGCGGATGTTAAGTGTGTAAAAGCAGAATTGTTGACCTTGAAGAGAATAAAAATGGAAGGTTTGAAAATCAGATCGAAGCCGCGTTCATTGGTGACGGAAGCACTGGCTTCCTTATAGCATTTGCTTCGGCAACAGACCGGTCGCCGATGCGCTTGTATTCATTCTCTTACGACAAATGTTGGACGTACCGTTATGGCGCAAGCTGATATAGTGCGTATCTTACACCAGTACTATGTAGAAATCTATGACGTCGATGAGTCCAATGAAACCATTTACGACCCACTTGTCAGCGCCTTGGATACGACAATTACACCTGAACATAATGCAACGCTCTTAGCTGACTTCCAGCCTGAGGAGGTTTACAAACTTATTGAGGGATCACCTACTCAAAAGTCCACGGGTCTAGATGGCCTTCCCAAGGAATTTTATGTGCGCTTTTGTCCGTTGTTTGGTGCTACCTTTACCTCCATTTTGAATAAAGTGTTACAGGGTAGAGTAGCGCTGACCTTGTTCAAAGTGGGGAAAATTGTTTTAATTCCTAAACGCACTGGACCGGCTGCCTCTGATAGCTTTCGGCCACTTACTTTGTTAAACTTTGATTATAAGGCTGTGAAGAGCGCAGTTAACAGTAGGATGTCGGTTCTTATGGAGACGATTGTTGCAAAACATCAAAGCTGCGTACCTGGTCGTACCATTCTTACCCCTATAGTCCAGTGTCGTGACGTGGTTTCCGTTGCTGCTGTAACGTCCGTTCATTGTGCCCTTGCTTTTCTAGACTTCGATAAGGCATTTGATAGTGTTAATCACGACTTTCTGCTTCGGATTCTGGAGGCAGTTAGTTTCACTGTTGACACATGGCGAGTGCTCTCAAATCTGTTTACGGGTATTTCGGCTTCGGTGGTTGTTAATGGCCAACTGACTCCCCCAATAAACATCCGTAGGGGAGACACTCAAGGAAGCCCGCTGTCAGTGACTTTGTTTGTGTTGTCTCTGGGGCCCCTACTTCGGATGCTAGAATCCCAGCTGACAGGTTTGACGCTTTCCGGCGGGACTATAGCTGTTCGTGCACACGCGGATGACGTGATGGTTCTACTTGGCGATCCCGCTGAAATACCTCGACTGAAGGCTGTAATCGATGATTTTTGTCAGAGTTCAGGTGCAAAGCTTAATGAAGGTAAATGCAAGCTCCTTCCCTTGCGAGACGCGGTTGTTACATGGGCTACTGCTGTGCATCAGTATATGTCTCTCGGTATCATCATTGATCGTTGTACACTCAAAGTGGCGACGCTCAACTGGAAGTCCGTTACGGACAAAATTCAGGGAGCGACGCTAGAGCATGAAAGGCGTTCTCTTACTATGCTCCAGGAAGTCTGAATACCGGATACATACGTTTTATGCAAAGATTATTACGTGGCCCAAGTTTATCCGCTTCCCTCGATGTTGGCGAAGAAACTACAATTATCTGGTCGTTTCTTATGGAAGAGACATATATTTCATTTGCGGTGTGAAGTGATAATAAAACCTCGTTCCTTTGGGGGGGGGGGGGGGAGTGGGAGGAAGACGCAGATGCTATTTGTGCGGCTTACTGTTTTGACGATGACTCAAGAAACTCAAACATTAACGTCTCATTTATTCTTCTGTGTCCGTCCTGCTAGTCTTGAACCCCCTATTGATGTCGGTCGCATAAATTATAAGTTAAAACACGTTCGTGATTTCTATCTTGCGGTGAGCTATTGAGGGGCTGACATCTTATGGAGACCTGTCCTCGCCATGAAATTCCTAAACACTCGATGGGAAGGAATCGCTTCCTCGAGCTCCGCTGAAAGAGAATCGTCGCATACAACCGTACGACAGTTTGGTTCAATATCGGTCTTCCGATTTTGCCTATGCACGTGGCCTCCTCGTGGTATAAGGTAGTAAATAACTTGATTCCAACGAACGAGCGACTTTTCAGTATTGGGCTTAATGACACGGATTTATGCAGTCGCTGTAAGTCTCCAGATACGATACGACATCGCTTTACTTGTGGGGGGGGGGGGGGGGGGGGTCATATGGCAAACTGGTCTTCGATCAGGACACAACTGGCCTTCCTTACAAGATCTTGAGACTGCATACGCTACGGACATGATATTGCGCCCAGATTCTTCTTTCTTTCCACAGTCGGAAACCCATACCATTATGTGGTTGCTGGGACACTTCGTTCATTATGTAGTAGAAGGCGAGGGGGAAGATCACATGAACTTTATGCAGTACATGATCACTGCCTATTGGACATGCTTGCGAGTGCCTCGATATCGAGACATCTACACCAACATGTTGAATCTTGTTTCCCGTCAGCCAGGTGTTGGTTAAATTATTTTTTCTGACAAGTGTTTTTCTTTAGGTATGTTCTCATCTGATTTGCTTCGGTTTGTCCTCTCCTTTACCTGTCCGTTTTGTTTTGTGTATTGACCCAGCATCCCTCCAGTTCTAGTGTAAAATGTGTATAGATGAAGTATAGATACACGAGCGTCGACAATCCTTCCAACCAAATTGGGATTTTTCTTTGTTTGCTATTTCGAATGTAATCTGGTTTCGCTTTCCTTCTACTTGCGGATTCTATTACAAACTATAAAAATAAATAAAAAACACAAAATAACAAAAAATTAAAAATTACAAAAATCTATATAAAAATAATTAATACATATCTTGTGAGCTTGGTGGCCGATGGTCGGCTATGTTCTGTTTTTTCTTTTTTCTTTTATTTTTTCATTTTTTTCTTATTTAATTCTAACGACATAACTAATTTTTTCTCTCATTTGGAGCTTATATTACATGACGTTTTTACTACGGTCTACTACAGTGTCACGATAGTACCAAGTCATTTTGATAATAAACAAAAAAAGCGGTACAGAATTTGCCCTTCAAGGGGAAGACAGCTTTAGCTTTCTGTTGTAATCTCGATGAATACATGATTTTTTACCTCTTCTGTGAAGAATCACTAGCAGACAGATCGAGATTCAGTAAAGAAATATTAAGACAAATTCGCTCCTATCATTTGTCTCGACCTTGATTCTGTACCGTTTAGATCTATAGGTGAAAAAAACTTGTGGAACTGTACACTTTTTAATGACTGCTTTTTCTACTTCTGTCAGATGTATTGACTTAATGATGACACTGAATGATTGGTTAGCTGGATTTGGTCTGTATCTACTTCCACTGCTACATTTACACAATTTCGTGGAAGTCCTTCCCGTAACGCTACAGACCGTTTCTAAGCCGAATGTGTGATTAGCGATGCTTATTCATGACAACTAGGGATACTTCGTTGTATTAAAAAAGTCAGTTTTCGTAACCTTTGTATGGTACGTTGTAATTAATTTGTATTAGTTCAGTACGTACTAAATAGCGTTTCTTCGTTAGTTTTATTTATTTATTTATTTATTTACACGTCAAGTTCCCTGGGACCAAATTGAGGAGCGAATCTCCATGGTCATGGAACGCGTCAGTACATGAAATTACAACATAAAAGTAATAGCGGATAAAAATGTTCATGAACCTGAAAAAAGTCAGTCCATAAGTTTAAGTAAACTCTATGAGCAATACAATAAGAATCAGCTTAATTTTTCAAGGAACTCCTCGACAGAATAGAAGGAGTGACCCTTGAGGAAACTCTTCATGTTCGATTTGAAAGCGCGTGGATTACTGCAAAGATTTTTGTATTCGAGTGGCAGCTTATTGAAACTGGATGCAGCAGTATATTGCACATCTTTTTGCACGAGAGTTAAGGAAGTCCGATCGAAATGCAGGTTTGATTTCTGCCGAGTATTAACCGAGTGAAAGCTGCTTATTTTTGGGAATAAACTAATATTGGTAACAAGAAACGACAATAAGGAATATACGTATTGAGAGGTCAATGTCAAAATACCCAGACTCGTGAACAGAGGTCGAGAAGAGGTTCGTGAACTCACACCACTTATTGCCCGAACCACACGTTTCTGAGCCAGAAATTTCCTTACCCCAAAATATAATACCATACGACATAAGCGAATGAAAATAAAGTACACTAATTTTCGTGTCGAAGTCTCACTCACTTTTGATACCGTTTGAATAGTAAAAATGGCAGTATTAAGTCTTTGAACAAGGTCCTGAACGTGGGCTTTCCACGACAGCTTACTATCTATCTGAACACCTAGAAATTTGAACTCTTCAGTTTCACTAATCATATGCCAGTTCTGTGAAACTGAAACGTCAGGTTTTGTTGGATTGTGTGTTTGAAACTGTAAAAACTGAGTCTCACTTTGATTTAACGTTAGTTTATTTTCTACAAGCCATGAACTGTGGTCATGTACTGCACTATTTGAGACCGAGTCAATGTTACAAACAACATCATTTACTACCAAGCTAGTGTCATAAGCAAACAGAAATATTTTAGAGTTACCCGTAATACTAGAGGGCATATCATTTATATGAGTAAGGAACAGAAGCCACCCCAACACTGATCCCTGGGGCACCCCCGCCCCCCCCCCCCCCACTTGACAGTACCCCACTCAGATCCCACATCACAGCCGTTATCAACATTGTGAATAATGACCTTTTGCTGTTCTAGGCGCTTCAGTCTGGAACCGCGTGACCGCTACGGTCGCAAGTTCGAATCCTACCTCGGGCATGGATGTGTGTGATGTCCTTAGGTTAGTTAGGTTTAAGTAGTTCTAAGTTCTAGGGGACTGATGACCACAGACGTTGAGTCCCATAGTGCTCAGAGCCATTTTTTTAACCTTTTGCTGCTTGTTGCTAAAGTAAGAGGTGAACCAATTGTGAGCTACTCCCTGTATTCTGTAATGGTCCAACTTCTGGAGCAATATTTTGTGAACAACACAATCAATTGCCTTAGTTAAATCAAAAAATACGCCAAGCGTTCGAAACGTTTTGTTTAGCCCATCCAGTACCTCACAGAGAAAAGAGAATATAGCATTTTCAGTTGTTAAACGACTTCTAAAGCCGAACTGTACATTTGATAGCAAATGTTGTGATATAAAATGATCAATTATCCTTACATACGCAGCCTTTTCAATAACTTTTGCAAATACTGATGGCATAGAAATAGGTCTAAAATTATCTACATTATCCCTCTCTCCCTTTTTATAAAGCGGCTTTACTGCTGAATACTTTAATCGCTCAGGAAACTGACCATTCTTAAAGGAAAAATTACAAATATGGCTAAATACAGGGCTAACATGTGCAGCAAAAATATTCCGCTAGACACTCCATCACAACCATGGGAGTCCTTAGCCTTCAGTGATTTAATTATTGACTCAATCTTCGTCTTGTCTGTATCACAGAGGAGTATTTCCGACATGAATCTCGGAAAGGCATTTGCCAAGAAAGTTATTTGATTTCCTGTACAAACTAAATTTTTGTTTAATTCACCAGCAATGCTCAGAAAATGATTGTTAAATACTGTACATATATATCTGATTTATCAGCAACAGAAATATTTTTACTGTGAACTGACTTTATATTGTCGACCTTGTGCTGCTGACCAGACACTTCCTTCACAACTAACCATATAGTTTTAATTTTATCCTGTGAATTAGGTAGTCTATTTGCATACCACATACTCTTTGCTTTCCTAATAACATTTTTAAGCGCCTTACAATGCTGTTTGTAATGGGCTACTGTAGCTTGATTGTGACTACTTCTAACATTTTGATATAATTCCCGCTTTGTTCTGCGTGAGACCCTTATCCCACTAGTCAGCCACCCGGACTGCTCATTACTGCGAGTACCCCATTTAGAATGTTCTAATGGAAAGCAACTCTCAAAGAGCATGAGAAATGTGTTATGGAAAGCATTGTATTTATCATCTGAATTATCGGCACTATAAACATCCAGCCACTCTTGTTCCTTGACAAGTTTTAAAAAACTCTCTGTTGGGGTTGGATTAACTTTCATACATAATTTGTAATTAAATATGACATTGGTTTGAGTACAAAAGCCTTTTAGTGTTAAAATTTGTGCATCATGGTCTGAAAGGCCAATCACGCCTTTACTAACACAATGCCCATCTAGTAATGAAGAATGAATAAAAATATTGTCTATGACTGTGTTACTGTTCCCCTGGAACATAGTTGAAAAAAAAAAAAAAACACAGTTTGCATCAGATCATATGAATTTAGGAGATCTACCAACATCTTTTTTCTTGCACAATCATATACAAATTTAATATTGAAGTCACCACATATTACTACTTTCTGGTACTTCCTACAAAGTAAATCAAGAACCCTCTCTAGCTTGAGCGGAAATGCTCTGAAGTCGGAGTTAGGGGACCTATAAACAACAACAATTAGAAGTTTTGTTTCACTAAATTCAACTAACGCCGCACGACTTTCAAATATCTGTTCAGTGCAGTGTCGTGATTCGTCTATGGACTCAAATGGAATGTTTTCTACATACAGAGCCACTCCCCCACCCCGCAATGAACTCCTTGAGAAACAGCCAGCTAATCTGCAGCCTGGTAAAGGAAGTCTCTGAATTATCGAATTATTTAAGTGGTGCTCTGATATACCAGTAATTTCAGAGTCAATATCTATTAGCAGTACACTGACTTTATCGCTAATACCTCTTATATTTTGATGAAATATGATAATTCCTTCTCTACTTGGAAACATTAACATCCTCTGAAGGTGAACACTTAGTTAGAGGGACTTTCTTTAAGCAGGTATACCTGTCAGATGACTTCAATCTAAAAAAGGTGCAGCTCTAACACCAACTACTACAGGAATTTTTCCATGAGTGACACCACCACCACCACCACCACCACCACCACCACCACCCACTACGCTGTCACCTATAAGCTTAGCCAGCCTTCCCTTCCCGTACCTATTGAGGTGCAGGCCATGCCTAGTTAAACCCGATCTACTGATAGATACAACTGGCACCACTGAGATGTGATCCATGCCCTCAGCCCCCAGCCCCACGTTAACGCGCCTAACAGCCGCATTAAGGTGAGACCGATAATGACGCTGAAACAGGTGCACGAAATGCACATTAGTGCCACCAGTTTGAGTAGCTATCTTAACCAAGTCACCACCGACATCATATTCCCCGTCCCTATCGAGACTTTTCCCTGCTCCACCCCCCCCCCCCCCTCCTATCACTACCTGGTCCACCTTCGTAAAATTCTTACATAACTCCCCTATGCTTTGTCACCTGAGGCATCCCTGCACTAGGCTTCACAATGCTGGTGACCTGGTACTCACTCCCCAACACTTCCTGCAACTGCTGGCCCACACCTCTACCGCGGGAACTACCTACAGCGGAACCTTCTTTCTGGTAGACTTTGCAACTAACCTAGGCCTCCTAATTGCTGAGGACTGCTGCAAGTTCCCTACACCTACAGCTACACAAGGCTCCTCTCCACTCAACTCTGACAGTTGGTCATATCTATTGCAAGTATGCAAAGTAAAACTGTCTGAATATCTCCTCTTCCTAGCTGCCTTCTTGCCAACTGCCAGTTCCCATTCTCCACCACCCTTCACCCTCCTCAACCTATCTAGTTCCTCCTTTGCGCATTGTAACTGCACCTGAAGGGCGCAGATCTTACGCTCCTGCTCCTCTATCAACTTGTTTCTACTACAGATTCTGCATTCCCAGGAGAGGATCTCACTAAAATGATCACTGCCTTCCCCCTGCATTCCCCCAATGAAAATACTTTGAACAAATCCCACAACGAAATCCACTACTCACAAACCTGCGACCGAGCCCACACTTCTCACTCATTGTAAAATTTTACAGTTACTGAGAAAAAACTATACATCTATGTTACCAAAGTTTAGTTACACCATTAGAACTATTTAAGAACTAACAATAATGGTCTCGAAATTCTCTGCCTTCTAAGAAAGCAACTACTTGCATTAATGCTACTACAACACAGCCAATACCAATACCAACAAAACTTCACAAAATTATTAGCTAAAACCAAAAACTTCAAACGGCCACTGTCACACTAAGCGAAGTTACAACACTGAATGAAAATTTTACTGAAATGTTTCACTAGAAACAGTAAGAAGTCAGTTGAAAACTAAAGCACGAAATTTACTAAACGACTTCAACGCCCTAAAAACTCTAAAAAACACAGCAAGCGGACGATTACAAAAGTTTATTAAGTCGTTATTTCACCACAAACGGTACGCAAAGCCACTGAAATCTATTAAATTTAATAACTCTATTACAGAGCACAAATAAGTTTGTCACTGTTGTTGTGTTTACTGAACACAACTTAAAAGACAAATTAATTAGCAGCATTATATTCTCCCACATTCTCTAAAACTGTCTGATAGTGATCGAAAAGTTTATAGACTTCACGCCCGTAGACAATATGTTAGCAGCTCTTCGTCTTCTTCAATGTTATGTTGTGAAAGAGACAGTAATTCTGTCCACTTGAGCATAACGATAATACGAGGGGCCACACGAATTCTGTCACCGACTATACATGGAAAGACAAAAAACATATTAGAAATAATAATAACTTGTCCAGTCCCTAGAGAGAGTATTGATTAGAAAATCAGAGAAAATCCTCGAGAATTCAGAAAAGAGAACGAAAGAAATAAGCCATAATTAATGACAGATTACGAGCGTGCAAGCGTGGGCTGCAAGACGAAATTTACGGCTCTAGCACTTTACGAATTACATGGTGGAAGACTTACCACTAAGCTAATTCATTGCATATTTGCAACTTAATCACGGACGCGTGTGCTATCAGCATTCTGTCGTGAACGCCCTGCCAAAATCTGAACGTAACCGTGAATGGTTTCTTACAAGGCGGTGGAAACCAAAAGTTGCATCACGAAAAAGGCGTTTACTACCGCACTAGTACTAGTCACGAAGCGCTGCCTACAAAGAACAGCAACGAACTGAGGCCGAGAGGGTTTCTCTCAGCAGCTTTGTTACCTCGGACGTCGCACAGCTGTGTGCTTCGCCAGAGGAAAAGGTCTCTGTAACTTCCGGGGGACGACATGCCGATGGTCGTGTAGGCTTTCTGCCGAGAGCCAATTCGGCCCGCCGACTTGCAGGTTCGTGTGCCCGGAGAAAGCGCTGCATCTCTGACCACAGGAAGTAAAGGTATCCTTTTGCGCCGTCGTTGCCATGGCTTGAATTTGAAACGAACAGCCACTGGAACATCTCCAGATTTACGCCATCTTGAGAATATTATGGATAAAATGATTGATGAAGACGAAAGTTGCTCTGCCCCGAGCTCTCTATAGCCCTCGACTTAGGCGAGCTACCGGTGCTTTCAGTTTGCTTGAGAAATTTAATATTAGTACATAAATAAGCAGATTAATCATCGACTTTTTAATTAACGAATTTACAGCCCTATGACTTCCACCACGTAATTCGTAATTGCATAAGAAGTTCGACTCTGTGACTGGAAATATTGTAATAATTTTATTTCACTCTATCTCTTTGTGCTCGGACTGGATTGGACTGGGCAGCTGCTGGGACTTCGCTACGATCTGTATTACAACAGGGTCGTAAAACTAAAAAAAAAAAAAAAAAAAAAAAAAAAAAAAAAAAAAAAAAAAAAAAAAAAAATTAAGAATGTATCACGTTTAGAAACAGAAGTTCAGAGGATGGAATTGAAGTATGCTAAAATTGAACAAAAATTAGAAATCAAAGCGACAAATGTACACGTGGCCATCGCCTATGTTCGATGTCAACGTGCAATAACCACTCACAGAGGGCCGGTGGAAGCACAAGCAATGGAGGGTATATAAAGCATGTCGGGCGGAAAACAGTGCAGTCATTATCGTAATGTGGAAACGAAGCGATTTCGCTCAAAGAGTATGTTCATCGGTTATCGGACCAAGGGTAAAAGCATTTCCGAAACGGTAAATTCTGTAAACTGTTTGCGTGCTGTCGTGGTAAAAGAATATAATGCAAGGCAAAATGGCGGCATCTAAAAAGGATGAACAAAGTCTGCAGAGATTTGTACAGGCGACCAGAAGAACAACTGCTGAGCAACTGACCGCTCACGTGAACCAAGGTGCTATCAACAGTGTTTTTTCATCGGCCATTGAGCGATCGTTCCTGCGAATGGGTCTCCGCAGCAGGCGCTTGGTTCTTGCGTCTATGCTGATTGTTTTTCATCGGCGACGAAGGCTGGAATTTGCACTCAAATACCGCAACTGGACGTCCACTGAGTGACGACAGGAATCATGTTTTATTTTTCTCGGACAAAAAGAAAACACCCTGCAACAATCGTCGGAAGGGCCCAGGCCAGAGAAGGGACCGTTATGGTGTGGGGAATGTTTTCGTAGCATTGCCTGGGTGATCTCGTCCTTCCAGAAGGCACAATGGATCAACACAAGTATGCATCTATCCTTAGGGACCATGTTCACTCCTACATACAGTTTGTTTTTCCCAGGACGATGGCATCTACCAGCCGGACAATGCAACGCGTCACCCAGCTTACGTTTACCTTTGTGGTCCCAAGAGCACCAGAATGAGTTTACCGTACTCCACTAGTCAGCAAACACCCACAGAACCTAGTTGGCTACCTCGACCGTGCTGTTCGCATCATGGATCCTCAGCTGATAAACCTAGCGCAGCATGGCTCCACATCCCTGTAGGTGCCTCTCAGAACCTCACTTACTATTCCTCTGCATTTCACAGCAACCAGTTCTGTGGAAGGTGGTTACTCAGGATTTTTGCAGGTTGTTACATTTATGTGACTGAACGGTATAGTTTAGTACAAATAATGTATCAAATGCGTATCCAATTTTGACCGCAACACATTCGTAAAAAAAAAGATCTAAAATTTACGGGAACTGTGGAGATTCCAATTGACATCTGATATGTGCAAGTAAAACTTCATTAAGCAAGGACAGAGACTCATATGCGATGTGGTCAAAATACTTTTTCCAGAAAGGGGAAAGGTATGTAACATATCGCATAGCTATAAAAAAGTGGGGCTTATAAAAGGACAGAAAAGTCAGCGTCCCGTAACTGAGTGCAGTACAGTCCGACGTATAACACACTGTGTGCTTTTGTGACTCTCTGCACAATATAGTCATGTCATTAGCACGCAGATCCTGAGAAAGGTCAGGGTAGGTTGTCAGAAAGATTGTAATGTAAGCAGGCACATAGATCAGAATCACGAGGACAGTAAGGGATCTACAGCCCTTAGATGTTGGAT
The DNA here is from genome assembly GCF_021461385.2 of Schistocerca piceifrons. NCBI lineage: Eukaryota > Metazoa > Arthropoda > Insecta > Orthoptera > Acrididae > Schistocerca > Schistocerca piceifrons. Next base: position 314,731,883 of record NC_060141.1, on the reverse strand, counting down.
GCGCAAGTGTACCAAAGACACGAATGCATGACTGTATCGATTACAAAATATCTTGTCAGATATCTGATCTATGGTGATAAGATTTGGGTGCTCAAGCATGGTTGTAAGTAACGGTGTGGTAGATAGAGGGAGCGATGCAAAACCTTACAAAATGACTGAAAATAATCTAACGCTACTCACAATTATGTCTCTCGGGAGGAATGAACAAAACTCTGAGAATGTATAGAATAGCATCTTGCAATAAATGATTAAGACTTCTGAGAAATTCGATGACTTAGCAGCGACTTTCCTCTTATTACCATAAAGATTTGCTTATTATATTTTTCGGAATTGATCCATACAGTGATCTTACAGTTGATTTTGTCACGCTTTGGTTTTTAATATCTCCATATTACGCAATGTTACAGTGGACGTTCAGGTACAATGTTATGTAAACTTATTGAAGTGCAAATGTAAAGAGTGGATAACGTGCATAATATCACATGGGATACACAGAGTCGTCCAACAGTAAATCAGAAACTCATGAAATTCTCTTTTTAATGTGTTGTTGTTGTTGTTGTCTTCAGTCCTGACACTGGTTTGATGCAGCTCTCCATGCTACTCTATCCTGTGCAAGTTTCTTCATCTCTCAGTACTTACTGCAACCTACATCCTACCGAGCGAGGTGGCGCAGTGGTTAGCACACTGGACACGCGTCCGGGAGGACGACGGTTCAATCCCGTCTCCGGCCATCCTGATTTAGGTTTTCCGTGATTTCCCTCAATCTCTTCAGGCAAATGCCAGGATGGTTCCTTTGAAAGGGCACGGCCGATTTCCTTCCCTCACCCGAGCTTGTGCTCCGTCTCTAATGACCTCGTAGTCGATGGGACGTTAAACACTAATCTCCTCCTCCTCCTACATCCTACTGAAACTACCCCCAGGGGGTCCACAACTCTTCTGTAGATTTTGCGCTTTCTTCTTAACATTTGGTGTTTTAAAAAATGTATGAGTAATTATTTGTTTGTTGTACTGTTTACACCAGGAAATCCTATGGTAGGCAGAGCCCGAGACAAGTCGTTCGGAATAAATGCACAAGAAAACAACTAGCAACTGTTCGCAAGTACTGAGCTTTTCTAAAATGCAGTCATTTATATTAATAATGATCGTCACATACCTCTACCATCAATTTCATGCCGACATATGTAAAATCCATTAAATATTGCTAACATTGTAACAAATCACACTAATATAAAGGCTATCAATTCAGTTAAATACCTTGGGATAACAGACATGAACAACTTAAACTAGAAAGATGGCACTGGTAATTTTGAGGGGAAGGTGAACCAAAGACTGTATTTTATTGGCAGAACACTTAGAAGCTGCAACAAATTCGCAGAGAGACTAATTACACTACACTTATCCGTCCTCTGCTAGAGTACTGGGGCCGTTACCAGATAGAGTTGGCAGAGGACATCGAAAAGTATCAAAGAATGGCAGCTCGTTTCATGCTATCGTGAATTGGAGGAGAGAGTGTCATGGACATGATACATAAGTTCGGGTGAGAATCATTAAAACAAAGGGGTTTTTCTTTGCGACGAGACCTTTCTACGAAATTTCATCACCGACTTTCTCCGCAGCACGCGAAATTTTTTGTTGACGCCCACCTCGTACATGGAGAGGAATTATCATTGTAGCAGAATGTAGTATTTTCAGGCGAATCTTACTACAAAAAGGCGTATAATTATGACTGCTTACGTAAGCTTACAATTTGGCTGTTTACATTGTTAGCACAACGTGAAGGAACGTCAAGCTGATGGTTTTAGATGCCACTGCATTTAACGTGCGGTATTGACTGCTGTGTCTTGAGAACGTTATCAACAGTGCAGACGTTCACGATGTATGCTACTGACGAAAGGTTCTCGGTTTGGTGGCAGTTTTAAGATATGGCGACTGTTGGATGAATTTCATATTTAGCGTCTTCTGTTTGGAGACCTGAGAACTTTTCAACGACCTTATTAGGGAGGTTACAAACTTTGATGCTCCGTTCCTACTTCAAGCAACCGTATTTGAAGAGAAAGTGCAAGTCACCTCGAAGAGCAACGTGTCCAAGCTTCCCGTCTGCACGTTAAGACTTGCCTTGTGTTAATATTTACATCGGAGTTACGTTTTCATTTACGTCTGTATTTTTTAATGACACACGTTATAATGATTATTGAACCCCTTTACCCGTAAGTTATCGTGTATCTAATTAATCGTCTCGGAAGAGGGCAATTTTTGGCTTCGTTAATCTTACGAATAATGTAATGAAGAATGAAAAGTAAATTGTTAGATGACGATCAGTTTGGGTTTTGGAAAACTAAAAGCACCAGAGAGACAGTTCTGACATTTTAATTCTGAGTGCTCACATAACCTAAGAAAAATCAAGACACTATTACAGGACTTGTCGAACTCTGAACAGCGTTCGATAATATAAAATGAAAGAGGGTTCGAAAGTGCCATGGAGATATAATGTTATCAATAAGTAAATACGGGTAATTTACAATATGTACAAAAACCGAGAGGGAAAAATAAGAATGAAAAACCAAATACGAAGTATTCTGAAAAGAAAGGAAGTCAGAAAAATGATGCCAGGTACAGATGTAGTCTTTTACGTTTAATGTTCAGTCTTTACATCGACATGGCACTCACAGAGCTAAAAGAAACGTTCATAGCTGGGATTAAAATTCAGGGTGAAAGGATCGCTATTCAAAAGGAAAATGAGGAAGACTTGCAGGATCCATTGAATAGAATGAGCAGTCTAATGAAACACTATGAATTGAGAGTAAACCGAAGAAAGTCAAAAGCAATGAGAAGTAGTAGAAATGAGATAGGCGATAAACATAACACCGAAATCAGGGACCACAAAGTAGGCAAAGTGAAGGAATTAAGATACCATGGGAGCAAACAAACACATGATGGACAAAACAAGGAGGCCATGAGAAGCAGATTAGCGCCATTTCTGACCGAAAGAAGTTCACTGGTATTAAACATCCGCCTTAATTTCTGAGATTGAACATTTGGAGCACAGCGTTGTATAAATCATGGACTGTGTGAAAAATGGAAAAGAAGAGAATCGTAGTGTTTGAGATGTGGTGCTATAGAAGGATGCTGAAATATAGGGGTGGACAGATTTTGGAATTTAGCCAACATACAATATGGGAAATTGTGTCTATGTTCTGCTTTGAGATAAAGAGGTTGGCACAAGAGATGAAAAAAATGCTTAAGTTTATATTATCGTTTCTCCAACTACCAACCTGATTGTAAATTTTAGTTTGTTATTGGAAAGGGTGGCCTATTAGAAGAAAATACCGATATCTCCATAGGTAGGGGGTTCCAGGCAGTGTGTTACCGGAAGTGGGAGAAGATGTTGCGTGTACTGCATGAGGAGCACCGTTTAGGGAGTTGTTACGGTTCAGTTTCATTGTTAACAGAACGTGTCGTCCAACCCTTACACATAGATATGAACGTTGTCGTTGCGCAACACTAATAAGGTAGGAATCAGGGCATAAGGCTACTGGAGCGGAATGCTGAGCTAAAATTTGAGAATAAAGTAAAAAAAAAAAGAAAAGGATAGATTTATTTTCAAAACCAAGAAGCAAACTCTGCTAAAAAAAAGTTACAAAATAATACTATCATAAGCAATCGGTGATATATTCATAGTTACAAAATTAAACAAAGTTTTTAAAAAAATAGCTACCCATTTGAGCAAACAAATCTTTTGGTATCCACGATAAACAGCCTTACGGCCCAAAACGTTAATAAAAACACAGTTACGGCTACAAAGAATTGATTTAACAATAAAAATTAAGAAAAGAACTTTACTACTAATGTAAATTGAACGAACGAATTTTCACTGAGGCAAAACGATAGTCGCTTACGAACGTCAATACCGTAACGCAGTTTGTAGCAAGGTAGAAGATTTCAAAGTATTGAAATATAAATTGTCTTAACAAAAAATTCTGTATCACAATTGAGCAGCCTGATTAATTACAAAAAAACTGCAGCCTACACAGAAAATCATAACAAATATTGGGTGTTCATTACATAATGCAGTAGCCTGAAGAGTAAACACAAATTAGGACACTATTGGCGGTTGGCGCTTAACATCTGCCACGAGTCTGAATACCGTGCACGAGATCCCACCTGAAACAACAACAAGCACGGGCTGTACACTGACAACTGCTTCCGTAACACACACAAAACCAACGTTAATATACAGTTCACTTAAACAGATCACCACAACGGTAAAATCAGGATCATCAAAGCAGAAAGCAAATGGAGATAAGATTCGGTCAAAATTTCTTAAATTCTGTATTGCGTAATCACCTACAGCTACATTTGATGTTGAGACAGCTTGAATCAAATTAACATTAATAAAAGGTAATCTGCAAAGTCATTCAGGACTTTGATCTTGTAAAGAATGAAAACTTGCACACAGTTTTAACTACTAAGAATACCGGCCTTTGACTGCACAAGGTTTTTAACAAGTTTCAACCGCACACAGACAAAGTGACACAGCAAAATTCAACTTAAGTTGAAAGTTAAACTTTAGCACGCAGACGAGAATTAATCGACAAATCATGAAAGTAGCAATTCACTCAGATTTGAAACAAATTCTACAAATATCGGCCACAAACGACAGCAATCAAGAACTGATATCAAAATCGATAAGGGCACAAGATAGTGAATTCCACTCGCGATTAACAGTGACACAAACTCAACACTCTAGCGGTTCAGAACAACACCCCTCGAAAAAACAGTGGCCACTCGGAGTTGTCAGGGTTTAAAAATGATCCACCTGACAAATAGTTCACCATTTGAAAATTAATCCGGGTTGTTGCCATAGATGTACAACCCAGGCCTAGCTCTGTGGTTCTTGTTACAACCCAAAGGTGGAACGACTTTTGAACAGAGTTTACGTTTATTTGCAACTGCACCCACTCTCCGGTTCCTGTCGCCAACAGACACAGGCGCCGCGATGACAAGTGCGGGTCAGCAGTGCACGATGCGCCAGCTGAACTCTTGCGATGTCACGCGCAGACTCGCTCCTTACTCCTTCTCCCTGCAGAGCGCCGGGACCCGCACATCGAGGGGCGCTCGCCAACCTGCGCACCACCAAGTATAGCAGCGTTTACACAGAGAAAACTTCGCGAAAGTGAGGTAAACGATGAAGGTCACGGCACACGTACCTGCACAAGTTCGAGCCCTTTTGCCGATATCTCAAGCGCCAACTGGTTAAAAATGGAGAACTGAATAAGCAAATGCTTCAACTAGATTTCAGCTTTCGGACGAAATGCTCCCTCAAAAGTAGAAATGTTACGCATATTTACACAACAACTTACATGTATACACGCGCACACGCGCACGCACACACGCACACACGCGCACACATGCACACGCGCGCACACACGCACGCACACGCGCGTGCACAAGTGCGCGCGCACACGCGCGCGCGCACACGCACACACGCGCACACACACACGGGTACTGACTCTCAGCACTAAGGCCTGACTGGACTGCATCTGATGTGAGCAGAAATCTGCCTCTGGACACTATTTGGGACAAGAAAGAGGCGTTGGTGGAGAGGGGGCTAGATAGCAAGTAGAGGTGCGGGGAAGATGCTTATGGAACATGCACAGACTTGATGGGGAAAGGATATTGTTGCTGCGCAGCATAGTGAGGCTGTGCTGGTGGGTGGCTGGGCGAGGCTGGAGGGGAGAGGGAGAAGATAGTGGAGAGAATCAGGGAAGAGGAAAGGCACATGTGGCATGTTAGCGACATAGAACACACAATCTGAATAAAAGTATCCGGACACCCCCAGAAACATACGTTTTTCATATTAAGTGCATTGTGCTGTCACCCTGCCAGGTACTCCATATCGGCGACCTCAGTAGTCACTAGACTTCGTGAGAGAGCAGAACGGGGCTCTCCGCGGGACTCACGGACTTCGAACGTGGTCAGGTGATTGGGTGTCACTTGTCCTACGTCTGTACGCGAGTTTTCCACACTCCTAAACGTCCCTAGGTCCACTGTTCCCGATGTGATAGTGAAGTGGACACGTGAAGGGACACGTGAAGGGACACGTACAGCACAAAATCGTACAGGCCGACCTCGTCTGTTGACTCACAGAGACAGCCGACATATGAAGAGGGTCGTAACGTGTAATGGGCGGACATCTATCCAGACCATCACACAGGAATTCCAAACTCCATCTGGATCCACTGCAATTACTTTGACAGTTAGGCGGGAGGTCAGAAAACTCGGATTTCATGGTCGAGTGGCTGCTCATAAGCCACACATCACTCCGGTAAATGCCAAAAGACGCCTCGCTTGGTGTAAGGAGCGTAAACATTGGATGATTGAACAGTGGGAAAACGTAGTGTGGGGTGACGAATCACGGGACGCAATGTGGCAATCCAATGTCAGGGTGTGGGTATGGCGAATGCCCGGTGAACATCATCTACTAGCATGTGCAGTGCCAACAATAAAATTCGGAGGTGGTGGTGTTCTGAAACGTCCCCTTAGAAAAATTATACATGACTGTGCTTAAACTGACACACAATATTTTTAGCGCAACGCAATCTGACTTTCAATAATCCCTACAAAAGAATGGCCCTGACTAACATTAACCTATACCTTTCACAAATCACTTACCTAACAAAAATCTTCGTTACTCGAACTACTGCAATACAGCGAGCGCCACTACTGCCAGCTAAATAAAAGATTCAAACTACGGAAGACACTAACTACTGATAGGCACAGTTAGTAAAACAAAGATTTTGATAGAGAACAGACAATGTATTTACCTTAATAGTGTTGAAAAATCATAATATACATAGCAGTTCATGACATCCAGTCTTACAAATTTCAAAACTCCGCCATTTCTCTCCCCACATCCACCACTGCTGGCGGCTCACCTCCAACTGCGCAACGCTACGCCCTGTTCACATCCAGCTGCCCAACACTACAATGGCGAATATTACGACAATACAAACCAGCCACAGACTGCACACAGCACAGCCAGTGATTTTCATAAAGAGCGCTACGTGGCGTTACCAATAAAAAAACTAGACGGCCTACTTACATAGCCCCCATGCTCCCCACAAAAAATTTTACAAATTGTTTTGGGCAGTGGCCAATACAGATTTGAAGAAATTTTTCATAATTACAATAACAAAGATATCAAATGCACACACTTATTGATACAATGTTGGTCAAAAGCTAAAATTTTCTCACAGTCCATAAAGACAGTCCTGATCGCTTATCACAGTAAAATAGTGGTGTTTTTCTCAATGTCTGAGCAGTAAAATAAAATACACATGGAAGTAGTGGATTTCCATGCAGTCTTGAAGAAGTAGTGTTGTCCTTCCAACGGAAAGACAGTGCTGACTCTTGACATGCAGACAGGTAATGGGCCACAACAGAGCAAACCCACCGCAGAGTCAATGGAAGTTTTGAAGAATATTGCTAGGTAGGTCGTCGCAGAACAGACCCACTGTAGTCCTGGTAGAGATTATGGTATTGGTGGACCATCAAAGATGCAGACCCACTATAGTCCTTGTAGAGATAATGGTATTGGTGAGTCATCAAAGGTGTAGACCCACTGTAGTCCTTGTAGAAATAATGCTATTGGTGGGCATCAAAGATGCAGACCCACTGTAGTCCTTGTAGAGATGGCCGGCAGCCATCTGTTGCAACTGTGCAGTTGCACAATCACCATCGAAGAGTCTTGCGGACAATATAGCAAGTCCATAAACCACCACTTGTGCACTCACTAAGTTTTTGGAATTGTCCTTAGAACCAGCAATGCTGTTATCCAGTCCCTTGCTGAATTATTAATGCACGTGCAAACACTATCAGCCCCTACTTCTCACATATTGTCCATATGCTATGACCAACAGAAATGTGTGCAGTGAAATATAATTTACAAGTTACTTAATTTGATGAACTGGTGTCAATTACAATTTTATAACATGAGAATACAATTACAAAGGTACAAAATACATCATTAAAGAACATAACAATACAGATAACATTTGTAGTAAAACAGGCTTTACAAAAGAATAGAAATAGACATCAGTGTTACAGGAATTATGACATAAGTAGATATATGAAAGGTCAGAATAACTTTTGAAACATCAACTTCACACATGAGCATTAAAACAAAACAGAATAAATAATGTCTAAACATCTTTACAAAGTAAATAACATATTATCAGAAAAATTATACAACGTAACTCTCATCAGATAAACACATAAAGACAGGAAGAACACAAATACCCAAGGGTACACAAACACATAGTGGGATAGCACAAGGAAAGGACGGGGTTTGTTTTACTGCAGTATTTTGCAAACAAAACTTTCTCTACTTCTCGGAGCTCTCCCTTCGTTCTTCATTATTTCCAAAAAGTCCCATCTATACCTGCTTTCTATACTTTTTCCGTATAACTTCTCAATGCATTTCTTCCAATGCATCACAACTCATTCTCTTATATAGTCTACCCCCTCTTAAGCTAACTTAAATCTACTGAGCTCAGATGCTAAACTAAGGGATGAGGCAATGCAGCAGCATAAAACAATTAATACAAACAGCAACGAAAAAAATGGAAATTGTCAAATCAATTGCAATATTACGACTAATATAAGGCACTGAGCAGCAAACAAGAAAAATAAATCAGTAGTAAAACTAGCTTAATAGAGTAATAGAAAGTGAAATTTAGTAGCACTATGCCAGGCAAACAGCGGCAGCAAATGCAATAACTTATATCTGAACATGACATAGCTCAAGCAGAAAAAATATTACAGTAAAAATGGCCATATTTAATACCTATGTCACATCTTAACACTAGAGTGATGCATCACTGTAACTTGCTCTAGCAGACAAGTTACCAAGTCACTGACAAAAATTATGTATGCAATTCCTGTGAAGTGGAAATGTCTTTTTGTGCTCCCTCATTTTTTTGGAGTACATCCATCATAAAGTTATTTTTTTACTGGATCTGTAGGCATAAAATATTTATATTAGTACATCTATAAAATTTTATTTTAACCAATGCTGCAGTGCAGCTAGGAACTAGATATTAAACAAAATAGGCAAAGCAAGGCGTGAAACGTCGTTCACTAGCCATATGGCATTTCATAATGCAGTAAACAATCTTTCAACTAGCAAGACAATAGACATGAAATGTTTCTCATAATTTCATTTCAGTAAATATCATAAATTAAGAACTCTACAGTGTAATCATGTTTTCATTCAAGTTTGAGGGTGTCGTATTTACGATGCTTTCTACAAAAGAATGTCAATAGCGAGATTAATGCCCTTTTTTTTCCTCCTGTGCATATGAAAGGCACACACTAATGGCTTTTTTCCAAGCATCTGTCACGCAGCTGGGTGCCCACGACGCATTACGTGAAGGTGGTCACTTAACTTTCTTACCGAAATATTTACGACAGCAGTTTCCACTACAGTGACAATCTCATATAAAAATATTTCACAGGTCAAGAATTTGCGTTACAAATCTGTAGAAACAAAATCCTATTGATATAACAGAGTCCAAAAAAAATTTCGTCAGCATTGTAATACATTCACACATTTACATACATTTCATAACTCTTAAAGTACGATTCTTGGTTTCCAACAACCTTTTTCACAAACCAGAGTCCCTAACCACTACTCATTATTCCTTACCTTATTACACATATACATATTCGTCGACACTTCTTCAATATTTCATCATAATAAATATGTAGCATAATCAAATTCCTGATATAGCATCAGCTTATTGATCATAAACATACCGCAACAGCGTAATACACATCGTCATCATAACATCATAAAACCTCAGCCAAATCTCAAAAAAGGCGTAGCTTTCTGCAATAATGTCAAAACCTAAAGAAAATATTCTGCTCATTTCAATAGTGTCATCTACCTCAAACGTACTTTAAAATCATGCTCCCTTACCAAATATATCATTCAAAGCTCTCATAATATCACAATGGGTCCGAAAAAATATGAACAGTTCACAAAGTACAGACAAAATACGATTTCGTTAGTGTGAAGTTACCCAACTGTGTAATTGCGTAAACATGTGTCACTGATGTAGTAAAAAAATGTTTGTTTCCCTGTTAAATAATCAGGTAGCTGTGTAAATCTGTGTTGGAGAAATATGGTACCGATGTGTAAAGTTGTATAAGCAAATACCATATTATCTAGGGCTCCTTGTGCTTGCCAAACACATGGTACACAAAGTAGGCATGTACCCCCCTTAAAACATGTTTTACTTTCCAGAAGAATTCAGAAAAACTGTGCAGATATAAAACAGATACACCGCAAAAGCAGCATTGTAAATTGTCACTCATTAGTAGCGTCATGATAAAATCGTGTAGGTGTCACATAAACTAACCACTGTCATCTGATATCTCACAGAAAGTACTTTAAATCCAGAATGTACTTTCAAGTAAACCAAAATGTTGCATTAAAATCCCATTAGCAGTACTGGTAAATGTTCTAAGTATGTGAGCCTTATAGTCGCTACGTAATCGTGCAACTAACAAGCAAGAATGTACACGCACAATAACACTGTGACGTCTGTTCACTATAACAATGCATTCGTAATTTCTGTTGAAATAAGTTCTCTTGGTTCTTGATTGGATATGTAACTTCAAACATTGTTGCATGATAACAGTTTCTAAGTCTCACAATGCATACTAGAAATGTGAAGTGAAACGTTTTATGGCAAAGACAAAGTTAAAAAGCAGATTATCTCTCAATAAACGATTTTACATGTGAAATGTGGTGCTAGCCTTTACTCTTACTACTATTCAGAGCTCCAGCTTCAACGGAATCATCGTGTGGTATATGTCGGTAAAGAATACTGGAATTTTTCTCAAGGTTTGCATCTATGTTATTTTTCTCTGAGCCAGCTGGCGCATGCGGCTGGCTGCTGTGCGATTCATTGTCTGTCTCTTTGTTGGTGCGCGTCGTTATTAGGATTAGGAGACCTACCGTCTACAAATTCACCTTGTCGAGAGTGCCTTGCTCTGTTTGAATCCCGCCAGTTCTGATAAAATTCAGGTCTGTCGTTATGATTATATCGTCTGTCGTCATGTCGGTAGATTCCACAGTTTCTTTCTTGTCGGTCACGTGGTGGAGAATTTCTCCCTGAATCGTAACTGGGCGCTGAACTGTTGCATCTGAAATTATTCTGTCTCCCTTGATAATAATAGTTCTGGTTACCATATTGTCTGTTTCTATGATTGTCTCTGTCATATTCATTACTACGGAAATACGATCTTTCTCTGTAACTATTACTCTTGTGCCAACGGTTGTCATACGGGTGGTGTCTGTTTTGGTCACGATTTGTGTTGTGAGAATAGCCTTGTCGTGTCCAGTTATTATTTCTTTCATCGCGGAATTGCGACGGATGTGACCTGTAATTGTTGTGTTTCTGTTTTCGCGTTCCGCGATTGTCAGTGTCAATTTCTAATTCTTGTAAGAGTCCCTGAAAGCTTCAATGTCGTCTTTGCAACGTCCTGCCAAAATAATATGTCGTAAATGTTCAGGTAATTTGATTAAGCAAATGCGGATGAGTTCTGAGGGGCTGTATGGGTTTGACAGGTACTGATTCCTGTGCAACATGTCTTCAAAATATTTCACAAGACTGGAAAATTCAGATTGTTCGAAATGTTTCATCATTATGATGCTATGTTTTACTTGGTCTTGTGTAGCTTGAGACCAATATGCTTAGAGGAAGGCATGATAAAATTCTCCTTCACTGTGACAATCGTGAATGACTTATCGCATTCTTACAGCTGGTTCATTCTCGAAGTAGCCACACATAAATTCTAATCTGTGTTCTAACGACCAGTTGGGAGGAAAACAATGAGAGAATTGATGGAGCCACGCTTGTGGATGAATGTCGTTGCCAGAATTCCTAAATGTTTTGAATTTACGTGTAGTAATGAACAGCTTATAGTCAAAATCATCGTGTCGGCGAGTCGCACATCGCTCATTGTTACTTCGTTTCGGCAGTTCCATCTCAAAATTCAATGCGCCTTGCCAATTTCTTTCATAATTTCCGAAGTGTCCTGTGTTATTCTTTTGTGGTTGCTCCGTATTTCTATGTCCCTCTTCCCGTACTGGAGCGCGAGTGTCCTCTGAAATATGTAATTCTTGTATTACTTGTGCCAACTGATCTTGTACTTCCAGGATTTCTCTTTTGTACTGTGTATTGATTTGATTTTGATTTTGTTTGAATTTTCTAATTTGTTCATACTCTTCAGTGTCAGTAAATGCTACAGGTCTTGTGTCATTCAGATCATCATCTACCGTTGTAGATAAGTTAGTGAATTGATCTGAAAGTTCGGCTACTTTATCCGATAGTGAAATTATTTCCTCTGTGTGTTTTTATGAACCAAGTTTCAGAGTGTCCATTTGTGTTGAAATCGTATCTACTGTGTCCTTTAAGTTTTCCTGAGTTTCTGCAAGTTGCGTAACCGAATCGGTAGATGCAACTGAGTCAATTTTAGCTTGCAAGGTCTCATGATTGTCATGAACAATAATTTGCAGTTCTTTTATCGCTGTTTCGTGATTCTGTAATGCATTTTCATGCCGCAAGAAAAATAGGTTGAAAATGCTCACAAATTTGTGTTTTTACGTCATTACAGGCTTTTTGACATTTCGATTCAATGTTATGTAACTCAGTAGTTAAACCTTCACGCGTTTGTTCAAGTGTGATGTCTAACTTTTGAAGCTTTTGCTGTGTTTGTCTCTGATTTTGTTCCATTGTGTCTAACTGTTGCTGTGTTTGTCTCTGATTTTGTTCCATTGTGTCTAACTTTTGAAGATTTTGTTCCATTGTGTCTAACTTTTGAAGCTTTTGCTGTGTTTGTCTCTGATTTTGTTCCATTTGTTGCATTAATTGCAATAATAATGTATTAGTGTCTGGAATGTGTTTCTCTATGCTTTTTGGCAGTGCATTTTCACCGGCAACATTCGCATTTTGAAAAGCAGAAAATGTGTCTTGACTTACTTGAGAAAACGGTGAGGACGCAAAACCTGAATCTGCAGTATTTGCAAGATTGTGTCATTTCGGATTCTTGAGGCGAGCTGTTGCCGACCGATCGATCGATAATGCTTCCCTGTTCACTATTTGTTTCACTGTTTACGCCATTGTTTGCCACCCGCTCCATTTCCCTATGCACAATTACCAAATTACTATGTTGAACATTAGTTAATTCACTACGCGGTAGCGCTAACACACTGCTTTCGTCTTCACTGTCATTTTTCAGTTTACTTTAGAGCCTAGTATTACGTTTTTCACACGCCATTATTGTCACAATATTTCACATGACAACACAGAAAAGCACAATTTGAAGAGCAAAATAACAAAACACATTAACATAGCATTGAAAATAGTATCTAGTTAATTGCAAGCGCAGCTGCGAAATACTTGGTGCAAATCTATATGCATGCCACAACTGTGTACAACAATGAAAAACTACAACTACAAAGGAAATTCTCTCTATAATTACGCGCTAGCAATAAACAAAAGCTACACTAATTACACAAATTACAAGAAAAAATCAGAAGATTCCAGTGAGGTATCCTCGGCTAAGGGTCGACATATGAAACGTCCCCTTTTGAAAAATTATACATGACTGTGCTTAAACTGACACACAATATTCTTAGCGCAACGCAATCTGACTTTCAATAATCCCTACAAAAGAATGGCCCTGACTAACATTAACCTATACCTTTCACAAATCACTTACCTCACAAAAATCTTCGTTACTCGAACTACTGCAATACAGCGAGCGCCACTACTGCCAGCTAAATAAAAGATTCAAACTACGGAAGGCACTAACTACTGATAGGCACAGTTAGCAAAACAAAGATTTTGATACAGAACAGACAATGCATTTACCTTAATAGTGTTGAAAAATCATAATATACATAGCAGTTCATGACATCCAGTCTTACAAATTTCAAAACTCCGCCATTTCTCTCCCAACACTGCTGGCGGCTCACCTCCAACTGCGCAACGCTACGCGCTGTTCACATCCAGCTCCCCAACGCTGCGAATATTACAACAATGCAAACCAGCCACAGACTGCACACAGCACAGCCAGTGATTTTCATAAAGAGCGCTACGTGGCGTTACCAATAAAAAAACTAGACAGCCTACTTACAATCATCTACTAGCATGTGCAGTGCCAACAATAAAATTCGGAGGTGGTGGTGTTCTGGTGTGGTCGTGTTTTTTCATGGAAGGGGCTTGCACTCCTTGTTGTTTTGAGTGGCACTATCACAGCATAGGCCTACACTGATTTTAGCACCTCCATGCTTCCCACTGTTGAAGAGCAATTAGAGGATGGTGACTGCATCTTTCAACACGATCGAGCACCTGTTCATAATTCACGGCCTATGGTGGAGTGGTTATACGTCACTAACATCCCTATGATGGACTGGCCTGCACAGAGTCCTGACTTGAATCCTATAGAACAACTTTTGGATGTTCTGGAACGCCGACTTCGTGCCAGGCCTCGCCGACCGACATCGATCCCTCTCCTCAGTGCAGCACTCCGTGAAGAATGGGCTGCCATTCCCCAAGAAACCTTCCATCACCTGATTGAACGGATGCCTGCGAGAGTGGAAGCTGTCATCAAGGCTAAGGGTGGGCCAACACTATATTGTATTCCAGCATTATTGATAGTGGGCGTCTCTAACTTGTAAGTCATTTTCACCCAGGCGTCTGGATACCTTACATCACATAGTGTTCGTGCAGCATGGCGAAGGAGCAGGGAAGAGAGAGGTAGCTGGTAGACAGGGCTTCTTGAAGGTTGACGGCGTGGTTATGAGAATGAAGGATATATTTCTGAGAAAGTTCCCACCAGTGCAGTTCAGAAAAGCTTCTATTGGTGGGAAAATCCAAATGGCACAGACTTTGAAGCAGTCATTTAAGGTCGCTGCTAGACGTTCATGCAGACAGACAGCTAGTAAGTTGTGTGTCCGCCCCCTGGCAGATTGGTCAGCACGTCTGACTGCCATGTAGTGGGCCCTCGTTGGATTTCCGACTGCGGCAGACATTTACTCCGCTGAGGAATGAGGCTTTATGTTGCCCTCACAATTTCATCAGGCAAGTCGTACAATTTGGGATCGACTGAAAAACTTGCAACTCGGTGGCGAAACTTCCCCAGGTGGGTATTCGTGGCCATAAACATCATAGGATCGTTTAATTTCAGTTATGTCCGCTCAGAATACAGCATAGTGGTTGCAGCTAAGTTTGCAGACCACGTGGCTGCTTTCACTCGTTGTCCTGCCTTTGATGGAGTAGGAGATTCCTGTGGCAGAAGGGGAATGGGTGTTTGTGGGAAGATACGTGGAACAGGTCTTGCATTTGGGTCTATTGTGGGGATATGAACCATGAGGCGAGCGGTTGGGAGCAGAGATGGAGTAGTGACAGACAAGGACACCGCATAATTTTGGTAGACGTTGCAACTCTACTGTTGAAGGGGTAAGAACGATAATGGGGAGGATATTTCTCATTTCAGGGCGTAATGAACTAGTTGAAACGCTGGCGGAGAATGTGATTCAGTTGCTCCTGTCCTGACAAATATTGAGTCACGAGAAGATTTCTCCTTTGCTGCTCGTCAGTGGGCATGTGGAGGAGGGTAGATGAATGGTGAGAGACCGCATTGTTTGTGGACAAGGCTGAGAGGGTAATTTCGGTCTGTGAAGGCCTCTGTGAGCCTCTTAGCACATTGGGGAGGGACTGCTCGTCATTATAAATGCGACGATCGTGGGTGGCTAGGATTTATGAAAGGGACTTATTGGTATGGAATGGGTGGTCGATATCGATGTCGGGGTATTGTTGGTAGTTAGTTGGTCTGATGTGAACGGAGGTACCGGTGTAACCATCCTTAAGATGGAACTCGACATCGAGGAAGGTGACTTGCTGAGCTGTAGACGACCAGGTGAAACGAATGGTGGAGAAAGTGAGATTCTGGGTGAAAGATAGCGTTTCATCATTCGAAAGTCCTACCTTATGGAAAAGGAATACAGAACTTAAAAATCAAAAAGTTCAAAACCGGCGGTTGCCAAACGAGCAAAGGAAAGATGCATATTTGACATAATAATAAGGATTATAAAAACAAACGTGTAAGAGAAAAGAGAAGTTGAGGCCGTGAAGTGATTATTACAAGACTGAATTGAAGATGGGCTGGGCATGAGGAGTGATGAAGAAAATTATGTGCTGGGTTGCTCTCCATAAGAAAGTTCTAGAGGACAGCGTAATGGGAGATGGATCAACAAATAAGGAAAGACCCCTCTATACAGCAGTGGATGATAAATGGCTGCTGATGATCTACATGTGCATCTACATACATACTCCGCATGCCACCATATGGTGCGTGGCGGAGGGTACCTTGTATCACTACAAGTCGTTTCCTTTCCTGCACCACTTGCAAACAGCGTGAGGGAAAACTATCTATATTCCTCCATACGAGCCCCAACTTCTCGTATCTTCGTGATCGTTATGGGAAATGTACATAGGTGGCAGTAGCATTTTCTTTAAATGACGATTCTCTAAATTTTCTCAATAGTGTTCCGTAAAAATTAGGTTGTCTTCGCCCAGGGATACCCATTTGAATTCACTAAGCTTCTCTGTAACACACACGTGTTGATCGATCCCACCGGTAACAAATGGGTGACACAAGTGTTCTATACGCACTATAATTTAGGTTATTTTTAATACTGTCAGACGTTTTATGGTATTGTAATTCCATCTTCTGGAAATGGAATACGACTGTGGCTGGTCGAAGGCTTGAAGAAAATATAGACCAACAGCCGTAATTTTGTTTTTCTATCTGTTTCGGTGCCTCTTCGGTACAGTCTTCGGTCCCTATCCACGAAACTAGGTGACTCATCTATTCGTTTGTGCTACTGTAGGGACTATTACATCAACTTGTTTCCATAGTTTTCTAAAAATTTCTAGGTCGACATGAGCCATTCATGCCTCTAACAACAACACCTATTTTTTTCGCGTTTTATATTATTCGGCATTTTCCTGCGGGAATAATGCAATTCATTCCCTTCACACATGGGAACCACTGCAATTTGCCATTAGAGAGATGCTGCAAGCCCCCTCGCCCGCTCGACGGTGCACCGCGGAGCGCCGGCAGCCCGCGGCCATCAGCTCGCCCCGCCTCACGCCTCTCGGCCGGAGGCCTTCTTCGCCGCCCCCGGAGCCCCCGCCTCCGCCTCCGCCTCGGCCAGCGGACCGCCTCTTTCGGGAGATGCATCGGGCGGCGCTGCGGGTCGATCCGCGCTGCCCAAGGCCGCCGGCGCTGCCGCCGCGAGGCGCCGAGCGGCGACTTGGCACTGCCTGGCCTCGCCTCGACCCGGCGTCCGCGTCTTCCGGCGCTCTTCGATTCGCCGCCCCCGACTTCGCGGCTCCTGTCCGACCGGAGGCGGCGCCCGTCTCCACCACTCCGCTGCTTTTATCTCCGGCCCAAGCGGCGCCAGAACGGCCTCCGTTCCTTTTTTACTACATTTACGCCGTCAGCTGGTACACGTTATACGACTCCATTTTATGCATTCGCCATCAGAACAATGCTGGAGAGTTTCATATCTTGTATCAGCCGAGTTAATGGTTACGTACACTGCTGAGCACAGAGAATACGTCACTTTGAGGCGGCCGGCAGCGAACGTCAAATTTGCTTGATATTCTCCACGTGCTTTGATATTTCAGTTCCATTCCATTTATTGCTTATTTAACGAGATGTCATATTTTAAAACAGGTCCTAAATTTTAATCATGTAAAACATTAATTTTTCCATATTACACTACTGGCCATTAAAATTGCTACACAGAGAAGAAATGTAGATGATAAACGGGTATTCATTGGACAAATATATTATACTAGAACTGACATGTGATTACATTTTCACGCAATTTGGGTGTATAGATTCTGAGAAATCAGTACCCAGAACAACCACCTCTGGCCGTAATAACGGCCTTGATACTCCTGGGCATTGAGTCAAACAGAGTTTGGATGACGTGTACAAGTATAGCTGCCCATGCAGCTTCAACACGATACCACAGTTCATCAAGAGTAGTGACTGGCGTATTGTAACGAGCCAGTTGCTCGCCACCATTGACCAGACGTTTTCAATTGGTGAGACATCTGGAGAATGTGCTTCCCAGGGCAGCAGTCCGACATTTTCTGTATCCAGAAAGGCCCGTACAGGACCTGCGTCATGCCGTCGTGCCTTATCCTGCTGAAATGTAGGGTTTCGCAGGGATCGAATGAAGGGTAAGACGCACGGGTCGTAGCACATCTGAAATGTAACGTCCACTGTTCAAAGTGCCGTCAATGCAAACAAGAGGTGACCGAGACGTGTAACCAATGGCACACCATATCATCACGGCGGGTGATACGCCAGTATGACGATGACGAATACACGCTACCAAAGTGCGTTCCCCGCGATGTCGCCAAACACAGATGCGACCATCATGATGCTGTAAACAGAACCTGCATTCATCCGAAGAAATGACATTTTTCCTTTCGTGCACCCAGCTTCGTCGTTGAGTACACCACCGCAGGCGCTCCTGTCTGTTTTGCAGCGTCAAGGATAACCACAGCCATGGTCTCCGAGCTGATAATCCATGCTGCTGCAAACGTCGTCGAACTGTTCGTGCAGATGGTTGTTGTCTTGCAAACGTCCCCATCTGTTGACTCAGGGATCGAAACGTGGCTGCACGATCCGTTACAGCCATGCGGATGAGATGCCTGTCATCTCGACTGCTAGTGATACGAGGCCGTTGGGATCCAGCACGGCGTTCCTTATTACGCTCCTGAACCCACCGATTCCATATTCTGCTAACAGTCATTGGATCTCGACCAACGCGAGCAGCAATGTCGCGATACGATAAACCGCAATCGTGATAGGCTACAATCCGACCTTTATCAAAGTCGGCAACGTGATGGTACGCATTTCTTCTCCTTGCACGAGGCATCACTACATTCATCAGGCAACGCCCGTCAACTGCTGTTTGTGTATGAGAAATCGATTGGAAACTTTCCTCATGTCAGGACGTTGTAGGTGTCGCCACCGTCGCCAACCTTGTATGAATGCTCTGAAAAGCTAATAATTTGCGTATCAAAGCATCTTCTTCCTGTCGGTTAAATTTCGCGTCCGTAGCACGTCGTTTTCGTGGTGTAGCAGTTTTAATGGCCAGTAGTGTAGTAGCAAGTATTGTTTTCAACGAAGATAAATCAAAGTAGTGATAATGAGTTGCAGAGAAAATTAAAGCAGAAATTGCAGATTCGTTAAATGAAATGGAGGGTGCTATGTAAAAGTGTTAGTAATTTAGCAGAGAATAAAAACAAGATAGGAAAGTATAGAGTGCATAGATAAGAAGGTTGACGGTTACCATCAGTTATATGAAGGGAAATTACTGGAACTTTAACGAAACTGTTTCTTTCTATTGAGATTGAAACTTTTATAGTTATATAAATTGACTATGTACTGAGGCTTGGTTTTCTAAATTCGTTATACATTTTAAATAATCCTTAGACACTAATAGTCTCTTATTATTATTACGATATAAACTTCAAAGATCTTCAGAACGGTAGGTATTCCTGCCAAGACTTATGGATCTAGTCAGGAAGGCTGATAACGGAATGGCGTAATCCAGTTATGCATTTCTCTCCAACATTTCCTTTACTTATAAATTTGTATCTAACTGTGCTGGTATGTACACTCCTGGAAATTGAAATAAGAACACCGTGAATTCATTGTCCCAGGAAGGGGAAACTTTATTGACACATTCCTGGGGTCAGATACATCACATGATCACACTGACAGAACCACAGGCACATAGACACAGGCAACAGAGCATGCACAATGTCGGCACTAGTACAGTGTATATCCACCTTTCGCAGAAATGCAGGCTGATATTCTCCCATGGAGACGATCGTAGAGATGCTGGATGTAGTCCTGTGGAACGGCTTACCACGCCATTTCCACCTGGCGCCTCAGTTGGACCAGCGGTCGTGCTGGACGTGCAGACCGCGTGAGACGACGCTTCATCCTGTCCCAAACATGCTCAATGGGGGACAGATCCGGAGATCTTGCTGGTCAGGGTAGTTGACTTACACCTTGTAGAGCACGTTGGGTGGCACGGGATACATGCGGACGTGCATTGTCCTGTTGGAACAGCAAGTTCCCTTGCCGGTCTAGGAATGGTAGAACGATGGGTTCGATGACGGTTTGGATGTACCGTACACTATTCAGTGTCCCCTCGACGATCACCAGTGGTGTACGGCCAGTGTAGGAGATCGCTCCCCACACCATGACGCCGGGTGTTGGCCCTGTGTGCCTCGGTCGTATGCAGTCCTGATTGTGGCGCTCACCTGCACGGCGCCAAACACGCATACGACCATCATTGGCACCAAGGCAGAAGCGACTCTCATCGCTGAAGACGACACGTCTCCATTCGTCCCTCCATTCACGCCTGTCGCGACACCACTGGAGGCGGGCTGCACGATGTTGGGGCGTGAGCGGAAGACGGCCTAACGGTGTGCGGGACCGTAGCCCAGCTTCATGGAGACGGTTGCGAATGGTCCTCGCCGATACCCCAGGAGCAACAGTGTCCCTAATTTGCTGGGAAGTGGCGGTGCGGTCCCCTACGGCACTGCGTAGGATCCTACGGTCTTGGCGTGCATCCGTGCGTCGCTGCGGTCCGGTCCCAGGTCGACGGGCACGTGCACCTTCCGCCGACCACTGGCGACAACATCGATGTACTGTGGAGACCTCACGCCCCACGTGTTGAGCAATTCGGCGGTACGTCCACCCGGCCTCCCGCATGCCCACTATACGCCCTCGCTCAAAGTCCGTCAACTGCACATACGGTTCACGTCCACGCTGTCGCGGCATGCTACCAGTGTTAAAGACTGCGATGGAGCTCCGTATGCCACGGCAAACTGGCTGACACTGACGGCGGCGGTGCACAAATGCTGCGCAGCTAGCGCCATTCGACGGCCAACACCGCGGTTCCTGGTGTGTCCGCTGTGCCGTGCGTGTGATCATTGCTTGTACAGCCCTCTCGCAGTGTCCGGAGCAAGTATGGTGGGTCTGACACACCGGTGTCAATGTGTTCTTTTTTCCATTTCCAGGAGTGTATTTCTGTCTCTGATAATATTCTACATACTGTATTTACATTTATATACACTATTAAGAAAAAAGAAAGAAACGAAATACCGTGAAGGAATTATTCGAATGGGATGGAAATCTGTGGTCGGTAGATGTGTGATGTACCTGTAAAGGCACACAAATCATTAGAATTTCAGAAAAAAGTTGTATGATCTATTCACGGAAAAGGGCTTCAAAAACTGAGCAAGTCTTCGCTGATTATTGGGGCATAGTTCGAAGCGAGACTCATTACTGAAGACAATTCTACTCCAGTCAATGAGATTGGAGGCCGAAGACGTGTTGGAGAAGCCCCCTATAGCGGTGGGGTATCAACCGGAATGTCGTTCGCCATACGGCGCGACAGGCCTTCCAAACAGGTTGGGATTTTGACGATCTAACGCGGCAACTGCACAAAAGTTGGCACGATATCCGTTGGGACGACACCCAAACAACTGTCAATCAACTCCAAGCCGAATAACTGCTTACACAAGGGCCAAAGATGGATCAATGCGTTACTGACTTGCTTAATTTTGGAAGATCTTCCTTTTGAATAAATCACCCATTTCCTTCGGAAATTGTAATCATTTGTTTGTCTGTGCCTGTACATTACATCTACCGATTTCAGTCCCATTTGGATAATTCATTCGTGGTGCATCGTATTTTTTGTGTTAGAATGTATTTTTGTAGCTACGCCTGGGCTCTTTAGTGTGTTATCTTGTCTTAATGTATGTAAATCCCCTTCTGTTTCTGTATCTCCATATGAGGTTTCATTCCCTCTGTCTATAACTGCTGTCAGCTAGTGTTATTGTCCTGTTTGGTATCTGGCTATTCTACTTGTAACTCTATAGAAATAGTTTCCGCTGTTCTGTCTAGGTCAGCCATATGTCTGAATTTACGATCGAGATGTTTATGTTGTTTGTGTTGTTTGTCATTCTTTGTCGTCTAGCCTGTGTATGCGATATACAGTGTGGTGTTACTTGTTCATTGGAGCCAGTTTCCCCAAAAAAGAGTTCTTGGCTCGGGCAGATGTTCATCCTATGGAAGTGAGCTAGGTATGGACCATGTCCTGTTAGGAAATGTGTTATTCCGCGGGCTTGAGTAGCACGTTTTGTCATTAATCTCTCCGTCTCTAGTCGCGTGCGTTTCACTCCATTTGCCACGTATTCATCCGCTGTCTTTCAAGATGGCGTTTATCGGTCGGTAATGCGGTCGTGTGTGACTCCTCTACTTTATCTCTGAAGCCCATCTTCGCTCAGTATTTTGCAGTACGGTACCTAACGGTGATGTCGATTGGAGAGACGCTCAAGACTACACAAAGGGCTTCCAGAGGTGTAGTTCTACAGACGCCTGTAACCGAAGGACCACACCATTCTGCCTGCGCATCGCAGCAGTTATCGTTCTCGCCAGCCGATGTTTATGTGCCCGTGCAAAACAAATAATGGATTCAAAGATTTACAGTGATATAGTATTAAATGCCTCGACGAGTAAAGCCTGTCGTGTTTATTCTTGCCAGTTTTGTAGTAGATTTATTAACTTGGCTGCTGTAAGTTATTGATGGGTCTTGGAAGACAGTCCTTCGCCAATCGTAATTTCCAGATATCTCTACTTTTGTGTTACTTTTCTGTTACCAAGTTTCGGCAATTGATTTATAAAGAGTCTCTCTTCAAGTAGGGCGTAAAGTGTCTTGTTTGGGGCAATCGTCAGTTTATTCTGTGCACACCAGTTGTTCCTGTGTTGTAGTACACCACTAACTTTCTTCTCAAATTGTTCTCAGGAGCTGGCCGATGCTATCACCAGCAGGCCTTCAGCAAATTTCACTGCGCAGACAAGGATCGTCACTAGATATAAAAGGATTCTGAAACTGTATCCCTACTGTAGGCCTAACCCCGCATCCTGTGGTAGAGGTGGTCGGTACCTGCAGCTCCATCAGACGAGCGAACTCCACGGGCTACCAGTGGTTTTCAAATGCGTCTGCGACGTCTATCGCTGTGACTTTCACATATTTGTGGTCTGTACTTTTTAAGGTGCGGAGGGTTTCGTATATCGTGTCTTCAATTGACTTGTTTTTCCGACGTCCATACGGATGCGGGCTAACTCCTGCCAGCTTCCAGTGCGACTGTAGTGTAGCACACAGCAGGCGGTCCTGGACGTTCGCCAGTATGAAAATCGGCCAGAACGAGTTTCGAATGGTTGGGTCTCTATCATGGCTTTCTTGGAGATTACACTATTTGATATTTTCCACGCTGCAGGTATTCTCTTGTCTGGAGAGACTAGCTTAAGGCCTCGGTTAGAAGGGGGGTATTCAGTGGCGCGGTCTGTTGTAGCACTTGGGCATGGATGCCCTCGGGTCCTATCATCGCTCGCTTCGAAACGCAGAAGATGAGCATTTCAGCGCAGCCGTATGTAGTACGTAGCAGTAGCATTATCTGCATTCTGTACGTAAGAGAGAAGATTACACTGCGGGTTCTTCATTCAAAAACCGCATTTGAATTTTATTTGTTTGTGAGGAGATAGTTTATGCCTTGTGTAAGCAGGAGAAACATCTACAAGCATATGTCCATTTTTTACACTGTAGCCTGTCGAGACGGAGGTTCACCATTTCACGATGTTACTGCTCGCGTTGGTCGCGATCCCAGGTCTGTTATGAAAATATGAATCGAGAACTTCAGGAGAACAGGACTCTATACATTGCTTACCTCAGCTATTCTGTAGAGATCCTCCTCATTGATCATCTAATTAGTCGATTTGATTTCAAAATTCTTCCGTAACATCTCAAACGCTTCTTTTTCTTGTTTTCTCGCAGGCCCTGATTCACCACCACACAATTCTGTGCCCCAGACATTAATTTTCTCCAGAAATTAAGGGCTATGTTTGTACTAGTAGACCTCTGTTGGTCAGGAATTCTCTCTTTAACTGTGCTAATTACCGATCTGTGTCCTTCTTGCTTCGTCCAACATGTGCTACTGTGCTTTCAAGATAGTTCCTGACTTCATCTACTCGTGAGCTCCAATTTTGATAACATTATCACTAACATCATTGCTGCTAAACTTCTGCAATTTCATCTACTTTCGGTTTACCCTAAATTCATAGCATGTACTCACTAGATCTTTCAGTCCATTCAAGAGGTGTGGTAAATCTTGCTAACTTTCACCGATGATGGCTAGGTCATCAGAGAATCTTGTCACTGATATCCTTCCATCCTGAATTTCAGTCCATCTCCTGAACCTTTCTTAATTTGTCATTGCTTCCTCGGCGTATGGATTGCATAGTAAAGGCAAAAGGTTAATTTCCCTTTCTAATCCGAGAACTTCGTTCTTGGTCTTCAATTCTCATTTCTCAGAATATCTATTCAAGTTTCTGTTGCACATTACAGGTGATCAATACAGGCAGTGTTTGTGGCGCGGCAAACGTCAACAAGTGCTTGCTATCACAGAAGTGCTGACACGAATTGCCAGGTAAGGCGTGACATCATCCGCTTAGGAAGTCTGTCCAGTGAGTTGCCTGTTTAGAGGCGCGGGCTAATTACATGTGTTAATACGGAACGATGGTGTGCCTACATTTTCTAAGATACTGCAAGTGCTACTATGTCACTATGCATACAAATATTCAACACACTTATATGCGCAATTCCTCTGTGTGCCTTCTAATGACGCACAATCGTCTTCTGGAACCCAGCGGTATTTATATTCTACATACAAATCGTTCTCCCCAGAGCTACAAGAGTTTCCTGAGAATTTCAGACATCCTGCACCATGATACATAAGCTGTTAAGGTTATCGTACGATATTTCTAGCGCCTGTCTAGTCTTGCTATCTACAGAATTTTGTCGATGATATATTTCTAAAAATCTGATGTTACGCCTCGAGACTGATGGACTCTACAAGGCTATTTGTATGGACGTTTCGTTGACATTTGTGAAAATGATTTTTGAAACCCTGAAGGAATGATATCCATGCCTTACACTTTACTTGATCACAAGTCCTCAAAAGCTCTGTTAACCCTTTGAGTCCCAACAATACGAAAAAGTATAATTTTAAACATGTTCACAAAGTTAACCTTTATCATCGTAGAAAGCAACGAATACAAGAAGTTCCAAAATGTAAACATTCAGTTGTTTTAAGGATGAGGTTTCACTCAGGAATAAAATTTTACACAAGAAGCAACGAGTACAAGAAGAAAGCTACTAAAACCAAACATCGATTTACTTTAAAGTGCTGGTTTGACTTTGGAACCACTGGAAAATACAACTCTCACCCATTCAGCATTTCATGTGATATATTTGAAGACCATTTCGCATTTTTCCTACACACAATCACACATCTTGAAACTTCCATGAACTCATGATGCCTAAAACAAGTAATAGTCCTAAATAACAAGCAAAAACGTATCTAAAATTTAACAGATTATGTCAGTGCTTTCAATTCCAAACCACTCCTGACAGCGTTGGTACCAACTCATATTTACGTTACCATAACTTTAGCTGGACATACCTTCACTGTCGATAATGTTCAAATGATCACAGAAAACACATGTAGCAGTCTCCTACAATCCTGTAGCGCGAACTCCTCTCCGACTTTTCCTTTGAAAGCTACAATGCTCTACTACAATCCACTACATTCGTAAACGTAACTCAACATACCACTAGATGTCTCTGTCTTGCAGTAAACTCCAAGGTTTCGTGCAAAAAGCTCTGGTACTTCAAAACAAAATTAATGAAATGGTCGTTTGGAGCAGAAAACATTGGTTCTAGAAGATTTAAACTTGAATATTAGACCAAGTGTATCTTCCATGCCCTTGTTTACAACAAGATAAGTATCTATATGTACTTGCTACGGCTTATGGAGCATCAGAATTTGTGTCATTACCATTTGCTGTGACTTCCATTTGACGTAACAGTAGAGAGATGCGCTCCGACAGTGATTGCTCCAACAGTGACCAAAAGAGTGGAACCACGTCCTTTTTTTTCAGACGGTTACTGATTCTGAGTCAGCAGTGGAGACTCTGGAGAAAACTAACATTGCAGATTGCGTTCGTCATCGCTATACGAGTAACGGCATGAGGTTCTATACGTGCTCTACACCATCTCTTGTCGCTCAAATAGCCAGAAATTTGGACGGCATCTGTTACACTTTTAAACTGTTAAGGCCAATAGCGGCGTCCAATCTTCGAAATCTCGATGACACTTTCTTTCGACAAGATAAAGCCAACCACATGTTGCTTGTGCTGCCATCATCGATTTTGATACTTGTTGCCATGGTTAGCATGTTGTCCTGGTTGCTCAGACATCGAAAACCTCTGGTAGTGGTTTGTCCAGGAACCAACCAAACATCACTAGAGAATGACACACACACATACCTGTCATCCAAGATAGGTCGGATTTAATGCCCAGCAGAAAGGTACACTGGAAGATTGGGTTTAACGTCCCGTCGACTTCGAGGTCATTAGAGATGGAGCACAAGCTCGGATTGTGTTAAGAATTGGGAAGGAAATCGGCCGTGCCCTTTGAAGGAGCCGGAATTTGCCTGGAGTGATTTAGGCAAATCAGCTAAATCCGGATGGCCGGACGCGGATTTGAAGCGTCGTCCTCCCTAAGGCGAGTCCAGTGTGTTAACCACTGCGCCACCTCGCTCGGTGATGTCCAGCTCAGAGTTGCGGTTACTGTCAAATGTGGTAGCTATAAGCACAAAATTTCGCATCTATACATCCCTATATCACCTACAAATTTAACCATATATTCTTGATACTACAGTTTGTACAAACAATATTTAATATATCGTTATATTTAGTCCTCGTTAGCGTTGCAACTTAAAGGGTCTGTGTCAGCCAGGTAGATTTCGATTTCGTCTTCAAGGTAATTGAAGGTTACAAGATTAGATATTTGCTGGGTTATATAATTACAACACAGTCGGTAATGGAAAAACTGACACGTGTGGCTGAGTAAGCGGCCCAGTGAAATAATACAAAGGGTATGAAGCTACCTAACACTAATACTACGGTGTAACCAGTTTGTGAGTCTCCACGCAATACCCGCAGGTGACGATGAAAGAACAACTGGTACTTATCTTGAACTACATGCAGTTATCTCGCTGGCTGCTTCTTGCTCTTTCCATTCCCATTTCTAATAACTCCATTGGAAGTTGTTCTGCTGCCTCTGAATCACGGGGTCCCGGGTTCGATTCCCTGACGGGTTCGGTATTTTCTCTGCCCGGGCACTGGGTGTTTGTGTTGTTCTCATCATTTCACCGTCATCATTGTAACTAGATTGGATTGTGAAAATAAAATGGAATGTGTAAAAATTGTACGGGTGCTAATGACCGCGCAATTGAGCGTCCAACAAACCGATCATCATCATAGCTTTGATCAGTACTGTCTGTATTCTTATACGACACGAATGAATTCACACGTTTCATTGTCTGGTATGCATTAGTAAACAGAAAATTAAAATGTCTCGATAATTCTATCACATCTAGAGTTCTCAAATCTAGTGAAGTACTTTTATCGCAGACCGATTAACGTTCGGGTGTGTACTGTCTACTAAATCAACTCAATTATTATCGTAAATAAACTTATAAGCCAAAAAATTATGACCGTTCACGATGACGTTGGATACCGACTGGTGACGCTGCGGACTCGTCACGCGGTAACAAAAGTATGTTAGTGGACTAGGCATGGACGGGAAATCACCCTAGCGAAGATAGGCTGAAAATGGCGAAATCCTTTGAGATAAGTGGCTTTGACAAAGGGCAGACTATTATTACGCAGAGCCTATGATCGAGAATCTCGAAAACAGCGAAGATGGACGAATGTTCATTTGTTGCTGCCGCTAGCATGTACGGAAAGGGGTAGAAAGACAGTGAAACTGCCATTAGACGCTGAATAGTTGGATGTCCACGACTTTTCACTCAACGTAGCTTTCTGAGGCTTGTCTGCTCTGTAAAATAGGCTAGATGGTGATATGTCGCATTTCTGCCGAAAGAGCACGCTGCTGGTACATGCACAAGTGTTTCGGAGCACACGTTCATCTTACATCGTCGAACATGGAGCTCTGCAGTAGACCACTCCTGTGTGTTCACATGTTGACCTCACGGTTACGATTGCAGTGTGTACGGGACCATTGGAGTTTGACCGTCGATCAATGGAAACCTGTTTACTTGTCGGATGAATCACATTTTTGCTACACTACGTGGTCGTATTCACAAATGCCGTCATCAAGGTGAACGGAGGTACGAAACTTGTAGCGGTCCACAGACACAGGGTAGTTGGAGCAGTATTATACTATGGGACACATTCTCCTGCTCTTGCATGGGACCTGTGGTAGTAATAGAAGACACACTGACAGCTGCTAGCTAGCTGCATTCCTTCATGCTTTGTCTTCCCCGACGGCGATGTCGTCTTTCAGCAGTCTAACTGTCCGTGTCTCGGAGCCCGAACCGTGCTTCAGTGGTCTGAGAAGCATTATAATGAACTCACGTCGGTGTCTCGACGACAAAATTCACCTGATGTAACTGCTATGGAATTCATCTGGGTTGCTGTCAGGCGCCGTAGCCGCATACGCAAATTAGCGCCCCGTTCCTTACGAAAATTACATGACCTGCGCGTAGACATCTAACGCCTCATACTTCCACAAAGCCACTAACAAACGGCCGGATGTGATACGCCGAATGGGTGATGTATTTCGTTCCAAAGACGGACGAACAAGCTATTAAGCATGTGGTCATAATGTTTTGGCCCATCTGTGTAAAGAGATACATTTAATTTCCAGAATTGCTCTTCCGATAGTTTTAACTACATATTATCCTATCGCTGTTCACCACTCTTGTAATGGATGCACGGCGTGGTTCATTGTTCATTACATAAAGCGGAATGTGCTACACTGAGAAACCGATGTTAAACGCTTCTTCATAACGTATTTGACTTTCCAATAGTCTTACATATTCTGACGTTATTTTCTCTCACAGATCGATAAATAATGTTCTGCTATCGGATCGTTCCTTAATGTTAGGGGACCACATGTACATCAAACTTCTCTCTGTCACGGTAGAAATCCAACAACCATGGGTGAGTACATGCGTAAACCGTCGCTTCGTTCAGAACTGCGATATTCAGTAAGTCAAGCAGCGATCTATATACTCCTTACACGTTTTCAGTGGGTTTGTCCGTATCATGTCCTCCAGAGCTGCTTACCAAACAAGTTTACAGTTTAGCTACGATGCTGAGTTACGAGCCATCTTGACGTTAGTAGACAAGATAGTATGTATTCACCTACTCTGGTTCCCTGTGTGTAATGCAAGCCATCCAGGTAAGTACTTTGCGACTGGCAGATATTCATCCAAGGAGACCAGAGCAATAACATACTGCGAAATGTAAAGTCACCGTGAGAATATTAAACTCAGTGGGATGATCGGGTCATACGTCATTCGAAGTAGGATACGTTGTAAATGAGGACAAATGCGTTATGTTCGCTGAAAGTGGCTATCTGGCGAATTAAACAAATAACATCGTTTTTGCCAGCCGTTGTGACAAAATGAAGGACTATGAACTCGATGTGGACAGGATATTAACCGTAGGTGCTTATTCTCGTACACCGGAAAGATAACTCACCGAAATACGATGCTTCTAGATTTCTATCTGTACGTCACATTACAGGTGACTGCACTCGTACTGAACCAGAGAGGGCTATTTTGATGGGAAGATGTCTTCTATTCTGAGCGACGCGCACGATGCCGTTGTTAATCTTTCTGCTTTTCAGACAAAATGTATTGAAATAGCTCTTATTCAATGAACTATCTGGTCTGTTTGTGATGCCCGTATACTTTATCAGATCTTTTTGTACACATTTGGTTTATATAATTTTCATATGTTTATTGGTTGTAGCTCTTTAAAAGTAATGTATGCACTGATTGTACATCAACTCATATCGGTCGTTAATAATGCAGTGGTGGATGTTCTTTGCAACCAAACCAAGGAAAACTTACATGTGGACACGGATAGATTTCTGTTCTAGCGTAACAGAGTTGAGTGGGATTGCCAACCATGGTTTGCTTGCAAGCCAACGTTATAAGGCAATTAAACCAAATTCACTGAAATGAATTGAATGTAGACATTTGACGTAAAAGGTTTCTGGGTACTGTTCCGCGTCATATTGTAAGAAAAAACATCTATTACTGCTGAAACCTATGCTTCGGCCACGATTACAGAGCCTTCTTCTGGAAACGTAGCTGAAAGGTGTCCGAATATACTGGAACGGAGTCTACTTGCCCTAGTTTTCATCACGCTGCCAGTACTTGTTCAGTCTTCAGCAGACGAAATGCGTGCTCAAGCAAAGACACCATGACGCTATCGATATAGCTGAAGTAGGAAAGTCTTTGCACACGCGTGTTACTTTTTTTCTTCGGTGAGTTGGTCAGGAAATGCAACGTCAGTTAAGATTGCTAGAAACGGCAGATAAAGCCTCGGTATGATATGTTTGCACTTGGCTGGTGACAGGGGCGGCAAGAAGATGAGTGAATTGGATGGGTCGGGCCACAACCTGTGGAGCTGGTACCGAAAACGTTTATTATTTTTAAACATATTCGTAAAGGCTGTTTCTGATTTCACAGGAGTGGATGAATACCAAGTTGTTGTCATAAGTCGTTTTGTGACAAACATGTATGACTCTGTTGTCGAACTGCATGTTTTGTGGACCCAGAATCTTCCTTTATCATCTCTACTATTGTGTTTATCAGCCACAACTAAACCTGCTACTTGGCCGTTTCATGGTCACTGTAGTTCTATGTTGGCTTCCGTAGATCCCACATTTCAATCTTTATGTATATATCAGCCAGCTGCTAAGTCAACGCATGTTCCACTCCACATGGCAGTCCTTACTTCCCATTTGATATTTTTATTAATAACATTCTATACTCTCTGTCACGAGTTTTCTCAGGCCCTTTTGGATTAAAACCAATGTATGAGTCTGTGAGGGTTGTCTTCAGTAACATGTGGTCACACGTTGTGTGCTACAGCTATTGATCACGTCGACTTCGATTAACATAACATTTTTGATTAAAGGCCCCATTCTTTAGTTATTTTCATTCGATATAGAGTTACTGAAAGTTGCGGTTACTGATTTTATATACCTTATACATAATCTTCCATAATCCCTTGCCTATCTTTTCTATGGTCACAACCTCGCAATTTTGAAACAGATAGAACTATATACATCGCGCATACAGGTATATGAACGTGTTTTTTCGGAGTGTATGAGGTAAAGTTGTCGCTGAATTTAAGAGCTGCAGGATAGACTGAACTCGGG
The DNA here is from genome assembly GCF_021461385.2 of Schistocerca piceifrons. Classification (NCBI taxonomy): domain Eukaryota; kingdom Metazoa; phylum Arthropoda; class Insecta; order Orthoptera; family Acrididae; genus Schistocerca; species Schistocerca piceifrons. Next base: position 314,700,376 of record NC_060141.1, on the reverse strand, counting down.
TTGTCCCCTAGCCATATTTACAGGTCTAAGAAGAAAGTTACTTGGTTTCAGGGCATAATTCCGTTAGTTAAAGTTAAATATTTAAAGAAAGAAATTGTGAATTTAGATAATTCCGAATTCATGTCAGATCAGGATCTAAACTGAATGAATTTAAATTATTTTCGCATAATAGTCAGCTTAATATCAGTACAATTCAGAGCAGTAGCTTACAGGCTTTACCTACTCATTAGCTGAGTATTAACAGAAGCCCACTTTCAGAGTCCACTCTGATAAAAACAGCTAAGATGCAATAACTTGAGGTGCAATGTGTGGATGTCACTCAGAAATGCCGAACCTGTAATGTTCTGAATATGTCGGACACGAAACTGCCTCCTTTGGCCATCAATCACCGGTACACTTCTCGTCTTTTTTAACAACAAATAGTGCCACATACACACTTATTTCACTCTTGCTACTGCGTCTGAATTACTCTCCATGCCATGGAAGGCGGTGGCGTAATGGGCAGACAACTGACAGGTACACAGGATAACTGCGATTCCAGTCCTTAGCTTGCAATTCCGAGTTAGACGGAGCCCCAAAATCCCATAAAACAAGTGCCATGATAGTTCCACAATCCAAGCTTATGCTCCGTTTCTAATGACTTGGCTGTTGACGAGACGTCTAATTTGTCTTCCATTCTTCCCCATCTTAGTGTCATAGATGTTGAATAATAAAAAATAAATGTAGGAAATCATAACTCTGGGCTTAGTTAAACACAATGCAGTTCTCCGCAGCGTAAAATCCTCGCCATCTTCCTGCAGGGATTTTAGGACAAAACCAAAGTAACATTCCCAGATGTACGAGTATCTCTTTCAGCTGCTGTACCACAGCAGTTGAGCTCGTTCGAAGAGCGCGCACACCCAAAATTTATAGGATGTGCAGCCTAATAAAAATGCTTAAGCCTGGAAGATGCTCCAGGCGAACCTCTGTTAGCGGGCGACTTCCTGTGGTCATTATTCAGCTGCATTGGACTTCCGTCCAACAATCTATGTTCGTAAAATCTGTTTCTGAAATAAAATTCATATCGAGAATAAATGTGATGAAAATCTGTTTCTGTAGTTACAACACTACCCCTGAATGAAGGACAAAGCAAACATTTTGTTTTAACGAAAACGAATCACGTAATGTTTGTAAAGACTGTGCTCAGAAGAGAACCTAATATTGTGTTGCAAACGTTGTTTTAAATATGTCCACATTAATGCAAAGTAATACTATCATCATCGTACGTCTTCACTTAAACAGCCACGAATAATTTAGGCATCTTAACTCTAACTATATGGAAACTACTACAGTGCATACGTTAGAATGTTTCACTATAAAGAGCAAAAAAAAATGTTAATTTACTGTCTGTATATACAGGGTGTTACAAAAAGGTACGGCCAAACTTTCAGGAAACATTCCTCACACACAAAGAAAGAAAATATGTTATGTGGAAATGTGTTCGGAAACGCTTACTTTCCATGTTAGGGCTCATTTTATTACTTCTCTTCAAATCACATTAATCACGGAATGGAAACACACAGCAACAGAACGTACCAGCGTGACTTCAAACACTTTGTTACAGGAAATGTTCAAAATGTCCTCCGTTAGCGAGGATATATGCATACACCCTCCGTCGCATGGAATCCCTGATGCGCTGATGCAGCCCTGGAGAATGGCGTATTACATCACAGCCGTCCACAATACGAGCACGAAGAGTCTCTACATTTGGTACCGGGGTTGCTAGACAAGAGATTTCAAATGCCCCCATTAATGAAAGTCAAGAGGGTTGAGGTCAGGAGAGCGTGGAGGCCATGGAATTGGTCCGCCTCTACCAATCCATCGGTCACCGAATCTGTTGTTAAGAAGCGTACGAACACTTTGACTGAAATGTGCAGGAGCTCCATCGTGCATGAACCACATGTTGTGTCGTACTTGCAAAGGCACATGTTCTAGCAGCACAGGTAGAGTATCCCGTATGAAATCATGATAACGTGCTCCATTGAGCGTAGGTGGAAGAACATGGGGCCCAATCAAGACATCACCAACAATGCCTGCCCAAACGTTCACAGAAAATCTGTGTTGATGACGTGATTGCACAATTGCGTGCGGATTCTCGTCAGCCCACACATGTTGATCGTGAAAATTTACAATTTGATCACGCTGGAATGAAGCCTCATCCGTAAAGAGAACATTTGCACTGAAATGAGGATTGACACATTGTTGGATGAGCCATTCGCAGAAGTGTACCCGTGGAATCCAATCAGCTGCTGATAGTGCCTGCACACGCTGTAAATGGTACGGAAACAACTGGTTCTCCCGTAGCACTCTCCATACAGTGACGTGGTCAACGTTACCTTGTACAGCAGCAACTTCTCTGACGCTGACATTAGGGTTATCGTCAACTGCACGAAGAATTGCCTCGTCCATTGCAGGTGTCCTCGTCGTTCTAGGTCTTCCCCAGTCGCGAGTCATAGGCTGGAATGTTAAGTGCTCCCTAAGACGCCGATCGATTGCTTCGAACGTCTTCCTGTCGGGACACCTTCGTTCTGGAAATCTGTCTCGATACAAACGTACCGCGCCACGGCTATTGCCCCGTGCTAATCCATACATCAAATGGGCATCTGCCAACTCCGCATTTGTAAACTTTGCACTGACTGCAAAACCACGTTCGTGATGAACACTAACCTGTTGATGCTACGTACTGGTGTGCTTCATGCTAGTACTGTAGAGCAATGAGTCGCATGTCAACACAAGCACCGAAGTCAACATTACCTTCCTTCAATTGGGCCAACTGGCGGTGAATCGAGGAAGTACAGCACATACTGACGAAACTAAAATGAGCTCTAACATGGAAATTAAGCGTTTACAGACACATATCCACATAACATCTTTTCTTTATTTGTGTGTGAGGAATGTTTCCTGAAAGTTAGGCCGTACCTTTTTGTAACACTCTGTATTGGCAAAACACGCAGAGTAGCTGTTAAAATCGAACATATCTTAAATGTCAGCCTATAGCAACATAAGCAAATATCCTGACTGGATAGCTGCAGTGCTTTCTATGTCACATCACTGTGAAACTGTGAGCTCATGTACCCATCGTCTTTGAGTCCAGATCACGTTTTCATCTTTAATCTCTACTGAAGGCTGTATAAATAACCAAAATCAACTATAAGCCAGTCTTTAATTATTAAAGCAAAGAGTGACAATATATGAAATTTAAACTGGGAAATAGTGAATTACTTACACATTGAATGTTAAGAAGTGGATGCAAGCCTGAATGTTCCGTGTCAGCTGGTCACACTACCCACTGCAGAGGCTTAACTTTGCCGCGCAGCTGCAGTTCGATGTTAATCTATGACGATGTGCGTAGCAATAACTGGCGCACAGGAATGTACCAGTAATCACTCCATCTTATTTGCCCCTCCATTTCAGGGAAATCACCAGCATTTATTCTCTTAATGTAGGCGCTGGGGTTTTACGCAAATTGGCAGACGTGAATACGCGCGGTAACAGAACACAGCGTCGATATAATCTGAACCCAGATGCAAATGAAACTGTTTCACACCGTTGCACTGAAAAATACACACAGCGTTTTGCACATGCACCGATTTCCGCTTCCATTGCGACTGTGCGTAGCATTTATGTAAGCAAAAAATGTGCTGTAGTTTCGCCACCATGCTACCATGTCACCCAACGAACCCTCAACTTTCCGTAGATCTCCATAATCGATTCATTCTATCGAATGTAACCTCTCACTTCTAACATCGCTTTCGAGACAGAACTTATTAAAATAGAAAAATGGTGAGAACAAACTACTTGAATAGTAAATATTAAACAATATTTTAAATTTATAAAATGAAAAACCATTATGATGTGTAATTTATTATATTATATGTATAGAACCAATACCGCTTCATAGTGAAGAATAATGCATACGAGACAGCTGTACTGCAATTCAATCATTTCTTCGGTAAGGATGTAAGTTGAAATAATGAATTAAAATTTTTTCAAAGGCCTGTAACGCCGACGCTCTCCGATACTGTTATAGCACAACATAATAGAGAAATCCTGCGTAGGTGATCTTGATGTGAACTGAAGTTTGTGTTAGAGTGGGTTGGTGTAGTTCATACAGCTGTTTCAGCCACAATTTCAGAGTGGTGTAGTGGATAGCACCTCCGTCTAGTAAATAGGAGACCTGGATTAAAGTCATAACCTTGACAGAAGATTTAATTTATTACTTCAACTTCTATCCTTATCAAAGTAAAGTTGAGATTCAGTAGATATTCCATCATATCAGTCATTTCAGTTGGTTAGATAGCCATGCAGGACTACTGTAAATGCCGGCCGAAGTGGCCGTGCGGTTAAAGGCGCTGCAGTCTGGAACCGCTAGACCGCTACGGTCGCAGGTTCGAATCCTGCCTCGGGCATGGATGTTTGTGATGTCCTTAGGTTAGTTGGGTTTAACTAGTTCTAAGTTCTAGGGGACTAATGACCTCAGCAGCTGAGTCCCATAGTGCTTAGAGCCATTTGAACCATTTTTGAATTACTGTAAATGATTCATTCGTTTTCAGAGCTATTTATTTTCTGAAGTGAAGTGTTCCATGTAAAAATATGATTGATGCATGACTAGAACAGCAAATTCACTAAGTTCTCTTGAGTGACCCTCTGGCCTAGCGGTAGTATTGACTAGTTCATCTATAAAGGAGACCGCATATATGACGCTGGTGCGACCTATTCTTGAATACTACTCGATTGTTTGGGATCCGTACCAGGTCGGAAGAAAGGAATAGATCGAAGAAATTCTGAGGCGGGCGGCTTGATTTGTTATCTCGTAGATTCGAACAAGATATGTGTTACGGAGGTGCTTCGGAAACTCAAATGGGAATCCAAAGAGGGAAGGCGGCGTTCTGTTCGAGAAACAATATTGAGAAAATATAGAGAACCGGCATTTGAAGCTGACTGACAAACAATTCCACTGCCACCAACATATAAGGACCACAAAGATAAGATACGAGAAATCAGGCCTCATACGGAGGCATATAGATAGTCGTTTCTCCCTCGCTCTGTTTGCGAGTTGAACAGGAAAGTAAATGGGTAGTATTGCTACAGGTTACCCTCCGCCACGCACCCTACGTTGACTTGAGGAGTATCTATGTAGATGTAGTCAAGTTCATTCATTATCTTATTTAGCAAAATCATGTAGATGGTCTTCACTGTAGCACTGACTCTTTATGGTATGATTATATGATAGCGGACCAAATACTGCTTGCAGTTACTTCTGTAAAATATCTGGGAGTATGCGTGCGGAACGATTTGAAGTGGAATGATCATATAAAATTAATTGTCGGTAAGGCGGGTGCCAGGTTGAGATTCATTGGGAGAGTCCTTAGAAAATGTAGTCCATCAACAAAGGAGGTGGCTTACAAAGCACTTGTTCGACCTATACTTGAGTATTGCTCATCAATGTGGGATCCGTACCAGGTCGGGTTGACAGAGGAGATCAAAAGAAGAGCGGCGCGTTTCGTCACAGGGTTATTTGGTAAGCGTGATAGCGTTACGGAGATGTTTAGCAAACTCAAGTGGCAGACTCTGCATCGCGGTGTAGCTTGCTGTCCAGGTTTCGAGAGGATGCGTTTCTGGATGAGGTATCGAATATATTGCTTCCCCCTACTTATACCTCCCGAGGAGATCACGAATGTAAAATTAGAGAGACTCGAGCGCGCACGGAGGCTTTCCGGCAGTTGTTCTTCCCGCGAACCATACGCGACTGGAACAGGAAAGGGAGGTAATAACAGTGGCACGTAAAGTGCCCTTCGCCACACACCGTTGGGTGGCTTGTGGAGTATGAATGTAGATGTAGATGCGTTCTCTGAGCTATTCCAGTGTTCTTGGTAGTGGGGATACCTTAACACGCTCTTTAATGTACCCCCAAAGGAAAGTCTTCAGCACTATGCACCGTCTAGTGATGCGGAAGTACGTCGTTTTCATAGTGACGAACATCGATGCTTCAGTAAAGTGATGCTCCGTCTTGTTGGTAGATGAAATTCAGGGAATCAGCAGTCAGTTGTGAACCATCACATCTTCTCGCATAATAGAAACGTCTGTGACACTGCACAGAAAATATTAACCTCGGGATCATCGCTCTGATGCGCCTCAGTTTCATGAAGATGTTTAGTACCCCACCCTCTCACACTGTAGCGACTAACCTTTCCAGATAAATGGAAGATTGCGTCGGTGGTGAATATCAGCTTGGAGGCGAAATGTTCACCCTCAAGTGCTTCCTGTACTGTGATGCAAAATTAATGGCGCCGGCCATAAGCTTTAGGCTTTTATTGTTGTACGAGCTGCAGACGATAGGGTTTGAAATGCAACGCCGTCGCAAAATCTTTCACACTGTTTGGTGCGGTGTTCAAATTTCGTCACTTGCGCGGACTTCAGAGATTTTTTACACTGTGTACGAAACTTTCCCTATCCATCTCCGTGACTGTATACGGCACATTTGGTCGACCGGTACTTCTTCGTTTACAGAGGCAATAAATGTCCAAGGGCGCCCATATGATAGTTTGTTGGGGTGGAGGAGGGGGGTGGAGGGGTCTAGACTTTTGGGCATAGAGTATTTTTAATATTTTGGAAGACGAATAGCGACTTGTAATCAACCATAAATAAGTTAGAATTCCGACACTATTAAAAATCTGCGTCACACCGACGTTTAAATCATTTTGTTGAAAGAAAAACATCTGATAACACTATATTTTTTCCTTTCCCTGAGAGGTAAGGTGGGTCTAAGGCCACTGTCTTGCGTCCGAATATGGGTGCTCTTGCCAGTGTCCCTAAATTGTCGATACCAACGCACTGTGATCTGTTTGCGTGGTGGTTCTTTTCCGTAATTACTTCTGAATGCACGGTACACAGTTCCAACAGAAAAATCTCGCATGTTCCAACTCATAACAACTCTTTTCTTGCATTGTTGCCATTTTGTCATGGGTCTGCACACGTTATGCCAGCTGGTGGGCACAATGCAAAATGGGTGAGTCCACTGTTCTGTTCAAGCATGTCATATACGTACATGTAAGACTTTCGAAACTACAGAACTTTGAAAGCGAATGTATCATTTATAGCTGCGTTGTATTTAATTTTCTATAAATTAGAAGGGAAACTATTACAGAAAATAATAATAATAAGTTTTATCATACATTATACATAGTATGTACTAACGCAGCTTCAGCGTGTAACTAATATTGTGACTATAGATGTAGTTAAATATGATAAATATAAGTAATTATTCAGAAAATTCCTGGCAGATTGAAGCTGTGTTCCAGGAAGTTTAACATCAGGGCAACTCCATTGCAGAATAAAAAATTCATTTTGGTAATTAGTCTAGTTAGCCAATAAAACTGAAGAAACTGTAAAAAGACAGGAATTCAAGGACATGGGACCTGGATAAACTGAAAGAGAGTGTCAGAGAGAGCGCTACGGAATGACTGACAAGAACAGGAGAAAGAAATACAGTGGAAGAAAAATGGGTAGCTTTGAGAGATCAAATAGTGAAGGCATCAGATAATCAAGTAGGTAAAAAGACGAGGGCTAGTAGAAATCCTTGGGTAAAACAAGAGATACTGAATTTAATTGATGAAAGGTGAAAATATAAAAATGCAATAAACTGAAGCAGGCGAAAAGATGTGGATACGTCTCAAAAATGTGACCGACAGGAAGTGCAAAATGGCTAAGCAGGGATGGCTAGAGGACATATGTAATGATATAGAGGTGTATATCACTGGGGGTAAGATAGATACTGCCTACAGGAAAATTAGAGAGACCATTGGAGAAAAGAGAAACACCTTTATAAATATCAAGAACTCAGATGGAAAACCAGTCCTAAGCAAAGAAGGCGAATCAGGAAGATGGAAGAAGTATATAGAGGGTCTATGCAAGGACGATGTACTGGAGGGCTGTGTTATGGACATGGAAGAGGACGTAGATGCAGATGAAATGGGAGATATGATACTACCTGAAGAATTTGAAAGAGCACTAAAACACCTAAGTCGAAACAAGGCCCCGGGAGTAGACAACTTCCATTAGAACTACTGATAACCTTGGAGAGCCAGCCATGACAAAACACTACCATCTCTTGAGCAAGTGAAATATGAACGATAAACAGTTTGGACAAGATGAGAATAGAAGCTTTCGAGATGTGGAGCTATAGAAGAATGCTGAAGATTAGATGGGTAGATAACGTAACTAATGAGAAGGTACTGAACAGAATTGGGGAGAAGAGGAATTTGTGGCACAACTTGACTAAAAGAAGGGATCGGTTGGTGCGACACGTTCTGAGACATAAAGGGATCACCAATTTAATATTGGAGGGAAGCATGGAGGGTAAAAACAATTGAGGGAGACCAAGAGATGATTACAGTAAGCAGATTCAGAAGGATGTAGGTTGCAGTAGTTACTCGGAAATGAAGAGGCTTACACAGGATAGAGTAGCACTGAGAGCTGCATCAAACCAGCCTCTGGACTGAAGAGCACAACAACAACCACCTCATAAAAGTGATTCTCTGGAGATAGTTATTCTGCACTCACCATCAGGAAAACCAACAACATATTCATTGCTGGATAAAGGCCCGCTCTAGACTTTTTCATACGATACTGTTATTAGTGGCACCCATCCACGCTACTCCAGCATGTTTTCTATCCACCTTGCATATTGTAGTCGCTTCAATATTTTATTATCGCCTGGAATCCAGCGAAGATCATCCTCGCCCTTCTATCATTCATTCATATGCCACACCCGTCACCACTCTAGTTTCAGTTTAGTCTAAGTACGTCTTTGTTCCACTTTTTTTCCTCATTGCTTTGTTTTCACGTCTCCCCTAATAGCTTCCAGCATGCAGCTTTATATTCCATACTGACAGCTTTATATTCCACACTGGTTTTTCCTTCATGGACTTTTTTTCCTCCATCGAGTCAAACTTCTAAGCTTTATATTAAATTAGCAATATAGTAATAACAATAACAATACTAATAGCAGTAAAATGTTCAATAGTGAATATATGAAACGTAAGAAACGTCACTCAGTTTCTTCATTACGTTCCTGTCGAAAGTGAGTTGTGACGTCCAACGGAAACAAGTGACAGCATTGCGAAAGGAATCAATGTGGAGAATAACTTAGCACGTCAGAGGCAGAGCGAGAAATAATAGCATAAACTTAGCAGATGTGATGGAAGAAAGGAAACGAGTAGAGATAGGGATGGAAAAGCACAGACAGGTTAAAAGTCTGTATGCAGTTTAAAAGTCCATAGCCCACTGTCATTCTGTGTCAACATGCGTAAACCAGACTGAGAGTGATCTATCCGTATCGTACTCATTTGAACTTTAATTTTGAAAACTCTACTTGTTTTATCAAAAGCACGCCTGATTCTTTTTACACGTATCTTTTTCTGTCCATGTACTCACTGTTTTCAACTATCCTAAATCAAAAATCGCACCAAGTAATTCAGTGAGTTCGTTGTTGATACACTATTGTTATTTTTCTTGATATCATGAGAGATGAAGCAGCGAAGACAGTAGAGGAAAACTAAGACAAATCTTCAGAAATTTCTGAATAGCACAAGTGTTACTGAATTTAAGTGCTCAAAGGGGAAAATATAAAAAATGCAGCAAATGAAACAGGCGGAAGGGAAAACGGACATCTAAAAACGAGATTGACGGAAAATGAAACATGGCTAAGCAGGAGTACCTAGAGGACAAATAGATGACTGTAGGAGCATGCTTGACTAGGGGAAAGATAGATGCCGCCTATAGGAAAATTAAAGAGACCTATGTGGAAAAGAAAATCAGCTGTATGAGTATCAAGAGCTCAAGTGGCTAGCCAGCAAAGACGGGAAAAGTGGAGGTTACATGTAAAGGGTCTGGTATTAGACGACATTATTATTTAAGGAGTAGATGAGGATGCAAAGATTAGATGGGAGATACGATACTGTGAGACAAAGAGCTGGAAGACCAACGTAGAAACAAGGCCCCCGGAATGGATGACATTTCCTGAGGAATTTCGAGATCCTCTGGAGAGAGAGGCGTGACAGAAATATTAAAGTGGTGTGCAGAATATATGAGACAAGTGAAACAGCCTCAGATTCTAAGAAATTAATAACTCACTTCCATAGAAAACATGTGCTGACAGGTACGAATACGACCAAATTATCAATTTAATAAGTCATAGCTGCAAAATACTGACACGAATTACTTACATAAGAATGGAAAGCTGTCAGAAGCCGACCACAGGGGCCAGCAGTATAATTTCCAGAGAAATGTTGGAAGCCGCGAGACAGTCCTAACCTACGATTTATTGTAAAACATAGGCTGAAGAAAAGCAACGCTACGTTTATAGCATTTGCCGGTTTATAGAAAGTTTCTGACTGTCTTGACTGAGCTACACTCCCTGAAATCTTGAAAATAGCAGGAATAAATTTAGGGAGTGCAAGGTAAGTTAAGACTTGTATAGAAACCAGACTTCAGTTACAAGAGTTGAAGGACATGAAACTTAAGGACTGGTCGACAAGGTAGCAAGACAGTGTTGTAACCTATCCCTGATAGTCAGTCTAACCATTGGGCAAGCAGTAAAGGAAACCATGGGAAAATTAGGAAGTGGAATTAAAGTTGAAAGAGGAAAAATTAAAACCTTAACGTTAATCGATGACGTAATTCTATCAGACACAGCAAATGACTTAGAAGAGCACTTGAATGGAATAGACAGAGTCTTGAAAACATGTTATATGAAGAACATCATCAAAAGTAAAAGAAGGGTAATGAAACGTAGTCGAATTAAATCAGGTGATATAGAGATAAATTGATTAGAATATGAGGCACTAAATGTGGTAGATGACTTTTGCTGCTAAGGCAACAAAATAACATTTAAAGACCGAAGTAGAGAGGATATAAAGTGTAGGCAGGAAATGACAAAAAAAGCATTTCTGGAAAAGGGAAATTTGCTAACATCCATTATTTTAGGTGAAATCGAGTACACTGTTGTAAAAAACTTAGGTACGAAAGTAAAATTCGTAGGATGTGCCTCTGCCAAGTAACATAGTACGAGTAGACTTGGATTGTATAGAGAAAGAACTGCTATACTAGAGTACAGAAAGCAACTGAAACAAATACGCAATGATACAAAAGAAATGACACTCACTTAAAGACAATTACACTGAAGTCTCCGTGATTTATGATGGTCTCCTGGGCATTACAAAAGGTGAAACATGGTTCTTATTAGGGTGTTGGAGCACGCATGTTTTGTAACGTGTATCCATGCTGGTCTCAAAGTTGGAGGAGGAGGAGGAGGAGGAGGAGGAGAGAAAGATTAATGTCCAGTCAACAGCTAGGTCATTAGAAACGGAGCACATGTTCCGATTAGGGAATGGTGGGGATGGAAATCGTCCGTGCCCTTTCAAAAGAACCATCCCAGCATTTTCCTGAAGATATTTATGGGAATTACGGAACATCGAATCAGGATTGGCTGACGCGGGTTTGAACTGTTGTCCTCCCGAATGCTGGTCCACATCTACATGGATACCCTGAAAATCACACTTAAGTGCCTGGCAGAGAGCTCTAACCACCTTCAGAATAGCACATTTTATTTTAACTGCTATTGTGTGGTATCGTTGAATGAGGGGAAATCTATTGTCGTTATGTGGTGTTTGGCACACACTAGCGGGAAGTCCGTACAGTCTCCCCCGCCCCCCCCCCCCCTCCCCTCTGGCCGATTACTTTCTTAGTCACCTCCGTTTTCAATCCAGAATGGTGTAGGTCATCATCTTCATCATCACGAAGGGCGTCACTGCTGTCGGCAAACTCTTCTGCTTTACGTTTAGTTGCAATGAAATCAATCTCAATGGAAACACCTCTGCGTGATGCAGAAATACTGGTGCATTTGAATCCTTAGTTCGCTACTGCATTCCCTTAGCCTCTGAGGTATGCCTTTCCAAACTTCTCTGCAATATCAACTTAATGTCTGTCTAATCTCTTAACCAACACGTATCTTCAGGGAACCCACGAAGGTCCTGCGAAGTGGTTGTAGTCCATGGATAGTGTGAGGTGGCAAGCAGAGGGTAGTCACATGGTAATTTTTTGCTTTTAATGTGGCGTCAATATTCCTGGTATGAGGATAATGTCCATCCAATACGAGCAAGGTAGGACATTCAGCTGTAGGTTTTGTGTGTTCGATGAAGTGTGTAAGCCGTCCATTGAATGGATAGGACTGTACCTAGCCTGATGTATGTCGTTTTACAATAGGTTTTGGAGGTTTCCCCTTCATCTTTTCAACTGGTGGATGGGAAAATCGTCATCGCAGGCACGAAGTTACCACCTGAACTCACATGTGTGGTAAAAATCAGCAGACTTTACCCTCTCTGCAGCAGTGAGGTCTCCTATCGGTTTTTTGACCCTTCATGCTATCTAGTGTAGAACTTTTGTTTGGGCTACACTGAAACCAGACTCGTCAACAGTGAAGATTTAGTCAGAAGGGCAACAATATTTAGTGTCTTGTGCTTACAGAAGGTCAAGAATGTTCATGACACTATCTATCGTCGAGCAAGTGATGAACCTTCAGATTATTTTATACAAAACCGATTCTTGCTTCTACTTATCTATCAATAGGCAATATTCGAGAATTTCTTTTTCACTTTATTGCGGAAGAACAAGTTTTCTACATAATTTTTTATGGATAAAATATTTAGATCTACTTCTTTTCTAGAAAGAATAGCGTTTGGTGTATTGAAACATCTTGATGCTTCCTTTGGAGTTTCAGTATTATCTCTGCCACACGTTAGTGCTTTGGATCGGCTCGTCTTCATAGCTTAGTGACCAGCATGTATGGCTACTGTGCAGAACGCACTGGTTCGATTCCGGGTACTTACAAGGATCTTTACTTGTTGGAAGCCCCGCAAGGGAATGGACTCAGCCCAGTGAGGTCATCTGAGAACTAACAACTCCAAGTTCAAGGAAGTTTGCACCGAGTGGGAGAGCGGTATGCTCACCCTATGCCCTTCGATACCGCGTTCAAATGACGCCATCGGCAGACGATGACACGGTGGTTGCTCGGGCTCGACTGACGCATCTGGATCAGAACGCGGTGCTTCGTTTTGCTATATCTTCGGATCGCCATTTCTCTCGCACCACCGTTTCTCGGGCCATAACCTATTTCATGTCACAGTGACAACTAAAAAACAAAATGAGTGGTTCTAATACGGAACAGCGTAAGTCACTTCGTTGCCCCAAGCGATTTTCGAAACTAACCACTGAAAATAAACTTTCAATAAACATTTTCAAGTAACTAAAACTGCAATTATTGGTTTTAATTTTACTTCTAAATCATACAACTGAAACGGTCTGCTGATTTGTAAATAAAGCTGGCACAAAATATATTTGAATCATATCTTGTATCTACATCTACATGATTGCTCTGCAATTCACATTTAAGTGCTTGGCAGAGGGTTCATCGAACCACAATCATACTATCTCCCTACCATTCCACTCCTGAACACGGCTCGGGAAAAACCAACAACTAAACCTTTCTGTTCGAGCTCTGATTTCTCTTATTTTATTTTGATGATGATTTCTACCTATGTAGGTTGGGCTCAACAAAATATTTTCGCATTCGTAAGAGAACGTTGGTGACTGAAATTTCGTAAATAGATCTCGCCGCGACGAAAAACGCCTTTGCTTTAATGACTTCCATCCCAACTCGCGTATCATATCTGCTACACTCTTCCCACTATTACGTGATAATACAAAACGAGCTGCCCTTTTTTGCACCCTTTCGATGTCCTCCGTCAATCCCACCTGGTAAGGATCCCACACCGCGCAGAAATATTCTAACATAGGACGAAAGAGTGTAGTGTAAGCTGACTCTTTAGAGGACTTGTTGCATCTTCTAAGTGTCCTGCCAATGAAACGCAACCTTTGGCTCGCCTTCCGCACAATATTATCTATGTGGTCTTTCCAACTGAAGTTGTTCGTAATTTTTACACCCAGGTACTTAGTTGAATTGACAGCCTTGAGATTTGTACTATTTATCGAGTAATCGAATTCCAACGGATTTCTTTTGGAACTCAAGTGGATCACCTCACACTTTTCGTTATTTAGCGTCAACTGCCACACCATACAGCAATCTTTTCTAAATCGCTTTGCAACTGATGCTGGTCTTCGGATGACCTTACTAGACGGTAAATTACAGCATCATCTGCGAACAACCTAAGAGAACTGCTCAGATTGTCACCCAGGTCATTTATATAGATCAGGAACAGCGTATTCGTATGCAAAAATAAACTGTATTAGATTCGCTCGTTGTACCTGTTTGCTTAAGGCGAAAAGCAACTTAATGTTATTGTAAACCGAAAATGAACTTCTTTTAAATATTAAACAAATATGATGATTCGAATTATCGCCGTAATAAAAATTCTTGTATACCGTCTCAATATCAGGCCTCCCAGACAAAAGCTTACACAGATCATACACTACAGTTTTTATCAGTAATAATTCTTTTACCATTAAGCGCGGAACTATTTTACGTAATGGCTATTAATTTCATTTTTGAGATCAGATTTCGAGTAAAGAACACCTGTTTTATGAATTTTAATGATTAATCATATTATTTGATGAACAATTCCCAGAAATTTTAAACATATCAGCCACAAGGAGGAGCTAAGGGCACAATGGCGTTAAATATGGAGGGATTTTTCTTTTGTAATTTCTTATTTCCAGCGAATAGAACCGAAAGTCAACATAAGGTTTGAAATTCATGCACATGACACCTCCGGAATTTCACACGATCGTAAAAAGAGATAAAAAAAAGAATTGCGAATTGCACAAATATGATAAGATATATTACAGTTGCAAATTTTTGGAAATTTGAATACAACGTGATACTAATGTCTGCTGCTTCAGTTGACCGAAACAGAACATTTCGGCTATGATAACCAAAATCGCCAGCAGATGGCGTAAGTAGTCTGAAAATAATATTCTGTTTTACGTTAAAAACATGTTTCATGTTAGCACCATCTCCCGTTCGTTGCTTACATCCGTTAATATATCTTACTCTGTCTCGATTATAAGATTTTTTTTTAGTGACATCTGAAATACATATGGTTTAAACAGAAGAATTTGCACTGTCAAATCACATAATTAGGATGTCCTCTTATTTGTCATGGTAAGTTGGTAAGGAAGATTAGCATCTGACGTCATGTCAATGAAGAAGTGGTCAAAGACAGTTTAACACAAGAAATACCAACTCATTTTCGATAATGCTCATTACCAATTTGTGGTGGGAGATACTTTATGCCCACCCCAGGAAAAATTTTTAAAAAATCGTTAACTGTCGTTGAATTACGACTATATTAACAACATGCTTTTTAAAGAGGTGCCGATGTGTAAGTCCAGAACGTGAAAATATCTTTTGGCACATTCTAAGCAATATCAACGCACTGCCGATAACGTGTACTACCAGGTTTGGGGGAGGGTACTTTATGCCACCTTGGAAAAGAATTTGTATAATGCAACTTTCGTTAACTGTTGTTCCCTTTTACTCACAACATACTTTTTAAGCAAATAAGGTCCTGAACCTGAAAACAGTGAACATCACATTCGTTGCCAAAAATGACATCTATTACTAAGACTTGAATTTTTCGGTCAGGTTTAACTGGAAAATTTCAAGCATTCATGAAATGTGATGGAAGTATTCATTAAAAACTAAAATTTTTCAAAATTTTAAAATGTAAAGTAACTGACTAGATTAGAATATATTCGAAAGGTGGACACAAGTTCACCGCCGCCCCCTTTGCTACTGCAGGGATGAAGCTGTGTTCGGTGAGGAAATTGACCGAATCCTTTTCAAAGGAACCATTCCGGAATTTTCTGCAAGTGCTCTCGGGAAATCGCGGAAAACCTGAATCTGGATGCGCGAAAGTAGATTTGAACCCCTGTCCTCTTGATGTGCCACCTCGCTCGATGGCAGTCATAGCGTGCATCACGTGATATGAGCTGGTGATTGACGCCTATAAGAGAAGTGAAAGGTTGTCTGCATATTTTTCACTGCTGTTATAGTAAAACAAGTTATTTATGTAGGACGCACAGTATACCATTAACAGTATTACGGTATACTGATAATTTTTCCTTTTAGACTCTCTAATTACAACTAAATGAAACACAGGTTTTGTGCCATATGAGTTTCACCTTCTTTTTTTCTACATCTACATCTACATCTACATTGATACTCCGCAAGCCACCCAACGGTGTGTGGCGGAGGGCACTTTACGTGCCACTGTCATTACCTCCCTTTCCTGTTCCAGTCGCGTATGGTTCGCGGGAAGAACGACTGTCTGAAAGCCTCCGTGCGCGCTCTAATCTCTCTAATTTTACATTCGTGATCTCCTCGGGAAGTATAAGTAGGGGGAAGCAATATATTCGATACCTCATCCAGAAACGCACCCTCTCGAAACCTGGCGAGCAAGCTACACCGCGATGCAGAGCGCCTCTCTTGCAGAGTCTGCCACTTGAGTTTATTAAACATCTCCGTAACGCTATCACGGTTACCAAATAACCCAGTGACGAAACGCGCCGCTCTTCTTTGGATCTTCTCTATCTCCTCCGTCAACCCGACCTGGTACGGATCCCACACTGATGAGCAATACTCAAGTATAGGTCGAACGAGTGTTTTGTAAGCCACCTCCTTTGTTGATGGACTACATTTTCTAAGCACTCTCCCAATGAATCTCAACCTGGTACCTGCCTTACCAACAATTAGTTTTATATGATCATTCCACTTCAAATCATTCCGTACGCATACTCCCAGATATTTTACAGAAGTAACTGCTACCAGTGTTTGTTCCGCTATCATATAATCACACAATAAAGGATCCTTCTTTCTATGTATTCGCAATACATTACATTTGTCTATGTTAAGGGTCAGTTGCCACTCCCTGCACCAAGTGCCTATCCGCTGCAGATCTTCCTGTATTTCGCTACAATTTTCTAATGCAGCAACTTCTCTGTATACTACAGCATCATCCGCGAAAAGCCGCATGGAACTTCCGACACTATCTACTAAGTCATTTATATATATTGTGAAAAGCAATGGTCCCATAACACTCCCCTGTGGCACGCCAGAGGTTACTTTAACGTCTGTAGATGTCTCTCCATTGATAACAACATGCTGTGTTCTGTTTGCTAAAAACTCTTCAATCCAGCCACACAGCTGGTCTGATATTCCGTAGGCTCTTACTTTGTTTATCAGGCGACAGTGCGGAACTGTATCGAACGCCTTCCGGAAGTCAAGAAAAATAGCATCTACCTGGGAGCCTGTATCTAATATTTTCTGGGTCTCATGAACAAATAAGGCGAGTTGGGTCTCACACGATCGCTGTTTCCGGAATCCATGTTGATTCCTACATAGTAGATTCTGGGTTTCCAGAAATGACATGATACGCGAGCAAAAAACATGTTCTAAAATTCTACAAGAGATCGACGTAAGAGATATAGGTCTATAGTTTTGCGCATCTGCTCGACGACCCTTCTTGAAGACTGGGACTATCTGTGCTCTTTTCCAATCATTTGGAACCCTCCGTTCCTCTAGAGACTTGCGGTACACGGCTGTTAGAAGGGGGGCAAGTTCTTTCGCGTACTCTGTGTAGAATCGAATTGGTATCCCGTCAGGTCCAGTGGACTTTCCTCTATTGAGTGATTCCAGTTGCTTTTCTATTCCTTGGACACTTATTTCGATGTCAGCCATTTTTTCGTTTGTGCGAGGATTTAGAGAAGGAACTGCAGTGCGGTCTTCCTCTGTGAAACAGCTTTGGAAAAAGGTGTTTAGTATTTCAGCTTTACGCGTGTCATCCTCTGTTTCAATGCAATCATCATCCTGTAGTGTCTGGATATGCTGTTTCGAGCCACTTACTGATTTAACGTAAGACCAGAACTTCCTAGGATTTCCTGCCAAGTCGGTACATAGAATTTTACTTTCGAATTCAATGAACGCTTCACGCATAGCCCTCCTTACGCTAACTTTGACATCGTTTAGCTTCTGTTTGTCTGAGAGGTTTTGGCTGCGTTTAAACTTGGAGTGGAGCTCTCTTTGCTTTCGCAGTAGTTTCCTAACTTTGTTGTTGTACCACGGTGGGTTTTTCCCGTCCCTCACAGTTTTACTCGGCACGTACCTGTCTAAAACGCATTTTACGATTGCCTTGAACTTTTTCCATAAACACTCAACATTGTCAGTGTCGGAACAGAAATTTTCGTTTTGATCTGTTAGGTAGTCTGAAATCTGCCTTCTATTACTCTTGCTAAACAGATAATCCTTCCTCCCTTTTTTTATATTCCTATTAACTTCCATATTCAGGGATGCTGCAACGGCCTTATGATCACTGATTCCCTGTTCTGTACATACAGATTCGAAAAGTTCGGGTCTGTTTGTTATCAGTAGGTCCAATATGTTATCTCCACGAGTCGGTTCTCTGTTTAATTGCTCGAGGTAATTTTCGGATAGTGCACTCAGTATAATGTCACTCGATGCTCTGTCCCTACCACCCGTCCTAAACATCTGAGTGTCCCAGTCTATATCTGGTAAATTGAAATCTCCACCTAAGACTATAACATGCTGAGAAAATTTATGTGAAATGTATTCCAAATTTTCTCTCAGTTGTTCTGCCACTAATGCAGCTGAGTCGGGAGGTCGGTAAAAGGAGCCAATTATTAACCTAGTTCGGTTGTTTAGTGTAACCTCCACCCATAATAATTCACAGGAACTATCCACTTCTACTTCACTACAGGATAAACTACTACTAACAGCGATGAACACTCCACCACCGGTTGCATGCAATCTATCCTTTCTAAACACCGTCTGTACCTTTGCAAAAATTTCGGCAGAATTTATCTCTGGCTTAAGCCAGCTTTCTGTACCTATAACGATTTCAGCTTCGGTGCTTTCTATCAGCGCTTGAAGTTCCGGTACTTTACCAACGCAGCTTCGACAGTTGACAATTACAATACCGATTGCTGCTTGGTCCCCGCATGTCCTGACTTTGCCACGCACCCGTTGAGGCTGTTGCCCTTTCTGTACTTGCCCAAGGCCATCTAACCTAAAAAACCGCCCAGCCCACGCCACACAACCCCTGCTACCCGTGTAGCCGCTTGTTGCGTGTAGTGGACTTCTGACCTATCCAGCGGAACCCGAAACCCCACCACCCTATGGCGCAAGTCGAGGAATCTGCAGCCCACACGGTCGCAGAACCGTCTCAGCCTCTGATTCAGACCCTCCACTCGGCTCTGTACCAAAGGTCCGCAGTCAGTCCTGTCGACGATGCTGCAGATGGTGAGCTCTGCTTTCATCCCGCTAGCGAGACTGGCAGTCTTCACCAAATCAGATAGCCGCCGGAAGCCAGAGAGGATTTCCTCCGATCCATAGCGACACACATCATTGGTGCCGACATGAGCGACCACCCGCAGATGGGTGCACCCTGTACCCTTCATGGCATCCGGAAGGACCCTTTCCACATCTGGAATGACTCCCCCCGGTATGCACACGGAGTGCACATTGGTTTTCTTCCCCTCTCTTGCTGCCATTTCCCTAAGGGGCCCCATTACGCGCCTGACGTTGGAGCTCCCAA
The DNA here is from genome assembly GCF_021461385.2 of Schistocerca piceifrons. NCBI lineage: Eukaryota > Metazoa > Arthropoda > Insecta > Orthoptera > Acrididae > Schistocerca > Schistocerca piceifrons. The sequence goes on along the minus strand of NC_060141.1, from coordinate 314,680,709 downwards.
CTACCAGTAAGCCCACCCTCTGCGACTGCCCGGATCTTGCAGACTGAGGGGCAACCTCTGGAACAGGACAAGCAGCCATGTCAGGCCGAAGATCAGTATCAGCCTGAGACAGAGCCTGAAACCGGTTCGTCAGACAAACTGGAGAGGCTTTCCGTTCAGCCCTCCGGAATGTCTTTCGTCCCCTGCCACACCTTGAAACGACCTCCCACTCTACCACAGGTGATGGATCAGCCTCAATGCGGGCAGTATCCCGGGCAACCACAGTCGTAGTCCGATCAGGGGATGCGTGGGACGAGCTGGCCGTCCCCGACAAACCCCCATCCCGACCCCCACAGTGATGCCCATTGGCAACAGCCTCAAGCTGTGTGACCGAAGCCAACACTGCGTGAAGCTGGGAGCGAAGGGATGCCAACTCAGCCTGCATCCGAACACAGCAGTTGCAGTCCCTATCCATGCTAAAAACTGTTTTGCTAAGAACGTCTGAACTAATCTACAGAGAGCGCAAACAAATCGACAAAATTTAAACGGATATTAAAATACAAGATTGCCTAGTAAATGCAGTAATGCTGCTACTTGCGCACTGCTGACACTGCTCGGCGGCGGAAGGAGGCTAAGCGAAATTACACTATTCAGGTACTGAAACACGATGCTACACTCTCAAATACTATAATACGCCCGAAATTTATGAATTAAACAATGCAAGAACCAAAAACACGCAAAGAAATTAAGAATTAAACTATGTAACAAATGAGTGAGCTAGGAGTATACGACTTGCTGCTCAGCTGCTTATCCAACGGCGGCAGGGAGCACACTGACTGCGACCAACCGACACTGGCCGTTCAAAACAAAACAGTAGACAAACGACTACGCGAATTTACACTATTCAGGTACTAAAACACGATGCTACACTCTCAAATACTATAATACGCCCGAAATTTATGAATTAAACAATGCAAGAACCAAAAACACGCAAAGAAATTAAGAATTAAACTATGTAACAAATGAGTGAGCTAGGAGTATACGACTTGCTGCTCAGCTGCTTATCCAACGGCGGCAGGCATCTTCAGTGGCAGGTTTCATGGTGGTTGTTCCATATGTTGTGTATTTGTTCCTTTCTTAGCACTGCACCTCTTCTTGTAATTGACATTTGAAAAGTCTTTGTTTTCTGACTTCCCATCTCTGTGAGCTGATCGCTTGTTTTGATTATCATAAATTAAATATTTTCGACTTTATGAAAATTAAATGAGAGACAGTGATATAGCTCTGATGAATTCTCCGCTCCATTTGTCAGCCTAGGGTCGACTCCAGGCAACAGGCCTACAACTAATCGATTGCTTCAGGCGGAAGGCTCTTATTCATCTTAACCTAAATTTTTACGTACGTAAGAGTTGTTTCTGATGTAACATGAGAACATTTTCGGCTACAACACGAAAATGCTTGAGATTGTCTCTCTCGTTTTACACCTGCCAGTTTAATATAGAAGAAAGCTTGAACAAAGGCGAACATACGTTTACAGCATTTGCAAATTTAGATAAAATTTTTAACAATGTCGACTGATGATCACTTTGAAAGTTTTAAGGTGACGGGAGAAAAATACAGTTACCGAAAGGTTATTTACAATTTCAATTTGTACGGAAGCCAAACTGATGTTATGGGAGTCGAAGAACATGAAAGGGAAACCGTAATAGGGAAGAAAGTGAGACAGGGTCGTAGCCTATCCCCGATGTTATTCAATCTGTAAATCGAGCGAACTGTGAAGGAAACAACAGTAAAATTTGGAGATGGAGAGGCACTTAAAGTTTCGGCAGAAGAAATAAAAACTTCTGTGATTGCTAATGACACTGTAACTCTGTCAGAGACAGGGAAGCTTCTGAAATAGTAATTGAACAGAATGCATAGTATCTTAGAGAGATTATAAGATCAAGACCAATAAAAAGTAAAGCAATTGTAACGGAAAGTAATAGAATAAAATCAGGCAGTACTGAGTGAATCTGATTAGGAAATGAGGCAGTAAAAGCATTTGATGAGATTTGCTTTTGGGCAGCAAAGTAACTGATGGCCAAAGGAGGGAAGATATAAAATGGAGACTGGCAATATCACGAAAAGTATTACTGGAAGAAAGGAAATTGTTAGCATTCAATAGCAATTTCTTAGGAACATTTTAAGGTATTTGTCTGTAGTGTTGCCTCGTTTTGAAGTGAAACGTTGACAACAAGCAATTCAGACCAAAGGAGAATAGAAGGTTTTGAAATGTGATGATATAGAAAAATGCTGAAGATTAGATGCGTAGATCGAATAATAAATCAAGTACTGAATAGAATTGCAGAATTAAGAAAATTGTCGCACAATTCGATTAAAATAAGGGGTTGGTAGTGGGAAGGCATCGCAGGGTTGTCAGTTTGGTAAGGGTATATAGTGTGGGTGGTCAAAATTATTGAGGGAGACAAATCCTTGAATACGGGATGTAGGCTGGAGTAGTTACGCAGAGATGATGAGTTTCTAACAGGATAAACAAACATGGAGAGCTGCATCAAACCAGTTTTCAGACTGAAGACTACAGCAATAGATCTACCAGCTGCCACAATGTGATTAAAGTTTTAGTTTCAGGTTCTCATTTTTAGAAACTATGCCCAACATTACTAACATTTATTGAAAATGAGAATCATTTCAAAAAAGAATCATTTGTTTGCGGATAGCTTCTATAAAGTAATCACATAAAACCTGACAAGAGAGCACTGTTAACTTAATATTTGCCGCTTTGTTTTAGAGCTGTTCATATTTGTTCCTGGTATTGCGCTGAAAATACGAGATCAAAAATCTTGAGTCACGTAACTATTAGCTACAGACAGACCCAAGATTTCCTTGATCCACTACCAGGGTAATGACTTCCGATGAAAATTCTGAAATTTGAAAACCCGTGCAGGCTATTCTGTTGTACTGTCATTACTTATTAGTAGTGTGTTAATTTGAATGACACTGAACAACATTTAGTAATTTTTTGGAATTTTTGAAAGTTTGAGTTTAAGCAACTGACAAGTTCAGTTTCTCGTGGACGGACTTCGTGACATAATCTCGATATAATCCATGTTTCATTAACTAGAGTTGTTTTCATTAGTAATAATTGATTGAAACATCGATAGAAAGGTAAGTTTCATGTTATTTTTCCTTCACAAAATCCGTTTTCACGTTTGTTCTTCTCTACTCAAAATGACTCTTTGATATACACAAGAACAACATTCCATCCAGTTCATTTAGGGATTATGGTAGTGATTTATGGTACTGTACGTTTTTAGCCCCTCTGTCCCCATCTGAACTCAATTCGGTCAGCGTGCTATAAATATGATTTGTATGCGTAGAGACTGATCATCTGTCAGAGATCCTAATCTATATTTCGCTTCGCTCAGTCTTTCATAATATTGGCCTTCAGTGCAATTTGAAATCTTAGAAAAGACTATTTTAATCAAAAGATATTTTGTAATTATAGCATCACAACTCACCGTTTTCAAAGAAGCTGCTTGTACTGAAGATGAGCACAGATTGGGAGAGTATCAGCAGTGACGAACAGTAGTGGTTTGTCTGAGAACAAGTGTGTCACATCTGGTGATACTGTATTTTCGTTTTGAGTAATACTGCGGTGGCAACACTGATGGCAGCCGTATTGGAGCCTTTAATGTTTGTGTTTGTGTTGTACATTAATAAAAAACAGAGATTCCACAATGTTTTCATTTGTTATTGTAATATTAATCTGACTGTAATTATTTCCGGCCCATTTCAGGCCATTATGAGGCAAATCGTCTACGAGATCGTCGTTAACACTTGTCAGTACTTGTTGCGACGAGCAAGTCGCGTAGCAGTGAAAAGGACGGATGCGCATAAATCGGCGAAGAGGCAGTGCGGATACGATCCATGCTTGCCTCAGTGTGTTACTAAGGGCTGAGAATTAATGGCCAAACACGTTGCACCCTACGTTCGTGCTGAAGACGACCTATCCAATTTATCACTGTTCCGTAAATTGTGCTTTCAGCTTCATCCGGGAAGAGGCCAACTTTAATGACCACTGATAACACGCTGGCGGCGCCGTAATTACACGGCTGCCTGGGAAGCTCTAGGATTCGGGTCCGGGCCTGTCGCGCTGTTTGCAGGATTAACGCCGCAGCGCCTGCTGTTGATTAAGCGTCGATTCCCGCTGCAGTCGCCAGTGGAGTGTATCGAGCGGAAGGCATCACTTCCATCCACGAACCTGTAGCTATTGTCGATAATTGCAATTTTTGCGAGAAACGCCATGAATACTGTGAAAATTGTTTTTATCTGTTTATTTATATCAACTGATTTATTTATTACGGCAAGATTAAGGCCATCGAGCTCTCAAAAGGCGTTCTACAGGCGTTTTTCAGTATTTTCACACATCGACACAGATATTACAATATGAATTACTTTTAATGTGGGATACGGCACTTACAAGCAACTAAAATACCTGTATCATAAGTAGTGGGAAGCAGCTGGAGCTACAATAGACATAATCAGAGCTTATGTTAGTTCATAAAAGGTAGAACATAAAGAGCAGATGAAAATCACGTAGATTTAAACTGAGGTAAATGCAGCAGTCAAGGAAAGAGTGGGAGAGGAAGAGAAAGAGGAAGCACATGTAATGAACATTGAGAGAAAGAAAATGCCATGTCTGATTGAGAAACAAAAAGAGAAAGCTGCATAACTGGAAAAAGAGGGATGTGTTTGCTTTACTGTTTTGACGAAGAGGAAACTGGGTATATTTTTCAATTTTTAGTAAAACGTTACTATGCAGGAAAAAGGTAATACTTTACATTTTTGCCGGCTGGTGTGGCCGAGCGGTTCTAGGCGCTACAGTCTGGTACCGCGCGACCGCTACGGTCGCAGTTTGGAATCCTGCCTCGGGCTTAGATGTGTGTGATGTCCTTAGGTTAGTTAGGTTTAAGTAGTACTAAGTTCTAGGGGACTGATGACCTTAGAAGTTAAGTCCCATAGTGCTCAGAGCCATTTGAACGTTTTTTTTTTTTTACATTTTTCTTTAATGCAGCAGGACACTGAATTGCGCGCAGAGTATCCCACATCAAAAATAGGTGAACAGGTAGCTGGTACCCACGTAAAGCGTTAATCGTCCATCTATTTCATGGATAAACATCATGCTTGTCTTGTTTGAACCGATGAGGTCGTTAGTTAACGTTTACGATGGGTATGATATCGTTGCTGATTGTAACCTATGCAATCTGACATTCTGATAACTCGTGCACGAAATCATAATACGAGCAAGCAGAATCAGACGAGTAGTCTGAGTAGGACCTCGCTCTCTTTGGATAGGGGTTTTTAATACTGTATAAAACGAAATGACGACTTAATGGCGAAAGCTAAGTTCTGACTCAGAGAAGAAATGAACAGGAATCACGATTCACCTACTTGTGAGAAATTAGTTACAAAAATTAGGGTAATAAAGGAAGAAACCTGTTACTATTTGCTAAAGAAGATATAGGACATCCTGCTATTGGTGAAAGTTACAAACGTTCCGTACGTACCCAACTCAAAGAAATCACATTACATAAAATCACTTCGTGCATGTTGCACTGGCATATGTGGAGCTTATCGATAGAAGAGTTTTCGTTAAGTTGGCCTACCTCTAAACATGACTGGAAAGGGTAGATTAGCACAACTAACTAGCGTGAAGATAGCGAGAGGGCCTCGGACCACGCTTGGGCGAAACCTGCTTTCACAGGGAGAAGAATAGTTTTTTTAATAGGGCGAATCAGTAAGTAACCCAGTATAAAAAAATCTACAGTAAGCATTCATAAGAAAGATTCTGGTGCACACAAAAGTAGATTAATTAGATACCGTAAGGAAACATAAACCGTTAGCACAAGTAACATTGGATTTTTCGAAGATCGTTCATCGAAACATGCATCATCAAAAATGTTCAGAGCCCAGTGGTGCAGAGACACAGAAATCCAACATCTAGAACTGCAATTCTAGAGGACTTCTTCTAAGAGCCTAATATCACGCATTTGGTAGAAAAAGAGTACGCTTTAAATCTGGCATGACGCCAGTATATTATGAAACATCAGTCATTGAAATAACGTTGTTTGATATCAATGAGAAGTTCATCCTTTTACGTCTGTATCGATCATCTAGTGTCAGCGTGAATATCTTTTTAAATAAATTAACAGTATTTCTGGATAAAGTTTCAATAACAAAATTAATGTTTTGTGGCGGCATAAATACAAATATCACAGATACTAACTCCTTTATAAACATCCTTGAGTTCGAGCGTTCATGACGGTCGACAATGCAAGAATGGTCACCAAAATCTCATCTTCGGTAATGAACCTCATAGACAGAAATACGGAAAGGGAAAAGTGTGATACAGCTGTAAAACATATTGGATTCCTAGTCTTTTAGTTCAGATAATAAAGATAAAATTAAATAAAGAAAAAAGTTCTTAAACCGGAGACTTACAAAAAGGCTTGTATCTAAAGTTAATAGTCAAGTTTGTTCAAGTAAACTAGCAGACCGCATAGAAAGCAACGTAAATTCTTAAAGTTCCCAATATTATACAAACAAAATTTATAAAAATTCCAAAAGAACCCACATCGGTAGCAAAAACTCACAAAAGCGTGAATATCCTTTTAAATAAATTAACAGTATTTCTGGATAAAGTTTCAATAATAAAATTAATGTTTTGTAGCGGCATAAATACAAATATCACAGATACTAGCTCCTTTATAAACATCCTTGAGTTCGAGCGTTCATGACGGTCGACAATGCAAGAATGGTCACCAAAATCTCGTCTTCGGTAATGAACCTCGTAGACAGAAATACGGAAAGGGAAAAGTGTGATACAGCTCTGACCCACAGATATCTCAGTTCTCAATTCCATGAAATAGAGCCACAGTGATCCAGAACTCTTAAATTTCTATCACATGCACAAAATGATGTATTTAAAGGTAATGACGGATTTATTGATGCAAAAAGTCATCTGATTACAAAGTGACATATAAACCATACATGTTATAACATGAATGTATGCATGTGTGCAAGAGTTTGTGCATATTCTGCATCTCCTCCTAAACCACTGGACCCATTTCAACCAAGCTTGGTAGACATATCACTTTCTGCCACGCAACAATCGCTGTGGGGTAATAACAATAGCTACGGTCGTAGGTTCGAATCCTGCCTCGGGCATGAATGTGTGTGATGTCCTTATGTTAGTTAGGTTTAAGTAGTTCTAAGTTCTAGGGGACTAATGACCTCAGATGTTAAGTCCCATAGTGCTCAGAGCCATTTGAACCATTTTTTGAATAACAATACGTGCCATAGTTCTGGAAATATGACGACATACACAATGAGAATCGTGAAAAACTATCGCTTCATGTATTACGTTTAAATCTATTACTTCTGTGCTACTAATTCTATTCGCATTAAATTTCGCAGAAATTATTCACATATATCGCTAAATGCACCTGCATATACAAACTACATCTGAATGGCTATTCTGCAATTCAAACTTAAGTGTCTGGCAGAAGGTTCACCGAATTACCTTCACAATAATTCTCCATTGTTCCAATCTCGAACAGTGCATGGAGATAACGAACACTTTTATCTTTCTGTACGAGCTCTGATCTCCCTTATTTTGTTATGATGATCGTTTCTTCCTATGTAGGTCGGCGTCAACAAAATATTTTCGCACTCGGTGGAGAAAATTGGCGATTGAAATTTCGTGAGAAGATCCCGCCTCAACGAGAAACAACTTTGGCTGAGTGACGTCCACTTCAAATCCTGCACTACATCCGTGACACTCTCTCTCTCCTCTTTCTCGACGTACTTCGTTAATCCTCTCTGGTAAGGATCCAACACTGTGCAGCAGTACTTCAAAACAGAATGGACAAACGTAGTGTATGCAGTCTAGCAGTAGAATCTTCTAAGTGTAGTGATAATAAAACGCAGTCTCTGGTTCGCCTTTCCCACAAGTATTTCTGTGTGTTCTTTCCAATTTAAGCTGTTCGTAACTGTAATTCCTGCGTCTTTAGTACTTACAGCCTTTAGATTTGATTGATTTATCGTGTAATCGAAGTCTCACGGATTACTTTTAGCACTCACGGGGATGACCTCATACTTAATATTATTTAGGGTCAATTGCCAATTTTCGCATCATTCAAATAGCTTATCTAAATCGTTTTGTAATTTGTTTTGATCTTCTGATGACTTTACTGGGTGATAAATGACAGCATCATCTGCAAACAATCTAAGACGGTTGCTCAGATTATCTCCTAAACCGTTTATATAGATAAAGGAACCACAAAGGACCTGCACTACTACCTTTCGGAATGACAGAAATCACATCTGTTTTACTCGACGATTTTCTGTCAGTTACTATGAACTGTTGACCTCTCTGACAGGAAACAGCGAAACCAGTCGCATAGCTGAGACGATATTCCATAAGCACGCAGTTAGAAAACAAGCCACTTGAGAAGTACGGCGTTAAAAGCCTTCTGGAAATCTGGAAATACGGAATCAGTCTATAATCCTTTGTCGATGGCACTCAAGACTTCCTGTGGATAATGATCTGATTGTGTTTCACATGAACTATGTTTCCTAAATCCGTGTTGACTTTGTGTCAATAGACCGTTTTCTTCGAGTTAATTAATAATGTCCGAACACAATATGTGTTCCAAAATCCTTTTATATATCGATGTTAATGATAAAGGCCTGTAATTTAGTGGATTACTCCTACAACCTTTCTTGGTTATTGGTGTTACCTTGGCAACTTTCCAGTCTTCGGGTACGGCGACTGGAAAGTTGTTAAGTATGGAGCTATTATCTGCATACTCTGAGAGGAACCCAACTGGCATACAGTCTGGGCCGGAGGACTTGCTTATGTTAAGTGATTAAGTTGCTTCACTACTCCGATGATATCTACTTCTACATTAATCAGGTTGTCAGCTGTTATTGACTCGAATTCCGGAATATTTACTTCTTCTTTCGTGGAGGAGTTGAGGAAGGCTATGTTTAGAAATACTGCTTTGGCAGCGCTGTCGTCGATAGGATTTCCATTTCTATCGGGCAGAGAAGGCGTTGATTGTGTCTTGACGCTAACGTACTTTACAAAAGACCACAATCTTTCTGGATTTTGTGTCAGTTTTCCTTGTGGAAGCTATTATAAGCTCCTCGCATTAGGGTCTGCGCTAAATTTCGATCTTCTGTAAATGACCTTGAAGGTTTTGCGTTCGTTTAAATTCGCATGAGTTTTTCGTTGCTTTTCAGCAGTGTTCTGACCTGTTATGTGTACCACTGGGGATCAGCTCCGTCGTTTGTTAATTTACTTTGTATAAATCTCAATTGATTTCAAATGTTATGTCTTTGAATTCAAGTCGCAAGTGGCCTAAACTTGCGTTGTTAATTTGGAAAGAGTGCATATTGTCTTTCACGAAGGCGTAAGCCAATTCTTATCTGATTTTTTTGAAGAGATATATTTTTCATATAATTTTGGAGGATCTGGGAGTTACGGTATTCAGTCCCGCTACGACAACCCTGGGTTCAGTAATCCCTGTATCCGTTTTGATGCTAGTTATTAACTCAGGACTATTTGTTGCTAAGAGGTCAAGTGTGTTTTCAGAATCGTTTACTATTCGAGCGGGCCCATGAACTAATTCGTCGAAATAATTTTCAGAGAACGCGTTTAGTACAATGTCGTATGCTGTTTTACGCGTACGTCCGGGTTTAAACATGAATTTTCCCCAAAATATAGAGAGTAAATTGAATGAATAGGGTACATGTTTGAAATTAGATTCAAGTTTTCTTTGAGCCTTTCGGGAATTGCATCATCTGAGTTGATAGGTCGGTAAAAGGATCCAATTATTATTTTATTCCGGTTGTCAAGAATGACTTCTACCCATTCTAACTAACAAGAATTATCTACTTCAGTTTCGTTACAGTATAAACTACTACCAACAGCAAAAAATACGCCACTGCCAACTATATTCAGCCTAACCTTTCTGAATTAAGTAATTTGTAAGAAAATCAGGTGAACTTATCGTTCGCTTTAGCCAGTTTTCAGTGCCTACAACGACAAGAATTATGGCACAGTCAGCTTAACCATGCATCCACGTTACTGACAAGAATTATTTACAGTAGAATGGAAAAGAAAATTGAGGACATGTTAGATGACGATCGGTTTTCATAGGATCTGTCGACCTGGAAAAAGTGTTCTACCTTGTCAAATGGTGTAAGGTGTTCGAAATTCTGAGAAAAATGGGGTAAGGTATAGGGAGAGACGAGGAATATGCTACATATACAAAAGCCAAGAGGGAATAGTGAGTGAAAGACCAAGAACGAAGTGTTCTGATTAAAAAGGGTGTAAGGCAGGGATGTTGTTCTCGCCTCTACTGCTCAATCTGTACATTGAAAAAGCAATAATGGAAATAACAGAAAGGTCCAGGTGTGGAAAAATTCAAGGTGAAACGATATGAACAATATGATTAGATGATGACATTGCTATCATCAGTGAAAGATAAGAAGAATTACACGATCCCCGTAATGGAATGATCAGTCTAATGAATATAGAATATGGATAGAGAGTACATAGAAGAAAGACGAAAGTAATGAGAAGTATCAGAAACGAGAACAGCCAAAAACTTAACGTTAGGATTGATAATCACGAAGTAGATGAAGTTAGGGAATTCTGCTACCTAGGCAGCAAAATAACCAATTACGGATAGAGTAAGGAGGACGTCAAACGCAGACTGTTGTTGTTGTTGTTTGTAGTTGTGATATTCAGTCCAGAGACTGGTTTGATACAGTTCTCCCAGCACTCTATCCTGTGCAAGGCACTTCATCCCCGAATAACTACTACTACCTACATCCCTCTGAATCTGCTTAGTGTATTCATCTCTTGGTCTCCTCCTACGATTTTTACCCTCCACGCTGCCTTCCAATACTAATTTGATCCTTTGACGCCTCAGGACATCCCCTAACAACTGATCCTTCCTTCTAGCCAAGTTGTGCCACAAATTCCTCTTTTCCCCAACTCTATTCAGTACCTCCTCAGTAGTTACGTAATCAATCCATCTAATCTTCAGCATTCTTCTGTAGCACCACATTTCGAAACCCTTCATTCTCTCTTTGTCCAAACTATTTATCATCCATGTTTCACTTCCATACATGGCTACACTCCATACAAATACTTTCAAAAATGACTTCCTGACACTTAAATCTATACTCGATGTTAACAAATTTATCTTCTTCAGAAACGCTTTCCTTGCCCTAACCAGTCTCCATTTTATATTCTCTCTACTTCGGCCATCATCAGTTACTTTGCTCCCCAAATAGCAGAACTCATCTACTACTTTATGCGTCTCATTTCCTAATCAAATTCGCCCAGCATCATCTGATTCGACTGCATTCCATTATCCGCGTTTTGCTTTTGTTGGTGTTCATCATATATCCTCCTTTCAAGACACTGTTCATTCTGTTCAGCTGCTCTTCCAAGTTCTTTGCTGTCTCTAACAGAATTACAGAGTTGTCGGCAAACCTCAAAGTTTTTAATTTTTCTCTGTAGCTATTAATTCCTACTCCAAATTTTTCTTTTGTTTCCTTTACTACTTACTCAATATACAGACTGAATAACATCACGGATAGGCTATAGCCCTGTCTCACCCTCTTCCCAACAACTGCTTCCCTTTCATGTCCCTCGACTCTTATAATTGCCACCTGGTTTCTGTACAAATTGCAAATAGCCTTTCGCTTCATGAATTTTACCTGTGATACCTTCGGAGTGTGAGAGAGAGCAATCCAGTCAACATTGTCAAAGGCTTTATCTAAGTCTACAGTTTCTAGAAACGTAGGTTTGCCTTTTCTTAACTTATCTTCTAAGACAAGTCGTGGGATCAGTATTGCCTCGCGTGTTCCAACATTTATACAGCACCCAAACTGATATTCCCCGAGGTCGGCTTCTACCAGTTTTTCCATTCATCTGTAAAGAATTCGTGTTAGTATTTTGCAACCGTGATTTATTAAACTGATTGTTCGCTAATTTTCACACCTGTCAACACCTACTTTCTTTGGGATTGGAATTATTACATTATTCTTGAAGTCTGAGGGTATTTCGCCTGTCTCACACATCTTGCTCACCAGACGGAAGGGTTTTGTCATGGCCGGCTCTCCCAATGCTATCAGTAGTGCTAACGGAATGTTGTTTACTCCCAGGGCCATGTTTGGACTTAGATCTTTCACTACTCTGTCAACTTCTTCACGCAGTATGAAATCTCCCATCTCATCCTCATCTACGTCCTCATCCATCTCGATAATAATGCCCTGAAGTACATCGCCCTTGTATCGACCCTCCAAATACTCCTTCCACCTTTCTGCTTTCTCTTCTTTGCTTAGAACTGGTTTTCCATCTGAGCTCTTGGTATTCATACAGGTGGTTCGCATTTCTCCAAAGTTCTCTTTAATTTTCCTGTAGGCAGTATCTATCTTACCCCTAGTGAGATAAGCCTCTACATCCTTACATTTGTCCTCTAGCCATTTCTGCTTAGCCATTTTGCACTTCCAGTCGATCTAATTTTTGAGACGTTTGTATTCTTTTTCGCCTGCTTCATTTACTGCATTTCTATATTTTACTTTAGTCAATTAAATTCAGTACCTCTTCCGTTACACAAGGATTTATACTAGCCCTCATCTTTTTACCTGCTTGATCCTCTGCTGCCTTCACTGTTTTATCTCTCGAAGCAGTCCCTTCTTCTTCTACTATATTTATTTCTGCTGATATTGTCAGTCGTTCCCCAATTCTCTCTGCCGGCCGGGGTGGACGAGCGGTTCTAGGCGCTGCAGTCTGGAACTGCCTGACCGCTACGGTCGCAGGTTCGAATCCTGCCTCGGGCATGGATGTGTGTGATGTCCTTAGGTTAGTTAGGTTTAAGTAGTTCTAAGTTCTAGGGAACTGATAACCTCAGAAGTTAAGTCCCATAGTGCTCAGAGCCATTTGAACCCTAATTCTCTCTCTCTGGAACACTCTACAACCTCTGGTTCTTTCATTTTATCCAGGTCCCAGCTCCCTAGATTCCTACCTTTTTAAGTTTCTTCGGTTTTAATCTACAGTTCATAACTAATAAATTGTGGTCAGAGTCCACTAGCGCTGGCAAAAAGGGCATTCGTGCCCAAGAGAAGTTTACTAGTATCAAACAAAGGCCTTGGTTTGCGGAAGGAACTTCTAACAATGTACGTTTGGGGCACAGCATAGTATTGTAGTGAAACATGGACTGTGGGAAAACCGGAAGAGAAAAGAAGCATTTGAAATGTGGTGCTACAGACGTACACCATGTCATCAAAAGTATCCGGACATCCACAGAAAATACGTTTTTCATATTAGATTCATTGTGCTGCCACTTACTGCCAGTTACTTCGTATCAGCGACCTCAGTAGTCATTAGACATCGTGAGAGTGCAGAATGGAGCGATCCGCGGAACTCACGGACTTCGAACGCGGTCCGATGATTGGGTGTCACTTGTCAGAGGTCTGTATGCGAGGTTTGCACACTCCTAAACATCCCTAGGTCGACTGTTTCCGATGTGATAGTGAAGTGGAAACGGGAAGGGACACGTACAGCACAAAAGCGTACAGGCCGACCTCGTCTGTTGACTCACAGAGACGACTGGCAGTTGAAGAGAGTCGTAACTTTTAATAGATGGACATCTGTCCGGACCACACGCAGTAACTCCAAATAGCATGAGGATCCACTGGAAGTACTACGACTTTTAGGCGGGAGAGGGAAAACTAGGATTTCATGGTCGAGCGGCTGCTCATAATCCACACATCACGCAGATAAATGCCATACGACGCCTTACTTGGTGTAAGGAGCGTAAACATTGGACGATTGAACAGTGGAAAAACGTTATGTGGAGTGGCGAATCACGGTACACAATGTGGCGATCCGATGGCAGGGTGTGGGTATGGCGAATGCCCGGTGAACGTCATCTGCCAACGTGTGTAGTGCCAACAGTAAAATTCGGAGACGGTGAAGTTATGATGTATTCGGATTTTTCATGGAGGAGGATTGCACCCCTCGTCGTTTTGCGTGCCAACATCACAGCAAAGGCCTTCATTGATGTTTTAAGCACCTTCTTGCTTCCCACTATTGAAGAGCAATAATGGGGTGGCGATTGCATTTGTCAACACGATCGAGCACCTGTTCATAAGGCACGGCCTGTGGTGGAGTGATTACACGAAAATAACATCCCTGTAATGGACTGGCTTGCACAGAGTCCTGACGTGAATCCTATACAACATCTTTAGGATGGTTTGGAAAGTCGACTTCGCCCCAGGCCTCACCAGCCGACACTGATACCTCTCCTCTGTGCAGTACTTCACGAAGAATGGGCTGCTATTCCCCAAGAAACCTTCCATGACCTGACTGGACGTATTCCTGAGAGACTGGGAGCTGTCATCAAGGCTAAGGGTGGGCCAATACCATACTGAATTCCAGAATTACCAATGGAGGGCACCACGGACTTGTAAGTTATTTTCAGCTAGGTGTCCGATACATTTGATCACATATTGTATGTTGGAAATTAGGTGAAGTGATCAGGTAAGAAATGAGCAAGTTCTGCGCAGAATCGGAGAGGGAGGGAATATGTGGAAAACACTGAAAAGGAGAAGGGACAGGATGACAGGACATCTGTCAAGAAAGGAGGGAATAACTTCCATGGTACTAGATGGAGCTATACACGACATAAACTGTAGAGGAAGACAGAGATTGGAATACATTCAGCAAATAACTGAGAACACAGGTTGCAAGTGCTACTATGAGATGAAGAGGTTGGCACAGGAGAGAAATTCGTGGAGGGGCACGTCAAACCACTCACAAGACTTATATGACAAAGAAAAAAACGAACGATTTGAGCATCAGTGGTTTCTATTAGCGCTTGGGGCTCTGGTACTCTCCGAACACAGCTACGACAACTTAAAACTGTTATGCTGATGGTTCCTAGAGTGACGTTCTTCCTGTGTTCGACCTGCATCCTCTGAGACTGAAGCCCTTTCTGTTTCCCCGAGGCCCTATAACCTAAAAATCATCCCTGTCCAAGTGACACAGCTTCTACTACCCATGTAGCCGTCTCCAGTGCGAAATAGACTCCTGATCTATTTAACAGAACCCGTTACTCCACCACCGTATGGCGCAAGTCGAGGAATATGGAGCCTACGCGATCGCAGAAAAGTTTGAGCCTCCTATTCAGACTCTCCACTTGGCTTTATACCAGATATCCGCCGTCGGTGTTGTGCGCTCTGCTGCTTTCGGCCCGCAAGCAAGACTGGGAGCTTTTACCACTTTTGATAGCCGCTCAAAACCATAGAGAATCTCTTCTGATCAAAAGCGACACACATCACTGGTACCGACGTGAGCCACCACCCTGTGCTGTGCCCTTCATAGCACCCGGAAGGACCGTTACACGTCTGGAATGACTCCACTCGGTAAGCACTCGGAGTGCAGATTGGCTTTTTTCCCCTCCATGGCAACTATGATGCCCCATAACGCTCCTGACATTGGAGGCCCCAGCTGCCAATAATCTCACACTGTACGATTGTCCGGATCTTGCAGTCTGAGAGGTCTCCTCTGAAATCGGACAAGAGGCTTCCTCTGACTGAGGGACATTGTCATACACAGATAGCAACCGTAACCTGTTTGTCAGCGTAACTGTGGAGTGTTTACATTGGGCGCCCCATGAAGTCTTTCACGCCTGCTACGTTCTGAGGCGAACTCTGACTCGGCTATGGGCGAGAGGTCAACCTCAGTGCGGAAAGTAACTGGGATGGCCTCCAGTGTGGACCGATCGGAGGATTCGTAGGTCATCCTGGATGACAATTGGATCCCCATGGCCGGTCCACAGCAATAATGCCCATCCACTGCAGCTCCAAGCCGTGTAACCGAAGCCGACACAGCCTGGAGCTAAGAGCGAAGCATTCACAGTCCCTGTCCATGCTAAAGACGGTGGAAAACTACACTACACAGTCAAACACGTGCTACGAAACTGTACTATAGACACTGACGAAAATGCAAGAATTATGTCTAATAAATAGAGAATAGAAGCTTTCGGATTGTGATGATACAGAAGAATGCTGAAGATTTGATGGATAAATCACATAACTAATGAAGAAGTATTGAATAGAATTGGGGAGAAGAGAAATTTGTGGCACAACTTACTAGAAGAAGGAATCGGTTGGTAGGACATGTTCTGAGGCATCAAGGGATCACCAATTTAGTATTGGAAGGCAGCGTGGAGGGTAAAAATCGTAGAGGGAGACCAAGAGATGAATACATTAAGCAGATTCAGAAGGATGTAGGTTGCAGTACGTACTGGGAGATGAAGAAGCTTGCACAGGATAGAGTAGCATGGAGAGCTGCATTAAACCAGTCCCTGCACGGAAGACCACAATAACAACATGTCTAATAAGTTTGGTTAGCACGCAGAGATTCAAAAACTAAACTGCCAAAGCACACATTTGAGGCTACGTAATTCGCTGCTGGTTAGGAACTTGAGAAATGTCACAGAGTCGGTTACTTTCCTACACAAATGAAAACGCGAGAACTGTGTCTCTTAAACATTAAATTAACATGCAGAAATTAAAAAAAAACTAAACAACCAAAGCACACAGATGAAACTAAATGACACGCTCCCGGTTAGGAAATCGTAAAATATCACAAAATCAGTTATTTCCCTGTTGCTGCTCTCTTAGCCGACGGCTGCTGCCTGACATGCCAGGAGTACCACACACAGTTCAGGAGATACCACATGGTAAGTACTAAGATGCGTGAAAACCTGCCGTATTGTGCATGATGTTTAGATTTATTACTTCCTTTTTACTGACTCTATTCACACCACATTTTGTAGTTAGTATCCACATTTTCTGCTGAATGTAACTACCCAAATATATCATTGTATGACACGTAGTTCAAGAGATCTGACGCCATAAACACTAAGATGCGTGAGAAATGCCGCATATGCATGAAATTGTAGTACATTTATTATTTACTGCTGAGAGGCTCCTACAGTCGAGTCAACTTAACGAAATGACTTGCACCTGGCAGCGCTTTTGACAGCTTTCATCTGTTAAGTGCAAACGGCTGTAGACGAGAACGACAGCTGTCTGTACAACTGTGAAGAGATTTTGTCACAGACACGTTTACAAAATCGCGTTGTAGACACGCGAAGCATCTGTGCCCAGCGTATAGATAATGTCCAGGAGGAGGAGATAAAGCATGAGATAGAGGGGCAGGGAGAGATGCACTCCGAGAGGGCGAGGAGATGAAGAGAGGGGAAGGAGTAGATGGACAAAGGGGTAAGTAGAAGATGGGCAGTGGGGGTTGGAACAGACTGACAGAGTAAGTCGTGAGTAGCAGTTGGAAAGAGAGAGGGCTGAGTGGCAGAAGAACAGAGAGGCACAGGTGGAGTTAGATATGGAGAGGACAGAAGGAGAGAGAGGGTAAGGTTGAGGAGGTGGACAGAGAGGAAGGAGAAAGAGATGGACAGACAGGAGGATGCAGATAATGGCTAAGGGAGGAACGAGGAGAGAGGCTAATGGAATAAATACATACCTGAGCAGCGCCACGTACTCAGCTAGTACAGGGAATGAGAACTATACACTCTTGGATGCGATTATCTGGAAATGAGGATATGCAAGCGAAAGCATAACAACCTACAGGTAAAAGGAAAATACAAGAAAGATCTGCCAGTATGGCCTCAGACTGACAATAGAGCCCGATGGACCGTCGTGTCACCAATCACACAGCTACGTCATTTAGATGTGGTATGGAGGGGTAGTCAGCGCACCTTCTCTTCGCCGTTGTCGTGTCAGCAGACTCGTGCCGCTAATGCTCTGTCAGGTACCTCATCAAGCATCACGCGGCTGAGTGGTCCGTGTTCCGTCCCCCGAACAAGCAAAAAGCTCTGACTGTGCAATATCCCGCAGTGTGTGAGACTGTGAAACCTATCAGAGTAACAGATCTACCCAGACACCGTCACACTTCCCTTAAGACTCTATGTTGACCGAAAATTACGCAACGGAATCGCTATATTGAAATGCACAAACATAAAATCATAAGGTGAGAAATTGAAATACTCCTACTACATCTACATCTTCGTGGATACTCTGTAAATCACATTCAAGTGCCTGGCAGAGGATTCATCGAACCACCTTCACAATTCCCTATTATTCCAATCTCCTATAGCGCGCAGAAACAATAAACACCTATATCTTTCCGTACGAGCTCTGATTTCCCTTATTTTATCGTAGTGGTAGTTCCTCCCTATGTAGGTCAGTGTCAATAAAATATTTTAGCATTCGGAGAAGAAATTTGGCGATTGGAATTTCGTAAGAAGATTCCGTCGCAACGAAAAACACCTTTCTTTTATGATGTCCAGGCCAAATGAAGTCCCCTCTCCCATATTCCGCGATAATACAAAACGTGCTACCTTTCTTTGAACTTTCTACCTAGTAAGGATCGCACACCGCGCAGCAGTATTCGGAAAGAGGACGGACAAGTGTAGTGTAGGCAGTCTCCTTAGCAGGTCTGTTAAATTTTCTAAGTGTCATGCCAATAAAACGCAGTCTCTGGTTAGCCTTCCTCACAACAATTTCTGTGTGTTCCTTCCAATTTAAGTTGTTCGTAATTGTAATACCTAGGTATTTGCTTGAATTTACGGCTTTTAGATTAGACTGATTTATCGTGTAACCGAAGTTTAACGAGTTGCTTTTAGCAATCATGTGGATGACCTCAAACTTTTCGTTATTTAGCGTCAACTGCCACTTTTTGCACCATTCCGATATGTATCTAAATCGTTTCGCAGTTTTTTTTTGATCTGCTGATGACTTTATTAGTCGATAAACAACAGCGTCATCTGCAAACAACCGAAGACGGCTGCTCAGATTGTCTCCCAAATCGTTTATATAGATAAGGAACAGCAAAGGGTGGGAACGCTAGAAATCACTTCTGTTTCACTCGATGACTTTCCGTCAGTTACTACGAACTGTGGCTTCCCTGACAGGAAATCACAAATCCAATCACATAACTGAGACGATATTCCATAAGCACGCAATTTCACTACGAGTCGCTTGTGTGGTACAGTGTCAAAAGTCTTCCGGAAATCCAGAAATACGGAATCGATCTGAAATCCCTTGTCACTAGCACTCAACACTTCAAGTGAATAAAGAGCTAGTTGTGTTTCACAGGAACGATGTTTCCTAAACCTATGTTGACTGTGTGTCAATGGACCGTTTTCTTCGAGGTAATTCATAATGTTCGAACACAATATATGTTCTAAAATCCTGCTGCTACTATGTAATGGTTCAAATGGCTCTGAGCACTATGGGACATCCCAGGTCATCAGTCCCCTAGAACTTACAACTACTAACCTAAGGACATCATACACATCCATGACCAAGGCAGGATTCGAACCTGCGACTGTAGCGGTCGCGCGGTTCCAGACTGAAGCGCCGAGAACCGCTCGGCCACCAGCGGCCGGATGCTACTATGTAATTATCCTTTCAGTCAACAGAATACTGGGATCAACATTCTACGAAAATCAAAGTTAGTTGTTGACGACAACTAACAAGACAGGAAAGTGGAGGGATGGTTAGCTAAACATTAAAGTATTAATCTAATACAACGCAACGCTTAATTTAGAAACTCCAATGGACGACTGAATACCTCATCAAACGATACTAAGGCATGAATCATGTTTAGCCGAGCTGTAGCAACTGTACGCTTATTATCTAAACATTAACCCCCACCTAGTGAGCCGTGCTGCTGTATACTCTCACAAATCTGCCGTGGCGATAAGTTGGAGGACCGTGGTCGAGGTGGAGAATTACAATCTTGCTCGTCAGGATTAAGACACCTCCAAGCGCCTCGATGTCTCGAACCAGTGACCTGTCTCCGTCCACAAAGAAACCAAGAGTGTCCCTTTCTTTTCCACCACTTAGCGATTGGGCAGTTTGCGCCAATCTGGCTGCAAAGGTCAGTGAGGAAAAATGTTATTCTTTTGCGCCAATAGTGTTTCAGTGCCTCATTTAACAAATCCCCACACGAGAATGTCGTCAAGTCTCGGGCCAATCAGACCACTTCTTCCTCGCTGAGTTTCTCCTATAAATTCCCGTCTGACAACAGCCGGCGACGGGCGAATGATAGCATAGTTTAACACATCTGAATTTTCCGAGCCAAATGTTGTTGTTGTTGTGGTCTTCAGTCCTGAGACTGGTTTGATGCAGCTCTCCATGCTACTCTGTCCTGTGCAAGCTTTTTCATCTCCCAGTACCTACTGCAACCTACATCCTTCTGAATCTGCTTAGTGTATTCATCTCTTGGTCTCCCTCTACGATTTTTACCCTCCACGCTGCCCTCCAATACTAAATTGGTGATCCCTTGATGCCTCAGAACATGTCCTACCAACCGATCCCTTCTTCTGGTCAAGTTGTGCCACAAACTTCTCTTCTCCCCAATCCTATTCAATACTTCCTCATTAGTTATGTGATCTACCCATCTAATCTTCAGCATTCTTCTGTAGCACCACATTTCGAAAGCTTCTATTCTCTTCTTGTCCAAACTATTTATCGTCCATGTTTCACTTCCATACATGGCTACACTCCATACGAATACTTTTAGAAATGACTTCCTGACACTTAAATCAATACTGGATGTTAACAAATTTCTCTTCTTCAGAAACGCTTTCCTTGCCATTGCCAGCCTACATTTTCTATCCTCTCTACTTCGACCATCATCAGTTATTTTGCTCCCCAAATAGCAAAACTCCTTTACTACTTTAAGTGCCTCATTTCCTAATCTAATTCCCTCAGCATCACCCGACTTAATTAGACTACATTCCATTATCCTTGTTTTGCGTTTGTTGATGTTCATCTTATATCCTCCTTTAAAGACACTGTCCATTCCATTCAACTGCTCTTCCAAGTCCTTTGCTGTCTCTGACAGAATTACAATGTCATCGGCGAACCTCAAAGTTTTTATTTCTTCTCCATGAATTTTAATACCTACTCCGAATTTTTCTTTTGTTTCCTTTACTGCTTGCTCAATATACAGATTGAACAACATTGGGAGAGGCTACAACCCTGTCTTACTCCCTTCCCAACCACTGCTTCCCTTTCATGTCCCTCGACACTTATAACTGCCATCTGGTTCAAAATGGCTCTGAGCACTATGGGACTCAACATCTTAGGTCATAAGTACCCTAGAACTTAGAACTACTTAAACCTAACTAACCTAAGGACATCACACACACTGGCCGAGGCAGGATTCGAACCTACGACCGTAGCAGCCTCGCGGTTCCGGACTGCAGCGCCAGAACCGCACGGCCACCGCGGCCGGCAACTGCCATCTGGTTTCGGTACAAATTGTAAATAGCCTTTCGCTCCCTGTATTTTACCCCTGCCATCTTTAGAATTTGAAAGAGAGTATTCCAGTCAACATTGTCAAAAGCTTTCTCTAAGTCTACAAATGCTAGAAACGTAGGTTTGCCTTTCCTTAATCTTTCTTCTAAGATAAGTCGTAAGGTCTGTATTGCCTCACGTGTTCCAGTGTTTCTACGGAATCCAAACTGATCTTCCCCGAGGTTGGCTTCTACTAGTTTTTCCATTCGTCTGTAAAGGATTCGTGTTAGTATTTTGCAGCTGTGACTTATTAAACTGATAGTTCGGTAATTTTCACACCTGTCAACACCTGCTTTCTTTGGGATTGGAATTATTATATTCTTCTTGAAGTCTGAGGATATTTCGCCTGTTTCATACATCTTGCTCACCAGATGGTAAAGTTTTGTCAGGACTGGCTCTCCCAAGGCCGTCAGTAGTTCCAATGGAATATTGTCTACTCCGGGGGCCTTGTTTCGACTCAGGTCTTTCAGTGCTCTGTCAAACTCTTCCCGCAGTATCATATCTCCCATTTCATCTTCATCTACATCCTCTTCCATTTCCACAATATTGTCCTCAAGTACATCGCCCTTGTATAGACTCACTATATACTCCTTCCACCTTTCTGCTTTCCCTTCTTTGCTTAGAACTGGGTTTCCATCTGAGCTCTTGATATTCATACAAGTCGTTCTCTTATCTCCAAAGGTCTCTTTAATTTTCCTGTAGGCAGTATCTATCTTACCTCTAGTGAGATAGGCCTCTACATCCTTACATTTGTCCTCTAGCCATCCCTGCTTAGCCATTTTGCACTTCCTGTCGATCTCATTTTTGAGACGTTTGTATTCCTTTTTGCCTGCTTCATTTACTGCATTATTATATTTTCTCCTTTCAGCAATTAAATTCAATATTTCTTCTGTTACCCAAGGATTTCTACTAGCCCTCGTCGTTTTACCTACTTGATCCTCTGCTGCCTTCACTACTTCATCCCTCAAAGCTACCCATTCTTCTTCTACTGTATTTATTTCCCCCATTCCTGTCAATTGCTCCCTTATGCTCTCCCTGAATCTCTGTACAACCTCTGGTTCTTTTAGTTTATCCAGGTCCCATCTCCTTAAATTCCCACCTTTTTGCAGTTTCTTCAGTTTTAATCTACAGGTCATAACCAATAGATTGTGGTCAGAGTCCACATCTGCCCCTGGAAATGTCTTACAATTTAAAACCTGGTTCCTAAATCTCTGTCTTACCATTATATAATCTATCTGATACCTTTTAGTATCTGCAGGGTTCTTCCATGTATACAGCCTTCTTTCATGATTCTTAAACCAAGTGTTAGTTATGATTATGTTGTGCTCTGTGCAAAATTCTACCAGGCGGCTTCCTCTTTCATTTCTTAGCCCCAATCCATATTCACCTACTATGTTTCCTTCCCTCCCTTTTCCTACACTCGAATTCCAATCACCAATGACTATTAAATTTTCGTCTCCTTTCACAATCTGAATAATTTCTTTTATTTCATCATACATTTCTTCAATTTCTTCGTCATCTGCAGAGCTAGTTGGCATATAAACTTGTACTACTGTAGTAGGTGTGGGCTTCGTATCTATCTTGGTCACAATAATACGTTCACTATGCTGTTTGTAGTAGCTTACCCGCATTCCTATTTTCCTATTCATTATTAAACCTACTCCTGCATTACCCCTATTTGACTTTGTGTTTATAACCCTGTAGTCACCTGACCAGAAGTCTCGTTCCTCTTGCCACCGAACTTCGCTAATTCCCACTATATCTAACTTCAACCTATCCATTTCCCTTTTTAAATTTTCTAACCTACCTGCCCGATTAAGGGATCTGACATTCCACGCTCCGATCCGTAGAGCGCCAGTTTTCTTTCTCCTGATAACGACATCCTCTTGAGTAGTCCCCGCCCGGAGATCCGAATGGGGGACTATTTTACCTCCGGAATATTTTACTCAAGAGGACGCCATCATCATGTAATCATACAGTAAAGCTGCATGCCCTCGGGAAAAATTACGGCTGTAGTTTCCCCTTGCTTTCAGCCGTTCGCAGTACCAGCACAGCAAGGCCGTTTTGGTTATTGTTACAAGGCCAGATCAGTCAATCATCCAGACTGTTGCCCTTGCAACTACTGGAAAGGGTGCTGCCCCTCTTCAGGAACCACACGTTTGTCTGGCCTCTCAACAGATACCCCTCCGTTGTGGTTGCACCTACGGTACGGCTATCTGTATCGCTGAGGCACGCAAGCCTCCCCACAATCGGCAAGGTCCATGGTTCATGGGGGTGGCCAAATAGCATTCCAAGATTTGTACCTTTCTGCCATGAATTGTGGTGCCCCAGCAAGCACTTACTGTTGCCCACGGCCATCTCAAGAGTCGAGTCGTGCCACAGGCTGCTAACACCGTCTTAGTGTGAAGGACTGGTAGATTCCGTGAGCTTCCGTCAGCGGCCACTTGACAAGTGCAAGCCAGCACCACGTCTTAGTGCCCACGGTACCCCTGTGGCATTCGGCGCAGTGTGCAGGCTGTGCATTTCTTTCGTATTCACAGACTGGAACGTTTAACGACGACCACTGACATTTTATAACATACATTTACCCCTAATAAATCAACCTAATGAGGCTTTAAGTAGATGCAAGTAAAGTGTCCTGCCTATCGCCATCCATGCCAAGGGGCAGATAAATTTAGTATGAATGGAAGGAGGCTAGCCAAAGGGCTTGCAACAGCGCTAGGATTCGAACCCGAGTCCTTGTAATGGCACATTAACCGCTGTTATAGTTCTATCTATCTGTTTATTCATTAATTTCTATGCAGATGTCGCATGACACCTCTCGAATTCCTTCGATGAGAACATCACTCAGTTTATTTATTTAGTTATTTATTACATTTTTTTCGTTACAAACCGTGACCAGTCCCCTGACGGAACATTTACGGTGTCGGCCACAACTCGGCTACGGCGGCGGAGACGTATAGATAAGGGATATAGATAAAGTAATAAATGATTCACGTTAGCCAGAATACATTGTTCTTAAATCCTGGTAGTGTACACCTCTGAAACTGTCACACGAGCTATTCGGCTTGGTCACAGTAACGCTCAATTATTTGCTGGAGCAATTGGTTGAATACATAATATTTTATAAGTAAATTTGATGCTCATAGAGTAACCGCATTTTATTTCGCCTCTGTCGTGTACGTCTTCGCTCAATATTAGAAATAATGCGACCACAACTGGAAACTAACTAAAAGTTTTCATGGAAGCTTTTCAGTGATGAAACTTCAAAGTTCAAATGGCTCTGAGCACTATGGGACTTAACTTCTGAGGTCATCAGTCCCCTAGAACTTAGAACTACTTAAACCTAACTAACCTAAAGACATCACACACATCCATGCCCGAGGCAGGATTCGAACCTGCGACCGTAGCAGTCGCGCGGTTCCCGACTGAGCGCCTAGAACCGCTAGACCACCGCGGCCGGCGTAATGTATCACAACGTCGAACGTCCATCTTCCACTAGATCCCACTCAATGCCGAATTTACATTGACGGCACCTAGCTGTATACGCGTGTAGTCTATAAATAGTAACTAACAAAAAATTCCAAATTCTGACTGAGCCTGTGAGTCGACACTGGACTCGCATTCGGGAGGACGACGGTTCAATCCCGTCTCCGGCCATCCTGATTAAGGTTTTCCGTGATTTCCCTAAATCGCTTCAGGCAAATGCCGGGATGGTTCCTTTGAAAGGGCACGGCTGATTTCCTTCCCCATCCTTCCCTCACCCGAGCCTGCGCTCCGTCTCTAATGACCTCGTTGTCGACGGGACGTTAAAATACTAACCTCCTCCTCTTCCTCCTCCTGTGAGGCGAAACAAGCGCTGTATCGTTGTAAGAGGTACAGAGTGGAGCGTGTGTGGCAGGGCTTAACCAAGTTCACTACTACCAGCGTCGTGTAATCGTACTGCCCCTGTGGTTAACATACGAAGGACTGCACCGTAATCTAAGAGTGAAATTAAAAATTAAAATAACTTTTCCAAACTTCGTCACTGTACGTTTTAGCATATTAATGTTAACATGGTAAAGTCTCATAAAGATCAAAAGAATGTGTTGGGCAAAATAAATCTTGAAAGTGGCGCTGCGTAATAAAACTACAAAGACGGTGGGTATAAGCCACTTGTAACATGCAGCTAAATTACCTTCTGCGCCATCCAAAATTATTCGCCGTTTAATATCTGTTGATTACCTGTAATACACTGCTATTTCTGACTCTGTAAGCTTTATTACAGATGCTGTATTTAATACATAATGGACGTAATAGTGTATTTATCTGCGACCTATATCATTCATAGTATTTGTAATGTAAATATTGAATTACTGGGTAATCGGCAAGGAAACTTTGTTTAAATATATTTGTAGCAACCACAAAATGGTAGTACCAGTGCCGCTGTTCAGCAGCCTGAGTCGTGAAACAGAGTGGAAGTGTCTGTTCGGCATTCCGGCAGTCGCGGTGTGCGGTTATGATAGCACTAATGAAGCCGCACCTACTTGATTAACCAGTGAGTATTGAGAGGAATGTCGGACTGTTGAGAGGCTAGACAAACGTGTGGTTCCTGAAGAGGGGCAGCAGCCTTTTCAGTAGTTGCAGGGCAACAGCCTGGATGACTGACTGATCTGGCCTTGTAACACTAACCAAAACGGCCTCGCTGTGCTGGTACTGCGAACGGCTGAAAGCAAGGGGAAACTACAGCCATAATTTTTCCCGAGGGCTTGCAGCTTTACTGTATGGGTAAATGATGATGTCGTCGTCTTGGGTAAAATATTCCGGAGGTAAAATAGTCCGCCATTCGGATCTCCGGGCGAGGACTACTCAAGAGGACGTCGTTATCAGGAGAAAGAAAACTGGCGTTCTCCGGATCGGAGCGTGGAATGTCAGATCCCTTAATCGGGCAGGTCGATTAGAAAATTAAAAAAGGGAAATGGATAGGTTAAAGTTAGATATAGTGGGAATTAGTGAAGTTCGATGGCAGAAAGAACAAGACTTTTAGTCTGGTGAATATAGCGTTATAAATACAAAATCAAATAGGGGTAATGCAGGAGCAGGTTTAATAATGAATAATAAAACAAGAATTTGGGTAATCTACTACAAACAGCATAGTGAACGCATTATTGTGGCCAAGATAGATACGAAGACCACGCCTACAACAGTAGTACAAGTTTATATGCTAACTAGCTCCGCAGATGACGAAGAGATTGATGAAATGTATGATGAGATAAAAGAAATTATTCAGATAGCGAAGGGAGACGAAAATTTAATAGGCATGGGTGACTGGAACTCGATAGTAGGGAAAGGGAGAGAAGGAAGCGTAGTAGGTGAATATGGAATGGGAGTAAGGAATGAAAGAGGAAGCTGCCTGGTAGAATTTTGCACAGAGCATAGCTTAATCATAGCTAACACTTGGTTCAAGAATCATGAAAGAAGGTTGTACACATGGAAGAAGCCTGGAGATACTAGAAGGTATCAGATAGATTATATAACGGTAAGACAGAGATTTAGGAACCAGGTTTTAAATTGTAAGACATTTCCAGGGGCAGATGTGGACTCTGACCACAATCTATTGGTTATGACCTGTAGATTGAAACTGAAGAAACTGCAAGAATGTGGGAATTTGAGGAGATGGGACCTGGATAAACTGAAAGAACCAGAGGTTGTAGAGAGTTTCACGGAGAACGGTAAAGAACGATTGACAAGAATGGAGGAAAGAAATATAGTAGAAGAAGAATGGGTAGTTTTGAGAGATGAAATAGTGAAGGCAGCAGAGGATCAAGTAGGTAAAAAGGCGAGGGCTAACAGAAATCCTTGGGTTACAGAAGAGATATTGAATTTAATTGATGAAACGAGAAAATAGAAAAATCCAGTAAATGAAGCAGGCAAAATGGAATACAAACGTCTCAAAAATGAGATCGACAGGAAGTGCAAAATGGCTAGGCAGGGATGGCTAGAGGACAAATGTAAGGATTTAGAGGCGTATATCACTAGGGGTAAGATAGATACTGCCTACAGGAAAATTAAAGAGACCTTTGGAGAAAAGAGAGCCACTTGTACGAATATCAAGAGCTCAGACGGAAACCCAGTTCGAAGCAAAGAAGGGAAAGCAGAAAGGTGGAAGGAGTGTATAGATGGTCTATACTAGGACGATGTTCTTGAGGACAACATTATGGAAATGAAAGAGAATGTAGATGACAATGCAATAGGAGATATGATACTGCGTGCAGAGTTCGACAGAGCACTGAAAGACCTAAGTCGAAACAAGGCCCCGGTAGTGGACTACATTCCATTAGAACTACTGACAGCCTTGGGAGAGCCAGGCCTAACAAAATTCTACCATCTAGTGAGGAAGACGTATATGACATACGACATACCCTCCGACTTCAAGAAGAGTATAGTAACTCCAATCCCAAAGAAAGCAGGTGTTGACAGATGTGAAAATTACC
The DNA here is from genome assembly GCF_021461385.2 of Schistocerca piceifrons. Classification (NCBI taxonomy): domain Eukaryota; kingdom Metazoa; phylum Arthropoda; class Insecta; order Orthoptera; family Acrididae; genus Schistocerca; species Schistocerca piceifrons. The sequence goes on along the minus strand of NC_060141.1, from coordinate 314,652,780 downwards.
GAACTATCAGTTTAATAAGCCACGGCTGCAAAATACTTACACGAATTCTTCACAGAGGAATGGAAAAAATGGTATAAACCGATCTCGGGGAGATCAGTTTGGAATCAGTAGAAATATTGGAACACGTGAGGCAATACTGACCCTACGACGTATCTTAGAAAATAGATTAAGGCAAGGCAAACCTACGTTTCTAGCATTTGTAGACTTAGAGAAATCTTTTGACAATGTTGACAGGAATAGTCCCCTTCAAATTCTGAACGTGGCAGGGGTAAAATACAGGGAGCGAAAGGCTATTTACAATTTGTGCAGAAACCAGAAGGGTGTTATAAGAGTGGAGGAAATGAAAGTGGTTGGAAGGGAGTGAGACTGGGTTGTAGCATATCCCCGATGTTATTCAATCAGTATATTGTGCAAGCAGTAAAGGAAACAAAAGAAGAATTCGGAGTAGGAATTTAAATCCATGGAGAAGAAATAAAAACTTTAAGGTTCGCCGATGAATTATAATTCTGTCAGAGACAGCAAAGGACTTGTAAGAGCAGTTAAACGGAATGGATAGTGTCTTGAAAGGAGGGTATAAGATGAACATCAACAAAAGCAAAACGAGGATAATGGAATGTAGTCCAATTAAATTGGGTGATTCTGCGGGAATTAGATTAGGAAATGAGACACTTAAAGTTTTAAATGAGTTTTGCTATTTGGGGAGCAAAATAACTGATGATGGTCGAAGTAGAGAGGATATAAAATGTACACTGGCAATGGCAAGAAAAGCGTGTTTGAAGAAGAGAAATTTGTTAACATGGAGTATAGATTTAAGGGTCAGGAAGTCGTTTCTGAAAGTATTTGTATGGAGTGTAGCCATGTATGGAAGTGAAACGTGGACGAAAAATAGTTTAAACAAGGGGAGACTAGAAGCTTTCGAAATGTGGTGCCACAGAAGAATGCTGAAGATTAGATTGGTAGATCACATAACTAATGAGGAGGTATTGAACTGAACTGGAGAGAAGGGAAATTTGTGGTGCAACTTGACTAGAAAAAAGGATCGGTTGGTACGGCATATTTTGAGGCATCAAGGGATCACCAGTTTGGTACTGGAGGGGAACTTGGAGCGTAAAAATCGTAGAGGGAGACCAAGACATGACTACACTAAAATGATTCAGAAGGCTGTAGGTTGCAGTAGGTACTGGCAGATGAAGAAGCTTGCACAGGATAAAGTAGCATGGAGAGCTGCATCAAACCAGTCTCTGGACTGAAGACCACAACATCTTCGTGGTACCTACGCGAAATGCATATTGGCCGCAGTCTGTTGATCTGCAGTCAGCTTCAAATGCCGGTTCCCTAAACTTTCTTAGCATTTTGTTTCAAAATGAATGTCTTCTTCCCTCCAGGTATTTCCACTTGATCTCCCGAAGCACATCTGTAACACTTGCCTACTGATCGAACCTACCAGTAACAAATCTAGCAACTCGCCTCTGGCCAGCCGGGGTGGACGAACGGTTCTAGGTGCTACAGTCCGGAACCACGCGACCGCCACGTTCGCAGGTTCGAATCCTGCCTCCGGCATGGATGTGTATAATGTCCTTAGGTTAGTTTGGTTTCCGTAGTTCTAAGTTCTAGGGGACTGATGACCTTAGAAGTTAAGTCCCATAGTGCACAGAGCCATTTGAACCATTTGAACTCACCTCTGAATTGCTTCGAAGTCTTTTATCAATCCGACCTGGTGCCAATCCCAAACTTTCGAGCAGTACTCAAGAATAGGCCGCACTGGCGTCCTACATGTGGTGTTCTTTACAGATAAACTATACTTTCCTGAAATTCTAGTTTTACATATTACTTTGAAGTATTTTTAACAAGCCAGTGACATTAATGTGAATACTGGTGTATTTAATCGGTAACTAGGTATTTTTACATCTTATTCTATTACGAATATGTAATTGATGACTTAATAGCAGTTGCTGCGCCAACAGACAACTTTCTGGGTGTTAGATTAACTTATTACGTTGGCTTATTTAATGTTTATGAAGCTGGTTTTAACGTATACAATATCCACAGGGTATTGGAATTCCTGTTTTTAGCCGTTTAGAGTTAAAGTTATGTAAATTTTTAGATATGCAGTTCAAAACTCAACATACAACATATGAATCGCTTCCCCCTGATTGACACTGACGTCAAGCGGCTCACGTGTGCCCACTTTCACTCAACTTAGTCCTGGCTCCTCAGCCACCAGCAGCAGTTTTGCGACTGGGACAGCACAGCTGTTGCAGGCGTCATCGTCGTCAGCTGGACGGGTAACCATACATCTTTTTAATGTATATTCTTCTTAATAATTTCTGACTTCCCTATGAAAATCAATACTTTCACTTTTTATGTTTACGGTGAGTTATCTGACGATGACACACTGCTAGAAGCCGAAGCAGGTCACATTTTTGAAAAATGGCTCTGCAATCGGGACTTTTCTCCTAATTTTTGAATCCCCGTCTACTTTTCGAGGTACTGAAGATGCCACGAGAGGGAGAGAATTACTTTTCGATATGTCATCTGAATTTGATAATTTTACTCGGTTGCATTTCCACAAGTTATTCAGCAAATACATAAATCGTGAAAACTTGAAGTTCAAACCCACAGTAACATTTATAAAAGTGTTACTTGATGCTCTTGACGATAATCGTTGTGCCGTAGGCATATTTCTTTAGACCTTTCCCAGGAATTCGAAAGAGCTAAATTTAAGACTTTACTTCATAAGGTAGTTTCGCTAGGAAAAAGAAATTTAGCCAACAAATGATGCAAATCATACCTAGCAGATAACGTACAAATGGTGGAGAAATTATTATTTCAAATGAATTTGAATATTTAATGAAACACTTGTGAAAAACCAAAATAAATTTAGAAGCTTCTCAAAATAGTACATCATGCCAGTACATTCCTGATACGTGTACCATGTGGCCGAGCGGCTTTAGGGGCTTCAGTCTGGAACAGCGCGACCGCTACGGTCGCAGGTTCGAATCCTGCCTCAGGCATGGATGTGTGTGATGTCCTTAGGTTAGTTAGGTTTAAGTAGTTCTAAGTTCTAGGGGACTGATGACCTCAGATGTTAAGTCCCATAGTGCTCAGAGCCATTTGAACCATATGTGTATCATGTTCCCAGTACTCTTAAAAGTTTTCTTTGCTGTCGATAGTTACATTATAGTTATTAAGAAATACACTAGAGAAATCCTCGCAGAGAAACTAAATTAAACCCTCCAAGGAATTTGCAGTTGGACAGTACATAATAAAGTTGTATTAGACATAATGAAATTTGATAGAAATTTTAATTTGATGAGGAAAAATGATAGGATCGTCATTGTTAATGTAACAAAGACAAAAGCACTGGGAAGTTATTTTGATAGTCATTTTAAAGTTGTATGAATACCTAAGAAACTGGTGAACAAAATGTCAAATGTGTGTGAATTCCTAAGGGACCAAACTGCTGAGGCCATCGGTCCCTAGACTTACACACTACTTAAGCTAACTTAAACTAAGAACAACACACACACCCACGCCCGAGGCAGGACTCGAACCTACGGTTGGAGGGGCAGCGCAGTCCTTGATATGGCGCCTTAAACCACACGGCCACTCCGAGCGGTACACAATTTCATCAGCATGTTACGTCCTTAGAGCCATTTCGTCATTACTTACCTGTCAGTGTCTTTTAATTACATACTACTGGTATTTAGATTATGTTTCCAGTATGGAGTTCCTTTCTGAGTAAGAAGCGCACAGAATATAGACAAAGATTTCAAACTGCAGAGCAGGTCCATAAGAATAATAGCTAAAACTAGTAATGGAACACAAGGTATGTTAAATTCATTGCAGATTTTTACTACAAAATATGAAGACCTTTGGTAGTCATTTATGAATAAAGAAATCTTTGGTAAATAATGAACAAACATCTCTCTTCATTGTCGTGGATCAAAATCCAGACTGAACCACTGACCAGCATACCCTAACATGGGCAAAAGATATAATAAATTTCCTAAGGATATTGAAGAGGTTACTGAAACAAACTTATTCTAAATGACGTTAAAAAGTACTTGTTAACCAATACAATCTATAAAGTGAAGGATTACTTAGATAATATTCAGAAGGGTTTGGTAAAAAAAATGGTTCAAATGGTTCTGAGCGCTATGGGACTTAACATCTCAGGTCATCAGTCCCCTAGAACTTAGAACTACTTAAACCTAACTAACCTAAGGACATCACACACATCCATGCCCGACGCAGGATTCGAACCTGCGACCGTAGCGGTCGCGCGGTTCCAGACTGAAGCGCCTAGAACCGCTCGACCATCAGCGACCGGCGTTTGGTAAAACATTTAATAAGGAAATAATAATAATAATTCATCTGTAATTTTACAATAAACTTCTTTCGTATCACTTTTTTTTTTCTGGAAGATCTTGCACCGAAATCTGCATTGGACAATAAAATCTTATCGGCTTTCATTGGTCAACATTTCGCTCACTATTAGGGGATGCTAACCTGGTTTTTCAGACAATTAAAGGAAAACAAAAGGAAACAAAGCATTCACCGTGGTTCTGATGTTAGCTGATAGTATGTGTGTAGTGTGTAGTGACTGATGTTGGGAAGGAAATTAAGAGTATATCACTAACGTTTTTGCATTGTGATGTAACTCATGTGCAAGAATGTGTAAGGAAAACAGTATGGTACACTATGGATAAAACGGAAGACGTTATACTGTTCTTACTGGTTTAATCTTGTCTTCGACAGAGTGAAGGCGTTAATCCCAATGAGGCCATCCCTAGTTTTCCTTAGTACTTCAGTCATATGATGGAGTATTTTCTGTTAGAAAGGCACGCCCGACTACCATTCTCGTCAACTAGATCTGTAAATATGTAAATGTTGGGTGTTTCACGATTTTTATTACAGACATTTGGGGGTTGTAGCGTAGCATTAGCTCATAAAATTTTGATGAGGAACCCATGTCCGGAAATGTACCGTTTGGATATAAAATAAGTTTGAAGATCGGATCACTTTCAATCCATTGAATATAGGAAATGAAGGAAGGAAGATCAGGGTTTAACGTCCCGTCGACAAGGAGGTCATTAGAGTCGGATCACAAGCTCGGAATATTGCATGGCTGGGAAAGGATATCGCTCGTTCTCATTCAAAGGAACCATCCTGGCATTTGCCTGGTCCGATTTATAGATATCATGGACAATGTAAATCGGGATGGCCGGACCCGGAGTTGAACCGTCGTCGTCCTGAATGCGAGTCCAGTGTGCTAACCACTGCGTCAGCATGCTCCGTTTGAATATAACCATTTTTGTGTCATTGTTGAGCCTATTGACCTGGAAGTTTAAGCCACTCTCCAAGGACGACTTTACAGAGATGTAAGATGGAGGACTTTAAGTGGTATAAACATTTCTCGTACCAAAGAAAGACATACAGAAGGCGTGAAGATGAGAACATTTTTTACTTCCCACAATTTCCAACAAATGGTCGAATATACTTACAGAGAAAAATCTGATGCTCGCAAAGGAATGCTTTTATTGGGAAAAATATTAGAACGTTCAGGATAAAATTTGTTATTTTAAATGAAAACCAAATTATTTCTTCCAGTTTTTATACGTGCTCTGTCATTTTCAAATCGGTAAAAATATTACTTTAAAATAATGCGTGAAATAAATGAAACCAAAAATTTTGAACAAAAACGAAACCAAATATTGTACAAAAAACAGTGAGGACCTTATTGTGTGTCATATTTCTGTTGGAGTTCAAAGTGAGAACCATTTGCATCACGACACTTCTGTACACGCTCTATCATTGATGAACTCACTGCTGTCAACATATCCACAGTAATCGACTCGCACTCAGCAGTAATTCGCTTCTCAAGTCCCCCGATGTCGCTGAAGCCTCTTGGGATATTACATGTTCAAATGACCCCAGAGGAAGAAGTCTAACGGCACCAAGTCAGGCGATCGCACTGTGTGCCTCTGGATACGAGGAGGACTGCATCATACAATCAACCATTTTGAAAATAAGTGATTTAATGCATTTTTTTGCTACTGGAGATTTAATGGACATGATAACCATTATGCTGGAACTACATCATTTGACGAACTCTCAAGGGCGCATTAAAAAAAAAACAAGCGTAATGTGTAATAAAAAATGTTTTTATACTCTTCTCCGTTCAACGTACTATCAACTGAGTAAAGGCCCGCCACATGCCGTTCGACTAGGCCAGGCAACAAATTCGAACTCCACTGTTGTTGATTGACACCTGGCGAAGCGAATGTTGGTTTTTCGTTGATCAGTAGTACATCATACTCAGATCTACATTCCCGTGTTTTCTGAAAGTGGCCTTATCAGAAAAAAATGTTTCCACATAGTTATTATGTTGCTGTTGATCTCACTGACAATATTCAAACGATGTTGAAAGTTACTGCCAAGTATCTCTTGATGAAGAGAAATATGGTATGGCTGATACTTATATCAATGAAGAACACACTAAACGCTTTTGTTGCTGATACCAGGCACACTTTGTATTTAATAAAAAACTAGCACACAGATTTGTTCCAGCAGCTCAAAGAGCCACTACTTCTACAGCTACAGACTTCCTGACATGCAAAGTCTTCTGATGGCTGTGACGAGATGGACAAACTCTGATTGAGAACCGTACGCATGCAGTTTTTCTGCTCTTGACGCATTTGGATAATATTCACCATAAATTAAGAGCATGTTGACTATTATTCAACTAGTAAATAGCATTGTACTTCTTGAAAAGGCTTATGCATTAGTAACGACTCAGCTGTAAATGAACTGTATGATTCCTCATAACAAACAAAATATATGTAGTTGACAAGAATTCTTCCGGGTTGTTTGGCCGTGGTCCATGGAAATCTTCTATCCCTGACGTTTCGTCCAAAGCTACGTTGGACATCTTCGGAGAGGCTCAGCACAACCAGGAGCACCTCCGAAGATGTCGAACGTCAGAGATAGAAGAGTTCCATTGACCACGGCCATACAGCCCGGAAGAATTCTCGGCAACTGAAACATCCGGTCGTGAAAGCCTTCATTGTACAAATATATCTATACAGTGGATCAACTGCACTTCGGTTAACTCCTCCGAAAGTCAACAGGCAACGGACTGTGTATCTCTTGTCTCCCAGGACAGATTTCCTTATCGAATAACATAAACATTATGTAACTATTGCGTCGTGGTTTCCTTGGAGAGTGGCGTTAACTTTCGGGTTGCGAGCCACTCAGCGATTACAATAACATCACAACAACAGCTAAATTCAATGTACAGAGCAACCCAAAAATCTGTTAAAGTTTGAGAATTTAATACTTCACGGAATAATGTAGGAAGAGACGTAAAAATTGACACACATGCTTGCAGTCGCATGGGATTTTCTTAATATCAAAAGAAAGTGCACAAAATGACAAACAGATGGCGTTTCACACGATACAAAAGCAGTTTAGCATAGACAATGTTCTTCATAAGACGTGCTCAACACGTCGGTCGTCATTCATCAACAATTCCTGTGGTCGAGGGAAAATGTTTTTTTGTATGATGAGAAACTGCCGTCGGATATTGTCCTTTAGCATTCCTAATGAGATGGGATTATCACGATAGACTTGAGACTGCATGTAACGCCACAACTAATAATCACAGGGGTTTAGGTCTGGAGATCTGGGAGACCAAGCATGACGGAAGTGGCTGCTCAGCATGCGATTCTCGCCAAAAGATACGCGCAAGATATCTTTCACACGTGTAGCAGTGTCGAGTGGAGCGCCATCCTGCATAAAAGTCGTGCCTTCCGTGAGGTGTTAGTCGCACCGAACAAGCTGACAGTTCGAAAAGCAACAAGCTGCATTTTCTGGAAGACAAATGATCCCATCACGATTGAAGCTGATATTTTCACACTCCAGTATGACTTTTTCGTCATACAGTAGGGTCTCCACGAGAGTTATCGGATTTTCGGCAGCCTAAATTCTTCAGTTCTGGGTGTTGACAGACACTCGGAGTGTGAAATGGACTTTGTCGGTCCGCAACACGTTAGACAACCAATCGTCATCTTACCACGTTTTTTGAAGTGTCAACATCGCAGATGGTCTCTGCGTCACTGAATCGTTGGCTAATGCTTAGTGCTCTCCAAACAGTAGTGCGTGGAACGCCAGTGCAACGTGCGACTTCACGAGCGCTGACTTCACCATGCTGAGATGGACCCGCTGAAGTCTCCATTTCTTCCTGAACTGTCCGAGCAGCACTAGCACTTGTCTGGTCGCCCACTACGAGGTCAGTCGTCTAAATAACTCGTGGCTACGAACTTCGTCATCAATTTCTTCACAACGACATTTGTCGCACGACCTCTACCCGTTCTAATGCCCTTCTTGTGACGATAGGAATGCAAAGCTGAAATCGCGAATTCTCGATTCTGATACTAAAACATCCCTAACAGGACCTTTCCTGATAAAGTCAAGATGCCGCTCCTGTTAACATCTCTGGCTGCCTCTCTCACTGCAGCGTGTTTTATACACGATTGTCATGCGGCGTCACTGGCGTGTTGCTGTCCAGTGCCACCTTTTGGCAGGTTTTTGCATTAGTGTTTGGTTTGATTAAGACCCGTGCTATTTCAGTCGTGTGTGGCAAATTTTACATCTTTACCTCCATTATTCTGTGAATTAGTGCATTTTCAAAACGTTAACGCACTTTTGGGCCACCCTGCATTTTTAATGTTTAGTTTTATTACTCGATGTACAAATGAGTCGTACTGCTAGTTTGTCTCATCGAGATCTGCTATTCTGGCGGAGAAAACATCAAAGTTGGTACCTGTATGTCGGCTATGGATGAAGGTGTGAGACTCCTTTGCTCTTTTTTTCATGAGCCCATGGTCACTGTTTGTCTAAGTCAAAATACTTTACAAGTCTTTAACAGGTAAAAAGTAAGTTAAGTTGAACAAGGTAAGTACATCATCTTTTGTATGAATTACGTGTTTTGTTCTTCATCTGCAGTACCATGACATTTTCATGAATTTCTGTCATTCCACACATGAAAATAATTACTACTACTACCAGAACTACTACGGCTATCGCATGGATGCGTAGCTATTCGCGCGCTACCATTGGTTTTTTAATGATTCAGTCTCGGGCACGATAATCACCAATATGACTTGGAGAAATGCAACTTCAAAGCGATAATGAAAACCATACGCCGGCGTCAGAACCGCTGTAGTGTGTTTCACCGGAACACTGACCAAAGGCTTAATTACTCACCTGTGGGCTGTCTGCATCACTTTGTGGGCTGTTCGTTTCATCCATCTCATTTAATGTTAATGTGGCCTGCAGGGCACCTGCAAATCTCTCTGTAATCTCTCGACTTTATAATTTAGTCACACGAACTGTGTCCGTTCATTTGCATCAAAAGTTTATATAGTTCTGGGACGAATTGTAACAGAGTCTCTCATTTCACTTTATTTAATTTCATTTATTTATCAGGTTCCATAGGATCATCTATGTCATACTTACTAAGTTCATTGAGCCAGTCCCTACATATTTTCCAGGATGTTGATTAGAAAAATCATATACAAAATGAAGTATAGAACAAAGAAAACACAAGAAATTATAACTGATATATAATTAAAAAACATGTTCTAAGGGAAAATTATTAACTAATACGAGGAACTTACTCACAGAATAAAAGTAGTATTTCACAACGAAACATTTCAACTTACATTTGATCACTTGGGGTTTGACACTCTTTTTTCAGTTGTGCTGGAAACTTTTTAAAAAGGAAACCTGCTTAATACAGTACATCTTTCGGTTAAAGAAGTGTAATCTTAGTGCAAATAGTATTTCCCTCTACTCTTCACTGAATGAATGTAGCAGATTTCTGAAAATGAATCTCCTGTTGTCGAGAAATCTCATGATGGAGTTTGTGGTAAGGAACGAAACAGTTAGAATTTTTGAAACATCTGAAGAAGAGCCTACATGAACTTCGCGAGCTGAAATCGCAGATCTGCTGGACCGCTCTCTTCTGGTCTAAGAAGGTTCTTGTACAGTGCCCGGAGTTTCCTCACGATATGATACCATATGGACTAGTAAAGCCTTACCGTTTTAGCGTCTGACGTATTGTAGATTATAGTGAGTATAGCGGCATTCATATACCGGTCCTAAAATGATCGACTTCAATGACTGACTAACCACCTCTGGATGACAAAATTTCGCTTTTAAAAGCATTTCGTGTCAGAAACTGTCTGCATTGTGTTTTGTGTCAGTTCTACATCTACATCTATATCACATTTAAGTACCTGGCGGAAGGTTCATCGAACTACCTTCACAATTCTCTATTATTCCAATATCTTATAGCGTGCGGAAAGAACGAACACCTATAACTTTCCGTACGAGCTCTGATTTCCGATATTTTATCGTGGTGATCGTTTCTCCCCATGTAGGTTGGTGTCAACAAAATATTTTCGCAGTCGGTGGAGAAAGTTGGTGACTGTAATTTCGTGAGAAGATTCCGTCCCAACGAAAGACGCCTTTCTTTTAGTGATGTCCAGCCCAAATCCTGTAACGCTTCTGTTTTACTCGATGACTTCCCGTCAATTACTACGAACTGTGACCTTTCTGACCGGAAGTCAAAAATCCAATCACATAACTTAAGGCGATATTCCATAAGCACGCAATTTCACTACGAGCCGCTTGTGTGGTACGGTGTCAAAAGCCTTCCGGAAATCCAGAAACGCGGAATCGATCTGAAATCCCTTGTCAATAGCACTCACCACTTCATGCGAATAAAGAGTTAGTTGTTTCACAAGAACGATGTTTTCTAAATCCATGTTGACTGTGTGTCAATAGTCCGTTTTCTTAGAGGTAAATCATAATGTTCGAACACAAAATATCTTCCGGAATCCTGCTGCATGTAGACGTTAATGATTTGGGCCTGTAGTTAAGTGGATTTGTCCTACTATCTTTCTTAAATATGTTGGTGTGACTTGTGCAACTTTCCAGTCTTTGGCATGGATCTTTCGTCGAGCAAACGGTTGTATATGATCGTTAAGTATGAAGCTAATGCATCAGCATACTCTGAAAGGAACCTAATTGGTATACAGTCTGGACCAGAAGACTTGCTTTTATTAAGTGATTTTAGCTGCTTCACTACTCCGAGGATATTTACTTCTACGTTACTCATGTTGACAGCTGTTCTTGACTCGAATTGTGGAATATGTACTTCGTCTTCTTTTGCGAAGGCATTTCGGAAGGATGTATTTTGGCAGCACTATCTTAGATAGTATCTCCACTGCTGTCGCTCAGAGAGGGCATTGATTGTTTCTTGCCACTAACCCAAGTTTGGAGCCAACATTTCGTTATGGAAACTGTTATAAGCATCTCGCATTGAAGTCCGCGCTAAATTTCGAGCTTCTGTAAAAGGTCGCCAATCTTGGGGATTTTGCGTTTGTTTAAATATGGCATGTTTGTTTAGTTGTTTCTGCGAAAGTTAAGTGCGAAGTGAATATTTCGCTGCCTGTCAGTGAAGGTCTGTAATGGTTTTTTAAATATAAAATGACCTTACTTTTAATGAAATCTGGTTTAAGTCAGTTAACTTTATCTGCCAATTTCACTCTGAAAAAATTCTTTCCGTAAAGTGTAATTCTGGAAGATCTGCCGTTCAGCACTAACATTTGTTATGTGATGCAGTGGCATCTACTCGTACGTCTACAGTTACATACTCCGTAAACCACCCTAAAATGTACAGCGCAGAGTATCTTGTTCCACTATTAATCATTCCATTCACTGTTTCACCTGCAGGAAAACAAATACTGTGATGATCAAATACAGTATTATTGGTGTCCTGTTGAAACAGTCATGTCGTTTAAGTATCTAGCCGTAACGCTGCAAAGCGATACAAAATGGAATGAGCACTTGAGGTCGATAGTAAGGAAGACGAATGACGGACTTCCGTTTATCTGGTGAATTCCAAGGAATCTTAGCTCATCTATTAATGAGATCGCGTATAGAATACCAATGTGACCAATTCTTAAGTGCAGCTCGAGTGTTTAGGATCCCAGTTCGGATTGAAGGAAGACATGTAAACAATAATTGCTACTCGTGTCGGTGTTTTAGTCCCACCACTTGTGACGTGTAACCACAGAAGACATTTTTATTTCGGGTCCTCTACCGCATCTCATACTGTCCGAGATGCAGGCACTTTTATGGGTAACTGCCGCGCGGTTTGCAAAGGGGCTCATCGCGTGTGTCGCGGAGAACCTGGATACTAACGCCGTGCATGGACGGACCCATCCGACGACTAGTCCAGCAATTATCCCATATCCCCATCACGCCATACCATGGCAAAGGTACTTGTTTTGGCAAAATTCCTCTAACCTCATGACGGGGCACTGTTCGAGAACACGTATGCGAACCATGTACCGCACATCTAATACCTACCAGCCTACGAGCGTCACCAAATCTCTGCGATAGGGTAGCTCCCGATAGTTTTGTGGGTAAACGCAATATGGTCTACCAAGGGACATCGCCGGTACCACTCAGGGTTCCGATGCTATTTCACGCCACCACGTCAACCGATAGCCCTAATGGCTATCCCAGCCGTTACCGCTTGTTCGCATGCTGTTTACCCACCATACTAATCGTGATTGCGAGACTCCTCTCGTAGCTTGTGACGAGTAGCCGCCGAGATCGCCGACACAACCCCCTAGTGTGCTGAAGTACTTGCCAAGACTGCACTTTACCCTACCTTGAAAGCACGAATAGGGATTGCGTAGATTCAGGGCAACTTTTACGAGTAATCGCCATGCAGTTGACTGGGCTGCATCGTGGCCAAACCCGTTAGTGTTGACTCTCACTTTAAGACCCGATGGCTCTGGTCGTTAGCCTGGATTCATGGACCAATTTGAGAGTATCTATTTAGTATATTCTGTAGCAACCTTCCATTGCAGAGGGCCCCATAAAAGTCACTTGTTTCAGTATATTCGTGACAACAGCCCCTCAAGACAGGCTTGGACTTGATACCAATTCATTTGGATGCCCACCAAGGGTCAAAGGGGTCTTAGATCCAAAAGGCCGGCCTGTACGTTTTGTTCAGTATATTCAGCAGCAGTACTCCATTACAGAGGGCCCCAGAAACGCCACGGGGCCTTGTTTCGGAGCTGCCGACTGGTACATATTCAGCAGCGGCCTCCTATTACAAGAGGCCTTCCCCTATCCACTACCCAGGGATCTGGCTTGGTAGCGTGGCTTGGTAGCGTGGCTAGCGCTCGGACCTGACACCGACTCATAGGTTGCCCTTCGCTGGAATGAAACTCATCGCCATAAGACCAGCCTTCAGGACCACCAAGCATTTCTGCTTCGATGTGTTCCTTTAAACCGACCTAGGATCCCACTGACTTTGGCGGTGCTTACGAATGGGTCACACTTGGGTCACACTTGTGTTCTGTACGCGTTCTCCTTTACAATACGAACCACACTTGCTTACGGTTCTCCCAATAAACGAAGTCGACCATTCGCCCTCAATACTACCAACCTTTTTTAGTGCTCGTTCCATTTCATATGCCTTTGTAACGTTACGCGTAGATAATTAATTGACGTGTTGTGTGCAGCAGTGCAGCACTAGTACTTCATTCGAACGACACAGCATTGTTTTTCCTACTCATTTGCATCAACTTCCATTTTTCTATATTTAGAGCAATCTGCCATTCATTACACCAAATAGAGATTCTGTCTAAGCTATCTGGTATCCTCCTACAGTCAGTCAACAACGTTACTTTCCCATGCACCACAGCCCCATCAGCAAATAGTCGCAGATCGCTGCTCTCCATCTGATTCAGATAGTTTAAGTATGCAGAGAACAAGAGTAGACGTTTCACATTTCCTTAGGCCACTCTTGACGATACCATTGTCTCTGATAAACGCTCGAACCTACACTGGAATACTGCGAAGCTTCCCGAAAATCTAAGGATTTGAAATCTGTCTGTTGCCCTTCATCCGTGATTCTCAAGATACTGTGAGAGAAAAGGGCAACCTAAGTTTCCCAAGAGTGATGCTTCCTAAGTCCGTGCAGATATGTGGACAGAAACTATTCTGACTCACTGAAATTTATTACATTATATATTACATATTTTAATATTATATACTACATACTGAAAAAATCTGCAGGATATTGGTTTGTAAGTATCCAGATCAGTTCTATTATCCTGTGTGTGTACAGGGGTCACCTGTTTTTTTTTTTTTTTTTTTTTTTTTTCAGGTCGCTTTAGACTTTGCTCTGGGCCAAAGCTTGCCTTTAAATGCAGGCTAAGTAAGGGCCCAGTACTGAAAACAGAATTAAGAATCTGTGCAGACCGGGTGACAAGTGTTTTCAACACTTTGTGTTGCTTCTCAACGCCAAGGGTGCATATTTCTACGAACTCCAAACGGGAGTCTGTGTGGTGGGCAAACAAGGGTATGTCTGCATGATCTTCCTTTTCAAGCGCGAAATTTAAAAATTCAGCTTTCCATTTACGAGTGACTAAATAGAAGGCTTCAACCTCTTTAACAGTTTTATGAAGGAGTAGAATCTTCTCGGCTTCTCGCAAGAGTTTTCGCCTAGGTACTACGGTGGAATTTCTTGTATGCTTCGTGCATAGAGTTTATATATATATATATATATATATATATATAAACGCACGGATATCTGTCAACTTTTGTCTGTTGACATTTCTGCTTTATATTCTGAACCTACAGTGCAACGACATCTGGCCCCCCCAGAATTTTTAGAAATTTGTTATTAAACCGCGGTGACTTTCGTCCGTCATTAATTCACTAACTTAGCACGTACTTCTCCAGACGACCATCTACAATCATTTAAACTTTTCTCGTAATTGCTAAGTCAATCATATTTAACTAAATAATGTCCTCTCATCATCTAAGCAGAGCGCTAATAACTGCTTATCTGTTCTTCCCATTATAAAAACTCACCTAACCTTTTGGTGGATTTGTTAAATTTGGTGGCCATCGTCGCCGTGATGCCACTATGATTTGACGTGATTTGCACAGGGAGACAAAACACCAGTGGTCTTAGCCCCCTTTGGTTGGCAGCTATACTGAATTTATTGTGCAGCTTCTATCCCTGCCATTTTAGTTCAGCCGGCCTGTACCCTTACAGTGTTGCAGGAGAGGCTTTACTAATTATTTAATAGACACAATTTCTTAAGAAATTGTCTTTTGGCCTCCAACGCTTCTCATTCGGAGATTAAATTTGGTGCGGTTTCATCCTCGTCTCCAAGTAGTCCACGTAAAGGAGCTCCTTTCTACAGCTACATCTACATCCATACTCCGCAAGCCACCTGACGGTGTATCATCTCCGTAACGCTTTCGCGATTACTAAATGATCCTGTAACGAAGCTCGC
Organism: Schistocerca piceifrons; assembly: GCF_021461385.2. Lineage (NCBI taxonomy): Eukaryota > Metazoa > Arthropoda > Insecta > Orthoptera > Acrididae > Schistocerca > Schistocerca piceifrons. The sequence goes on along the minus strand of NC_060141.1, from coordinate 314,637,379 downwards.
TGCTCTCCGTTGGATCTTCTCTCTCTCTTCTATCAACCCTATCTGGTACGGATCCCACACCATTGAGCAGTATTCAAGCAGTGGGCGAACAAGAGTACTGTAACCTACTTCGTTTTCGGACTGGATTTCCTTAGGATTCTTCCAATGAATCTCAGTCTGGCATCTGCTTTACCGACGATTAATTTTATATGGCCATTCTATTTTAAATCACTCCTAATGCCTACTCACAGATAATTTATAGAATTAACTGCTTCCAGTTGCTGACCTGCTAATTATATCCGCAAAAAGCCTAAATGAATTTCGGATGTTATCTGAAAGTTCATTTGTACGTATTGTGAATAGTAACGGCCCTAAAACAACACTGGACTCGCATTCGGGAGGACGACGGTTCAATCCCGCCTCCAGCCATCCTGATTTAGGTTTTCCGTGATTTCCCTAAATCGTTTCAGGCAAATGCCGGGATGGTTCCTTTGAAAGGGCACGGCCGATTTCCTTCCCAATCCTTCCCTAACCCGAGCTTGCGCTCCGTATCTAATGACCTCGTTGTCGACGGGACGTTAAACACTAACCACCACAACCACCACCCTAAAACACTCCCCTGAGGCACACCTGAAATCACTCTTACTTCGGAAGACTTCTCTCCATTGAGAATGACATGCTCTTATCTAGGAACTCTTCAATTCAATCACATAATTGCGCTGATAGTCAATATGCTCTTACTTTGTTCATTGAACGATTGTGGGGAACTGTGTCAAACGCCTTGAGGAAGTCAAGAAACATGGCATCTACCTGGGAACCCGTGTCTATGGCTCTCTGAGTCTCGTGGACGAATAGCGCGAGCTGGGTTTCACACGATCGTATCTTTCGAAACCCATGCTGATTCCTACAGAGTCTCCAGAAAAGTCATTATACTCGAACATAATATGTGTTCCAAGATTCTAAAACTGATCGACGTTGGAGTTATAGGTCTATAGTTCTGCGCATCTGTTCGTCGCCCCTTCTTGAAAACGGGGATGACCTGTACCATTTTCCAATCTTTTGGAACGCTACGCTCTTCTAGAGACCTACGGTACACCGCTGCAAGAAGGGGGGCAAGTTCCTTTGCGTACTCTGTGTAAAATCGAACTGGTATCCCATCAAGTCCATCGGCCTTTTCTCTTTTGAGCGATTTTAATTGTTTTTCTATCCCTCTGTCATCTATTTCGACATCTACCATTTTATCACCTGTGTGACAATCTAGAGAAGGAACTACAGTGCAGTCTTCCTCTGTGAAACAGCTTTGGAAAAAGACATTTAGTATTTCGACCTTTAGTCTCTCATCCTCTGTTTCAGTACCATTTTGGTCACAGAGTGTCTGGACATTTTGTTTTGATCCACCTACCGCTTTGACATAAGTCCAAAATTTCTTAGGATTTTCTGCCACGTCAGTACATAGAACATTACTTTCGAATTCGTTGAACGCCTCTCGCATAGCCCTCCTCACACTAAATTTCGCTTAGTGTAATTTTTGTTTGTCCGCAAGGCTTTGGCTATGTTTATGTTTGCTGTGAAGCTCCCATTGCTTCCGTAGCTGTTTCATAACTCGGTTGTTGTACCACGGCGGCCCTTTTTCATCTCTTACGATCTTGCTTGGCACATAATCATCTAATGCATATTGTACGATGGTTTTGAACTTTGCCCACTGATCCTCACACTATCTGTACCTCAGACAAAACTTTTGTGTTGAGCCGTCAGGTACTCTGTAATCTGCTTTTTATCACTTTTGCTAAACAGAAAAATCTTCCTACCTTTTTTAATATTTCTATTTACGGCTGAAATCATCGATGCCGTAACCGCTTTATAATCGCTGCTTCCCTGTTCTGCGTTAACTGTTTCAAATAGTTCGGGTCTGTTTGTCACCAGAAGGTCTAATATGTTATCACGACGACTCAGTTCTCTGTTTAATTGCTCAAGGGAGTTTTCAGATAGTTTCGAGGTAGTTTTCAGATAATGCACTTAAAAAAATTTCACTGGATTCCTCATCCCTGCCACCCGTTATAAACGTTTGAGTCTCCCAGTCTATATCTGGTAAATTAAAATCTACACTCAATTTATAACGTGGTCGGGAAATCTACTCGAAATATTTTCAAAATTTTCCTTCAGGTGTTCTGCCACAACGGCTGCTGAGCCAGGGAGCCTATAGAGACATCCAATTATCATGTTTGACCCTGGTTTAACCGTGACCTTCTCCCAAATTATTTCACTTTTCGGATCTCTGTCAATTTCCTTCGATACTATTGCTCTTTTTATCGCTATAAACACGACCGCCCCCATTTTACTGTCCAGCCTGTCTCTGCGGTGTACATTCCAATCTGAGTTTAGAATTTCATTACTGTTTGCATCTAGTTTCAGCCAACTTTCCGTCTCTAGTACTATGTGGGCATTGTGACCGTTTATTATTGAGAGCAGTTCTGGGACCTTTCTATAGACGCTCCTGCAGTTTACTATTACCACATTAATAGTGTCATTCCCTGTTGCGTTTTGCCTACTGCTACCTCTATACCTATCGCGCGTAGCTGTTTCTTAAAGTTCCAATGGCTAGTCATTACGCCTACAGAGGGTTTAATATGTTCCTGTTCAGGCCGAGGATTGCAGAACTTCTCTTGAAACATGGCTTAGTCTAGTATTCTACGTTGTACATGGTGATACAGCTATGTAGATTTAATTTTATCGGGCTTCAGTGATGTTAGAACGTATTTCCGTTCCTCAAATACAGTCGTCACAACTTTCCTGGCCGGCCTACCAGCTTGTTCATTGTCACTAATTCTTGAGTCACCACAGCAGGTTTACGCTGTTGCTTTTCCCTAACTCGCAACGGCTTCGTGCCACTCTGCAACTATCTTCGATCTCGTTTCAGGGGCTGACAGGTATTTCAGAGCTGCTTGACAGTCTCAGTGAATGTAGATGCTACAATCCTTGTAGCACCTATGCAAATTCTTCTCCGCGCACGCTCCGATAGCAGATATTTCCGCCTGGAATACTGTGGCCAGCTTCCCCCTAGAGAAATTGCTCTGTCTAGTCTAGGTTATACCCCTATACCCCGGCCCCAGCACATTGGCCTGTTTCCGATCCGTCAGTAATATAGACTATGTCTCGTGAACGGTATCGTGGTTCGTATCCACTGATCCCTACTTTTGTTAGCTTGAAAGGTTTATTGAAAAGCTAGAAGTTACTTCGTAGTCAGCCGGCATTTCTCCGAACATTCCTATATTCATCCCATCCATTACGTTGGTGTGGGACTCTGGATATTCTGTATGCTCTTGTTGCTATCTCCTTTGTAACCCAGAGGTGTAATGGGGCATGCCCAGCGTGGTCTTCACCCCAGCAGTGAGTGTGCTGTTAATTCCATCTGTTATGGCTAAGCAGGTCAGTCTCTGCACCTTTCCAAGCACCTCAATGTAGCTCCATAAAGCATCAAAGGTCTTACTACAGAGGTGTACTTTCAGCACATACTCCTGAGGCTTGGGTCTCAGTTTTTACGTTAAACCTTTCTAGTGCACATAAGACGTCATTTAGCCATGGGCCATATGTACTTTAGACGAGCGGTCCGTGATAATTTCGCATCCAAAGTTAACCTAGATACTTCACTTTCCCGTCTACTGGCAGACTGTCATTGAAAAGCTTAAACTTCCAATACTTGTTCTGGATATACCTCCTCGTGAACGGTACTAAAAGAATTTCCTTGGGACTGAGCCTTACTCGTAGATCCTTTTTCCTACAACAGTTTTACGTTCAGAGCACATTCTGCCGTTGTTCTGAAGGTACTTGCAAATGTTCCAAGTATTATTATGACTAAATCTCCGTGTATCAAAAAATGGTTCAAATGGCTCCGAGCACTATGGCACTTAACATCTGAGGTCATCAGTCGCCTAGAACTTAGAACTACTAAAAGCTAACTAACCTAAGGACATTACACACATCCATGCCCGAGGCAGGATCCGAACCTGCGACCGTAGCAGTCTCGCGGTTCCGGACTGAAGCGCCTAGAACCGCACGGCCACCGCGGCCGGCTCTCCGTGTATCCTTGCCAAAAGTAACACCTAGTATTAACTCTTGACCACTAGCTTCTATAGTGTTGGGGACGAAACTCTTCCGTGTGGACGGCCTCTGGTGTTGTTGTTTACCATTTTTACATTCCTCATGCTTGCTTCTGACTTTCGTGTACCCAGCATAGTCTTAATCCACCTGCATATAGCTCTCTTAAAGCCATGCTCTTTTGCAGCTCTAATCGTGGATTCGAGGATTGTATTGCTGAAAGCCCTCTCAATGTCCAGGAAGACGCAGAGAGAAATTTTCTGAAAGTGTGGCCTTTTCTTTATCTCTACAACATAATGTCGAACGCTGTTTCACAAAATTTTCATGTTTGGTATTCACGTTGCCTATCATGTAGAGGGAATCTCACTTAACCTCCTGTCGCTAACCAGCGCATTAAGCAGTTTTTCAAATGTCTTTACGTGGAAGGAGGAGTGAGCGTTCGATCTCATATCTTAAGCCTGGTATGATGCGTTCTTTCTGGCTTAGGAATGAAAACAGCCTTCACTGTCCTCCAAGCATTAGGAATGATTCCTCCTGCTAGGCCGACTCTACGGTCTGCATAGGAATCTTATTAATCCCTTTCCTGTTTGTTGCAGTAGAGATGGAAATATTCCGTCTGAGTCTGGTGACTTGAGCGGCTGAAACGATCCTGCTGCCCAATAGATTTTTTTGAAATTGACAAATTCTTTGACAGATTTCCAGTCATTCTTTTGGTTATCAGTAAACCAGTACCTCCCAAGGATAACAGTTTCGCGTGCTTAATCGTAAGGTTGTATTTGACAAGGAGAGGATAAAGGTTAGTAAGGGGTGTCGGGGATTATGCGGACTGCCGATACCTGCTCCTTGAGATGTGCCAACTGAATTAATAGATCTGCTAACAAGCCCTACTTGCATGTCCTTGTTGTATCCTACGGGCAGTGCATGGCGTACAACAGTGGATGTGCGTCATGTAGCAGACGGAAGAGGGCGAAAAGGTACCTTCCGGCACCTGAAAACTGGAACATATCGGCCAAGAGAATAACCCCTACAAAAGTTACTGGTCCTCCAAGTGGAGGTTAAGGCATTGGGCTAGTAACGCATAATTTGGAAATCAAGGGATTTGTACAAAAATCGTAGCGCTAAGCCTCGGAACAGGGTGGAATTTCAGATAAACGACCCGGACAGAAGAACGATGTGATTTGGAACATTAAAGGTCTGAACTCTAAAAGGGCGGGGATGCTCATGAATTGGAACCAATGGAAATAGACACTGGTGTTCTAACACAGACAAGAGTGAAGGGTAGAGGAAATGAAAGATTTGGTCAGTATATCTGTTTTTATTGTGGAGTTAGTAAAAGTGTGAGAGCAAAGAGCGTAATATCAATAATAGTGTATCAGAAGAGTAGCCACGAGAACTGGAACAAGTAAACTAGCGGATTATGCTTATAGAACTGAAGAAGAATGGACATTAAGAACAAAGAACGGCTACTTCCCTTACAAAGCTATATATAAATATACCTGGGTGCAATTTCCTAAGGATTTAGAAGCCATAACAGATTATACTATATGATGCAACGGCAAAATTCAGAATCAAAGACGCAAGCTGTTAGAGTCTACGGAGGTGCAGAATGTGGATCATACCGTTTTATAGGGAAATTAAAAGTTCTAATAACTGTAAGGAAAGCAACACTAATGCTGAGAATGAAGAGAAGAGTAAAATAGCAGGAGCACCCACATAAAATTTGGAAAATTCACAACAAGACTGTGTGAATACACAAGACGAGATTGGCCTGCAAATTAAATAATATTAGCGACATCAGTGAATCCACAGAAGTAATATTGTGCAATGAGATGAAAGTTTGCATTCATATTGAAGCACAAGAGACCTTAGGAATAAATGACACTCATGAAAATATGAATCCGGAATGGTGGACAAAGGATTTTGAGAAAGTTGTGAAAGAGACGAAACAACTGTACCGGAAGTGGTTACGTACACATGACAGGGAGGACAGGAAGTGCGTATTATAGAACGGAGAGTTTAAAAAATACTTAAAGAGCAAAGCAGGTGATGTGAGACAAATAATGTGAGGAAGTCAATAGGTATGTGTGAAGTACCAAAGTAAGAGATCCCTATTAAAGAATAAAACAGCTTGCAGCAGGCAGATTAGAAAAAGATAATATCCAATAATTAGTGTACGGGAGAAGGAGGTGAAATGCGGGAGTTACTGAGGAACTTGGACTGTTAAGATGCAAAGGCGCAAAAATAAATTTTGAACCCGAGAAGAAAATTTATTGATAAAAAAAGGGCACTGGAGATATTTATGTATTCCTTTAGCACGTCGTTAATAATACTGAGAAACCTGAGAAAAAGCAAAACACATGAAGAGTACAATTTTAGAATTAGAAATTGAACAGTTTAACTAAATACAGTACAACATTATGCTTCAGCTCGCTCTGGTGGTTCAGTCCTAGTATAAATTAAGGGGGACAGTATCAACTAAAACAGAGAAAGTTTTCCATTAGCATGTGCTACATACCAATTATCAGCTCAGAGCAGAGCAGGCAATGGGCCACTATTAAAGAACACTAGGAAATACAGAGGCTAGAATGGAAGATGTAAAAATAAATTTTAGAAGCTACACACCGCTGGCTTCAAGTAAGACAATAATTACTCACACAGCGGAATGTCAGCTCGCCTTAGATGGAATCTAGCCAACGTGATGAGACTGTTGCATCGGCTGACAATCCGAACGGAACTCTGTTGAACTCAGACAAGTTCCAATCACTGCAGAAAGCAATCAGGGGCGTCAGTTCTTCGGCTACAGGTATCTGACGCTAAGCCTAAATCAGATAGAAAACCGTGAAATAGCGCACTCCTCGAAACCAATGAAACAGCTGTGAGGATCCAGCAATGGCTCCGTTTTCAAAAATACCTTACAGTTAGGTTGTTGGTTGTTGGATTGTTTTGAAAATCAGCCTTATGCAAACACAATTTGTGTTTGTGTTTGCATAAGGCTGATTTTCAAAACAACCCAATTTTAAATCACAAACACGGAAGAACATCAAGAGGAGCTTCAAACCTTAGTAAAATGACTATACCTTACAGGTTTTGTTCGCGCAATCCCAGCCCAGTAGTAGCTCACTAGAGAAGTGTTCTGCAGAAAATACTTTAACGGGCGATAAAAAAACCAAACTTCGCCCGAACACGCCTTGGAAGGCCCAACGACACCGACCGGCCGCCGTGTCATCCTCAGCATACAGCCGTTTCTGGATGCCGATATGGAAGGACATGAAGTCAGCACACCGCTCTCCCGGCTGGATGTTAGTTTATGAAACCGGAGCCGCTACTTCTGAATCAAGTAGCTCCTCAGTTTGCCTCACAAGGGCTGAGTGCACCCCACTTGCCAACAGTGCTCGGCAGACCGGATAGTTACCCATCCATGTGCTAGCATAGCCCGACAGCACTTAACTTCGATGATCTGACGGGAACCAGTGTTATCACTGCGGCAAGACCTTTGTTAATAGGCCACGAGAACTGCTAAATTCTTAAATTGGCTCTTATCTCTCCCAACAAATCTTATGACCGGCCATTAATTGTGCAAACCTGTTCATCCAGTGGCCATAAAGTGAAAAATTTAAAAATATTCCTGTTCTTGAGCTAAGAAGTGTAATTAAGCAATGAAATGTTGCTGCTAGAATCCAGAAATTCTCAGACCGATTCGTGGTTAAGTGCGATACGCATAAAGGGCAGGAAGGACTTGATAATTCCACATAACCGGTTGCATCTCTCAGGTGGCCAACCTGTTCCTCTTTCCCAAACCCAGACATCACCCGCCATTATTCGTATCGTATCGCACGGGACATTACCGAGTAAAACGTCTCGGTTTATTAGACCTGCAACAATTTCCATTGTCTCGTCTACTGTCACTACTCCCATGATATGTATGGGAAGAGATACTGGGCAAGTTTTTCTTTGTTCAGCGACCCTACTTTTCTGAGCAGAAAAACTGATGTATCTGTATCTCGCGCAACTTGACCCAAGTCAAGGAAACTACTGAATTTATTAGCAAAACGCACTCGTGAAGGGTCCTCCGGTCGCAAACCTTCAGTTATATCACCAACATCCTGATTTTCGCTGAGCTCAACACACATTGCTAGTTGAAGATACCAACATCATAAACGTAATTCACAAATCTTGTTATTGTTGATCTTGTACCTGGACATAACGTTTATTAATTAGTTTATTTCTCAGTTCTTCTCACAAACTCTGTTCAAATGATACTGCCACGCAAATCACTCAAGGTACCCTCTTCTTTTTAATCGAATAACCTCGTCAGTAATACCAGCCAACCCATCTCTCGTTGTTTTGGAAATAATTTGAGGGACAACAAGATCGTGAATATGAAGGGAAATTGCCTGTTGTTCCAACTTCACTGTCAAATACAAAACTTCTACTATTTGGTCAATAGTCTCCATTGATAATTTAGTAATCCCTTAAATGGAACCCACAAAAGTATTAGGTAAACGATTACAATGTTATGATATCTCCATACCATCACAATTTCGTGAAATATACTTAGACTCCTAGTTATCCCCTTCTCTTATTTCCTCGTCAGAATCTTCTTTCTCCTGCAATTGATTATCATGATTTTGAAGCCACTAAACTTTCCCTGAAACTGTTTGATTTCTGCTCCATGCTTTCTTTCACTGTTAATTTTGCGTAAAGCATGCACCCGATTACTTAAGAGACCTAGAAAAGCTTGCACTTGAAATAAGTAAGAGTGAGACATGCAACTATCCTGGAGTAGGTCGATGCTGTTCCGCACACTGGCGAGCGACTCGAGACAAAAAAGGATACGTTGACCAACCTCGCCAACGGCAGCGGGGAGGTGCTACGCGAAATCATTAACGCTGCCTTCGTCTCAACTCACAGAGAAATTGTTCCTTCTTAATATGTCTAATCCCAAATAAGTCTCTTGTATTCGTGCCAGAAAACAGAACCTAACAAAATAATTAAACAGTATACACGAGAAAATAAATTTTCAGCAATAAATTTAATCTTTATATACCATTTCTGGTACTACAGCACACACACCTATGGGTCCACCACTGAGATGCTGTAGCTAGCGAGGAGCTGGGAGTGGTAAGGCGCCAGGTTAAAAAAAGGATCATTTGAACCGGAAAAGATACTACTCATAAAATTGATGTTACATATATATACGTATTTCTTTAGCGCGTCTTTAGTAATTTTATAATTAGAAATTGAACAATTTAGTTGTAGGAACGAAACTACTGAAACGTCTCCTTAGAAAAATTTATGAATGACTGTGCTGACAAACCTCTTACAGCTCTTACAGAGCTGAGCAAAATTGAACGTACTGAGACATTACTCTCTTTACTTATTCTGATCAACACGAAACTGACACACAATATCTTTAGCGCAACGCAATCTGACTTTCAAAAAGCCCTACAAAAGAGTGGCCCTGACTAACTATAACCTATACCTTTCATGAATCACTTACCTCACAAAAATCTTCGTTACTCGAACTACTGCAATACAGCGAGCGCCAATATTGCCAGCTAAATAAAAGATTCTAACTACTGAAGGCACTAACTACTGATAGGCATACTTAGCAAATGAAAGATTTTGATAGAGAACAAACAATGTATTTACCTTAATAGTGTTCAAAAGTCATTATATATATATATATATATATATATATATATATATATATATATATATATATATATATAAGTTCATGATATCCAATATTACAAATTTACTCTTTCTGATGGACGCACGTCCAGATCGTCCGCTCTCAAAATTCTACCATTTCTCTCCCCACATCCACCACTGCTGGCGACTCACCTCCAACTGCGCAACGCTACTCGCTGTTCACATCCAATTGCCCAACACTGCAATAGCGAATATTCCAACAATACAAACCAGACACAGACTGCACACAGCACAGTCAGTGATTTTCATACATAGCGCTACGTGGCGTTACCAACATATAAACCTAAACAGCCTACTTACACTATTAAGTGTCATCTCCCACCATTCCCCAGTGGTTTTGTCGTAACATCGATTAACAAGCACAGTATTAATCAAAACAGAGAGAAAAAAAATTCCATTGTCAGATGTTGTATGCCAAAAACTATCACTAATGGACATATAGATACCACCTCTTAGGAGGCAATGAGCTACTGTTAAAGAACCCTATAAAACACATGGGTAACGGGTGATGTACAAATAAATTTTGGAAACTACGCCTTGCTGGCTTAAACTGACGGTAATATGTTTGATTCTGCGTCCCAAGCCGAGCCCAAATAATGCTCCAGGATTACAAATCGGTCTTACACTCAACAAAAAAGAATATTTGTGCTTTCATTGTCTTTTTAAAATTCATATAAACGTGAAGAGGTTGAAAAAAATCAGCCACCTAGTTGCAAAACAAAGGTTTATTATCCCCTGAACCAGGTTTCAATATTTCTAAAAATGTCTTCATCAGAAGGAATGGGCTTTGTTGCATCAGATGAGATACATTCGATCAGATAAAATGTGTATAAATATAGTTTGAACCAGAACACCCAAACGATTCAGTTAATCAAGGGAAATTGAACATGACTATATGGTGAGTGCACATACTGGCACAAATAATATTCATGAATTACTCATAGAACCCAATATCAATAGACAGAAATAGACATAAAAGAAGAAAAATATTACGAATAAAAATGCTTCTTTGCAATACTGGGGTCAAATGACGCAGAGAACACTCAGTGTAAGAACCCACATAGCACAGCGGATAATTACAACTAGCTTCACGCACAGTTTACACATTAAGATGCTAACCAAGAAAGTCCATATGCCTGCTAATTGTGAGGTGCGGGCTGGTGTGGCCGAGCGGTTCTAGGCGCTTTAGTCTGGAACCGCGCGACAGTTAGGTCGGAGGTTCCAATCCTGACTCGGGCATGGATGTGTGTGATGTCCTTAGGTCAGTTAGGTTTAAGTAGTTCTAAGTTCTAGGGGACTGATGACCTCAGAAGTTAAGTCCCATAGTGCTCTGAGCCATTTGAACCATTTTTTGAACTTGTGAGGTGACAGGCTTTGAGGGCCGGATGTGGTGACCGCAGTTTCCGTAGTAAAAATTGTGGCAAAGTGGCAGTCGAGAATTTGGCGTGTTTACGTCTAAGATGGGTGTGTGTCAGCCGTCTCGACAGCAGCAGGATCATCCTAGTTTCGGGACTGACCGACAGATGGCGGTACTTTGAAATGAGGACGGTCAGTTTGGCGTCCAGCCACGTGACGGGGTAACTCAACTGTCGGCACGCTGGCTCATGGTGGGCTTCCTTCAGGCCGCTTTTAGCATAGAGCTGAAGTATATGTATAATGTATAAATGAATAAAAACTGATCCCAATGTGTCACAAAGGAGTTTGTAGGCTCATTTTAAAGCAGAAAATTAGCCGGTTGTGATATTATAAACGCACCTCCAGTATCCCTGGTAGTTTTTCAATTATAATAAATTGAATATTTTAATAACTAAGTAAGATTGTAATTAGGCATCTTGGAGACGCTTTGACAAAATTTTACGAATGAGGTGTCAAATGAAAGGTCTGAATGAGTAGTATTAAGATATCTATGTAACTTTTTTTTACATGTTTTAAAAATTCTAATAAGGAGCCGGAATGCTGTTTTCGTGATTAAAAATGCGGAATTTTTGTAAATAAAAAATAGGAACTATAAAAATAGCGGCAGTACGGAAAAGTAGACATAAGGGAATAGGTAATATAATAATAATATCAATTATTTATGCATTGAAAGTATTTTAAATAATGAAAAGTTCAATATGAAGAGCACATAAATTTTAATAACATGAGAATAAGATCCTGTACACAAATTCCGATGATGAATTTGAATTCAGCGGAAAATTTCCGTCTGAATAGAAGTGTTACATGCATTTTATTGTATCTATATTAAGCGTAAAATAAATTTTATGTCCAAACAAACTTGATTTGACTTCAGAGTGTTCAAACCGAGGGCTTTTAAGGGTGGCCATTTTCTGTTGTAGGTGGGCAGTCATTCAGTTGAATTGAAAGGGGTGGCACTTGTGACTGGCAAAAGGCCATGCACGAATTGGACTTAAAACAATTTTGGACAGCGAAGTCGCGTGGAACTTGGTATTTTCAGCATTTGGGTGCTGCTGGACTCTGAAGAATTCTCGGTGGTGCGTTTGTGAGACTTGTGAAAACTTCGCGCACTAGCTGAACTTAGAACTTTAACTCTGAACAACCGCTGTGGGACATAATGATTTCAGCTTGGGGTTGGAATTCGGATTGTGTTTGGTTTATTATTATTTTTCGAAAAGTATTCTCCTCTCGGAACTTTGTTCATCTTGGGGTTTCAGCTGTTTTAAAAGAAACATTAAGTGAATCATTGCTGAATGATTGTGATTAATATTTGAGTGGTGCTGTTGAACTAACTCGGTAAATATCTGAGGTCAAATCAAGAACACTTAACAGTAATTCAGTAAAATCTGTCCAGAACAAGTTAAATAAAACTCCAGTTAGTTAAAACTGTGTTGTGTTTAGTAAAAAAATATTCCTGCCTGCTAACATTTGTTTTTATAAACTTGACAACGATTTAAAATTACTAGGGTTAGTGCAGAGGATGTGGTTGGCACCTCTCAGACCTAACGTAGCCAATTTAGTTAATAAGTCCAACCACATTTTACGGAAGCCCAAGGGGATGCCTACTACGTAGGTGCTTGGGTGATAGTTATTTTTTCGTGCAAAAGTACGTGGCGGTTAGAGCCATCTAGTTTTACTAGATAACTGACTTTGAACTAAAATTATTGTGATCACCCAGTGCATCGAGTGTGTTCCTCCCGATCTCACGCATGGAAGAAACCGTAACACGTCGAAAATGGTTTTCTCGACCCAGCGAAGCAAGCAAATGGGTATTTCTCGTCCGTAGTAGCTCGCATACTTCTGTAGATACCAAACAGCAGACAAAGCACCAAGACCGTTTCCCACCAGAGTCGAGCGTCATGTTTCACAACCACGTAAACTGCCAGACGGGAATTGCAGAGATCCGCTCAAAGTTCTATTCAATTCCGGTAGCTGCTTGCAACGTCAGTGTCCCACACAGCCGCCATCCGCTGCTGCTGGAAGGCCCCACAACTGAGACGGAACTGATGCAGGGTGGCGTCGAATCGATGCAGCAGACCGCGCAAACCGTTGCTAAACTACGGGAAAGTCGCGCTTTCGATTAAATACCGAGAACGTGCACGGCTGAAGAGGAGTAGTACAAAAGAATGTTGAGCAAGAATAGAAATGAGTACAAACAAGAAGTATATCAGTTAAAATATGCAGATAATTTGAGTGTCGAACCAGTGACACAGATAAAAGTAGAAAAGACTGTAAAATAGATGAAACATGATAAATCTGCCACACAAGGAGACATTCCTATTGAGATAGTGGAATATGGACCAAGTATTTTATTGCAAATGCTGAAGAGGGATGGTGAAGAGCACCAGAGGATTTTAATACTTCTGTACCATGTTAACGTTACAAAAAAGGTAAGAGACTGCATTATAGTAACAGGCACATCAGTTTAATTATTTCGACGGGGAGATTATACGTTACGATTCTGATAAACATTATGCAAGCAGAAATTGTAGACATCAAGAACGTAGTGGATTTAAAGGAGACAGGCCATTTATTGATAATATATTCGTCCATCGCCAATTGAATGAAGAAAGATCCGAAAGAAATTTGGAAACACATTTGTTATTCACAGATCTCGAAAAAGCTCACGAAAACGTCACACTAACCAAGCTATTCGAAGCTCTGGAGGTATACAGCATTGAACCGTTATATATACAGGAACTACGGATAACATATGCAAAGATGTGCACGGAAGAATAAGGGTAGGATCTACCACACCTAACTCATTTAAAATGAATAAAAGATTGGAACGACGCTGTTGTTTATCTCCGACATTATTCAAAAAAGTCTACAAATCGTCTTGAAAAACTGGAAAAATAAATGCAGTGGAATGGGAACTCAGAAGAACACAGTGTGTATACGCTTTTAATCGTAGATCACCAGATGGTGGTTGCGAACGACGACCAACATACCTCCCATGAGGTGAAAAAATTGATAGAACAATGTAGAAAAGAGGACTGAAGAAGAATATCAAGAAGACAGAATGGCTAACCACGGGAACACAATCCATACATTTTGAATCCTCAGCGTAAGCCTCGGTAATTGCGAAACTTACAAATACCTGGGGAGCACAATTAATAAAAGTGGAGCACGTGAAGATGACTTGAGAAACAGGTTGATGTCAGGAAAGAGAGCAACATCGAAATTCACCTATCGTTTCTAGTTCACAAAAAACCGATTAAAAACGAAACTTAATGTACTCGTATATAAAGCCATTATTGAGCCAATTACCGTCAATAGTTTGGTGTGCTGGATGTTTAGAGAGAACCGCGAGAAGTTTGAAAATGCAGAAATGATAGTCGTAACGCGCATCGAGGATCTCTCGCTGGGAACATAGAACAAATGAGGATGTACTGGAAGTAACTCATAAGAAAGATACTATAATGCATGAAACAGAACGCAGAACACTTTTATGATTTGGATACCCAGTGAGAATGAGACAAGAGATAATACCAAAAAATGTATTTGAATACAGACCGACAAACAGAAGGCGCAGACAAAGATAGTGACTCAGATGGATTTAAGACCTAGAAACGAATATGACCAACAGATATCGTTGGCGACCCACAAAATAGGTTATTATGGAAGCTCAAATAAGGATGCGGCAGGAGCCGTAGGATCCCCGCCAACATACATCAGGGAAGACCCTCCCGATGTATTTTCCACTGTCTTTTCCTTCTTGCAAAGTTGAACAGTCTTCTTACCTACTTCAATTGCAACTCCAGATTATTGTTTCACCAAGGTGCATATCTGTCTGTACACTTCTTGGTGACTGGATAGTTTTCCAAGTACGGGATCATAGCGGCTGACGTCATTCATCTGCCATTTCCTCAAGGTATGTGGGATTTCTTATCAAAGTTCCTACTTTCGATAAGCGTGAGTTTTTCTCTCCTATATGAGTCCCACTCTCTTTTCCGACTATTGCTATAGGGTATGGTCTGTTTAACGTCTTTTACAGCTCAAAAGTTTACATACAGTGGCCAGATAAGGATGGAACTACGCGACTGTTTGATGCAACTACTCATTAAGATAGAGCCAAAAGATATATCAATTACTTCTTGCCTTTTTCTTTTCCTGAAGGCAGAATCCTGATGTTCTTTCAACCGCGAGTAACTGTCTACCAGTCTCCTCATTCCTGGGAAGGAGGGCCCCTGACCACATAAGGAAAATAAGTCGACTCCAATACAGATTCCCTCGTGCTTGCATCCTCAGTGTTTCATCTTTCTGGTCACAGAGACCCTGGAACAAGAGTCTTTCATTGCATGAATGACATCCCATTCTTGACATAATTGGATTTTGTGTGGTGGTAGCTAAATTTCCAGCACAAATCAACTTACCTCCAGGTCCTCGCAGGCCTAACACGTCCCCTTTATACAAACAGAGTTTCTGAATCAGGGCCACATCTGCACCTAGAATCTCGATCTCACGGTGTATCGCTGAGTAACTTTGTGCACCAATTTCACTTTCCCATTTTCCTGTTCCAGTCGCGAATGGTTCACGGGAAGATTGGTTGCTGTTAAGCCCCCGCGTGGGATCGAATCTGATTTTATCTCCATTGTCTTTTCGCGAGATACGCAGGAGGAACCAAAATATTTGTTGACTCTCCCAGCAAATTACGCTCTCTGAACTTTAGCAGTAAACCGTACCGTGATTTAAAACTTTTTTTCTTTTTTTTTGGCAGCATCTGCCACAGGAGGAAGCTGAACTATTCGCTGACACTTTCGCGCTTAATAAATGAACCTGAAACAACACGAGCTGCTCTTCTTGGAATCTTATCTATTTCACCTATGAATCCTTTCTTGTATGAATCCCAGGCGGACGAGCATTATTTATCTATTGTTCGAACGCATGTTTTGTAAGCTACCTCCATTGTTGATAGATTATATTTTCTGAGGATTCTTGCAGTGAATCTGTCTGGCATCTGCATTAATCACGATTAATTTTGTGTGGCTGTCCCACTTCAATTCGGTCCTAGATATTTTATGGAAAATCGTGTAGTCATACAATAACAGGTCTTTATGTCTAAGTTTATGTAATACATGTCATTTATTTATGTTGAGGATTCAATGGCCACTCCCAGCACCAAGCGTCACTTAACTGCCGATCTTCCTACATTTTGTTACAATCTTCCAGTATTATGACTTATCTGTATACAACAGCACTAGGTCATTTGTATATATTGTGAAACTTAATGGTCCTATAACATTCCCTTGCGAAAAGTCAGAAGTTAATTTTATATCTGAGGACTTGTGTTGGGTGTGTTTGTTCGACGAGCTTTCTTGAAAACGGGAATGACCCATGCTTTTCTACTAGCATTAGAAACGCTTCGCTCCTCTCGAGTCCTATAGTGCGCTACTGCTAGAAGTAGGGCAAGTTCTTTCGCATACTGCATGCAGAATGCGAGCTAACATCCCAAAGCTGTTCGGGCTCACATGCGGTTCCTCTTCGTCGAAATGTCTTGGCTCAAACTCGTCTAGGGGTTGAACCGCACGTGTCGCTTTACAGGCCCTAAATTAGACATTTTTGACCCTTTGGTTAAATTGTCTGGCTGATGGTAAGTTTGCGAAATACAAAATTACCATGATATATAATAACAGTAACAATAATATTGGAAACTAAATGAACGACCCATAAATAATGTAGGTCACACAGTTGCGATTTGGTTAGAAAAATGTTTATTCAGAAAGAAAACTAACAGCGAAAGTGATCGTATTTAGAGTTATTGTTACACTCGAGCGCATATCCATTTGACACAGTTCGATCATTCAGTCTCTTCGCGAAATAAAAGTTATCTACGCGAAAAGTTAGAGTTCACATCAGGCAAGCAGTTGCTGCCCGCTCAGAGACTATATCCCGCGATACCACACGACGCGAAATTTTCTAAGTTGTTTCACTTCCTAGCTACCTAAAAACCAACTGTCCGCTTCCGCGTCTGCATCCGAACTGTCCCTACGGTGTCTCGACCAGAAATGTACTCTTTGGTGTCTAGACCAGAACTGCCCGCTGCCCGTCTCCGACCGCGTTTCCCGCGCGCCGGACATCTTCGCTCAACTGACTAGCACAGTTCCCTTTCCTGAAGGCGTCCATCTAATAGGCTACATCTTGTTCTACATCACTTTATATTTTAACATATTTAAGTAAGCAAAGCTTGACCACTTTCACGTTATGTATAAAGTAACAATAATATCCATTACATAATAAACGTTAAATTCTTTTAGATAAAACCAATACAAATACAATTTCCTTCTTATCTTTGAACGTCATGGATAGTAGCCTTGCACCAATGTGCTTTCTGATAAATAAATAAAGAACAAAAGTAACTATTATGCACTAAACTTTACAACAAATGTTCTATTACCTAATGATTCAATACGGTGTCATGCTGTCATCGTTCAATGTGTTTTGTGTGTAGGAAATACTGATAATTTAAATTTACTATATCTTTTAAACAAATAAAGTCATAGAGTTGATATTTACGACGATTGTCATTTTAATGATGCGCTTCTATATGAAATGTCGATCGTTAAGGTCGACCATAGCGTTCAGGTTTTGGCATTCAGGTCTTTGTTACAAAAATTGTTAATTTCACTTTAACACTAAATCCTAAACTATCATAGACATTATCAATATTCAAGTTTCATTGGAATCACCATGAAAATTAATGGAGGATGGCATATTAAAATTACTGTGGCTTCATTCCCTGCGCTATTGCCTTTATGGCCATGTAACCAAGAGATGAATACACTGAGCAGATTCAGAAGGATGTAGGCTGCAGTAGGTACTGGGAGATGAAGAAGCTTGCACACGATAGAGTAACATGGAGAGCTGCATCAAACCAGTCTCAGGACTGAAGACCACAACAACAACATACGTCTCCCTGGCCACAAAAGCCTTCTACTGGGTTTCCCTATGACGTAGGTTCTCTTCTGTCTCACTTGCACACTACACTGCTTAGGCCTCAATATACAATAGATGCCTGTGAGTTTCATCATCACGTGATGAATCTGCGCCCTTTGTGGCACGCGGTCCTGGACGACAGAGTTCGTTTCACAGGTCCTGTAGGCTGATTCTTTCGGCCATATATTTACGTGAGAGCGCAATGCTCGTTAACTCACAAGAAACGAAATGGTTTTCCATCATGTCTAGTGGCCGTTGGCCTGTTGCAATATTTCAGTTGCTTTTCTGTGCCATGGTTACTTATTTCAATATCTGCAATGTTTTTTTTCGCGCAACGATTTGAAGGACGAACTACAGCGCGATCTTCTGTCAAATAATTTCCTAAAAAATTTTAGTATTTCAGCCTTTCCCATGTCATCCGCCGTTTTAGTGCCATTATGGTCACAGAGCATCTGGACAGATAGATTAGTTTACTGATTTCATGTAAGACCAAAATTATCTGTGATTTTCTGTCCCGTCGGTGGATAGATTTTTACTTTCGAATTCGTTGAACGCTTCAGGAATGGCCGTCTTTAATTTGGCTTCGCCTGGTTTTTGTTTGTATGGGAGGCTTTGGTTGCGTTAAAAGTTTCTTTGAAGCCGTCTTTGCTTTCAAGGCAGTTTGCTAACATGGTTGTCGAATCATGGCGGGTCTTTACCATCTCTCACAACTTTGTGCGGAACGTACTGTCTAAGGTGTATTGTTCAGTGTTCTTGAACTTCGTCCGTTGATGCTCTACATTGTCGGTATTTGACATGAAATTTTCATGCTCGCTTGTCAGATAATCTGAAAACTTTCTTGTGGCTCTTTCTAAAAAGAAAGAACTTCCTATGTTTCTTTGTATTCCTTGTTACAGCCGTGTCAAGTGATGCTGTAACGGCCTTATTATCACTGGTTCCATTTTCTACGATAACTACGTCGAAAAGATCGGGTACATTAGTCACCAGCAGGTCTAAGACGAGTTCTTTCTCTGGTTAATTGCTCGAAGTAATTTTCGGATTAAGCACTTAGAACAGTTTCACACGAATCCCTGTCTGTACCATCCCACCCTAACCATTTGAGTCTCTTAGTCTATAGCTGGTAAGCTGAAATCTCCACCTGAAATCATAACTTGAGAAGGAAATTTACGAAAATGTTCTCCAAGTTTCCCCACAAATGTTCCGCCACTACTACTGATAAGGCAGGTGATCTATAAAAGGATCGTATGACCATGTTTTATCCATCTTCAACACTCATCTTCACCAAAACTATTTCGCATTCTGAATGTGTAATATTGTTGTTAGCAAACACAACTTGTCTTTGCGATATGTATTTCAGTCGGAGTTTTGCATTTCATTGCTGTTAACATCTGGTATGGAAATGATCGTATGGCTTTGTTGGCCGGGACGCCCCAAGCGGGGGAGTTAGGCCGCTGTATGGCAAGTCCTTTTTAGGTAACGCCACATCGGCGACTTGCGAGTCAATGATGATGGACACACAACACCCAGTCCCCTGCCGGGAATCGAACCCGGGTCCCCTTCGTGGTAGGCGGTAACGCTTCCGCTACGCTACGGAGGCGGACTGTTAACGTCTAGTGTCAGCGACCTTTGTGTGTCTAACACTTAGTGGACATTGTTATTGTTTATAATGGAAACTAATTGCCGGCCGGAGTGGCCGACCGGTTCTAGGCGCTTCAGTCTGGATCCGCGCGACCGTTACCAATCCTGCCTCGGGCATGGATGTATATGATGTCCTTAGGTTAGTTAGGTTTAAGTAGTTCTAAGATCTAGGGGACTGATGACCTCAGATGTTAAGTCCTATAGTGCTCGGAGCCATTTGAACCATTTTTGGAAACTAATTCTGAGAGCTTGCCATAGATACTTCAGCAGTTAACAAACTAATTTCTTTCTCGGATCTGCTGTGACGAACGCTGTCCTGTCTAGAATCGACAGTCTTCTTATGGGCCCGTAGCTGGAGTTTTGTATCCTAAAAAACCAACGTGCGCGCATCAGACGTACCCCGCTACCGTGGTAGCCGTTTCCTGCGAGTAATGTACCTCTGTCCTATCAAGGTGGCTCCACATTTCTTCACCCAATAGCGGAGGTAGAGATATCGGCATGCAAGATCGTCACAGCGTCGTCTGATCCTCTGGTTTAAGTCTTCCATTCGGCTCTACACCAGACGACTGTCATCTGTTCGACGAACAGTGCCATAAAAGAATAGTTTTGCTTCCGCCCCGTTAACGAGGCTAGCTGTCTTCACCAAATCTGCCAGCTGCCTGTAGGAACCGGGACGGCCTCTGAACCGAGGCGGTAGGCGTCATTTGTCCCGACGTCAACCACGATATGCAGCTGGTTGCACCCAGTTCCCTCAGTCGCTGCTAGCAGAGCCTCCTCCACATCCCGGACGAGCCGGGGTCTGATGACCTCAGATGTGAAGTCCCATAGTGCATAGAGCCATCTGAACCATTCGGATCAACCGTCCCGGCAAGCAAACAGAGCAGACACTGGTCTTACTTTTCCGACTTGCCCGCTATTTTTCTGAGGGGGCTCCATCATTCGCATGACATTGGAGTACCCAGTGACTAGCAGTCCCACTCTCCAGACTTTTCTGGATCTCTCAGGAAGATCTACTACAGTCTCAACAGGCGAGTCATACCGTGCTGGCTCCGGCTTTCAGCGATAGCCAATATTTCAAATCTGTTTTTAAAGCATAACGGAGCAGCACCGTGCCGGAGCTAAGTGAATTCGAATGTGGGAAAGTTTTTAGTGCATCGGTAATCAAGGTAGCCGCCGTGTTTGGTGTTTCAGGAGCCACCGTATCAAATATTTATACTGCCTACAGCGATAGCGGAAAAATTCGGTTATGTAGCAGGGCGGACGTAACTGTACTGAATGACAGTGACGGAAGGTCGCTGAAGAGGGTTCTGACAAAAAATAAGATAGCTGCAAAAGTCACTGCAGGACAGAATGTCGCATTTGGGAACCCCTGCCAGCACCAAAACAACACGAAGGGAGTTCCATAAGCAGAGAATTGCAGGGCCTAAAATCACACATAAGGGATACAAATGTCCGTAAGCGCAAACCAAGGCACTGAAGCCATAAAACTTCGGCTGTGGAGCAATGGAAGAAACTCATTTGGTCGGATGAGTCTTGTTTCACACTGTTTCCACCTTCTGGCCGAGTTGGCTTCGGTGATGTTTTGGGCAGCCATATCGTGGTACTCCACTGGCCCCACGATGGTTCTGCAAGGTCGCAATACTGCCAAGAACTGTGGGACCATTTGGGCTGATCAGATCCGTGCCCTGGTGCAATGTTTGTTTCCCAGTGAGAATGCTGTGTTCCAAGTCGACAGGGCCCCTTATCACACAGCTCGCATCGTCCAGGACAGAATCAATTGTCTCCTCTGCCCTGGCCACCACACACATCAGATCTCAATATTATTGACAACTTGTGGTCTAGTCGGGAGAGAAGGGTGCGCGATCACCAACTGCCTGCATCATCGTTACCTGAACTTGCCACTATTTTGCAGAAGGAGTGTTACAAGGTTCCCTCGAAAACCATACAGGTCCTGTATTTATCCATTGTTAAACGACTGCAAGCTGTTTGAATGCTAACGAGTTACATACACTGCACTAGGAATGATACGTTGTGTTTCTGGGGGTTTCCATATTTTCGTCCAAACTCTGTATTTAACGTATGGCGCTTGGCTGCTTAATTTCTGAAGTTAATTGCGTCTGTAGAGTGAAACATGTCAATAAGGGAAAGTTGCATACGATTTGCGGCGGCTCTACAGTTTTAATTTTAATATTGTAAATTCTTGTGTAGCATACTTCTCCGTTTAGCGTGATGAACACTTTATACATCGTCCTGGAGGTTCAAATGGCTCTAAGCACTATGGGACTTAACATCTGAGGTCATCAGTCCCCTAGACTTAAAACTACTTACACCTAACTAACCTAAGGACATCACACACATCCATGCCCGAGGCAGGATTCGAACCTGCGACCGTAGCAGCAGCGCGGTTCCGGACTGAAGCCCTAGAAACGCTCGGCCACAGCAGCCGGCCGTCCTGAAGGACGGAAGGACAAAAACAAGACGAAACGTCACCCACTTCAACAAATATAAGTGTACACAAGTCTTTGATTTTGTCTTATCAAATTCAGGCACATCAGCATACACGGAACGTATAAAGTGATTCTAAATACTCAAATATTCTTGAGTAGAGCAGGATCGAATGGCACGTTGCTTATGAACAAATTACTGTAATTCAAAAATTATTTATATGAAGATGGGCATCATATGCCGAAACCGATAATGGCGTTAAAATAAAGCTCTTTCAAAGTATTTGGCTCGTTATACTATCCTCCAGTGTGATGGGTGTGTACTCTCTCTTCATTGAAAATTATAAGAAAAGGTTTCATTACTTCACCTTCATCGCTCAGATGAAACCCGAACAGGTGAATTATGAAGACAAGAATTTTGCGAAAGTATTCGTGAACTCACCTTCATCACGGTAACGAAATCGGGTCAGCCGACTTACAGACACTTTAGTCAAAAGGAGCTCACGCTCAGGAAATCGGTATTCGATCAGGCCAGGAAAATCGACACCGGCCTTACTCGTAAACACCACAGCGAGTGCGATTTAGTCCTTATACCGTGTTCGTCTTCCGCAGACTGTATTTCATATAAACCTGAATGTAGTGGCAAGTGACAGGCAGTAAGGCAGGTGGGGTGTGGTGTATCGTAATGACGGCGGCGCTGCAGCCGCGGTCCCTGAGGGAGCTGCGGCGGGCCCACAGCCTCGCGCGCCGCCACCAACGCAGCCGCAGCCGCAGCAGCAGTAGCCGCAGGTCGTGACGCCTGCCGCAACGCCCCGGCCTCGTGCGGTTTCTGCAATAGCTTCAGCTCCACTGTCCTCTGCGTGGCCACTAGTTCTGCCCTCTGGGAGCTAACATTCTAGCAGGGTATGAGTTGTAACGTACCTTACACCTGGCAAACCCATACTACACCAACATTTCGGAGGTTGTCGTGGGACAAATATGAATATTTTGATAGATAGGACCATGGCCGCCAGTGGCTCGCAAAAAAGAAATATTTCGTTTGATTTGTTAACCCTCTTCAACTCTGTAACTGAACTTCCTCAACTGTGAAGATCCGGACAGCACTTGTTGATTATTGCGTTTCTAAACAGACTTATTACACTTGATGATTATAATTAAAGTGAGGCTACTCAAAGAGGTACAGTGTCAGTCGTAATTATCGTATGACAGAGAAACTTGATAGGTATTCTGATGCGTTAACAGGCTCCGGAAACGTTTAAAATTATGAAATATTCAATTCTTTACTTTTTTGCATTTTAAAAATCTAAAGACTTCCCCCTTTTAATTGATATGTAATTTATTCGGTTCAGAAGACTACATATATTTGTGAAATATGTTCATGGCGCTGTTAAACTGCTGTCAAATGTTATACTCATTAATCTACATGCTCATCACTTGCATTTTAGTGATATGAGAGAAAATAAGTGTTATAAAATAAGTGCTGTGGCTAACCTGTGATAGTTCGAGATATACAGCTCGCTCGACTGTCATGTGTTACATGTTTATTTTCTCTTTTGTAGTCCTGAAAATGTTCGTAGTGGATTCTGTTCATTGAAGTCTCTGTCTTATTGAAGGATAATCATGGATAAACGTAAAGTGACTAGAAATCCTCTGAAGGCTTTTAAGAAAAGGAGAAATGTTGGAACGCCAAAGGAAGGTGTTATTACTGTAAACAATAAAGTCGATAACCAAGTGTGTGAACCTAACTTTGCTGGTACAACTGCCCACTGCAATAAAAGTGAGAAAGAAAGTACTTCGCAGAGGAAGCTTGGTTCAGTAAGTGAAAGAATGTTTTATGGAGGAATCGGGTGTGAATGAAATATTCGATATGTCAGTTCTCAACAGAATTTTTCCAAACTGTGTAAGATGTATTCCGTGTAGTGAAGTCGGTCTCGAACACACTATAAAAAAATTACGTAGGACTTGCCTGTGAAATGGAACTGAAGTGTGTTGAGTGAGTGTTCATAGATGACCACCTTTTGGATCAGTGTTACAGTAACACTAAATGAAGAAAATGGTAGCAAAATCAATTGGTAAAGGTGCTATTGCAGATGCAGTTTTCTGTGGCTTGATGAATCTTCCAAATCCCTCAACCAAGTTTACGAACTGTAATAGATTTCTAGGGTCCACAGTACATATCTGTATAGAAGCTATGCAGAAAGCTGTGGAAGAGGTAGTAACAGAATACAGTGGTAATACATACTTGACTGCAGCATTCGATGGTACCTGGTGTAAACGGGGACACACAGCTTTTCATGGTGTAGTATCTGCCTTCAGTATGTATACAGGCAAATTTTTCGATGTAGCAGTAATATCTAAATATTGTAGGTGTCCACAAGAAAATAAAGGTATACATGAAAATAATTACCCGGCTAACTGTAGTGGGAGAAGTGAAGGAATGAAAGTGGCTGGTGTTGCTAGTATAAACTACGTTCTGTTGCGTGTGATATGGTGACGGTGGTTCTAAAGGTGATAAAACCTATTTTCAGAAACTGCTAAAAAAGTGTGTTCATGGAAAGACTTAAAACCCCAATGAAAGTGCAAATAGTGTTGTATGGTCAAGAATACCCCAAGACTGTGTTCACTTCACTTCACTTCGACGTGTATGATGCTGTTGCTACTTTCAATTATGGTAACGTTGTAAGGTGCAAAGTATTTCGAAATATGGGAATGAAAATAGGTTTCAACATGGTACGAACGATGCTTGCTTTAGACAAGGAACGTCTTCGAGCTGCTGACAGGGCTGTAAATAGTTTGTAAATTCAAGCCAGAGTAACAGGAGAAGGACAAAGAGGAAACTGTAGGAAGAGTTTGCAGAAGATGACAGTAATCCATCTCATGGACCTGGAATGCACTAAAAATTTTATTCTTTAGTTCCCACAAGTTTTATTCAAGTTTTCAGAATATATTACACCGTCCCTTCTGCGAAACTTGAAACAGCCTTTTTCCAAAAACATGCACAATGTTGAATTTATAAACAAAAAATGGAATAAAAAGTAGCGAAGTTTCATTACAATAGAAAAAATTAATCTCTAACAATTGCTATGAAATTTTTAAAAATTCCTGTGTTAAATTGTAGCCAATACTTCAGTAAATAAGCTGTAAAAATTTCAACTTTCTAGCTCAAATATTTTCTGAGAAAACATGTAATTTATAAGCGCTATTTTAACATTGGAAAAATAGGGCTTTCCGGAGTCCCTTAGTGTGGAACCGATTTACCCTGGACAAAAATTAATTCCATTTTTGGCCACCAGGTGCAAAAATGGTGCTACACAGCATCTCTGGTGCTCATATTGAACAACTGTGTAAGCGACAGTTCACAATAGCATGAAAATTGGACCTTTCTCATTTTTATGACCTTTCCTGCTCATGTCCCGTTAATAATTCAATACACATGGGAACATTTCCATACGTCTTTCTTGCATTCACAACAGCAGATTTTCACTAATTTCTTTCTAGCATACATCGGTTCAGCATTAAGTCATTAGCATATCTGCCAAGTTTCGCTGCCATTCGATAATTACATCCCACACCTGATCTCCGTAACCAGCTGTTATTTAATTGTAGGCACCCATTACTTACTGTTGACATCAGTAATGCAGACATCACTCTTCGCTGCCATACCTGCCATACATGCTCGGTTTGGTCTCCAGTTTGTTTTCTAACAGCACTTTTTTTCTCTCCAGTTTTCTGACAAAATTTCATGTAGCCCACCACTAATTCTTCTCTTGTGCCCTTTCCATCTCAGAGCAGCACTTGCACCCATTGTCCTCGATCATTTAATTTTTTTTTATATATTCCAAACTCTGTCTTCACTACAGTTTTAACCTTCTGCATCTCACTCAAATACCACGGAAGATATTCCTTGATGTCTTAACTTGTATCTTATCATCCTGTCCCCCCTCTTCTCAATGTGTTCCACATGTTTCCTCGCCGATTCTACGGAACGTTAAGTGGAATAACAGAGTATTCTTTAACCATAACATACACCAAAGTCTGCAAATCTCTATATATTCAGCAGAGACAGTATAAATATGCATCTTCAGCCTGTCATAAAGTTTATGTAATACTTAGATTGAAACGTCCCCTTTTGAAAAATTATACATGACTGTGCTTAAACTGACACACAATATTTTTAGCGCAACGCAATCTGACTTTCAAAAATCCCTACAAAAGAATGGCCCTGACTAACATTATCCTATACCTTTCACAAATCACTTACCTCACAAAAATTTTCGTTACTCAAGCTACAGCAATACAGCGAGCGCCACTACTGCCAGCTAAATAAAAGATTCAAACTACCGAAGGCACTAACTACTGATATGCATAGTTAGCAAATGAAAGGTTTTGATGGAGAACAATCGATGTATTTACCTTACTAATGTTCAAAGGTCATAATACATATAGCAGTTCATGACAACCAGTCTTACATATTTCAAAACTCCGCCATCTCTCTCCCCACATCCACCACTGCTGGCGGCTCACCTCCAACTGCGCAACGCTACACCCTGTTCACATCCAGCTGCCCAACACTACAATGGCAGACAACAATGCAAACTAGCCACAGACTGCACACAGCACAGCCAGTGATTTTCATACAGAGCGCTACGTAACGTTGCCAATAAGAAAACATAAACAGCCTACTTACATAGCCCCCATGCTCCCCACAAAAAGTTTTACAAATAGTTTTGGGCAGTGGCCAAAACAGATTTGAAAAAATTTTTTGTAATTACAATAACAAAGAAATCAAATGCACACACTTATTGATACAATGTTGGTCAAAAGCTAAAATTTTCTCACAGTCCATAAAGACAGTCCTGATCGTTCATCACAGTAAAATAGCAGTGTTTTTCTCAAAGTCTGACCAGTAGAAGAAAATGTACACGGAAGTAGTGGATTCCCATGCAGTCTTGAAGAAGTAGTGTTGTCCTTCCAACGAAAAGACAGTGCTGACTCTTGACATGCAGACAGGTAATGGGCCACAACAGAGCAAACCCACCGCAGAGTCAGTCGAAGTTTTGAAGAATATTGGTAGCTAGGTCATCACAGAGTAGACCCACTGTAGTCCTTGTAGAGATGGCCAGCAGCCATCTGCTGCGATTGTGCAAGTGCACAATCACCATCGAAGAGTCTTGTGGAGAATATAGCAAGTCCATAAACCACCACTTGTGCACTCACACAGTTTTTGGAATTGTCCTTAGCACCAGCAATGCTGTTATCCAGTCCCTTGCTGAATTATTGACACACGTGCAAACACTAACAGTCCCTACTTCTCACATATTGTCCATATACTATGACCAACAGAAACGTGTGCAGTGAAATGTAAGTTACAAGTTACTTAATTTGATGAACTGGTGTCAGGTACAATTTTATAACATAAGAATACAATTACAAAGGTACAAAGTACATCATTAAAGAACATAACAGTACAGATAATAGTTGTAGTACAGGCTTTACAAAAGAATCGAAATAACATATACGTCAGTGTTACAGGAATTATGACATGAGTACATACATAAAAGATCAGAATAACTTTCGAAACATCAACTTCACACATGAGCATTAAAACAGAACAGAATACATAATGTCTAAACATCTTTACAAAGAAAATAACATATTTTCAGAAAAATTCTACAACATAACTCTTATTAGCTAAACACATAAAGACAGGAAAACACAAATATACAATAGTACACAAACACATAGCAGAATAACACAAGAGGAAAGGGCAGGGTTTGTTTTCAGTGTAACATTTGGTACTGCAGTCCAACCTAAAACTTCATTCCATAGAGCTTTCGTCTTATTTTAACATTTGTTTCCACCAAAAAAATCCTATCCAAGCATGCTTTCTGTATTTATATGTTCACATATTTCTTACCTCATTATTTATTTTCCATTATCTTACCTCACCATTTATTTCCAAGAAAATCCTACGTAAACCTGTTGTCTCTAAACCCTACTTTTTTGCTCATATCCCCTTTCAAAATACTTTTTTGGCCAAACCATTTTCTTATAGCTTCTCAATGCATTTCTTCCAATCCATCATTGTTAGTTTCTTATATAGTCTACCCCCTCTTAAGCTAACTTAAATCTACTGAGCTCACATATATATACCAATGGACGAGGCAATGCAGCAGCACATAACAAATTAACACAAACCGCAAGGACAAAAAAATGGACATTGGCAAATCAATTGCAATATTCCGACTAATATACGACAATGAGCAGCAAACAAGTAAAATAAATCAGTAGTAAAACTAGCTTAACCGAGTAATACAAAGTGAAATTTAGTAACACTATGCCTGGCAAACAGCAGCAGCAAATGCTATAACTAATACCTAAACATGACAAAGCTCAAGCGGAAAAAATAGTACACTAAAGACAACAATGCATATAAGGGAAATGTCTATTCACATCTTAATCACTATGTAATTAAAGTGGTGCACCACAGAAAATAATTCTACAAAAAATTACCAAGTACTTGAAAAGAAAATTATATATGCAGTTACTGTTATTAGTCCCTTCTTATTGTTCTTTCCATTCCAAGAGCTCCATTTTCGAAGAATGTGGATCAGAAAATAATTATTTAATAGATCTGTTGACAGAAAGTGTTCACATTATCAGATGCATTTGAGTTTATTTTATAAAACCAATGCTGCAACACAGCTGGAAAACAGATATCAAATGAAATAAGCAATTATGTACAACGTGAAGCATAAAATTATCATTCAGTAGTCATGAAGCATTTCATAAGTTAGTAGAAATTCTCTCAATTCTCGTAGAAAGACACTTGTCATAATCAGGTGTGCAGATGTACGAATATTTCCCAACAATTCATAAGCATTTCAGTAAGTAGCACAAAGTACGATATGTTTCCAAGTAATGAGCGTGTCGTATTTGTGATGCTTTCTGCAAAGGAATGCCAATAGCGAGGTTAATGGTCTCTCTCTTTTTTTCTCCGCCTAATGGCTTTTTCTCCAGCTAGGTGGCACAGCTGGGCGTCCACGACGCATTACATGAAGGTCACTTAACTTTCTTACCGAAATATTTACGACAGCACTGACAGTCTCACCTAAAAAAATTTCACACGTCGAGAATTTGCGTTACAAATGTGTAGAAACAAAATCTTATAAATATAACAGTGTTCAAAAAGTTTTCGTCGGCATTGTAATAGATTCACACATGTACACACATTTCATAACTCTTAAAGTACAATTCTAAGTTTCCAACATCCTTTTCATAAATCAGAGTCCCTAACCACTACTCATTATTCCTTACCTTATTACACATATACATATTTGTCGACACTTCTTCAATATTTTTTCGTAACAGATACGTAGCATAATCAAATAACTCATATAGCACCAGCTTATTAATCATAAACATACCTCAGCAGCATAATACAAATCGTCGTTGTAATAATATCATAACATCATCATCATCATCAGTTATCTGCTATATTAGCAGGTCCTTTGCCTCTCCATTTTCTGTGATCCATTGCTTCCTTCTTAAGGCTGCTGTATGTTGTACCGTCCATCATGTCATCCAGTATCTGGAATCTCTTCCTTCCTCGCTTTCTTTTCCCTTCTACATAACCTTCTAAAACTGTTTTTATCAGTCCGTCATTCTTTCTTAATATATGCCCAATCCAATTTCTTTTTCTTCTCTTTATTACATCTAGTAACTGCCTTTTCTCTCCCACTCTTCTCAATACCTCTTCATTTTTTACTCTGTCCATCCAACTTATTCCTTCCATCTTCCGCCATGTCCAGATCTCAAAAGCCTCCAGCCTTTCTCTGTCTCTTTTCCTCATAGTCCATGTTTCAGCGCCATATAGAAGAACACTCCATACAAGACATTTTATGAGTCTCTTTCTGAGTTCTCTTTCCATACCGCTGCAGAAGATTCTCCTTTTCTTATAAAACGCCTCTTTTGCCATTGCTATCCTTGTTTTAATTTCTGTGGTGCACTTCCAGTCGGTGTCTATCTTGCTTCCAAGATACTTAAAATTTTGCACCTGTTCTAGTTTTTCTCCATTCAGCACAATTTTTAGTTCCTTATTTCCTCCTATTGCCAATACTTTTGTTTTATTTGTGTTAATTTTCATTCCATATTTCTTTCCGTTAGTTGCAATGGTGTCCACCAAATCCTGTAATTCTTTTTCCCCTGTGGCTAGAAGGACCATGTCATCAGCAAATCTCAAGCACCCTACTCTTCTTCCTCCAATTTCTACTCCTTTGTCATCTAATGAGCATTGGTCAATCATATTTTCCAAGTACAGGTTGAAAAGAGTAGGTGATAAACAGCATCCTTGTCTTACTCCTTTCCCTAGTCTGATCCAGTTCGTACTTTCTCCTCTCACTTTAACTGAAACTTTTTGATTAAGGTACAGTGAGTTTATAAGTCTTCTGGTTTTCCAGTCCACTCTCTTTTCCCTCATAATAGTCGCCAGCTTGTCCCAAACCACATTGTCAAATGCCTTTTCTAAATCGATGAAGCACATATATAGGTCTCTTCCTTTTTCAATAAACCTTTCTCCTAAGATTCGTAGGAGCCCTATTGCATCTCTGGTGCCCGTATTCCGTCTAAAGCCAAACTGCTCCTCGCCGAGATTCTCCTCTATTACTTTTTCAAGTCTTTTATTAATTATTCTTAACATCACTTTGGCTGCATGTGAAATGAGGCTGATTGTCCTGTGCTCGCTGCATTTCTTGGTTCCTTGTATTTTCGGCAGTGGAATCATTACTGTTGTCAAAAAGTCCTCAGGCCATTCACCACTGTCATATATTTTATTACATAACCTCAATATTTCTCTTATTCCATTGTGGTTCAAGCATTTTAGTATTTCTCCCGGTATTGTATCTGTACCTACTGCTTTGCCATTTTTCATTGCAGCAATAGCAGACTTTACTTCTTCCATTATGATGGTCGGTCCTTTCTCTTCATCACTTACACTGTTGTGTGATTCAAGTTCCAGAGTTTCCGGTTTGCTATTTGTGTCATATAGCTCTTTTATATATTCTTCCCATCTCTGGAGGACATCGTCACGATCTTTATACACTACCTCTTCGTTTTTACTCAAAATTTCCATAGTAGCACTTCCTGCTCTGTTTTGTTCCCATGTCATAGTCTTTACTCTGTTGTATAGTAAGTCGTATCTTCCTTTCCTGTCCAGTTCTTCAATTTCATCACATTCCTCTTTTAGCCATTTTTTCCTAGCCTGCTCTGTTTCTCTTCGCAGTTCGTTATTTAACCTTCGGTATATCTTTCTTGCATCTTCAGTGTTCTTGTTTTTCAATTTTCTTCTCTCCTCCATCTTGGAAATCATTTCTTGTGTGACCCATGGTTTTTTTGACCTTTTCCCTTTTACATATCCTATATTTTGCTGTCCTCAGTCAAATCTCAAAAACGTCATAGCTTTCTGCAATAATTTCAAAACCTAAAGAAAATTCTCTGCTCATTTCAATAGTGTCATCTACCTCAATCGTACTTTTAAAATCGTGATCCCATACCAAATATATCATTCAAAGCTCTCATAATATCACAATGGTTCCGAAAAAATATGAACAGTTCACAAAGTACAGACAAAATACCATTTCGTAAGTGTGAAATTACCCAACTGTGTAATTGCATAAACATGTGTCACTGATGTAGTAAAAAAATGTGTATCGCTCAGTTAAATGATCAGATAGCTGTGTAATTTGTGTGTTAGAGAAATATGGTACCGATGTGTAAAGTTGTATAAGCAAATACCATATTAGCTAGGGCTCCTTGTGTTTGCCAAACACATGGTACAGAAAGTAAACGTGAACCCCCTTGAGGTTTAATGTAATTATACCCTCAGGTGTTACAGATTACAGCAATGGAATGAAATGTATCACGGAAAACTTTATTTGTAGTTCAAAAATCTTGAAAAATAAATGGTTTACATACAAAATTAATCACTCAAATGCGTGTCCTGTAGCGCTAAATGTGCATCTTGCTGTAAGATAATTCTGTGGAACTGTCGTAGTTATCGTCCTCTGTAAGCAAAGTTCTGCTGAAGTCAATGCACTTACCTCATCATAAACGAAAGTGAAATGCTTTGCGTATAGATACCATAGTTATTACGCTTATTGCCGTGATGAAGAAAGTACTGTGCTGTAACGTCTTGTTGTGCTACGGAAAAGGCAGTCTCATTGTAGCTATACCACAAAAGTTACTATTAAAATATGTTTTACTTTCCAGAATAATTCAGAAAAACTGTGCAGATATAAAACAGATACACCGCAAAAGCAACATTGTAATAAATTGTGTCACATATTAATAGCGTCGTGATATAATCGTGTAGCTATCAAAGAAACCAAATGCTAAGTCATCTTTAATCTCACCAAATGTACTTCAAATAAAGAGTATCTTTTCAAGTACATCAAAATGTTGCATTAATATCTCATTAGCAGTATATGTTCTAAGTAAGTAAGCCTGATAGTCGTTACGTAATCGTGCAACAACAAGCAAGAATGTACACACACTATAGCACTGTGTCGTCTGTTCACAATAACAATGCATTCGTAATTTCTGTTTAAATAAGTTCTCTTGGTTCTTGACTGGATATTTAACTTCAAAAATTGTTGCATGTTAACAGTTTCTCAGTGTGACAAATTGTACTAGTAGCGTGAAGTGAAAAATTTTATGGCAAAGCATAAGTTATAAAGCAGATTATCTTTCAATAAACGGTTTTACATGTGAAATGTGGTGCAATCCTTTACTCTTCCTAGTACGCAGAGGTTCAACTTGAACGGAATTATCATGCGGTATACGTCGGTGAGGAATGCTAAAATTTTTCTCAAGGTTAGCGTCTATGTTATTTTTCTATGAGTCAGCCGGCGCACGCGGCTGCCTGCGGTGCGAGTCATTGTCTGTTCCTTTGTTGGCGCGCATCGTTATTGGGATTTGGAGACCTAACTTCTACAAATTCACCCTGTCGAGAGGGCCCTGTTCTGTTTGAATCCCGCCAGTTCTGATGCATTTCAGGTCTGTCGTTATGATCATATCGTCTGTCGTCATATCGGTAGATTCCATAGTTTCTTTCTTGTCGGTCACGTGGTGGAGAATTTCTCCCTGAATCGTAACTGCTCACTGGACCATTGCATCTGAAGTTATTCTGTCTCCCTTGATAATACTTATTTTGGTTCCCATATAGTCTGTTTCTCTGATTGTCTCTGTGATAGTCATTACCGCGGAGAGGTGATCTTTCCCTGTAATTATTACTACTCTGCCAACGGTTGTCATATGGGTGGTGTCTGTTTTGGTCACGATTTACGTTGTAAGAATAGCCTTGTCGTGTGTTATTTGTGTCATCGCGGAATTGTGACAGCTATGACCTGTAATTGTTGTGCTCCTGTTTTCGCGTTCTGCGATTGTCAGTGTCAATTTCCAGCTCTTGTAACAGTCCCTGAAAAGCTTCAATGTCATCTTTGCAACGTCCTGCCAAAATAATATGTCGTAAATGTTCAGATAATTTGATTAAGCAAATGCGGATGAGTTCTGAGGGGCTGTATGGGTTTGAAAGATACTGATTCTTATGCAACATGTCTTCAAAATATTTCATAAGACTGGAAAATTCAGATTGTTCGAAATGTTTCATCATTACGATGCTATGTTTTACTCGGTCTTGTGTAGCTTGAGACCAATATGCTGAGAGGAAGGCATGATAAAATTCTCCTTCACTGTGACAATCATGAATGACCGATCGCATTCTTACAGCTGGTTCATTCTCTAAGTAGCCACTCATAAATTCTAATCTGTGCTCTAACGACCAGTTCGGAGGAAAACAATGAGAGAATTGATGAAGCCATGCTTCTGGATGAATGTCGTTCTCAGAATTCTTAAATGTTTTGAATTTACGTGTAGTAATGAACATCTTATAGTCAAAATCATCATGTCGGCGAGTCGCATGTCGGTCATTGTTGCGTCGTTTCGGCTGTTCCATTTCAAAATTCGGTGCACCTTGCCAATTTCTTTAATAATTTCCGAAATGCGCTGTGTTATTATTTTGCGGCTTTTCCGTATTTCTAAGTCCCTCTTCCCGTATTGCAGCGCGAGTGTCCTCTGAAATACGTAATTCTTGTATTACCTGAGTCAGCTGATCTTGTACTTCCCGGATTTCTCTTTGGTGTTGCGTATTAATTTGATTCTGATTTTGTTTGAATTTCCTAATTTGTTCGCACTCTTCTGTGTCATTAAAGACTACCGGTTTTGTGTCATTCAGATTATCATCTACCTTCGTAGATAAGTTAGTGAACTGATCCGAAAGTACGGCTACTTTCTCTGATAGTGAACACATTTCCTCAGTGCGTTTTTCTGAACCAAGTTTCAGAGTGTCCATTTGTGTTGAAATCGAATCTACTGTGTCCTTTAAGTTTTCCTGAGTTTCTGCAAGTTGTGTAACCGAATCGGTAGATGCATCTGAGTCAATTTTAGCTTGCAAGGTGTCGTGATTTTCATGAACAATAGTTTGCAGTTCTTTCATGGCTGCTTCGTGATTCTGTAATGCATTTTCATGATGCGAAAAAATAGGTTGGAAATGCTCACAAATTTGTGTTTTTACGTCATTACAGACTTTTTGACATTTCGATTCAATGTTATGTAACTCAGTAGTTAAATCTTCACGTGTTTGTTCAAGTGTGGTGTCTAACTTCCGAAGATTTTGTTCCATTGTGTCTAACTGTTGCTGTGTTTGTCTCTGGTGTTGTTCCATTGTGTCTAACTTTTGAAGCTTTTGTCCCATTTGTTGCATTAATTGTAATAACAATGCACTGGTGTCTGAAACATGTTCCTCAGTGGTTTTCGGCAGTGAATTTGCACCGGCAACATTCACATTTTGACAAGCGGAAAATGTGTCTTGACTCATTTGAGAAAACGGTGAGAACCCAAAACCTGAGTATACAGTATTTGCAATATTGTGTTCTGTCATTCCCGATTCCTGAGGCGAGCTGTTGCCGATCGATAGATAATGCTTCCCTGCTCACTAACTGTTTCACTGTCTACACCATTATTTGACGCCCGCTCGATTTCCTTATGCACAGTTACCAAATTACTACTTTGAATGTCCGTTAATTCATTACACAGCGGTGCTGGTAAGCTACGTTCGTCGTCACTATTATTTCTCTGTTTACTTTGGAGCCTAGTGTTACGTTTTTCACACGCCATTATTGTCACAATATTTCACACGATAACACAGAAAATAAGAGAACACATTAACCTAGCGCTGAAAATAATATCTAGTTAATTGCAAGCTGCGAAATACTTGGTGCAAATTTACATGCGTGCCACACCTCTTTTACTGTACAACAATGAAAGACTGCAACTACAAAGGAGATTCTCTCTATAATTACGCGCTAGCAATAAACAAAAGCTACACTAATTACACAAACTACAAGAAAAAAAATCAGAAGATTCCAGTGAGGTATCCTTGGCTGAGGGTCGACACATGAAACGTCCCCTTTTGAAAAATTATACATGACTGTGCTTAAACTGACACACAATATTTTTAGCGCAATGCAATCTGACTTTCAAAAATCCCTACGAAAGAATGGCCCTGACTAACATTAACCTATATCTTTCACAAATCACTTACCTCACAAAAATCTTCGTTACTCAAGCTACAGCAATACAGCGAGCGCCACTACTGCCAGCTAAATAAAAGATTCAAACTACCGAAGGCACTAACTACTGATATGCATAGTTAGCAAATGAAAGATTTTGATAGAGAACAAACAATGTATTTACCTTACTAATGTTCAAAGGTCATAATATATATAGCAGTTCACGACAACCAGTCTTACAAATTTCAAAACTCCATCTCTCTCCCCACATCCACCACTGCTGGCGGCTCATCTCCAACTGCGCAACACTACGCGCTGTTCACATCCAGCTGCCCAACACTACAATGGCAGACAACAATGCAAACTAGCCACAGACTGCACACAGCACAGGCAGTGATTTTCATACAGAGCGCTACGTAACGTTGCCAATAAGAAAACATAAACAGCCTACTTACAAGATCTTGCATTTGATGGTCAGATAATCAATTTTGTGCTCAGTTATAAAGAAGTTTCATGTTTCATGAATCACGTGCTGATTGCATGTGCTTCTCTGCTTATACCATTGAAACGCTGTGCCTCAACAGGCCTCGGAAGGTCCAACGGTGCCGGCAGATCGCCATGTCATTCTCAGCTGAGAGGTGTCACTGGATCCAGATGTGGAGACGCATATGATCAGCATATGATCCCGTCGTTGTCAGTTTTCGCGGCCGGAGCCACTACTTCACAGTCAGGTAGCTCCTCAATTGGCCTCACAAGGGCTGAGGGCTGACTACTAGCCAACAGCGATCGACAGACTCGGATGGTCATCCATCAAAGTGCTTGCCAAGCCGAAGACCGCTTATCTTCGGTGATCTGATGAGAAATAGTGTTACCACTGCGAAAATGCTGTTGGCACTTATATCATTATGTACAATTCTTTTTCAAAAGACCGTTCGAAGCTGGCAATTGCAGTTCAGAGCAGGAAGCATCCTCTACTAATATAAACTGAAGTGGAAGAAAACACAATAACAAATAACACTGAAATAATTACATAGTTGAAAAGTACATTAAACATGAGCAGCAAGAATTTTATAGTTAGTTAATGTTCCATGGATGATTTACATAGTAAATCGCAATGATTTTTAACGAGTCTCTTTACATTCAAATAACAAATTTATTTAAATATGTCTACATGCTGAACTTTTATTTTAAATATACAGATATGAGTTAATAATTCCTACCCATAACACTTTAAACATTGTAATAACAGAAATTATTCTGCAGAATAGAAGGATCTGTTAAGGAGAAATTTATTCTGTTTGCTTTCAGTTTTCAGTTTGCTATGTCAGACACTTTTTATCACTGAGTAAGTGATCAAAAATTTTGGTTGCAGCATTGAGCACGCAATTTTGTGCAATAAACAATCTTAAAGTATGATAATGAATGTCATTTTTCTTCTGGTGTTGTAATTATGTACAGCATTGTTCCTTTTGTATAGCTTCAGTGGTTTATTTATATCAAAGTTCATGAAGTGTGATAACACATTTGAAAATAGCTGTTATCTGTATATGTGGTTAGTGTCACATTACACATGTCTCGCGTTTTTTTGGACATGCTATAAATAATAGTTATAAAGAAATGTCCCAAAGTGCAAAGTATTGTGGTAATGTGCGAGACAGCAAACATTTATTGTATAGGAGTATCTGTAACATTTATAATTCATACGCATCATTAAGTTTTGCATGTAAGTGATACTCCAGCTTTGGTCATAAAAATTTGAATTCTTTCTTTATTATTATTGCACCTGCGTTTGATGTTGTATTTTGTGCATGATTGTGTGAGTCCAGAGGACTTAATAGTGGTATGTATTTTGCCTTATAAAACTCAATGTTCTCTATTGTAAAATGACACACGTTTGTATATTGATCTTTTAGGCTTGACTTTGCGTGTTTTTATTTTTTCTTAGCATTGAAGATGATCACTCTGTGATCGAAATCGATGCACAGTAATAACAAAAATAGTTTCAAATTTGCATGAAAAATGCTGGAGTTTGCCTTGTTTGCAAGTCTTGTTGTGAGGTCATTGTGCATAAACTTCCAAATGGAATCCAGTGTCAAAACTGTTTGTTTCAAACGCGTTATTCTTTTTGGAAAGACTACCACATCTCCAAAAATATCACATCTTACACAATTTATCTTACATTCTACCTAGTGTAATTGTCACACAATAAACAAGAGTTATGTTTTGCAAATGGTTTACATGTTTGTAACACTTGCTCCACATTTCAATGTGCTAAGACAGAGGAAGTTTTCAATAATATTTCATGCAAAGTAGGTCATATTTTAATACCAATGCAGTTAATTTTATATGCTCCATCTCTCTCTCAGCAAAACTAACTTTTCCTTATTATCCTACCTTGCACTTTCTGTTCTTATCACACTGGATAACCTCACAGCGTTGAGTTGTACTCAAACTATTACTTACCTTCACACCTTCCATTACTATATGTGAGTTTTTTCTGTTTAATTTGCCTGAAACTTGAAAACTACATTAGTTTATTGCATATTTACATACATATTATAGTATGGGATATTCATACACAAATGTTTGCAAATGGCTCATTTACTTCAACAATATACATTGAATAACAAAAACATTTTTTTCTACTAACCTTCAAGTCAGGATCTCTTACAGCTTAACTATCATTTTTAAATGTTAGAAAACTATTTGCATTTATTCAGTTTCATTGTAATTTCTAGCAGTGTATTCTTTAAGATCACAAATAGTTCTTAATCCCAGATAAGTACCAGACATGGGATATTTTAAATAACAAGCACTGGTATTTAGTATACTTGAAATTCTAGAGGGATCGTTGTAAATATATCTCAACTTGCAAATTTCATTATTTATCTGCCTCAATTTTTATGATTTCTAGAAGAATCAAGTCCGCAATTTTAAATTAGTCAATGTTAAATCAATGTCATATCCTCTCACTCATGCATCGGAGTCCTGTGGTCTTGCCACTGCTCCAAATCGTTTGGTGCATGTCAGTCAACTGCCTCTCTAGTAGTTGAGTCCTTAGATTAAAATCTAGCCTCAATCAGTACATTAAGCATTGCTCCAATCATTGCTGAACTCTTGATTTATTCTCTTCTGTTCCCACAGTCGAATTATGAGCTTTTAGCAGTAATCGTTACATCCCCTCACCGTCCAGAGGTACTTAAAAAGTACATCAAAACGATATTAAATTGTATATGGATTATAAGTTATAGTAACAATATCGTTCTTGTGAAACACAACAAGCTCTTTATACTTATGAAGTAATAAATGCTGTCGACAGGGGAAGTCAAATGAATTTCATATTTTTAGATTTCCAGAAGGCTTTCGACACCGTTCCTCACAAGTGTCTTCTAACCAAACTGCGTGCCTGCAGAGAATCGCCTCAGTCGTGCGTCTGGATTCGTGATTTCCTGTCAGAAAGGTCACAGTTCGTAGTAATAGACGGAAAGTCATCGAGTAAAACAGAAGTAATATCCGGCGTTCCCCAAGGAAGTGTTATAGGCCCTGTATTGTTCCTGATCTATATTAACGACATAGGAGACAATCTGAGTAGCCGACTTAGATTGTTTGCAGATGATGCTGTCATTTACCGTCTTGTAATGCCATCAGATGACCAAAACGACTTCCAAAATGATTTGGATAAGATATCTGTATGGCGCGACAAGTGGCAATTGACCCTGAATAAGGAAAAGTGTGAAGTTATTCACAAGAGTACTAAAAGAAATCAGCTATATTTCGATTACGCGATAAGTCACACAAATCTGAAGGCTGTAAATTCAACTAATTACTTAGGGATTACAGTTACAAATAACCTAAATTGGAACGGTCACATAGATACTATTGTGGGTAGAGTAAACCAAAGACTGCGATTCATTGGCAGTACACTTAGAATGTGCAACAGGTCTACGAAAGAGACTGCTTACACCACGCTTGTCCGCCCTATCCTGGAGTATTGCTGTGCGGTGTGGGTTCCGCATCATACGGGACTGGCGGATGACATTGAAAAAGTACAAAGAAGGGCAGCTCGTTTTGTATTATCGCGAAATAGGGGAGATAGTGTCACAGACATGATACGTGAATTGGAGTGGCAATCATTAAAACAAAAGCGTTTTTCTTTGCGATGGGATCTTCTCATGAAATTTCAATCGCGAGTTTCTCCTCCCATTGCGAAAACATTCTATTGGCACCCGCCTACATAGGTAGAAATGATCGTCACGACAAAATAAGAAAAATCAGGGCTCGCGCAGAAAACTTTAAGTGCTCGTTTTTCCCGCGTGCCGTTAGTGTGTGGAACGGTAGAGACACGGCTTGAATGTGGTCCATTGAACCCTCTGCCAGGCACTTTATTGTGAATAGCAGAGTAATCACGTAGATGTAGATTCTTTTTCGGATTTGGCAGATTTGCATTCTTGATGATTACTCAGATAAACATATGCACTTCAGGGATATTTGACATTATTATTCTATATGTTAGTGCACAATGGGACTGTCAACGACTAGGGGTGGATGAGAAGTGGAATTTATTAATTTTGAGGATGTGTTGTACGGTATTGTGAGAGATAATTTTCAAAAGAAAGTGTGGGGGAAGTGACAGGAAAGAGGAATAAAAAAAAATGCTGTTGGAAAGAGAAGGGAAAGAGTGGGGGGAGGAAGAAACGAGGAAAACATTGTGTTTAGAAGGCTATGTAGACCTCTGGGTGCGTTTCATGGTCAGGATGGAGGAGGATAGCAACGTCTGGCCTTGCTACAACATACTGACTGCGATGCACTAGCCTCTTTATGTAGGGCTATCTGTAGCTGTATTCTCACCACCCTTGTTGTAAGGTGTCAATGTCTCTCCCTGGACTCGCCGCTCAGTTAAGCAAGAAATTCACATCACTTCGATATATACATCAGTAAGCACTTGCTGTCAGTATGGCAACTTTCAGATGTGAGACCACATTTACGCCACAGGAATCTAATATGATTACATTTTTAAAGTTGCACACTTTTAAAAAAAAAGACGTAATCATTATATGAGGGGTATTGTTTTCAAGGTTAGATCAGTCGTGAAATGAGAATCAAAGTGAAAATCCAATGAATCTTTGTGCATATGAGTTGTACAGTGTCTCTAGTATGGCCGTCGATCGCGTCACGTCGCTCTTTTCAGTTTTGAGTGCACAGTGCGCACGTAAACGCATCTAAAACAATAGTGCTCCCCTCCCCTCCCACCCCCTCACCACCACCACCACCACCACCACCACCACCACCACCACCACCACCACCACAGGTGTGAAGTGTGTGCTGTCATTTGATTTCTTCATGCTGAGGGGTTTCGCTTGATTCCATGCAGCTAGCAGTACGCAACTGTCCTGCGTGACAGCAAACTGCGGCAATGGTGCAGCAACTTTGAAATATGGCGTACAGACGTTCAAGATGCAGGTGGTCAGTGAAGAAAGCGAATGTCTACTGATGACGTTCTTCAGCGAGTGGATCAAACGATTCGAGAAAATCGTGTATGAAGGGAAATTTAGAACAAGCGAACAGGAATGTTGTCATCAGGCATTATCCATCATCACAATGCTCGGCCACACACTGCAGCCGCAATCTTCTGCATCTTTTTCCGTGCGAAATGCTTGAACACTCACCATGAAGCCCGAACTTGGCTTCCTATGATTCTCATCTCTTTGCTCACTGGAACCACCGCCTATGGGGGTAGCATTTTGATACAGACAACGACCTGCAAATCAGCATGGAGAATTGGCGGAAAGCAAAGGCAGCTGCCTTCTATGACGAGGGTATTGGGAAGTTGATACCACATTACGACAAATGTCTAAATCGGTGTGGCGACTACATATAGAAGTAGCTAAAAGGTGTACCTAATGTTGCAAATATAACATTTTTTATATTCACTGTGTTTCCATTTCGTGACCAATCGGACCTTGAAAATAAAATCGCCCTTTTACACTTGGCAGCCAGAGGAGAAGCTTATACAAAGACACTAGGCGCTCCTCATCTAATGAAGCCAGTGCATTGTTTTTGTGCAGCTCTGGTAGAAAGGGGTTCCTGACGCCACATGTTCACATCGGTAGAGGTCGGACTTTAAGTAGACTGTCCATCGACCGGTATGGTTCTGCAGCGGTAATCTGTCCTCCGCTCTTAAAGCAACTGTGGTCATCCTGGGTGCAGGTTTACATATGTGGAAACACTCTCTCTCCGATACCGAAGATTCATTCTAGCCACTGTTAACCTCTGAAACCAGAATACCTGTACAATCACTGTTAGGCTATGGTCCGTGCACCCTGCACCGTCCCAAGTTCAGACTCGATGAACTTTACTTCCAAACGCACTACACACCTGTCTGTAACAGACTACTTAGACTTCCTGTCTTACTTATATCGCGCGCCGCATCTTACTGCAGCACTGGGGCGTCAAAAATAGCGCAACATGTCCTGTAACTTTTGCCCACACAGTTGAATAATAGCTCGCAGTGAGTGTAAAAGACACACCACGAAAGTGCATTAGATCAGCAAGCAATGCGTCTGAAATATTAGATATGACTTATGGTTGATACATACAGTAATTCTGCATCGGTAATGCGGGCAGCATAAGGACCATTTTCGGTGAGAATAGATAATTGAGCCGTGGGTTCCATCAAATATTAGACATGCTGTGGAAACTTCAAATTTATCACTAATTTTACCAAATGATAATCTTCAGTCAGATAGAGCGAGAGTAACCATAACTTTGGACTCCCAGAAACGAATGTACAAATAGTTGGAGGTTACTAACGAGAGACAGCTATTTGAGAGTCTGATGGGAGGTAATGGTCTCTGTGCAGCAGCATTTCAGAATT
This sequence comes from Schistocerca piceifrons, assembly GCF_021461385.2. Classification (NCBI taxonomy): domain Eukaryota; kingdom Metazoa; phylum Arthropoda; class Insecta; order Orthoptera; family Acrididae; genus Schistocerca; species Schistocerca piceifrons. Next base: position 314,594,618 of record NC_060141.1, on the reverse strand, counting down.
AGCTGGTAGAGGTAGGTAAATTACTAGAGGAACAGTACTTGTGGTGTCAGGACTAGGCCAGCTTATCGAGCGACGCTCCTGAAGGAGGCACTATTGGACGTTCGTGTGCTCATCTCACCGCTTTTACGGTTGTTGCTGTCGGCTTTCCAGATTGGAATAGCTCGTATTCTTTCGAGTACCCGTTAGCTATTATAACGAGTGAAATTCTGCTATCCTTCATTGCCTCAGACACTAAAAACAGTCCGGCCGGAGTGGCCGTGCGGTTCTAGGCGCTACAGTCTGGAACCGAGCGACCGCTACGGTCGCAGGGTCGAATCCTGCCTCGGGTAGGGATGTGTGTGATGTCCTTAGGTTAGTTAGGTTTAATTAGTTCTACGTTCTAGGCGACTGATGGCCTCAGAAGTTAAGTCGCATAGTGCTCAGAGCCATTTGAACCATTTGAACTAAAAACTGGTCCTCCCTATGGCTCCAGACACGCTGATCCTTGGTCCCGGAAGCAAACCGATGAAATCAAATGTATCATAAACTATGCGCTTCTCCTTGTTAACCACCTCGTCCGCTTACCCGCCCGTCGATAAGCTCATGGCGCATTTCACGTACTGACTCTGTCGAAGAACGTGTGGAAGGATATTTAAAAACTTTGTGTATGCGTTTCGTGCACTTACGCTCAAGAGAATCACTGATCTCCGAATAGACAAAAAATTTAAACAATTATTTGCTTTCAATTTTAAGATTATTTCTTGAAAGACGATGTGATCGCGTACCTCTGTTCTGAAAGTGTATTGTCACTAGATTAAACGAGCTACACGTGTCATTTTCGTTTGGTCATTTGTATGTTGCATGCACTATAATTGCAACCTCTCGGTATCATGTGAAATGAGTTAGTTTTAAAATTATATGACGCATTTTCAGTGGGAACTATGGTGACATGCAGGTCATTTACACGATTGTCGTAAGATACGTAGGTTGGAACTTAAATAGTGGCAACACTGCTGTGGAGGCATTATGCAGTGGAATCTACTATTGTCGCCGATAGCACACGTTGTTGACATACCTACCTTACCTCCGAGCAAATGGACTCGTCTGTCCCAAGTCAGCGGCGTGGGCATAATCGAGGGAAACAGTCACTTGTGAGCGAGCGGTCTAACGTAACGGTGTCACTACGTTTTCGAAGCAGGAACAACGGATTTGGATCAAGATTGAATATGACAGAGGTCGTACAGCACGACAGAGTCATCAAGGTGTACAAGAGGCTTGAAAAAGAAGCAGCGATAGTTTCTGCGCAACACACCCATCAATTTCCACGACAATGCGCGGGCACATACAGCGCAAGCTGTGGATGCTCTGTTCTGTCGATGGAACTGGGAAGTACTGTACCATCCACCATACGTCCCGGACTTAAGTCCTTGTGCCTTTTATTTGATTCCGAAGATGAAGAAACCACTTCCTGGCATTAGCTTCAGAACTGTTCCAAAGATTCGTCAGGCAGCAGACCACTCCTTTCGCATCATCAACAGTACAGGCGGTAACGGTATACTACGCCTTCCACATGGCTGTCAACGGGTTCTACACAACGCTGGTGACTACTTTGAAGGACAGTAACAGGTGCAAACATGTAACTGTTTTGTATCGGTTGTTAATAAGTAGTTGCCACTATTTAAGTTCCAACCCTCGTATAAGGTGCAATGGAGAGGTTTTCGTTTGTAGGCGCTGCTGCAGCACATATGTAACGTAGCGCGACTCCGATGCGGGTATATAAGCACCGACATGTAGGGAAGGGATTATCGTGTGGTATGTGGCCCCTTTAATACGACCTTGCACAATCCATACCACAAATATTACCAGGACGGGAAACTGGGTGGCGAATAATGGTTGGTTGTCGTACTTTGATTTTCACATACTTAACTTATTTACATAAGGTTCTTGCAGACCATTCCCCATAATCTTCACTACAAGCAGCAGTTACGTAGTATAAGTTCTTATTGAAACAAAACAAGTACAACCATAAAATGCATGTAAAACAGTTCAGAAGCAACTAGCAAACACAGTATTGCCGTGGCTTTGCCACACTTAACAAACGCTTACAACTAACAGTACAGTTCCTATCAGAGTGGGCCAACCACTTAATTGCATTTAATTACTACACGGCCCAAACAACACTTAAATCTCACGTGGTTAACCACAATTCACTAGAGCATAGATATGTAACAGAAGCAAGAAAGATTGCCACGAAAAAAATCCAGATTACACTTAGATGCAGGTCTATTCGTTTAAACAGAAGAAAATCACAAATTACAAAACGCGTTTTACCCGCCTTGGCGGAAGGAAAATATACGCCAATCCTTTGTATGGGTTCTTCGCCCAAAGTAATCCGACCGTGGCACGGTTACGTAAACACAGCGGGACCTAGGTTGGACAATTGCAACTCTCTGAAACACACACAAAATACAGGCAGAATCCTTGCATCAAACATACGTGCATCAGTCTACGAAATGTTCCGTCCACAGCAACCACTGCCCTTTAAATTGAAACCTCTTAAGGACGGTTCACCAATAATAATAATATCACTTAGGTGCAGTTTTCAGTCACTTAATGCAGTTACAACTAAGACTTCACTGCGAAGCTTACACTTAACCACCTCACATGGAGCTCATCCACATGCTTTTAATTAACGGCTGTGTAAGTTCCACAATCATCTAGCGAGTGAAACGCCTCTCAACACGTCGCTCAGCCACATAAACTAAAAGCCAACTTACTTGAGGTTTGCACGCAGCACCACTTATCGGCTCAAACAGCTCAACCACTTTCCATCAGGGACTTTTCCCTTGATAGAAATCACGAAATTTGGATCTCCGAGCTGCCCCAAAACATAGACTTGTGGACCAATACAACTGCGCGGTATATCACGCTGATAGGCACACACGGTCGCAGTCGACCCTCCTTTCTCCGGAGACGTACCTCGTCTCTCTGTTTTCCTTTTAAAAGCTAACGGCCGACTTTTGAAGCCCGCCAACACGGCAGAAAACCACACGATGTGCAAAGATCTCATATACCCTCCAAAATCGATCGCAACGATAGAACGAGCGTACCCCTTGCTGGCGCCAGTCCGCCACGGCTCTGTGTGACATACGTGTCTTTCTGACGCACGTGCCATAAATGTGGAAACGTGAACTATGGTACGTTATAGCCAAATGCGTCTCCTTGGCTGCCTAAGGACAAACACTGGTAGAAATCCATCGGAGAATGAAGAATGTGTAAGGGATAGCACGTCTGTCAAAAGCCATAGTTGTGAAAGGCTGAGACAAGGGGTGCTACTGCTTCATGATAATGCATGTGCCCACTCCGCCAGTGTTGTAACGCTGAAGTAACGCTAACTCTAGTGGGAGGCACTCGAGTACCCGCCCTACAGTCTTGAACCCTCCGTGTAATGTCATCACTCTTTTGGTAACTTAAAGGCCTTCCAGGGTCGACGATTCCTGTCGGACGAGGATCTGCAACAGGCAGTTATGGACTTTTTCACGCAGCAGAACAGAGTGTTTTACCAAACAGGTAAATAAATTGTTTATTAGTAAATCACCATGTCCTGCTGCGTGAAGACGTCCCTAACTTCTTGCTGCTTTTTTGCCTGACTGGCCTACCGATTTTGGACTGTACAGCCTCCTAACGGGAATTTTTTTATCACCCCTCACAGATTTTTATGTATCTTTTCTTACCTGCCGTGATTTATGTAAAAGTATGGTGGATCGTCTCCCCTTAGATAAGTAGTGAGCTTGTCTGACTGCTAAGCAGAAGACCCGATTTCGATCGCGGCTACCGCCAGGGATTTTTCTTGGTGGGAGCACTGGTGCGGGTTGCACTCAGCCTCGTTAGGCCGCTCGAGGAGCTGCTTGGATGAGAAGTAGCGGCTCCAAGAACAGTAAAGCTAGCAGCGGCTGTGTGAGCGGCGTGTTGACATCACGCCCTTCCATACCACAATCGAAGACACCGTTAGCAGATGGTGATATAGCGGTGTATCGGCCCCGATTGCCCCACCAGGATCACAGTGTGGAGCTTTACGTTATATGTTCAATTTCTGTCTCACTTTCTTTCCCGTATTTCTCTCTCTCTCTCTCTCTCTCTCTCTCTCTCTCTCTCTCTCAACACACGCAAACGATACTTCTGCACCCACGTGCACGATTTCATTCAAATACGTTTGTTCTTCTTCTTACAGAAGTTAATTCGCCCAGATCGCACAGAAAGCAAAAATAATTACTAGTTTCCGTGAAACTGAATTGCCACTTTCAGATCATTTGTACAGAAAAAAAGCTTAAATGCAATCCATTTCTTCCACTGTTCACATTAACTGGACACAAATTATAGAGATGACATTCCAAAGTACAATCTCTCGTCATTCAATGATTCGATGTAGGCTTTCACGACCTGTCGCTACTTCACTTAAAACTTTCGGCTGGTCGATATATAACACCGTTCACTGACGTTTACTGGAGACGTCTCTAGAGGATAATCGGAAACTGTGATTCGTCTTTGAATGTGTGTCCCGCAGATGGGGGTACAACGTCAGTGAACACTTTCATACTCCTGTAAATCCCACGGGCTGTCAGCCCGGGAGTCATAACTTAACATGTGATTTCAGTTCGTGTTTGTATTTTACTACAGTGGTGTGCAAAACTTAAAGAGGAAAGTAATTTACGCATGATGTGTCAGTGCCAAGTAATATAGCTCGATGAAACTCGGATCATACAGAGAACGAACTGATACAGTATAGCACAGAAGGTAAATACACATTGAGACGAACAGCAATAATATATTTATTCAAAGACAGTAATGACTCTGATGTCACAGCCATTTATGATGATGGTCCTCTGGACATTATGAAAGGCGGAACACGTCTCTTAACTGGGCGCATGATCACCACTGACAGCAACGCAGGCTCCAATGTGCTCCCACGGAGGCCAATAGGTTCGTGATGTGTTCTCGTGGTAGGGCGTTCCTTTCTTCCACCAGGGCGGTTGACAGCTGATGGTTGGTCGTTGGCGTAAGTGATCGTGCTCCAATACCACTACAAACTGAACCCCACACGTGCTCCAATAGATTTAAATCGGCGGAACGGACAGATCAGTCCATTCGCCCAGTATCCTCTCCTCCAAAGAGCTCCTCGATCTGCACTGTTCGATGGGTTGCGCATTCTCATCCATAAAACCGAAGGAGCGAATGCACCTCTGAACAGACTGAACAGGCGCACATGAGGAAGGAGTACAGTGCAACAGTAATATTGACGGGCGTATCCTGGTCGAAACTTTGAAGGCCCATACGCCCAAGCAACATTATTCCTCCCAACACCATAGCAAATGCAGCACCAAAACTATCACGTTCGACAGTGTATCCTGGTCGAAACTTTGAAGGCCCATACGCCCAAGCAACATTATTCCTCCCAACACCATAGCAACTGCACCACCAAAAGTATCATGCTCGACAGTGTTCCTGCGTGCATTACGTGTTTCCAGCTTTCTATATACGACAGCACATTCATAACCGTTACTGACACTGCTCTGATATGAGAAGGGCACGTGACAATACTCCTCGTTGGTCCAGTCACTGTGCTCTTGGCACCACCGCAATCGGTTCCGCTGTCAACGGAAGACAACATTTTGCCTGACTGGCAAGGACACTACCCTCCTGCAGTCGCCTTGTCACTGTGGAATTGATATCCTATTAAATGTGGTTGCAATTGCACCATTGTTTGACGTGGGGACCCTTCCTGCCTTTTGAGCAATGTAGCAGTCATCTGCTGCTGCAACTGTTAGTTGTCGACTGGCTTCTATTCTTCGGGCTGCACTGCTTCAGGACGCGAAACAATGCTGTGAGCAATACCAAACTCCTGTGCTACGCTCGTCATACTTGACTATTCGTCCAGTTTCCCGAAGATTCTTTCTCTTGTGAAGTCATACAGATGTTGTCTCCGGTGAAGAGCACCACCGCAGTGCACCGTGGCTGCTCGCTGGTGAGACACACCGTCTCTTTCCCATTCCTGGCCGAGCGGTTCTAGGCGCTATAGTCTGGAACCGCGCGACCGCTACGGTCGCAGGTTCGAATCCTGACTCGGCATGGATGTGTGTGATGTCCTTAGGTTAGTTAGGTTTAAGTAGTTCTAAGTTCTAAGGGACTGATGACCTCCGAAGTTAAGTCGCATAGTGCTCAGAGCCATTTGAACCATTTTGAACAAATGTATTACCTTAAGACTATTTTCGTTGGACCTCTGAAACAGTTACTCCATCGAGAAGGCTCTTCATCGATGAAGTCACGTATCCGTTCACGAAAATAGCCTTCAGCCATACTTAATTACTGCATTTTTCCAAAATGTTGGAACAGGAGAGGAGTCATTGCGTTGTGCACTTGTGAAAAAAGCAAGGTTGCGGATAAAGTTTGTTGACACATCGAAATATTTTTCTCGTCATCAAAGTTCCCTATCATATACAAACCGAACATCTGTAGGAGCATCTCAACAATCGCGTTCACGGAACCGGCTCAGTGTCGTCTGACCTTTCGTCTGATTCATTGTTCCATCTGATAATTCTTCGACTTGTTTTGCAACTGTCACCAACTGCTTTTGCTTCATTGAAACTTGAGTATTCGTCTGTAACTGTAATGACTTGAACTTTATTTCTAGTTCCTCTATTTGCAATCCTTATTGTGACGTCTGTTGTCTCAACTCAACAATATGAACAGACTGTACGTGTTGTTCATGTCTGGACTCAATATTATTATCAGACATGTGTTCCTCGCGTGCCTGAGTTTTCAACCGTTCTGACATTTTCTCTAATTTGCGATTTAAATTGCCTTTAATCTCATCCCAAAACAATTTGAAGTTCTCTTCTTTAACCACGCCACAAAGTTCGTTATGAGGTTTCTAATCTCATTATTAAATACTCTAATTTAATTATGAGATTTTTCAATCTCATCAAGTTTGCTCCGTAGAGGTAGAAGAAATACATGAATCTCTCAGATCAATATCGGATTGTGCCATGGTATTTTGATGTCCTGAATTGCATGGAGCTCCCTGCAGTTGATCACGAGTTACTGTCTACAATAGCCTGATGAGGACCAATACTCCGAGGAGCGTAGGGGATAATGCGGGAGACGCGCACCGCCGTAGTAGGCAAGGTCCTCTTGGAGGTAGCTTGCCATTGCCTTCCTCCGATCGTAATGAGGATGAATGATGTTGATGAAAACAACACAACACCCATTCATCTCGAGGCACGAAAAATCCCTGACCCCACCGGGAATCGAACCTGTGACGCCATGCGCGGGAAGCGAGAACGCTACCGCAAGACCACGAGCTGAGGACTACACACTTATTATTCACCGTATTGTTCGTCAATTCCCTGACTTCATCATCATGAAAAGAATTTTCTACACTCTGTCTCAAATTTTTCAAACCTTCGTTTGGAGCTACTTCTACAGTCTTGTCCAACCCTGCCTGCGCTCTAGTTTTCTTAGACGTTGCAGCAATAACGAAAATGACACAAAAATGCAAAATAAATATTTTAACACAAAACTGTTAACCTCACTCTGAAGTTATAAACAAACAAATTCTGAACCAGAGAATTACTGAAACAAAAAGTTTTGAATTAATACGAAGCAGCGTGAAAGCAATAAAAGTACTATGCAACAACCACTGATCAACTACTATTGCATAAAATTTTGCAAACGCAGTAGCAAAACGAAGCATCTCTAACTGCGAAATCATCCACCGAAACTAAATTCTGGAAGTGTCGCCAGGTGAAAGTTTTATTATCAGTTACAGTAATTATTATTATTATTATTATTATTATTATTATTATTATTATCAGCCTAGTGAAAGACGTACGAAAATGTGTAAAGCTCAATCTCTGACAATATTATCGTTACCTATAGCTTTTCTCTAATATTGCTAAGCAATCTAATAAAGTTTACTATCGTCAACATAAAACCTGATACGCAGGCGTACAACTTGTTTTATGAAAACTCTTATTCCGATATGTCAGTATTCAAACATTTACTGTAATCCCATACTGTCGGACATGTCTGTATTATGACAGAGAACAAAAAACATTATGAAAAATCAGTTCTCTAGTATTTGACTGAGAATCTTAAAATATTCTCTAACGTCTCCTAACAATTATACTGCAACGCTCTTATGCGCAACAGACAACTTGCCTCGTCTTGCCGCTGAAACTGCGTGACCAGCAACATGCTAAAATAATTCAAAAGAAATACTGCAATCCGTGCAGAGTGCACTGCATGGTTACAATCACATCTACATCTACGTGATTACTCCGATTTCCACAATAAAGTGCCTGGTAGAGGGTTCAATGAACCACCTTCAAGCTGTCTTTCTACCGTTCCACTCTCGAACGGCGCCCCGGAAAACAAGAGCATTTAAATTTTTCTGTGCGAGCTCTGATTTCTCTTATTTTATCGTGATGATCATTTTTCCCTACGTAGGTAGTTGCCAAAAGAATGTTTTCGCTATGGGAGGAGAAAACTGGTGATTGAAATTTCATAAGTTCCCGTCGCAACGAGAAACGCCTTTGTTTTAATGATTGCCACTCTAGTTGACTTATCGTGTCTGTAGCACTAACTCCCCCAATTCGCGACAGTACAAAACGAGCAGCACTTCTTTGTACTTCTTCGATGTCATCCATCAGTCCCATCTGATCTGGATCCCATGCCGTACAGCAATACTCCAGAATAGGGCGGACAAGCATGGTGTAAGCAGTCTGTTTAGTAAACCTGTTGAACCTTCTAAGTGTTCTGACGATGAATCGCAGTCTTTAGTTTGTTCTACCCACAACATTTCTCTGTGTGATCGTTCCAATTTAGGTTATTTGTAATTGTAATCCATAAGTATTTAGTTGAATTTACAGCCCTCAGATTTGTGTGACGTAGTCGAAATTTAGCTGATTTCTTTTAGTACTCATGTGAATAACTTCGCACTTTTCATTATTCAGGGTCTATTGCCACTTTTCGCACCATACAGATATCTTATCTAAATCATTTTGCAAGTCGTTTTGGTCATCTGATGACATTACAAAACGGTAAATGACAGCATTATCTGCAAATAATCTAAGAGGGATATTCAGATTGTCTCCTATGTTATTAATATAGATCAGGAACAATAGAGCGCCTGTAACACTTCCTTGGGGATCGCTGGTTATTACTTCTGTTTTATTGGATGACTTTCCGTCTATAATCTTTCTGACAGGAAATCGCGAATCCAGTCGTAGAACTGAGGCGGTATTCCAAAGGCATGCAGTTTGGTTAGAAGACGCTTGTGAGGAACGGTGTCGAAAGTCTTCTTGAAATCTAAAAATGTGGAATCAGTTTGACATCCCCTGTCCATAGCATCATTACTTCATGAGTATTAAGAGCTAGTTGTGTTTCGCAAGAACGATATTTTCTGAATCCGTGCTGACTGCGTGTCAATAAATCGTTTTCTTCGAAATACTTCATAATGTTTGAATACAGTATATGTTCCAAAACCCTATTGCAAATCGACGTTAGTGATATGAGCCTGTAATTCTGCGGGTTACTCCTACTTCCCTCTTTGGGTATTGGTGTGACTTGAGCTATTTTCCAGTCTTTAGGTACGGATATTTCTGTGAACGAGCGGTTGTATACCTGACTGGTATACAATCTGGACCGGAGAACTTTGCCTCAGTAAGTGATTTAAGGTACCTTGTTATACCGAGTATATCTACTTCTATGTTTCTCATTTTGGCAGTTGTTCTTCATGGGAATTGAGGAATATTTACTTCGTCTTCTTTGGTGAAGGAGTTTCGGAAAACCGTGTTTAATAACTCTGCTTTAATGGCACTGTCATCAGTGACTTCACCGTTATTATCGCGCAGTGAAGGTATTGATTGCGTTTGTATGACCAGAATCTGTTTGGGTTTTCTGCCAGATTTCTTGACAGAATTTCGTTGTGGAAATTATTAAAAGCATCTAGCATCGAAATACTCACTATATTTCGACCTTCTGCAAAACTTAGCCAGTCTTGGGGATTTTGCGTTCTTTTAAATTTGGCATGCCTTTTTCGCTTCTTCTGCAACTGCGATCTAACCCGTTTTGTATACCATGTGGGATCAGTACAATCACTTATTAATTTATGTGGTATATATCTCTGAATTGCTGTCGATACTGTCTCTTTGAAATCATTCCACAACTTTTCTACATTTACATGATCAGATAAGAAGGAGTGAAGACTGTCTCTTAAAAAGACGTTGAGAGCATTTTTATCAGCTTCTTTAAATAGATATACTCTGCGTTTCTTTTTTATGGTTGTGGTGTTACGGTAGTCAGCCTACCAGCAACTGCCATGTGGTTGCTAATCCTTGTATTCGCCACGATATTCACTATTTGTCCAGGATTATTTGTTGCTAAGAGGTCAAGTATGCTTTCGGAACCGTTTATGCCTAGGGTGGGCTCATGCAGTAATTGTTCAAAATAATTTTATGAGAAAGCATTCAGTACAATTTCGGATGACGTTTTATGCCTGAGGCCGGCTTTAAACGTATAATTTTTCCAGCGTATCGAGGGTAGATTGAAGTCACCACCGACTATAATTGTATGTTTGGGGTACCTATTTGAAATGATGGGATTCAAGTTTCCTTTGAATTGTTGAGCAACTATATCTTGTAGAGTCGGGGGGGGGGGGGGGGGGGGGAGGGGAGCAGTCGGTTAAATGATCCAATTAACAGATAGTCCGATTGTCTGGTTTAACCACTACCCATACTATTTCGCAGGAACAATCTACTTCAGTTTCACTACGAGGCAAACTGTTACTGACAGCAACAAATACTCCACCACCAACTGTATTTAATCTATCCTTTCTGAACACTGTTAGATCGTCCTGAAAAATTTCCGCTGAACTACCCCTGTATTCTACTTTATACAAAAATTGAATGATCAGGAGGAGTTTGGTCAACAAGCCTTAAGAGGTGTAAAAAATGAAAGGAGAACAATAAAAATTTCTAATTTACTATATTATGAGAACGAAGATTCATACATTGACAAACTTTACTCAGACTTTACATTTCCTTGAACAGTCTCAAAACTTGAATTATTCCACATTGTCTATAATCAATAACCAAAAACAAAATTACGAGTATTACTCTCAATGTATGCATGCACGAATCTGACAGAATCCGTCAAGTGTGCAGTAACAACTACGTGCAGCCAAAAGGCAAATTACCAAAAATCCACAACAAATACCAAAGTCTCCTCCGATGCTACTAGCACGGTCAAGGCAGGCTGCGACCTCTCCTGACGCGTGGCTTCTCTTGATGGCAGGCTGCGTCCGAATACTCTCAACAGCCGTTCTTTCGCTACCACTCGCGATAATAACATTTCAGACTCAGATTCTGTGTCTGCACGCAACATCAGAATCAGTAAAGAACTTTCCGAACGTCCAACTTTTAGACTGCTATTGATTTTTCTCCCAACAATATAATTTTATAATTTTCTTCATTTTCTATTACTAATTTGTTTCTTAGTTTTTGATCATCGAGTTCTGTGAAGTACTTTGGGCATCAGCAGGCAGCTGTTACCGTATATGTTACATCCTGTGTGTGTCGTTATATAGTTCCCTACAGTTGTTCCATTTCTATTAGCTAATACAAAGTCTATGACGTAACTAGAACCTCTAGCACTACGGGTGTACTTATGAATCTCTCTTTTCCTGTTGAATGTATTGGTTACCTTCAAGGCGTTAAATGTACAAAATTTTCACATATTCTCGTCGTTAATGTTATTTCTGCCCTCCCCTAACTCTCGTACGATATCTTTAATAGGAATATTCCCAACTCGGTTATCCCAGCCTCCACAGAGGTGCAGTATATCTGTTTTATTAAGTCAAGTGAATATTCAGTTAATTTATTAAAGTATGAGAAGGCTTTCTAAGTATTTTCGTAGCGTGTATCTGAGGCGGGATGTCGGTAGAGCCCAGTATTCATGTAGATTGATGTGGGAAACCATATAAAAAACATATCCAGGCTGGTCAGTACAGAAGCCATCGTCATTGATCAGCAAGGCAGATTTGATGAGCTTGAGGCACGCCTTCCCGATTTTCGGAATAGGCTGTTGGGGCGGGTTGAAGTTAAACCGTTTAGTACGGTGTCTTTACATATCTATTCTCGACTGAAATGGGAAGTAAGGTAATTGATAGTGGTACGCATAGTACTCGGCGCCACATACCGTAGAGCTGTTTCCGGAATGTGGATGTAGTTGTAACATGGGTGGGGGGAGGGCATATAGCCACCATCTAGACGCAACTCCCATCTCGTGAAACACAGTACTCAGTTCCTGTTCATTTTCATACCACTTCTGCCACGTAATGAGGAAATCGTATCATGTTGATTACATGTCCGCGAGGACTACGGAGGCTTCACTTCAGCATCACTTTCCAGTTAAGGTGTTGAAATCAAAAGGGAGGCATGTCACTCAACAGTACAGATATACCGAAACTACTGAATTATCTTGAATACTATGGTTCCATCACTTTATATTTACTCCCACATGCTCATCAGGAAGAATACATATACGAAAATGTGTAATCGTAGAGTAAAGGCAAATAAGAGATAATGGTTAGAGAAAATGACTGGATATTCCCTTTTTGATTTAAATAACGCTCATTTTATCATGAATAACATGTAACTAAAATACAGCATATCTTCAAGCAAAATATTCTTTTTAATCATTTTAACGAGTTCATACACTTTCTTTTTATTTGTATAAACACTCATATCTAAACAACACGTATCAAAATGACAATATAATGCAACTCATTATCCTTTCTAGTGCTATGGTTTGGAACAAGGGAGAGCTAATTCTAAATTTTGTACATATTAAACGCCCTGTTCAATCTGAGGGACCCATGGGTCCATAAAGTTTTCACTCTTCATCATTGTCCCAAATTTCACTTTCAGATTCATTGTCCTCCTGTCTCAATTTATTAATGGTATGTTTCTTCACAATATAATCAAAATATTCACGAAATTGCAAAGGGATAACGTCAACTATTTGTGAAATATCCTGTAGGTTCTCATATTTAAGAGGAATGACGTCCACGTCTGTTCTCGGGACATTATGATAATGAGGGACTATCTCAGTACCAACCGGAGCAAATTCATATTTCACCATTCGACTGCTACTGGGTGAAACAGAGATGCATTTTGACTGGACAGTGTACTCAAATATTTCTTATTATGTAAAAGCACATTTTCCTCCTTTCACAGTCACAGACTTCTTAAAGAATAAATCTAGTTGTTTTTGATAATCAGTAAATGCAACAAAACGACTATTGGTGTGTAGAATATATGAGTCTGGCGATATACCATCTGACTTTCGGAAAACCATCATCCACACAATGCCGAAGACGGCAAGAGCTGACAAGTGCGAGAATTATCGCACAATCAGCTTACCAGGTCATGCATCGAAGCTGCTTACAAGAATAATATACAGAAGAATGGAAAAGAAAATTGAGAATGCGCTAGGTGACGATCAGTTTGCTTTAGGAAAAGTAAAGGGACGAGAGAGGCAATTCTGACGTTACGGCTAATAATGGAAGCAGGGCTAAAGAAAAATCAAGACACTTTCATAGGATTTGTCGACCTGGAAAAAGCGTTCGACAATAAAAAATGGTGCAAGCTGTTCGAGATTCTGAAAAAAGTAGGGGTAAGCTATAGGGAGAGACGGGTCATATACAATATGTGCAACAACCAAGAGGGAATAATAAGAGTGGACGATCAAGAACGAAGTGCTCGTATTAAGAGGGGTGTAAGACAAGGCTGTAGCCTTTCGCCCCTACTCTTCAATCTGTACATCGAGGAAACAATGATGGAAATAAAAGAAAGGTTCAGGAGTGGAATTAAAATACAAGGTGAAAGGATATCAATGATACGATTCGCTGATGACATTGCTATCCTGAGTGAAAGTGAAGAAGAATTAAATGATCTGCTGAACGGAATGAACAGTCTAATGAGTACACAGTATGGTTTGAGAGTAAATCGGAGAAAAACGAAGGTAATGAGAAGTAGTAGAAATGAGAACAGCGAGAAACTTAACATCAGGATTGATGGTCACGAAGTCAATGAAGTTAAGGAATTCTGCTACCTAGGCAGTAAAATAACCAATGATGGACGGAGCAAGGACGACATCAAAAGCAGACTCGCTATGGCAAAAAAGGCATTTCTGGCCAAGAGAAGTCTACTAATATCAAATACCGGCCTTAATTTGAGGGCCGGCCGCGGTGGTCTAGCGGTTCTAGGCGCTCAGTCCGGAACCGCGCGACCGCCACCGTCGCAGGTTCGAATCCTGCCTCGGGCATGGATGTGTGTGATGTCCTTAGGTTAGTTAGGTTTAAGTAGTTCTAAGTTCTAGGGGACTTATGACCACAGATGTTGAGTCCCATAGTGCTCAGAGCCATTTGAACCTTAATTTGAGGAAGAAATTTCTGAGGATGTACGTCTGGAGTACAGCATTGTGTGGTAGTGAAACATGGACTGTGGGAAAACCGGAACAGAAGAGAATCGAAGCATTTGAGATGTGGTGCTATAGACGAATGTTGATAATTAGGTGGACTGATAAGGTAAGGAATGAGGAGGTTCTACGCAGAATCGGAGAGGAAAGGAATATGTGGAAAACACTAATAAGAAGAAGGGACAGGATGATCGGACGTCTGCTAAGACATGAGGGAATGACTTCCATGGTACTAGAGGGAGCTGTAGAGGTCAAAAACTGTAGAGGAAGACAGAGATTGGAATACGTCAAGCAAATAATTGAGGACGTAGGTTGCAAGTGCTACTCTGAGATGAAGAGGTTAGCACAGGAAAGGAATTCGTGGCGGGCCGCATCAAACCAGTCAGTAGACAGATGACCCATGACCCAAAAAAAAAAAAAAAAAATGCGTCTTCTGTGAACAGTTCAGCAAGCATGTGTTTCCTTGCTTTCTGTGGTACCGTGAAGCACTAGTGTGGAATATTCGTTGTGTCCTATTTCCTTTTTCGTAATTACGTTCATGTAGAATCAATACGACAAGCACTGCAGGAATGCGCACTTGATGGGAACATGTTGAAAACGCTGGAAAACCTACCACTATGAACTAAAGTGTCCAAAATGGTTCAAATGGCTCTGAGCACTACGGGACTTAACATCTGATATCGTCAGTCCCCTAGAACTTAGAACTACTTAAATCTAACTAAGCTAAGGACATCACACACACATGCCCGAGGCAGGATTCGAACCTGCGACCGTAGCAGTCGCGCTGTTCCGGACTGAAGAGCCTAGAATCTCTCGGCCACAGCAGCCGGCAAAGTGTCAGAAATCGAAACATTGTGCGATTCATATTCTCTCCTGTACAGACATCTCAAAATGCATACAAAGTTTTCTCACTAGAGGCCACGTGTTTCGTTATGTAATCCGTAAGAAGACATACCACTGCATTAGGACTCTTTTCATACAAGTAGATGAAAGCCTTGTTATCAGAAAATCTATGAATATCAAACATGATCATGGCTGCCGTAAATAGAGCATACCAGTTACAAATGGTTCAAATGGCCCTGAGCATTATGGGCCTTAACTTCTGAGGTCATCAGTCCCCTAGAACTTAGAAATACTTACACCCAACTAAGCTAAGGACATCACACACACATCCATGCCCGAGGCAGGATTCGAACCTGCGACCGTAGCGGTCGCGCGGTCTCAGACTGCAGCGCCTAGAACCGCACGGCCACCCCGGCCGGCATACCAGTTACAGGTATGTGTGGAACCGCCACGTTCTGCATGAAACCGAAGAAGTTTTAAATCATTTTGCACTGCAATCTTAACTCGTCTGATGGTTTCATCATCAAAACCATTCTGAAATCTGGCAGCTGTTTACTGCACACCGCAGCAAAGCTGCCATCATGCCTCAAGTTCTCTAGTGCAGCATAGGGCCTTGTCTCAGTGAGAAGTTCTTTTTCTGCACGAAACGAAACCTCAGCACTGGTTTAGACATGGAAACAATAACTGAACAAGTTCTAGTTCAGAACCAACAGATGCGGAATAGTGTGAAAATAACAACTACAGTAATAAGAAACTTACTGGCAGATTAAAACTGTGTGCCGGACCGAGACTCGAACTCGGGACCTTTGCCTTTCGCGGGTAAGTGCTCTACCAACTGAGCTACCCAAGCACGACTCACGCCCCGTCCTCACAGCTTTACTTCTGCTAGTACCTCGTCTCCTACTTTCCAAACTTTACAGAAGCTCTCCTGCGAACCTTGCAGAACTAGCACTCCTGAAAGAAAGGATATTGCGGAGACATGGCTTGGCCACAGCCTCGGGGATGTTTCCAGAATGAGATTTTCACTCTGCAGCGGAGTGTGCGCTGATATGAAACTTCCTGGCAGATTAAAACTGCGTGCGGGACCGAGACTCGAACTCGGGACCTTTGCAGGAGAGCTTCTGTAAAGTTTTAAAAGTGGGAGACGAGGTACCGGCAGAAGTTAAGCTGTGACGACGGGGCGTGAGTCGTGCTTGGGTAGTTCAGTTGGTAGAGCACTTGCCCGCGAAAGGCAAAGTTCCCGAGTTCGAGTCTCGGTCCGGAACACAGTTTTAATCTGCCAGGAAGTTTCATATCAGCGCACACTCCGCTGCAGAGTGAAAATCTCATTCTGGAACTATAGTAATAACTCATACGCCGCAAGAATGATGTCAAGTCTCGTATTTGATCTCAACGCCTCATTTACTTTGGCTCGGTACCGTGAAACGGGAAGCTGGAAGACGCGAAGCCAGGAGGGGAAACCAATCTAGTCCAGAATCGGCATGTGGCCGCAGAGGCGGTGCGCCTTTGAAGTGGCGGCGCGCAGCCGGCAGCGGGCGCGTGCTATGAATGGCGGAGCACGTGGCGGGCCCCGCCGCTGCCGGTGCGCGCCTGCTCGCCGCCCGCCGCTGCCGGTGGCGGTGTGAGGTGCGCACGCGTGCGCTGGCGGCGGCGGCGGCGGCGGCGGTGGCGCGCCGAGGCGCAGCGGGCCCCAGTTGGACGTCGGCCGCGGCATGGGCAGGTAGTAGCAGTGGCCCGCGCGCGTTATCGGATGTGTCGGCTCGGCCGCGCCACCAGCCGACACCATGTGGCAGACGGGCGGCATGGGCGGGCACGCCCAGAACAACCCGTGGATGAAGCTCATGGGCATCGTCCACAAAGAGCGCCGCCACCACGACACCGGCACCTCCACCACCGGCTCCAACGACCGCACGCTCAACCAGTGAGTAGCGGCCCAGGATCCCCAACGCTGCACTCACTCCAGTCTAGACGCTTCTGTAGCGTTTGTGGCGTCGACGTGCCCTCTGTCGACCTCGCTTCAACTGCTCTGGCATTTTTTCGCTATAGCGTGAAGTGCTCCTACGAGAAATCAATCGTGGTGACCCTCTAGCTTTACGTCTCTCTCGACGGTTCCTGAAGGATGCCAAAACTCTCCTGAGCACACCACGGAGTACCACTACAAGAGCTTCAATTTTCAATAGTTCCGAGAACATAATTTTTTGTTTCCTTCATCCATAATGGCGAGGATACAAGCTGCTGACCCCTTTTCGATTGTGTGAATCCGTAATGACAGCAACGTCCTAATGACTTTATACCCCCGAGCTGGACTAAACATCCATTTTCAGTGGTTTATATTTTGTCTTTTAAATTTTTAGTAAGTCGCAAACGTGCATCAACCCCCTGGAGTGACACGGTTGCGTAGGAATGGATACACCGCGATGGAACAGAAACGAAGTTCTTTTAGTTTGCAGTGGCCACTAAACAGCACTCGAACCTACTGGTCAGCCTTAACCAACGGAGAAAATGCGTCAAGACATGGTCCTCCACACTGTATCCACAACTGTGCAAGTACATGCCCCCCCCCCCCCCCCACAGAATTGTTGCACTTTTCCCCAGCTATTTAAAAATGAGAAGAAACGGCACAAGGCCCAAATGATGGACACCGCACCAGAACTCGTTTCGGGAGAGTCAGAGCGTCAGTAAATCGATATCGGAATCGCACTGCGTTATTCTGATCATTCGATCTTCATTTTCAGGTCAAATGAGAGCAATGTATTATGCTGACGAACAGCATTTTAGGAGGAAAATTTTTGAAGGACGATAACTACTACATAAAGCTACTGCGAACCAGTACGCACAACAAATCCTCAGCTTTGCTTTCCCGCTAGTTTACAAATTACTCAACAACTTTTCGAGCACTGCAGTAAGGAGTGGACAAAAACTGAGTGCGAAAAACTACAGAATTCCTGTCTGTGTTCTACAAGGAATAACATTAATCTACCGATGCGGTAAAAACCGAAACCAAGATAATAACAAATAAGGCAAAAGGCGAAATGTGGTCGTGTAATACTAAACAGTAATACCAACTCAGTTAGACAGGGCTGAGAAGTATCTTGTTAAGACTAGCCGTCATTCCTTCTACAAACTACTGTGGCCTTTTGCTCAGCGCACTTGTGACGATGGCAGTGATAGACTGTCTGAGACGGCCGAGGGTTGCCGACAGGCGCTGATGACGCGAGATACGGCGGCACCGCTTGGTTTGGCCAGTGGCCCGCTCTCCCTGCTGAGGAAACCACTTCCTCGTCCCCAGTGTTTCTCTTTCACACGCCTGGTCGACCTTTTCCACTGTTCCCAGATTGCAGGGTGACGTCGAATTTTCGAGCTCAGGTTTCTCGCTGTTCTTTGTTGGCTTCACTGCAAACAAGCTGATTTAAAAATCAGTCGGTTTAGGACCTAAGATGCTTCAAATTGTTTAGATGAATGCTATTAACTGTACATCATCAACAAATCCTCGAGGTACCTTTAAATTTCGCTAAAGTTATATATGCAGAAAATGACGCAGTATCTGTAACCAGTAGCCTATCTTCTACAGGATCCGATCGTCTTACATCCATGCAAGACGTCAAGGTTGCTAAATTGCAAAGAACGAATGCCGTGTAGCAGATTCTTCGACGTAATAATTATTGTGATTTCCCACACACTCTAAAATTGCGTCTAACCTTAACATGGGACCGCACCACATGAGAGACTTTATTTTCTTCGTTTCTTCTAAACTGAATTCCATCCTCTAAAGCTTCCAAGTAAAAGTGTCTATCCTATAGACTTCCAACTAGAAGTAAGGGAAAAATTTATTGCCTCCAACAGCGGGATTGCCATGCACTACTTCGCAAACATTCAAATTAGGGACTATAGCAAATCTTTGTTAAAAAGTTAAACTTCTGACAATATAAAATGGTGTTTTAGTAATGCTACTTTCTCCAGAGTACGGTGTTTTCGTTTTCTTATTATTTCCCTATGGATTAAGGAGTTCTTCAATCCTCTTCTCTAGGAATGAAACAAGGGCAAAATTCAATAAAATTGCTGGCAAAGCGCCGTTTCTCAGCACAAGTATGATGTACACAGAAGGAGAATCTAGACTAAAAAGCAGTTGAAATATACGGTTAGATTATTTGTACGACGTGTGTACCACGGCATCACTTCGAGGTGGTACTCCTTTACGATTGGCCGCAGTTTCAAAGACTTTTGTGTGGTTTAAGACTAGATTCAGGTACTGTGGTTAGTGACAACTGCTGCAGTTGGAGATTTCAATTTCGGAAGGTCATGGAACACTCGGGTAATTTTATTAAAATGAAAGTGTGAGCTTTGCTAAAGATAAACCTACAGTTGATTGTTCTACAAGGTTTCGGTGGTGAAGGGCGACTGACAATATTATGGAAAGCAATGTAACTCTCGGAGAGCATTTTCGTGACTGAAAATGACACAGCACATGCTGAAGGGTCAGCGAGTAGTTTATGATGAGGATAATGCATTTGTCCTACATGTGCGGGTACTCCAACTGCAATAGGATGTCGTCAGTTTCCCACTGCCGCTGAAAGGTGCAGATGCGGGAATGTCACGTGATGCGAGTGCAGTCGTTCTGGAAGTGTCTTCGACTTACTGGTATCCCAAAGTTTTGGCTGCACGGAGTGAAATGCCCTTTTGAAGATGCTGCGATCAAGTCATGAAGCCTTGAAATATCTCTCCCATTTTTATTTACTTTTCTTAGAATTAATCTAAATTGCAAGTGTACTACAGAAAACTAAAATTGAACAAGGCAGTCTGTCGGACGCAATAAGCGAACGAATATATTTTAATAGTTGTAGTCAAGGGAAAAATCTTTGCAAACAAGTTGCGGTGATCTACATTACGGTCATCGTCTTGTGTCCCTGGTGATTCTCGAACGCCAGTACGACAGAAGTATCCTACTGATAGGTGTTTTGTTTACTTCTAAACACTTTCATACCTGAGGCCCCCAGTTAGTAACAGCATAAACATGCAAAATTAACATTTGTACAGCATTCCGTGAAACGCAATCTACGTTTTATCCATCAGTGAACCACATACGTCCCTATACGAAATTATGAAATTTTTTACAAAACTCCGTTTAATCGTAAACCTTAAAATGACTAAAATATTTAGTCTCACGTAAAACACGTGGTGGAGATCGGAGTTTTATGGAGGTAGGGACATATTCCAACCAAATGAACTACGAAGCGCAGAAAAGACACACAGCTAGTATTTGTAACAAATATTTGTACAAATTATATTTAATTTCAAATAATGTTTGGTTTACTGATTATATCTAAGACTTAAGATATTTCATCAAAAAATAAGTATGGCCTTTCATCTGCGCATTACAAACTTAAATGACAGCTTGATTCGAAATTTTGAAATCAGTTTGTCTTAAAGATCGTTAGAAAGCAAAAATTCATATTGGAATTAATAATTTATCGCTACTACATAACATGTAGTGCCAAATTAATCAGTTTGCGAGTGTCATGAAGCATGGTTGGTCAAATGCCTCGCTGTTCCAAGTTCACGTAAGTTTTACGTGACACATTCAGTTTCCTTATGGAAATGTTGTCGTCGTCTTGTATGCTATGATTGCTCACATATGAAATAATATTTCGAGATATCGAAAACTAAGAAATTATCCAGTGCAGTTGTCTCAGGAACGATACACACGTTCGTGTCACTTACGATTAGAACGTAATGCAGTTTTTGCAGTGAGGTTTCAAAATTGATCAGAAACACCAAGAATGTGATGATATAATTTCGACCATGCCAGCTCTGAAAGATATAGTTCTAGTAACAATTAAACAGTAACGAACGCCTAAAAGCAGCAAACTGGCAACTGAAATATGGTTCAAAGAATGCGAATCCATACTTAGAGCTCAAACAGCAAAAACCGAAGTTTTGTTAATGTTATTATTGATCTCTAACATTCTGTACAAGTCGTGAGTCAATGGTAAAACTAGATTAAGGAACAAAGAGATGATGCTATTACAGATCTATGAAACATGTTTCAGCAAGTTATGGGACACATTTTCACCACGCTTAAGGCCAGCTGTTGACTTTTCTATGTGCACACTTCTCTGAAAATTTTTAGCACGTGAAAGACCATGATAATGATTTGGTTTTCAAGAAACAGTCGAACGAAATGTAGAAAAGAGCATCGAGGACATGGGTCATAAGTGACAATAAATACGAAAAATTTCTAAGCAAGTTATCGAGAGAAATCTATTCCGAAGTGATAATACAGCTCTCTTAACAATCGGCAGACATTTTTCCTTGCTAAACACACGTTTCAGTTCGTGATAATATCAAAACTTTTAGACATCTTGTACAAAATATTCTGTTATTATTTCATTATGATATGGAAGACTGTATACTATAAGCAAAGTAACTTTTACAAACTGTGATACCAACACTACTATTCCGCAACAAGAAATAGGCAACAGCAGTTAGTTCTGCATTCGTATATAATTAAAGTTCCTCGCGATTACCTTCTCACATTTGGTAAGATGCCGCTGTCCCCGACGTCTTATTGGCTTGTTCGATAATCTGATGTAGCTTTATGTGTCACTAAGAACCCTTCTATTTCCACTATGCCCAGTTGTAACTGATGAATTGTGTTACACTATTCTGTCAGTTATACATAGATTTCTAGTGAGAAAGATGACGATCCTCGAGTGACAACGATTGTGAAAGGCGGTGACAATGATTTAAAGGACACGATATGCTTATTGGAAGATTCTGATTGTGGTAAACAGGGACGGTTTTCGAACTACATAGAAACAACATGAGTATAGGAAAAAAGGTTACGTTTCTCCTTTTGGCAGAATGCTGTCAGTACATTTGATTGTAATTACGACTGACGGTTCATTGTTGGCTCCTTCTATACACTGTCTTGTTTTGAATGTTACATATCAAGACGTTTTATTGAATATTCTCTAACCAAGATTTCTTAAGTCCATACATTTTTTCAATTACGTACTGTTTTCAGGCTTAGCAGGTGAAATTTTATTTTCGCAAGCAAATGACCAACGTCACAGTATATAATGTGTATGCTGTATTCTTAGTTGTAATTATCCTTGTAAAGATGACTCAGGTTCTCGCATGCACGCAAAGTGCCAGTAACACATGACTTCAGACACGTCATGTGCTTGGGAAATGCTCATCGTGGATGAAGACACAGATAAAGTGAAGTCACTAATGACTTAATTACATTCTGAGCAGAAACTGCAACTGTAAGTTAGAAGGCTTTTGTAAATCTAACCAATTGTTACTTCAAACTTTTTTTACAATTCATATTTCAATTCCTGTATCGAAACGTTACTTCATTTAGAATATGACCTAGATGTGACACGACTTACGTGTTCAGGGATCTCCTCTTTTCTCTTACCAAGATAATTACAGGGGAACAATAGTTCAGTTAGCAACTGACTAGCTTATTGTATTTATCTGATAAGTGTCATTAAATGCACTGAACTAACCAAACAGAAAGAACATTCAAGAAAACTGTAGAGATAGTTGATTTGTTGGTATTTCTCTTGGTTGGACTGAATCATGGATATATTCACCATCCAGTTGATAAGTCTTTTGTTGGTTGCACTTAACGAACATGACGTAAGCTGCTTTTCAAGTGATCTGCTGTTTCAAGTCAAATAGTTGGTAACAAGATAACATTGTTACCTATCTAATTCATCCGGTGAACAACAGACAGAAAATAATTTGTTGTTGAATAACATTTCCATAATCATTGTATAGAAACGTGTAAATTATTCTGCACTTCCTGTTTGCAGTAGACTTCCAACATAAATCGCAAATGTAAACAACTAACCTGAGATTTTTTAAATTGAAAGGATTTCTTGTGGCACTAACCTTTTACTCTGTGCAATAGATATTCGCATCCGCTTGCCACTTGGTATTACTAAATAATATTTTTGTGCTTTTCTTTTTCTTAGTGTTTACTTACATTATTTATTCTGTTTCTAATCAACATTCTTTGATACCTGTATGTGGATGTGTGATGAAATAATGTAGGCTTAGACACTACCAACGGATCTGAAACAATAAATGAATCACAATGTGTACTTATTTTTCTAATGTTGTCTGTCAGACTATACTTTAATATTTTTAAGTAACGCATCTCGGATGACTTCCTATACACTATCCACTTGGAAAATCAGGAATATTATCGATAACTCAAAGGATAACCAGTCCTGTACTCTTCCAAGAATGAGGATAATGAGAAAACTGTTCCCGTCGGGAAGGCTCCATTGTCGGCATATTGCCTTTTATGTTATGGAGGTCAAATGTATATCTGTATTTGTATCGTCTGGGTATCTGGTGAGTGGATCTGCAGTGGTGTTGGATTTTTATTGTTTGAGACAAGAACGAAATGGTCAGAAGAAAATAACGAAACTGTACCAGTTTCTAATACGACGAACAGATTACCATTGTCTGTGCCACACGTTCCCATTGGAGAGAGGTTTGTGATTTAGGTGCATAGTCTGACGATTATACACTGTGCACCGTAACATTTTCTGCTGTCGTAGTCAAATATTGACGATGCACATTTTTTCTATTAGGATTCCAGCTGACCACAGTCTCAAGTCGAGTACTATCCGCTGACGTAAGCGAGTGCCCACTGCTATGACTGGAAACTATAACAACTGTAAAACCGATTCGTTTAACGCAAGATGATTATCAAATCAAAATACAACGTTACATTCGAATCGAAGTATCAAACCACAAAGGAAATCGCAGGCTTCATACAACCGCAAATTAAATTTCCTTTAATGTATCCACATTAACGGTGGCTGACCTCCTTGGCTGTGGATCAAATAACGTGAAGAAATACCGTAACAGCCATATCAGTGCATCAGTGAAACTGTGTCTACTACGCATACAAATTCGAAAAATAGCTGCAAGCTACGCACCAAAAGGCTGTTTCAGCGCTCAAAAAGCAGTCGAAAAGATCGTTGTATTTGTTAAGATACAAATGTATTACGACAATTGAAAATGAATCAAAGCCCTAAACAATAAAAATAAGGTTGACTGCTGTGTTTCTGTAAGAAAATTTATTTTTTATGTGGGTCTTTCATAAATTTTACTTATGGGTAACGACAGCGTACAGCTCAAAATAATATCACCTTGTAAATAATTTTGATGATAATGCTGAATACAAATGAGAGCGTGAAAGCAGGAATGAATTTCGTTAATTCAGTTGATTGAGCCGTGAGCCGGCCGCGGTGGTCTAGCGGTTCTAGGCGCTCAGTCCGGAACCGCGCGACTGCTACGGTCGCAGGTTTGAATCCTGCCTCGGGAATGGATGTATGTGATGTCCTTAGGTTAGTCCGGTTTAACTAGTTCTAAGTTCTAGGGGACTAATGACCTTAGAAGTTGAGTCCCATAGTGCTCAGAGCCATTTGAACCATTTTTTGAGCCGTGAGGTCGCTTGTTTATGTATTTGGTATGGATGTAGATACCAGTCATCACTGAAAAAGCATTAAATAACGATGTAAATAGCTAAGAAGAATCTCCTGGCACAATGACTGCTTTATTGACGTCGTTGAAATCACAACAGGGAAGCAAACAGTAGGGCTGTTAAGACCCGACGCAGTGCTGCGTTAAACCGGAGATCAGTCGCTACGCCAGTTTCTGTTTCAGAGGTCGATTAAATCGTTTAAAGTCTACGGCGTGCTTCCAGACAAAAGGCAGTCTTCCTCCCAAGAGGAACTCGTAAATCCCGCGGCTTCCGTCTCTTGTGGACCGATAGCCATTTCAGAGAGACAATAATCGTTTCCTGTGGGACGTTAACGTGAGTGAGACAAGTGATGGACAACATTTTCTGTTTGTAAAGCAGCAAATAAAGGCAAAGTATTACACACACGGTGTGTTTAGTTGTATTTCGTAGGTACTGTTTGGTAACGGCGCACGAAATTCCAATAGAATAGCAGAACCAAGATACAACTTAATAAAATGGTCAATGTTCAATTTCCTTTCGTTGAAAAATATTAGAAAGCAAAACTGTTACAAAAATCGTTGCAATACAATGTGAAATACAAATTTCTGTTCGTAAAATAATCTATTAATGTTTTATGTTCTTACAGAACTACAAGTAGTTGGATAATATCTAACACATGCACTTTCTCTCGTTATGACTTATAATGTTTTTGGTGCACTTAATTGTTCTTGTTTTCACATATTTAAATAATACTGATGTCAATTGCAGTTACAACATTCTGGAGATTTTACTGAGGGGTAATTGTCTTCTATCAACGATCATTTGTAAACAAAACAAAACAGAATCATACGAAAGTTGTTCTCATGTACTTTAGGGTTGCCTATAGTGAGTAATGTCTCAGATTAATGTGTAATTTTCTTTTGTATTTATTTTTAACTAGGTGTATATCCATATCTTGACAACAGGCACTTTCTGTGTGGAAAAAACACGGAAAACAAGACAGTTACTACTACAATAGAGAAAACAATTAAACACACAACTACAGAGGACATACTCCATGAACTGAAAAAGTTTGAGGTTGCTACAGAGACTGACGAAGGGAATCAGATTGTCGTCATGAACGAGCAGTAAGTAAACAACACAACCAGCAAACTACTGGAAAAACATAAAACGGTTTTCTAGCTGCGTGATTCTAAAGCAACTACAGAGATTTTTACAAATGTTTCTCAGCTACCCACATCAGATAATATAAACAGTTCACCAACTACCACGTT
This sequence comes from Schistocerca piceifrons, assembly GCF_021461385.2. NCBI lineage: Eukaryota > Metazoa > Arthropoda > Insecta > Orthoptera > Acrididae > Schistocerca > Schistocerca piceifrons. The sequence goes on along the minus strand of NC_060141.1, from coordinate 314,568,494 downwards.
AAGGTATTTAAAAACTCAGTATAGGCTCTATTCCCAAGAGAGTAGTCGTGAAGTTCAAAAACATCCTGGGTCTCGCAGGTTACATGTACTTTTCCCTACAAAACGTTACATGGACAATAACACAAGAAGTGCAAAACAATACAAAAATAAAAACCAAAAATTACAAGAAAGAATTTCTCATCAAAAGAAATAAACAAATGCATCACAAGAATCAATATTTATCGTGTGACATAAATACATTTTGCAAAAGCATCGCAAATACTGAAACATTAGTTACAATTATAGAACAAATATAACAGAAAAACTGTAATTTAAATGGACAATTGCAGGGAAGAACTGCTGTCTTGCAACTCGACACCACGCCAAAATATTTTATCTTTAGTGAAACATGGCTACCAACGGCTCGTAGTCTCGTCACCGTATCTCTGACTAAAAGGAAAAAAAAATACGAAAATCATGTACGTGGGTGACACAATGTGCTCCTCAGACGCAACGAAGTCACATATAACAGCAACCTGCAGATATCGACACAGCAAATACACGTACCTCCCTACTGAAACAACCACAGGAGAATGTGACGTTCCACTGACTTTTTCTCAGTATACATGAAACTTACGACCACTAGTAAAGTTATCCTCAACATAATCCAGTCACCAAATTATATATAAGTAGTAAAACCTCAGATACATGCTATACAGATTAACTGAAATCATCTTGAGCAAGCACAACCAAATACGAGAATCCATTATAAACATAAAAATAACATTTCTAAACAATAGAAACTATTGATAAATGAAATTACAGATTTAAAACACCTTAACAAAGAACTCAAGACAAGCAGGAAAGCAGAGGGAAAACTTACACACAATCTTGATGAAGTCAAAGGCCAAATTAATAAGCAGTGATGTCCAAGAGCATATAACCACTAAACTCCAAAGAATAAGGAATATTTATAAAGGAGTAGTGCGACAGTTGTACACAGTATCAGAGCGCTGAAATACCAGTTAACTTGCTGCACTGGGTCGATTGGTGTACATGATACAACCGAGCAGAATGTTTAGCATAAAATAGTCTGAGCACCCTCTGATGAGTGACTCCCCGCACTGCACCTTTTCAAATCATCTAGTAACACAAACAGATCTTCATCTTATACAGCAATCGATCAGTCTACATCACACATTAAAGAAATGATTCAAATGGCTCTGAGCACTATGGGACTCAACTGCTGAGGTCATAAGTCCCCTAGAACTTAGAACTACTTAAACCTAACTAACCTAAGGACAACACACACATCCATGCCCGAGGCAGGATTCGAACCTGCGACCGTAGCGGTCGCGCGGTTCCAGACTGTAGCGCCAGAACCGCTCGGCCACCAGCGGCAGGCACACATTAAAGATTGAGGGAAATTACTATATAAGGAAAACAGTAGTAGAAGGTGAGAAACTACCGAATATAATTAACAAAACCATATTCAGTACCCTGTATGAGGTGTGAGAAAAATAGAACTACATAATGGAAAACTGACAAATATATCAGTGACATTTTACCGATTTTAAAATGTCACAGGTGCAGTAGATGGAATAGCGGGGTAAGGGACTCAGTCACACATTTCACTCACTAGGCTCTATCGTCAAAATGCACTGTTAGAACATTCAAGAGACAGAAAAAACAGGTAAGGACAGAACAGAAAACTACAAAATCCTTATTCTTCACAAACATGCGAACCTAATTGTTTTAAAGTTGTAGAGTACTTAGTTATTTGTATTCTTGTCCACAATAAATTTCGTAACTCTCTGTAACTGTGTATGTTCAGAAGGAAAAAGTAAGATCCCCTTCCTACTTTCAAGCCAGTCATCTTCAAACCCAAACAGTCGCCTCCTTATAAGTGACAGATATTTTTCTCCTTTTCTCATCAATCGAAAAGTTCTGTGACAAATGAATAAAAAATTTAAGCCAAATGTTTCGAGGGAACAGACTCAAGAAATCATCGTTATTATTATATCTGACATGTTGTCATCAGCAAAAAATGCGAGGATAGTCAAAAAATGTACGTCCTGTTACCGGCTTTATAGTGTCTGTGATCTAAATTTTCAGTATCTGTGGAGAAGGGAAAATGTTCTCGAGATACCAAATCCTGGTGTAATGCTTTGTACACAAAGTAGACAGTTGATATTTACCTATAGTCTGTTGATGATGATAAAAATCCAAGTTGTTATATTTTCATTTACCTGCACGTACTGCGGAAGAAGCATCACTCATAACACTTGTTCAAATTGGTGTCCCCCCACATCTATGCATGAGTGATGCAGTCACAAAAAATTCTGTCATACTTGCTCGAACAACCCGAGTAATGTATGAAAAACGTCACAGGCAGCGAGAGTCTGGAACTTGTCTTCAGAGCCGATAGCTGTTCCGTACACGAGGATTTTTAGACCAAAATCAAGTGTGATTCTATCAGTTTAACGAGCTGGAGACGAGACAGGTCCCATCTCAACAAATTTACGTCCATGATGGTCGTCTCTGTCTACTTTACACTGTTATCAACTTCGTACATACTATATCAGTGTATTGCGTCGTACAGACAATTTGTTTTCATATTTCACTAACAGAATTGCAGACACGTCTGGTTTCCTAACTATCGACTCAGTCATTTCTGTGCGAAAACCATTATCTCTGGCTGATGCACTTGCCTTTCTGCACCATTCCTGAATGTTTGTTTCGCCATCATCCAATGACACCGTTTCTCTCGTCTAAAGGAGACATAGCAAACAATATCAATAGATAGTAACTCCCCTTGGCCACAATACGGCTTTAACACGCTAACCAGTTTCGAACAAAACTGCAATTGAATTTAAAGTTCATCGAGCGAGATTCACTAAACATAACTGAAATGTGTTCAGGGATAATCAAAAATACAAGTTTTGCAGAAAAGGACTTACAATAATACATGTTCGTCAACACACATAGAAACTGGTTAAAGAGTTGATTACCCGTATAATGTACACCCCCGGTAGCTGAGTGGTCACCGCGACAGGTTGTCAATCCTAAGGACCCAGGTTCGATTCCCGGCTCGGTCGACGACTTTCTCCGCTCAGGGACTGGGTGTTGTGTTGTCCTTAACATCATCATTTCATCCCCATCGACGCGCAAGTCGCCGACGTGGCGTCAAATTGAAAGACTTGCATCCGGCGAACGGTCTGCCCGACGGGAGGCCCTAGTCACACGGTATTTACCTGTATAATGATTATTTATACGTTTATTCTTGAGGTTGGGAGAAAACATTCTCTTTCATGCTATTCAAAATAGATCCGATATGATTGTAAAAGGCAATCGCTTTAAAAGTCAGTGTAACATCAATGAACCGCGAAGATACTTAATAGTTAAAAATATCGATTTATTTCTCTAATAGAGCGTAATTACGTTATTAATAAATTCACTAAGCTTGTTCTTCCTTAATTTTGTTACTGTTCCGAAGAGAAGTTATTCACGGGACATTTTCGTCCTGACGTTAATGAAGCACGCCAACTTCCTGACGATCAGATGCATAGTCCATTTCACACCCTAAATGTTAAAGAGTCTTATTCAAGATGTGATACAACAATAGTATATCAGACGTGACAATAATGGTTATAAGCATTATACTTATTTCTGTACACTTATAGACGGCAAATGTACCTTTTTTTAAAATTTTGACACACTTGGAGAGAAAATGATTGCGAAAACCTGAAGTACTCTTAGAAGTGCAGATGAAAGAACTGACAACTTTTTTTCTCTGTAAATGATTAATAGGTTTACGTACTATCTGCTTGGAGTATTTTTAACCGACACCAGTGGCGTAATGGTTACAACTTTGGACTCTTATTCGTAAGGACCGTAGATCAAAATCCTGTTTGGCAAAAGAAATTCTACTTAGTTTCACCAAAGCATAATCTTTACCCAGTTGAGCTGCGACTCGCTCACTAATGTTGACTGAACGTCAAAACATTAGCTATTGTCCTACTTTCAGAACGTTGCACTTCATGGATATACAATACCGCACATACTATATATTAATCGTTTACTACCTTTTGATTAACTTAAGGTCACAGTGTAAAAGAGAAAAGTAAAATGTTATAATAAGAAATATGTTAATTCACTGTTACTGCCACTGTATTTACGATATCGGTAAACAAGCTGTACTCGAATTATATCGAGGACATAAATGAATGCTATTTGTGTGCATTTTAAAAGAAACAATCAACTGAAGTGGAACACCTGCTCGGAAGACAAAATTCCTTTTGTTCACTTTCGTTTACCACGACGCATCCTCATTGATAGACCATCTTCACTTTTAATGTATATATATGTATAATCTGAAAATGGAAATTTAACTTGCCAAAACTACATTAAAGGAAGAAACTCACGACAGCAAAAAGACAGTTAATGTAGTGCAATGCATACTAGTTCCACTCTTATGTGAAAGTCGCGGAATTTGAATAGACATCTTCTTTCAGACATAGAAACACGCCTACCAACTTTCACTTATACCGCACAACTCCTCCTTGGTGTTACGATTTTTTCCGTCAGTGTAGCTGTCTACATATATTTATTGAGAACTGGGTAAAAGAAACTTCTCTAGCAAGAAGATGACTTCATTCAAATGCACTATACATGGACCACGTAATGCGACTTTTCGTGTGCAATTGACGACTTGGAATATACTTCGGAATACTGGGAGATACAGGAGACAAACTACAACGAGCTGTATTGTCAATACATATAATGGAAAAGAGTGTACTTCACAGCATTTGCCGGCCGGAGTGGCCGTGCGGTTCTAGGCGCTACAGTCTGGAACCGAGCGACCGCTACGGTCGCAGGTCGAATCCTGCCTCGGGCATGGATGTGTGTGATGTCCTTAGTTTAGTTAGGTTTAATTAGTTCTAAGTTCTAGGCGACTGATGACCTTAGAAGTTAAGTCGCGTAGTGCTCAGAGCCATTTTAACAGCATTTCTGAAGGAATTAAATTTATGGTCTTCTGTGGAGAATAAAGTCTTAGAGCTAAACACATGCTAGAATAACATGCTGGACACGTCTATATATTCCACTACTTGGGCTGTGATAGCTTATATGGCTATGGTAGTGACGCTGGAAAGAATCTAAAAAGATACTTACAGTGAGAGGTGCGACTGAAAGAATGCTCCTGATCAAACCTAGCGAAGCGACAGTACTTAAATCCTACAGTATTGACTCAGTAACTTTACTGTTCTATGGTTCCGAAGTAGCGGAATTAACGATCAAACAATTACATACTACGTATGGATCAAAGCCGCATGCCAAGGAAAATCTATGGTTACAGACCCAAAGGTAGGAGAAGAATAGGATTACTACGTAAAAAGTTGTGCGATGAGTTTCAAATTGCTTGACTTCAGAGGAGGCAATAATGTCTAACTCGAAAATGTATATAATGATGATGGTGAAGATCTTAAATAAAACAGTGTTATGACAATAACTGAATAAAAAACAGAACAAAGGACATACAATAGGTTAAATACCAAGACTGTTCTGCTGTACGACCGTATAATAATTGAATGCTGTATAGTTCGCAGCGACAGACGTAAGTATCGTATGAAATTTGCGCAGTTTAGGCAGCTTTGATTACTGTTGCAGTGATTGATGACCATGTACTAATATCAGTAGGTCTGTGAACATTGCTCTCTTTTGAATAATCTTGAGTAAATTTTGAGAGATATCGCTTATAGAAACAATGACCAAGAGAAAGTGAAAAGTGTATTTTGAAACTAAGCGGTATGTTTGAGCCATCTTCATTCCTCACCCCTTTTCATTAGGCTGTTCAAATCCCCGTCCAACCTACCAGGTTTAGGTTTTCCGTGTTTCCCTATACACCGTTTAACATAAATGCCAAGTTGGTTTCTTTGAAATGGCGCGGCTGATTTCCTTCCCTCATTCCGAACTTGTGCTCTGTCTCTGATTTCCTCGTCGACGGGGCCCAAAAAATAATCTTCCTCCCTTTTTTTCCTGTTTATAGTTCTGTGGAGAGGAAAGAAGTACGATAATTGTGAATTTTGCTCAAGTCCGCTAAGCTAAATGGAGTCTTTTCCGTTCTAGGCACTACCGAAATCTGTGCTACCGTGATAAACCACTGGACTTACATTCCAAATGAACGGGATTCATATCCACGTTCGACCATCCAAATTTACTTTCCTGTTGTTTTCCCCATCTTTCCCCAGATCAACTCTGTGGTCCATTCGTAACTTTCCTTCCTCCCTGTCTTTTCTTGTACCAACTCAACTCGCCCCGTGGATAGATACCACTACGCTTAGGATTATTGTGTTCCATTATATTATTTTTCAGTGCAGGAATAAAACGCTAGCGCGAGAAGTGTCTTCATTGCGTTGTGCAGTGTCTGCAAAGAGAAAATATTAAATTATTATTACATGTGTGGTGTCTGTCCACCGCATATCTTAGAAACAACAAACAGTACACATGTCATAATAATATATACGCCTTGATGGCATTTCATGATACCTTCAGTGTGGATGCCCACTAGGTCCGTTCTCAAGCAGAAATCAAGCGAGATGCTGCGAGCAGCAAGGAAAATGGACAAGGGGTCACTACGGAATTTGGGCCAGATATCCAAAGCGATGAAGGCAGCCGCTAGCGTAAAGCGGGGAATCCGGGTTCGAGACCCGGACCGCAACAAATTTTCACTTGTCGCTATTGAATTATTTCAGTTCCCCAATGCAGCTGACGTTGGTAGTTCTCTTTCATAATTTATTAAATTGTTGTATAAGACAATGAAATGTAATTTAGCAAAGGTAACAACGTCTGGGTGATGAGAGTAGTATTATAACGTTTACACCAGAAGGGAAGAAGAACAGCATAGAAGTTGTCTATCCAGATTTGCACTGCTGTAATAAAGGCTACTATTTCTCCAATACCGCGAATGATAAGAGAAAACATCACCTCTGCATAGGTGTAACAGTTTTTCCCGTAAAGATTTAGACTTCTATTAAGAAACAATTGGTGACATTACTTTGCCTGTGAGATTTCATTTTAACATTCTGTAAAATATGATGACCAGGCACGAAAGGGCATAAAAAAGAGAGAAGAAGAAGAATGAAACAGTGTTCTAGGTTGATAAGCAATGCTCATAATTCAAGAAAACGAGCTTTCTGTTAAACACAACTTTTGTGATTTTCAGTGTATCTTAGACTGACATCTACTCCTCCGACAAGTAAACTTTTCTAATAATGTCTGATAGATACACGATTGCTCTGAAAGCTGCTCTCCATCGTCAATAGTGTAACAGAAAATTTCTGCTTGTTTATGCACAACACGTTAAGTTTACTAACGTTGGGGCTCGGCTGTTAATTCGTAAAACAAGCGTACGTCTATAGCAGGTATCGATGCAAATCGCTATAGTTTCTCATGTTGCAACCTTACTGCATACAACTGCGAACAGTTTCACAGAATTTCCAATGTTATCCGCCAGATAATGTATATATATCGTGAACAGTAATTCCACTACAACACTTTCTTGGATTGCATCTGATAATTTCGCAGAGTTGGCAATGTCCTATTGTGCTTTACCTGTTGGTAATTCAAAAATTCAGTCGCAACGCTGGTTCAGTTTTCCGTAAATTCGTGTTTCGTTCACTAAGTGTAAGTGTGGCTTCAGTAAATGAAGCACACCATGAGCACTTTCTGTCAGGAGTGCTAGTTCCGGAAGTTTTGTGGGAGAACTTCTCATGAAATTTGGGAGGTAGATGTACTGGCGGAAGTAAAGCTGTAAGGATAGGTTTCGAGTCGTGCCTAAGTAGCTCTGTTGGCAGAGAACTTGCTCGCACAGGCAACGGTCCCGCGTTCTAGTCCCGGACTGGCGCAGAGTTTTAATCTGCCAGTAAGTTTCGTAACAGCGCACACTCCACTGAAGAGTGAAAAATTCATTCTGCGAACATTCCCCAGGCTGTCACTAAGCATTTCACCATAATATCCTTTACTTTCAAGAGTGTTAGTCCTACAAGTTTTTCAGGAGAACTTCTTTGAAGTTTGGAAGGTAGGAGATAAAGTACTAGCGGAAGTAAAGCTGTTGGTAGAGCAGTTTCCCGTACAAAGCAGAAGTCTGTGGTTCGATCCCCGGTAGGCACCTTTTTTAATCTAACAGTTAAGTTACTTAGTTGTGAACAGTTTTCTGTACCTCTTAAGTGTGGTGCAGAATACAAGTAGCAAAATTTGTCGTACTGATCTCCCATGTGCACTACTTGTGTGAAGCTTTGCTGGTAATTTCGAAAAAAGCTAAAACTGTGATGAAAACTGGCACATATTATACTGCTTCTATGAAATTAAGTTTGTAGAGTGCTAATGCCATGAGGCAAGAAATTTACGTAATGGCAGCTTTCTCCTCTGAATAATCAAAAATTGAAGATACTCGAGTAAGAGGCATGTTGTCTAAATTGTTAAGCTGACAATGTTGCTCCAGTGACGGTGTTGAGTATCATTGAAAACGTGTGGGATTATTTTTTTTAATGTTGTAGGAAAAATTACTGAAGTCACTCTCTGTTAGAATATTTGTTTTTACCTCATTTATCCAACACATTTCCACCAATTTTTGTTGGCATTCTTCATTCGTTCACTTCTCTGCATACAATTTCTTACGCTTCTACTTACACTGCCATTTCATTTCACAGAAGTAACTAGAAGAGGAAGAAACCCTATTTGTGAATCGAAAATGACGTGTGCAGATGTCTCAAATCGTATGTGAATTTGACAGCAGTAACAAACAACTAGATAAGCAGCAACAATAATTGAATATTTTTGTAAAAATTCAAATTAAACGTTTTTGTTTTTAAACAAAGATGCAACAAATTAATTTTATGAGTCAATGATACGTGGAACATCCGTTGCAGGTATCTATGCAAATCGCTGCAGTTTTCTGACGTTGCAACTTTACTGCATACAACTGCGACCCGTTTCACAGAGTTTCCAACGTTAACCGCCAGATAATGTATATATATCGCGAACAGTAACGCCACTACAACACTTTCTTGGATTACTTCCTTAGTTACTTTTACATGTAATAATTTCGCAGAGTTGGGAATGTCCTATTGTGTTTTATCTGCTAGTAATTCAAGAAGTAAGTTGCAACGCTGGTTCAGTTTTCCAAAACTCGTGTTTCCTTCACTGACACTGCGGAGATGTACCCACTGGCTTCGGGAAATGAAGCACACCATAAGCTCTTTCTTCCAGGTGTGCTAATTCCGGACAAATATGTGCCGCCGAGAATAGAATTTGCTGGTGGTAGATGACGCAGACCTGGTGTGGCCATAAAGAGAGAGAACGAGTGTTGTTGAATTCCCAGAATTAATTTTCGCTCTGCGTCAGAGTGTGCACTGATATGAAACTTCCAGATAGATTGCTATGCCACTGGAAAATAATTTAACATCCTATCGTTTGCTTCTAATACGTTCCCACTAATCGTTCTATCGGCACACCTTCTACAGATTTTATTTCTCATTCAGGCTTTGGTTTTGCAGTAAGCAGTAATTTTGGCTCGCCATATCTGAACTACACATTACGTGCAGACTGATGTCACCGATCTCAGCAAGTGAGTTCCCACCTCTTCTGCTCTCTGCGGTGCATAAACTTCCACGTTTGCCACCACCAATAACTATTCACAGTAGTTACAGTAATTATCATTAGACAAACCCAAGCTTGTCTTTGCCATGTTTGTGGCAGCTGAATGTACCATATTGATAAATAACACTCCTCTGCACGCTCTTGTGGACATTATTTGTACATATATATGAAATATACACTCCTGGAAATGGAAAAAAGAACACATTGACATCGGTGTGTCAGACCCACCATACTTGCTCCGGACACTGCGAGAGGGCTGTACAAGCAATGATCACACGCACGGCACAGTGGACACACCAGGAACCGCGGTGTTGGCCGTCGAATGGCACTAGCTGCGCAGCGTTTGTGCACCGCCGCCGTCAGTGTCAGCCAGTTTGCCGTGGCATACGGAGCTCCATCGCAGTCTTTAACACTGGTAGCATGCCGCGACAGCGTGGACGTGAACCGTATGTGCAGTTGACGGACTTTGAGCGAGGGCGTATAGTGGGCATGCGGGAGGCCGGGTGGACGTACCGCCGAATTGCTCAACACGTGGGGCGTGAGGTCTCCACAGTACATCGATGTTGTCGCCAGTGGTCGGGGGAAGGTGCACGTACCCGTCGACCTGGGACCGGACCGCAGCGACGCACGGATGCACGCCAAGACCGTAGGATCCTACGCAGTGCCGTAGGGGACCGCACCGCCACTTCCCAGCAAATTAGGGACACTGTTGCTCCTGGGGTTTCGGCGAGGACCATTCGCAACCGTCTCCATGAAGCTGGGCTACGGTCCCGCACACCGTTAGGCCGTCTTCCGCTCACGCCCCAACATCGTGCAGCCCGCCTCCAGTGGTGTCGCGACAGGCGTGAATGGAGGGACGAATGGAGACGTGTCGTCTTCAGCGATGAGAGTCGCTTCTGCCTTGGTGCCAATGATGGTCGTATGCGTGTTTGGCGCCGTGCAGGTGAGCGCCACAATCAGGACTGCATACGACCGAGGCACACAGGGCCAACACCCGGCATCATGATGTGGGGAGCGATCTCCTACACTGGCCGTACACCACTGGTGATCGTCGAGGGGACACTGAATAGTGCACGGTACATCCCAACCGTCATCGAACCCATCGTTCTACCATTCCTACACCGGCAAGGGAACTTGCTGTTCCAACAGGACAATGCACGTCCGCATGTATCCCGTGCCACCCAACGTGCTCTAGAAGGTGTAAGTCAACTACCCTGGCCAGCAAGATCTCCGGATCTGTCCCCCATTGAGCATGTTTGGGACTGGATGAAGCGTCGTCTCACGCGGTCTGCACGTCCAGCACGAACGCTGGTCCAACTGAGGCGCCAGGTGGAAATGGCATGGCAAGCCGTTCCACAGGACTACATCCAGCATCTCTACGATCGTCTCCATGGGAGAATAGCAGCCTGCATTGCTGCGAAAGGTGGATATACACTGTACTAGTGCCGACATTGTGCATGCTCTGTTGCCTGTGTCTATGTGCCTGTGGTTCTGTCAGTGTGATCATGTGATGTATCTGACCCCAGGAATGTGTCAATAAAGTTTCCCCTTCCTGGGACAATGAATTCACGGTGTTCTTATTTCAATTTCCAGGAGTGTATTATATGTACACGTATATACACCCGAGTACAGTATCATTTGTGGAAATTTATTGGATAATACACTTCACATCTTTCTAACCTGTTAATTACATTTACAGGACGCTAACCATTCCCGATAGTCACGTTTCACCCGTTCAACAGCTGATGGAACGAATTAACTCGTTCATAACAATTAGACTCGGCAATTGCACTAGTAATTTAAATTCGGAATACGATACTGATTACAATGACAGTATTATCTCCATGTGGCTTTTCTAGGTTGATTTATTTAGAAGTTTGTTGCTTTCTTGTCTTGCATGTTGGTATTTCGGTTGCTACGAGTTTATTTACCGATTGTCATTATTTATTTTGAGTTCACTAATGTTATTTGAGGTTACGTATTGTCATTTTCTCATCTGGGTTTAGTGAGTGGAGTTGTGGACGCTAAAAATGGAGTGCCAAGTGGAGAAATCGGAACTTTTCTCACATATTCTTCTGTTTAAGTTCAATAGAAGGGTGACAGCAGCGGAAGCAGCCAGTAACATCTGGGCACACAGGACAGAGCAGATGTAATGAAGACCGTTTTGACATTATTGACTCTCCGCGTTTAGGAAGACCTTCTGGGTTTGATGGAGATCATTTAAACGCACTAACCCACAATTATCCACGTCAGTGTATTCGAGAACTGCCAGATGTGATGAGCTGTGATATGTCCACCCTAGTGACGGATGTTCAAAAATCGGGTGTATATGTACCGCATGCTCTAAGCCAAAATCGCAAAAATCGGCGGATGGCCACATGTGTATCTTTGCTTCGTCGTTATCAATTGGCTTGTGAACAACACCGACCACTCCTATCCTGTGTCTTTACTGGTGACGAAAAATGGTGTATGTCTGCTAACATAAGGAAAAGAAAGAAATTTTTGAGTCCAAAGAAAGCAGCACGTGCCGGCCGTGGTGGCCGAGCGGTTCTAGGCGCTACAGTCTGGAACCAAGTGACCGCTACGGTCGCATGTTCGAATCCTGTCTCGGGCATGGATGAGTATGATGTCCTTAGGTTAGTTAGGTTTAAGTAGATCTAAGTTCTAGGGGACTGATGACCTCAGATGTTAAGTCCCATAGTGCTCAGAGCTATTTGAAAGCAGCATGTCCCCATTGCGTTCATCCGCGAAAGATAATGATATGCATCTGGTGGAACAGTGACGGTTCGGTGTGCTACGAATTGCTTCCCCGAGGTGTAACCGCCACTGCTGACGTTTATGTTCAACAACTGAGACATCTTGCAGATGCAGTCCAAGAACAACAACCAGGAAAGCTACGTGAAATGATGCTATTCCACGTTAACGCCCGCCCGAATTCCGCTAGACTCACAAATAACGCTGTACAGTAGTTGGGTTGGGAAATCATTCTGCGCTCACCTTATTCACCTGATCGTGTGCCCTTAGATTTTTCACCTTTTCCGCTCTCTATCGAACGATTTTCAAGGACATTCCTTTCCGGATGAAAATGCGCTCCGAACATGGACAATGCACTCGCATTCGGGAGGACTACGGTTCAATCCCGCGTCCGACCATCCTGATTTGGGTTTTCCGTGATTTCCCTAAATCGCTTCAGGCAAATGCTGGGATGGTTCCTTTGACAGGGCACGGCCGACTTTCTTCTCCATCCTTCCCGAACCCGATGAGACCGATGACCTCGCTGTTTGGTCTCTTCTCCCCAAATCAGCCCCAAGCCGAACATTGCTCGACGAGTTCTCCGTCTCAAAATCAGGCGATTTCCGCAGTCGCGGAATCTAAAACCTACCCCGACGTCGGCAGATTGTTGTAAACAGTGAACGACAATATATTATTGATGACTAAAGTCTCTGTTATGTATGTGTACTGTGTTTATTAAACGCTACGAACTTACGCACCAACCCAGTATATTCTCGTTGGATTTCCTGCATGCTGTAGAGCGATGTGTAGACGTGGACAAGATGCCATCAGGGGAGAGTGAAAGCTCGGGAGGGTCTGAGGGCAGCACAGGGGATCGTCAGTGGACTTATGGTCAGGGGAGAGCGGGAGAACGGTGCTTTCTGCACATGGGCCTGTAGCTTCCAGGCAGACGCCATTGCCGGGGGACTGTACACGGAGACACAGCCGCAGCGTGCAACCCCCTTCCCTGTCCCCACAGTCTAACCAGTGGGCCGTGGCACGTTCCCGCAGGTTAATGAGAAAAACTTTCTCGGTGGTATGAGGGATTTCAGACAAGCGCTGTCGCTATCTCTGAGTTTGCAAAAGCATGGGCTCTAGTCTCAGATAACATAATTAGAAAGCGTAACCAAAACACCACTGACTTTGACTTTATAGCGTGGCTGGTGGACTGCCAAGCTGACAGTTCGAGTTATTTTGTTTTCTATTTTCTTTCACACAGTGGCGGAAGCGTGCCAGCGAGAAGAGCATAATCTACATTGGTAGACGTAATGTGACGTAGGTTGTGAGTTCCAATTTTTAGTTTGAGAAGAATTATAGCACAGTAGGACCCAACTCCCATGTTTTAGACTGACAATAAACCGCTTTCCTGTGAGGGCGCAAGTTCAATCTTTAGTAAGGCTCGTTTGAAAGTGTTGTGCTAACAATTATGATAGGAAAAATATTTGCTACTAATGATTCACCACGTGCATCAGGAGGACAACAGAGAATTAGTGTGCGGGAGGTGCAGAGACCAACCTTCAAGAGGATGTATACATTGCACTTCACAAAATGGACGTTGTTGACATTCGAGAATTGTTGAAAACAAGAAACCATGAACACCGAATGAAAAATGGCTCGCCATAGCGATATCAAAAGTTCTCACCATCAAGATCCAAGGCCAACTCTTTGGAAGTTAGAAACCCTACAGGATGTTCAGTAGGTACCGACTTGTATAGAACGCATATTGGTGTACAGGGGTGACGAGAGCTGATGGAATGAGATAGCATAAAACCGAATGTGAGATAGTCTGTTGTAGAGTTCATCGTGAAACTGGCTATCCCTTAAGGCGTAGCTGCAGATAGTACATTAGCTTCACAGAAAAAACACACAGACAGAAGCTCAATTTGTCCAGTGGTTCCAGGTGTTACGCATTGAAATGTCACACACTTTTCAGGAGGGGCTGTTTGCTGTAATTGAGTATGATTATTATACGTATACCCGGAATCAGGTGAAAGCTAGTAATTTTGATCAGATATTGGCGAAAATCAGTGATCATACACTGGTTGTACTTCTCTTACGTTAATTTACCCACTATCTCTTTCGGAGACGTAAATATTCCCTACTGCCCTTGCAAGATCGTGCGCACGAAAAAGAATAGTGAAGGGCAGAGCACCTCCAAATTATCGCAACACAACACATAATTTTCCAGCCAACTTACCACTCTGATTAACAGTCGGCATAATTGTATACGAGTGCGTTAAGGCATTGATGTTAATTGATCTTGATACAATTCGCTTGGTAACACTAATTTCCAGAGTTCCTTTCATATGCATTACCTCTTCAAAACCCGACTGGTCGGAGTTGTAAGCAAATTTCTTACTTAACGATGAGACATGTTTGTTTATCTCTTCTGTGGTGCCACCGCCAGACACCACACTTGCTAGGTGGTAGCCTTTAAATCGGCCGCGGTCCATTAGTCTACGTCGGATCCGCGTGTCGCCACTATCAGTGATTGCAGACCGAGCACCGCCACACGGCAGATCTAGAGAGACTTCCTAGCACTCGCCCCAGTTGTACAGCCGACTTTGCTAGCGATGGTTCACTGACAAAATACGCTCTCATTTGCCGAGACGATAGCTAGCATAGCCTTCAGCTACGTCATTTGCTACGACCTAGCAAGGCGCCATTATCAGTTACTATTGATATTGTAAATAATGTACAGACAAGAGCTACGTTCAACTTTAATGGATTAAAGTTAAGTATTCCACCAGTTACCTCCTTTTTTTCTGAAGTCTAAATTCCTTGTCCTGTTCCAGACCTCACGCCAGCCTGCGTGAGCTTAAACGCGTGCCTTTCGGCTTCCTCTATTAATACGGGTTGGCTCTCCTGCCAGCCCACAACATCTTCTACAAATTTTCGGGCTGATTCGCAGTTTGTTGTGGATCATTATGTTGACGCTTTGTTTGTAATTTATTTATCTTACATCTTCCAGATCCGTTGCACTGCTTATCTTGAAATCACTGTAATCTATGTCGCACACAACGTGATGTGGAATAACGTAGTGGTTCACTTTTATGCACATCCTGTAAATTGTATAGAGCGTCCCTGAAACGCACAAACATCAGTTTTTGTAAAAAAAAAAAAAAAAAAAAAAAAAAAGTGTTCAAAAGTGTATGAAATCTTATGAGAATTAACCACTAAGATCATCAGTCCCTAAGCTTACACACTACTTAATCTAAATTATCCTAAGGACAAAGACACACACACACACACACACACACACACACACACACACACACACACACACACACACACACACCCATGCCCGAGGGAGGACTCGAACCTCCGCCGGGAACAGCCGCACAGTCCATGTCTGCAGCGCCTGTGACCGCCCGGCTAATCCCGCGCGGCCGGTTTTTGTAAAAAGCGCGCCTTGTTCTCTCTTGGGTATTCGTAATTTTTTATGCACTACACGATAATATTGCTGCCGACGTATTCGAAATTCGTTCATAACTGGTTTGTTTTTTACAAAGCTGTGGATCATCTTCCATATACGTAATTATCTTTAGTACCCGCACCTTGGACAACGATTATCCTTCACTACGTTTTATAGAATAAGTTATTTGTAGCTCCCTGTCCGACAAGGATAATGAACTACATGACTCCACTCCTGCTTCGGTATCACTTTGACTTGTTAAGCACGTGTCGCCATCATCGTACACCTCATGAACAGTGTACGCACAGTCGAGCTATACGACATCATACGTTCTACTGACTCATCTTGCAGGAACGCTAACATTTCGTCTGCCACTTCTTTCTCACTCTGGTGTGTCCTTGCGTTCCTTTTTGACGAAATGTCAACTTCGCCACTGGTGTTGTAGATATAATGCAATGTTTGCTTTTTTTTATCATTGACATTTCTCTGCTTTGTATCAACACCACTTGCACTGCAGCACTACTGTGATTTACTCGTCGAATAAGCAGTTCAATCACGCTCCATAGCCTCATGCTGTGCTCACCAATGTATATCTCCAGTTCCGCCCCCTATTGCCATTAGCAGCCAATATTATTGTTGTATGGTCGACCATAGGTGGGGCGTCGAATGCCGTACACATCATTGGCCTCTTGGAACCTCGCACTCATGGGGCTCCTCGTAAGACGAGTGATAATGCAATTGGTTGGACGAAGAGTTTTATGGAACCACTGGAGAGATGATGAAAAACATTCAAAAAATTGCTTTTGGCCAGTGGTGGCAGTGAATTTAGTGATTGTCTGGAAAAAAAATTAGACGCTCAGAAAGTAGCCATCAGGCCGAGAGGTGTGGCGGTTTCAGTCAATTCAAAGATTTGCATGAGTGAAGACTCAACTGGCGAAGACAGGAGGAGTGGGCCTAGGCTACGGAGATGACAGAAGACGTTTCAGCTTAACGTGGTTAATAAGTTATACTAGAACGCAAAAGTAGTGATCAAAATAGGAAACACGTTTGCTCGGCCGGCCGGGGTGGCCGAGCGATTCTAGGCGCTATAGTCTGGAACCGCGCGACCGCTACGGTCGCAGGTTCGGATCCTGCCTCGGGCATGGATGTGTGTGGTCCTTAGGTTAGTTAGGTTTAAGCAGTTCTAAGTTCTAGGGGACTGATGGCCTCAGAAGTTAAGTACCATAGTTCTCAGAGCCATTTGAACCATTTTGAATACTTGCTCGAAGTATTTTCGTCGACGAAGGTCTACAACAGGAGAGAGAAGACTTGAAATCATACTGAGATACTGAGTAGTGACCGGGAGGGAGAGGGGGGGGGGGGCATCCTTGATCTGACGAACGCTATTATGCTCCAGTAAGAACACACTGCAGTAACAACATGATAGGGCTGGATAGGCATATTAACTCGTTAACTTTATTGAAGTAGTGAGCCCTTTATCGGTCGCTCTGCCACACTAATACGTTTGTCTTCATTTGCTTTCCGATCACTGCGTAATTAATGTTTAACTCCCTGGCAGAGTGCCGATGGTAGGAAATCTGCGTTATCTAAGTTCTGCACCCATCTCCCAACAATTACAGTCATTCCTTTGACCACCCATGCACTACTTCATTCTGAGCTATTTGTAATGAATGATTAATTCCTACAATATTTAACATGCTCATTATTGAATGAATCATCAGTATATTTTATTCCTTGATTTTTCTTTCGTGGTAAATGGAACCTATATTCATAGGCGGAATTAATGTGAAGTTAATTGAGGCCCAGTGAGAATAAAGTTGACTAACTGGAATTGGTTCCTGAGGATCGATCTAATTCCGTAGCCGTATCGGTCAGGTCATCAAGCTGAAAACGTGACGAGCACAAAGGTACTGATACCTAGGTACCAGTTTTATATAATAAACCGGCTAGATAGATGTGAAGTGTAGTTGGCAGCGAGTTTCCGCCTACGATACTGTAGTCGTGTCTGTTACGATGCGTATATACAGGGTTATTACAAATGATTGAAGCGATTTCACAGCTCTACAATAACTTTATTATTTGAGATATTTTCACAATGCTTTGCACACACATACAAAAACTCAAAAAGTTTTTTTAGACATTCACAAATGTTCGATATGTGCCCCTTTAGTGATTCGGCAGACATCAAGCCGATAATCAAGCTCCTCCCACACTCGGCGTAGCATGTCCCCATCAGTGAGTTCGAAAGCATTGTTGATGTGAGCTCGCAGTTCTGGCACGTTTCTTGGTAGAGGAGGTTTAGACACTGAATCTTTCACATCACTATGCGTGAAACTTGCCCGCACTCGTTCAACCGTTTCTTCGCTCACTGCAGGCCGACCCGGTGATTTCCCCTTACAGAGGCATCCAGAAGCTTTAAACTGCGCATACCATAGCCGAATGGAGTTAGCAGTTGGTGGATCTTTGTTGAACTTCGTCCTGAAGTGTCGTTGCACTGTTATGACTGACTGATGTGAGTGCATTTCAAGCACGACATACGCTTTCTCGGCTCCTGTCGCCATTTTGTCTCACTGCGCTCTCGAGCGCTCTGGCGGCAGAAACCTGAAGTGTGGCTTCAGCCGAACAAAACTTCATGAGTTTTTCTACGTATCTGTAGTGTGTCGTGACCATATGTCAATGAATGGAGTTAGAGTGAATTTATGAAATCGCTTCAATCATTTGTAATAGCTCTGTACTTTCGGATTTCATAAAGTAAGCTAAACATGTATTTATTCGCTAAGGCCACAGCACAACAGGGGTGTCACACTGTCAGAAGAGAGTGCATATTCTGTATTTTATGCTGAGACAGTTCTGCTGTGGTTTGGGTACCAGGTATAGTATAGTGTGGGTGTGAAATGGGGCGACAACAGGGAAGGTATTCCGAAATTGAAATATGCGGGGCAATATATTTCTTGTGGGGTAAAACGTCTAAAATGTACGTATGTAGATTCACCCTGAAATTTTGCTGATACGGACCAAATGCAACGTCGGGGCAGCAATTTCATGATGGCCGCACACACATGGATAACGGTGACCGGGAAGGAAGGAAGATCTTGCAGCATTCGATTTCCGTCGTTTCGGCAGCTGTTTGCAGAGACTTTGCAACTACACTCCTGGAAATTGAAATAAGAACACCGTGAATTCATTGTCCCAGGAAGGGGAAACTTTATTGACACATTCCTGGGGTCAGATACATCACATGATCACACTGACAGAACCACAGGCACATAGACACAGGCAACAGAGCATGCACAATGTCGGCACTAGTACAGTGTATATCCACCTTTCGCAGCAATGCAGGCTGCTATTCTCCCATGGAGACGATCGTAGAGATGCTGGATGTAGTCCTGTGGAACGGCTTGCCATGCCATTTCCACCTGGCGCCTCAGTTGGACCAGCGTTCGTGCTGGACGTGCAGACCGCGTGAGACGACGCTTCACCCAGTCCCAAACATGCTCAATGGGGCACAGATCCGGAGATCTTGCTGGCCAGGGTAGTTGACTTACACCTTCTAGAGCACGTTGGGTGGCACGGGATACATGCGGACGTGCATTGTCCTGTTGGAACAGCAAGTTCCCTTGCCGGTCTAGGAATGGTAGAACGATGGGTTCGATGACGGTTTGGATGTACCGTGCACTATTCAGTGTCCCCTCGACGATCACCAGTGGTGTACGGCCAGTGTAGGAGATCGCTCCCCACACCATGATGCCGGGTGTTGGCCCTCTGTGCCTCGGTCGTATGCAGTCCTGATTGTGGCACTCACCTGCACGGCGCCAAACACGCATACGACCATCATTGGCACCAAGGCAGAACCGACTCTCATCGCTGAAGACGACACGTCTCCATTCGTCCCTCCATTCACGCCTGTCGCGACACCACTGGAGGCGGGCTGCACGATGTTGGGGCGTGAGCGGAAGACGGCCTAACGGTGTGCGGGACCGCAGCCCAGCTTCATGGAGACGGTTGCGAATGGTCCTCGCCGATACCCCAGGAGCAACAGTGTCCCTAATATGCTGGGAAGTGGCGGTGCGGTCCCCTACGGCACTGCGTAGGATCCCACGGTCTTGGCGTGCATCCGTGCGTCGCTGCGGTCCGGTCCCAGGTCGACGGGCACGTGCACCTTCCGCCGACCACTGGCGACAACATCGATGTACTGTGGAGACCTCACGCCCCACGTGTTGAGCAATGCGGCGGTACGTCCACCCGGCCTCCCGCACGCCCACTATACGCCCTCGCTCAAAGTCCGTCAACTGCACATACGGTTCACGTCCACGCTGTCGCGGCATGCCACCAGTGTTAAAGACTGCGATGGAGCTCCGTATGCCACGGCAAACTGGCTGACACTGACGGCGGCGGTGCACAAATGCTGCGCAGCTAGCGCCATTCGACGGCCAACACCGCGGTTCCTGGTGTGTCCGCTGTGCCGTGCGTGTGATCATTGCTTGTACAGCCCTCTCGCAGTGTCCGGAGCAAGTATGGTGGGTCTGACACACCGGTGTCAATGTGTTCTTTTTTCCATTTCCAGGAGTGTATGTCGAAAAACTGAATTATGTGTCTGTGTCACTTTGAGGCATAGAGCACCATTAAAAAAACTTTACTTGGCCTTTCATACAATGCCTAATTTATTTTTTAAGTCCCCTGGTAAATATGGCCGGTGACAATGCTTTGCTCTACCAATTCAAAAACTACTTGCAATGACATGTCGTAGTTTTGTGGAATACGGAGCGCCTTCTTTTTCTTTTTCCCTTTCCCCTCTTTTATCCCGTATCTTCACGGGGTTGCCTTGTTAATTTGTGGATCTGGCAATGTTAGTGGCAGAGGATGGGTCGGAATAGGCAGCACATTTACCTCTTGTTCTCCTTCGTCTTCGTCCTTCCCCCCTAGCAGCATTTTTGAACACCACAGGCCTCATTTATTCCAGTTATCTGGTACTTAGGACATTATCTGTACATAGCCGTACCACTGACGCGCTGTTCTCTCCAAAGTTTTGGTAATGGAACATCTTATCTTCATTCGCCTCCACACCTCATTTCGTATCCTATCTTACTTCGTTAACCTCAAACATATCATTTAGTCCATTTCCACTCATCTAATTTTCTCCGTAGCTTCCCTTGTTCAGGCCACATTTCAGCTCGATACAGAATTACTTCCTCCATCATACTATGAAATATTATTTTCTTAGTGTGCTGCTGAATATTTCTGTTTCATATTCTCCAATGCAAAGCTACGGTAGTTCTCTTTCCCACTGTTATTTTGGAACTAATATCCTCGTCACATGTACCCGAGTTACCTATTATTGTTCCCAAATATTTGTAGCTTATGCAGAGTTTTATTTATCCCCCCTCTGCATCAATTTACACCAAATTCTGTTCCATACGCATACTTTCCGTCTTGTCCAGATTTACTACATAATTACAACTGCCATACTTCTCTTTAAGATTTTTCAGCGTTTTTTCCGTATCATTTCCATCTTGAGAGAATATTGCCTGGTCATCCGTAAATAAAAGAAAATAAAAACGTCGCCAATCTTCATTCCGATGCCTGAGCATTTCCTGTACCTGCCACTGAATGACTGATACGAATGAAAAAGAAAATCAGTGGAAATGAAATTTGTTCTAGATCTTCGTCGACGAAAATATTTCGAGCGAACGTGTTTCCCATTTTAATCACTCCTTTTGCATTCTTGCATAACTTCTTAACCGCGTTAATGAAATTCACTCTCGCATTAGCCCTTCTTATTGCTTGCCATAATTTTATTCTAGGGTCATTGTCATACGCTTTCTGTAGGTCCACAAAGCTCATGTGTAACGCTTTCATTTTTATTGCTGATGTTTTCCAATATATGTTTGATACAGTGAATGTTATCAAGACGTGATCGTCCTTTCCTAAAACCACTTTGCCCTTCACTTAAAGAAAACACATCCTTCTTATTTTACAACACAAAATGCTGCAGAAAATCCTAGCTCTTTTCTAAGCGTGTAGTAAATTTAGAACAACGATCTTCGCCAACTACAAGTAACAAATATTTAAACAACACGGAGGAAAAGAGATGAAAACTTTACGAGAAATTCTATTTTATTTTGATTCCCAGTAATCAGCAAAGCAAAGGCACACTAGGCAAAAGTGGAGTGAGAAAGGGTGTAGCGTACACTAGCTAATGAAAAACATCATTAATTTAAAAACACCAAACCAGATTCAAGATCGAGTTATCTCACTGTCGATGGGAAATAGAGGTATTTCGAAAAATGAAAAACATTTGAATGGTTCTGTGCCTCAATCGGTAAAAACGGAACCCCTACAGGATCACTTTAATTCCCGTATGTCTGTCTGTCTGTCTGTCTGTCTGTACGACTGGTAAAAATCTTTTTTCTCTGAACAATTAGACGTATCAAGTAGAAATGTATGTCATGTACTAAAGTGTGCGGTCCCCTGGTGATGTAGGAAATTGAAGCTTCTGAGTCAGTGGAATCATACAGCCATTCACGCCACAAATTTTGAAACTCACGTACTCGCTCATCCAGACCTATAGGTTACTAACTTCCCGTTGACCTAGAGTCATGAAATTTGGCAGGAAGCAAAATTTGACAGTACAAATACAGAGCACTCCGTCTTCGGGCCACAAGTGGCCATCGGGACCATCCGACCGCCGTGTCATCCTCAGGTTGAGGATGCGGATGGGAGGGGCGTGTGGTCAGCACACCGCTCTCCCGGTCGTTATGATGGTTTTCTTTGACCGGAGCCGCTACTATTCGGTCGAGTAGCTCGTCAATTGGCATCACGAGGCTGAGTGCACCCCGAAAAATGGCAACAGCGCATGGCGGCTGGATGGTCACCCATCCAAGTGCCGGCCACGCCCGACAGCGCTTAACTTCGGTAATCTTACGGGAACCGGTGTATCCACTGTGGCAAGGCCGTTGCCCACAAATCCAGTAAGAATTCTGAAACTTGTTAATTTGTAATATATAACAAAAAAAATTGTCATGTTTCATTCGTCTGTTAAGGCCAATTTTTTTACGGAAACGGTTGCACGTACCAAGTTGAAATTTGTGTCATATACGGCCATTTATGTCACGTATTTTGGTATTAGCGAGCTATTAATCCCCATAGGACATTTTCCGTTGGCCTAGAATCATGAAATTTGGCAAGTAGTAAGATTTCATAGCACAAGTAAAGGGAAAAAGTCAGAACATTGTTAATTTGTATTTATATCACACAAAAGCATATTTCTTTTGCCATTTGTTATCCGACTTCAAACATAAAATTAAAACATTCTCGAACATCTTGGAATTACAGGGACCGATATCTTTCCAATATCAATGTCGATAATAGGCAAAACCTACCAGGATTCTCGTTTATGAGGATTGATGAACTGTCTATATACGAACATAACTGTGCACGGAACCCTCAGAGCGCTAGTGCTGCTCGCAACTGCCCAGTTCGTTTTTGTACCGTATTCTTTCGCAAGTGTGGGTACGTATACTTCGCTCTAATTTTCCCGGGAGTTCGGTTCTACATAAACAGCAACAGCAGTAATTACATGTATCAGCAATTTGGGACGTGCGCTGCGTTATCCGGACAGTGACACAACGCACGTAAACTGCACGCTGCGAGCCCACACCGCGCCTCTGGCCCCCGCCGATGGTATTGCATCGCACGGCGGGTTTTTCAGTCTGTAATTAACGCACGCGTGTATAATACGTGCTTACACGGGATTAGCGTCACGGCCAGCTAAAGATGATGTAACGTTTTGTTTCGCTAATGGAGTTAGCCGCCCGGCTGCAGATTAAGCACGCGGTTCCGTAACATCGCGGCGCAGCGGCACGACCACAAATCCAAACGGCCCACTCATTTCACGGAATGGTGCCAGAACGAGGAGATCGGTTATAATTAGCGCTGGCGCGGGCATCCACAAACAATGCGGACCAGTCGCAGACCTGCACTTTGCTCTAAAAAAAAACAAAAAACAAAAAAAAAAAAAAAGAAAACACACTCCACCGTCTGCGTGACAGTCGTCACAAGTCACTTTTGTGCTCTGTAAGTCACCCTGCTCCCGGTGCCACAGAAGAGCTCTTACCGACGAGGCTAGTCCCTTATTCTGGCAGTAAACAGTGGGGCTTCCACGATCCTGGACATGCTGCACAGCTGTTCTTCACAGACATTTGCAAACAAACTGATTTCACGTAGTAGCAAAACACTGACTGGCTAGGGAGCCGCACCAACTCGTCATCACCTTCTTCGTTCAGATGTATGGTATATGTGGGTCTTGGCTAGAATGTAAAGTGACAGATGACAAAGCGGTTAGAAAAAAACGCCACTTTTGGCGCGGTTTGGGCTAGGCATGAGTGATTTGTGTAGCCGTAATTTCCGGGCAGCGGCTGGTGCAGTGGTAAGAATGCAGTAGGTCGTTGGGTCGAGCCCCTCAGCGAAAACTGAGAGTAGCTCGAAATAATTCTCAATATACTGTATTTATTAAAATTTTCATAAAAAGCAGAGGAAAATTTCGGACTGCAAATAAATTTCTAGACGGGGATTGTAAGGAATACGCGAGAACTTAGTATGTAGAATCAGGTACTTTTAGGATTTTATAGTTGATGACGTACACGTGCTGCGGTGATATTCATCGTAAAAACAGTGGAAGGAGTAATTTTCTCAGCATCTTGCTCATGCTATAAGGGCCGCATTTTTACAGCTACATGGTTGTTGTAAAGTTGCTGCACAAAGACAAACTTGGTTTACATTCGTTAAAGTTTCTGTCTTATCGCACAAATTGGCAGCAAATCTACCGTAACGCATCGTTTCGCCAAATATGGATGAGGATAGCTTGTGATCTATAGTGGAATGTAGTCATATGTGGTGTTCTCTGGATGTGGCTTCTTTACCTCTCTCTGTATGAGATAAGAGCAGTTTTGAGCTTTTTTATCAAATCTTAAACCAGACGATAAAAATAGATCTTGAGAAATCTCGTTTTACAACTGTGGATTTGTCCTCCTGCACGCATGGCTCTATGAATCAAAAAAATTTTTGTACGAGGCTGTTCTAAGTTTCTCAAATTTTGATGAAGTAATGACGACATTCTTATATTTTGCCGCGTACTCACCCACTGTCTTTTGAATCCTCGGCCCAAAATTTTAGTTTGCCTTTCCTCTTCATATTTTTTATGAAAATATTAATGAGTACAATATATTGAACGTTATTTCGGTTTATTTGCAGTGTAAGAAACGTAATAACTGAAAATAAAAACTTTTCGCAAAACGACTCGACTGCACGACCCTCGGGGTTGTCGTCCTGTACTATTTCCGTTGCTCCGCCCACTGCCTACAAACTACGATAACATAAATGGCTCATACCTCGTCCAACCTGCACCAAAAGTACTTTTCAAATTAATTTCTTTATTTTTGATCTCAGACAGAAATATAGAAACCTATTCTAAACTTTATGGATCATTGTTCTATTCGTGAGCATGTTGCAGCTTGTGAAAAAATACTCTTCCTAAACGTTTGGCCATTTGGAGCTCCCACATCTATCACTTTCATTTCAGGCAAAGTCCAACATATACCGTATATGTGGACGGAATCGGTGACGTAAATTAGCCGCGCGCCCCCTTACGGATGACAATTTTTTTAAACAGAAGTAGCACAACACCACTTTATTTTTATTTGTTTATATTTCATTTTTTCCGACTGTTTTCGTAGCTGTAGTCTATAAATCAGTGGCTTGAGTATGCAAAGCTTTGGTACACCTGCTTATAACTAGGATGACATCTGTATGCAACGTAAGGAAGTTCACAGAAACTAGGACAATTACTTTAAAACCATTTCGCCAGCCTGTGAGAATTCCAATTAAATTTGTTATTATATACATTGAAGTTTACCATATTCACGTTATTAACTTCCTTTGTAAAGCATGAGCGCAGCATTGTAAATGTCAGCATGACCAATACGCTGCTGGTTTTAACGCATGATTCATAGTTATTCTATTATCAAAAACCTCATAGTAAAACATAAATAGAAACGTTGCATTTTGCGGGCAGAAGCGAGTATCAACACCACTGCGAAGATGGTTTACCACCCTGCCTTTGGCTGTCCACCAAGCCTACAGGAGAAGTCAGATCCACCAACTCTCCATCAGTTGTGAACTTCACCTCGTCTCACTGTGATCTGAGACCGAAACCTGGCCAGGCGGCAAGTTCTGCAAAGTCAGCACTTCTTAAGAAGTCCCATTCAATCAAAAGGTCGCCATTTCACCATTCTGTCTACTTTCGTTATCACTTTTTAGTAAATTAAATTCTAGTTTTCTTGTCCTAGACAGATTCTCTATATCATAAGCCACTATTTCTCTCTTGTAATACTTTTAATTACAGTTGGTTTTGTCCAGTTATCTCTGTCCCGTGATTTGCTGAGGAAATAGGCCTATCTGACGCG
This sequence comes from Schistocerca piceifrons, assembly GCF_021461385.2. Lineage (NCBI taxonomy): Eukaryota > Metazoa > Arthropoda > Insecta > Orthoptera > Acrididae > Schistocerca > Schistocerca piceifrons. The sequence goes on along the minus strand of NC_060141.1, from coordinate 314,542,211 downwards.
AAGGCTAGCCATTCCTGGTAGGTGTCCTTGCTGTGCGGAAGCCCACTTGTGGCGAAGATACTGACAATTTACGGCGTCTTTGATCTTCTGACAGCACCGTTAGCCCATCGGAATAAAGTCAAGTGATTTTGCAGGCCAATCAATGTGTAATAGGACGGAGTAGCGTTCAGAAAAGCAGTCACATTTTCTCCCAGCTCGATGAACTTTGCAGTTGTCTTTAAGTGCCTGTGTGAGCAATGTCCTCTTACGAGGTGACCGATACCAAATGTTCGTTGCAAGCAGTTCCCATCGCAATGATTTCTCTCTGACAGATGGGTATGGACGTCGATTCACCCCTTCAGCAGTTTCTGTCGAGCCGGGAAGAGATTTTGGTTCACAAGCCGTGAAACTCGTCTCCAGTCCCTCTCAGTCGGGATCTTTTTCCGACCAAAATTCTGACGCTGTGCTTCGTGATTACATGTGGTACACCACTTCTTGTAGACGCATTGAACAGTACAAAGTGAAACAATGACAAATCCAGCAACTTGACACACTGTGTGGACATTGGCAAGGCCAAACACGATTTCCTCTTTTCACTACTTTGTCACATCCTGACATTTATCCATGTTTATAAAATATCTGCTTGCGACAAAAATTTTTCACTGGTCGCAGATGCGTTATGCTCACGTGGAGGAAGTACGTTCGCGGTTGAGCTTGTGATCCGATTGCTGCGCCACCTCTAAAGGGTTAACGATTTATCTGTGCTTGCGCATTAGGATGACTAATTATGATGGTGATTTTGGAATTGTAAATGTCGACAAAACACGCTCGTATTAATTTTCTTTAATTTATTCAAAAATTTTTGCTAGATCAGTTCCGCCTACCTGCAGCTAGAACACGCAAAGTCAGTGGGTATTAAAATGGGTCATCATTGTTACTTTTATGATAACCTCTTATGTACAGTTTCTTGTAAGTTGGTATTAGAAACAACCTACTACAATGCGTGCACGTTGTGTCTCGCATTTAGCAAAGCAGCATCGAACGTCGCTGAAACAGAGCTATGCGATTCCTAAAGAAAACGAATTCTGATCAATAACTATTGTACTTACAGACAAAGAATTAATTTAAATGAATGGTTGAAAGTTTTAGCGTTTAAGATTTGCGATACTACAACAAAAAAAAGAAAGGAAGTTTGCGACTTAGTGTGCCTCCGACGACTAGGTCCTTACGTACAGTTTAAAAGGCTGTTCTGAGTATGTTAAAGGAAATCGGTGCCCTTATCAAACGAAATACCCCAGCGCTTGCCCTGATCAACATTGTTCAGTCACGGTAATGTGACCACCTACCAAAAGCCCGAATAACCATCTTTTGCTGCGCGGACGGCGCGAAATGTGCAGGAACACATTGTCGATGGTACCGACAAGTAAGCGAAGCCTTACCGACTCCAGATGCGCTAGCTTTCTCGGTTAAGGAGCCACTCCGCGAACAGCCCGGTCGAGGTGATCCCACATATCCTGGATGTAGTTTAAATCTGGGGAGTTTGGTGGCCAGGGGAGCAGCGTAAACTCGTCCTGGTGCTCTTTGAACCTGCGAGCTGTGTGGCGCATAGCAGTTGCCTGCTGGTAGATGACATCGTGGCGGGGAGAAACAAGCAGCATGTAGGAGTGAACATGGTTCCCAAAGATAGATGCACACTTGTGTTGATCCATTGTGCCTTTCAGAATGACTAGATCACCATAGATCACACCAGCGACCATCTGTCCAATGGACCATAAAACGTGATCCATCTGAAAACGTCACCTGTAGCTACTCAGTGGACGTCTATCGCGGTACTGGCGTGCATATTCCAACCTTCGTCGCTGATGAACAGCAGTCAGTAAGGGTGCACAGACCAGGCGCCTGCTGCGGTGGTCCGTACGAAACGACGTTCGCTGAACGGTCGTTGAGGACCCACTGTTGATAGTCCCTTGGTTCATCTGGGCTTCGAACATAGGCGGTGGTCACAGTAATGTGACCTGACCGTGTATTTAGTCAAAGCACGTAATCAAAAAGTCTGAATTTCGGACGGGGAGTTCAACGTATTAAGGTTTTACAACGGCAACAATACCTGTCAGACAAGAAATATCAACAATGATGTGTGTGGTAGGTCCGCTGTTGTTTTCTATCTACATAAATGATCTTTTTTATAGGGTGGATAGCAATGTGCGGCTGTTTGCTGATGATGCTGTGGTGTACGGGAAGGTGTCGTCGTTGAATGATTGTAGGAGGATACAAGAAGACTTGGACAGTATTTGTGATTTGTGTAAGGAATGGCAGCTAACTCTAAATATAGATAAATGTAAGTTAATGCAGATGAATAGGAAAAGGAATCCCGTAATGTTTGAATACTCCATTAGTAGTGTAGCGCCTGACACAGTCACGTCGATTAAATATTTGGGCGTAACATTGCAGAGCGATATGAAGTGGGACAAGCATGTAATGGCAGTTGTGGGGAAGGCGGACAGTCGTCTTCGATTCATTGGTAGAATTTTGGGAAGATGTGGCTCATCTGTAAAGGAGACCGCTTATAAAACACTAATACGACCTATTCTTGAGTACTGCTCGAGCGTTTGGGATCCCTATCCGGTCAGATTGAGGGAGGACATAGAAGCAATTCAGAGGCGGGCTGCTAGATTTGTTACTGGTAATGCTTCAGGAACTCGGGTGGGAGTCTGTGGAGGAAACGAGGCGTTCTTTTCGTGAATCGCTACTGAGGAAATTTAGAGAACCAGCATTTGAGGCTGACTGCAGTAAAATTTTACTGTCGCCAACTTATATTTCGCGGAAAGACCACAAAGATAAGATAAGAGAGATTAGAGCTCGTACAGAGGCATATAGGCAGTCATTTTTCCCTCTTTCTGTTTGGGAGTGGAACAGGAAGAGAAGATGCTAGTTGTGGTACGAGGTACCCTCCGCCACGCACCGTATGGTGGATTGCGGAGTATGTATGTATGTAGATGTAATCGGTAACGTCATACGTGGCTTATTATTGCATGAAGAAAAAGTGCTGGCTTAACTCGATGAAGACGGAAGAACACTATATTTAGTGGGTCTGAATGCCTAAACCACTTACCTAGTTTCGACGTCCAGTTCCACCGCTGAAACAAATTCTCGCAATTGAAGGTATTCCCCGTTATAACACAGAAGCAGGCCTCACTTCCTGACTGGTGCGGGAAGAACCGGGATTCTAACACTGCGAAGTCATCTCTGTTTCCGCATATCAACGAAGGCGAATTCTGGTATCGGCTCTCTCAGCAGTGCATGATAGAGCTGCCGACCAATAGCTTGCATCATGTTGGAAGGCGGCCCTATTTTCAGCCGTTCTGCGTATCCACTGCCTGTAACTGTGAGATTCGTTCTCCTTCCGAGCGGTTAGCCGCAAGTTACAAACTGGACTGCGAGGATCTCTCTCCCACATGCTGCGCTGTTGCCGTATTTTGCGACAATGCAGTTTCATTCACAGAGCGACTGAATTATTCACTCAGATGTCGATATTACTTTCTTGTAACAGTATAGCTGTGAATGTGTATCTGTAAACGTTTTAGTGTGATTTACAAATGAAAGTATCGTGTGACGGCAATAAAAGTTCCTCGCAAGCAGCTTTAAATAAATTGCCTGTCCATGGAGTATCGTCTTAGTCGACGACTGGTTTCGTGATTTTCAGTCAGAGAGATCATTGTATGTAGTAATCGATGGAAAATCATTTAGTAAGTCAGGAGTGACAGAAGTGACATCTGGCGTTTGCAAGGAAGTGTTATAGGCGCTCCTCTGTGCCTGATCTAATAAACGATTTAGGAGACTGAGTAGGCCTCTGAGACTGGTTACAGATTATGCTATGATATACCGTCTTGCGCGATAGCTGAGTGGTCGGCACGACGGAAGGCCGTGCAAAGGGAACGGGTTCGATTCCCGGCTGAGCCGGTGCTTTTCTCCGCTCAGGGACTAGGTGTTCTGTTGTCATCATCATCATCTCATTCCCATCAACGTGCAAGTCACCGAAGTGGCGTCAACTCAAAATTCTTGCACCAGGCGACTGGTCTACCCGACGGGAATCCCTAGCTACACGACATTTCATTTCACAAAGTCATCAGAGATTAAAACAAATAAGAAAACGACTGAGACAATATATCTGTATGGTGCGAAAAGTGGCAATTGACACTAAATAATGAAAAGCCTGAAGTCATCCACATGAGTACTAAAATGAGTCCACTAAGTTCGGTTTACCGGATAAAACACGCGATTTTAAAGGCTGTTAATTCCACCACAATACTTAGGGATTACAAGTACGAATAACGTAAAATGCAGCTATCTCATGGCTAACGTTGTGTGGAAAGCAAACCAAAGACTGCGGTTTATCGGTAGAACACATAGAAAATGTGACAGGTCTACTAAAGAGGCTACTTAGGCTGTGCTTTCCCGCCCTTTTATGGAGTGCTACTGTCAGGTCTGGGATCCACAGCAGATAGAATTGATGGGAAAAGTTCAAAGAAGGGCAACTCGTTTTGTATTTTCGCGAAATAGTTGAGAGACTGCCACGAATATGATAAGCTTATTGGGGTGGCAATCACCAAAACAAAGGCTGTTTTCGATACGGCAGGGATTTCTCAAGAAATTTCAATCGCCAATTTTCTTCTCAGAGTGTGAAAATACTTTGCTGGCGCCCACCTACATATGGAGGAATGTTCATCATAATAAAATAAGAGAAATTAGAGCTCGCAAGGAAAGATAAAAGTGTTCGTGTTCCCTACGTGCTATTCGAAGGCGGAACAATAGAGAAATAGCTTGAAGGTGGTTCTATGAACGCTCTGCCAGGCACTTACTTAATTGTGAATTGCAGAGTAATCATGTAGATGCAGATGCTTTGCAAGCAGTGGAGGTGGTTTATGTCCCGCATTTATAACTTCTTCCAATGTGAATCTGAAAGCGATACTTCTATTTTTGACATTTCCAAGACTCAGGAACGAACTAAAGAAGCACTTGTCGGCAAGACAACTGTACAGAGAATAGTAAACAAAAGTGTTGGAGCTGTAGAAGCATCAGGAAAATTTGTTTTCGTCTCGTCTGAAAATCACCGAAATCGCAAGAAACGTGTTACGCAAATACATGGTTTTGACAAAGATGTTTTAAGGCGCTCGTGTTTGAAATGTATGTAAGAAGGGAATATACGACATCACAAAAACTTACTGCAATCATACCTGAGCAAATGGGCTTCATAGGTAGTTCTTCGTCAATGAAAGAATTTTAAAATACGTTAGTTTTAAAGGCGTTAAGAAGAGAGTTTTTACTTGGAAGAAGTGATATAGAAGCAGCACAAAACACGTCTGTTATAAAGATGCACGATACAAGAGAAGCTACATTCTACAGTGTATTACCTTGATGAAACATGGGTAAATCAGAATCATTCCATGAATACCTACTGGAAAATGATTGATGGTACTGGCAGTTTCAAAGTTCCCTTAGAAAAAGGTTCTCGGATACTTATTCTGCATGCTAGCTCTTCTTCTGATTTGGTTCGTGAGAGTAAACTTGTATTTAGGTGTAAAGAAAAAACAGTAGTGACTACCATTCGGAAATGAACATTGTCACTTTTAAGAAGTGACTCACTGAACAATTCTTGCCATAACTAGCTTCGACATTGGTCATTCTAATTACAGTGCCAGTGATCATTCAGCTGTTACAGAGTATGAGCACCAGGAAAGAGGATATTGTGCTCTGGATGAAAAATAAAAACATTCCGGACGATATAAACCAGACTCTTGCTGAACTCCTGCAGCTCGTTAATTTATAAAAGTCAAGCGATAGAATGAACAAATTGGACTTTCTGACATGTGAATGTGGTCACACAGTTTTGCGGTTGCCCACATATTACTGTTAGTATAATCGGACAGAATTAATTTGCGCATAGGTTACAAGCCACTCGGGGGAAAAAATAAAATATTCAAGATAACAGACACTGAAAGGCGTGTGCATGAAGCAGTGGAGAGCATCACCCCTTCAGCGTGGGCACACTGTGTGTGTGTGCCACGCTGAAAATAAGACTTTCACAGGGAGGTGAAGATGAATAAAAGCCTTGTGGGAATCATCCTAAATTTAAAATCAGATGGTTCGGACATGGACTCAGATACTAGATGGTATTACGATGTAGACTTTGCAACAAAGTAAAGTAACGATATTTCTTGGTTTTAAAGACTCTTAAAAACTTTTTTGTCAACATATCAATTGGATACGCTCTACATGAGAACTTCCTGCATTCTATTGATCAGGAATATGTAGGCTTTGAAATATACAGACTATAATGTTCAACACATTGCCGAAGGAGAAGTTAAGCTTTTCCCAGCCTGTTGTGTTACTTGCGAGAATGCGGCTGAATAAATTCGTCAGAAACTCCTGTATTTCGACACTTAAGCTCTTGTCATCTTCATGGCACGAATTTGAAATTGCCTTAAAATGAAAATCATACACATTTAAAAATTTATATAGATTTGAAGCGGTTGTCAAACAAACATAATGATTTCGGTTTGAGTTTATATGATGTATTACATTTTTACTTATAATACAGTTCAAATCGGAATAAATGGCAATTATTGCAACTAGTCTGGACCATCTTGTCTTTACAAAATCATCGTTTTGAGAAAAATTGCTCGTGACCTGTATCAGCTGTCTGACGTCACACAGACAACTGCTGTGGAGCAGTGGACACAACCTCAAGACTCGCAAGTAAGATTTCTCTGACGGAGACGAATGATCGAAATCGGCTTTGAAATGTATTATTCCCTCATAAATTTGAACGTGTAATACGATGTACCGAAGGCAAATGGACATGATTGTTGTCCGCAGCAAGACTTCGACAACACGGACTTCGTTTGCCCGCTCTCCGCCACCACGCTTGTGCATACCTCATCTCCTCCACACTTCCCTATCTCTCCGCCTCTATGAGCAGAGGCGCCGTCCTACTAGAAGCGGGCTATACTCTCGTGCTATCCGAAGCAGTGCTCCTTCTCTAGCGACCACGTCATCGACGGAATACGATAGCTCTCTTTCAACAAATCGACTCCATTTATTTTATCAGTCAGATTGAGTGTCGACTGCACAGAATTCAAAAACAGCACTGTTGTCAGAAGAGGTAGCTGTGTTTATTATATAAATTATTAATTATTGTTACAAGATCAACAGAGAATACCGTCACTCATTGCCTCTCCCGTTTTTCGCAGGTTGTAACGCAAATATCATTTCTTCTTTACACCATTTCTTGATACTACTACTCCGTTGTCTCTCTCTCTCTCTCTCTCTCTCTCTCTCTCTCTCTAAGTCTTCATCACAAATCCACGTGTATGCCTACATTCATACGCCACAAGCCGCCATACGGCGCATGGGGTAGGTACCTTGTACCACTACTCACTCATCTCATTTCCCGTTTCATTGGCGAACTGATCGAGGGGAAAAAGACACTCTGTATGCCACCATATGAGCCCTAATGCCACGCGGGATTAGCCGAGCGGTCTACGGCGCTGCAGTCATGGACTGTGCGGCTGGTCCCGGCGGAGGTTCGAGTCCTCCCTCGGGCGTAGGTGTGTGTGTTTGTCCTTAGGATAATTTAGGTTGAGTAGTGTGTAGGATTAGGGACTGATGACCTTAGCAGTTAAAGTCCCATAAGATTTCACACACATTTGAAAATTTTTTTGAGCCCTAATGTCTCTTATCTTCGCGGTCCGACGTAGGTGGCAGAGGAATCGCTCTGCAGTCAGTCTCAAATGTCGATTCTCTAAACTTTCTTAATGTTTCCCTCCAGGGAATCACATTTTGAGTACACTGCGCATTTCCGTGATACCAGAGTGTTGATCAGACCTGCCAGTGACAAATTAAGCCGCAAGTCTCTGAATGGCTTCGAGTCTTCCTTTCATCCCATCTGTGGGGATCTCAAACAATTGAGCAGACTCAAGAACGGGCTGCACAAGTGTTCGATAGGTGGTCACTTTTGTAGATGAGCTACACTTTTCTAGAATTCTCCCAATAAACCACTCTACCTACAACTGACCTTACGTGCTTGTTCCATTTCATATTGCATTGGAGCGTCACATATCGAAATTTAATCGATGCGACTGCATCAAGCAGCACACAACTATTACTGTACTGAAACATCAAAAGATTGTTTCTCCCATTCATCTGCATTAACTTACATTTGTCTACATTTGGAGCAAGCTGTTATTCAACGCACCAAAGGGATATCGTAAATCATCCTCTATTCTCTTGCAGTCACTCAACGACGGCGCTTCTCGTACATTACAGTGTCATCAGCAAATAGTCGGAGATTGCTGCACACCCAGTCCGTCAGATTGTTTATGCATATACAAAACAAGAGCGGTCCTATCACACTCTCCTGAGGCACTTCTGGCGATACGCTTGTCTCTGAAGAAAACTTACCGTCCAGACCAACGTACTATACTGCAATTCATAAAAAGCCCTCAAGTTACTCATATTTCTGGGAACCTATTCCGTATGCTCAGACCTTCGTTAACAGTTTGCATTGAGCACTGTATCAAACTCTTTCTGGAAATCTGAGTATTGAGTCTGACTGTTGCTCTTCATCTGTGGTTCGCAGGATGTGGGACAAAGGGGCAAGCTGAGCTTCGCCCGAGTGATGGTTTCCGTATCCGTACTGATATGTGGACAGAACCTTTTCTGTCCCAAATACATTTGTTGTATTCAAACCTAGATTACGCTCGAGAATTTTGCAGCAAACCAACGGTCTGTGATTTTGCACGACCGTTCTTTTTCCCTTCTTCTACACAGGAGTCACTTAATTTTTTTTCCCTGTCGCTTAAATCTTCGCAGTGGGCGAGAGATTCGCGATAAGTAACTTACCAATGGCGAATAGCACTCTCTGTGAATCCGATCCGGGAATCCACATGGATCTGACTATTTATTTGTTTTAAACTCTTACATTTGCTTCTCAACGCCTGTGACGTCTACTTACTGTGTGCCTGTCAAATGATGCTATGCGTGAGTGATTTTTTAAACGCGAATCAAGAACTTCAAATTTCCTTTTGCTGTCTGATAATTAATGTATATTTCAAAGTATGAAGGAAATGAAATTACAGTTATGAAAATAAATCAAACTAATGGAAAAGCATTTGTTATAAAAGATCTGTACGACAGATAAAACGTAATATTAGATCCTTCTAAAACAAGAAAATTAAAGAATAGCTAAGTATCAAACAACATTTGCACTCTGGTAGTTTATTTTTGAAATAAACTGTTCATTTATTTTGCTAAAATTTACTATCTTAGGATGGTCGCCATTTTCAAATAAATTACTGGGTGTTTAAAATTAAAGTACAACTACTCACTGAGATCCATAGTGGACTGTTTTTACCGTATGGTAGCGAAACTTGGTATACACAGTTTGTTAAATATGAGCACTGGACGCTGCAACCGTAAAATGAAGTGATCAACAGCTGATAGCAGTAGTTCTGGTTGAATTTAGGAACATGCTCCTCTATACTGGCCCTTGGATCGGTTGCAGACCAGACTTGGGCCTTGTAAATGCGTTCTTTTAAATATCCCGAGAGCCAAAAGTCACATGGACTCAGATCGGATGATCTTGCAGGCCATGAATCTGGAAAACCTCTGGAGATAACCGTTAGTGGAATGTTGCATTAAGCAATTTTTCACTGGATGAGCGACATTTGGTTATGCCAAAGCTTGCATGAAAACGGATGTTTCCACATAGTTGCTCTCCTCCAAAGCAGGAATGACATGCTGTACAAGGAGGTATCGATAACGTGCAGACGTCACACACAGTACACCTGCAGGCCCTCTGGATGCATTCTTTCCAAGGAAGAATGGACCGAGAGTAAAGGTGCTTGCGAACCCACACCAGACACTCACATACCGCGAATGAAATGGCATTTTGCACACAATACGCGGTTTAACAGTACCCCAATTTCAGCAGTTCTGCGTATTCACTGCACCCTGTAGCGTAAAATGTGCCTCGTCATTCTATATAACATTGTCTGGCGACATCTCATTAACATTTGATCAGTGCCAGAAACCGAAGAGCAAATTCATATCGTTCTGTGGACGACGAGGTTTCAATTGCTGCACTGTGTGAAGCTTGTACAGACACAACTGCAAAATAGATCGCAAATATTTCCATAGCGTGACCTTTGGATGGACAATTCTCGTGATACCGCACGAACTCTAGCACTACCCGGGGCACGTGCTGTATCGTTCGTTACGGCAACGGCAACCTCGTCAGTAACTTCCACTCGGATTGGACGCCTTCCTATTACAGGTGCCACACCAAGCTCACCCGTGTTTTTGATTGCATTATCATCTTCATTAAATCATTTAGTGACATCGGGTCTCTCCTCAGAACTTTCAGGCGACGGCACTCAATGCAGCACCGTAATTGATGCCGTTCACATAAAACAGTTTCAGTAACAGCGCGCGGCCTCTCTTCTCGTGTTATGGCTTTTCAGATCACAGTGTGGATGTCTTACCGTCATATACACAGTGTACAACGCCAGATTAGTATCTGGCTGCCAAAACTGGAACTAATTTTCTTACAATGTAGATCAGTTCCGCATTAGCGCATCTACGAAGTTTCGCTGTTATGCAGTAATTACATACTACACTGGACCTCTGTGAGTAGCTCTACTCCAGTTATAACCACTGAGTATATACCACAGCAAACGCCAGATGCGAGTAAGAAGATTTGTTCACTCTGATTCTCACATGATATGTGTGCAGATGCCATCAGTTTATGGTCATGTGACAGAATAAAGAGTAAACGTCCAAGCTGAATGTGCGTGTCTTTCCACCAAAGAATTCATAACGTCTGCTGGACCCAGTAACAATAAATTATCGCAAACAATGTTTAAGGAAATCATCAGCCAAAGTTCATACGTAGCCCCATCGAGGATTTCCTAATAGTAGTTGACACTATACAACAGTTTAAATGTAGACTGACATGACGAAATATTTCGCTTTCTGGTTCACATATCGCAATCATCCGAAGACCAGTCGATAGTGTAGTGACATAACTACTTCTTTTACACATGTATTTCGGCTCCGTTACTCCAGCCACAATTCCCTTGCATCCACTGTGCCAGTTTAATGTCTTAGTTACTACTCTCGATATAAACCTGCACAAAGAGAGAACTTACTTAGTGCTCTGCTAGCGCATGGGAGTACCTCGTCTGTCTTTCGCTCGGCTGAGTCAATAGAGCTTTGGTTAAGACAATGAACTCGAGAGAAGAGGAATCAAGCTCCTGGCGGCTATAAAACTTTAGTTACCTTCGCTTCTTAGACGAACGGCGCTTTACCGCCTGCAACTATCCATATCTGGGCTCCGTTCTCGACTTTAATACCGAGGTTCAGTCTGCGCTGTTTGACTTACGTGTCTCTCGTCGGTATGTCAACGAAGCAAGCAAGTAAATCGCAACACGACCATTTAATTGGTACAAAACTAGTGGATAGTTTTCGGTTTCACAGATTACTCCTATCTCTCCTCTTAATTCCAGTTTGCATCTTTAGTTCTTCGTTTATGCTCTAACTGCATAATCCAATACGTTACTTGTTAATTTTGTTGTTTACCTGTTTTGCTTAACGTTATAACGAGCATTAATTACTAAAATACAGGGTGCCCACTCAAACCTCCCAGATTTCAAAGACCCAGGAAAAAAAACACAGTACATACGACAATGAAAAATGCACCACATTGTAGAGCATCTCAAAGAATTTATTTATTTATCATCAATAGACCTCTACATGTGAACCATTTGTAGCACGAAGAATATTGAGGCTATATTCAATTTCTTGCCAAGTTCTTTGTAACATTTCCTCTGTTATTGTTGCAATCGCATTAGTGATACAATGTCGCAACGTGGGAATATCGCCCACTTTGGCCACATACACACGGTCATTCACGAATCCGCACATGAAAAAGTCAAGCGGCGTAATGTCAGGTGAATGTGGTGGCCAAGCAATGGGTGCTCTGCGTCCGATTCAACGATTGGGAAATTTCCTATCCAGAAACTTGCGAACAGTCATTGACCATTGCGACGGAGCTCCATCTTGTTGAAAAATGCTGTTGGGCTGCAAGTCTCGTATCTGAGGGTACACAAACTGCTACAACATGTCCAGATACACTGACTCATTCACTGTTTGTTCTACAAAGATAAACGGGCCAAAAATCCTGTCGTGCATTAGCCCGCACAAGAAGGTTAGTTTAGGGCTATCACGAACATGTTCAGTGACAACGTGCGGATTTTGCAAACCCGAAATCCGAACATTATGCCTATTAACCCTTCCTGATAGCTGAAAGGTTGCCTCATCTGAGAACAAACATCTTTCTAGGAAGCTGGCATCCATATCAATACGCTGCAGCATATCCACTTCAAATTGTTGTCGGTATGGTTTGTCCTTTCGCGTCAGATATTGCAGAATTTGCACTTTGTAAGCACATATACGAAGACGCTGGTGAATTACACGATGCAATGTTGATCGAGGTACATGAAGTTGTCTATATGTTTGACGAATTGACTTACGTGGGCTTCTGAGAAACTTTCGTCCGATGTCCTCCATTGTCTCTTCTGAAACACCGTGACGTGCACCGCCATAATGTTTCAGAACAGTTCCTGTTGCCAGAAACTTCCTATATCATTCCTTAATTGATTTCATATCGGATGGATCACATTCATACACACGACGATAATTTCTTGGCACAGTAATCGGTGATTTTGTTTCTGTAAACCGCACTGCTGCTTGCGCGCGCTGCTGTGGAGTCGCCATTTTCACTTCATGTGACCATGCTGCACTATGGCGACTATACGTGGCACTTCCGACGCGGGAATATAAATTCTTTGAGGTGCTCCATAATGTGGTGCATTTTTCACTGTCGTATCTACTGTGGTTTTTCTCTCCTGGGTCTTAAAATCGGGGAGGCTTGAGTGGGACACCCTGTATAATAAAAATTCTGGGGAAACAGGCATACAGTGTTTTCAACAACTAATTTTTTAGACTCACGGTCTCCGGCGGTTCGTTAAAGTGTTACTGCATTTCGTTTGGTTTCTTGTCCCAATTACCTTTGTATCTGTACTGCAGTGAAAGTAGTGCACCGCAGTGCAAATGTTGACGGCAAGCCCTGCGGTCTTGCCTGGACACAAAATTGTTCCAGTCACTCACGGTGCTGCTGTTGACAACACCAATTCCCACTCCACTGGTTTCTCTCAAGCTTGCTGTTAGAACTGATCGGTTCTGTCTCGGGTTTGTTGCATCTGAGGGTTGTTGAAATATTCTGTGTTTCGTGATGTACGTTTTGGCGATCGCATGTTGCACGCTTCTTCACTGCAGTAAATATATTCTCACAGAAACAAGAGTGATAGCGGTACACACCTAATAAACCGTAATTACATTATTATTATGTAATGAGTCGCAGAAGACAGTGGGTCCCTTATATAAAAATACGCAGAAGGTATCCCAGATCAAACTGTGAAAGCTTGGCGGTGGGGTTTTGGTTCGACCTGTATATACTGCCTCTAAAACTCAGTTTTCTGTTCATCTTCTCTCTCCTTTTCTTTTCCTAGCTATACTACTATTTCCCCTATCATTTCAAATAGCCGACAGTCGAGATAATGTTATTATTAGGAAAGTTTCACGCTTTCGTGCTCTATTTTACGGGAAGTAAATATAGGGGACAATCGGAGAATAATTTGTCACGCTGGTGACATCGGAATATTTTGGCAGGAATGGAACAAGAGACCACAATGATATTACATTGGAAGTGGAAGTATCTTATATTTAAAGAGCACAGTATCGTTGCAATTTCGCAAGCTGGCAGATGGCAATTGTCTGGCTATATTTTACCCTAAAAAGAGATAAGAAGGAATAAATGATTTGAATCTGTTTCTTCACTGAAACATAAGTCAGGTGTTTTGCTACCGTCACAGGTATCTGTTGTTCCATTCCTGCCGAAATATTCCGATTTCACCAGCGTGACAAATTATTCTGCCACTGTCCCCTATATTTACTTCTTGTAAAATAGAGCACGGAAGCGTGAAACTTTCCTAATAATATCTCGATTATCGGCTATTTTAAACGATAGAGGAAGTAGTAGTAGAGCTAGGAAAAGAAAAGGAGAGAGAAGATGAAGAACAGAAAACTGAGTTTTGGAGGCAGTATATACAGGTTGAACCAAAACACCACCACCAAGCTTTCACAGTTTGATCTTGGATACCTTCTGCTTATTTTTATATAGAGGATCCACTGTCTCCTGCGGCTCGTTACAAAATAATGATGGAATTACGGTTTATTAGTTGTGTACCGCTATCACTCTTGTTTCTGTGAGAATATATTTACTGCAGTCAAGAAGCCTGCAATATGCGATCGCCAAAACATACAACACCAAACATACAGAATGCGTATGGCACGTATTCGTGCGAGTTAGCGGAATTAGCTTCCTATTAATTCTTTCGTTGATGTAACAACTATGCATCGATTACAAAAATTTGTGTACATGTCTCTAGCAAAAATCGACAAATATTTAGTATTACCGAAATAAATTTTCAGTACTTACCAACTAGAAGAGTTAGTTGAGGCGTCTCCCGCCGATGGCTGCGTTAGCGTTTTCTGAGAGCTCGAGAGCCATAACGTTAATCTATTTACGATTTTTCTACGAATAAAGTATAAGTTAATACATTTGTCGCGCTGTAAGAGCTTTACTAATGTTTATTCGGCTATTCAAAATGTTTCACCTAAATCGTTCAAGCAAAATGCAGATATGCCGTTCCTGAGCTGTAATATCTTTATAGCTCTTAAAATGTGTGAAATAAAATAATGTGCAAATAATGATTCCCTAATACTGTAAATCATATTACGCCAAACAGCGTTGAATAAGTGAAACTACATAACAGTGTTACTCTCACATACGTTGGGATCATTCACGGGTTCTACGTCAAAATAGCTGTAATCGGTCAAAACGAAAATCGTGAAAAAGAGAAAGTTCATAAATGCTCAAATATTTTTGCACCTTTATCAAAGTTTTAGCGGAATTAACTTCCTGTTAACAAATCAACCACTTCATATACCATTTACCGATAAAATCTGTTTCTGAATTTGGGTTGTCTTCTAAAGACGGAAACGTACTGCCGAAGTGCGGTATGATTTTACCAACAAATTTTACCAGAAACGGCTGCTTTATTTAGCTCTCCCTCACTGCAATCATTTGATTCACGCTCCGCTAACAGAGAATCGTAACTGATTTTGTGCTTGTAAGTTCGAAAAACTATCGAAACATTCACATAGCACAAGCCTACTAACATTCAGAGTAGAGATTATTTACTGGAACAGTGCATCACTCCTTTGAACACTTTCAATTATTTCAAACGATCTATGCGTGAAGCATATCAGTCTGTTTTCTTGCAGACGGGTGTTCTCTGGAATCGTACTGCGATCGCTGGCTGTTAAATCTCCCCCGTGCACGGCATTAAGACTGACCCACTTAAGAGTGGCCCGAATTTCAGGCACAGGAAACGGCAGCGATACTGCTGCGTGACGTGTTCATTTCGGCGGCTGCCTTCAGTGATGAAAACTCCGCTTGACTGGTCTGCTTCACGGCCGCCGTGGTCGAGGTTTCCGTCGAAACGGCAACGAAGAAAGCGTTACGACAGCCGAGCTAGACGCGTCGCAAAATGAGCGTGATGCATTTCGCTTTCCATTTCGCTCAGATTTGTTAGCATTAACAATTATAGAATGTAGACGGAAAATTCCGAAATTGCGAAAGGTCAGAAAGTAAGAAAACAGTAAAAGAAACCTTAGCACATTTACAGTACAAATAAATTAATTCAAAGGAGTGAAAGTTACGGAAGTTTTACGTCATTTACAAACAAAGTTTGCAAAAGCGTGATAAGTTTAGAATATTAAGAAATGTAAAAATAAAAATTTAGGAAAAGTTGTAAGTGTTAAGTCACTTCCAAGGAGACACTGATTGTGGACAGCATCGGCTCACTTAATTCTGAGCAGTAATAAAGTATACAGCATTGACGTCACTAGCACAACGAAAAATAAAAATCTCTCTATTTCACTTCAACAAAATTGAACTTAGCTAATAGGTTCTTCTATTTTTTTCAGCACTTAATTTGTTGGCAATAGAAGGCAGGAGTATGTCTTAGAATGGGAAGATCAAGCAGTTTAAATGACAAAACTACGCCACTTTGCGGTTCTTTCTAAGAATTATTTTTTGTTTCAATTTTCTGGCATTCGGGCCGTGCCCGTTCAACCACGATACGAACGTAAGGACAACGCAATACCCAATACTCTAGCAGAGAAAAATCAACGAGCCGGCCGAGAATCGAACCTAAGCCTCTTGTCTTAGCAATCCGCCGCGCTGACGGCGCAGCTACTGAGGCGGACTGGTTATTTGTTACATATAGATTTCCTTGAATTATTAAATCAATATTCCTCTTTGTGTTTCTAACTTACATTTCCTTTTCACCACAAAGCACTGAACACAAAATATTCACATTAAAAAAAGTAAAATATAGTAAAATTTACTATTGATTGTTGCTTGTAGGAAAGCAAACGAGAAACAGGTACTAAAATTGTTATTGTTGCGGTCAGCACGCTAGGCAGATTCATTGTTCCTGAAGTCACGCACAAAGGAACTTACACACTGCTTCAACGGTTAACAAGACAAAAACGAACAGAGTTATGACGCATTCATTCGAGGAAACTGTATTAACGTCTTTGGGAGTAACCGAAAAATACCAACTTATCAACTTAGTAGAAATGTAAATTTGTTTACCGTCTTCATATAAAACATTCCTTATAACAATTGAGGGTTTGGTAATCATTTATAAGTAATATACACACGCACACTCTAGAGCCAAAGAAACGGATACAGCTGCCTAATATCGCGTAAGGCTCCTGCGAGCACGCAGAAGTGCCGCAACACGACGTGGCATGGACTCGAATAATGTTTCAGGTAGTGCTGGAGGGAACTGATACCATGAATCCTGCAGGGCTTTCCATAAACCCGTAAGAGAACGAGGGGGTGGAGATCTCTTCTGAACAGCACGTTGCAAGGAATCCCAGATATGCTCAGTAATGTTCATGTCTGGGGTGTTTGGTGGCCAGTGGAAGTGTTTGAACTCAGATGAGTGTTTCTGGAGACACTCTGTAGCAATTGTGGACGTGTGGGGTGTCACATTGTCCTGCTGGAACTACACAAGTCGGTCGGAATGCACAATGGACGTGAATGGATGCAGGTAATCAGACAGGATGCTCGCGTACGCGTCATCTGTCAGAGTCGTATCTGGACGTATTAGGGGTCTCATATCACTTCAACTCCATACGCCTCACACCACTACAGAACCACTTCCAGCTTGAACCGTCCCCTGCAGACATGCAGGAACCATGGGCTCATGAGGTTGTCTTCATTTGGGTAAAAAATGTGAAACTTCTTAAAACGTAATTTTACCACAAAAAAAATCTTTTGTCATTTGAACATACAAGGCTTTTATCATGCATCAGTAGATCAGCATTACTGCATGTTTTAATAAGTAAATAAGTGTTTTATTAATTCTTCTCTCTCTACTACATGTATAAACTGAAATCACCTGCTTGCTCTTTTTGTGTGTCCGGGGTAGTCTGACGAACTGATTTAGAGATCGTGGAATTGCTTGGACCAATATTTTGACAGCACTGATATTGACAACAAGCAAAAATCGTCGAGATTCTTGATTCTCGGAATATATACATGATTCAGTTTGTACGGAAACAATAGCGCGCGAGTACTATTCCAACTTCGCCAATATCTATTTTTATCAAATACGGCTAAGACTGTCACTAACAGTTTGGATTTGTTTTTCTTTAACTAGCATTTCTATTACTATTTTTATTACCTACTTTTTTTGGCAGTTTTCCTATTCTCCGGCACGGATTTTAAAGCGTCATGAGTCTCTTTCTTGAGTTTGAGGGCTAGTGACCTCACTGTGACTATAATTAGAAGTCCTAACACGTCTTATTCTGTTTAGCATAGTTGGAAATGTGGTTGTTGACTCAAGGGTCGGATATATACATTTCAATATTATTGTAAGACGTTTTTTATATAATTCTCCGTGGAATTGGATTTTTTCCTTTAAATAAGAATGGCTGTATGGGTGCAACGGAAGGCCAACCCACACAAAAATATCAAATAAATAAAGTAAAAACGGTTCGTATTTATGTTGTGATACTGAATTCGAACTATTTATATCTTATTAACTTCTTTACAGAGGTTTCCGTAAACCAAGGGGATTGAACTATGTGGCTCTCATGGTGTTATTGGCCGGGAGATCCCGTCTGCGGTTGTTGGGCCGCCTGGTGCATGTTTTTCTGTCTGACATAACTTCAGCGACTTGCACATCGATGAAGATGACATGAATTGATTAGGACATCACAAACACCCAGCCCGCGAACAAAGAAAATCTCTTACCCGGCCGGGAATCGAACCCGCGATTTGGAGACAGCAACGCCAACCGTTTTTTTCTCCTTATCTTCTTCCTTTTGATCTGCTTATTTAGTGTTTCTCGTCAGTGTGAGTCCGTGCGTGTCTCGCAGGACACCTTTCAAATATTGTCGGTGAGAACTTCACTGAGTTTTATTTTTTATTACAGAGGGTGGTCAGTTCCCTGACTAATCGTAAGCAACATGGCGTAAATAGCAAAGCATCCTTGGTATCCACATGTGTGATTTGATCTGCTCTCGCTGCTATGTCAACTATTTCGGCAAATACTAATTAACTAAGAGCTGGGTTCCTTTCTAATGAAAGTATTTCATTTTCAAATGCAGCTCAATGTAATTGCAGATTCTTACGAAAGTTGTATGCCGTGAAACAGTAATACAGTCTTTAATAAATCACCACTACCTATCCGTTCGCTGTTCTTCAGTCACATGAAGCTATGCTAGAGCGTCTTGTACATGGGAGACACACATCACGTAAGGATCTTGAGAATCAACGAAGTTACTGTTAGGTTTATATAGTCTTTGGTTAATCTTTCTATATTTAATGATAATGTTTTTTGGGGTGACATGAATAGTAAATAAACATTCCATTGATTTATGTTTGTTATCATGATCCATAATTTATGATCATAAGATTAAGTTATCTTAGGGATAACCGCGTAATTGTTTTTGAGGGCTCATATAGACAAAGCAGATTGCAACCTCGATGTTGGATTAAGAAAATTTCTAGGTGCAGGTGCCCAGTAATTAGGAGTGCCTGACACGATTCTTACATGATTCTGAGTTCAGGCCATCATCCAATCAAACCTTAGTGCTGTATCTCTGGCGACAGCGGCATTGATGTGAAGTTAGTCTTTCTCTCTACTGACTGGCAGATACCCTGGTAACTCAGCAGCGGATGTGTTTTCTTTCTCTTTTCTTACTACAATTTTTATCTGAGATATTTCTGGCCCGAAGTTTCAAATTTTAAGCGCAGTGGCCAAATAATTACTCGCCCCCAGGAGACGTGTCGCAAATATCGTGTAACATTCGGCTCTAACCGTGTTAATGACCTCAGTTCGGCGAGACAGAGTGTCCACAATTTCCTTTAGTTAGGCCATATCCAAATAAATCCAGTAATGGTTTGATCTTGTAAAATTACCAAATTGTGGTCATTATAATTGCTCCGTTTCACGCGAAGAGCTAAATAGTCACAGACTTTTCTTTGGGAGTGTGACCGGTGCGGCCTCTATAGCCGTGTATAACCGCAAAAGTGTTGCCGGTGCAGGATTTTGTATACGAACTGACCTCTCGATTATGTCCCACAACAGTTCGATGGGTGGCCAAATCATTCTCTCGAACTGTCCAGAATGTTCATCAAACCAATTTCGAACAATCGTGGCCCAGTAACATGGAGCACTGTCATTCAATCGTTGTTTGTGGACATGAAGTCCATGAATGGCTGCAAATGGTGTCCACCTAACAACACAAATATTATCAGTCAATGATTGGTTCAGTTGGACCAGAGGACACAGTCAGTACCACGTAAACACAGCCACACTTTTACCAAGCCACCAGCAACTGGCACTGTGCCTTGTTGACAACCTGGGTCCATGTCTTTTGTATCCCGCCTGGAAGGCGGCACATGGGTCTGCTCCTGAAAACTGAAGGGTAGGCCGAATGTAGGATGCTAGGAGGAGCAGGTGAGATAAATAATTAAAATTGGGTTTACTTAACTTTGGCTGAGATGCGCACGTAGGTACGAAGCTGTACATCAAGTTACAAAGGCAGAATCTGTAGTGGCTCGCCACTATGAAATAGAAACAATGTTGCTTCGTCGTCTACTCGGAATCAAAATGGGCTGAATCCGGAGCGGCTCTCGTAGAGCTGCACAGCGCCGGCTAGAGGGCGCTGTCGTCGGTGTCTGTGTTAGCGCCAACCTAAGAACTTGCACCTACGCCGTGACAGCTATCGATACCACCGCACTCGCTCATCTGATTAGACCACGGTCTCCCAGGAGCCTTGGCTCTAACCGATTTGGTCACTAGCTCAAGAAAGACGCTGCAGTCCACATCTTATTTCACGCAGTGTTCCTTGCATTTTATCACTGACAATTCCACGCAAACGCCGCTGCACTCGGTTAAGTGAGTGGTGAGAGGTAATGCCTGAAATTTGGGATTCTCGGCACACTCTTGACTTTGTGAATGTCGCAATACTGAACTCCATAACAATTTCCGCAATGGAATGTCCCATGCGTCTAGCTCCAACTACCACTCCGCGTTCGAAGTCTGTTAACTCCCGTCGTGCAGCCACAATCACGTCAGAAAACATTTCACATGAATCACCAGACGACAAATGATAGCTCCGCCAATGCACTGCCCTTTTATACCTTGTGTACGCGATACTACCGTCTTCTGTGTACATACATTTCGCTATCCCAAGACTTCTGTCACCCAAGTGTAGTCTTAAGTAGTCGGATTTATCCTTTTGGGACACCCTGTACTTTCACAGACAGCGACTCTCTTTACTTGTCTCTCAGCCAAGTATGAGCGCTCCGTACGCCAAAACACAACAAGTGGAGAAGATTAAGCTGCTAGTGGCCGGAAAATGAAGAGGGTGGCGGTGGCGCCATACGGCGGGGTCAGCTCCGGTGCCAACTTATTGCGAAGCGAGAACTCGCGACTCGCCTAGGCCTGCTGGCAGCATCTCTGCTGTGCAACAGGCGAGGCGTGGGGCGAGCCAACTGCACGCAAAGTTATGGCCCTCCCAAGTGTTTAGCCATGTAGGGAGGATGCGTCGCCTGAGAGACTTTACTTGTAGCCATTTGGAGAGGACGCATCGTTCGTGCAAGCAGCTGCATGTGCATACCCACTTCGTTCGCCGAAGTTACTATACTTCTGTAGCTGAGGCTAGCCTGGGTTTTTCTTGTCTTTCTCAAATAATCCTATCATCGTGGTTTCTAAATTTATATTCATTCTTCCGATTAGCTTGACGCGGTAGTCAAAATTTTTCCCCTTGTGCCAACCTCTCCAGATCACAGGAGCACCAAACCAAAAGTCCTCAACTATGCTAACGGAAATGGAATGCTTTATACAATGACTCCTTAACAAAACGATACCATACAGATACTCCAAAATTACACTTCCTGTGGAATACAACCTGTCGCATTCCGGCACAGTTTCACTACACCTACGGGGCGCAATCGTGGGTTTAGCGACAATGTGGGTTTGATTTGTTTGTTCTTTTATAGCCTGTATAACGAAGATGACAGGAAACAGATCTCCTTGGTTGGAGGATATTAGGTTACATGCGATTGGTAACTGTCTTGGAGTAGGCAAGAATTATTTGATGAAATAGCAAGGTATCACGCGTCTGTCTATACGGAGTACGTTGGTTATGTGGGCCATACTTCGCTTGGATGTGTGAGTGGTTGCTCCATCTTGCTGGAATACTGCAGACAGCGCCTCTGCATCTGTTAATTATGTATGCAAAAGGCAATCATCTCTAGTTATCTGGCAGTCTTTGAGGTAACTGAAAAATATGGGGTTAATATTGCGCATGCCAGACAACGTACACCAAACAACCATTGCATCTGAGTGGAGAGGTTCTTCATGCAGAATATGTTGATTGTCCTGCGACCAGAATCTGCAATGCTAAAAGTCTTACGCATCCTGACAAATGAAAGCTGGCCTCAACTGACACGAAGCAAAGCGAGGGGTCCAATTTATCCTTTAGCCACTGATGTTAACAGTCGGTTACAATAACGATCTATTTTTTTTTTCCTGATCCACAAATTTCAATTTTTGCACCACACTCACACGATAGGATTATACTTTCATATCTTTTAGTACACGATGACATGATGCACAAGACACACCAACTGTTACGGGTCCTGACTGTGCGTCGCATATTCCTACAGACATCCATTTCTTGTACAGATCTTGATTAGTGCTGGTCGTGGGGAGTTTTCTACCAGGACACTTCGCTTTGTAACACGCCCGGTAGTACAAATGGGTGGGGTACCTTAAACTGTTTGTCGTTTCGACTTTCCTAGACCGTGCGCCCTGTCCATACCAAGTACCTGATAATCCCACGGCGGTCGTACTGTTCTGCTCCACACTGCTGCTGGCTTGCCTGAAATTATCTATCGGAATATGCAATCGAGTAAGGGGAGCCACTCAACGTTAAGCACAACACTCTTCTATGTCTGGTGTGAACATCTATATTCTGAGACGTTATGGAAATCACAGATTGCACTGTTTACACTCTAAGTCGTAAATGTTTACCCACAATATCCCTTGGACGAGCGTACGTGTACCGAACACGGCGCGGATGATTGTTGATGATGCGGAAGCCGAATAATCGAACGGAAGTTCTTACGCTTGCCACGCATACACATATTTCTTTTGGTACCAGTCCTCCTTGACACTAGTAATGATATAACACTGCCCGTAAAGTTAATCTTTCATTTTTTTTTTCACTTGTACGAGCGTGCACGTAACCGTCGCAGCGCGGCTGATTGTTGATAATGCGGAAACGCGATGATCGAACGCACGTCCTCACGCTCGCTTCAAGACACTGGCACCTCACTGCTCTCTTTTGTGGTAAATAGTATTACTGATTCACATTAGTTCATTCATGGAGACCGAACACGGCGCGGATGATCGATGCTGTGCGACACGCAAACCACTTCTTGACGCACTTCCCTCTGAATCATTTACTTATTTAATCACTTTACTGTAATACCACTTGTAGCAACACTTCATCTTCCATACTAACA
The DNA here is from genome assembly GCF_021461385.2 of Schistocerca piceifrons. Taxonomy (NCBI): domain Eukaryota; kingdom Metazoa; phylum Arthropoda; class Insecta; order Orthoptera; family Acrididae; genus Schistocerca; species Schistocerca piceifrons. The sequence goes on along the minus strand of NC_060141.1, from coordinate 314,518,930 downwards.
ATACCTCTCACATGCAGAGCTACCCGCTACACAACATAAAAGTTCCGTGTCCGGTGCTCGACTCTACAGACGCGGCTGCCGGCAAAGCCAGCGATATGACAATACGCTTACAACTTTGTATTGCTTGATGGAGCCTGTCTTTACGTAACACTCCACAATATCAGTTCACTGTTCTAATGCAAATTGACCATTTCTGTAACAACTCAAATAAACGTACGAATACAAAGCTGCACTCAACATTCCGATAAAATGCAGTGTAGCCAACTTTCAAGACAGTGTTGCCACTTCACAAGTAATTCGACTAGAGACGATTGACCGTTCAGTGAGGCGTACCGGTTTTATGTGGGACGCCCTGTACGAGGATAATATTACGTTAAGAGCTGCATTGAAATCTTCCTGCTTCCTTTGAGAGACATCTGTAAATCACCAGTGTGGTTCGTCTCTTCCGACATTCCTCTTCGAGTGATATTGTCAGTGTGCAGCGTGCGTTCTATACAGAAGGATTGAAGCAAATTTTGGGAGTACCATACACAGGGTGGTTTCGCGAGAGCGTGCAAAAATTTATCAGGGCATAGAGGATGCCCCACCGAACAATCTGAGGTGGGAAACAGGGGATCGGAGAAGCCAGTTTAAGGAGATGGTGGGAATACATTAGTTAACTGAAAATACCACAATTGACACAATGAAGGTACTGTTTGTAGTGTATTTTACAAAACGTGCAGAAATTGACGGCCATCAACCTCAATGCAAGCACGACATCAGCGAACAGGATTCTGAGGCACCCTAACAAATATCTCTGGTGCGTTTGCAATCACATCACAGGGAGCTACAATTCTGGCAACTAATCCACCTCCGTATCCACTAGTATCTGATACACAGATGACCTCGCAGGCCCTGGAATAAGACCACTCCTTCCAAACCAGCGAACTTGAAATACTGCACCGGCACTGCTTCATCGTACTGTACTATACGTTTCTAAATAGCACTTAGTAGTTGATTCATAACATGTTCTGTCTTAGGACAATGTAAATACGATACAACAGAGCCTCCTTGTGAACACGTAAAGTAAACAAAATCTGCATCATGACTTCCTGGTAATCAGGCTCGTTCTCCTTGTATCCTTGAAGGAATAAAGAATGTACATGAAAAGAAACATCACAGTACGTGTAAATTTGTACTCATGTTAGTTGTAAATAAGATGGAAAACAGTAATGCTAGACAAAGCGCTAGAGAAGTTTACTTCAATATCGCTTTAAGCTGGCTTCTCCGACCAGACACCATACCTCGAATTGTTCAGTGGAGCTTTGTCTATGACCTGTTAGGTTTTTGCACGTTCTTACGCAAATACCCTGTATGACTTGAGGCAATAGAGCTGATAGCGTGCAAATTACTCAGACTATATTCATACAATATTTGAGAACGAGAGCACTTGGCGAGTTCCATTAAGTTTTGCACATAATTTAAATCCTTATCTAAAATTTTTCTCGCTCTCAGCCCCACAAAATAGAGGAATTAAAACAGTTTACCTCTTACTAGATGTTGGTTGTTAATACGGTAAAACTTCAGCATCAAGCATGACGCCTTTGTATTTTTTTCTTCCTGCTTCTCTGTTCGTCACCCGTTTGTAAAGTAATCAGACGTTTGAAGCTGCTTTATGCATGGAAATCGCTATGTACAGTCAACAGAAAATAAAATACGCATTAATGTAGTTAACCAGTAACCCCTGGTGGGGGGGGGGGGAGGGTTCTTGTAAATAACTTTATGATACCTGATAGCTTATAAAGATGTATTTCATCAGCATCTCTTGGCGATTTGGGAAAATGTTTTTTTTTTCAGTTATGTGTTATACATCTTGAGTTAGAACGAACATGCAGAAGCAAAAACTCACAATTTTCGTTGTGGAATTAGTTGAAACTCTCGTTCTTTTACCTGCTCGGTCTATGTCCAGCTGGAATTTGTGGTGCATCTCCAGTGACCAGCTAGTTGACGGGAGGTTTTATGTCAATATTTCTGTTTCTCTAATCGTACCATGTGTAAACTGGTTATTCTTGATATGTGATAAGCTGTTCATTATATCGAGACAAACAAATTATCTAGTACTTTGGGGTCTCGTTAATTTGGTAGCAAGTAACTGAAATAAAAGACTTTTTGAATGTAAGACCAAACTTTTTATACGCTATGCTTGGCCACTGTAGAAATTAAGTGCAGTTTTGGAACGCTTGTTAATGTTTGCTGTTATTTGCACTTAGCAGATTCTACCCCAAAGCACCCGCCTGTGCCCTGGTGTATTATATTTTAAAGACAATGGCAATGAAATCTGCCACTGACGAAAATTCTTTACTTTTACGTCACCACGTTTCTTGTTGTTGTTGTTATTATGAGCATAGCTCCAAAGTAATAACCTCATTAAAGAAGGGACAGCGTTATCTCAAGTGCTAAAAAATATCAATGAAACAGAAAAATACTAATCCCCTTACATAAATTACCCGAGAAGCTTATTTTAATGTTTTGAAGCATTTATGTAATGAAGTGGATGCCACGTCGTTTGCCACAGTACAGCTTTGTAGAGTAGATGAATAAAAGATCATGCCTTGTGAAGCAGGAAATTGTAATGTGAAAATAAAGATCTGACATGTGTTTCAGTGAAGCGTTCCCTGGACTCCAGCCTAGTCAGGCTCACCCATAGCCAAATGTTCGGACTGCATTTTCTTTTGGCACCGCCTTTCTACGCCCACGCTGATTGCTTTGTTAGGATGACGTCACTGACGTCTCGCCGCTTCACTCCTCTTTGCGCCCTCGTCCTCGGCTGCTTCTATGGTGTTACGGAAATGCTCGTTACGTTGCACACTGCCGTCCTTATTGACACAGCGTCAGCTTCAAAGCTTTCTTTGATGACGCCGAGCCAAAGGTCGTTTGCTCATGTCACGGGAAATATACCGTCAAATACAGTAGACTGGTTTTTACCTGATGAGTGTCCTCCAAAATCAGTCCGCCTTATGTTTCTTAAGAGGACAGAAATTAGAAGAACGTTTAACATACGTATATTGAAAACTCACGTTGGAAAAATTAATTCTAGCTTATCTTTACGTTCGTTAACAGAGATCAGCTAGCAGGTAGTTTGTAACACAGCCTTAAACATTTGAACAGTTTACGCCGATGGATCAGTTTTTGAGAGGTATTTTTGTTGGCAGGTCTAACTTTTGCGTTTGTTTTTTTTTTTTTTTTTTTTTTTTTTTTTTTTTTTTTTTTTTTTTTTTTTTTTTACAAAAGTGTTGAAAACACTAAGCTTGAGCGTTGGTTGGTATAGAATGAGAGAATATGGATGATAAATCTGTTTAAAAACGGGAAAAATTATGTCGTTTTAAATGTTGTCTGTGCAATACAAGAACTCTCATATTATATATCCGTCATAAGGCATCGCCCTAACGATACGACATTTTGGCGATAGATAAGCAAATAATACATTTAACTTACGAATAACCAGGCATCTCTTACAATTTTTTCATATACAGCCAATGGAATCTCATAGTAACACTGACAGACCTATAAAGAACTTATCGTAATCGTTAGATGCAGTTGTTAGATTAAGACGATTGGGACAGCTAGCCGACAGATCAGTTAACGGGAACACCTGTGAAGAAATAAGCGTAGAAACTGCCCATGTATATACACTCCTGGAAATTGAAATAAGAACACCGTGAATTCATTGTCCCAGGAAGGGGAAACTTTATTGACACATTCCTGGGGTCAGATACATCACATGATCACACTGACAGAACCACAGGCACATAGACACAGGCAACAGAGCATGCACAATGTCGGCACTAGTACAGTGTATATCCACCTTTCGCAGCAATGCAGGCTGCTATTCTCCCATGGAGACGATCGTAGAGATGCTGGATGTAGTCCTGTGGAACGGCTTGCCATGCCATTTCCACCTGGCGCCTCAGTTGGACCAGCGTTCGTGCTGGACGTGCAGACCGCGTGAGACGATGCTTCATCCAGTCCCAAACATGCTCAATGGGGGACAGATCCCGAGATCTTGCTGGCCAGGGTAGTTGACTTACACCTTCTAGAGCACGTTGGGTGGCACGGGATACATGCGGACGTGCATTGTCCTGTTGGAACAGCAAGTTCCCTTGCCGGTCTAGGAATGGTAGAACGATGGGTTCGATGACGGTTTGGATGTACTGTGCACTATTCAGTGTCCCCTCGACGATCACCAGTGGTGTACGGCCAGTGTAGGAGATCGCTCCCCACACCATGATGCCGGGTGTTGGCCCTGTGTGCCTCGGTCGTATGCAGTCCTGATTGTGGCGCTCACCTGCACGGCGCCAAACACGCATACGACCATCATTGGCACCAAGGCAGAAGCGACTCTCATCGCTGAAGACGACACGTCTCCATTCGTCCCTCCATTCACGCCTGTCGCGACACCACTGGAGGCGGGCTGCACGATGTTGGGGCGTGAGCGGAAGACGGCCTAACGGTGTGCGGGACCGTAGCCCAGCTTCATGGAGAGGATTGCGAATGGTCCTCGCCGATACCCCAGGAGCAACAGTGTCCCTAATTTGCTGGGAAGTGGCGGTGCGGTCCCCTACGGCACTGCGTAGGATCCTACGGTCTTGGCGTGCATCCGTGCGTCGCTGCGGTCCGGTCCCAGGTCGACGGGCACGTGCACCTTCCGCCGACCACTGGCGACAACATCGATATACTGTGGAGACCTCACGCCCCACGTGTTGAGCAATTCGGCGGTACGTCCACCCGGCCTCCCGCATGCCCACTATACGCCCTCGCTCAAAGTCCGTCAACTGCACATACGGTTCACGTCCACGCTGTCGCGGCATGCTACCAGTGTTAAAGACTGCGATGGAGCTCCGTATGCCACGGCAAACTGGCTGACACTGACGGCGGCGGTGCACAAATGCTGCGCAGCTAGCGCCATTCGACGGCCAACACCGCGGTTCCTGGTGTGTCCGCTGTGCCATGCGTGTGATCATTGCTTGTACAGCCCTCTCGCAGTGTCCGTAGCAAGTATGGTGGGTCTGACACACCGGTGTCAATGTGTTCTTTTTTCCATTTCCAGGAGTGTAGATCACTGAATAAAGACGATTCACCTTTTGCGGGAGGGGGGGGGGGGGAGACAAGTTTTCTCGGAACCATAATTTATTCATTTAATAATAATGTTAATAGTCACCATATTTTATTTACTATCGTACGTTCTTTACCTTTGTATCCACGAAACTGTATTCTGCTTGTAACAAAATTCTATTTGTGCATGAAATCATGACATATACCGCCGATCATGACACAGCTACAGAACTACTTTTACCTACGCTATGACTGTTTTAATAAGATGCTGAAATGGGATAAGGAGCTGGTGTTGAGTGAAAAGGTACTGAGCCATAATGAATTTATTAACGGTTCTAAAAACAGAAATGAATTTATTTCTAAAAAGCAAAAATCCAAGAATAACATTAATAAATTGCCTCCAGAATCGAAAAAGACTAAATTTCAATAACACAACTGATAGCAAACACCTCAAAACGGCGACAGTGTAAAATCACTTTCTTTTAGTAAAGAATATTAAATGAAGTAAAAATACATTTATATTACAAACAGCAAAACATATAATCAAATTAATATGTCACAAATATCAACCATCGGCTATTTCCAGTAATGATCAAAACACCATTGCCTTCGAATTAGCCAAAATGACTGACAAGTGTGGTTCAAATTTATGACGATTGAGGCGGTGGCAGAGGCAACGCCAGTAGCGATAATTGCTCCTGCTCTACGAACATAGGACAGCGGTTGCCACTACCACAGTACTAGAATCCTCGATTAAAAATTTCAATCATGGTACACAGGCATCTTTATCTAGACCACAGTTAACTAGAGATACAATCACATATCCTGTAACAGAGAGACAACTCGTTAATTATATAGAGTAACAATTAAACATACTGCAAATGCAGAAAAGTACGAACATTATGCAAGAAACTTAGACTTGTGTACTGATACCTTTTTTTTTTTTTTTTTTTTTTTTTTTGTAGATGCAAACAATTTAGTAAACAGCTTGACCTCGTGATACTAGCCGACAGATAACTATAGACATGCCTCACCTAGATTAACAAATTTTCACTAGCTATAAAGTATGATTCGTAAATCAGAAGAATTACATCTGCATTCTATACCCTTAGATTTTAAAATCAGTTTCAAATAGTGGCAGCCCCAAGCCCACACACACTGACCGAACTGAACTCAGGTAGTACCGGGCAAAACCTTCGTAAACAGCACATTTACATATATAAAACCGGTAACAAGCATACGGAGTCAAAATAGCCACCACGCGACACCAAGTGACGTGCACACTAATCGGATGCTCACCGTGATTTCTCTTAAAATCCGGCGCCCATTGAGAAACGCTTGCTTAGAGAGCGCCGAGAGAAGGATGTAACGAAGATTACTCGTAGTCGGAAACTCACGGGTCTCATCCAGCAGACACCACCGCGTCCAGTACTTGCAAAGCTCAGGCAGGACTCCAACCTGGCACCATAATCGACACAAAATCTTGCAACTCCAATAGCAGAGTACAAGCCAAATACTGTCCGTCCTGCCCAAGTAGATTTTAGTAGCTTTTAACGAGCAATGTTCAGGGCTGCGAGCAACACTCGGCCCCGCCAAACCTGCAGTGATCAAAGGCACCACTCTTGAAAATGGGACACGGCAGACGCTTGGCCACAATAAGACGCCGCCTCACTTGTGCCCCTCGCAGCCCGTGTCACACTCTCTCCCTTTCTCCAGGTCGCCGCAGCCCTTAACTACCTTCTCCTCCGACCTACCCTCTACCGGCGACAGTAACGCTCCATGCACTCTTGCTGCCAGAGGGATTCCAAATCCGCGGGAGTTACGCGAAATAAACGCGGGCGCACGACACAGATGCATTTGTCTCCGTAAGTAGAGGGACATTTATAATCGACTTTACAGACTGTAACTTTATAGATTTTTCTTTGAAGATGTTTTCCTATGAAGTGTGAAACGTTTTCGAATGGTGGAGACTATCCCTTTGCGTAAGGAAGCATGTGTTTTTATTTACTAAATGTATTCATTTACTGCACAGTTTCAGTTTTGTGTATATTAGGAAGTGTACCGCGTAATTCACAACTTCAGTTATTACTTTTTATTTAGACTATCGATTTTGATAAAATGCAGACCGTCTTCGGCTCACAAACGGTGTTAAGCCGTTTATACGACGACTACAATGACTAATCCTCTTGAGATGTTCTATACAGCTAAAACATGTTTAAAAACGAACGTGGCCTTTGAATTGCAACTCACCTAAAGTGCTGAAAGCTTGAAAGTATTTTGTTCATTGACTTGAATAATGAGAGAAATGTGTAGACGAATAAAAGCAATCAATACTTCTCATTGAGGTGTAGCATGTAAAGGGAGTCAATAAATTACCTCCGTTGAAAACAATAAGAAAGTGCTTAATATGGTGTTGGACGAGCCTCGATGAAACTTGTGTGAAACAGATCCTGCCATTGGGACATCGGATGAAAGGGTATGGTGCACTTTACATCAGAAATTCACCATAAGAAAAGCCTTGCAGATGGGATTCTGCTCATTGATTACTTCGCGAAAGGTAAAGTAATAAATGCCTAATAGCAGCGGCTACGGATAGACTGGGTGCAATCAAACTTGAGACGAGGCCTGGATTGTAAAATTTACCATTTTTATCAGAATTAGCTATCTCCGATTCGACTTATTCCCACGTTTAATGAAACTTTTGATTAGCTGAAGTTTTGAAATTTTGGCAGCCTTAGAGAGTATTAATCACTTCTTGCGAAACCAAACATCAAATTTTATGTTTCTGAGATCCAGCGAAGCACTGAGCATAGTGATGGTGTAGCCATGTCGAGATCACGAGCTATGAACGATGTGTGAGAATGCCAACGCTAGTATCCACTTCACACAGCTACTGCAGTTCCTGCGGGGGGGGTGGGTTGGGGGGTGGGGTGGTATTACTCAGGCGAGTTAACAAAATAACGATATCTGTGCCAGGTTCGAGTCCTTACCGACAGTACTGTCCCGAGGAGCATGAAGTAAAGAGCGCAGACATTCAGTGGAGAAAGTTTGAATAGAGTTTCATTGACATACAAGAACACTACTTCAAAAAGTAGGTGTAATTACTGATTGCCTTAAACTCAAAAATTCTGAGGGGGAGTAGGGATAAAATACACTAAGCGAAGGAGTGAAATTTTACGAGCATGTGAGCAGAAACAAAATTGCAATTACAGGAGTCTCAGGAAGTGAAAGGAAAGCAATAATTGAGAAGTGGGGATTGCAGCATACACCCAGTGTCGTGCAGTCTATGCATTCAGTAAGCTTTGGAAGAATTCAAGGAGAAGGGAGTTATAGGGAGGGAGAAGAAATAAAATCTTTAAGGTTTGCAGACGACATTTTTACTCTCTTAGACGCGAGAAAGTACTTCATAGGTTGAACAAAGTGGGTAGTACGAGGGGCAAGGCCGTACACTCCATAATCCTAATGCTAAACAGGAAACATCGCCGTCAGCATTGAGGCAATCGTCCTAACGACGCACTAGTTCGAAGATACACGTTTGCTAGAACACCGTGCCATGCTGCATGAAAAAATACGAGCCTGATTACCAGGAAGTCATCATGCAGGCTTTGTTTACTTTACTTGTCCATAACGTGGCTCTGTTGTATCGTATCTACACTGTCCCATGACAGAAGGTGCTATGAATCAACTATATACCTATTCACTACTCAGTGCTATTCAGAGACCAACACGTCATGCTCCGATGGAAATCATCGACCATTCAGTGCCATTTCTAAGGGACCGAAGACGCGGTAATCGAATGGGCTCAACTCAGGACTATAAAGCGGGTGCTTGGGCTCTGGCCTTTGGGTTGGCGTAACTCCCGCTTTACGACATTTCCGATATTATGAACTGGGCGCACCGTTCCACAACGGGGGTTTCGACAGACACGGTGTCTACTGGTGTTTATCCTTCAGCAGCCAAGAAAAGAATAACAGCACGTTGGTTCTGTTTTGATGCGTTTGATAATAACGTCATTTAAGTTCAAGTTTCCGCATTTACTGCAGTCACGAAAGCAATGAATACCACACTAATCCCTTTCATATATGTCGGTGCTCATCGGAGTCGTGCTACGTTGTACCCGAGGTCACAGAAGTCGTTGGGTACCTTCTAGTGTCATGTTGGACCTCCTTTTGCCCGGCCTAGTACAGCAGCTCGTCGTGATTTCGACTCAAAAGTCGTTCGACGTCAACTGCAGAACTATTGAACCATGCTGCCTCTGTAGCCACACATAATTGAGAAAAAGTTGTCAGCGCAGGATTTTTTGCACGAAATGACCTCTGGATTATAAATGATTGATAGGATTCATATCGGGCCATCTGGATGGGGAAATCATTCGCCGATTATCTATGATGTTCTTCAAACCAACCACGAACAACTGTGACTCGGTGACATGGCACACTGTCAAGGACACATGAAGTCGTCCATAAACATTCCACCGTTATTAGGAAACATGAAGTCTATCAGGGGCTGCAAATGGCCTACAAATAGCCGAATATGGCAGTTACCAGTCAACGATCCCTGTAAACACAGCCCCCGCCATTATGGAGCCACCAACAGCTTGCACAGTACTTTGTTGACAACTTTGGTCCATGGCTTCGCCGGCTTTTACAAACTGAAATTCGGTGCTCGTCTGACGAAGCCATGGTTTTCCAGTCGTCTAGTGGCCAACCGATTTGCTCATCAGCCCAGAAGAGGAGCTGCAGGCGATGATGCACTGGAAGCAAAGGTACTTCCTTCGGTCGTCTGCTGCCATAGCCAATTAACACCAAATTTCGCTGCACTGTTGTAACAGATACGTTTGTCATATACTCCGCATTCTTCTGCGGTCATTTCACGTAGTGTTGCTTATCTTTTAGCACTGACAATGAAAGGTGGCTACACTGAGCCACTGCGCCAGAGATTGCGCCAAAGAGTATTATTAAGCCGCCTACACAGTGCTTGGGGAGAGCTCGTAGCAGTCAGTGCCTGTCGAGGACTCGTAATAGTCAGTGCCTGTTAAGAACTCGTAGCAGAGTGTTTGTTGAGATGTGCTAGTAGGCAGTGCTTGCTGAGATGTGATACTGAAGAGTCTTGTTGAGATGTGGTAGTAGAGAGTCGGTGTGGAGATATATTGTAAGAATTAGAGTGATTTTCATCAATATAAATGAGGTAACAAACTCCGTTTCTTTTTTTTCATTATTTCAATGTCCTGAATAATGCGTCATTACAGGTTCAGTCAACAAAGCATCTGGCTTGTGTTCTTGTATTCGAGTTTAATTCTGCTTTCCTTACGCAATTATAGTATTTCTAATTTTCTTTTATCACGTCAGTAAAATTGGTATTTAAAAATTCTTGTCTTGTTGAAGAAGAACCGTGCCAGATGTGCGTTGAGTCATACTTCCACATACAGAACAGTTATACTTGTGCTTGGTTTCGTAGGTTTCATAGTTGCTGGGGACTTAATTAATTAATTGTGTTAACGAAAATTTTCATTTCATTCTTTGTTGTTGTTCTTTGCAGTCAGATAGCGTAATAATACTAGTCAGGGCCAACCGTTTACGAAACAGCGTAATCGGACAAACAGCTACCAAAAAATATTTTCAAACTAAATAATTAAGCCCCGATGCACGTGGCGACCGCTGCTTCGGATCGTCCCTTGGAATTATTCTGATTGTAAAAATAGTAGACAGTAGTATTGTTGTAGTAATTTGTAGTTTAGTAATTGTAGTCTATATTGCATGTGTAGATTTGGTAATTGTCATTCTTCTAATGGTATTTCATAATTTAATTTTGTTGTCTTGTATACGCGTTTGACAATCTAGTGCAATTATTTCAATTGTTCGTTAATCGTGTTTGAGGGAAACATCTCGTGTGAATGGTATTGTTAGAGATAAGGAGTCATTGTGTGTAATTTTCGTACAGTGACGAGTTTTGTATGTTTTGTAAATGATTACGCGATCGATGAAGAAGGCGAAAATGATGAATAGTGAGAATGACGAAATTGTTAACATGACGAACTCGCCAACAGAGGAAAACAGTATGATGAATAATGAAGTGGAAAACAATGTAATAAGTCGGGAAAATAGTCCGGAACCATTTCAAAATTTTTCTCAATCAGAAAATTCACAGAATCCGAGATTAACGACAGAAGATATGCAGCAGTTGATGAGTGCAATATTAAATTTGGGATCTCGGTTAGACTCACAAAAGGGAACAATGGAAACACGGTTAAACTCACTGGGATCACAAATAGGAACAATTAAAACCGAGATGGGAACTTTGGGATCTGAATTAAAAACTGATATGGGAACAATGGAAGCACAGTTTCGATCTGAATTAAAAACACAGATGGAAACAATGGAAACACGGTTAGACTCACGAATAGGGACATGTTTCAAAAACATGAAAGATGAATTAAAGAATTAAAGAAAGAAATCAGAGATGAAGTACAACCGATTTTGAATGCTCACAATAATAGATTAATAGCAGTAGCGATTAGACAAAGGGAACAGGGTAGAGAACAGGAAGAAAGAGATCGCGTGATAGTACAGAAATTTTCAGAGTTAAATTTACAACGTGCAAAAGATAAGGAAGAAATATTTGAGAGAATCGAGGAATCCGTAGCAAATGACAGATTAAATAACCTAATACAACAATATGAATAGTTAACTACTAAATGTGTTAATACTGAAACCCGAGTCGCGACACTTATGGAAGACGTAAATAAACAGAAAGAACAAATAGGTGACTTATCGGAAAGAGTTGAGGAGATTTCAGATAAATTGACAAATCTTAGTTTACATGGGGACAGAGATTCGGATGATACAGCTCCATTACCATTTGCAGAAACCGAAGAGTATCAGAACATAAATAAGCATGTTGAAAATCAGGGAAAAGGGAATTTGAGGCATTAAAAAAGCAAGTCAAACAAATTGAAGGCGAAATCGTAGGAAAAGACAGCAGAAGAAATCTAGAATCACAGATAGCAGAGGGCTTTGAAGAAAATAATTTGTTTCATTTACGGGATGCGACAAGAGAGCGCCAGGCGCGTGAATTTAACAATAATCGTCATTGTGACTGGGACAGACGCGGTAGGTCTTTGTCGCCACGAGGCGAAAACTTTGACTATGAACACTTTTTGACTGTTCGGAAATTTAAGATCTTCCGCAATTCTAAGAATGACATACATCCATGTGCATGGTTAGATCAATTCACGTACGCACTTCCACCAAATTGGCCACTAAGTCACAAACTGGAAATTATGTGCGACTATTAAAGTCCTCAGGGGATTCACTACTCTAAGTGAATATGTGCCGTAGCGAGCATAGGGCCACGAGCTGTAGTGGTGCTATTTCCCTTTTAGTTTTCTGTACCGCTACCTACTCTTTTACTATTCTTTGCATCTGTCAAACCAACTCTTCGACTGTCAATCTATCTAGAGAGTAAGTAAACAATAACCTGATATGACTAATTTACCCAAAAGTGACTTCGGAAATTACCATGTGGAGTTACTGTACCTTCAGCAGCATTCATTCCTAGTTTAAACGAAATTTTACCTGTTTATCTTCGTGACAATATTACTTCATATGTTGACGATATTCTTATTGCTAAACGTTCTTGGAGTGAGCACAACAAAATTTGGATTCATTATTACGTATTTTTGCAAGAGTTGGCATTACAGTGAACTTAGAAAAATCTGAATTTGGTCATTCTCAGGTGAAATTTCTCGGTCACATTATTTCTACAGAAGGTATTCTTCCTGATCCAGAGAAATTAGACGCTATTCGTAATTATGCTGTTCCTACCACAAAACGTGAGGTTCGTAGTTTCTAAAATTTTTGTGGAATGATATACTTTTGAAAAATTTTTGTGGGATGACATACTTTTGAGAAACTAACAGCTAGGTGTAAACACGCAGAGAGTACAAGGATACCGCGCTGTGTTTTGGCGGCGGCATATACTCAAAGCAACAGTCAAGTCTGCGCGCCGCACAAGGCAGTCGTTGACCGAAAACAATTGCTTCCTACGTCACGCGCCTACAGCTGATCGTGCGCTCAGTGCGAATGCACTGACAGCTGTAAACAAATACACAGTTTAATTTCTCCGACTAAATTCAGTATAAAGCTATAGTGACTTTATGAATTATGTTATTAACATTCAGTATTTTTCAGGATACGGTTCTATAAAATATTTAAGACCTTCAGGTAAATTCTGTGCGTGTCCGACGTTAAGACGACTTGCTATCGAGAAAATTTCAGGAAGAATGTAATTTCCAAGAAGAAACTAATAAACTAAAAAAAGGTAACTGTTAATTGAGTTCATTTTTCAGGTAACATATTTCCACTTAGGTACGTACTTTAGACGTAGTTTGCTGCTCGCGATTACGTGATTCATACTTTGTGCTACTTTCATGTCCTATGAATTTACTTGTGAAGCGACGTGCTTGCGTACGTTAACTGATTTTGACAATGATTATTAATGAACTGGGTTGTAACTTGTGTATATTATGCACCGCTTGGCTGCACTGCTTTTTCACTGATGTCATATTTTTTAATTATGTGCCTGCTGTGCTTATTTATTTAAATTATAATTGTCACCTGATTAATTGTGCTGTTGTGGTTAGGTATGTAAGTTATACTTTGTGATTTATCTGCTTGCGCCTTCATGTTTACTTATTAAGATTACATATGAACATTTATTTGCTTATGCTGATATGATGCTAATGACCTGTTTGCTACTATACGTATGGATTGCATATTTATACATTTCTGTTTGTTGTCGTAACTACTCTTTAATTTGGTATATAGAAATGCTCATATAAGGTGTACAAACATAGAGTTTAGGTCACACTATGAGCCTCGTTGTAAGAATTGTGCTGCATCCACTTGTTGACATTCTGTTCTCTGCTGGTATATTTACTCGCTACTGCATGATTTGCTTACGCTCAGTGCCTTATATTTTAAGATAAGAAAATGAACTGCTATGATTCGACGAACAACATTAGTACAAGAAACTTCATAGAAGTCACATGAGCTGGAGGTTTTATGGAAGCTGTATAAATTTATGCTAATAGGAAGGAAGCTAACGACATGACATACCAACACTAGGTTTAGACCATTGACAGTCATTACACTGCATTTTTCGTGAGCAATTGAAATAGTGACACTTGACACAAAAAATACTCCACATGTTTGCTTCTGCCATAATTCTTGAAGTGATGTACACACTGTGAAATGTTATGATCATTCGCACTCCGTTATCGTACTTAATTACTGAGAGTTATCCGAACTAAGTCTGTTAGAGGTCATGTATGCATTTCTTTGTTTATAATTCATAATGAGTAGAAGATTTGGGTCAGATGGATTACACAGAGGTTGTGTGTTGACAATGTGTCTTCGGATTGTATGGGATGATGAGGTTTGCATTAGGATTTTATCTGTACTTGTTCGAGGAGACTGACTAGAGGAGAGAGTTGTTATGGAAGTGAAATGATATTGGTAATAAGGTTTATATGTATCGACGTATTGAAGAGGTATTATTGAGATTATGTGAAGTTGATGATTATTGGAGTTTTGGTGGACAAGAGGTAAGGTAAATGCTATTAATGATAAGGTTTATATGTATCGACGTAAGAGGTATTATTGAAGTATTGAGATTATGTGATGCTAATGATTATTGGAGTTTTGGTGTATAAGGGGTGAAGTAAGTGAGTTGCATATTTTTTTTGTTGGTCTATATGGAACAAGGAAGATGAAGATAGCAGACTAGAATACTAAAGTGGAAGGAAGATTGTCTACACACACTTTGTTAAATCGCTAAGCGGTATATACTTTTTTTGGAGATAGGAAGTAATTGCATATCTTGGCTCACTGACAGTTGTTCAGCAACCATACATTTTGATCTGGCTTGGCATACATTGGTCTTGACATGATGAATATGACGTTGAATTAACTATTATTGACTGTTATACATTGCTGCCACTACTACTTGATACACATGATGAACATCAAATCTTGGACAGAGTTACATTTACACAGTTAACACTATTCAATTACACAGTAGTACTTAATGTGGATGAAAGATGAGTGAGTGTGTTTTGTGTGTTTTCCTTTCCTAATCCTACCCACCTATCTCCTAAATATTATTTTATTTGTTTGTAGTGGCTTGAACTGACACCCATAAATATTATAGGTTTACTGGTATTTGTGTATTTGTAATAGTTAATATGACAATTATCTGATATCATTTGTGTGTTCATTAGAATTTATATGTTTAGTGTGTAAAAGCATTTGTATGTGTATTCAAACTATTGTTCATGCCTGAACTGTCTGATTAGTGATGTTGAATATCATGGACTGTTACCTGCACTTTTCAACATGATGTGTGACACTTAGAAAAGTTTAATTTCTGCTGATGAACTGTGTGATCAGTGATAGTAAATATTATGGACTGTTACTTGTACTTTTTCTACATGATTGGTGCCACTAGGACATGTTTAACTTCTGCTGATGAACAGTGTGATTAGTGATAGTGAATATTATAGACTGCTCTCTGCACCTGCTCAACATTGCTGGGTGCCACTGATGGACTGCTTCTACTGAAATGATGTCACTTGTTGGTGTCTGCACCTGCTCAACTTTACTGGGTGCCACAGATGGAACTGCTTCTACTGAAATGATGTCACTTGTTGGTGTCTGCACCTGCCCAACTTTACTGGGTGCCACTGATGAACTGCTTCTGCTGAAATGTCACTTGTTGGTGTCTGCACCTGCTCAACATTACTGGGTGCACAGATGGTGCTACTTCTATGGAAATGATGTCACTTGTCGGTGTCTGCACCTGCTCAACATTGCTGGGTGCCACTGATGAACTGCTTCTGCTGAAATGATGTCACTTGTTGGTGTCTGCACCTACTCAACATTACTGGGTGCACAGATGGAGCTACTTCTATGGAAATGATGTCACTTGTCGGTGTCTGCACCTGCTCAACATTGCTGGGTGCCACTGATGAACTGCTTCTGCTGAAATGATGTCACTTGTTGGTGTCTGCACCTGCTCAACATTACTGGGTGCACAGATGGAGCTACTTCTATGGAAATGATGTCACTTGTCGGTGTCTGCACCTGCCCAACTTTACTGGGTGCCACCGATGAACTGCTTCTACTGAAATAATGTGACTTGTTGCTGTGTGTACCTGCTCAACACTACTAGGTGCAACAGATGGAACTGTTTCTACTGAGATAAAGTCACTTGTTGGTGTCTGCACCTGCTCAACATTGCTGGGTGCCACTGATGGACTGCTTCTACTGAAATGATGTCACTTGTTGGTGTCTGCACCTCCTCAACATTGCTGGGTGCCACTAATGGAACTGCTTCTGCTGAGAAATGTGACTTGTTGCTGTGTGTACCTGCTCAACTTTACTGGGTGCCACTGATGAACTGCTTCTACTGAAATAATGTCACTTGTTGCTGTGTGTACCTGCTCAACTTTACTGGGTGCCACTGATGAAACTGCTTTTACTAAAATGATGTCACTTGTTGATGTTTGCACCTGTTGACCATCGCTGGGTGCTACTACTGGAACTAATCATTGAAAGCATTTTATGTGAACGTTTGTATAAACTGATTTTTTGTGTATTGTGTAAACTATTATGTAAAGCCACATCTATGAAAGAATTTGTATTGCCTACTGTACTTTATATATTAGGTTATTGAAAGGTCAGTGCAAAGCCAAAATTTTAACTAATTATGTGATATTTAGGTATTAATATTATCTTTTGTTTTGTCTGTATTTTTGTGGACGAATTTGGTGGTATTTTCACCACCAATGCTGGCAAAAATACCATCAAATTCTGGCCTGTGGAGGAGGGGCATATGAAAGGTGGCTACACTGAGCCACTGCGCCAGAGATTGCGCCAAAGAGTATTATTAAGCCAAACTAAATAATTAAGCCCCCATGCAACAATTCTACGCACTCTCGGTCGTTAAATGAAGGTTGTTGGCCACTGCACCGTCCGTGGTGAGAGGAAAAGCCTGAAGTTTTGATACATCGGCACACTCTTGACAACGTGGATCTCCGAATACTGAACTCCCTAACGATATCCGAAATGAAATGTCCCATGTGTCTAGCTCCAGCTACAACTCCGCGTTCAAAGTCTATTAACTCCCGTCGTGCGGCCATAACCACGCCGGAAACCTTTCCACGTGAATCATCTGCGTACAGATGACAATTCCGCCAAAGCAATGCCATTTTCTGCTATGTGTACGCGATACTACCGCCATCTGCATATGTGCATATCCCTACGCCATGACTTTTTTCACTTCAGTGAATATATTCTGCAGCAACACCCTGTAACGGAAACTTTTTATCGCCACTAATATCTTGGAAGAGGTTAGAAGATGAGCGCACTGAAGAATAATACTATGATTACAGCGGTATATCGGATAACTGATGAAAAGTTACTGTATTGAATTGGGAGAATATATCTTCACTTAAAACTTCCGGGCTGATAGGCAGTGGCCATTGTATAAAACTCTCCCTTCACGTTTCGTTTCCGACTGAGGGAGACATCCTGCGAGGTAAAGCAGCGAACTGCATTGTATGGAAGAATATATATTTATGGTATAACTTGACTAAAGAAGACATGTCAGTAGGACACATCGTGCGGCATCAATAAACCGTTAATTTGATAAGGGAGTGACGCGTAGTGGATAAATATTTCGCGGGAGAAGAGGGAGACCAAGGCATGACTATAGGAAGTATATACAAATGATGTAGGCTGTCGAAGTTACGCAGATACGAAGAGCTCTGCACAGGATAGATCAGCGTGGAGAGCTGCATCAAACCAGGCTTCAGATTGAAGATCACAAAAACGTATTGATATAAAAAGCGCATCTTAAATGTTCTAACTTGCTTCAGTATTGGTCTCAAGACCAGTCAAGAATGCCAGATAATGTGTTCTGACGTGACGTGCTGCAGAGCCACAAATTTTTCTCGCCATATTACTTTCACCGTTGCCATACCGGGATAGAGGTTCGGCAATTGTGTTTCCAAGGTTAGAAGCGTGCTGGGGCGTTTGATCCCTGTGTGAGGCTGCCTATGTGACTAGCAGGCACAAGCGGTCCTTTAAGCGCACCCTAGACACTCAACAATATCGTATAATTATTCCTGAAGAGCAATCATATTAAATGTCTAGGGATGACCCTGAGACGTTGCCCAGTAATATTCAGAATATCAAAAACTTTTGAAATATTTTGTGCTGCTCGGAAATATTGTGTCGTCTGTGGCCATTATTGACGATATCCTTGCTAGTCTCTCGCCTGTAACAGACTGTGTATATCTTTGTATTGAAAACGAGTTCAAAACAAAAGGAAGAGCGTTATGATTAGAGTGCATCGAAGTGTATAAATAATTGCCCGTATTGTGGGGTTTTAGAGTAGACGACTACAAAATCATACATGTTAATAATTAATCATATGGTTTGTTACTTAGAATATACGGGAAAAGGCCAGGAAGAATAATGTTTTTCCCTTTTTCTTTTTAAAAGTAATTAATCGTAGATATGAATAAAAATATACATAAATATTAATTTGTGTGTGTGTGTGTGTGTGTGTGTGTGTGTGTGTGTGTGTGTGTGTGTGTGTGTATTACCAACCGCAAATGTTTAAATGTGTGTGAAATCTTATGGGACTTAACTGCTAAGATCATCAGTCCCTAAGCTTACACACAACTTAACCTAAATTATCCTAAGGACAAACGCACACACCCATGCCCGAGGGAGGACTCGAACCTCCGCCGGGATCAGCCGCACAGTACCAACCGCAAAATAATCGTTTATTGTAGTCCACGTATTATTGTGTGACACGTTTCATTAACTGTGTATCAAATAAGTTTGATGCAAATGAAATGGTCATTATATGAATGCGTGGTGTCTATTCTTTCGGACATATCCAAAAAACAGACACTACGCATTCATAAAATAACTCACCTCTATGGGCTATAAACCCACCACCTTCAGCGCAGATGCACGATTACTTTTTACCTACCGAGAGAGGTGGAGCAGTGGTTACCACACTGGACCGCATTCGGAAGGACGACGGTTCAAACCCGCGTCCAGCCATTCTTATTTAGGTTTACATTGATTTCCCTAAAGCACTTCAAGCAAATGCCGGGATGGTTCCTTTGAAAGGGCACGGCCAACTTCCTTCCCTAATCCGAAGGGACCGATGACCTCGCTGTTTGATCCCCTTCCCCGAATCAATCAATGAACCAACTTTTTACTTACTGTCGGAATCTCAGAGTAGCGAGCGTGGAGGACTTGGACGAGGACTGCTGGTAGGTGTCGCTCGACGGGAGTGTGGATGGCCGGGAGGCGTGCCGCGATAGTCCGTACGATTGCGACGAACACTGTGTCCGTATAGTGCAGTGGTTCACGCAACTACTTAGTAAGCAGGAGATCCAGGGTTCGAGTCAAAGGCCAGCACACACTTTTCACTCATCGCCGCTAATTCCGCGTGACGTTTCGACGCAGCTGACATCAATAATGCCTTCCCTTTCTTTCCTTTCTCCTCCCTCCAGCTTCGGTTTACGTGAGTTGCTCAGGTCTGAGACTGTCATGTCTCAAGGTGACACAAAAAACAGTATATCCCAGAGAATTGGTAATTACCCACTCAATATTTGACACCCGTACATAAACTGGCAATGGCAAGGAAAGCGTTTCTGAAGAAGAGAAATTTGTTAACGTCAAGAATAGATTTAAGTGTCAGGAAGTCGTTTCTGAAAGTATATGTATGGAGTGTAGCCATGTATGGAAGTGAAACATGGACGATAGCTAGTTTGGACAAGAAGAGAATAGAAGCTTTCGAAATGTGGTGCTACAGAAGAATGCTGAAGATTAGATGGGTATATCACATAACTAATGAGGAGGTACTGAATGGGATTGGGGAGAAGAGGGGTTTGTGGCACAACTTGTCTAGAAGAAGGGATCGGTTGGTAGGACATGTTCTGAGGCATCAAGGGATCACCAATTTAGTACTGGAGGGCAGCGTGGATGGTAAAAATCGTAGAGGGAGACCAAGAGATGAATACACTAAGCAGATTCAGAGGGATGTAGGCTGCAGTACGTACTGGGAGATGAAGAAGCTTGCACAGGATAGAGTAGCGGGAAGAACTGCATCAAACCAGTCTCAGGACTGAAGACCACAACAACAACAACAACAACAACAACATAAACTCGATGCCTTACTTAAAATAACAATCAAACAATAATACAGGAATTGCTATACTCATAGTATCATCACTGCGAACTGCCATGTAATGACACACATGTCTAAACGAGAGGTTTAGCAGAATCATGGAAAATCGCTTCTAGAAATATTTAAGAATTTTGTAATGAATAATGCACTGTATTCTAGATTCCAAGAGGGAGGGGGAAGAGGGGAGGACAGATGTCTTTATATGGGACGCCTATGTATGTTTACAACCGTTTCCAGAATGTGTCAGGTGCTGGACACTCCTTGACCCAAATTTTCATCCTCCTTTTTTCTCTACTGGTAACAAAGTAGAGCAATTGTCACAGCAGCAACGTCTTTCTCGTCAACAATCCAAACCACAATAGTACTGCACAATATTTTTGAGCACTGCAGGGAGAACGTCAATAATATTGTACAATATTATTGTGGAGTATTATCGACTGTCTAGGGGCCGCTTTACGGTGATCCGCCGCGGGCAGTGGACGGCCTGGAGGAAGCGTCTTTTGCCCGGGGCCGTCGTCCGATAATCCATACGGCAATATCGCCGGCGAAATGTCAGCGAGGGCCGGCTTTATTAGCGCTGGCTCTCAGGCCTGGACCGCAATTAAGGTCCTTCAGTAGGTCAGCGGCTGCAGAAGGCCGCACTCAACCCACATGTCAATGCTGTGTTAACACTAGTCGTAAGCTATCATCACAGGTAGCAAAAGTCTCGCCAAGTTACTTTGCTCCTGTACTGCAAGCAATACAAGATGATGAAATACAACCCGTTAATGTAGGCTACACCACAGTATGGAACGCCAAACCAAGCAAAATTTCCCAGACAAGCGCAGGTTGGGAATGCACCGTTGTGGAGTTCGTAATTCTTGTAATTACTGTACTAAATTTAATTCAATTAAGCCATATCGTAAACACACCAAAATCAAAATTCCCCAACAGTCCAAAAAGTTTCGAGACTGGGTTATTAAAAGTAAAGTTGAGATTGTGGTTTTAATGTTTCTTGCGTTCTACATAGAATCTATCCACTTGGGTGTAACGCACAGGACATTCATACAACTATGTGGAACTTTCGGTGAAGTCCTTCTTTGGAGCGTTGCTTAATGCGCGCCTAACAATGGCTTTAATGAAGATTATGTCGTCACAGCATTGACCCTTCACGCGAATATCTACACTCCGTCGTTTTGTGGTGGGTTCGTATCGATAACATTAAGTTTCGTTACCCGTGATTATTTTTTCCATAAAAGAACTGCCCGCGAATTTGATGTTTACAGTTCTCCATTCAAGCTGCTACCGTAGTTACTGCCCTGACGTCACTTGTATACCAGAAATAAAATCGGTCTCGGAAGATTTGGACGAACAGTGTACAGAAAAATGGGACTTTTGAATCGTTTTTATTAGGTCATATAAAGCAGCTATTACTACCCGTTGCAAAATAATAGCAAGTTCATCAGTCCAAACTGAATTATGTTTTTCAAAAAGAAACAACTGCATTCTATAAAACCAAAATTTCAGTACAAGAATTAAATTTATTTACTAACAGTTTCATGAGGCAACTATTTCGCGGAATTAACTCTTCACTAGAGTATTGACCTTGCTCTTTACTATGAGATACTAATTAACAAGATAATTAAACCTCACGCCAGAGCCTGAAAATAATCTGAAAAGTTCTGAATAAAGTTATCATGGAATAACCTACTTTGTTTATGTATTTACTCTGTTAGCGCATGTACAATTACACTCCTGGAAATGGAAAAAAGAACACATTGACACCGGTGTGTCAGACCCACCATACTTGCTCCGGACACTGCGAGAGGGCTGTACAAGCAATGATCACACGCACGGCACAGCGGACACACCAGGAACCGCGGTGTTGGCCGTCGAATGGCGCTAGCTGCGCAGCATTTGTGCACCGCCGCCGTCAGTGTCAGCCAGTTTGCCGTGGCATACGGCACTCCATCGCAGTCTTTAACACTGGTAGCATGCCGCGACAGCGTGGACGTGAACCGTATGTGCAGTTGACGGACTTTGAGCGAGGGCGTATAGTGGGCATGCGGGAGGCCGGGTGGACGTACCGCCGAATTGCTCAACACGTGGGGCGTGAGGTCTCCACGGTACATCGATGTTATCGCCAGTGGTCGGCGGAAAGTGCACGTGCCCGTCGACCTGGGACCGGACCGCAGCGGCGCACGGATGCACGCCAAGACCGTAGGATCCTACGCAGTGCCGTAGGGGACCGCACCGCCACTTCCCAGCAAATTAGGGACACTGTTGCTCCTGGGGTATCGGCGAGGACCATTCGCAACCGTCTCCATGAAGCTGGGCTACGCTCCCGCACACCGTTAGGCCGTCTTCCGCTCACGCCCCAACATCGTGCAGCCCGCCTCCAGTGGTGTCGCGACAGGCGTGAATGGAGGGACGAATGGAGACGTGTCGTCTTCAGCGATGAGAGTCGCTTCTGCCTTGGTGCCAATGATGGTCGTATGCGTGTTTGGCGCCGTGCAGGTGAGCGCCACAATCAGGACTGCATACGACCGAGGCACACAGGGCCAACACCCGGCATCATGGTGTGGGGAGCGATCTCCTACACTGGCCGTACACCACTGGTGATCGTCGAGGGGACACTGAATAGTGCACGGTACATCCAAACCGTCATCGAACCCATCGTTCTACCATTCCTAGACCGGCAAGGGAACTTGCTGTTCCAACAGGACAATGCACGTCCGCATGTATCCCGTGCCACCCAACGTGCTCTAGAAGGTGTAAGTCAACTACCCTGGCCAGCAAGATCTCCGGATCTGTCCCCCATTGAGCATTTTTGGGACTGGATGAAGCGTCGTCTCACGCGGTCTGCACGTCCAGCACGAACGCTGGTCCAACTGAGGCGCCAGGTGGAAATGGCATGGCAAGCCGTTCCACAGGACTACATCCAGCATCTCTACGATCGTCTCCATGGGAGAATAGCAGCCTGCATTGCTGCGAAAGGTGGATATACACTGTACTAGTGCCGACATTGTGCATGCTCTGTTGCCTGTGTCTATGTGCCTGTGGTTCTGTCAGTGTGATCATGTGATGTATCTGACCCCAGGAATGTGTCGATAAAGTTTCCCCTTCCTGGGACAATGAATTCACGGTGTTCTTATTTCAATTTCCAGGAGTGTATATGAATGTACGCCCGTCACAAGTAAAAACAATGGAATGCTAAATAAGGTAGAAACATCTAGCTTAAATTTGTTGGTAATACTGTCAGCTTGTAGTTCTCCTCAAATTAATGACGATTTTTAATGAACTTAAAATTTTACTTCGGTGTTGCTCCACAGCTTCCTTGCAGTCTTCTTTTGCTTTGCTCATCCTGTTGTTTCTCAAACAATTCAATTAACTTTGCTAACCTCTGACAATTTCTGCTACAGTAAATTTTGCTGTCTTTCAGTATAGCTGTAACACTAAGATAGATGTTTAACATTGGGGCCAAGATCTATTACAGGTAAAATGACATGGATTAGTCAGTGTCAAGACACCCACATAAATTTGCATTGAGTTAATATATTCATTAAAAAGCGAACATTTTACAGTTAGAAACAATTGTCAGAAGGGGGCAAAGTGAAATACTGCATCCGCGTCGGCAAGTATTGTATAGACATAGCCTAAACGTTTACATGGCCCACAAAGTGCTCTTCTTCCAGTTGACAACTGCCGTGGAGGATAACCAGCTCACGCTCTGCAGAGGCACGGCGAGTGCATGTGGGTAGTGTCCTTGCCCAACGACCAGTGTTTTGTGTGCCGTAGACATCTGCACATCAGTGGCACTGTTTGCCATGGTGGCAAGACTCCCATAGGGAGTGGACCAGCGAGGAATGTGATCGCGCGCTCTTCTCCGATGAGAGACGTTTCAGTCCGAGTAGTGATTCAGGACACATCCTCATATGGCGAGAGGTGAGAACACGTAATGCACCCAGGAACAGTGTAGAATATGATCGTTTTGGTGGTCCTGGTGTTACGCTGTGAAGAGGCATAATGTTGCATGGGCGTACTGACCTCCACATCTTTAAACAGGGTACACGTATTGGTCAGTCTTTATTGTGACACTGTACTCCCAGGTGCGTCTTTCCTGGGGTGTATTCGGTTCCGACTTTTGTGGATGACACAGCGCAGGTGGAGGAGCTCTTGGGATGAGAATATATTCGGCAAATGGAATGACCTACCTGTTCCCTAGACTTAAATCCCGTCGAACAGGGGGCTGGATGTGTTGTGTAGACTTATTGCAGCACGTCTATGAGCAGCATCGACCACAAGAACTCTTACCGACTTTGAGACCAGCATGGGAGCACACTGATGAACGCTCGTTGCCGTCTGTGGTAATCACACACCACATTAAGAACCACTTCCCGCCTTTTGTAATGGTCAGGGGACCACCATACCTCGCGGTGACTTCAGCGTAATTATTGTCTTGATCCAAAATGTGCGCGCTTACGGTCTATCCGATGACATATGCGGTTGGATAAAAAGTTTTCTAACAGACAGAGAGCAGTATGCCGTCCTGAATGGGGTGACTTCAACAGAAACAAGTGTAACTTCAGGTGTTCCCCAGGGCAGCGTAAGAGGTCCGTTGCTTTTTACGAATTACATAAACGATATGGTTGATAGTATTGACAGCGGAATTAGACTGTGAACAAATCAATGAGGATTTGCAAATGTGTGGTGTAATGACTGGCAGTTATCTCTCAATATTTGTAACCTACTGCGTATAAGAAAGCGAAAATCACCATTAATGTACGAGTACAAAATAAATGCCCAGTCTTTGGAAGCGGTAACATCTGTCAAGTATCTGGGTGTGGCTATTCTAATTGATCACAAATGGAATGATCAAATTACACATGTAACGAGCAAGGCGAACTCTAGATTGCGGTTTATTGGTAGAATCCTGAAGCGATGCAGTCCTTCAACAGAGGAAATTGCTTACAATACTTTACTTCGTCCAGTCTTAAAGTATTGTTCGTCTGTATGGGACCCTTACCATATGGGTCTCATTCAAGAGACTGAGAAGGTCGAAAGAAGAGCGGCAAGATTCGTGACTGGTACATTTAGTCATCGCGAGAGAGTTGCAAATCTCATTGAAAGTTTGAAGTGAGACACACTTACAGATAGACGACGTGCTAAAAGGAAGAGGCTGCTCACTAAATTCCGAAATCCGATCTTCGCCGAGGATGTAGAGCATATATTATTACCACCAACTTTCAAATCGCGCAATGATCACCATTCAAAGATAAGGGAACTTAGAGCTCGTACTGAGGAGTTCAGGCAGTCGTTTTTCCCTCGCGGGATACGCACGTGGAACAGAGGGGGAGAATTACGACTTTGGCGAGAATTGTGGCCTCCGCCACACACCGCTTGGTGGCTAGCGGAGTTTATATGTAGATGTAGATCTAAAAGTGTCATTTTTGTTCAACTAATTGTGTATTTTTATGAGTCACTTCTGTAGTATTCGGTAGCAGTTCTTTCTGTGTATGGTCCAACTTTCATCAAGCTATGTTACCTGACTGCGGCACATCAGGCAAAAATTACTTTCATCCTTTAGTTTTGTACACAGTGTACTACATTTTAGTCTCGTCACCACCACAAGATGTGTACTGTCTATTGGTTAGCAACCGATTGGTACCTTGATGGCAGCTAGTTATCAACCTTAAATGTCTACAGCTGTCAGATAGTAAAAAGCGTGTTATTCGTGCAACAGCGAATTCTTGAACAGGTATAAAACATTGCTGATGATAATATTGCAACTAACAACTACAGACAGCAATAATGGTCATCTGTCACATCAGGACAAGTACTGAGGAAGGCAAGAAAGTTGAAATAAGCTTATAAACTAAAATAAAATATCGAGCAGCATAATGTTCTTCAGTTCTCTGCATATTTATAATAATGATGATTATAAATTATTATATTTGGATACACAAGGATGTATTACAATGTGGAAATTACATTACATAACAGTTTGCAGCATTTGCTGATATGCTTGCATGCGATGGCTTCTCACTATGATTGAAAAGTTCCTTTTAGGATAAGTAGGCAAAATTGTTTAATAATATCAATGACCAATATCTCTTGCTAACTATAGAAGACATTGTATAGAAGTGCTTACCGTTTCTTTTTGGTTGCTTCCTTCTTGACGACTGCGTTCATTTAGTAATTAATATTAGATATACTAAGAGTGACAAGTATTTATGAGACACGTGGCTGCTTTCGCTCCTTATTCCCGACACAGACTGTTTCAAGTAATGTTTGTTATTGCTACCGCACACACTAGACTCGGAAGCATTCTCAGACGAGATCCTGACTCGTTTCTAAAATATTTTAGAAGGTAATCCACTCTCCAATCATTTGTGGACTCTTTCAGCGCAATCTGTCAGTTTTGCATGCTGTACACGACCACCATAAGTCACTAGAGACTCACTAGTTACGCGTAGCACATACCAGAGACGCGTTTCTCTGCAGAACGTGAAGTTTTCAGTGAGTACTAAAATTTTCTTTCTACACCATGTCCAAGAAGAATTCCAAATAAGACATATCACAACATGATTGTTTTTGAAATTGTATATAATTACTAGGCAAAATCGTGAGTACTTTAATTCGATATCACAACACTACGAAGTGTCATGTTAACTAGTATCTGACGGTTGGAGATAGTTGTCAAGGGCTCATCCAAGAATTAGCGTTGTACGAATGCCATTTTGCGATGTCACGTGTCTCACTGTACTGGGAAGAACAATAAGCAGAGGGAGTGGAACTGTGTGCTTTATTACGGACTGACAAATAAAACAAAAGAAACGGTGACAAGTTCTCATTGATAGCAAGCTCGCTGAAAAGCATCACATTGTAAGCTCATAAATCGTTACACAAGGGAAGCTGGGCTTTAGAGCTGAACGACTTTCTCGACATTAACTATCGGAGCGTATCGGCATTAACAGCGAAAACTGACACTGGTGAAAGTATGCGACTTTATAAGCGATACATCCCAGTAAATATGGCTCCACTACCGAGCCGTTTGCGTGATGGTTGTGAACGGCCGGTCGTGAACCGTCTCTCAGTTCACTATTACATGCTGTCTTATAGTTGGCAAAAATATATTTGAAATGCAGACTTTTCGATTAAGTCCCTATCTACTCTGAGGTGATAAAATTCATGGGGTAGTGGTATGCACATAAACAGATGGCGCTAGTATCGCGTACAAAAGGCCGAGCTGTCATTTGAATTCAGATAACTCACGTGGAAAGACTGCCGACGTGGTTGTGGCCGCACTACCGGAATTAACAGACATTAACGCACGGGATATTGCATTTCGGAAATTGTTAATGAATTCAATATTTCGAGATCCACAGTGTCAAGAGTGTGTCGAGAATACCAGATTTATACCAAATTTCAGGCATTACCTCTCACCACCGACAACGCAGTGGCCGACGGACTTCACTTACCGACAGAGAGCGTCGGCGATTGGGTTTAGTTATAAGTCCTAACAGACAAGCAACGCTGCTTAAAATAACCTCGGAAGTCAATGTCGGACGTACGACGAACGCATCCGTTAAGACAGTGGGGCGAAATCTGGCGCCAATAGGCTATGGCAGAAGACAACCGACGCGAATGCCTTTGTTGACAGCATGACATTGCCTGCAGTACCTCTCCTAGGCTTGTGACCATTTCGGTTGGACCCTAGGCGGCTGGAAAACCGTGGCTTCGTCAGAACTGTTGATAGGGTTCCAGTGTGGCGCATACCCCACGAAGCCATTGACGCAAGATTTTGCTGGTGGCTCCATAAAGGTGTGGGCTCTGTTTACATAACACGGACTGGGGTCTGACTGAACTGTTCGTTGACTGGAAATGGTTATGTACGGCTATTTGCAGACCATTTGCAGTCATTTATGGGCTTCATGTTCCTAAACAACCATGGAAATTTTATGGATGACAGTGCACTGTGTCACAGGCCACAATTGTCCTGGACAGTTGGAGCTAATGATTTGGCCGCCTAGATCGACCGGCATGAACAGCATCGATCATTTATGGAACATAATCGAGTGGTCTGTTCGGTGCACAAAATGCTGCACCGGCAACACTTCCGCAATTATGTGTGGCTACAGAGGAGTTATAATAGTGTCTATTGCTGATAATTATTGATATCATCAATTAGTTTTTCTGTAAATACGTGATTTTATAATATACCATGTTCCTTTTTTTATTAATGTTAGATATTAATAAAGTATCTGTCAATGTTTAAACATTTGATAATCATTTCTGCAGCTCTGATAATTTTTTAAAAATTCCCGTAAAAGTTTAAAATGTCTTCCGATATATCGAAATTTTTGACACGATGATATCTGTGTCTTTTGTAAAAATCGATACAGTATGTATAGATATTTTTAAAAAACTTGCACAGCCGAAATTGCGACCCAGGTCAGTGCACAGTGGCCGTGACATCTGCACTGAACGTACACTCCCGGGAATCGACGTCCGTCCGGAGCGACAGGCTGCATTGCGTGTTGCCTACCCTGCAGCGTAACGCTGCGTACCAGGCTCCGCCGACGAGGCTTTGGGAGCACGGCGGGTGAGCCATAAGTTTCACCAACGTATCCTCGACCTCCTCAGTTCGAAAAGTCTTTAAGACTCAGCCTCCGAGGCACTGAAGCTATCACAGTAGCAGACGCTGTAGGTTACATGGACACACACCACAATGAACTTGGGTTTAATTTTTGTACTGATTAACGCCTCTGCGTCGTATTCATTTCAACTATTCCTCGAAAGCCTCAGAAAACGCACTTCCTCATTGTAGCGGTAATATAAAAGTATTTCACATACTCCAATACTCAACGAGTAGTCGTGTCACTATGAGGCTTGTGTAGCTATTCGACAGAGCGCCACACGGCATATTTTGTGGCTCATTCTTGATTTCTCTAATAAGGTGACTTTGTTTGCATGCGTGGTCTAGGAGTAGGGTCTTTGATTCTTAATGAAAACGTCCTCGGTCCCTGGTTCGGATCCCGCCGCTGCTTAAATTTTGATTAACAATCAGCTTTGGCACCTGAGGACATCGGGCATAAGAAGTCACCCTCATTCTGCCAATGGCCTTGTCAAAGAGTGCGGAGGAGCGGACAGAGGTTCAGAAAACTCTCTTGTCGTAGAGGTGGGAAACTGACCCTAAAAGCGGAAGAATCAGCAATGATCAACGGCATGACGATGCAGTAGGCAATGGAATACACTGCATTAAAGACACGTAACGTGCAGCCACAGGACAGGTGGCCTGTAATTGAAGAAGTGTCATGATGATCTCTCCATTGGCAAAAGATTCCGGAATAGTCCCTCATTCGGATCTCCGGGAGGGGACTGCCAAGGCAGTGGTTACCATGAGAAAAAGAATGAATAATCAACGAAAGGATAACGTTCTGCTAGTCGGGGCGTGGAATGTCAGAATCTTGAACGTGGTAGGGATACTAGAAAAGCTCAATCTAGATATAGTAGGATTAAGTGAAGTGAAATGGAGAGAAGACAAGGATTTCTGGTCAGATGAGTATAGGGTAATATCAACAGCAGCTGATTTGGATTGGATTGTTTGGGGAAGGAGACCAGACAGCGAGGTCATCGGTCTCATCGGTCAACAGCAGCTGAAAATGGTATAACGGGAGTAGGATTCGTTATGAATAGGAAGGTAGGACAGAGAGTGTG
The DNA here is from genome assembly GCF_021461385.2 of Schistocerca piceifrons. Classification (NCBI taxonomy): domain Eukaryota; kingdom Metazoa; phylum Arthropoda; class Insecta; order Orthoptera; family Acrididae; genus Schistocerca; species Schistocerca piceifrons. The sequence continues at coordinate 314,488,867 of NC_060141.1, read as the reverse complement.
TTACTGTGAACAGCTCAGTGGCAGGGTTGTTCTTATCAGAATCGACGGCAAACCAACACCGACAACGATAGTTCAGGTACACATGACGACGTCACAAGCTGAAGATGAAGAGATAGAGAAAGTTTATGAGGATATTGAATGAGTAATACAGTATGTAAATGGGGGTGAAACTCAAATAGTCATGGGGGACTGGAATGCGGTTGTAGGCGAAGGAGTAGAAGAAAAGGTTACAGGAGAATATGGGCTTGGGACAAGGAATGAGAGAGGAAAAAGACTAAGTTCTGTAACAAGTTTCAGCTAGTAATAGCGAATACTCCGTTCAAGAATCACAAGAGGAGGAAGCATACCTGGAAAAGTTCGCATGATATGCGAAGACTTCTGTTAGATTACATCATGGTCAGACAGAGATTCCGAAATCAGATACTGGATTGTAAGGTGTACCCAGGAGCAGATATAGATTCAGATCACAAGATAGTAGTGATGAAGAGTAGGCTGAAGTTTAAGACATTAGTCAGGAAGAATCAATACGCAATGAAGTGGGATATGAAGATACACTTCAACTGATCGATGAAAGGAGGAAGTACAAATATGTTACGGGAAACTCAGGAATACAGAAATAAAACTCGCTGAGAAATGAAATAAATAGCAAGTGCAGGGAAGCTAAGACGAAGTGACTGCAGGAAAAATGTGATGACATCGAAAAAGATATGATTGTCGGAAGGACAGACTCATCATACAGGAAAGTCAAAACAACCTTCGGTGACATTAAAAGCAAGGGTGACAACATTAAGAGTGCAACGGGAATTCCACTGTTAAATTCAGAGGAGAGAGCGGATAGATGGAAAGAATACATTGAAAGCCTTTATGAGGGGGAAGGTCGGTCTGATGTGATAGAAGAAGAAACAGGAATCGATTGAGAAGAGATAGGGAATCCAGTATTAGAATCAGAATTTAAAACAGCTTTCGAGGAATTAATATCAAATAAGGCAGAAGGGATAGATAACATTCCTTCAGAATTTCTAAAATCATTAGGGAAAGGGGCAACAAAACAACTATTCACGTTGGTGTGTATAACGAGTATGGCGACATACCATCTGACTTTCGGAAGCGCATCATCCACACAATTCCGAAGACAGCAGAAGCTGACAAATGTGAGAATTACCGCACAATCAGCTTAAGATCTCATGCATCCAATTTACTTACAAAAATAATATACAAAAGAGTGGAAAAAATTGAGGATGCGTTAGATGACGATCAGTTTGGCTATAGGAAATGTAAAGGCACGACAGAGGCATTCTAACGTTGCGGTTAATAATGGAAGCAAGACTAAAGAAAAATCAAGACACATTCATAGGATTTGACGACCTGGAGAAAGCGTTAGACAATGTAAAATGGTGCAAGATGTTCGAAATTCTGAAAAGGTAGGGGTAAGCTATAGGGAGAGAAGTGTCATATACAATATGTACAACAGCCAGGAGGGAATAATAAGAGTGGACTACCAAGAACGAAGAGCTCGTATTAAAAAGGGTGTAAGACAAGGATGTAGCCTTTCACCCCTACTGTTCAATCTGTACATCGAGGCAGCAATAATGGAAATAAAAGAAAGGTTCAGGAGTGAAGTTAAAATTCAAGGTGAAAGGATATCAATGAAACGATTCGCTGATGACATTGCTATCTTGAGTGAAAGCGAAGAAGAATTACATGATCTTCTGAATAGAATGAACAGTCTTAAGAGTACAGAGTATGGACTGAGAGTAAATCGAAGAAACACGAAGGTAATGAGAAGTAGTAGAAATGAGAACAGCGAGGAACTTAACATCAGGATTGATGGTCACGAAGTAGATGAAGTTAAGGAATTATGCAACCTAGGCAGCAAAATATCCATTGACGGTCGGAGCAAGGAGGACATCTAAAACAGACTAGCAGTGGCAAAAATGGGATTCCTGGGCAAGAGAAGTCTACTAATATCAAATATTGGCCTTAATTTGAGGAAGAAATTTCTGAGAATGTACGTCTGGAGTGCAGCATTGTATCGTAGTGAAACATGGACTGTTGGAAAACTGGAACAGAAGAGAATCGAAGCATTTGAGATGTTGTGCTACAAACGAATGTTGAAAATTAGGTTGACTGATAAAGTAAGGAATGAGGAGGTTCTGCGCAGAATCGGAGAGGAAATGAAGTGGAAAACAATGATACGGAGAAGGAACAGGAAAATAGGATGCTCTGAGCACTATGGGACTCAACATCTGAGGTCATGAGTCCCCTAGAACTTAGAACTACTTAAACCTAATCAACCTAAGGACATCACACACATCCATGCCCGAGGCAGGACTCGAACCTGCGACCGTAGCAGTCACGTGGTTCCCGACTGAAGTGCCTAGAACCGCACGACCACCGCGGCCGGCTGGAAGATAGGACATCTGGTAAGACATGAGGGAATGATTTCCATGGTTCTACATCTACATCTACATCTACATTTATACTCCGCAAGTCACCCAACGGTGTGTGGCGGAGGGCACTTTACGTGCCACTGTCATTACCTCCCTTTCCTGTTCCAGTCGCGTATGGTTCGCGGGAAGAACGACTGTCTGAAAGCCTCCGTGCGCGCTCTAATCTCTCTAATTTTACATTCGTGATCTCCTCGGGAGGTATAAGTAGGGGGAAGCAATGTATTCGATACCTCATCCAGAAACGCACCCTCTCGAAACCTGGCGAGCAAGCTACACCGCGATGCAGAGCGCCTCTCTTGCAGAGTCTGCCACTTGAGTTTGTTAAACATCTCCGTAACGCTATCACGGTTACCAAATAACCCTGTGACGAAACGCGCCGCTCTTCTTTGGATCTTCTCTATCTCCTCCGTCAACCCGATCCGGTTCTAGAGGGAACTGTAGAGGGTAAAAACTATAGAGGAAGACAGGAGACTGTAATACATCCAGCAAATAATTGAGGACATAGGTTTGCAAGTGCTGCTCTGAGATGAAGAGGTTAGCACAGGAGAGGAATTCGTGGTGGGCCGCATCAAACCATTCAGAAGACTGATGACAAAAAGAACAACAATTTGACACCACGAGGTAAGCTGACGCTGTTCCAGTTCCAGATCGCGACCTCATTGCTATTCAACGGGGTTACATTCACGACCTAAGCAGTAGCCGACTACGGTAGTTACTAGTGTAAAATGACATGATGACGAGAAATTGTAATTTTCGATTCTTTTGGCATTCATATTTTGCCTTTTGATCTCGTTTCATTTTCTTTCTGTTTCCATACAGATTTTCAGCTCTGCATTGTTTGGAGTTAAATGTTATTTGCACTCGATTTTGAAGCCTTTTATGACTTCATCTACATTTGTTGCGATGAACTGCATTAGAGAATGCTGCGGTACAGTAGCAACACACGTTTACACGTGTACTTCATTTGATCAATTACTCTTACATTCTAGGGGATGGATAACAACAAGCTTCGAATCGAATGCAAATAAAATATACAATGAACACAGCTGAGTGGAAAATTAGTAAGAAGTTCTAAAACAAAATATTTACAGCTTCATGGAACCGATAAGAATATAATGATCTTATGTAACGGTTCTACGGGGGTTTCCGATTAAGTTTACTTCGTTCTCTTTCTCACTTTCTAATTTTATAATGGACTTCAGTTAGAATGTGTCATTTTATGTACTAAGCTGCATGACCTAGCACAAGTCGCGACCAATGTTTTGTCTACACCCCAATCTGTTGTGTCTACTGTTGTTTTTCAGTTGTTACCCCACGAATCAATATGACTACGGTGATATCACTTGTGAGTGGCGGTAATAGTAAGATCTGCAACTTTAGTCAAAAAAATCTATTGCAGATGAGCGTCTTTGGAAACTTAAAGCTATATTAACAAGTGACAATTTGCGATTTACAATTGATTTCCATACAAGTTTTTATTTATCGCTAGCAGTTTCTATAATGTTCATTTACACCAGTACTAAGAAACTACTTTCTCCCTCTGTCTGTGTGTCTGTCTCTCTCTTCTCTCTCTCTCTCTCTCTCTCTCTCTCTCTCACACACACACACACACACACACACACACACACACACACAATTTATACTGACGATAAACCACAATAATAACAACTTTCATTTTCTAAATGCAAACGACGAGAACCAGGGAAAGAAGTTTTTGTTTCTTCCGTTCCGCCTGTACGCGAGAAAATTAAATCTGTCTTCAGGCCTCCGTCAAGAAGACGGTAAACAATTGAAATGTTGTGACAAATAAGAGTCTCAGGCTATTCACTGTGTTTGTGAAGAATGAGTCAAATACTTAGCACGCAATAACACTTCCACCGGAAAGCTTTGGCAGGGTTCCAAACGGCGGCCCACGCTCATCTAATTGTCATCTGAAGTGCAAATGGGTTCCTATTTCAACTGACTCCTGACTTTTGTTGTCTATAGCTAAGCATACTCTCGAAAATGGCCTCTGATGAATTTGGACGACACCTCTATCGTGGTTGAGACACCGTGAGTAGACAACATTGTCAGAACGACTGATAACCAAGAGAGCAAGATGTATAAGACAGGCGAAGTACTCTCAGACTTCAAGAAGAATATAGTAAATCTGAATCCAAAGGAAGCAGGGGCTGACAGTTGTGGAAATTATAGAACTGTCAGTTTAATAAATCACGGTTGCAAAATACTAGCAGAAATTCTTTACAGAAGAATGGAAAAACTGATAGAAGCCACGTCAGTGAAGAATAGTTTGGATTGCGGTGAAATGTAGGAACACGTGAGGCAATACTGATCCTGCAAGTTCTCGTAGAAGGAACGGCAAACCTACGTTTATAGCATTTTTTGGACCTAGAGACAGCTTTTGACAATATCGACTGGAATACTCTCTATGAAACTGTGAAGGCAGCAGGGATAAAATATGTCCAGCGAAAGGCTGTTTGCAACTTGTACAGGAACAAGACGGCAGTTAGAGGGGCAGAGGGGCATGAAAGAGAAGTAGTGGTTGAGAAGGGAGTGAAACAGTGTTGTAGCCTATCTCCCATGTTATTCAGTCTGTACATTGAGCACGCACTAAAGGAATGAAAAGAAAAAATTGGGGTAGGAATTAAAGTTCAGGAAGAAGAAATAAAAACGTTGAGGCTTGTCGATGACAATTTAATATTGTCAGATACATTAAACCATTTGGAAGAGCAGTTGAACGGAATTGACGGTGTCTTGAAAGAAGGATATAAGGTAAACACCAACAAATGCAAAAGAAAGATAATGGAATGTAGTTAAATCAGGCGGTGCTGAGGGAATTACTTTAGAAAATGAGATACTTGATGAGTTTTGCTATTTTGGCAACAAAAGAACTAATGATGACCGAAGTATATAGGATACAAAATGTAGACCAGCGACATCAAGAAAAGCGTTTCTGAAGAAGAGAACTTCTTTAACATCGAACTTAGACTTCAGCGTTAGGAAATCTTTCCTGGAGGAATTTGTCTGGAGTATAGCCATGTGCCGGGGTGGCAGAGCGGTTCTAGGCACTTCAGTCTGGAACCGCGCGACCGCTACGGTCACAGGTTCGAATTCTGCCTCGGGCATGGATGTGTGTGATGTCCTTAGGTTAGTTAGATTTAAGTAGTTCTAAGTTCTAGGGGACTGATGACCTCATAAGTTAAGTCCCATAGTGCTCAGAGCCATTTGAACCATTTTTGAAGTAAACAGGGACGATAAACCGTTTATACAAGAACAGAATATAAGCTTTTGAATGAAGATGCAACAGAAGAATGCTGAAGGTTAGATGGATAGATCACATATCCAATGAAGAAATTTGTGGCACAACTCGAGCAAACGAAGAGATCGGTTGATAAGTCACCTGAGACGTCAAGGGAAAAGCAATTTAGTGCTGAAGGGAACTGAGTGGGGAGGTGGAGAGATAAAAATCGTAGAGGAAGACCAGGAGATGAATACAGTAAGCAGGCTGCAGTACTTGTGCGGAGAGGAAAAGGCTTGCACAGGACGGAGTAGCACGGAGAGGTGCATAAACCACAACAACTACTATGGTTGAGGTACGTCCCCGGCGTCTCCCCTTCCACCCTCCCGGACGGAAGTCGTATTCTCTATGCCAATCTGTCTGCGGTCTGGTGTTATCTCACTTAAAAGTGTGGAATGTCTGCGAACGTTTTCTGAATGAGACGGATAGTGGGTCCCAGTCTGACAGTCACATAGTGGTATGTGGGAAGCTGCCTGAAAAACACATCCAGGCTGATCGGCACGCCGGCTCTTGTCATTATTCTGCGAGGCGGATACGATCCGGAGTTCCAGCACCTCCCCGAATCTCAGAAATGGGATGGTAATGGGCGTGGCTATCCGGAAGGGTACCATTTTACTATTAATAATATTTCTTAATATTGTGCTAATTCTTGAGATTCATAAATATTACAACTAATAGTCTCACAAAGTACCAAATAATTGCCGGCCGCGGTGGCCGTGCGGTTCTAGGCGCTGCAGTCCGGAACTGCGGGACTGCTACGGTCGCAGGTTCGAATCCTGCCTCGGTCATGGATGTGTGTGAAGTCCTTAGGATAGTTAGGTTTAAGTAGTTCTAAGTTCTAGGGGACTGATGACCTCAGATGTTGAGTCCCATAGTGCTCAGAGCCATTTGAACTATTTGAACAAAATAATTAAAAACACAACTTAGTAGTACAGCGCATATGGCATTGGGAGACGTCCAGCTCTCACGTCGCTTAGCGCTGTTGTGCCTCTGCAACCGTCTGAAGATATCATCTTCCTGATCAGTTGGTGTCGCGGCTCTGTCATACTGCAGCAGTGGCGCGTTTCAGGTGTCTCCATCTTGTTTCTTTATTCTTTTGGAATTTTACGAGCTTACTGATTTCTGCTGTGACGAGACAAGTAAGCTAGCTAGTGACACGATCGCCATCCCCTCTGACTGTTACGATTCCCCGGCGAAAATGGAGTTGTGCCAGCGGTCTCCCGTAGGCTTGTCACGCTAGGCGGCCGGTGGCGTACGCAGCCGCGGGCCGTCGAGTTATGGATGTGGTGCGGGCCGGCATCCATCCATATAAGGTGGTCGCGTGACTCTAGTTGTATCTCCCGCATAATGGCGCTATTGAATATGTAGCGTATTTAAATGAGGCGGCATCCCAGCGGCGCGGCCGCCTGGCCCAGTTCGCCGTGACACGCCGCGCCACGCCGCCCAGGAAGAGTGCTTACCTGGCCGCCGCCGCCAACGCCGTCTCTTTCCCAGCGCCCACCTGTCTGTCTCTCTGTCTCCCTCCCTCTCTCTCTCTCTCTCTCTCTCTCTCTCTCTCTCTCTCTCTCCTCTCTGCAGTGCCGCAGCCTGCTTCAAAACATCTTCCATGAGTGCAATGCGCCTGCTAAATTTGTCTCAAGCTATCTTCAGCAAAGACGATCTAACGTATCAAGAGCCTTCATTCAAGTCGTTCTAGGCGGTTGAGAAGTCAGCTGCATTCTAATTCGAGCAGATGAATTAAATCAACCAGATTTAGATATTGCTGCAACACAAAACGAGAAAAAAAAACTCGTCGCATAATTAAGAGGAACAAACTATTTCGGTAGAAAGAAGGACGTGATATATTTCAACATAATATAGTGACACAAGTTTTTGCTTGCCTGAAGGCAGCGATCTTTACATCTTGAATAATATTTCCGCACAGAGTATAGATTCTAGATTTCAGTGCTGCTTTAATTTCTGGCTGTGTTAGTTTCATAATAAGGCGATAAATTACGATAAATATAGTTTACGGTATGTTTATTTACTAACATAACTCCACGCATCTACACACGCCAAAAAAAGTTTTGTATCACCCCAGTTCCCAGTACCCCTGAAGATAGACGTTGACTATGGGTATTACATCAAACACAGTCCCTTTGACTGTTCAGAGTTGCCACTAAACTCGCCCAAAGATGTAAACAACCATGCATGAGCGGCGTCTATTAGACGGAGGGGATCCGACAGCCGATCAGTTCCAGTGATTCCACCAGGAAGGAGGTACACGGCTCGTGTTGTCTGTAGTTCAGCCATGCCTAGACTGTAATACAGCGGTTCGATCGCGACCCCATTGTCACTTTGTCACAGGAAGGGCTCTCAACAAGAGAAGTGTCCAGGCGTCTCGGAGTGAACCAAAGCGATGTTGTTCGGACATGGAGGAGATACAGAGAGACGGGAACTGTCGATGACATGCCTCGCTCAGGCCGCCAAAGGGCTACTGCTGCAGTGGATGATCGCTACGTACGGATTATGGCTCGAAGGAACCCTGACAGTAACGCCATGTTGAATAATGCTATTTGTGCAGCCACAGGACGTCGTGTTACGACTCAAACTGTGCGCAATAGGCTGCATGATGCACAAGTTCACTCTCGACGTCCTTGGCGAGGTCCATGTTTGCAATCACGACACCATGCACCGCGGTACACATGGGCCCAACAAGATGCCGAATGGACCGCTCAGGATTGGCATCACGTTCTCTTCACCGACGAGTGTCGCATATGCCTTCAACCAGACAATCGTCGGAGACGTGTTTGGAGGCAATCCGGTCAGGCTGAACGCCTTAGACACACTGTCCAGCATGTGCAGCAAGGTGGAGGTTCTCTGCTGCTTTGGGGTGGCATTATGTGTGGCCGATGGACGCCGCTGGTGATCATGGAAGGCGCCGTAACGGCTGTACGATACGTGAATGCCATTGCAATCCTCCGACCGATAGTGCAACAATATCGGCAGCATATTGGAAAGGCATTAGTCTTCATGGACGACAGTTCGCGCCTCCGTCGTGCACATCTTGTGAATGACTTCCTTCACGACAACGACATCGCTCGACTAGAGTGGCCAGCATGTTCTCCAGACATGAACCCTATCGATCATGCCTGGAATGGATTAAAAAGGACTGTTTCTGGACGACGTGACCCACCAACCACTCTGAGGTATCTACGCCGAATCGCCGTTGATGAGTGAGACAATATGGATCAACAGTGCCTTGATGAACTTGTGGATAGTATGCCGCGACGAATGTAGTCATGCATCAGTACTAGAGGACATGCTACTGGGTATTAGAGGTACCGGAGTGTACAGAAACCTGGACCACCACCTCTGTAGTATGGTACAACATGCAGTGTGTGGTTCTCATGAGCAGTAAAAATGGTGGAAATGATATTTATGTTGATCTCTATTCCAGTTTTCTGTACACGTTTCAGAACTCTCGGAACCGAGATGATGCAAAACTTTCTTTGGTGCGTGTATTAAGAGGGGCGTTCAATAGGATATGCAACTTTTTTTTTCTCGGCAGTTTCGGGTAAAAAATCAGAATTAGCTGTGGGACATCGTGGAATATTTCCGTTTCAGCCCCTGTAATTTCATGAAGTTCCAATAGGTGACACCGCTATACATAGCTTTCAAAATGGCGCCTGTAATGGAGGTGTGTTCCGTGCAGAGAGCTGTCATAGTGTTTTTTTGGCGGTAAACAGAGTATCGCAGATATTCTTAGGCGCTTGCAGAATGTCTACGGAGGTCTGGCAAAGAACAAAAGTGTCATGAGTCATTGAGAGAGACGTCTGTCATCATCGCAACAAGGTTCCGCAAACTTGTCCGGGCTCCCGTGTTACGGCCGGCCGCTCACAGCTGTGACTCCCTTCAATGTTGGAACCTCATTCGAGGTGATCGATCAATCAGAATGAAATACCTCGTTGCTTAACTGGGCTCTCTCTTGGTAGCACTGAGACATTCGTCTACCAGTTGGGATGTTGAAAGGCATGTTCCCGATGAGTTCCTCGCAGCCTAACAGAAGACCATAAACAACAACGCTGGACCATCTGTGCGGAACTGCTTTCGCTTTACGAGGCCTATCGTGGCAATTTTTTGTCGTATTTTCAGCATGCTGAGATGATCAGAGTCAGTAACTTGTGATACTATTTCAATATGATAAACCGCCAAAGTTGCAAAGCTCTTATTATTACCTGATGATGTTTTTATTCATAACCCATTCTTAAATTATACCGTGAAATAATAGGCTAAAATTACAATTTGTTACCTAAAGTAGCTAACAGCCAATATATGTTCAAAAATGGCTCCGAGGACTATGGGACTTAACATCTGTGGTCATCAGTTCCCTAGAACTCAGAACTACTTAAACTTAACTAACCGAAGGACATCACACATCCATGCCCGAAGCAGGATTCGAACCTGCGACCGTAGCGGTCACGCGTTTACAGACTGAAGCGCCTAGAACCGCACGGCCACACATGCCGGCAACCGATATATGTCACGAAGTTCAATATCTAAAGTATCAAGATACTACCACCGAATCAGAATAAATATTACTCGACATAGCAAAAAATCATAACAATCGTTATCCAAAGGAGTACAAGGCAGGTGATAATGAAACCGGGTACAAACAGAAACTGACAGCCCAATTCAGTCAGCATGACGAAATTTTCCAGCAGTAATGTGGTACCAAGTGGGCACAGAGACCCTCCCAGTAAGGTAGCGTAGGGCCGTCGCATTGAAGGTAGGTTATGTTGAAAAATAACGTTTTGTAGTTAAGGGGGGGTAGGACGTCAAACGGGCCGACTTGGAGCAGGAGAGGCACCACAGGAAATTTTACTTTCTACTGTCTATACTTTTACAAATAAATTCATAAAACTTTGTCAGCATGACAAGGAAGGATTCAGGATTCACACTCATAGCAGTGGAAGTGCAAAAACAATGGTGGAATGTTTAAGAATAACAGTGCGCAAAGTCACACGGTCACAACTGTTTAAGATTGGTTTGAAGAACATTCCGGGCATTTTGAGCGAATGATTTGGCCACCCAGATCGCTCAGCATGAATCCCGTCGAACATTTATAGGATATAATCAAGAGGTCTGTTCGTGCACGAAACCTTCCACTTGTAGCACTTTCGTAATTATGGACGGCTATTCAGACTGCACGAATGATTATTTTTGCATTGGACTTCCAATGACATGTTGAGTCCACGCCATGTCGAGTTGCTGCACTACGCCGGACAAAAGGAGGCCTAGCACGATATTAGGAGAAAAATGAAATGAGCGTATACCATCGTTGGCCGCGAGGCCCCATCCGAGGAAGTTCGGCCGACGAGTGCGAGTCTTGTTACAGTCGGCGCCACGTTGGGCGACTTTCGGGCAGGTGATGAGGATGAAATGATGACGTGGACAATACAACACCCAGTCCACGAGCGGAGAAAATCTCCAACCCGGCCGGGAATCCAATCTGGGCGCGCTTGCACTGGAGGCAAGCACGTTACCACCCAGCTAAGCAGGCGGACACGACATTAGGAGATAGAGCTTGACTATTTCCACCTCTGTGTCTGTCTAATTACAAACGAGTTCTTTCTTGAAAATCATAAATATCTCTTTCCTTTACTAGCTTCAACGAAGATTCTACTTTGGTAATTAACTTCATACTCGCAAATGAACGTTAATGTATTACTTTCTCAACAGCCGCAACGTTTCTTCTTGATATTGCTGACGTTCGTGAAACATGGGAGATACATCAGAGGAGGCATACGTACTTTGGGATGACGTGCATTTGCTGATGGTGCAATAATATCTGCGACCGACGTTAGACTGAAACAAAATGGACGACCTTTTTAATGACGTACCTCCGGCGCTAAACTACAGATTAAATTTCAAGGTGATTAAGTTCTTCGCTGGGAGTCCACCTTTGGACAGTTTACGATATGATGAAAGTCTCAGCAACCACGGCGGATGCTAGGATAGGAGTCTGATGTGCAACTATGGTAAACAATTGTACGGGCGTTTTGTTTTCTCAGAGCGTGCACATGTTTTTAGTCCACACACACACACACACACACACACACACACACACACACAAACAAACAACATGTAAAATGCATGAAAGACTGTGGCAATTGGTCACATTCATCTGTTTATATTTCGTTTCGATGTGCACACAAAAGTTAATTGTTTCTTGGTCTGATCTCAGTTTCACTCACGTCAGCATCTAATTAAGACAGTTTTTATTAGAGATTCTCCCTTATTAAACTTCCATCTGCCGCACAGTTCAAGTCTACGAGCGTAATTTTTTTAATAAACTTCGGGTTTAACTCATCAGAAGCTTCCATTTTCAGAAGGCTGCAGCATAGGGAATTAGTAATCCAGAACCTTCCCATCGCCTTCTTCATTTAGCGAAGTGCAATCAAAAAGTCTCTGTCGAAAAACATCTGAAAACATTCATTCTCCAAACTGAAATCCAGTTCCAAAATATCTCAAAATCAAAACGTCCAAGCAGCGCGTTCACAAACTTTCGCACGTCCTCTCTCGACATAGAAGCTCACATTCTCCTAATACGAAAATTTTTTTGGTACGGTACTGAGGCTATCACCCAGAAGAAAGCCACTATAACCACGGCCGAAACGGTGGTTTCATCAGTGACAGTATTTACAGAAGTCGTCCATGCTAATCATTTTGAGTACTTTCTCGCATCATGATTTGCATACTGAAAAAAATTTATCTAATTTACATATGGCTGCAATTCTAAGAGTACGAGGAAATATTCTCATCACGCAGTCAGGTGTGAAATACTATTGAACATACATGGCATTGTCTGAATAGGAGAAAGCGATCATAACCAGAGAATCCAAATGTGAAATTATAAAGATTTTAAAAACTTTATGTAAGACTTCTTGAAATTTTCTATTGTTATCTCATTCGCATTTTTTTTTTTTTTTTTTTTTTTTTTTTTACCAAGTGATGACTAGTTTCGGGGTAGCTTCTTATTTTAAATGTTCAGGTAAAATATGCTGTTTACAGCTTAAAACGAACGTAAGGACAAAAATATTATGTACTCAAACAAACAAGAATAAGAAATAATTATTTAGAATAAAGACTAGTTCGCTGAGCTAATGAACATTGTGACAGCAATTGAAACAAAAAGCCTTGTCAACGTAGTAAAAAATTTTATACATTGAAACGTCCATATAATTACGAGTATTTTAGTTATAGCCATTAACCGTAAGCAGAGAATTACCTATGAAAAAAAAGAAACAAGTAATAAATGTTTTCTGTTAGTTAATAGCGCATAAAAGTAATATCATCATGCAAAACAGTAAAATATTCATGATGAAACATATAATGTAAGCTGTACGTGAAGACGAAAGGAAAACATAAAATAAATACACATCATCACCACACTGGGTAACTTGTCCAAACAGTAAAGGTCCGTGAACACTGGGTGTCACGTGACTCTCACGTACTCCTAGTTACAGCAGTACTGACCGTTGTATTTAGATGAAACTGGCAAGTCAACAGTTACAGAAAGTGCAGCTAGTTCGCAGTTTGCTACCTAACCGGTAAATGTGGGGAAAGATTTTTCTATTCTTTTTTTGAAACAGAACGTAATAAAATTCAAATTGTGCTAATGCGTATTGCAAAGGATAAAGAATATGAAAGCACTCGTACATTACAGAGTTTGCGATTTAACAATATTATAAATGTCGTGTGACTAAAATAGACGAAGTAAACACATGCTGTAATTTATTACACGAGATAATTCATTGTTATTTAGTAGCAAAACCATATAAATTAATTTATTTATTCATCAGTACATAACATGGAAAAATTAATAATGCACATTTAAAATGAAATGCAACTAATAAGGACGACGCGCTATCTCATGAGCCGTTGTTGAGTTTGCAGGCGATGCTAGATGGAAATTGATGTAATTTCAGTCCACTATTTCTGTAGAATGAGGGATTGAGAAAGTAAGTAGTTAAGTTTTATCTTTTAGATTGTTTGGATGCTTTAATTTCATATTGTGTTAACTCTGGAACAGCTCAATACAAGCACTGTAAATGGAACCACATGTGATGCCTACTCGGCTGAGTAATTCCATACGTTTATTATACTTGTCTGGAAACACATATGATAGCTTCGAATGTTGATGGTGCAAAAAAAAAAAAAAAAAAAAAAAAAAAGCTTGTACCAGGATTTCGAAGGTGAGAGGCGGAAACGTGATATCGTGCAGATACTCGTCAACAGTCTATGTGCCATTGGCCTGAGTGGGCCTAGCTTAAGTGTCCAAATCTCTCCCCGCGTGATATCGGGGAATGGTGTGTTACACTGTTCATGTAACATTCTCTGGCGATTGTCTAGGTGACACTGGAAAGTGACGCAGTAAATTTTGGCATGTTATTCCTAACTTTTCTTTCTTCATCTTGTCCTCAAGAAAAAGACTCTTAAAGCTTTTTAAATACAACAAACTTTGTTAAAATTCTACATCTTTATTCTTCACGTCCACATACTTATTTCTCGACAGAGTCACCCTGAAGACGAATACATTTCTCCCAAAGCGTTAACAGTTGGCGGATACCGTCACAGTAGAATGTTTGACTTTTTTTTATGGAACCACAACCTCACCTCTGTTTCCACCACGTCATCATTAACAAAGTGAAGTCCTCGAAAATGTTCCTTAGCTTTTGGAAACGGATGAGAATCAGCTGGGGTCAAGCCGGGACTTAATGGAGGTTGATAGCTGACAAAGAGTCCGAGGCGTCAGATTGTTGCCAATGAGTGTGCTCTGGCGTTGTTCATGTGTGGACGCACTGTTCTGTGGTTAGGAACACTACTACAGCACGCTGGCCGGCCGGAGTGGCCCAGCGGATCTAGGCGCTACAGTCTGGAACTGCGCGACCGCTACGATCGCAGGTTCGATTCCTGCCTCGGGCATGGATGCGTGTGATGTCCTTAGGTTAGTTAGGTTTAAGTAGTTCTTAGTTCTACGGGACTGATGACCTCAGATGTTAAGTCCCATAGTGCTCAGAACCATTTTGAACAGTCATTATTTAGTGCAATAATGTCTCATTACTAGCAAGTAGACTAGAACTGTAATTGAAATATTATGATCGTAGTCTTCATACTGAATTCTCTTGCTTAAATTACGGCAGAGAAGTCACACAGTAGAGAGAAATGATTTTATTATAATTATTTAAATGTAATTTTACTCTATCACCCGCTACCGGATATGTCCAGTGGAATATGTATCACGAAAACTGCACAAGCATTAAGTTGTGGGCACCGTATTACAAATCAATCTCTGAGGAGGTGAGATGGTGTTATCCAAAACAATTACGAAAGGAGATATAGGAAACATTTGAAATGTGTTGTTGTAAAAACGCAGTTAGAAGGAAGTTCATTGATGAAGTACATGATAAGGAGGTGTCTAGAAAGCTGTAACCAGAAGGTAGGTAGAACCAAGAATGGATGAAGAATCGGGAAGTGAAAGATACTGAACGACCGTGAGTGCCACATGGGTAACTGATTACGCTGTGCTCGTGTGGTAGTAGGTACGCGGTTCGGAAGAAACGGTCTCTCGTGTAATAACGCCGATTGCAACCCTGTATTTACAGTATTCTTCTACATACCAGCATAACATGTTTTGATTCATTTTTATTCACGTGGAGCTAACATTATGCAAACAAAACGTTTGTTATCTTAATCGCTTATAATAGAGCAGTAGCTACGGACGCAGCTCAAACAGCTTGTGCTAAAAGTTTAAATTTTAAATCTTACGGAACAATAGACGATGAATTTATAACTCTACTTCCGTGCAGTTTCTGCAGTAATTAAAGTCTTATCTCTATTATAATTAACGACAGTGTTTAAAACTGTGCTTTTACTTCATTCCTTTCAACGCTGAACGCCGAGGCGAAGTCGTATACGTTTCAAGACCCTTGCGGCAAAAGAACGTAAAATACACTTTAAAATAAATTGAATTTACGCTGGAGTTAGTCATTTAGAACACTTCAACGAATCATTTTCATGTGAATGAGTATGTTGGAAATACGTTCCGTAGTTCTATGTTCAAGTGTTTCTTTCCCGTATCTCGCAAAAATATCCAAACTACGTACTTGTAATTTTTAGCTCAAATAAATCTTTGTAACAGCTCTATAAAACAAAGAAGAAAATAAGGCCCACTTTCAGAAGGAAGTACAAAGAATTACGACCGAGTAGTACTTCTTTATGCGTTGTGTTTCTTTTATCTCCCATTGGTATTATGACAATAAATAATGTTTGTTTGAGTCAGTTAACAGCAAATTAAATAGATATTGCAGAACCACTGTTGTATTAAGTCTGGAAATATGACATAATGTCAAGGAGCTGTACGGCTGGAATCGACTGTAAGGTACAAAATAGGCTAGCACTGTCGGAAGAGTAGGATCAACAGTCAATTTCCTGACTGCGACTGAGTGTCCAAAACCGCTTCAAGCACAGAGCGCGAGTCAATTACTGGCCCGTGTTCTACGAGATGTGGAGGCCACGTTCTGGTACTGAGTTCCACTCCCCTCCGCTCATTTCCATACTACTCCTAACTACAGCACATCCAGACACGTATTCAACTATGTTGCGCAGCTGGGCTCAAGAAACTTCTGCGCTCCCGCTTACACTCGGCGTGTAAGCATTCAATTACACAAGAAGCTAGCACAAAATGTAGCTACATAATATTATCATAAAACTCTGTACAAGATTCTGTTAAGTGTACGCTACTTTCTTACCCTTCTTCTGAATATAATGTGTTTTAAATGTTCACTCCCATTTGTACTGTTTCATCTCCCTTATCTTTCGAGGTAACTTACAAGATCCGGGAATAATGAGCTCTTACCCGAAGAACGAATCAGATAATGCCATCTTAAAATCCTGGCTTTTTCTGCAAGATATCTTTTATGACAAATCTTTGTTTATATACCCAAACACACTTCTCAAAACCCACCACAAAGATAAAACTCATGGTCGTAAGTAAGTAAAACATTACAAAGGAAACTTATTCATAAATCAATGAACTGTAGTTAGGGTAAAACAATGTACATACCTTGCAACCATAATAAATCAAAATTGAGATAACACGCAAAGTTATGTTTCTTGTCGGAAAAGCAAGAAGTGTGTTTCAGAAAGTTAGTGCTGCCTTCAAAAGCTATAACGTAACTAAGAGCAAAATCAGACTTTTGCGTTGCTACATACACTATGTGATGAAAAGTATCCGGACACCCCCAAAAACATACGTTTTTCATATTAGGTGCATTGTGCAGCCACAGATTGTTGTACAATATTCGTTGCCTGTGACAGCCCTGCTCAGAGGCTAACTCCAATAAACACACAGTACAGTCCTCTGTCCGGCGTAGGTACATTCGAAGAATGGCGGAATCTCTTTAGATGGGTGAGCAGCGATGACTGGAGCTGCAGTCGCGATAGTGACTAGAATACTTTCCATGACACTCTCCAGGGACGTACACGGGGAAACGCTTGAGGACACACTTGTAGAAACTCCTCTCATGAAGCCGTGGGGCACGACTTACACGTTAGAGCGCAATGACACCACAGTTCTGCAGTAAATGTTTCAAGTCTTGGTGCATTAAACATACACTGAATCACCAAAGAAACTGATATAGACGTGCGTATTAAAATACAGAGATGTGTAAGAGAATAAGTATCTGGCGCATTTTTTAGATCGGTTAGAGCTGCTGCAATGGCAGGTAATGAAGGTTTAAGTGAGTTTGGACGTGGTGTTATAGTCGGAACACGAGCAGTGGGACTCAGCATCTCCGAGGCAGTCGTGAAGCGGGGATTTTCTCGTACGACCGTTTCACGAGTGTACCGTGAATATCAGGAATCCGGGAAAACATCAAACCTCCGACATCGCTTCGCCTGGAGAAAGATCTTGCAGGAACGGGACCACCGTCGACTGAAGAGAATCGTTCAACGTGACTGAAGGGCAACCCTTCCGTAAATTCCTGCAGTCTTCAACTCTTGGCAATCAGCAAATGACAGCGCGTAAACCATTCGAAGAATCATCTTCTATGCGGGCTTTCGGAGCAGAAGGCCCAGCCGTGTACCCTTGATGAATGTGCGACATATAGCTCTGCTTCTCGCCTGGGCCCGTCAACACCGACACTGGAGTGTAGATGACTGGGAACATGTTGCCTGGCAGGACGGGTCACGTTTCAAATTGCATTGAGTGCATGGACGTGAACGGGTATGAAGACAACCTCATTAATCCATGGACCCTGCATGTCAGCAGGGGACTGTTCAAGATGGTGGAGGCTCTGTAATGAAGTGATATGGGACCCCTGATACTCCTAAACTGTTCTGACACCTGACATGAACGAAAGCATCCTGTCTGATCACCTGCATCCACTCATGTCCATTGTGCATTCCGACGGACATGGGCAATTCCAGCAGGGCAAAGCGACACCTCACACGCCCAGAGTTTCTACAGAGTGGCTCCAGAACACTCCTCTGAGTTTAAATGCTTCCTCTGGCCGTCAAACGCCCCAGACATGAACATTATTGAGCATATCTGGGATGTCTTGCAACGCGCTGTTCAGAAGAGATCTCCAGCCCATCGCACTCTTACGGATTTATGGACAGCCCTGTAGGATTCATGGTGTCACTTCCCTCCAGCACTGCTTCAAACATTAGTGGAGTCCATGCTAGGTCGTGTTCCGGCACTTGTACGTGCTCGCTGGAGCCATACATGAAATTAGGCAGGTGTACCAGTTTATTAGGCTCTTCATCTTTAGTTATTCACTGTTACGAATCTCTGCAGACGGCAGCTAGAATTTAGTGACGGGCTCGCTTCGCCTGCTCGTTATGCTGCTCCGTTTAACGCCTCCTGTTGCAGGGAAATCTAACTGGCAGGGTTGCCACTAGGTGTCACAGCAATAGGCCTCCAGTTACACTACTTGCCATTAAATTTGCTACACCACGAAGATGACGTGCTACAGACGCGAAATTTAACCGACAGGAAGAAGATTCTATGATTTGCAAATGATTAGCTTTTCAGAGCATTCACACGAGATTGGCGCCGGTGGCGACACCTACAACGTGCTGACATGAGGAAAGTTTCCAACCGATTTGTCATACACAAACAGCAGTTGACCGGCTGTGCCCGGTGAAACCTTGTTGTGATGCCTCGTGTAAGGAGGAGAAATGCGTACCATCACGTTTCCAACTTTGATAAATGTCGGATTGTAGCTTATCGCGATTGCGGTTTATCGTATCTCGACTTTGCAGCTAGCGTTGCTCGAGATCCAATGATTGTTAGCAGAATATGGAATCGGTGAGTTCAGGAGGGTAATACGGAAAGCCGTGCTGGATCTCAACGGCCTCGTATCACTAGCAGTCGAGATGACAGGCATCTTATCCGCATGGCTGTAACGGATCGTGCAGCCACGTCTCGATCCCTGAGTCAACAGATGGAGACGTTTGCAAGACAACAACCATCTGCACGAACAGTTCGAGAACGTTTGCAACAACATGGACTATCAGCTCGGAGACCATGGCTGCGGCTACCCTTGACACTGCATCATACAGAGGAGCGCTTGCGATGGTGTACTCAACGACGAAGCTGGGTGCACGAATGGCAAAAAGTCATGAATCTAGGTTCTGTTTACAGCATCATGATGGTCGCATCCGGGTTTTGCGGCATCGCGGTGAACGCACATTGGAAGCGTGTATTCGTCATCGCCATACTGGCGTATCACCCGGCGTGATGGTATGGGGTGTTATTGGTTACACGTCTCGGTCACCTCTTGTTCGCATTGACGGCACTTTGAACAGTGGACATTACATTTCAGATGTGTTATGACCCGTGGCTCTACCCTTCATTCGATCCCTGCGAACCCCTACATTTCAGCAGGATAATGCACGACCGCATGTTGCAGGTCCTGTACGGGCCTTTCTGGATACAGAAAATGTTCGACTGCTGGACTGGCCAGCATATTCTCCAGATCTCTCACCAATTGAAATCGTCTGGTCAATGGTGGGCGAGCAACTGGCTCGTCACAATACTCCAGTCACTACTCTTGATGAACTGTGGTATCGTGTTGAAGCTGCATGGGCAGCTGTACCTGTACACTGCATCCAAGCTCTGTTTGACTCAATGCCCTGGCGTACCAAGGCCGTTATTATGGCCAGAGGTGGTTGTTCTTGGTACTGATTTCTCAGGATCTATGCACCCAAACTGCGTGCAAGTGTAATCACATATCAGTACTAGTACAATATACACTCCTGGAAATGGAAAAAAGAACACATTGACACCGGTGTGTCAGACCCACCATACTTGCTCCGGACACTGCGAGAGGTCTGTACAAGCAATGATCACACGCACGGCACAGCGGACACACCAGGAACCGCGGTGTTGGCCGTCGAATGGCGCTAGCTGCGCAGCATTTGTGCACCGCCGCCGTCAGTGTCAGCCAGTTTGCCGTGGCATACGGAGCTCCATCGCAGTCATTAACACTGGTAGCATGCCGCGACAGCGTGGA
Source organism: Schistocerca piceifrons (assembly GCF_021461385.2). Classification (NCBI taxonomy): domain Eukaryota; kingdom Metazoa; phylum Arthropoda; class Insecta; order Orthoptera; family Acrididae; genus Schistocerca; species Schistocerca piceifrons. Next base: position 314,468,558 of record NC_060141.1, on the reverse strand, counting down.
CGTGAACCGTATGTGCAGTTGACGGACTTTGAGCGATGGCGTATAGTGGGCATGCGGGAGGCCGGGTGGACGTACCGCCGAATTGCTCAACACGTGGGGCGTGAGGTCTCCACAGTACATCGATGTTGCCGCCAGTGGTCGGCGGAAGGTGCACGTGCCCGTCGACCTGGGACCGGACCGCAGCGACGCACGGATGCACGCCAAGACCGTAGGATCCTACGCAGTGCCGTAGGGGACCGCACCGCCACTTCCCAGCAAATTAGGGACACTGTTGCTCCTGGGGTATCGGCGAGGACCATTCGCAACCGTCTCCATGAAGCTGGGCTACGGTCCCACAAACCGTTAGGCCGTCTTCCGCTCACGCCCCAACATCGTGCAGCCCGCCTCCAGTGGTGTCGCGACAGGCGTGAATGGAGGGACGAATGGAGACGTGTCGTCTTCAGCGATGAGAGTCGCTTCTGCCTTGGTGCCAATGATGGTCGTATGCGTGTTTGGCGCCGTGCAGGTGAGCGCCACAATCAGGACTGCATACGACCGAGGCACACAGGGCCAACACCCGGCATCATGGTGTGGGGAGCGATCTCCTACACTGGCCGTACACCACTGGTGATCGTCGAGGGGACACTGAATAGTGCACGGTACATCCAAACCGTCATCGAACCCATCGTTCTACCATTCCTAGACCGGCAAGGGAACTTGCTGTTCCAACAGGACAATGCACGTCCGCATGTATCCCGTGCCACCCAACGTGCTCTAGAAGGTGTAAGTCAACTACCCTGGCCAGCAAGATCTCCGGATCTGTCCCCCATTGAGCATGTTTGGGACTGGATGAAGCGTCGTCTCACGCGGTCTGCACGTCCAGCACGAACGCTGGTCCAACTGAGGCGCCAGGTGGAAATGGCATGGCAAGCCGTTCCACAGGACTACATCCAGCATCTCTACGATCGTCTCCATGGGAGAATAGCAGCCTGCATTGCTGCGAAAGGTGGATATACACTGTACTAGTGCCGACATTGTGCATGCTCTGTTGCCTGTGTCTATGTGCCTGTGGTTCTGTCAGTGTGATCATGTGATGTATCTGACCCCAGGAATGTGTCAATAAAGTTTCCCCTTCCTGGGACAATGAATTCACGGTGTTCTTATTTCAATTTCCAGGAGTGTATTTGTCCAATGAATACTCGTTTATCATCTGCATTTTTCTTGGTGTAGCAATTTTAATGGCCAGTAGTGTATATGCATCGTTTCCACGGTTCTTATTAAGACATTTCGTTAGCAATTACTATTTTCCCAGCCTCTATTTTTTCCGTGCCTCTACTACTACTCAACTAACAGGGCCACATTCAAATGCGCTACTGCCCTCTGACGCTCACTGGAAGGCTCCTAGTCCTTTTCTCAACAGCCGTCACTTTCGGACTGCCGATACCGAGAGCTCCGCAGCGCGCCTGGGGATTCTGCCCCGTGTCCTCCTCAGGAGCAAGGCAGTTGCATATGCGATGCACCAGGCACTCTGCGATGGGAGCAAAACTTTCCTCATTACTCCACATTCCGGCGCTTCTATTTGCCATGGTTGATACCGTTCTTGATTTTCTCTCTCTTGAATTTCTCAACAGCCACAACTACATTTGAAATTTTCTCACGAGAAGCTTACCAGCACATCTCCCAAGAGGCGTGAATTATACATGAATTGTAGTTCGGCAAATAGAGCGTGAACGTGGAAAGAGGCTCGTGTATTATCACGAAAGTGTGATTTATTCAGCATGTTAAAAAGGGTTTTCTTCTCATTCCTTCCTACTACAAAGGAGTCATAAAGTTGGTACGTTTAAGTTCGTGGTTACGTCGTCTCTAAATTGGGAGGAAAAGAAAGGGGGAGAAGACACGTCACTGCCACTACAGCTGCTCGAAAACAGTGCACTAAAATACACGATTAACGACTAACATATTTTTGCTCTGCATTTGATCGATTCCTTATGAGGCATGAGAGGTTCTGGGGGTACAGCAATCTTTGGTACTTCGCAGAAAACACAAAATAGTCGCTGTTTAGTGTAGATAGGGATACAGTACTGATATTTTCGTTTAAGAAAATGGACGTAACTATTATGTGGGACGTAACAGCCTCATCTGCCTTTTCTAAGACATGCGCGGGTTTGTTTGTAGCCTTACAAGATGAATATGGGTGTCAAGATTCTACTTCAACGGAGCGAGTTTAGTAATACATTGACGCAATTGGGACGTCTTACAGCATGAAGAACCAATGAGACATTTATGAAATTTTGTACAGATCTTCATCTAATATAGAGTATGAAATGATTAAACTTTCATTCCATTTGGAATTGATGTCAGTCATTAACACCAGTATGAGGTGTGACCCCAACGGGTACAACTACAATCTTATACTAGTTGTGACAGAAAGCCTCTGTCGTCTTGAGGAATTACTTCCCGTGGCTGAAATACATACGGTGTCTGTTCATGAGGAATGGTCGCTATAGCAAAGTTTGAAAGTACACGCCTTGAAGCTGATTCTTCAGCTTCTCGCGGCGTAATTCATGAGGAAATAATTCACGGGTGTGAGGTATTATGTCGCTGTCTATCGGGCACAGTACTTCGGCAAACGATCGAGTTGCCATCATCGTTTGCACCGGTGAACTGATTGCCTAGTATTTACCAAAGAAAAATCGTCAAACAACAGTATGCTTTTAGAAGTTGTTATTTTATTCACGCGACAACTCCGACATCTGACGAATGCCCTCTTCAGGCTCCTTTGCGCTCCATGTATAGAGAATCAGGTACATCAAGGCATGCATTACCGGGGCCATCAGTACCTGGCTTCCGCAAATTTTTGTGGAGTGTGCACTTCGAAGACCTGAGAACAACAGAATCCAGCGATTGGCGTCTCCTGTTCTGCATGCACAGATGTAACTGATTTTATATACATGGAGTCCTTGGGGGCCTGAGGACGGCATTAATGAGATGACGAAACTGGTCCTGTAGATAAAATAACAACTTCTGAAAATATGCAACTGTTCGGTGGTTTTTCTTTATTAGATGTCTGACCGGCCATTTTCTATTAGGTGGTTGGCGCAGGGCTTATCTCTGTCATCGCATCCCAGACATGTTCTGTCAGTAACAACTGTGATGCAAACTGCAATGAGCAGACTTGCGTTATGTTACTGGAATGTGCCTTTTGGTACCACGGTCATGAAGGGTGCGACCAAATTGTTTACCATTCTTGTCACATCAACAAGTACCCAATGAGACTCGTTGTCATAACCAACAGTTCCGTCCACACACACACACACACACACACACACACACACACACACACACATACACATGCACAGCCTCGAGAATCGCAGCTTCCTGTCAGCTTTCACTGTATCGTCTCCGGTCACGGTGGCGTCGATCTGACTGCTACAGACAAAAGCAGACTCCTCACTGGTTACCATAGAGTGCCCAGCTGACAATGTGACAATGACTCTGCACCATGCAATTAACTGTCTTCTGTCGTATTGTGTCAGCGATGAACCATGCGTGGAACTCGAGAATCGAATCCTATAACCTGTTCCCTACGGTTCGAGCGACATTCGTTTGTTCGTCAGATCCATTCCAACAATACTACGGTCGTCTGGTGTGGCTGCTTTTCTGGATCGTTCTGGGGCTACACAGATTGCCGCACTCTTGTCCTGGTACCATAGCGTCACCACTCGTGCTGCAGTCATTACACTACAGCCATGATCTGTCGGTATGACGCTCCAATGTCCATCAGGCTATCGATTCGACTGTTGCTAAAGTCAGAAGTATGGAGATGAGCTCTCCGTGCACGTCCTACTGGCAGGCTACGTTGCGATCTCCACTGCAATCTCCACCTGAAAAGCCGAGTAACTTTTCACACTCTCAACAACCACCATGTATCACATCGTTCCTCATCTGTAGGAACGACTTTTCTCCTTACTGGAGAGACTGAAAAAAAAATGTCGCATAACGATACAATTTTAATCAATACACTCCACAGATACTGAATACGAGAATCTCAGCTTGGTAGTGTTCACTGACATCATTCATGATGTAATACTTCCCAAGGCATATGCCAAGAAGTGTTGTAGATATTCTGATATGGTTTTCGTTAATAGATAGACTGATTCAGGACGAAGGTTTGTGTGTATAATTTATTACCGCTACGCCAAACATGTAGTTCGAGCGCAGATACTTAGTGCTGCCTTGGCAAACCGCTAGCAGACGTAATTTTTTTTTCTCCCAAACTACAAATACTTTTGGAACATCAAACATTATTGCGACTTAGCAGTTGGACAATAATAATTCCAATCAGCGTTCATTTTAAGCAAATTTCTAATCAGATTTGTTGCTTTTGTAAAGTGGAATAATCAATGTTTTGTTCATGCATTTCCAAAACAATGAAAAAATGAAGAAAATCGTAATGTTAATTGTACATTTTACCACTTTTATAGTTAACTGCGTGCATTGTTGAAACACTAATTGTATAAGGTGACGGTTTCAACAATGTTCGGTCCAGTTACCACGCAAACTTGTTTCACATAGTCGTAGTTCATTTTCATGTGCATCTGCTTCGCTCTTCATTGATAACATTCTTGAATCTTGACTTGAACATTGGCACCTACCTCCGAGCCTTTTACTCATTAATTGATCAGCTCCCATAAACTACAAACGTTTGATACTGAATGCCTACATTCAAGTCTCTCTGTCGTCCATAGTTTGAATTTCAAGTGATGCTAATTTGTTTTCATTTTTCCCTTGGTCAAAAAAAAAGAAAAAGGTGCTTCAGAATTTTTTTCAAAAAAAAAAGTGCTTCAGAATTTTGTCCAGTGTGTGTTATGTACATGACCTTGGTACACGGCGTGATTCACCTAGCACTACCGCTGTCGTCTTATGCAACTCGCAATATTGTATCTGGCCTTCAAAAATGACTAGCGAAATTGTCATATTCTCTCGGTCGTTACGAGCAAACTACTAGCCCTACAGAAAAATCAATGTGCCTTTTTTTGTAGGAAATTTAATGTAATTAAGTTTTGTACTGGGATATGTTGTGATAATGTCTCACCGCAGGAATTTCTAGTCGCCAGTCGACACTATTCAGGCCTAGATCTTGTCAAACTATTTGAACTATTGTCCGTCGAACATCCATGCTACTCGTAACATGGACGCAGACAGCACAAGTCTGCTTTGAAGACCCCTGCGCAGTACTGTGCCTCTGCTCGCCGCACCGCTCGTTTATTCGGGCAGCGGTCTGTTGTAATGTAGAATATCGTTCAACCTGTTAGCCCCTCTGTGATCGACGTTCACCTTTGACATCAGTAACCACTGCCACGTGGACCTTAGTTTAAACAGTCTTTAATCCACCGACTGTATACTTTCACTAAAGAACATTGCAAGAGTCCAATAACTCCTATGTGTCAGAAATATGCCTCGAAAGGCACAAAAATCTATGGTTACTCACTTTTTCAAAGCAGACAAATAGATGACGCAATTCAGGCATTCCTGGCCTGTATTTTCATCCTTTATGATTTCTCTTACACGTACATTGTACCTTAGGCATTCTTGTGTTTAACATTGTGCCTCCTTCTGCTGGAAACCATATCTGATGACGCCACGATTCGATCGCGCTTTTGTAGGTACAAATAGTTTGGCTTGCTGAGCTTGTGTAAGACTGAAGGCATTAATTGCGTCTTTATAACCTCTGATGATGTCTCCAGGATTGTGAAACGAAATGTTAAACACGTAACATTCATTAGCCCACGGTCCAATGCCTACATAACGAAAATCATCAGCCCTTTAACCACAGCAGCAGTCAGCGATGTATCTACTTCGTCACATTAACTCACTTGAAATACATCGTACGTGGGATAGACTTCACCTCTGAAAGTTTTTTGTTATTACTATACTCCTTATTGGCCACTGGGTATAGCAATACATCCAGTTCAAATTTATCAGGACTCCCTTTCCATTGCAGGAATCGCTCTACCTTTTCCACATTAATGAATTATTATACATGCAAACTTCAGCGACACTAGCGATAACATTTCAGTAATTACAGTGACTTATAATCTCCGTTTCATAGTTTAAGGCTAATTTTTAACTAGGGCACCGTCATCGGGACCTGTTGTAAGTATGACATCACTGAACACCTTCGTCCAGACACAACAACGCCTGGGAGAAATTGGTATTTCACGTTCGCAAGTAGGGTTGGCTATGCTGCTTCACGGACCCGCTGCACTCTCGACTTTGAAGAGCACGTCCCTCGTCGCGTAGCAGAGAACCCGAGGATAAGTACTCGAAACAATGCCCATGGCATGTGCTCCTGCGGCACACAGGTCAGATCTGATTGCCTCTGCTGTGTGCGTGCCTTAAAGATGGGAATTTGAAAGCGTTCCGATTTTTAAACCAATTTTACACCTAAACTGTACATTTCTGGACATGGGGTCTTCCCAAAATTTCATCTACTAACTCCCCTCTACAACTTACTAGAAGCCTGTAATAAGAATTTTTAATCTCCACGAATTCACAGTAACCAAGTGCATCAATACATTGGAGAGAAGGTCTCGTTTTATTTCAGCCAGTTCAGATTCCTTTCTGTGCCTGATAAAGTAGGGAAGACCGGGGCGGAATGAATTTGCAAAACGGTCTCGGTTGTTTTATTTTGTCTAGAGCTGCTAGGGTGCGCTCTCACTGGTAAGTGTTTAACAAACCAATGTCTGTTATGATTTAGTAAGGCTGCAACTCTTGTCGAGCGCGAGATACATGGTCTGCCTACAAAAGTGAGCGAATTCTGTGATGCCGCGCGGGATTAGCCAAGCGGTCTAGGCGCTGCAGTCATGGACTGTGCGGCTGGTCCCGGTGGAGGTTCGAGTCCTCCCACGGGCATGGGTGTGTGTGTTTGTCCTTACGATTATTTAGGTTAAGTAGTGTGTAAACTTAGGGACTGATGACCTTAGCAGTTAAGTCCCATAAGATTTCACACACATTTGAACATTTTGAACAATTCTGTGATCTTTTATAACTTTCAGGAACATTTCCATCTAAGGTAGGCCTGTCATACATTTCTCCTCACCATAAACGTTTAGCCACCCTAAATCAGCATTTTCTTAGCTATCTCTGCATACAATGCAGTTGGAAAAAAATTTCCTCAACAGAAATGCGTTTGCGGTGGAATGATCTCCTGGTATACTGCGTTCCTCCCCGATCGCCTTTTATTATTCATTTGATGAATTCTATTGCAGGTTTGCCTTTCTCCTTCGGAGATTGTACATTGTTCTGTACGGAAAACGGAGACACAAAACTGGTCCACTAAAAACAAGGAAGAGACTGTTGAATCGATAATTAATGAAACAATGAAAAACCAATACGTCGCAGATCCTACTACTTTAAAACGATACGTATCAATGAAAAATGACAATTTATGTCAACAATTGACAAAAGCTGCGGAAAATATAAGTGTGTCTTTAATAGGGAGTAAGAGTTAGACCTTGTGAGATATCATATGGCTCTACAAAAGCGACGTTTTGGTATGACCATGAAAGAACTGAGCAGATTAGCGTATCAGCTCGCAGAACGAAACGGATGCCCGCACCCAGTCCGCAACGAAACGAAAATGACAGGAGATACTTGGTCCTTGGATTTCTGGGTCGCCATCCTGACTTGAGTTTGAGGAAGCAATGCAAATATTGGGCTCATAACTTGTGTGCTGACATAGATATTGAGAATGACGAAGCCCAGATGATTTGTAAAATGTGTCGTCGAAGAAAGTAAAAAAAAAAAAAAGAGAACAGAAAAAATGGAGTCGTTACTGATATAACGAACGAAGTATACTACTTTGTCCTATCTTCATTTGCAAATTTTATTACAAAAATGCTTAAATAGACGGTTCCTAATGTCTCTAAAAATTTTTTTCATCATTGAGACTTCCAAAATTTGATCGAAACGTTAGAAGGGACGTTTCACCTCGGTCTATCCTGTATGTTGAGACATCTTGGCAGACCCCACGGTCGCAGTGTGCTCATGGTATGACGTAAATTCTATGCAATGGAAGTCTTCTCGGTAGCAGAATTTCCGTCTGATAAAGGCCATTACCCAGATAACCAAACCGGATAGTAGAACGCGTTTACGAGCCACTTCCGCTATTCGCTGAGGCGAGCTTGCCGCGAAAGGAATTGGCCTCACGTTTAACGACGAGAGCTGTTGAGCCAAATATTCTGGTTGTGGTTTTAGGCGGTTTCCCACACGCAGCTAAGTAAATACGGGCCTGGTACTAACCTCCTGCCTCAGATACAGACTACGCAAACGTTTAGGGAAACGTTCTCAGACTTGCCATGAGATGAACTGTAGATGCAGATAGATGACAGATGGCGTACACAGTCACAGTCCAGGGGTGGAGGGCGAGGGAGGCGGGTTGGCTTCGGAAGGGCATCAGGCCACCCACTGTCACTAACATTATAACAAACAATATAACAATGCCGAACGCTTAGAGAAACGGGAAAGGGAAGAGAAGGAAAAGAATGATCACTACCTGACGTTCATGTAGTTCGACTCCATAGTGTTATACTCTGTACAAGTCTGGTTTACACTATCCGGAAGAGAGAAGGGAAAATACGAAAAAGTGCTTGCAGCAAATATTAAGCGTAAGAGGCAATTAAACTCGTGCTCCTACAGTAGCGCCGGCTAAAACGCAGGAGTTTAAAGAGAGCAATATGCCGCATGCGTGCTAGCTAAGTGCCGTGAGCTGCAGCCGGCAGTTTTTCGCGCCCCGTGTTAAGCTCTGGGGAGCATTTTGCCCGGTAACAAGGGAGCCCACCATTAACACTTCATTCAGCGCATAGAAATGCAAATGGGGCGGTTGCCGAGGTGTGAGGTGGCCACAGCCGCAGCCGCAGCCGCGTCCTCAACCTCGCTCACCGCAGGTAGGCCGATCTCTCTGTGAGTCGCAGCGCCTGGTGAGCGGCAGTACAGGTACCCTCCTATCCGAGCCAGTGGTTCTTTCTGTGGGGAAATTCACCACAGACAGGAGCGCCTGCGATGGTGTACTCAACGACGAACCTGGGTGCGCGAATGGCAAAACGTCATGAATCCAGGTTCTGTTTACAGCATCACGATGGTCGCATCCGTCTTTTGCGACATCGCGGTGAACGCACATTGGAAGCGTGTATTCGTCATCGCCATACTGGTGTATCACCCGGCGTGATGGTAGGGGTTTCTCTGCCTCGTGATGACTGGGTGTTGTGTGACGTCCTTAGGTTAGTTAGGTTTAAGTAGTTCTATGTTCTAGGGGACTGATGACCATAGATGTTAAGTCCCATAGTGCTCAGAGCCATTTGAACCATTTTTTTAATGGTATGGGGTGCCAGTGGTTACACGTCTCGGTCACCTCTTGTTCGCACTGACGGCACTTTGAACAGTGGACGTTACATTTCAGATATGTTACGACCCGTGGTTCTACCCTTCATTCGTTCCCTGCGAAACCCTACACTTCAGCAGGATAATGCACGACCGCATGTTGCAGGTCCTGTACGGGCCTTTCTGGATACAGAAAATGTTCGACTGTTGCCCTGGCTCGTCACAATACGCCAGTCACTACTCTTGATGAACTGTGGTATCGTGTTGAAGCTGCATGGGCAGCTGTACACGCCATCGAAGCTATGTTTGACTCAATGCCCGGGCGTATCAAGGCCGTTATTACGGCCAGAGGTGGTTGTTCTGGGTACTCATTTCTCAGGATCTATGCACCCAAATTGCGTGAAAATGTAATCACATGTCAGTTCTAGTATAATATATTTGTCCAATGAATACCCGTTTGTCATCTGCACTTCCTCTTGGTGTAGCAATTTTAATGGCTTTTAGTGTAACATAGCTAGATGAAACTTGAAGCAGACATCGAAAAAAGTGCTACAATATAGTGTAGAGTGTAATTTAAAAAATACGCAGTGAGACGAGCAGGAATGACATTTTTGTTCAAAGTAGTTGCATTGAAGTTACTGCGGTGCATGATGGCTCTATGGACATTACAAAAGACGAGACATGGTTCCTGATTAGGTGTGTGATTAATCATGAACAGCAGCGTATGCTCTGGAAACGTCCTTCCCTGCTGGCCACAGCACTGGTAAGGAGCCCCATTCCTCCACCAGCGGGGCTGACAAATGCTTAAAGGTCGTTAGTGCATGTGGTCGTGCTGCAGTACGTCTCGAAAACATATCTCACAAGTGCTCGATGGAAATTAAGTATCGAAGGAATGGACAGGCCCGTCCATTCACTGAACATCCACTCGTTCCCAGACCTCCGCCGGCCGGAGTGGCCGAGCGGTTCTAGGCGCTTCGGTCTGGAATCGCGAGATCGTTACGGTCGCAGGTTCGAATCCTGCCTCGGGCATGGATGTTTGTGATGTCCTTAGGTTAGTTAGGTTTAAGTAGTTCTAAGTTCTAGGGGACTGATGACCTCAGATGTTAAGTCCCATAGTGCTCAGAGCCAATTTTGAACCCAGAGCTCCTCCTCCTCCTCCAGCGCTGTTCGATGTGGTCGCACATTGTCATCCATAAAAATGAATGCACCCTTGAAAAGCAATACATGTGGAATGAGAAAAGTGCCACACTAACTCTGACCAGTGGTTGTACAGCGATCAAACATCTGACTGTCAGTACGCATATGCAACATTATGTCTCCAGTAAACCCTGGACTGCCAAAGCGATCATATTCGACAATGTTCCTGCGTTCATTACCCGTTCTCACCTCTCGCCATGTGAAGGGACGTTCAGCGCTTTCGAACATCATGGTTTTAGTGGTCCAGGTGTTTTGGTGGGGGAAGGCATAATGTTACATGGGCGTACCGACATCCAAATCTTTGTACACGGTACACGGCGATTTTTTTGATACAGTAATCCTTTCACATGTACGTCTTGTCGTGGGCGAATTCGACCTTGACTTCATTCTTACGGAAGTCCATTTTGCGACCGCAAGGAATCGCGGTGACTTCAGTATTGTCTTTAAATATTGTGAGTTATTGTGATCGTTTCTAAGTTTTGATTACTGATAATAACTTGATACCAGTGCCTATGAGTTTAATTTGTACACCACAGCACTGAAGATGATCACTATGTGATTGAAAATCGATTTTGCTATCAATAAACCATCAATATTACGGCCAACGCCGACCTTCCTTTTAATTTAACATACATGGTCGTTGTGCACACAGCACTCCATGGAGTCGCCAATCAATAACATTATTTCATTTAAGTTGTAGTGTTTTTATAGGGAATATTCCAGAACGATACCAGCCAAGTGAAATCACACTGTAAAGTAGGGACGAGTACGAATGCGAACTGAGGCTTATTAAGGCTGAAGCGTTTCTTTAATAAACATGTGAATATAACAGCGTTCCATGTGAATTGTGAAATATAAGCCAGGCCATCCTACCTTTCACTGACGTAAATACTTAATGAAACTGCAGTGAACGAACGGAAGGGTAGATGGGATTGTTACCAGCCACATTGCCAAAACTCTGATCTTTCTTTTGCATGTCTGTATAACTGCCGGCCGCTGCGCCTGAGCGGTGCTAGGCGTTTCAGTCCGGATCTGCGCTGCTGCTACAGTCGCAGATTCGAATCCTGCCTCTGGCATGGATGTGTGTAATGTCCATAGGTTAAGTTAGGTTTAAGTAGTTCTAAGTCTAGGGACTTACGACCTCAGACGTTAAGTCGCATAGTGCTTAGAGCCATTTGAACCATTTGAATTTATCTGTATAACTGCATAATACCTGTGTAACTAAATAATAAAATAACAAAATAGGAGTTTCATGGTTGGACTGAACCGTATCTTGCAAAAGTAACACATAACGTCGTCTGAGACATTTTCAAACATCTTCAGACGTACCACATGAAAGTTCTTTAGGACAATTTCTATTCACGATACGCATAAGTGACCCCGTTGATAGTGGATAACATCTGAAGCTTCATAGAGCTGTTCTTGAACTATGCAGTTGTCTATAGACAAGCCTTAACGCTAGAAAATTGTAACAAAATGCAGTGAGTCAGCAGAGGATCGACGTATGACGCAGAGGTTGGTGACTGACCCTCATAGACAAATGTAACATATTATGTTTGAGGTGGCTGTTCTGTGTATTATGTTTAGCACTCTGTATACTCACAAGTCACCTGCAGATCTAATGATTTATTCTGCCTACTATACTCAAACGATAAGTAAAATTTCGTTATTTGCTATTCTGCCTGGTGGTGCAGTTTTAATCGCTACCAGTGTGTTTACTTAATATTTTCGTCCTAGTTCATAACGCATATCAAGTCGTTGGTAATTGAAGATCGTGACAAGATCCAGAGGTTTAACACAAATATGTATTCAGAGAGTATTTTACCCTAATTTAAAGAGAGCTTCCGTGTAGTAGACATAATGGGAATACAATATGGCTCTAGATCAACGGCCTTGCCACAGTGGTGCACCGATTTTCATCAGATCACCGAAGTTAAGGATTGTCGGGCTTGGCTATCAGTTGGCGAAGTACGGGTCTGCCGAATGCTATTGGCAAGTGTGGTGCACCCAGCCCTTATGAAGCCAATTGAGGAGTTACTTGACTGAGAAGTGATGGCACCGGTTGCAAAAACTGGCAATGGTCGGGAGAGCGGTGTGCTGAACACATGCCCATCCATATCCGCACCCAGTGACGCCTATTGGCTGAGGTTGACATGACGGTCGGTCGGTACCGCTGGGCCTTCCGAAGCCTGTTGGGACGGATACGGCTTTACGCGCAAGTGGTTTGAATCACACTCAACAAAAAGAATGCAAAGAGCTGTACTGAATAAATTAAACAATGTTTGGAAAGGTAGAAAGTTTTAACAAATGGGCAGAAATCACAATGGGAATCACAGGGGGTACAATTTTGGGTTCACTCCTATTCCTTATGTGAATGACATACAACTCAACAAGCAGAATTTATTGGTACTTTTTGCAGACGATATTGGTCTTATAAATTATCTCACTAGAAAGAAAGCAGTAGAAGAGACTGTTAATGATGTTTTTGAAGAATTATTGAGTGAGTGTCTGAAAATGGACTCTCCCTAAATTTTGAGAAAACACACAATATTCAATTCTGTGCAACAAATATACTGAAACCAGACGTTGATGTAGCTCATGGACAGCAGTCAGTAAATAACGTAGAATGCTCAAAGTTTCTGGATGTATGTATTGGCGAAAAGTTGAAATGGAAGACGCATACTACTGAGATTCTCAGTTAAGTACAGCTACTTTTGCTCTTCACGTAATTGCTAGCCTTGGAAACTGAATCAACCTCTTGACATACTTTACATAGTTCCACTCAATAACGTCTCATGGAATAATTGTCTTTGGTAGCTCAAGACAAATACTAACTGCACAAAAACGAGCAGTAAGAATAATACGTGGTGTTCACGTGCGTTCATCAAGTAGGGACCTCTTCAAGAGGTTAAGCATTTTAACAACACCATAAAATACATACATTCGCAAGAGAAATTCGTCCTAAGTAATCCATCACAATTCCAGAAGAATAGTGATGTAAATGCCTACAATATTAGAGGAAGAAGTGATCTCTATTACCTATTATTAAAGCCGTCAGTGGCTCAGAAATCAGGTTAATGTGCACCAGAAAAATGTTTGGTCATTTGTCCAATACCATAAATAGAGTCAAAAACCATTTCTGCTGGAGAATTCCTATTCAATGGACGACTTCTATTATATATGGGGGGTACCACTTTCCAAACGTAAGTTGAAACGCCCCCTTAGAAAAATTTATAAATGACTGTCGTGGTAAACCTCTACGTTATTTGATTTTCAAACAGCTGAGCAAAACTGAACGTACTCAGACATTACTCTATTTACTTATTCTGATCATCACTAAACTGACGCACAATATTTTTTTAGCGCAACGCAATCTGACTTTCAATAATCCCTACAAAAGAGTAGCCCTGACTAACAATAACCAGTTACGTTCATGAATCACTTACCTCACAAAAATCTTGGTTACTCGAACTACTGCAATACAGCGAGCGCCAATACTGCCAGCAAAAATAAAAGATTCTAATTATTGAAGGGACTAACTACTGATAGGCATAGTTAGCAAATGAAAGATGTTAATAGAGAACAAACGATGTATTTGCCTTAATAATGTTCAAAAGTCATATCAGTTCATGATATCCAATGTTAGAAATTTGCTCTTTCTGATGGACACAGGTCCAGATCGTCCGCTCTCAAAATTCTGCCGTCTGTCTCCCCACATCCACCACTGCTGGCGGCTCACCTCCAACTGCGCAACGCTACGTGCTGTTCACACCCAACTGCCCCAACACTACAATAGCAAATATTCCAACAATGCAAACCAGCCACAGACTTCACACAGCACAGTCAGTGATTTTCATGTAGAGCGCTACGTGGCGTTACCAACACAAAAACCTAAACAGCCTACTTACAAAGTGTTCCATGGAATAGAAGAGTTGTCCAGCAAATATGATTTTATATACAATTTTTAAGTGTAACTGCATGGGAAGAACTAAAATATTACGTGTTGATTAATCTTTGCTAGCCGTGGTGGCCAAGCGGTTAAAGGCGCTACAGTCTGGAACCGCGCGGCCGCTACGGTCGCAGGTTCGAATCCTGCCTCGGGCGTGGATGTGTGTGATGTCCTTAGGTTAGTTAGGTTTAAATAGTTCTAAGTTCTAGGGGACTGATGACCTTAAAAGTTAAGTCCCATAGTACTCAGCCATTTTGATTAATCGTTAACAGCAATCTTGTATACACATTCTGTGTAAACTTACTAGTTCCGCATAATTTCAACAAAAGAATGTTTCAGATGATCTAGGGAAGGCCGTGCGGTTCTAGGTGCTACAGTCCGGAACCGCGGGACTGCTACGGTCGCAGGTTCGAATCCTGCCTCGGGCATGGATGTGTGTGATGTCCTTAGGTTAGTTAGGTTTAAGTAGTTCCAAGTTCTAGGGGAATGATGACGTCAGATGTTAAGTCCCATAGTGCTCAGAGCCATTTGAACCATTTTTGATCTAGGGAATATGCAGTGTAATTAACTGGCTTAGACGCTCTTCGTTTCCTTGCGATCATCCAAGCAACAATACGTTCCCAGTTAACGAGATGACCTATGACGTATATTAGCAACATGAACACATAGACCAGCTACTGCTTCATTGTATACTGTGGCTACAAACACTACACATTTACTGGACAGTTTTATTTTGCAGTTGGAAATTGCAGTTGTCGTGGAGGCTGGAAACGAAAGGATCTGACATACATTTCGTGTCAACGATCCACACACACACACACACACACACACACACACACACACACACACACGAGATAACTTAGTAATTACGGTCACTGAGGAAGGCTTGTAGCAAGGTTTAGCGTATAGTGTAGTGGTCAGCGGCAATCGAAAGTGTTTAAAACTGGCTTCCCCTTCCCGCCGTTTGACACTGTGCCATAACGTTCAGCACAGTCGGACCGCCCTGTTACTCTCTAAGCGGGGTCGTCGGGATTCTCTCGAATTTCGTTATCCCCGCAGCTGGCCGTAATGGCGAACAGCGTGGCTGGCCAGCGGCCAGCTAAATGTACCGGAGACGGAAATTTATCAAAACGAGATGATTATTTTAGCGTGGCGTATAACAGAGCGCCGGTTAAGCGGGGTAAGTGGGATTCATTGCTAGCGGCGCACGGGGAGGGATTTAACGCGACGCGGGGCTATTTAATTACCGGCGCGCGGCTGACGACGCCGGGGAACTCGTCGGCGCGTCTGAGCAGGAGCGGCGTGGAGTCCGCGGCAGTGCGCGCGACGCGCTATTGTCCCCGCTGCCGCTCGGCTCTGTGATTCAAAACCCGAACCTATTCTGTCCCGCCTAGTGAAGCGCGCTGCCAATGCGACAGCTTGTGACCACAACACAAACCGCGTCCCGCCCAAAGCCCCACAAATAAAGGCCACCGTCCAGTTTAAATAACGCCACGCTGCTGCGAACAAAGCGACCTGCCAATAGCTTCAAACAAGCCGGAAACAATGTCGTAAGGTTTTACGTACGTTTTCCCTATTTTTCCCTTACGCGCGAATAAATAGCAAAGAATTTTTCAGTAAGGTCTTGGAAAATCACAGTGGACGGCTATATCTAAATTCCATGATTTTTCTGACGATGCTATTATTCATTATCTTCGAACGCATATCAGTACGGTATTTAGTCGATTCGTTTCAGTTCTGCGGCTGTTTCTGCCATCAGGAGTGTAAGGTGGTGTATCTCTTCCAATGTAGACTGAGTCCTGTGACGATAGTGTCGTAATGCTCCAATTTGCTTCTGATATTAGGCTAACAACGTTCTCCGAATCATACTAAGCTAACTCCTGAAAATCATCTTATAGCCCTTAATAAAGCAGATTAAGGTAAGGGCCAGATGAGTTGGCTGGTTTTGCGTTTAGATTGCCCATATTGAGGTTACTAGCTACAGACGAGAGGCCGAACATGAAGAGATTCAAAGCAGAGTTGCAATATTCGTCACGGCTTTGTTCAGTTTGAGAGAGAGCATTATAGAAGGGCTCGATAAAAGTCAATGGAAAATGTTACAACGAAGACGTTGTTTTTCATGAAAAGTTTTATTCTGAAATTCATTCAATCTAAGTTCCAGTATGAGTGAAGAAAATAATACAGGGTTATTCTAAATGATGGACCCATTTTCAAAACCTCTTGTTTATTCAAGTACAAATCCCAAATGAACGAGCTTTATACCAATGAAAAGAGGAAGGTTCAGTTTTTTTATTTAATAGTTAGAAATGTGATAAATGTTATAAATGTTCAAAGTGGCCACCTTTGGCTGCACGGCAAACATCGACGAGGTAGCCAAACTCGTCCCACACACGCAAAAGCGTATCTGCTGTTACTGAGTACACGGCAGCAGTGGTCCGGTTCCGCAGATCATTTACAGTGATTGGTAGAGGCGGGACGCAAACAGCTTGCTTCACGTAACCCCATAACAAATAGTCGCAGGGTGTGACATCAGGAGATATCGGTGGCCAGAAGTGCGGAACCAGGTCCTCAAGTCACTTGCAACCGTTCCAGCGCTGAGGAAGGGAGTCATTCAAAAAGTCTCGTACATCACGGTGCCAAAGGGGCGGACCTCCATCCTGTTGCAAAATGAAGTCCTGGGAATCTTCCATAACTTGAGGGAACAGCCACTGTTCCAACACGTCCAGGTACGTCATTCCTGTTACAGTTCTTTTCTCAAAGAAAAATGGTCCATAAAGTTTTGTACGGGATATGGCACAGAACAAGTTGATCTTCGGTAAAAATCTTTCGTGTTGCAGTGGTGAATGTGGATTTTTCAAACCCTATATGCGAACATTGTGTCTGTTGACTTTTCCACTGAGATGGAACGTCGCTCCATGGCTAAATATGTGTCATCCTCCATCTTTGCTACCACGTAAACACAAAATGCGAGACGCTTCTCTTTGTCATTGGGATTGAGAGGGTGCACGAGTCGTACTCGGTAGGACTTGTGCAGCAAACGCCGTCTCAGAACTTTCCACAGAGTTGGTTGGGTCACTACAAGTTCTCGATTGGATCTATTGCTAGACTTACTGGGACTGCACACAAAACTTTCTTGAATTCGTCGGACATCATTCTCTGACACATGCGGTGGCCTGTGTTTCTTCCTTTGCACACCCTCCCCGTTTGTTTAAATTGCTTAAACCAACGGCTAATTCTTTTGCGAGTTGGTGGCTGAATACCGAATTTGGCACGAAATACCTGCTTCACTTTTCGCGAACTCAAGAATGCAGAAATCCTTGTGCTCCACACACACACTCACAACTGACAGTGAAACGGAATGACGGCCCTACTGCCGCGCGAACTGTACCGTCCGCTTCTGAAACCAGTACCGCCCGCCTGCCCAGCGCCGCACGCCAAAAACTTTGAAACTTCCTCGTTTCACGGGTATAAAGCGTATTCATTTTGTATTTGTACTTGAATACACACAAATTTTTGAAAATGGAAGCATTATTTAGGATAATCCTGTATTCCTTACCATATAGACATAAATTCCATGAGAGGATAATTGAGAAAAACGGGTATATTAGGTATATTATTCTTGGGTAACAAAAACCGCTCTTCCTGCTACACGATGGAAAAAAAAGAAAGACGAATGTTAGTGGTTGGTGATGTACCATCCACCAAACACCATATGCAGTGTGTGTGGTACATGTATGCAGATGTAGGAGATGGTAGATTACCTCTTTCCAGGTATGGTCATTGTAAATAGAAGTGGAAATCATGTTCGTGTGGTATCAATAGCTAAGATGGCACGGCGAGTGCCAAGTTGTTAGGTTGGCACGACGACACCGACACCGACGACAGCGCCCTCTAGCCGGTGCTGGAGAGTAATACGATCATCGCTCAAGATTCGCCCCATTTTCAGCAGGTGCAGACAGCCAGGAAACTTCAGCTTAGTTTGCTATTGAGACTTTACATCAGTTACGATGGGGCCACAACGTTTTAAAGAGTTCTGACAGACGACAGAGCCGTAGTGACACATCAAAATGGCGATTACAGAAGACACTCGTTACAGGCATGGGCTGTAGCTGAATTTGATTATTATTACGAACCTACCACAAAACGAAGAAGTGCTTATGGGTATCTGATGGCTCGCCAAGACCGAAGAAGATGCGAATGACAGTTCGAAAGTAAACACTGTGTTCATCCCATTTTTTGGCACTCACAGCCTTAGCACACCTTCTTCGGTCTTGGCAAGCGATTAGACACCTATTATTCAATTTACCGTTTTGTAGCAGGTTCGTAACGGTAATACAAGTTTTGTTACCAGGAAATTACATCACATTGCCTGCGACGAGTGTGTCCCATAGACACCATTTTGATTGTCCACTACGGTTCTACCATTTCTCTGTACTGCTTTAAACTTCGTACATTTGTTGTTTACAGTTATTAGTTCAAGCTTAAACCGTTGTTACTCCACTGACGTCATTAGTACGCCAGGAATGCAATTAGTCAATGAACTTTTTGGACTGACAGTGTCTGTATGAACTGAGTAATACAGCATATAGGTATCAATTCTGTCTCTTTTCCTTCTTAATTACTTCCTCCCTTCATACCCTTATATTATGATACGTATGTTTCTGTACTTCCATCTTGTATAAATGGCAGAGCAGGACTGCAGCTGAACGCTGACTCAAAGAAAACAGATATACAACAGCCGTAAATTTGTGGAACATTTTTATTACGGTATTGGTTTCGATGCCTCATTGGCTCCATCTTCAGGTCTCTACGAACGGAACGAGATAAGCCACACACTCGTTTGTGCTTACTGAAGGTACTACTGTATGAAACTGATATCCGTAGATATTTTCGCAACAGACCTCCACACTTCATAAATCTAGAGTAGTCGTTAGATGTGTGATGTGTCCACGTCTGTTGTTAAGATTCCTCCGGAAACCAGTTTGATACAGTGGTTTCTTTAGTAATCACAAACGACCGTTCGGCTTATCTCGTTTCGTGGATAGAGGCCTGAAGATGGAGGCAACGAGGCACCGAAATTAATAGCGTAATAAAATTATATCACAAATTTTCGGCTGTTGTATACGTGTATTAGTTTTCGGCAAGTCTTACAATGACTGTTCGGTTGCTGCAGTAATTGTAGATATACTTTAGCTTCCCGTACTTTCTCCCTGATAACTTCAGAATTTCAAGTATCGTATCCATTTATTTTCAATAAATCCATCCAAATTTCCAGGGAAGACTTTAATCAAATGTATAGATGGCGAATGTGCTGCAGAGTTGTGACATTCTTTTGCACTACATACCAAAGAGGCACAAGATTTAGGGAACACTGTTTATTACTCACGGTTCTCAGGAGAGGGGTACATGAATATACTGACCAAAAAAATCGTAACAGCAAGAAATAATCAGTGCAAAATAACGAAATTTCGGGAGTACGTTTGTCTAGGTGACATATTTAAATGATTAACATTGTAAGATCAGAGGTTAATGTAAGCCCGAGAAAACCCATCGCAAACGTGATGTTCTGGTACATGAATAGCCTGTATAACCGCCAGAATGTTAAATACAAGCATGCAGACGTTCATACATTGTGTAGTACCGGTGCCGGATGTCAGTTTATGGGGTGGAGTTCCATTATTGTTGCATTTCCTCGATCAGTACAGAGACGGTTAATGCCGTTTGTGGATGGCGCTGGAGTTACCGTCGGATGATGTCCCGTATGTGGTCGATTGGAGACAGATACAGTAACCAAGCAGGCCAAGGCAATATGTCGACACTCTGTATAGCGTTTTGTGATACAAGATCTGTATATGGTCGAGCGTTAACCTGTTGGAAAACACCCCTGGAATGTTGTTCACGAATAGCCGCACAGTGGGTCAAATCACAAGACTGACGTACTAAACTGCAGTCATGATGCGTGGGATACTGACAAGAGTACTCCTGCTTTCATACGAAATTGCACCCCAAACAATAACTCCGGGGATGGTTTCAGTGTGTCTAGCACACAGAGTAGTTGGTTACAGGCCCTCAAGTGGTCTCCTACCCCAACACACGGCCATCACTGGCACCGACGCAGAACCAGCTTTCATCAGAAAACAAAACCAGACCTCCACCCTGCCCTCCAACGAGCTCTCGCTTGACACCACTGATGTCATAAATGGCGTTGTTTTGATGTCAGTGGAATGTACGTTACAGGGCGTTACAGGCTCGGAGTTGTACTCCTGAATGACGACGATAGTATTTTGATTCTCCCACCTGATAAAGGAAGCGCAGCCGTGGTTATGGATGTGGCCGACTATCAGAGTAAAATTACCGATCTACTGGATCCGCAAGCATATAGGAAGCTGAATAAGGACCCTACTAACAACGATCTTAGAACTGTCGCGGTTAATAAAAATGTCCTCCATTGAGGAGAGTGTACAAAAAGGTCTCCGCAATTAAGTTGCGCAACCACCGAGGCTTTATGGATTGCCCAAAATTCATAAAGAAAATGTACCGTTAAGACCGATACTAAGTGCCATTGGTTCGCCCACCTACTCGTTAGCCAAGTTTTTGACTACGCTGTTAAAACCACATGTGGGCCGTTCGGGCTCTTATATAAAGAATTCGACACATTTCATTAGCAGGTTGAATGGCAAGTGGTCCAGCCGGAGGACATATTGGTCAGCTTCGATGTGGTATCGCCGTTTACCATGGAACCACTTAATGATGTTTTGGAACAGCTGGATCGAATTTTTCCTGCCGATATTGCAGAACTGTTTAAGTGTTGTTTGACGACCACATACTTCAAGTGGAATGAGCAGTTTTATGAGCAAACGGATGGCGTGGCTATGGGTAGTCACCTAAGTCCCGTAATTGCAAACTTCTTTATGGAGAAATTCGAGGAACAGGCGTTAGGTACTGCCAGCAAAAAACCAAATGTATGGTTCCGATACGTGGATGACACGTTTGTGCTGTGGAGACATGACAGGGAGGAACTAAGCCGGTTCCACGAACATCTGAATAGTATAAACTCGAGAATTCAGTTTACAATGGAGGAGGAGGTAGACGGCAAATTACATTTCCTCGGTGTGCTGGTTTTTAGAAACGAAAATGGTAGTTTGGGCCACTCAGTATACCGCAAACCCACGCACACGGACCGTTATTTGCACCGGGATTCGAACCACCACCCACAAGAGAAGCGGGGTGTTATCAAGACGTTAGCGGACAGAGCTAGAAATATTTGTGAACCCTAGTTGCTCGACGCGGAATTGGAACATCTCCACAATGCACTAATGAAGAACGGATATTGGTCAGCCGAAATAAAATGTGCGTTGAGACAGCCACGCAGAAATCATAGTGACGTACAGGCTACTGCAAAATCTAAGGTTTTCCTGCCGTTTGTTAAAAATGTAACGGAAAGAATAGGGAGGATCTTGACGAAGCGAAATATTACCGTAATTTACAAGCCCGCCAGGAAGATATAGGAATACCTTAAGCCTGCCAAGGGCGCTCGCAAACCATTGGAAAAAGCTAGAGTGTATAGGATCATACACAGCTGTGGAGATGTTTATGTGGTACCACTAAAAGAACTGTTTCAAAACGTTTGGAAGAGCTCAAGGGCAATTGTAGAAGAGGAGAAACGGAACGATCAGCTGTTGCAGAGCATGCTTTCCAGCCAGGGAACCACCATATTCGTTTCGAGGAGACGCAAGTACTAGCTGCCAGAAGCGGATGTTAATGAAAGGATCTACAGGGAGGCAACCGAAATCGCTAAACACCCTAATAATTTCAATCGGAAGGAGGAGGGCGTGAAATTAAACGGTATATGGATGCCGGTGTTAAAGAAGATGTGTACCTCCCTTCCACTACTGGGTGATGGCAACGGCGATCGACGGCAGCGGACAGCGGCCAATTGAACTGACGTTTTAAAAACACGTGACGTCACGCCGCGGCGCGGGAGCGCGCGGACACGGAGTTTAGCGGCAGTCAGTAGCAAGCCAGCGGGTGTGTTGGACCTTCCATCGAGCTACAGACCCCCTTGAAGATGTGTCCCGCAGACGGGGACGAAACGTTGGGAATTGAGACAAAATTCATCAACCGACCACGGCATAACAGCCCGGATAATCATGATGGACAAGACACACACCTATCAAGTTTCGTTTATTCCGCACAACTACTTATTCCACCAGCGTATGATAAATCCCAAGAACAGCTAGCTCGCCCGCTGCACACATAGCCTGTGTCGCCAGAGCCACGTAGCGCCGCGGCCGTTGCAGCTAGCGGGGCCGTGAACAGCCGTGAGGGGCGATGGGGCGTGCGGCGCTGGCCGCCACACACAATGCCGGCGCGGCGGCACGTTGCGAGCAGATGCGGCGGATGTGAAATGCGCCGTGCACGGCCGTATGCATACCGCAGGCCGCCGGCCGCCGGGCGACGCAGTTTCCAGATAACTGCCGGCGATGAAATTCTAGCACCGCTCCCACATTTCTTCGTCCTCTAGAAAAATGCCCCAACACAAACCTGTTCTCATTCTTTGTTGTAAGTTACCTCACGTTACGGCTTTATACTAGCAACGAGTTAACAGTCAACAAAGAAGCATCTTGTGACAATATTTTACTTAAATAAATCAGTAGGGCTTTGTTATGGACGCCTATATGCCCAAGAGAATACTTTTTGAGCAACTTATCTCTTTAGGTTTAACTTGCGACACAAGACGGCACGTCACCAACAGGGCATCAGGTCGCTAAGTAACAAGAATCAATTTGCTACATAAATTTACTGATGTTCTTCGGACACGGCCAAACATGCTTGTTACCGAGTTACCAAAGTACGACTCACGACGCGTCCTCACAGCTATACTTCCGCCAGTATTTCGTCTCCTACCTTACAAACTTCCCAAAAGGTCTCCTCGTAGGAGAGTGTTTCTACTGGCTCCCACCAAATTAGAGGCCGGATGCGTCGAGAAGTCAAATGAAACTCACTGGAGGAAAATGAATGTTCTTTTTGAGGGATGCTATTGAGAAAATTTAGAGAACCGACATTTGAAACTGATTGCAGAAGAATTCTACTGCAATCCCGTAAGGACCACGAAGACACGATACAAGAAATCAGCGATTATACGGAGGTATATAGATAGTATCCTTTCCCTTGAACTATCTGCAAGTGGAGTAACAAAAGAAAATAAAAATTAGGGGTACAGAGTACCCATCGCCACCGTGCGATGTCTTGCGAAGTACGCGTATATATGTAAACGTAAATTTAACCTGTCTATTAAGATGTCAGTCCATCCGTTTATAGGCACACTGAACTCAAGGAAGAGAAAACAAAAGGAAGAATTCTGCTGCTGATTGTCTCGTAGTAAAAACCTCATTGCAGTCACTTCTCAAGACGTATGTGAGAGGCTGTAATACGTTTGCGCAGCACTTGGAAGAGGCGGTATAGAGTTCACTTCTCAACTCCCTTTTCGTCTGTTAGGGCAATTTAAGTATAGTGATTCTGTACGGTACTCCCTACCGCAACTGACAAACATTCCATTAAATTTCAGACTTCCATGTGAAA
This sequence comes from Schistocerca piceifrons, assembly GCF_021461385.2. Classification (NCBI taxonomy): domain Eukaryota; kingdom Metazoa; phylum Arthropoda; class Insecta; order Orthoptera; family Acrididae; genus Schistocerca; species Schistocerca piceifrons. The sequence continues at coordinate 314,444,470 of NC_060141.1, read as the reverse complement.
TAGATGAATATACACCCATACTAATTTCGGAATACAAATTTTTTAAGAGGAAAATCAAATGGCTCTGACCACTATGGGACTCAACATCTGATGTCATCAGACCCCTAGAATTTAGAACTACTTAAACCTAACTAACCTAAGGACATCAAACTGATCCATTCCCGAGGCAGGATTCGAACCTGCGACCGTAGCGGTTACGCGGTTCCGGACTGTAGTGCCTAGAATCGCTCGTCCACTCCGGCCGGCGTTCCATAGATGATTTAAACGGTTCTTTCATTGAAAATATGTGAAACGAGTCAGTTTAGAGGATATGTACACGTGACTACCGTTAACATTAATGGACACACTACTTTTTACGATACTGTAGAGTCTGTCTTGTGAAGAAGAACGATGCGATGTTCCTTCGGACATGAATGCATGTCCTAAGAAACAGGCACTCAGCGATTACAGCCTTTATGAAAACCCAGTATGTGAAATATAGTCGCAGATGGGCAACCATCAACTGTATAGGGGAACGACGACAATGAAAATTTGTACCAGGCTGGGACTCGAACCTGGATTTTCCGCCATATTCGAGTGGTCCCTTTAACGGCTTCGGCTATCCGTGCGCGACTTACGTCGAGACTTAAACTTCCAATGTCGTCGTTCCTGCGACACACGCTTTACGACTACAGAGAAGGATATTTTTAACTGAAAGTCGCCGCTACTTTGAATTAAAACGCCCTCATATACACGGGAATTGCAATTTAGGGAGAGACCATTTTCAGAAAACGATGCCTCGGTGAGTGGGCGCGCGGTAAGAGGCGCCATGTCACTAATCGTGCGGCCCCCCCCGCCAGAGGTTCGAGTCCTCCCTCGGGCACGGGTGTGAGGGCTGTCCTTAGCGTTGAGTTAGTGTAAGTAGTGTGTAAGTCTAGAGACCGATCACCTCAGCAGTTTGGTCCCTTAGGAACTCACACACATGTGAACAGAAAACGATTTAACAATTCTTTGAAAAATATCACTAAAATTTCTTCTGCTAATTTCACTCTAATAAGATTTTATATAACACTAGTATCACCTGCAAAAAGTAACAATTCCGGTTCAGTGTTAAGTAGAAGGTCATTCACATCCGTAAGGAATAGGAGTGGACACAAATTGAACCATGTGAAGCTTAATTCATTGTTTATCCCACTTACTAAAATTTTCTCTTCTTCCAAAATGACTTGAATTATAGAGAACAACTTTTTGTGTTGTGTTTGGTAGTATGATTGAAGCCAGTTGTGTATAAAACCTTCAGTTTCATAAAACTTAAGATTTTTTGAGAGAGTAATATGATCCACACAGTAAACAGGGCCTGGAAATATCACAAAACATATCAGCTGGTGGTATTTTATTATTTAAGGCTTGTAATATTCGCTGTTGAATGTGTAAATAGCGTTCTCAGTCGAGTAACTCTTCTGCGATGAAAACTGTGATGTGATAAGTATTTTGTTTCTACGTAATTCTGTGACTGCTCTTGAGTCCAATATGTCTTCGTATATTTTAGAAATTGGACGGCAATTATATTTAAGGCTTTCTTGTCACTATTATTATAAAGAGGTGTAACAATTGCGTATTCTAGACTTTCTAGAAAAAAATTCCGTGCCAGTGATGCATTACATGTGTCGCTAACGATATTACTTATTATGTTATAACAGCTTTTCGGAATTCTGTCTAAAATTCCATCAAAACCATATGAGCATTTGTTCTTAAGAATTTCCGTAATTGTATTAACTTCACTGAAGGAAGTTGGAGCTACTTCTAGTTAGATGCAATGATATTTTTAACATATTTTGCTGCTTCTTCAACCGAACCACTTAACCATTTTCTTGCTGCAATATTTGAAAAGTTATTGCTAAAAGTGCTTACAACTGGTGAATTACCAGTCACTACATTGCCATTTAGTTTAACTGTAATCACATTTATCTCGAACAGTCTTAAGGCATGCCATACCTGAAACGCGTCTATGATGTTTACACATAGTAGACCGATATCAGTTGTTTAGCGACCTACAACAGAATATCCGAAGAAAGTGCCAGCAGGTAATATACTTACTGCACTCATTATCAAGATTTATTTTACTTCTTCTTTTTTCACTCAGCCATCTCCGTAGCTGAGGTGACAGTTGCGATAGGAAAACAATGTTCTAAGCCAGAGAAATGTTGTCTCAGATGGCGTGTTGTAGGGTGTTCAGTAGAGTTACAGATACCACTTTCGCAAATCTAGGCTGTTGTTGTTGTTGTGGTCTTCAGTCCTGAGACTGGTTTGATGCAGCTCTCCATGCTACTCTATCCTGTGCAAGCTTTTTCATCTCCCAGTACCTACTGCAACCTACATCCTTCTGAATCTGCTTAGTGTATTCATCTCTTGGTCTCCCTCTACAATTGTTACCCTCCACGCTGCCCTCCAATACTAAATTGGTGATCCCTTGATGCCTCAGAACATGTCCTACCAACCGATCCCTTCTTCTGGTCAAGTTGTGCCACAAACTTCTCTTCTCCCCAATCCTATTCAATACTTCCTCATTAGTTATGTGATCTACCCATCTAATCTTCAGCATTCTTCTGTAGCACCACATTTCGAAAGCTTCTATTCTCTTCTTGTCCAAACTATTTATCGTCCATGTTTCACTTCCATACATGGCTACACTCCATACGAATACTTTCAGAAATGACTTCCTGACACTTAAATCTATACTGGATGTTAACAAATTTCTCTTCTTCAGAAACGCTTTCCTTGCCATTGCCAGCCTACGTTTTATATCCTCTCTACCTCGACCATCATCAGTTATTTTGCTCCCCAAATAGCAAAACTCCTTTACTACTTTAAGTTCCTCATTTCCTAATCTAATTCCCTCAGCATCACCCGACTTGATTAGACTACATTCCATTATCCTTGTTTTGCTTTTGTTGATGTTCATCTTATATCCTCCTTTCAAGACACTGTCCATTCCATTCAACTGCTCTTCGAAGTCCCCCGCCGTCTCTGACAGAATTACAATGTCATCGGCGAACCTCAAAGTTTTTATTTCTTCTCCATGAATTTTAATACCTACTCCGAATTTTTCTTTTGTTTCCTTTACTGCTTGCTCAATATACAGATTGAACAACATCGGGGAGAGGCTACAACCCTGTCTTACTCCCTTCCCAACCACTGCTTCCCTTTCATGTCCCTCGACTCTTATACCTGCCATTTGGTTTCTGTACAAATTGTAAATAGCCTTTCGCTCCCTGTATTTTACCCCTGCCACCTTTAGAATTTGAAAGAGAGTATTCCAGTCAACATTGTCAAAAGCTTTCTCTAAGTCTACAAATGCTAGAAACGTAGGTTTGCCTTTCCTTAATCTTTCTTCTAAGATAAGTCGTAAGGTTAGTATTGCCTCACGTGTTCCAGTGTTTCTACGGAATCCAAGCTGATCTTCCCCGAGGTTGGCTTCTACTAGTTTTTCCATTCGTCTGTAAAGAATTCGTGTTAGTATTTTGCAGCTGTGACTTATTAAGCTGATAGTTCGGTAATTTTCACATCTGTCAACACCTGCTTTCTTTGGGATTGGAATTATTATATTCTTCTTGAAGTCTGTGGGTATTTCGCCTGTTTCATACATCTTGCTCACCAGATGGTAGAGTTTTGTCAGGACTGGCTCTCCCACGGCCGTCAGTAGTTCCAATGGAATATTGTCTACTCCGGGGGCCTTGTTTCGACTCAGGTCTTTCAGTGCTCTGTCAAACTCTTCACGCAGCATCATATCTCCCATTTCATCTTCATCTACATCCTCTTCCATTTCCATAACATTGTCCTCAAGTACATCGCCCTTGTATAGACCCTCTATATACTCCTTCCACCTTTCTGCTTTCCCTTCTTTGCTTAGAACTGGGTTTCCATCTGAGGTCTTGATATTCATACAAGTCGTTCTCTTATCTCCAAAGGTCTCTTTAATTTTCCTGTAGGCGGTATCTATCTTACCCCTAGTGAGATAGGCCTCTACATCCTTACATTTGTCCTCTAGCCATCCCTGCTTAGCCATTTTGCACTTCCTGTCGATCTAGGCTGAAGAAACATATTTGGAAAGTAAACGTGTATAATCAAGTCGTATGGTTACCAGAGGTTTACCATCTATCAATATCGCTGGAAAAAGCAGAAATCAGAAGCTATTTCTCATTATTAAGATAGAAAATACTTATTTACAACAATCCTGAAATTAATGACGACATGTTCTTTCATTCGGAGTTTCTTTCCAAGGTTACTCATTATTGGTTAGCTCTAGTTTGCGTCCACAGAATTTGAATAAAACCATCTTCCAGGGGCAACAAGTAAGATAAACATGTAATAACAAGATACGGAGTAGACTATAAGCAGAAAACCTAAAAAATTCCCCACTACCTTAATTTTTTCTGAGAAACAGGATCTGAAACAAGCTTTGGTTCATTGCCCAGCACAGAGATTTTTCTCGTCTGTGCTTTGTAGCCTGTGACTGAAACATGGTGAAACATGGCATGTCAGTGTAAGTTGAAAAAAAAAATTAGGATATGCAGGGTGGTCCATTGATAGTGATCGGGCCAAATATCTCACGAAATAAGCATCAAACGAAAAAACTACAAAGAACGAAACTAGTCTAGCTTGAAGGGGGAAACCAAATGACGCTATGGTTGCACCGCTAGATAGCGCTGCCATAGGTCAAACGGATATCAACTGCATTTTTTTTAAATAGGAACCCCCATTTTTATTAAATATTCGTGTAGTACGTAAAGAAATATGAATGTTTTTGTTGGACCACTTTTTTCGCTTTGTGATAGATGCCGCTGTAGTGGTCACAAACGTATAAGTACGTGGTATCACGTAACATTCCGCTACTGCGGACTGTATTTGCTTCGTGGTACATTACCCGTGTTAAAATGGCCCGTTTACCAATTGCGGGAAAGCTAGATATCGTGTTGATATATGGCTATTGTCATCAAAATGCCCAACGGGCGTGTGCTATGTATGTTGCTCGTTATCCTGGACGACATCATTCAAGTGTCCGGACCGTTCGCCGGATAGTTATGTTATTTAAGGAAACAGGAAGTGTTCAGCCACATGTGAAACGTCAACCACGACCTGCAGCAAATGATGATGCCCAAGTGTTTTAGCTGCTGTCGCGGCTAATCCGCATATCAGTAGCAGACAAATTGCGCGAGAATCGGGAATCTCAAAAGTGTCGGTGTTGAGAATGCTACATCAACATCAATTGCACCCGTACCATATTTCTATGCACCAGGAATTGCATGGCGACGACTTTGAACGTCGTGTACATTTCTGCCACTGGGCACAAGAGAAATTACGGGACGATGACAGATTTTTTGCACGCGTTCTATTTAGCGACAAAGCGTCATTCACCAACAGCGGTAACGTAAACCGGTATAATATGTACTATTGGGCAACTGAAAATCTACGATGGCTGCGACAAGTGGAACAGCAGCGATCATGGCTGGTTAATGTCTGGTGCGGCATTATGGGAGGAAGGATAATTGGCCCCCATTTTATCGATGGGAATCTAAATGGTGCAGTGTATGCTGATTTCCTATGTAATGGTTGGTTGGTTGGTTTGGGGAAGGAGACCAGACAGCGTGGTCATCGGTCTCATCGGATCAGGGAAGGATTGGGAAGGACGTCGGCCGTGCCCTTTCAGAGGAACCATCCCGGCATTTGCCTGAAGTGATTTAGGGAAATCACGGAAAACCTAAATCAGGATGGCCGGACGCGGGATTGAACCTATGTAATGTTCTACCGATGTTACTACAAGATGTTTCATTGCATGACAGAATGGCGATATACTTCCATCATGATGGATGTCCGGCACATAGCTCGCGTGCGGTTGAAGGGGTATTGAATAGCATATTTCAAGATAGGTGGAGTGGTCGTCGAAGCACCATACCATGACCCGCAATTACACCGGATCTGACTTCCCCGGATTTCTTTCTGTGGGAAAAGTTGAAGGATATTTGCTATCGTGATCCACCGACAACGCCTGACAACATGCTTCAGCGCATTGTCAATGCATGTGCGAACGTTACGGAAGGCGAACTACTCGCTGTTGAGAGGAATGTCGTTACACGTACTGCGAAATGCATTGAGGTTGACGGACATCATTTTGAGCATTTATTGCATTAATGTGGTATTTACAGGTAATCACGCTGTAACAGCATGCATTCTCAGAAATGATAAGTTCACAAAGGTACATGTATCACATTGGAACAACCGAAATAAAATGTTCAAACGTACCAACGTTTTGTATTTTAATTTAAAAACCTACCTGTTACCAACTGTTCTTCTAAAATTGTGAGCCACATGTTCGTGAATTTACAGCGCCATCTATCACAAAGCGAAAAAAGTGGTCCAACTAAAATATTCATATATATTTACGTACTACACGAATATGTAATAAATATGGGGGTTCCTATTTTAAGAAACGCAGTTGATATCCGTTTGAGCTATGGCAGCGCCATCTAGCGGGCCAACCATGGCGCCATCGCGTTTCCTCCTTCAAGCTAGACAAGTTTCGTTCATTGTAGTTTTTTCGTTTGACGCTTATTTCGTGAGATATTTAGCCCGGTCACGATCAATGGACCACCCTGTATATTGTCCTGCACCTTCTGAATAATAGTAGAGAATGAAAACAACGTAAAAGATCATACACGTGTTTGGAAGTTTCGCATCTTGAATGCCGTTTTTCATTGCTTTTAACAATGATTCAGATTGATATAAAAGACGAAACTGGATTCTTCGATTAACGGCATTGAGCAGGTAATTCACACGAGTCAATCAAGAAACACAAAAGAATACTAGCTGTAAGACACATCAAATCACACTGAATAAGTGAGAGAGAGAAAGAACAAAATTTAACCTCTACATAATGTAATAAAACTTACCTGTACTGTTAAACTAATTATTTTATCATTCATATAATCACATTTTTGCTTGAAAATATAATTTGACAGATCCCCAATTATGTGTCCATGTAATGTTGCTTTCCCTTTTACCCATCTCGGGGTTATCTTCAATATTCTGAATTTACACTGCATTAGGATAGTCATAGAATCATTTTTTGTCCCTTATAAAAAGAATAACTCGATATTTATGCTTTCTCTCGGATTGTTCTTATTAATTGTTCATGTACTGTTTATTAGAATGCGCCCTCGTCTAAAACATGCAACCTCGTATGAATCTGTTCAGCCTTATGGAAAAAAACAATTATTTTCCTATTTCCTTACGTCCATGAAAAATGACAGAAACCTTTCGGGAAATTTGTGTCCTTAAAAGAGGTTCCCTTCAGTGAGGAAGTAAAATATATTTTAATCTCTTAAACAGGTGTTTGAATTGGTCAATTTGCATGCAGAGCTTGTGTAGGTACCCAGGAAAAAGAAAATATATTATAAAACGCGCCTCTAATATCCACAATGTTGAATGAGATCTCTCAACGTCCTGCAATCGCCTATGGCCTGTTCTGAAATGTCATTCGTGTAATTACATGTTTAGTTGTTTTTCTTTTTTTTCCAAGTGCTTGTGTCACGAAATCGGTCCAGACTCATTCAGACATCTGGATGTCACTGAACTGTCAAGGTATTATGTTCCTTGTAACAGTACCTTGGAACTCTGTAATTCGAAATCCACGGCTATATAATAATCGGCAAATCGAACTGTTCAATCAATTTTTCAGATATTTATTTCGTCATTCAACTCTCCGTGGCAATCGTTTGTTTTCTCAACATTGTATAACGTACTACAATACATAAATCAAGTGCTAGGAAGACCTCAAATAAATGTTCTCTAAACGTATATGTGTCTTTTCTTTGAAATAGTAAACACATAAAAAGTTAATAAGTATCTTGAAAAAAAATCAAGTTTCATAAAAATCAAGTTTCATACAATTTGAGGTTCAGTTGCTACTTTTAGCTTAGCTTTGTAAAGAAATACGCCTCTTACTGAATGTAGAGTACCGTTTTTATACTTATACTCTTATTTAGACGTTCTCTTGTTTTAACCTTGATCATGCAAACCCTTAAGGCCAACGGCCTAGCCGCAGTGGTAACACCGCTTCCCGTCAGATCAAAGCGCTGTCGGGTTGGGCAAGCACTTGGATGGGTGACCATCAGGTCTGCCGAGCGCTGTTGCCGATCGGGGCTGCACTCAGCCATTGTGAGGCAAACTGAGGAGCTACTTCATTGAGAAGTAACGGCTCCGGTCTCGGAAACTGACATTTGGCCGGCAGAGCGGTGTGCTGACCACATGCCCCTCCATATCCGCCTGTGGGCTGAGAATGACACGGCGGCCGATCGGTAACGTTGGGTCTTCATGGCCTGTTCGGGAGGAGTTTTTTTAGTCAATCACATAAAGAATCAAACCGTCAGCTGTTTGGACTTTTTGTTAGGTCTCTTAAACTTCGAGTTATCGAGACTCGGCCATAATTGTTACATAAGAGTCTGTACAAATAAACAAGCCTACTCAGAAAGTACCGAATATAGAAGGAAGGAAGACTGGCGTTTAACGTACCATCGACAACGGCGCCATTAGAGACGGAGCACTAACTCGGACGAAAGGGGAAGGGAAACGGATTTGAGACACTTGGTGGGAGGGACGCTTTAGAGGAGACATATTTCTGCCGAGCCTGCGGATCTTGGTGGGATAAGTGGATTTTCGTAGGTAGCATAAAGGCACACTAAGAATAGCTTTCCTGCCTCGCAGTGTAGCATAGCATGCTGTAGTTACTAGGAGCTAGCCTTAATATGCACTGAAGAGCCAAAGAAACCGGTACACGTACCTAATATCGTGTAGGGCCCCAGCGAGCACGCAAAAGTGCCGCAACACGTCGTGGCATGGGCTCGTCTAAAGCCTGAAGTAATACTGGAGGAAACTGACGCCTTGAATACTGTAAGGCTGACCATAAATCCAGAAGAGTACGAGGGGTGGAGATCTCTTCTGAACAGCACGTTGCAAGGCATCCCAGATATCCTCAATAATGTTCGTGTCTGGGGAGTTTGATGGCCAGCGGAAGTGTTTAAACTCAGAAGAGTGTTCTTGGAGACACTCTGTAGCAATTCTGGATGTGTGAGGAGTAGCATTGTCCTGCTGGAATTGCCCAGGCCCGTCGGAATGCACAATGGACGTGAACTGATGCAAATGACCAGACAGGATGCTTACGTACGTGTCACCTGTGAGTGTCATATCTAGACACATCAGAGGTCTCATATCACTCAAACTGCCCGCGCCCGACACCTTTACAGAGCCTCCACCAGCCTGGACAGTCCGCTGCGGACATGCAGGGTCCATGGGCTCATGAAGTTGTCTTCATAACGGTACACGTTCATACGCTCGATACAATTTTAGACGAGACTTGTCCGACTAGGAAACATGTTTCCAGACATCGACAGTCCAATCTCGGTGTTGAGGGTCTCAGGCGAGGCGTAAAGCTTTGTGTCGTGCAGTCATCAAGGGTACACGAGTGGGCCTTCGGCTCCGGAAGCGCATATCGATGATGTTTCGTCGAATGGTTCGCACGCTGACAGTTGTTTCTGGCCCAGCTTTGAAATATGCAATAATTTGCGGAAGGCTGCACTTCTGTCACGCTGAACGATTCTCTTCAGTCGTCGATGGTCTCGTTATGAAGAATCTTTTCCCGGCCGCAGCGATGTCGGAGATTTGATGTTTTACCGGATTCCTGATATCCACGGTACACTCGTGAAATGGTCGTACGTGAAAATCCCCACTTCATCGCTACCTCGGAGATTCTGCATCCCATCACTCCTGCGCTGACTATACGTTCAAACTCACTTAAATCTTGATAACCTGCCATTGTAGCAGCGATAACCGATCTAACAACTGCGCCAGACACTTGTCTTATATATGCATTTCCAACCGCAGCGCCGTTTTCTGCCTATCTATGTATTTGAATACGTGTACCTATACCAGTTTCTTTGGCGCTTCGTTGTACATTGAAAGGTTGAAAAAACTGCGACTAGTCACTTTTTTTTGATAATTTATTTTTCCTTTTTAATAGTGGATATAAAATAAGACCATCCGTATGTGACTGGAACGGGAGGAAGTCTTGATGCATTCTATAATAAAAACTACCCTCTGCCACGCACTCCACAGGGAACTGTAGTGGATCGGTGTAGCTTTAGTTGCAAGTTCACAGCCGAGACATTTTGATCCCGGCTGGTGGTAACCAGCACAGATATCTACGACAGCATCTTACGAGCAGAGAAGGCGTGCGTTTCGGGTTCTTTTTTTAGCAGCCCCCTGCCTCACTTTGAACGCGGGCTGCATTCGCGATTTCCGACTTGAGGAGCGGGGGGCGGACAGGCCAGGCGGCGAGCGTGTTTTGTTTCCCGGGGCGCCTTTCTGGCGCGACAATGCATGTTGCGGCGCGGCGGGTACAATGGCGGCGCGCAGTTGCTCCCCAGAGCGCACGGCGCCGGAGAGATTGCGTCCCGCCAGCCCAGCCCAGCCCAGCCCAGCCCGCGTCTGCCCGAGCCTCGCCACGCCGCATTTATTGTATTTCTCGCACAGCTCTCGCTCTACGACGCCGTTACCAAGTATCGGATGACGGCCCTCCGCTACTTTGCATGCCACTTTACGTTTGGTTTTGATTCCTCGTGAATGTGTCGGTGATTCCGTGAATTAGTGTGATTTTGAGATCTCGATTGACGTACAGGGTGAAATGAAATGAACGTATGGCATTGTTGGCCAAGAGGCCCCATCCGTGGAATTTCATCCGCCGAGTGCAAGTCTCATTTACGTCGACGCCACATCGGGCGACTTGCCTGATGGTAATGAGGATGAAATGATGAGGAGGACAACACAACACCCAGTCCACGAGCGGAGAAAATCTCGAACTCGGCCGGGAATCGAACCCGGGCCCACTACATGGAAGGCAAGCACGTTACCACTCAGCTAAGCAGCGGGGGTGTTCCACGAGGAACTGTCAGTACACAAGGATGTGACAGTAACGATCATTTGAAGCAAAAAGCTCCTTATGGACATGTGACCAATATCGAATGGTTTCCGAGACAGAAAGCGTTTATATTTACTAAAATGGTATTTGTTCTTTCGGACATGTCCCAAAGAACAGACACCATCTTAGTGTATATATATATATATATATATATATATATATATATATATATATATATATATATATGTATATATATATAGTTAACCATCTTCTTCTTCTTCTGTGCGATATGAAACGTCCCCTTTTGCTCATTTATACATGACTGTGCTTAACCTGACACACAATATTTTTTAGCGCAACGCAATCTGACTTTCAAAATTCCCTACAAAAGAATGGCCCTGACTAACATTAAACTATACCTTTCACAAATCACTTACCTCACAAAAATCTTCGCTGCTCAAGCTACTGCAATACAGCGAGTGCCACTACTGCCAGCTAAATAAAAGATTCAAACTACGGAAGGCACTAACAACTGATAGGGATAGTTAGCAAATGAAAGATATTAATAGAGAACAAACAATGTATTTACCTTGATATCATCATATATAAATATAGCAGTTCATGACAAATTTCAAAACTCCGCCATCTCTCTCCCCACATCCACCACTGCAGGCGGCTCACCTCCAACTGCGCAACGCTACGCGCTGTTCACATCCAGCTGCCGCTGCCCAACACTACAATGGCAGACAACAATGCAAACTACCCACAGACTGCACACAGCACAGCCAGTGATTTTTCATACAGAGGTGGCGTTACCAATAAAAAACCTAAACAGCCTACTTACATAGCCCCCATGCTCCCCACAAAAAATTTTACAAATTGGATTCGGCAGTGGCCAATACAGATTTGAAAAAAATTTTTCATAATTACAATAACAAAGAAATCAAATGCACACACTTATTGATGCAATGTTGGTCAAAAGCTAAAATTTTCTCACAGTCTATAAAGACAGTCCTGATTCATCACAGTAAAGTTACAGTGTTTTTCCTTTTTTTTCAAAGTCTGAACAGTAAAAGAGAATGCACACAGAAGTAGTGGATTTCCATGCAGTCTTGAAGAAGTAGTGTCCTTCCATCAGAAAGACAGTGCTGACTCTTGACATGCTGACAGGTAATGGGCCACAACATAGCAAACCCACAGCAGAGTCATTCGACGTTTTGAAGAACATTGGTAGGTAGGTCATCACAGAGTAGACCCACTGCAGTCCTGGTAGAGATTACGGTATTAGTGGGCCATCAGAGTCGCAGACCCACTGCAGTCCTTGCAGAAATAATGGTACTGGTGAGTCAGCAAAGGTGTTGACCCACTGTAGTCCTTGTAGAAATAATGGTATTGGTGGGCCACCAAAGATGCAGACCTACTGTAGTCCTTGTAGAGACGGCCAGCAACCATCTGTTGCGACTGTGCAGGTGCACAATCACCATCGAAGAGTCTTGAGGAGAATGTAGCAAGTCCATAAACCACCACTTGTCCACTCACAAAGTTTTTGGAATTGTCCTTAGAACCAGCAATGCTGTTATCCAGTCCCTTGCTGAATTATTAACACACGTGTAAAAACACTAACAGTCCCAACTTCTCACATATTGTCCATATACTATGACCAACAGAAACGTGTGCAGTGAAATGTAACTTACAAGTTAATAATATGATGAACTGGTGTCAATTACAATTTCATAACATAAGAATACAATTACAAAGGTACAGAATACATCATTAAAGAACATAACAATAAAGATAACATTTGTAGTACAGGCTTTACAACAGAATAGAAATAAACATATACATCAATGTTACAGGAATTATGAGATAAGTAGATACATAAAAGATCAGAATAAATTTTGAAACATCAGCTTCACACATGAGCATTAAAACAAAACAGAATAAATAATGTCTAAGCATATTTACAAGGTAAATAACATATTATTAATGCCAATTATATTTGAGGATAATAGTATTCCTCATCATAGTGAATGTAGCTTAGTATTAGAAAAATTCTACAACATAAGTCTTATCAGATAAACATATAAATACAGGAAAAACATAAATACCCAAGGGTACACAAACATATAGCGGAATAATACAAGGAAAGGACAGGGTTTGTTTTACTGCAGTATTTTGCAAACAAAACTTTCTTTACTTCTCGGAGATCTCCCTTCGTTCTTCATTATTTCCAAAAGTCCTATCTATTCCTGCTTTCTGTACTTTTCTCGTATAGCCTCTCAGTGCATTTCTTCAAATTCATCGCAACTCATTCTCTTATAGGCTACCCCCTCTTAAGCTAACTTAAATCTACTGAGCTCAGATGCTAAACTAAGGGACGAGGCAATGCAGCATCACATAAAACAATTAATACAAACAGCAATGAAAAAAATGGAAAATCGCAAAGCAAGCTACACTAAATCTAAATTACCAAGCAATTCAACATTACAACTAATATGAGGCAATGCGCAGCAAACAAAAAAATAATTCTGGCTTAGCAGAGTAACACAAATTAAAGTTCAGTAGCACTATGCCTGGCAAACAGCAGCTTATATCTAAACATGACATAGCTCAAGCAGAAAAAATATTACACTAAAATGGCCATGTCTAATACCTATGTCACATCTTAACACTAGAGTGATGCATCACGTGAACTTACACTAGCAGATAAGTTACCAAATCGTAAAGAAATTATTTATGCAATTCCTGTGAAAGGAAATGTATATTTATGTGCCCTCGTTTTCTTGAAAGTAGATCATAATTTTCTTATTGACTGGATCTGTAGGCATAAAATAACTATATTAGTACATACATTAAATTTTATTTTAACCAATGCTGCAGTGCAGCTAGAAACTTAATATTAAACAAAATGTGTAAATAAATACATAAAGCAAGCTATATGGCATTTTTCTCAACTAGCAAGACAATAGCCGTGAAATGTTTCTCATCGTTTCATTAGGCATTTCAGTAAATATCATAAATTACGACCTCCACAGTATGCTTTCAACAAGGAAATGTCAATAGCGAGGACAATGGCCTCCCCTTTCTTTTTTTCTACCATTGCTTCTGACGAGGCACTCACACTAATGGCTTGTTCTCCAGGCGTCTAATGCAGCTGTGTGCCCACGACGCACGTGCAGGTGATCACTTAACATTCTTACGGAAATATTTACGACAGCAGTTTCCACTACCGTGACAGTCTCACATAAAAATATTTCACAGGTCAAGAATTAGCGTTGCAAATCTGTAGAAAGAAAATCCTATAAATATAAGTGTCCAAATAAAATATTCGTCAGCATTGTGATACAGTCACTCATTTACGCACATTTCATAACTCTTAAAGTACGATTCTTGGTTTCCAACAACCTTTTCCACAAATTAGAGTCCCTAAACCCTACTCATTATTCCTTACCTCATTATACATATACATATTCGTCGACACTTCTTCAATATTTCATCATGAGAAATACGTAGCATAATAAACATTCCTCAACAACATAATACACATCGTCGTCGTAATAATAACATCATAACACCTCAGTCAAATCTCAAAAACGTCGTAGCTTTCTGTAATAATTTCAAAACCTAAAAACATTCTCTGCTCACGTCAAAAGTGTCATCTGCCTCAAACGTACTTTAAAATCATGCTCCCTTACCAAATATATCATTCAAAGCTCTCATAGTATCACAATGGTTCTGAAAAAATATGAGCATTTCACAAAGTACAGACAAAATACAATTTCATAAGTGTGAAGTTATCCAACTGTGTAATTGCGTAAACATCTGTCACTGATGTAATAAAAAAAGTTTAGATAGCTGTGTAATTTGTGTGTTAGAGAAATATGGTACCGATGTGTAAAGTTGTATAAGCAAATACCATATTAGCTAGGGTTCCTTGTGGTTGCCACACACATGGTACACAAAGTAAGCGTGTACCCCCCTGAGGATGAGAACAAACAATGTATTTACCTTGATATCATCATATATAAATATAGCAGTTCATGACAAATTTCAAAACTCCGCCATCTCTCCCCCCACATCCACCACTGCTGGCGGCTCACCTCCAACTGCGCAACGCTACGCGCTGTTCACATCCAGCTGCCGCTGCCCAACACTACAATGGCAGACAACAATGCAAACTACCCACAGACTGCACACAGCACAGCCAGTGATTTTTCATACAGAGGTGGCGTTACCAATAAAAAAACCTAAACAGCCTACTTACAATATATATATATATATATATATATATATATATATATATATATATATATATATAGTTAACCATCTTCTTCTTCTTCTGTGCGAATGCACAAACAGTGCCCGAACTCTTACGGGACTGGCAACGCGCCGCGAGCAATGAGTATAATGGGCGGGGGAACTACGAATGTAGAGTGAGACAATACGTTGAGAATGTGGGTTTCGCGGGAAACGTGCCAGAGATAAATCCCTGTAGTCGCGCTATCCTCTGTGTCCTCAGTGGCTCAGATGGACAGAGCGTCTGCCATGTAAGCAGGAGATCCCGGGTTCGAGTCCCACATTTTCATCTGTCCCCGTTGACATATGTCAACGTCTGTAAGCAGCTAAGGGTGTTCTTTTCATTGTAAGAAAACGTTTAATTTACATGTAGTTTTGGGCCAATGCCGTGCGCACCGTTTTAGAAGAGTGAATGACGTTGAAAAGCTAATTTCATTTTTTTAAATTTGTTTGCTGGACACCTGCAGGGGGCTACGCAGCGTAACGTATCTTCCGATTTTGGCAGATAAAACTGAGGGAATTGTTTTGATTTCGATAAAAATACACAGTGTATGAATAAAAGTTTGCCTCGGGAAAGATGCGCTACAAACGGGATGGTGCGATGTGGTTAGTAATATTACACACATCGAGGTACAAACGAGTTTTCCACCGTATTGAATCGGCATCATTTCAGTTCTTAAGCAATCACGCACCATGACCTTTTGATGTAGTTATTGATCATCATTGTTTGAAGGCTGTTTGACTGTGAAAATACTATACTATACTGACTTCCACGTAAAAATGAAATAGATTTTAATTCGGACTTCGTCAAAATAGTTTGCTCTTGGAGAACAATATACGAGGGGAGTTCAGAAAGTAAGGTCCGATTAGGCCGGAAATGTAAAACACTGCCGAGCGGTTCTAGGCGCTACAGTCTAGAACCGCTACGGTCGCAGGTTCGAATCTGCCTCGGGCATGGATGTGTCCTTAGGTTAGTTAGGTTTAAGTAGTTCTAAGTTCTAGGTGACTGATGACCTCAGCATTTAAGTCCCATAATGCTCAGAGCCATTTGAACCATTTTTTTTGGAAAACACTATGAAAATCCGATGCAACTTTTCACAGATGAGTTGGGCAGTGTCTTTAGTGTGTTTGAGGATCGATTCACGTCGCTCTTTTCAGTTCAGAGCGCATAGTGATCACGTAGAAATGCCTAAACCAATAGTGTCTCCCACCAAGAATGTGGATCTGGTGAGAGATTTCGCGTGAAGCTATGCCGCCCATATAACATAAATATTACGCGTTATTTTCTTGAACACAATTTTGAGCCGTATTCTGCAGTGGCTATGAAGGCTCTCCTGCAGCGCTTATATGGGAAGTGTTTGATCACCCACAAAACGCAATCCTTAATTAGTTACGTGTCCGCCCCGGTAGATGAGTGGTCAGCGCGACGGAATGTCAATCCTAAGGGCCTGGTTCCGATTCCCGGCTGTGTCGGAGATTTTCTCAGGGACTGGGTGTTGTGTTGTCTTAATCATCATCATTTCATCCCCATCGACACCCAAGTCGCCGAAGTGGCGTCAAATCGAAAGACGTGCACGCGGCGAACGGTCTACCCGACGGGAGGCCCTCGTCACACGACGTTTCTATTGGCTCCGTCCGTTGATCATCTCTGCTCACATGAACCTCTGGCTACGAAGGTAGCGTTTTGGCACAAGCAACGAAAGGCAGACCAGCGTAGATAATTGGCTGAAAGCAGAGGCTGCTGTTTTTTTAGACGAGGGTACTGGAAAGTTTGTACAACGCCACAACAAATGACTATTTGGCGAGGCAGCTGAAAGGTGTGGCTAACTGTTGTGAATAAAAAATTTTTGATTTTCACTGTGCTTTTCATTTCATGCCCTATTACACCTTATTTCTCGAACAAACCTCGTACGTAAACGACACGATGCCATAAGTAACCAGTCATCCTGCCTTTAAAAAATGTGTTCACAATTTCCTGAAAAGTATGACATCAAATAAAATTAATGTGGTAGTATCGGAAGGTTTCTACAATAACTGCAGAATTCATGAATAAAATTCGATAAAACTGATTCACACAGGAATTACGACATGTACATCTTAATCCAACGAGACGTAGAATGAAGTGAGTAGCCAGGAGAAGAAGCCTCAGAAAATGAATTCAGTATCAAGGTTACTTTAAAAAACGGTTCATATGGCTCTGAGCACTATGCGACTTAACTTCTGAGGTCATCAGTCGCCTAGAACGTAGAACTAATTAAACCTAACTAACCTAAGGGCATCACACACATCTGTGCCCGAGGCAGGATTGGAACCTGCGACCGTAGCGGTCGCTCGGTTCCAGACTTAGCGCCTAGAACCGCACGGCCACTCCGGCCGGCCAAGGTTAGTTATTTCGCCTTGTTCATATTGTTCGTGAATTAAAATTAACGTCTGTTTTTCAGTCACAGGTATTACTTATACGTTTTTGGACTTAAGAGTTTCGAACATGTTGATAGTTTCATCGTAAAAGTGAGAAAAATAAAACTTATTTTTATACGATTCGCTGCAGCGGACTGTAATGTACGTCTATTCACGAGGGAGCCGCTTCACGTTTTACCAGAAGTCTCAGAGAACATGTCAGCCGCTGCAGTTGTCGTGGTACTTCAATTAACTCGCCACCGAGCTCGGCAGAGCTTACTCCGTTACATTACTGTTTACGGGAGGCTGCCACCATCATTAGGCAGACAACGATTAGAGGTGAATGTGATAAAAATATGTATCTTTCGAGCGATGCTTTGTAAAACACATATTGTAATTTTTGCGAACTATTGCATATGTGTAAACTTGACAGTGTTTTGAATAATACAGAAAATAAATAACAGAGCACCTTAAATGTGTTCTTTTTAGTAAACCATTCAGAAAAGAGCATAAGTCCACACGAAGTGTTTTGCTTGAAATCATCGTTCCTGTCATATCCATCAATATTGAACATTCCTCCCGGGACACCCTGTGCACACCACTGCGAATTAAAGCTACTACGCCAGAAAGGAAATCACGGAACTATATGAACTGTGCGTCTACAAAGTTGTTGAATTTGTAGGTGAATTTGCGAATGAAGGTTTGAAATTTTGTACACCTTTAGAACCGTCTATAGATGTAACCAGGACGGCCATATAGTCGAACAGATCTTGATGACAGACGTACCTCATACGAGACTGCTTAACCGTCGTGGCTGGCGAGTGGTGATGTGCGATCTCTCGGCGACTCATGACGATCTGTTTCCAGTGAGTAAGAAATCTGCTGGCCAAACCAAAAATCGAATACTGTTCAGGCACGTCAGGACAGCAATGACAAAATGCGATCTTTGATTTTTTTTGCATGAGAACGTCACGGAGACCTTGAAATAGGGCAGAGCCACAGGCCTTAACACGTCAGAAATACACTGTCCAGTTACATTACTGTAACCACCCGTCGAAAGACTGAGTCGCCTTTCGCAGAGCGGACCACAGCTAGACGTGTAGGAAGTGAGTCAGTAAGATTCTAAACGGTACCAACAGGGATGTGGAACCTTGGTCCATCCGGGCAATCAGTTGCTCAACAGGTGTACATGCATTCTCCCGTTCGTATCTCCGCAGCCATTGTTTACCCCTGTCATCTATGGTTTCCTCGGCGCAGGTTTTGGATAGCGCCATTTTGCCATGCACAGTATTCTTTAATCATGGCGTCGCACGAACAGTTTAAAACACTGGCCGTTTCTGAAACGTTCCCACTCTTGGCCAGAAAGCCTCAGATAAATCACTCCATTTCCGTGTCCCCCCCGGCACTCTTTATATGGCCTTCACTGCTCGTGCCGCCACCTGCCACTATGTTTGGTTATTGCTCGTTGACATCGAACGTAGATGGTGGTCGCGTCAATGTGGCTGGCAGCGCATAACAATTACTGTCTAAATTACCAGCTATACCAGCCAGCGGAGTCCCTGTTGTGTACCCCACGGGTACCCAGTACGCTTACCACCGCGACTGGACGATGATGAAAGCATACTGGGAACGTTCGCTTCTCTCGGTTCCTACACATAAAACATCCATCTTGACGCTGCAGGCGGAACTGGGACTCGTCCGAGAAGAAAAGCTGGAGTCACTCTTGTACCCTGTGACCTTAGCTGGGCAGCGTTAAAGTTAACTTAGCTAATCGTTAATCCGTTACTAAAAATTTAAAGCGTTACGTTACAACAGATTTATCGGGAGTTAAAGTTAATCGTTAACTCGGAGTAGTAAGCCTTATGTTGTGGGTGAAGAGAAATGAGCAAGTGAACCAAACCTTTACCGTTGCTTAAATAAAAATGTTGTGTTCGGCGTAGTTTAGGTAGGATATCGAGGATAAACAAAATTAAAAAAAAGTTTAATCATTTCATCATTTAATTTTATAATTATGTGGTAATCAATGTAAAATCAGTTAGAATCAAAATACAGGTGAATCGGATAGTAAATCGCGAAATCTGAACTAACTTCTATCCAAAATAACAGCTTAAGTCTGCACAGAAGTGGCATTTCACATATAGATACATAGCCTGCACACCATCTCAGCGACTCTCCTGCGACTTACTGATTTTGTACAAAATTCAGTCTGCCTCACCTCCGTTCCCATAGACCGAAAAACGTGAAGGGGGAGAACTAAAAAGTGACATGACGAATCCCTCAGTGGCACCAGGCACCTCCTCCAATGAAAACAAACGGCTTTTCCCCCTTAATCAAAACTGTCCATCGGTTGAAACTTCCTGGAAGATTAAAACTGCGTGCCGGACGGAGACTCAAACTCGGGATCTTTGCCTTTCCCGGGCAAGTGCTCTGCAATCTAAGCTACTCAAGCGCGACTCACGACCCGACTTCACAGCTTCAGTTCTGCCAATACCTCGTCTCCTACCTTCCAAAATTCATAGAAGCTCTTCTGCGAACCTTGCAGAACTAGTACTCCTGGAATAAGGGATATTGCAGAGACATGTCTTAGCCACAGCCTAGGGGATGTTTCCAGAATGAAATTTTCACTCTGCAGTGGAGTGTGCGCTGATACGAAACTTCCTGCATGGCAGATTAAAACTGTGTGCCGGACCGAGACTCGAACTCGGAGCGTTTGGCTTTCGCGGCAAGTGCTCTACCCACTGTGCACTTGCCCGTGAAAGGCAAAGGCCCCGCGTTCGAATCTCGATCCGACAGACAGTTTTAATCTGCCAGTTAATTTCAGATCAGCGCACACTCCGCTGCTGTGTGAAAATTTCATTCCATCTGTTTATCGCCAGAAATTTGAAAGAATGCGTCCCTTGCGTGTGGGACTAAAGCAAAACATCGAGAGGACACCCGTTAAGAAACCCGCGCAGAACTGGTCCCACCCCTGAGATGCGCCTCAAGCCATCTTCGAAAGTTAAACTCAGCTGCCTTCCTCATGCCTCTGCTGCAGATATAAAGCAAGAAAGTCCATCTGAATTCTTTGGATGCTATAGCTCTTTCAGTAGGCATTTTAGATCCCACGCTTACTGGACTTTTTTTCTTGTTTTGATCCTTACTAGCTTCTAGGGAACTATGGAAAGAAAAGAGCTTGCAGTAGAAGAGGCGTTTCTCACAATACCGAAGATTTTTTCACAATAAGCGTTCTCAGTGCAGTTTTGTTCTCGGTGCTCTGTTGCATATCCCTGGACTGGTTCCAAGTGTCAAATCACACAGAAAATGTTTCAAACATTTATTATTAGATGGCGCACGGTCTTTCTGCCAAGCAGCGCTTCCCTCTAGAGTTCCAAGTGCCATCCATCAAGGACTCCTCCATTACATCTGGAATGGTTGAAAGGTTTTCTACGAGCAAGCACTGTTTTTTTAATGCGATGGAGATTTTGCAATTACGGAAAACAAAGGAAGGTAAGCAAGACCTTTGCTCCGGAAGATTTACGCAAGATTGTTGAGTTAACTAAAGCCGTTAACCCATTCCATGTCATTCCTGTGCATACAATGCAACTGATTTCTTTGATTTAAAAAAAAATGCTGTTGGATAGTTGTGGTCAGTGTAGGCGCATAAGATACCGAAGTTTAGTATCATCAAAGTGTCTTATACTAACCCATCTCAAATAGCTTTCAAAAATTCTTACTCTCAATCGGAAGAACAGAAAAATGCCATTGTATTCAAAAGAGAAAAGAAATGGCAAATGTAAGTCATTCCGGACTTCATATGAAAAATCAGCTGTGCTTATCAAATGTTCACATGCGTGTGAATTCCTAAGGGACTCATCGCTCCCTAGCCTTACACACTACCGAAACTAACTTATGCTAAGAACAACACACACATCCATGCCCGATGGAGGACTCGAACCTCCGGCGGGAGGGGCCGCGCAGAACGTGACATGGCGCCTCAAACCAAGCGGCCACTGAACGCGGCCATGTTTATCAGTCGCAAAATATGAAGACCTGTTGATGCAGCCTTTTCGTCATCAACAGCATTTCTGTAGTTTTATTATCACTAGTAAAGAATAGTGTCTCTGTATTGACGGTACTTGAAAGAAGAAGGTGCTTGTTGGCTCGTAGTTTCCTGGTATGGCATTTATTTCTTAGTAAATTATTTATTTTCTAATTCGTGTCATTATGTTTTGCGGTGATGGAGTGGGCATCATAACGCTGTGATTTAGACTATCTGCTCAAAATTTTGGATACATATCAGCTTATAAAAAGAAATTCGTTGCTTTCCGATTTTCCTGATAAATTTAAGATTTCGCATTTAGCAAGTTTTCCACTTTCACTCTTCAAATGATAGCTCCATTTTATAAAAAGGTGACGTAATGTGACCGTGAACGTATAAAAATTTAGCTGCAAGAAACCATTCATTGTTATTAATTTCGAACTGACTGACTCGTCTACAGTTGCCTGTAAGCATTTAAAATGTGTACATAATGCTAACCATATATCTGCTTCTTCCAGCTGTGGCGGAAGTTTCTGGGGTGATATGCAATAAACCAATAAAAAGAGATTATCACTCACGAGTATTAAAAATTTGGATGTATATTATTTGTTGTTTATTGTTCCGTTATACAGTTTTCCAATAGCAGACATCTGTAGCACAAGACTGCTGCATGAAGAAATCATTTATCGAGTTATAAAGATGGCTACAAAATTAAGACAACAGGTCTGTCAAAATAAATTTAAAAAACAATCTTTCCTTTCTAACGAAAGTTCTTTCTGTAGTTAGGTTGGCTTAAACGTAAGCCTTCTGAGTACATTTTTGTTGCAAAATCGCAAGTTATGTCCCCTGACGTGTTGACATCTGTATACACGTTACATAACTGTGTATAAAATACGGAATGAGAAAAGGAAAAGTTGTGTGCTTTCAGCCTACCACAATCACATGACATGACACCGTTTAGGAGCGTAACAAGCAATACTAATGTAAATGGTAAACATTTTGCAGCAACCAACATACTGACTTCATTCATTTCACAGTTTTCGAACAAGGTACAACCTACAGCAATCTACAGAGTCTAGAGACAAAGCAATCACAGTAATTCCTGTTTGTTGACGGTCTAAAAGCTCATATCAAATTTTGTGACAAAAAGTGTAAAAATCTTCAGATGAATACGTTTTTATACTTAGTTGCTTGCCTACCCTGTTATCCATTTTTTTTTCCTTTATTGTAATTTTAAACACCTACACAGGCGGGCTGTCAGCAGCATAGTACGCTGCTCTTCAGCCTTAAGTGGAACAGTAAACATGACAGAGAGGTGATATATACAATACAAAAAACGGCGGGCAAAAAATGGAGATACAAAAAAACAAGAAACAAGAAGCCGTTCACGTTGGATGAAAAAAACACTAACACTTGGAGACACGGCGCACAAAACACGGAGAACGGCGACGGCACATGTGAACAGTTGAGTTGAAACTGCACGAAACACAAAACGAAGCACACACACTAAACACTGATGGCGACGATCTCCGGCGCGCGAATGTTCACTATGCGTGTGCGAGTCCGGGGACCTGCCAAGAGAGGAGGAGGAGGAAGGGGAGTGGGAGAGGGAGAGGGGAGAGCAGAGATGCCACGGGCAGGGGAGAAAGAGGGGAGGGAGGAAGTGCGAGGGGAAGCCCGGGGGGAAGAGGGGTGGAGGGAGGGGACGGGGGAAAAGGAAAGAGAAGGGACGGGAAGGGAAGAGAAGGGAGGGAGGGAGGGAGGGTGCCTAAAGGAAAGGACACCGGAAGTGGGGGGTGGGGCAGGGTCAAAGTTGATAGGAGGGGTAGATGGAGGGGAGGAGGACATCATCAGGGAGGGGGAGCTGGCGGAAGCCACCTTGGGAGAGGATAAAGAGGGTGGAGAGATGGAGACCAGGTGGGACGTGGGAATACAGGCGCGGCAGTGGGCGGGGGTGGGAGAGGATTGGGGAGACGAGCGGGTGAGGAGGATCGAGTTTGCGGGAGGTGTACAGGATCCGTATCCTTTCAAGGAAAAGGAGGAGGTGGGGGAAAGGGATGAGATCGTACAGGATCCGCATAGGGGAGGGGAGATGGATGTGATAGGCGAGGCGGAGAGCATGGCGTTCAAGGATTTGGAGGGATTTATAAAAGGAAGGGGGGGCGGAGATCCAAGCCGGATGGGCATAACAAAGGATAGGGCGGATGAGGGATTTATAAGTGTGGAGGATGGTGGAGGGGTCCAGACCCCACGTGCGGCCGGAGAGAAGCTTGAGGAGACTGAGTCGGGAGCGTGCCTTGGCTTGGATTGTCCGGAGGTGGGGAGTCCAGGAGAGGCGACGGTCATGGGTGACGCCAAGGTACTTAAGGGTGGGAGTGAGGGCGATAGGACGGCCATAGATGGTGATGTAGAAATCAAGGAGGCGGAAGGAAGGGGTGGTTTTGCCTACAATGATCGCCTGGGTTTTGGAGGGATTGACCTTGAGCAACCACTGGTTGCACCAAGCGGTGAACCAGTCAAGATGTTATCCAGTACTCAATCAATATTTATACTAATAACAAAACTGTGAAACTTTTGAGTCTGTCTGTTCAAACACGTTAATCTCTAAAACTACTTGACGAATTTTCATTGGGTTTTTTGCAAGTAACTTGAGCATAGCTTGGGGCAACATACAGACTTTATTTTATAAACGTTGTAACACAGTAAAGAAAGATATCTTAATGTAAAGTTTCGTCCAAAATTTTCTGCTCAGCTTAGTAGTCCAGCAGAGAACTAAGAGACGGCGCTACTAACATCTCAAACCCAGTGACAGAAGTATTTTTGGAAGTTTACCTCAGTGACAGAATTAAGGGCCGCAATCTTATCTTTATTATTACAAAGTAATATTGAATTTTTGTGTTGTAAATAAAACTGCCCTTTCCTGCTGCTAGTTACTTTGATTTATTTATAAAACAAATATTTACGTGGTTGCTGCGGAGGATGGCCACACAAACGAACTTGTTAATATTGAATTTACTTGGCTAAGATGTATGGATTTACTGATTTCTGTTTATGTATTAAAAACTTAACTTCACTGCTTCGAATAAAATACATAGAAAACTGTCGAGTCTTTCGAAATACATACGAACGGCTAAAGTCTGGGGACTATGTGGCCTGAAGGTCGTAAAGTGAGACTTGCTGTGCTACTAAAACATTAGGCCTTAACACGCTCTTTGGGAACTCATCCCAAAAGCATGGTGCGACGTAACTCTGATCGAGGTCTGCTTCTCAGAGCCCTTCACACACACTAGGGCGAAAACTACTTCTCTCCCTTACTTCTGCCCAACGTATCGTCATAGAGATGGAAATTTTGACAGGAAGTGAACAAGCGAGAGAGTTTGTATATTCCGAGTCCCGCTTACTTTCAATAGTTTACCATTTCACTTTAAAAAGGTACAGTCCCTGGTAAGCTTATGTTATGCCTCGACCATAAACAAAGAACTAGGCCGGACGCTGTGTATTGCAGGCGTGGAACTTAGTATCGGTTGCTTTTTACAAGGTCAGCTCTCCCGCGTTAGTGAAGTAAACAAGTTGTTTGTTCATGTCCCTAATCATACTACTTCTAGTTCCATGTGTTGGTAGTCTTCGGCAAAACTACAAACAAATACCTGGGCATCGCCGTGTTTCTCAGCTAGTTCTGAATACGACTGTTATCCAGTCAGTATAATTGTTATAAAAACAGCACTTCTAAGAACAAAAATATTTTTAAAAAATAGGGGATCCACACATGAGAAGGTTTCAGGTTTGTAGCAGCGTGACAGCATTAAGATACTGCGATTCTTCGACGGGTCTTATGCTCATCCTTTTCTGAATGGCCTTAGGATGATGACATTCGTCGTAACGGCACAGAATCTTAGCCTTGCCACCTGGCTGGAAGCCCGAAAACTTGTCAGTAGTGTACACCGGGAGAGTATATTTAGGGAATGCACATTTCCCAAATATGTGAGTTTTGAGTTGAAGCTTAGCTAGAGTCGGTCTCCGTTACAGCTAATGTGTAGCTTGTGCTGACATCGAGGCCACTGCAGCTTTTTCCAAGAACACGTTGGTGTCAAACAACATCACGTTTTATGCAGGGAAGTGGGATATGGATACTGAGGTGCTCAAAATAGTTTTACAGTCGTATCCACTGCACACACTGTGTTGAGAGTTTGAAAAGACAACGTTGATTATTGACAAGTGGTGTAATAGCATGTAGTCAGTTACTTATCACGTAATTTTATAATTAATTTTTTATGGGAACAGCATAATAGCTTACTGGCGAAAAATTCAATTATTTTAGACTACTGACAGAAATCAGCTGAAAACAATGCAGATATACTGTTTCGTCCTGCAGTGACAATGCAGTATAATCTTACACTTACTCAGTAGCTTCTAAAACGTAAGTATGAAGCAATACCTAAAATGTGAGAGTCGTAAAATGAAACCCATAGTTTTTCCTGTTTAATTAGTGATACAGGACCCTGTCAGTAGAGCTTTTGATACGACTGAACACGTAAGTGTTTATGTTCATATAGATCGTATTCATTTCCTCCAGTATCCTATTCGTATCGACACAGCTTAATCCTGTAATTAGAGGAAAAACTTATTGTTTTTATTCTCCGTGCGTTGGAGAAGAATGCACAGGGCCATGTCATGTAAATAAGGGACGTTCAGATTGTTCAGGGATTGGTATTTTTAAGCATAATAAGCCAAGTGCGAAAAAAACGGTTCTTGTTTGCAAGTGATGGGGAGAGCTCGATCACTTTCGGTCAGCTCTAAGAGGGAAGGAGGCGGTAAAATGAGAGGGCTTAGTTCGTTTGAGAAGTAAATAGTTCCTCTCTTGTCTGACGTTTTGGCCTGTGTTATTTATGTATCTAGGAAACCATTGGAAGTAGTTGTTTGATTATGGCACAGCATATTTGAAAATTATTACGCCAGAGTTATTCACAAAATACATCTCAGTAAAAGCTGCTTACACATGGGTGTTATGCTAGGAAATGTGTCTTTCTGCCTGGCTTTCAGTTTCTTTTATTTATACCCTTTCCTTCCACCACGATGAATACCGCCGCACTGCCGTACACGTATCTGCCCGAGAGTGTATGGCAGCCATGACAGGTGGCCTCAGACAAACGGTTCTGATCAATCTTATCGAGAGCTTAGTGCTGTAAGCAGAATTTTTTAAAAAGAAAATATTGGAGAACACAGATATATATAATCTTTCTGAGTACAAGAGCTTGGATGTTTCATACTGTACACAGAAACCTTAACAAAGAGAACCAGATTGTGCCTGAGGGTAAAGCGAGACTGGCATTGGACGATGAATACGTTTCGTGCTATGCCACACAGTTCTTTTTATTGAGGGAATATATGTAGACGACCATGAACTGGCAGAAATTTACAACGCTAGCTTTGATTTTGAACAACTAAAGAAGAATTTATTCTGCTCGAGTAAATAATGAGCTTTATTCAATTGAAGAATTAGGTGGAGCTCCATCTGAAATCTATGAGTTAGCACTACTAACTGTGAAACAGACACCTGTGAAAGCAAGTGTAAAAACTTCGTTTTCCACCTTGGAAATATAAACTGTTCACAGTTCTATGCAGAGTCAAGATCAGCAGATGTGCTGACCTCATGCCCCTCCATATCCGCATCCAGTGACGCATGTGGGCTGAGAATGACACAGCGGCCGGTCGGTACCGTTGGGCATTCCAAGGCCTGTTCGGACGGAGTTTATAAGGGTGTACTCTTCCACGGACTGTATTAATTTTAGTAAACTTTTTTTGGACGTTGGGCCACGATGCTATGATACACTAAAACAGTTTTAAGGCCCACGGTAAGTCCATCTCTGCACCTGTTCTCTTCGAGGCAATTAATCTATTAAGTTCAAGGTATCGTTCTTTCGTATAAAGGGTGGTTCATCTTAGCTGTTCCTCTCATCTATTTTCGGAATCGTTTAAGAGATGATAAATCTGTTTTCATCCAGGTGAATTATGAGGAAGTCCTTACTAAACGATGTACGGCCTCTTTCATGACTATATTAATGACAGAGATATCGGTCTCGAACGCGCTTTTCCAAATGGAACTATAGTAATTTCTGTTGCTAGTATGCTTGTTCTAAAAGAGAAAAATTCAACGGCATTTCACTCTTCAGAATCCGATTAATTGTTTCAGATTCATTAGAATGTTTGAAACTAGAATTTATCTGATTTGAACATGAAACGATCTGCTGACTTACGTGGAAGTTTGTGATTTCATACGCAAATAAGGAAACACGACACGTTGGGTCAGATAATACGGGAGAGTTGCATTGCTGCGATACCGGTATAAAAGGCGCTCAGAGAAACTTTAGCTTTCATTGTTTAAGTGTCATTCACGTGTGTCGAGCACTGGTTCGACTAAGGAACTGAATGTCTTTCAGAAACCAAGAGAAGTTAGATATGCAGCTTCTGTATGGAACTGCAGGAGACACGCGAAGAAAACAACTGAGTTGTACGAGCAAAGATATCCCGACAGAAAACGTCCAACAACTGCGACAATTCACAAAACTTTGCTCCTTTAAGGTGGTTTGAACATCAGAGGCAATGGAATGTGAACGCTTGGTGCGGGGTTATTGGAGACTGTGGCATTGATCCATTCTTCACTGAAATAACGTTAATGGGAAAAAGATAGGTAAAATTTGTTACCGAAGTGTTAGTGGCTCTTCTAGAGGAAGTACAACTTGAAGTACGTAGATGTTCCTGGTACCAGCACAACGAATTCTTGGTCTTTTACTGGATCAGTTGGCCCGCGGATTCGACTGGTTGGACGCCACCAATCCGACACTAATAACCCTCTTGGCCTCTTTACGCGTAGTATATTAGATCACCGTGTATCAAACGTAGGCCCTAATCTGAGGAAGAAAGTTCTGAGACCGTGCGTTCGGAGCACAGGATCGTATGGTAGCGTATCGTGGACAGCGGAAAACCGTAACAGACGAGAATCGTACCGCTTGAAATGTGGTGTTACAGAAGAATGTTGAAAATTATGTGTGCTGATAAGACAAGGAACGAGGCGCTTCTTCACATAAACGACGAAGAAAGGAACGCATTGAAAACATGGAAGAGAGGAAGGGACAGTATGATAGGAAATGTGTTAAAAAATTAGATAAAAAACCTCCGTGGTATTACTGGGAGCTCTAGAGTGTAATAATTTTAAGAGAAGGCACAGGTTGGAGTACATTCAACAAGTAGTTGAGGACGTATAGTGCAAGTGCTATTGAGGTGAAGAGGCTGACGAAATAGAGAAATTTGTGGCGGGTCCATCAAACCTGTCAAAAGATTGAATACTGAAAACAGAGATGCCATATTTTTCTAAGTTGTAACCTCCCCACAAAAATTTTAAAGTCGATATTTAACAGAAATGGAGCCAAAGAACAACATCGTCCCCACAGAAATTTTTAAATAAAAAATATAATAATAAATGGGAACCAAGTGTAACCTCTCGCAATGAAATCTACTGACAATGACAATTAAACAAAAATTAGCAATCTGACCCAAGTATAAATTCCTCACAAAAAATAAAGTCGATTCAGTGATAAGAAATTCTCAGTGATAATGAAAACTCAATTAAACCGAAATATCGGTCTTTGCCCCTGTGCAAAACAATCAGAATTAAATTCTTACCTCATTGAAACTGCTTGTCAAATTTCTGCTCTTATTGTTGCGCACGGCTTGGAGGAACTGCATTGCAAATAATATTTTTTTTTTTTTTTTGAAATTTGACTGAAACTTTTCTTTAAGGGAAGTGGAACGAAATCGTTAGTTCAATTAAATAAATTTTTTTTTGTTTTGTAAAAATTGCTTTGAAATCAAAATTATTATTGGGGTACTTGTTGGAAATTAATTACAATAAATAAACTTTACATTATCTGATGATTACCTACATTAACAATATACCTCATTCAGCCTCTTGACCAGAATGCCATGTCGACGCTCGCCGACTCCTCACACACACAACTCCACTCGACTGCTATTACCGACATACTGCACGCAACTGAACTGAGCTACTGCTATCGACAGACTGCACTGGCCTACTGCTACTCGCGTACTGCATGACGACTACAAGCATACTGCTCGCAACACTCGCGCGGTCAAGCGCAGACTAACTACGATAAATGGCTCTCTGGTCAGAGACTCTGCAATGCCTCGCCATCGCCGCCTCACAACATACGTGTTTCATAACCCTCCACTGGGGGGGCAAAAATTTGGCAGCGATGGTGAGTCATTTGGACTTGCCAAGCGCGGCAAAATTTTTCTTTAATTAATAAACTTCTACAATTTACAGAATATTTAGATGTAGTACATGAATTAAATGTTGTGCACATGCGCCGAGTACAAAACATTTCAGACAAAGACAAGATATGAGTACAAAACATAATATCAAATCAGAAAAATGTATATAAAAATTATTTGACAGATAACAAAGTGCACAGGCACTGAAAAAATTCTTTAGCATATTCAGAACAAATAAACAGACTGGCAAAAAAATTATCTTGACAAGTGACATGAGTGCACATGCACTGCAGTTGAGAACATATCAGTAAATGATGAAATGTATATACAATGAGTAACAAATGACATAAGTGCATACGCACTGAAGTATTGATCATACAGAATGAGTACAAATCATATTGAAAAATGAGAAAAGTGCACAGGCACTGAAGTTCAGTAGAAAACGTATTAACACATAACCTAAGTGCACATGCACTGTAGTTCAGAACATATCATTAAAATAAAAATGTATATACAATATAAAAGACAAGAGTGCACATATACTGTACTTCAGAACAAATCTAAAAAAAATGTCTTTAGCATTTACCTATCTGTTCTAATACTGGTAACATATTTGATTCACTATACGATAGTGTGGAATTTTATCGAATGCCTTCCGAAAGTCAAGGAAGACTTCACCTTCCTGTCTACGAAGCTCTAGATGTCACGGATGAATAGAGTGAGCTGTGCTTAGTGAGAACTCTGTTTATACGGAATCCATGTTAGTCAAATCGACGACTAACCTCAGATGGGAAGATA
Source organism: Schistocerca piceifrons (assembly GCF_021461385.2). Lineage (NCBI taxonomy): Eukaryota > Metazoa > Arthropoda > Insecta > Orthoptera > Acrididae > Schistocerca > Schistocerca piceifrons. The sequence continues at coordinate 314,413,724 of NC_060141.1, read as the reverse complement.
TTATTTGATGAGAATGCCATATGGCTAGGGCCTCCCGTCGGGTAGACCGTTCGCCTGGTGCAACTCTTACGAGTCGACGCCATTTCGCCTACTTTCGTGTCGATGGGGATGAAATGATGATGATAAGGACAACACAACTCCCAGTATCTGAGCGGAGAAAATCTCCGACCCAGCCGGGAATCGTAACCGGGGTTAGGTATGACATTCCGTCGCGCTGACCACTGAGCTAACAGGAGCGGACGACATTATTTGACGTAAGCTACATTGTTTTTATTTATAATTGTGAATATGTTATATTTTTATTGTCTCCCAATTGTTGTTGATTTGGAACTGTACGCTGTAGATAACGCGCTTAACTACTTATACTACAACATTTTGTAACAGCTATATGTAACTGGGTGGTCCCTGTGTGACCAGTGACGCTGATAAACAGCTTCCGGAGTTATCCGACTTGAGCCGTACATTATCGGGTAGCACACCAGTACTACTTAGTAGCTCCTAGCTGATTGTAATACAAACGCCGTAAGTGGCTCCCGCTAAGGTAGCGGGCCAAAATGTTTTATCATGAAATGCGGAACAAGTTCTTGCTCGTCTCATGGTGTCATAACAGAATTTGAGAGCAGAGCTTTCGGCTGGCGACCGTTTCGGCGGCTGTAATTGATTGCCTTGGGGGCAGCGCCTGGCCGCTCCCGCTATGACGGAGGCATTTACCGCCCCAGATGCCGACGGCTGCTTAACCGGATCGGCACACACTCCCACCGCGCCGTCTCCCTCAGATGAAGCCACACGGCTTCTGCAACGAGATCACTTCTCTGCACAAATGGCATTGCTGTATTATCCTTGCACAACACTATTTCATAATATACCAAATGTGACTTTTTAACATGTTCCAAAACTATTAAATATTAAGTAGGTCGTGTTGCTTTATTTTGCTAGTACAGCCACAGCCGATCATCGCCAAGCACTGCAACCATCACCTTAGGACGTCACACGGTGAAAAATTACGACGCTGAAAATGAGCAAAATGGCTCTGAACGCTATGGGACTTAACATCTGAGGTCATCAGTCCCCTAGAACTTAGAACTACTTAAACCTAACTAACCTAAGGACATCACACACATCCATGCCTGAGGCGGGATTCGAACCTGCGACCGTAGCGGTCGCACAGTTCCAGACTGAAGCGCCTAGATCCGCTCGGCCACTGCGGCCGGCCGAAAATGAGCATTCTGTATCGAATTTAGTTCATGTTTGCAGACTGATTTTTCACTATGTAGCCGATATTGCGTTAATCTGAAACTTCCTGGCAAATTAAAAGTGCGTGCTGTACCGGAACTCGGAACTGGAGCTATGTCTTTCACGGGTAAGTGCTTTACTCCGTCCGAACAGGCCTCGGACGGGTTAACGGTACCGTCCGACCGCCATGTCACCCTCAACCGATGGGAGTAACTAGACGTAGACATGGAGCGTCATGTGGTCAGCACACAGCTCTCCTAGCCGTTATTAGTTTTCGTGACCGGAACCACTTCTTCAAACTCAAGTAGCTCCTTCACTGACTTTACAAGGACTGAGTGCACCCGGCTTGCCAACATCACTCGGCGGCCGCAGACGGTCACCCAGCCGAAGTCTTATCCAAGCCCGACAGCGCTTAGGTTCTGTTATCTGGCGGGAACCGATGCTACTACTGTGGCAAGGCCGTTGACTAAGTGCTCTATGGACTGAGGTTTAAAAGCGCTACTCGTGACCCGCCCTCACAGCTTCATTTCCACCACTACCTCTTCTCTTACCTTCTAAAGTTCGCAGAAGTTCTCCTGCATACCTAGTGGGACTTGCACTCCTGGAAGAAAAGAATGTTGCGGAGAAAATGGTTTAGTCACGGATTAGGGGACTGTTTTCAGAATGAATTTTCACTCTTTAGAAGTGCTAGTTTTGCAATGTCTGCAGGAGAACGTGTGATAAGCTCGAAACGTAGGCGCAGATATACTGTTGGAACTGAAGATGTGAGAGCGGGTCATAAGTCGCTTGGATATCTCAATGTACAGAACACTTGCCCAAGACTACACAAGCGTCCAGCTCACAGTTTTAATCGGCCAGGAAATTTTGTAGTCCATGTTACAGAATCTGTTAGTGAGGAGTTTGTACCTCCAAACTGTTGGAGGGCGGGGGAGGGAGAAGGACAGGAAGGACTCCAGAAAATGACGTCACTAACACTTCATACGATAATTTTCTTTCAAAATGTTGATTCAGTCTCTTTTTAGTTTTTCCAGAGCAGTGACTTTTGTCTTCTGGTGTTGGCGAAGAGATGCTTGGTACTGAGAATGTTACGCCACAATTTTTCATGTGTGGTATTTTTAGCAAAACATTTTTCTGGACTACGTTTTCGTATTATCAAAACCTTAAAGCTTCTGCACCGTAGGGCACTGCCAAAACTAAAAACTCAGCAGCAAGTATAGTTTTTAAGCATTTGATAATGGGATAGCGTAGTCCCGAAATGTGTTGGGCTAAAAATATCACAATTTTACAAATATTGGCGTAATATTCCCAGTACGGATTCATAAGACTCTTGTAAGATGGCTTCACAAGAGATGAAAGAGAACAGATACTCCTTTGAAATAATCTGAAATTTTAGTGGCATCATTCGCACATTCGCCTGTAGCTTTCAGGAATTAATATGTGTAAAAATCAGCTATACTACGAAATAACGTTTTCTTATTCACATAATTTATATATAAGGTCACAGTATGTCGTGTGTGTATTGTATTTCAAATCTTTTTGGATGTTGACTGCTATGTGCGTATGAGGTTAAAACAACACTCGCTACGTGGAATGTCATTATTGCGATCACTCGAATTTTCATTTATTTGACTATTCTAGAATGGTCTTCCATAACAACTATCATAAATGTCTCAGACTTGGCGAATAAATTTGCACGGTACTTTTTCGCCCATGATGTTTACGTGTTTCGTAAACATCGGTGTCGAAAAGTGGCTTAGTCGTTAAAACTCACTAAGGGCCCACGCTACATAAGGTTCTATGTAGAGTATCGAAGTCAGCTTAACTTCGTTTTCAACTATAATGTACAACCATAAAGCGTTAATTGGAGATGTGACAAGAAAGACTTACAGGGAAACCAACAGAACTGACCTCCACTACTTCAGTCCTGGATCACTTGTCTCCACAGAAAGCTGAATTCAAACAAGGTTAGGAAAAAAACTCCGCTCCTGATAATCTGAATACAGTTAGAAAACAAAAATCACCTGAAATTAAGCGCACCCGTTCCTCATAATATTTTCTAAGAACTTTTACATCGACACTGGCCACAAGTAACAGGTTTCTGTGGAAAATTTGATAAGATACGTGACTAGACTGAGTACTATGCAGAATGCTCCCGTGCCGAAAGTCGATATCAAAGATAACTTCTAGTATGTTCCAGACCAGAGTTACATATTAATTACGTAGAATACAATGTTAATTGGATTTTCAGAGTTTTTCAGAATCTCCAGTTATACGCTGATGACCGAATACATTAAGATCAATTCGCACCGTTAGACTGAATGCCCCAGGCGTTGCAGACACGTCACTTGGTAAGGGAAGCATATAGGTAGAGCAGAAATAAATAGGCATCATTCTCTCGATGAATGGTATACCTGGAAAACTTCTATTCGTCGATAATAATTGCTAATAACTTTCAATCACGTCTGTCTTTGGGCAGTGACTGACGACAGTGTCTGAAATAAGATACGTCAAAACTATCCAGTTCACAAAACGTTGAATTGTAGGCTTGTCAAATACGCAAGAGAGCGTAACATATATATTGAAAAATTTTGACGCAAACACTTCCAAAACACACCCCAAAAACCTGACTGAAAAATTTCAAGCAGACGTGTTCGAGGCAGATCTACAAAACAGATCTATAAGATAATGTTCTTGCAGCTCCTTCCTTCATTCTGGTAATTATCGCTGAGATACATGACAGTTGGCACAGATACATTGGGTGCGCTTCTGATACACACTGAGCGTTGCAAAAAAGAAAGTCCTGATTTTTATTTTTGTAGGCTATGTTGCTATGACCGGTCGTCAGAAATCGCCTGTGAGCAGATAATGCCGCCGCCTGAATGAGCAACGGTGTGGATAAGTTAATCGTTCATGTTGACAATACACAGCATACTTGAGGTTCTTTCTGAGGGAACAGCGCCGAATTCTCGAAGCAAGTCTTGAAGTAGCTTCGTCATCCAGTCCATGTTTGCTGCTTCTCTAATTTACTACTCGAATTTTTCGTATTTTTTGTAATCAACGTGATTCGTTAACAAAGAGCAGCTGTGAAAAATGTTTGTACAATTATTTTACCTATCACTTACTTTCTCCATTCCTCTCAGAATTATATGCACGTCCTTTCGTTTTCCGTCCCAGTGTAAGCTACCATTCCTCCGACGCTACATCTGTGGACTGGATGAGAGTAAATCTTTGTGTAGGCTGATACGGCTGGTAACTGCGTTGTTAGTGATATTTGTTTTATGGGCATAAGCCCCTGGTCCGAGGCATAATTCTCTGCACAAAGTGTCGTCTTCCAACTTTGGAGACATCACCAGATGTACACTTGACGGAAGGTGCAAGAGATTTTGTATTCTCCTGCTGTGGCTGTATTCAAATATTTTTTGGTGTAAACATTGTATCAAATGGTTGAAATGGCTCTGAGCACTATGCGACTTAACTTCTGAGGTCATCAGTCGCCTAGAACTTAGAACTAATTAAACCTAACTAACCTAAGGACATCACACACATCCATGCTCGAGGCAGGATTCGAACCTGCGACCGTAGCGGTCGCTCGGCTCCAGACTGTAGCGCCCAGAACCGCACGGCCACTCCGGCCGGCAAACATTGTATCAATACCATGTTTCCTGAGTTGTCTGTTGGTGCGATCTCTGACAGTTTTTACAGATGGAAGGAAAACTTTCCTTTAGTTAGGTCCGTTTCATTAGTAGCTCTGGACGTTTTAGGGTGTAGTGCCCTAATTATCTCTCTGTCAAAGTACCCGTTCCTTCTGAAGGCAGTTCTTAAATGACAGACCACGTTCTCCAAGTACTGTGGTTTAAAGGTACCTTAACGCAGGTCCATCAAGTTTTGATATCTCCTCTTTTCTGCCTGCTATGGTCATTGGAATTTCTGAAGGTATCTGTCGATGTGAGTGAGCTCTCTGTAGACTTTCTTCCGTCAGTTTTTCTAAGTGCTTGCACATCCAAAAATGAAATTTGACCTTCTGTATGTTTTGCCATGGTGAACTTTATATTAGAATTTGTGTTATTCAAAAAATTATAAATGTTGAGAGTTCCTTCTCTCCATGAGGCCTTATAACGAAAGAATCATCCACGTGCCGAAAATAACGTTAGGGTTTGTTCTTCGCTGTAAGCCAGAGTACTCGTAGGATGAGCTGGATCATTTAATAACTGCTTTAAGAAGAAAGGGATACTCCGACAAAGCGATAAATAGGGCACTACCCCTAAAATGTTTAGAGCTTCTAATGAAAAACTACAACTAAAGGGAAAGTTTTTCTTCCATTCGTAAAAGCTGACACAGATCTTTTCAGCAGAGTATTGAGGGGACACCGTGTTAATTGTTAAAGCAGCAAGCAGGTACGCGGATACTCGATCACTCCAAAGTACTTACGCCTGCCGCTTGACGCAGAAGGAGTATATACAGTATGTCCCAAAAAACACCGACGAACTTAAGGGACAGGTTTCTTACGCAGAAATAAGTAAAAAGGTCCAGTAAATATGGGCTCTATAACGAACACCTTAAGAGGTATGAGCATTTGTTTATCATCGATACCATGAAACAGATCTCTTCTACGTCAAGGTCTTTACTTTCCATATTTTGGAAGGAGGAATTATTGGCCAAAACAAGAAAAAATGACCGGCAAACACGGACTCTAAAACTCATACTGCAGGAGCTATAAGCACTTGTTGATCTTCGCTAGTGTCAAATGCAGCTCTTCTACTGAACAAGTACTCATAGCTCTTAAGGTTTGCATTTTAGAGTCCACGTTTACTAGACTTTTTTTCTTGTTTTGGTCCTTACTACCTTCTCACAAAATTTGAAAAGAGCATGGAGCATAAGAGACGTGTTTCGTAGTATCGAAGATGAACAAGTGACCTGATATCTTTTAAGGTATGCGCTTTAGAGTTCTTGTTTACTAGAAATATTTTCCTTGTTTTGATGTAAGGAACTTGTCCCTAAATGTCGTCGGTTTTTTTTTTTGGGAGGGGGGGACGGGGACACCCTGCATACTCCTTGCACTTGCGGTCAAGTGTACGTAGGAACTACCGTGGTTGGTTTCGGAGTCGGTGAATCCACTGATGGTATCTCCAGCATTGCAAGACGGTAAGTTGGGCAGAGAATAGCCCTGATATTTGAAACATGGAGCGCATCTGATGGAGTGGAAGTTGAGGGCCGCAGCTCCCCTACCTGGCCACGCTTGCAGATACTGCAGCAGCAACAGTAGCGACGCAGGGTATGTGGGGTGGAGATGGCGCTATTTTCCCTCTGGGACGTTGCGTCTGGAACATGCGCGGCCCGAGATGGTGTTACGTGTTGCCGGGAGAGAACACGAGCATAAAGAGAGAAGTGAAGCAAGCGCCGCCATGTCGGAGGTGTATTACAGCGGAAAGAAATGCGTGGCAACGAGGAAAAAAATTGAAAAGTGAGTGGAAGGAGTCCGCCTGGTGAGCGCCTGACGGAGCACTAAAAACACTTTATTCCGCGCTCGCACACGCCCTCCAGAATACGAGAACAAGCCGGCCGCCGAATTTATGGGGAAAATTTCACGCAGCCGGCGCGCACCGCTGCGTGGAAAGCGATATCCACTGAGACGCTCCAGAATAGAAGGCAGGGTTTCATAGGAGTTTCCAAAGATTTTCTTTAGTTCGTTTCGAAAACATTAGTGGGTCAGTGGATAAGAACGGGTGATATTGTGTCTATTATGTGACAGTATGCAGATGCTTCCAGCTCACCGTTATTTATAAAACGTAATATTGCCTTCTTAGGAAGGAGGCTTTAAAAAAGGTCCCATATTCTTAGAAGCGTTGTACTGATTACCAACCTAAAAAATGTGACATATTACAAAAAGAAAAATAAGACAAAAGCAAACGTACGAAAATGTTAACAATCTAGTATAAAATTAAAACAGGGAGCATACGAGTGCTCTACCAAAACAACAGTTCGGTGTTTTTGGTACAGTGCTCAAGTGATGATTTAGTAAATGGTTAAATTACCGGTAGTATTGGTAGGGAAAGAAACTTAAATAAATGCGTAACAGAAATTGGGAATTGGCGCCGTCCCTTCGATTTTTTTGTTTGTTTATTTTGAACGTATTTACAGTCGCACACCGCTCACTGTTAGTCCATTGTGCATGTTACACGCTTTGAAAATATAAATTGATGTTGTCGGTAACAAAAATTAGTTGACCGCGTAACTTTCGCTCTTTTATGTAAACAAAATAATTAATTTTGATACAAGTGCACTTTATATGCATGGACATAAATATTCTACATAATTATTGTCTTTTTTTGCGTTCAGTAGAACATTTTTCATCACGATCAAAGGCAAGAGATTCCTATTATTATTGAAAAACGTGAAAGTTGTTTATGAATCACATAACATTTTTATACAAGCTCGACGACGTGCTGAAGTGATGTTTGATGTATTTTTGTTTTGCGCTTTTCAAAAATTTTATCCTTTTTTGAGGAAAATTCGTATTATAATGCTGCAAAATAAATTGGTACTTCTTAATTTTTATTTTCACTATAAAATGTCTCTCCTTCACGTTAAAGATCAACAATTTTCGAATGAGACTTGAATTAAATATTGACAGCTTCAACTTTACTATAAATACTGTTTATTTTTTAAGTAACAGACAGGAGGATAATCATGTAGAACTAGACGGTTGAGCGCTGCAGATTTCTAGGGGAATCTAGTGAGACAGTGATAGCATATGCAGACAAAGCGATCGAAATGGAATAATGCACGAATGATATGCAACACAGGTAACATACAGGTAATGCAGTTACGATCTTAATGGACAAAAACTACTAGGAAAAATACCGTAGTGTAACCAGCATATGGTAGTTTTACAAATCTGCAAGTGAACATATAGAGATGTTATTAGTTTCACAGTTCCTCAATCACTGCATGTCCAGAGAAGTAAATCATCCATCTGCCCATTGAGAGGGTTTTATGAAGTTGTTCCAGTCTCTTGAAATCTTTCTTAGCACTGATGAATATCGTAACCTACTGTATGTACAATAATGCCTGTCAGTATGAAGCCTGTGTGTTATCCATCATTCACGAAGCGGTGCTTTGCATTTTAAATGACTCAGTTCGATGGTTTTCCTTGGCAGTTGTATTCCTATACGAGGCAAATATATGTCCTTTTGAATGGCCATGTCTTGTCCAAAAACAGTGTCAAACTGAATCCGCAGCATTCTTGTAAATGGCAAGAAGCACATTTCTGAAGGCTAACGACTTCACACAGTTGCGTTCTAGGTTTAAAGCTGGTATGTGGATAATGAGGTGGAACTTCGTTAATTGCAGTGTTTCTACAAATGAGCCATGGTGTGCCTTACTCTATTCGCGGTCACAAATTGCGTCCGTACTGGATATGGTGTCTCCGTGAATAGAGGTAACTACGGCCTCATTACTGATGAAAAACAGGAAAACGTTCTATAAAATTATCTACGGAGACAATCACTTGTTGGAATCTGGGTCATTTTACTTGTCTGTACCCCTGTCAGTACTCTTATGTAAGCTGTCTTCGTGTTGAAGATCATCCCATATTCCTTACTGATTGTGTCTGTTTACTTAGTTCTCTCACTGAGATGATGATGTGACATATAATATTGACCACTATCTCCTACGTCCCCCCCATGAACCATGGACCTTGCCTTTGGTGGGGAGGCTTGCGTGCCTCAGCGATACAGATAGCCGTACCGTAGGTGCAACCACAACGGAGGGGTATCTGTTGAAAGGCCAGACAAACGTGTGGTTCCTGAAGAGGGGCAGCAGCCTTTTCAGTAGTTGCAAGGGCAACAGTCTGGATGATTGACTGTTCTGGCCTTGTAACAATAACCAAAACGGCCTTGCTGTGCTGGTACTGCGAACGGCTGAAAGCAAGGGGAAACTACAGCCGTAATTTTTCCCGAGGGCATGCAGCTTTACTATATGATTACATGATGATGGCGTCCTCTTGGGTAAAATATTCCGGAGGTAAAATAGTCCCCCATTCGGATCTCCGGGCGGGGACTACTCAAGAGGATGTCGTTATCAGGAGAAAGAAAACTGGCGTTCTACGGATCGGAGCGTGGAATGTCAGATCCCTTAATCGGGCAGGTAGGTTAGAAAATTTAAAAAGGGAAATGGATAGGTTGAAGTTAGATATAGTGGGAATTAGTGAAGTTCGGTGGCAGGAGGAACAAGACTTCTGGTCAGGTGACTACAGGGTTATAAACACAAAATCAAATAGGGGTAATGCATGAGTAGGTTTAATAATGAATAGGAAAATAGGAATGCGGGTAAGCTACTACAAACAGCATAGTGAACGCATTATTGTGGCCAAGACAGATACGAAGCCCACACCTACTACAGTAGTACAAGTTTATATGCCAACTAGCTCTGCAGATGACGAAGAAATTGAAGAAATGTATGATGAAATAAAAGAAATTATTCAGCTTGTGAAGGGAGACGAAAATTTAATAGTCATGGGTGACTGGAATTCGAGTATAGGAAAAGGGAGAGAAGGAAACATAGTAGGTGAATATGGATTGGGGGACAGAAATGAAAGAGGAAGCCGCCTTGTAGAATTTTGAACAGAGCACAACATAATCATAACTAACACTTGGTTTAAGAATCATGAAAGAAGGTTGTATGCATGGAAGAACCCTGGAGATACTAAAAGGTATCAGATAGATTATATAATGGTAAGACAGAGATTTAGGAACCAGGTTTTAAATTGTAAGACATTTCCAGGGGCAGATGTGCACTCTGACCACAATCTATTGGTTATGACCTGTAGATTAAAACTGAAGAAACTGCAAAAAGGTGGGAATTTGGAGATGGGACCTGGATAAACTAAAAGAACCAGAGGTTGTACAGAGATTCAGGGAGAGCATAAGGGAGCAATTGACAGGAATGGGGGAAAGAAATACAGTAGAAGAAGAATGGGTAGCTTTGAGGGATGAAGTAGTGAAGGCAGCAGAGGATCAAGTAGGTAAAAAGACGAGGGCCAGTAGAAATCCTTGGGTAACAGAAGAAATACTGAATTTAATTGATGAAAGGAGAAAATATAAAAATGCAGTAAGTGAAACAGGCAAAAAGGAATACAAACGTCTCAAAAATGAGATCGACAGGAAGTGCAAAATGGCTAAGCAGGGATGGCTAGAGGACAAATGTAAGGATGTAGAGGCCTATCTCACTAGGGGTAAGATAGATACCGCCTACAGGAAAATTAAAGAGACCTTTGGAGATAAGAGAACGACTTGTATGAATATCAAGAGCTCAGATGGAAACCCAGTTCTAAGCAAAGAAGGGAAAGCAGAAAGGCGGAAGGAGTATATAGAGGGTCTATACAAGGGCGATGTACTTGAGGACAATATTATGGAAGAGGATGTAGATGAAGATGAAATGGGAGATATGATACTGCGTGAAGAGTTTGACAGAGCACTGAAAGACCTGAGTCGAAACAAGGCCCCCGAAGTAGACAATATTCCATTGGAACTACTGACGGCCGTGGGAGAGCCAGTCCTGACAAAACTCTACCATCTGGTGAGCAAGATGTATGAAACAGGCTAAATACCCTCAGACTTCAAGAAGAATATAATAATTCCAATCCCAAAGAAAGCAGGTGTTGCCAGATGTGAAAATTACCGAACTATCAGCTTAATAAGTCAGAGCTGCAAAATACTAACACGAATTCTTTACAGACGAATGGAAAAACTAGTAGAAGCCAACCTCGGGGAGGATCAGTTTGGATTCCGTAGAAACACTGGAACACATGAGGCAATACTGACCTTACGACTTATCTTAGAAGAAAGGTTAAGGAAAGGCAAACCTACGTTTCTAGCATTTGTAGACTTAGAGAAAGCTTTTGACAATGTTGACTGGAATACTCTCTTTCAAATTCTAAAGGTGGCAGGGGTAAAATACAGGGAGCGAAAGGCTATTTACAATTTGTACAGAAACCAGATGGCAGTTATAAGAGTCGAGGGACATGAAAGGGAAGCAGTGGTTGGGAAGGGAGTAAGACAGGGTTGTAGCCTGTCCCCGATGTTGTTCAATCTGTATATTGAGCAAGTAGTAAAGGAAACAAAGGAAAAATTCGGCGTAGGTATTAAAGTCCATGGAGAAGAAATAAAAACTTTGAGATTCGCCGATGACATTGTAATTCTGTCAGAGACAGCAAAGGACTTGGAAGAGCAGTTGAATGGAATGGACAGTGTCTTGAAAGGAGGATATAAGATGAACATCAACAAAAGCAAAACAAGAATAATGGAATGTAGTCTAATTAAGTCGGGTGATGCTGAGGGAATTAGATTAGGAAATGAGGCACTTAAAGTAGTAAAGGAGTTTTGCTATTTGGGGAGCAAAATAACTGATGATGGTCGAAGTAGAGAGGATATAAAATGTAGGCTGGCAATGGCAAGGAAAGCGTTTCTGAAGAAGAGAAATTTGTTAACATCGAGTATAGATTTAAGTGTCAGGAAGTCATTTCTGAAAGTATTTGTATGGAGTGTAGCCATGTATGGAAGTGAAACATGGACGATAAATAGTTTGGACAAGAAGAGAATAGAAGCTTTCGAAATGTGGTGCTACAGAAGAATGCTGAAGATTAGATGGGTAGATCACATAACTAATGAGGAAGTATTGAATAGGATTGGGGAGAAGAGAAGTTTGTGGCACAACTTGACCAGAAGAAGGGATCGGTTGGTAGGACATGTTCTGAGGCATCAAGGGATCACCAATTTAGTATTGGAGGGCAGCGTGGAGGGTAAAAATCGTAGAGGGAGACCAAGAGATGAATACACTAAGCAGATTCAGAAGGATGTAGGTTGCAGTAGGTACTGAGAGATGAAAAAGCTTGCACAGGATAGAGTAGCATGGAGAGCTGCATCAAACCAGTCTCAGGACTGAAGACCACAACAACAACAACAACATCTCCTACGTCTTGTTCTGCTTTTATCAGAACCAGTGTCGTGATTCCGGGGAATGTGAGTAACTGAAGCAGTGAAATGGGAGTTCTACGTGTGGGCAATTGCAAATCCTCGAGCTATCATGCAGGTAAAGCTTCGGGTCGCATTAGCGTAAATATTTGGCAAAGAATTATGGGTGACAGACTTATAGGAACGTATACTTAACAGGTGCTGCTTCTCACCAATTTCTACTCGATTAACTAGCCGTACCATTGGATAAAGTTACCCTTACTGAAAGACAACCATAACTTGAAGCCAGTGTGCGTGGGGTAACCTCAACAGTGCTCCTGCTATCATCTGAAATCGTACAGCACACCATAGCTCCAGGTGCAGGTGTGGTGTGTTTATCACGCATACAGGTTCTACATCTGTATCTACCTCTACATCTGGACAGATAGTCCGCAAAGCACCGTATGGCGCTTGGCTGAGAGTACCCCGTACCGCTACCAAGAGCAGGTCGCACCAGCGTCCCATATGCGGTCTCCTTTACAGATGAAGCACTCTTTCGTAAAGTTCTCCCAGTACACCGAAGGGTGACTGCAAGCTCTCAGCTGGCCTTCCTCTAAGGAACATACAGCCATCACCCAGGCAGAAAACACAAGAGACCTCAACCCAGCCCTCCACGGAGTTCTAGTTTGACACTAATGAAGTCACAAATGGCGGCGGTTTGGGGTTAGTGGAAGGCACGCTACAGGGCGTCTGGCTCGCAGCTGTGCTAAGTAACTGATTTGTAACGGTTTTTTGTGACACTGTGGAGCTAGTGATGGGGAGCTCGTGAATGAGTCGTTCAAATGAACGCTTCACTCCTGTGAAGTGTGAACTAACCATTCAATTTCAATGAACTGGCACTTCAAACTCTTCACAGATAGCACACTCCACACTTTTTTCTAGTTCACTCACTCTCTTCTCCTCTCCCTCACCCACGTCACTCCTCCTCCCATCACTTCACTCCTCCCTGTCCTGCCTGTCGACGAATCACGCGGTGTTAGTGGGGAACGAAGGTTTATGACGGGTGATGGCGGTGAGGGGTGAGGAGAAGGCAGCGTCAGATGCTACCTGCAGTGCTGACATCATTACCCGTGACTATTTGTGCAGTTAAACTTCGCGTCTACGGGTAGCCTACCGTTGGCAGCGCTTGAAGACAAATGAATATTAAAGATAGAAACGAAGTGGCTATCTGTGTGAGCACGCCATGGAGCACGCACAGCAAACATGAAAATAAAAGGTTTGTTAATAACACTGAAAGAGGGATTTTACCTGAAATCGTACCAGTGACTACAGGTGACAGTTTACGTTTTGAATCTAGTGGGTTATTATTGTCAACAAAAATAAAATCTACAGGAAAACTTCTGAATAATTACTTAACTTAGGTATATAGACTTTGCGACAGTGTTAAACATACTCATTCTATTTTGGATTAAATTTTAAAAGGAACATAAAATTGGACTGCATTTCGTTGGTAGCCCTATTTTTCAGTTCATGAATACAACAAATAATGTTTCACTTGGCAGATAAAGACTTTTTTGGACGCTTCATGAGAAAATGTCGAGCAAGGTTAAATGTAGTACCTTCTTTATATGTGACAGCCTTCTCTGTTTATCTTTCCTTTGTCCCCCTTTTTTTTCTTTATTGTCATTTTGAAACCTGTATACAGGCAGGCCTGCAGCAGCATACTACGCCGCTGTATGGCCGCAGGGAAACACAAAAGATAGAAATGACGACAATTAGAGAAAAAAGATGGTGGACGTATAAAAAGATGGTGGACTTTTTAAAATACAAGGTGCCGTTCACGGGCGTAAAGTCCAAGATAAAATTGTTCAGACACTTGGACACAGACAGAAACGCCCTTTGTCCCCTTCGACCATGCTGTATTTAAGATAACTCAGGCGCTGTAAGAGCGTAAAACGTTGCGTGCACGTTACTCCATAGTTCCGCCATATATTGGTAAAATTGTGAAGTACACTCCTGGAAATGGAAAAAAGAACACATTGACACCGGTGTGTCAGACCCACCATACTTGCTCCGGACACTGCGAGAGGGCTGTACAAGCAATGATCACACGCACGGCACAGCGGACACACCAGGAACCGCGGTGTTGGCCGTCGAATGGCGCTAGCTGCGCAGCATTTGTGCACCGCCGCCGTCAGTGTCAGCCAGTTTGCCGTGGCATATGGAGCTCCATCGCAGTCTTTAACACTGGTAGCATGCCGCGACAGCGTGGACGTGAACCGTATGTGCAGTTGACGGACTTTGAGCGAGGGCGTATAGTGGGCATGCGGGAGGCCGGGTGGACGTACCGCCGAATTGCTCAACACGTGGGGCGTGAGGTCTCCACAGTACATCGATGTTGTCGCCAGTGGTCGCCGGAAGGTGCACGTGCCCGTCGACTTGGGACCGGACCGCAGCGACGCACGGATGCACGCCAAGACCGTAGGATCCTACGCAGTGCCGTAGGGGACCGCACAGCCACTTCCCAGCAAATTAGGGACACTGTTGCTCCTGGGGTATCGGCGAGGACCATTCGCAACCGTCTCCATGAAGCTGGGCTACGGTCGCGCACACCGTTAGGCCGTCTTCCGCTCACGCCCCAACATCGTGCAGCCCGCCTCCAGTGGTGTCGCGACAGGCGTGAATGGAGGGACGAATGGAGACGTGTCGTCTTCAGCGATGAGAGTCGCTTCTGCCTTGGTGCCAATGATAGTCGTATGCGTGTTTGGCGCCGTGCAGGTGAGCGCCACAATCAGGACTGCATACGACCGAGGCACACAGGGCCAACACCCGCCATCATGGTGTGGGGAGCGATCCCCTACACTGGCCGTACACCACTGGTGATGGTCGAGGGGACACTGAATAGTGCACGGTACATCCAAACCGTCATCGAACCCATCGTTCTACCATTCCTAGACCGGCAAGGGAACTTGCTGTTCCAACAGGACAATGCACGTCCGCATGTATCCCGTGCCACCCAACGTGCTCTAGAAGGTGTAAGTCAACTACCCTGGCCAGCAAGATCTCCGGATCTGTCCCCCATTGAGCATGTTTGGGACTGGATGAAGCGCCGTCTCACGCGGTCTGCACGTCCAGCACGAACGCTGGTCCAACTGAGGCGCCAGGTGGAAATGGCATGGCAAGCCGTTCCACAGGACTACATCCAGCATCTCTACGATCGTCTCCATGGGAGAATAGCAGCCTGCATTGCTGCGAATGGTGGATATACACTGTACTAGTGCCGACATTGTGCATGCTCTGTTGCCTGTGTCTATGTGCCTGTGGTTCTGTCAGTGTGATCATGTGATGTATCTGACCCCAGGAATATGTCAATAAAGTTTCCCCTTCCTGGGACAATGAATTCACGGTGTTCTTATTTCAATTTCCAGGAGTGTATTACGAAGCTTTATTGTACGAGCGAGGCGAAGCGAGCGTAGCAGCGGCTGAGCGGCGAACTGGGCAACTTCGCTAGGCTTCCGTACTTCACGAATGAACTACTTCATTTGAACGCTTCACGGCAAAGAGTGAAATGAATGAAGTAGTTCACGGGAATGAACGAGTTCGACCCACCTCTATGTGGAGCCAACTGCTATTCAGATGCAGTTCGATGCGCCAGAGCCATACGCTGAACACCGTGCCCTTTTCTCTCGGTAGTGCCTTGTGGCATTCCGGAGCCCGGTCTCCTTGCGACTGTACATTCCCATGATCATGGCTGCCAGCTGTCATGTATATTGGTTGTATTCCTGCCAAGTCTTTCTGCAGTATTCTGCTCCTCGTAGCCCTATTCCACGACCTCGTTCAAACTCAGTGAGGTATAATGGCGTCTTTGTCGCCTTAAATGCATTCTTGACTGTCATGAACTCACCACGTCCAATCTCAAAGGTAACTGACGCTAAGACGGTTACAGCGTGTATTTGAAGAAAACTTATGCGACTGGTGTGCAATCTGAATAGACATCTTTCAGATGTAGAAACACGCCTACTACTTCCATTTTATGTCGCGCAGCTCCTTCTTGGTGATACTGTTTTTTTTTCCGTCAGTGTAGGTATGGCTCGGTGGAAAGATTAGAGCAGCGTAAGCAGACAGAGTATTCTATAAAACCATTCGAACTACTATAGACGTAGAGAAAAGAGAATGAAAGCTAGGTGACTGCATAATACGAGGGTCACTCCAAAAGAAATGCACACTATTTTTGGATAAATACAGTTTTCATTCTGCATGTGTGAAAGTTTGACAGTGTGTAGATACATCCTTCCTGCTCGTTTTCAAACTTAGTTCAACGTGTTCCCGTGAGTGGCGCCGTCACAACATGTCTTTAAGGTGTGGCTGCTACACTCGACGATCGTCAGAAGCAACGTGCTGTCATGGAATTCCTGTGCTGTGAAAATGAGACAGTAGGAAACATCCACAAGAGGTTGAAAAAGGTTTATGGAGATGCTGCTGTCGACCGCAGTACAATTAGTCGGTGGGCAAGCAGGTTACGTGATGAAAGAGGGCACGAAAATATTGAGGATTGTCCTCGCAACGGCAGACCTCGTACTGCACACGCTCCAGACAATGTGCAGAGAGTTAACGAATTGGTGACTGCTGACAGACGCATCGCAGTAAACGAATTGTCACGCTACGTTGGGATAGGGGAAGGAAGTGTTAACAGAATACTGAAAGTGTTGGCATTAAAAAAGGTTTGTGCCAGGTGGGTTCCCAGGATGTTGACAGTGGCTCACAAAGAAACAAGAAAAACGGCATGCAGCGAACTTTTGGAACAGTACGAGAAAGGTGGAGATGAATTTCCTGGATGAATTGTGACAGGTGATGAATCATGGCTCCATCATTTTTCACCAGAGACAAAGTGGCGATCAATGGAGTGGCATCATGCAAATTCACCCAAGAAAAAAAATTCAAAACCACACCTTCCGCTGGAAAAGTTATGGCTACAGTGTTTTTCGATTCCGGACTCTTGCTTGTGGACATCATGCCAAGTGGAACCACCATAAATTCTGATGCATATGTGACTACACTGAAGAAACTTCAAGCTCGACTGAGTCGTGTTCGCCCATATAGGCAAAAGTAGGATGTTTTGTTCTTGCACGACAATGCACGGCCACATGTCAGTCAAAAAACCATGGAAGCGATTCCAAAACTCTGATAGACAACACTGAAACACCCGCCTTACAGTTCTGACCTGGCTCCATGTGACTATCATCTTTTTTGGAAACTGAAAGACTCTCTTCGTGGAACAAGATTTGGAGATGATGACTCCCTTGTGCATGCTGCCAAACAGTGGCTCCAACAGGTTGGTCCAGAATTTTACCGTGCAGGTATACAGGCGCTGGTTCCAAGATGGCGTAAGGCAGTTGAGAGGGATGGAAATTATGTGTAGAAATGAAAATATTGTTCCTAAAGGATGTATCTACACACTGTAGAGCTTTCAAACATGTAGAATAAAAGATGGATTTAAAAAAAAAATAGTGTGCGTTTCTTTTGAAGTGACCCTCGTAGAAGTTGTTGTGAGAAAGGTATGCAGTCTGCTACGAATCGACTAACGTATATCGTCTGCCCGTGTCGAGTTCTCCATCAAGTGGTGTAGGGGCAGGGTGGAGAGCAGGCACCTGTTCGCCCGTTGACAGGGTTACAGCCTGCGGCACTCTGCGGTGCGCCGTAACACCGTGTTGGCAGCCTCTCGGCTGACAGCCGGCCCGAGCAAGCCAACCACTCTGCCAGCCACGGCCGCAGGCTGTAGCCGCCTCGCCACAGGGGCGGACACGTGCAGGCTGCACCAACAGGTGCTCCACTGTCTGTCTCACTTTGTTTGTACAAGTCGACTCGATCCGTTTTCGAGGTGTCGTACACCGCCAGAACAATTTCACGGAAATCACCTGGAGAGGTCACTCTAATACCCTGGAAATCCACAACCAGTCTTGAATGTAGTGTGCGTGATGTCTGCGCGCTTATAGGATAGGACGTGGAAGGACTAGACGATTGGGGGATTGAACATCATTCGCTACGAACTGCAAGACTAAATGGCATTTATTAATAACAAAACCCAACTTTAAAACAAACGCAGACAAGAAGCAGCACAGAAATTTTCTTTGAGATAACAGGATCTTAAAACTGGATAGTGAATATTTAAATACCAAGAAACAAATTTCTTGTTTGAGATTTATAAGTTAAATTTTAAATTTTAAGCCGAACAGAGATCAACTGTGAAATATTAAATGGGAAAACTGCAGCACGATGCATTTCTAATACCTTATCGTCTTTAAAACAGCAGTACAAGCAGTCAAGTTTCTACAGAGCCGAATGTGCTTTGAATACCCAGAATTAAACAATAAACGCCAAAAAACATTAATAAAGCATATTTCTCAACATCGGGAACTGAAGCCTCAGATCGACTTCGGAGCCGAGGAGCGTAAACATGATAGGCTCTGACGTCACCGGGGTCTGGCACGCACCAAAATCGTCCGGCCGAGACAACCAAATTAGCTGCTTCTAAAACATACGAAGTACAAATTTTAAAACAATGAGCGGGTACATATAGCCATACTGCCGCAATATGCTGACCTCAGCGACCCAAGCCAAGCAGTTTATTTTACTCTCGACAGTTCTACATCTACATCGATACTCCGCAAGCCACCTGACGGTGTGTGGCGGGGGGTAGTTTGAGTACCTCTGTCGGTTCTCCCTTCTATTCCAGTCTCGTATTGTTCGTGGAAAGAAAGATTGTCGGTATGGCTCTGTGTGCGCTTTAATCTCTCTGATTTTATCCTCATGGTCTCTTCGCGAGATATACGTAGGAGGGAGCGATATACTGCTTGACTCTTCGGTGAAGGTATGTTCTCGAAACTTCAACAAAAGCCCGTACCGAGCTACTGTGCGTCTCTCCTGCAGAGTCTTCCACTGGAGTTTATCTATCATCTCCGTAACGCTTTCGCGGTTACTAAATGATCCTGTAACGAAGCGCGCTGCTCTCCGTTGGATCTTCTCTATCTCTTCTATCAACCCTATCTGGTACGGATCCCAGTTCAGAAAGAGAAGCCAGTTTGTGTACCAAATTCAATGTCCACACTTCAGTCAACACTCCCACTCGTGAGCAAGAATCCACCAACCATGGGAGTACCGAAAACAAGACAGAAAGTGCAGCTACTGGTCCACTAATAGAACTCTCATATACGAACGGGACGACAGTTTCCAGTCGCAATAATAACGCCTTGCCGTCAGTAAAGCTCACTTCCCAAACGCCATATACTATCAAACTCGCACTTAAACACAGTGGCGAAGATACACAAGGAGGACTGCGTGACATGAAAAACACGATAGGAAGTAGGTCACATGAAAACTGAAACCTAGCTTAACGTTGCAGAAGCTGCTCACCGGTCTTTTAAACGAAGGCTCGCAAAAGACTGCTTCCAGTTACAAGTAGTTGGCCACTATCGTCCTTGGAGCTGAAAGGCAACAGCAGAATGCGCTCCTCGGCCCGCAACGGTCCGCTTGCTGCCACCTATCGTCTTCCGGTTCCGTACGGTCGCGCAGTTCTGGTCCTAAGTCGCTGTTTTCCAACTTCCGCCAAGACACACCCTGCGCCGCCGCCACCCAGTACAGCGACAAATTCAGGACCCCCAGAACGGCTCACATTTTTTTCTTTATTGTTATTTTCACACCTGATACAGGTACGCCAGCAGCGGCATACTACGCCGCTCGTCGGCTACAGATAGAACTGATGATACAAAAGAAGACAGTCGCAGAACAGACATGGTGGATAGACAAACGTAGACATACAAAACTGAAACACATGGAGCCGTTCACAGGCGCAGAGTCCAAAATAAAAATGTTCAGAAACGTGGACACGCACAGAGATGACAGATGACAAACGCGAACGTTGGGGAACAAACGATGAAACACTGGAACACGAACATGACGGCACACACAAACACTAGGCGATGATCTCCGGCGCGCGAAAGTTAACTATATGTGTACGAGTCCGGGGACCTTCCAAAAGGGGGAAAAGGTGGCGGAGGAGGGAGAGGAGAGGGGAGGGGAGGGCGTAGATGCCAGTGGCAGGTGAAATGGGAGGGGGAGGAAAGAAAGTAGGGGAGGTAGGGGAAGCCCAGGGGAGGGGGAGGAAGGGAGGAAGGGAGGAAGGGTAGAGAAGGGAGAGAGGGATGCCCTCAGGAAAAAACACAGGGTGCGGCAGAGGAGGATCAAACGTGGTAGGAGGGGTAGATGGAGGGGATGAGGGTATAATCAGGGAGGGGGAGTTGGTGGAAGCGACCTTGGGCGAGGGTATGGAGAGTGGAGAGATGGAGAACAGATGGGATGTGGGAATGTAGGCACAGCAGCGGACGGGGGTGGGAGAGGATGGGAGAGACCAGTGGGTGAGGGGGATCAATTTTGCGGGAGGTGTAGAGGATCCGAATCCATTCGAAGAAAAGGAGGAGGTGCGAGAACGGAATAAGGTCATATAGGATCCGCATGGGGGAGGGGAGACGGCTGTGATAGGCGAGGCGTAGCGCATGGTGTTCTAGGATTTGAAGGGATTTGTAAAAGGTAGGAGGGGCGGCGATCCAAGCGGGATGAGCGTAGCAGAGGATAGGGCAGATAAGGGATTTATAGGTGTGGAGGACGGTGGAGGGGTCCATACCCCACGCGCGGCCAGGAAGGAGCTTGAGGAGAGGGTGGGAGGGGGGGGGTCCAGGAGAGGCGATGGTCAAAGGTGACGCCAAGGTACTTAAGGGTGCGGGTGAGGGCGATAGGACGGCCACAAATGGTGAGATAGAAGTCGAGGAGACGGAAGGAAGGGGTTCTTTTGCCTACAAGATCGTCTGGGTCTTGGAAGAATTGACCTTGAGCAACTAGATTACACCAAGCAGTGAACCGGTCAAGATGGGATTGGAGAAGGTGTTGGGAGCGCTGCAGGGTGAGGCCAAGGGCAAGGAAGGCGGTGTCATCGGCGTACTGGAGAAAGTGGATGAAGTGTGAAGGCGGCAGCATGTCCGCCTATACAGAAGATATAGAAGAGGGGAGAGGGCGGAACCTTGGGGCACACCAGCGGAGGGGTAGAAGGTTTAGGGATCCATGTTATGGATGGTGACATAGGAAGGACGTTGGGAAAGAAAGGACCCGATCAGACGGACGTAGTTGACAGGAAGGGCGAAGGTTTGGAGCTTGAAGAGGAGACCGGAATGCCGTACACGGTCGTAGGTACGTTCAAGGTCGAGGGAGAGGAAGATGGCAAAGCGACGGGAGTTGAGCTGTTCAGAGAGGAGTGAGGTTAAGGAGAAGGTCATCGGTAGAGAAGGACGGTCGAAAGCAACACTGGGTAACGGGAAGGAGGCGGTGCTGACGGAGATGCTGGTGGATGCGTTAGCTGAGGATAGATTCCAGGACCTTGCTGAAGACCGAGGTAAGGCTGATGGGACGGTAGGAGGAGACAGCGGACGGCGGTTTGTCGGGTTTAAGGAACATCAGGATACGGGAGGTTTTCCACATTATATAGCCTGGCCAGGGTGGAGAGGAAGGAGGCGGGAGCTTCACGGAGGTGGCGATAGGTAACACGATTGTGACTGGGAGCGGTGTTGCGTTTCGTGCGGAGTGTAGTGATGATATCCTGAGTAAAACGGCGCACCCGATCCAGGCCACTTATAAGAGACCGGATACACCAGACCGCTTGCTTGCAACGTTACTTGCTTCTTGCTCCCCCTGTCAACTCCAATAGAGCGAGAGCGTGCGAGCCGCCGCCGGAAACTCAGTCCCGTACCATATCAGTCCACTTGCAAGCCGCACGCGACCTATCGACTGGCGGCACGGCTCACTGATACTGACGCCGATTCGGGTATCCACAAACTTCTTCACATGTTCCAGACATAAGATGACGTTCTCCTCAGAACCGGCAAAGAAAGGAACATACGGAAAACATTGACAAGTAGAAAGGACAAGGTAATAATCTGGAAATAATCTCCGTGGCACCACATGGATTTGTAGATGGCAAAAAATCTAGGGGAGGACAAAATTGGAGTACATCAAATGAGTAACTGAGGATGTAAGGTGCAAGTAATATTCAGAGATGAAGTGATCAACGCGTGGTGGGTCGCATCAAACCGGTTAGAAGAATGATGACACAAAAAATGCTAGCCATATCCAGCTGAAGATTCTGCAGAGCTACCTGGTTTCGGGGATGTGGACTGCCGCGTTCCACCTGTGTTTGAAATAATCCCAGATATTTTCTATGGCATTAAGATTATGTAGTTTAGCGGGCTGTTGGAGGTGCGATACGGTGCCTGAGTGTCTATCAAACTAGGAACGTAAGCCTGAAGCCCTATGAAAACGGTCGTTCACTATTCTGAAGACGATAGTGCTCACAGCAAACTCGTCATGAAAATGTACAACGAAGAACAACACTTGGTAAACGTCCGTGTTGAAATAAGCCTCCTGGTTCATGCTCACGGTAACCAGAAGGAGTGCTACTTGAATTACTCAGATACCGACACAGGTTCAGTAGTTCAGCTACTGCAGTTTGAATCATATTTAATAACCACGTACTTAGCATACCCAGTACAACAAAATACGCGCTAGACGCATAAAGGGAAATGCATTTGTAATCATATATTTAGTTAAAAATAATACACATTTTAACTTTGATTTAAGTTTCGTACATATATTAGCGTAGTGTATACATACCAAATTTATAAAGATTATATATTTTTTGCTATAAATGGACTTATATTTTACATAGATAATTGTCAAACATCTGTTTTTACGGATACGTGTAAACTATGGTTAGCTGTATGGTTATGAAGGCAAAATCCAATAAATAAATAAATATTAAGCAGTAAATTCATGTTGAAAAATCGTTTCTTATGTCGAAATTCTTTCTAAGAAATGGTGTTCACTTGTTATAGATGTGTAATATACATTTCGTAAGGTATCTCATTTGTTAAAGTAGCTATATGATTAATTAACAAGCTATTGATAACACGAATAAGGAAAATAGTCAAAAGTAAGACATTTTGTTGCCGAAACAGCTGCAATGTGTCAGTGAGTTCCCCTCATTTATGAAAGTTTGTGTGATCAGACATTCTCTAGCATTATTAGATTAAGTGAAACTTGGAATCACGTCGAAATTAACACTCTCACCCACCCGATGGGAGGAAGTAGCAATTTGAAAAGTCTCACTACGAGGCTAGTTGCTCGTCCTTAGTTCCCTACCTGCTGACCGTCTGAACCTGGGACTCAACCGACCAGATGCTCTCGTTCTCATAATCTGTCAGCTCTAACGTGGACCAACCATCCTCCGCCTGCCCTCACCAACTGGGCTTTAAGTACGATGTTATAGGTGCGTACTATTGACCAGTGCTGAGACACTCACACAGTACTCGTACGCACGCGCGTGCATACAAACACACACACACACACACACACACACACACACACACACACACACACACTCTGCCTGATACCACAATATACACGCTGTTTGATAGGCCACATCACCTTTCTATACGCTCTTTCTCTTTTGTCCATTATTGTGATAGTCTACTAGAAACACGTGGGAGCTCTCATTCAGGGTAGAGTAAGAATCTAATCCTCGTCTATCCATTTGGAATTGCATTTACCTTTATTTCTGTATCTTTCTTAAGGCAAATGCAAGTATCGTAGCTTCGATCAGGCCACGATTATTTCCATCGCTCACGCTTCTCCAGCTCTGCTAGAACTCTGTCTCCAAGTAACTGGCAGTTTATGTGACGCTAAACTCTACTTTCTTTCTGTCTTTGTTGGTATTACGAATCGCAACAAGAGCGTGTTTCTAGAAAAAATCTTCTCAGAATTTATTGAAGTGGTAGGTTTTCTACCGTCTCCCAATATAGTCGTACCACCGTCACAAACTTCCACCCCTGTACATTGGAATTGCAGTCAATTGTTATTCACTACGTATCCGAAGTTTCCCATTATCCCAATTTATACGTCTAAATCCTTCCCATTAGCTTTCAGTCTCGCCTCAAGAGCACTATCCAGTGATGAAGTACCTCAGTTTACCTTCCCACGCCCGGGTTCCCGGGTTCGATTCCCGGCGGGTTCAGGGATTTTCTCTGCCTCGTGATGGCTGGGTGTTGTGTGCTGTCCTTAGGTTAGTTAGGTTTAAGTAGTTCTAAGTTCCAGGGGACTGATCACCATAGAGCCATTTGAACCATTTGAACCTCAGTTTCCCATCGAAACTCAAGGCGACTCCTTGTTGTTGTGCTGTTGATAAGTAATTTACTCTTTCTTGTTGAAACAATGATACAGTGAAGTTTACCTTCCTGACGTAAGAATTTAATAAAAATTTTCGAATACACCAGGTTTTTTGGTCCACGACGGTGAAGGGCTAGTGCTTCATAATAGCACCAAGTCACTCAAACTCTGATATTGTAGTACAGTATTTTGTGTACTTATTTCAAATTTCTCTCATCAAATGGCTGTCATTTTAAGAAATTGATTACAGGTGTACGAGAAATAAGTAGTACCACTAAAGGACACCAGAAATCGTTTAGAAGTTGCTTTTCTTTTCAGTTAAACTTTCGAGAAATTTCCACTGGTAGTGTAGTGTAGTTATCCCACATTGCTGCCCGCGTTTTATTTCTGTGCTTTTAGGAAGATTTTGTTACGGTAGGCTAGCGAGTGGGTAGGATCACAAAGCAGATTCATCGAACAACGCGACAGATGGTCATACAGCGTGAGAACGGCCGGGCGGGCAAGAGCCGTATCGTACTGCAGCAGAGGGAGACATTAGGGATTCGCCTACAACTCTGGACGCCAAAAAGCGAATCTTTTATTACTTACATTTACCGTTTGAATGTAAATAAACATCTCCAAACATGCTCATGACGTTACTTGCATTGAAAAATTGTTAATAATAATGTCAATACCTCTCAGTTCATCAAAACATGCTAATTATACATTTTAGTAACTGTCAGTGCTTATTGATGAAAAGGATGAACCAGTAAGAAGTGCGTGCTGAGAGAGCAGGCGTCAAGCTGCTAAGACAGCCCACGACTAGTCTGTGATGGGTTTCCGAGGAGGTAATGCATGAATCCCTGTATGAAATCTGATATTATACAAAGACGAAACTGTTTGTTGAGAAACTGCCTGTGATGACGTACCTGTGCGATACTGCGTTAATTCAAGGCAGCCTACGATCGGTTTTCAATGTGGCACCACGCGAACTAATGTGTGAAGTGCAACTCCCCATAAAGAGGGAATTAATTCTTAAAGTTGTCTCGGAAAACATGTTTCTGCGATGTCATGTTGATTCTAAGATCGTGCGAAGCAGTTTTGTGTTTTTTGCGGTGCTCGGGAACTAATGAATAATGACGGGGAATCCAGTTATGAATATTAAGGACAGACTGGCTCTAGGAA
Source organism: Schistocerca piceifrons (assembly GCF_021461385.2). Taxonomy (NCBI): domain Eukaryota; kingdom Metazoa; phylum Arthropoda; class Insecta; order Orthoptera; family Acrididae; genus Schistocerca; species Schistocerca piceifrons. Next base: position 314,388,114 of record NC_060141.1, on the reverse strand, counting down.
TCGTTTTTGCTAATTTTGCGATTAATGAACTGAAACAAAATTAGTTGACATCCTAACATTTGACGATTGTTATTGTGCTTAGCATTTAAACGTAACCACTTTTCACATTATTATGCACTGTTTATGTCACAAGGGTTTGATTTCGTGACCCACGGTGAAGAAACCAAGCGGGACAAATAACCCACGGCGGGGCTCTGGCTCTGAGCACTATGAGACTTAACATCTGAGTTCATCAGTCCCCTAGACTTACAAACTACTTAAACCTAACTAACCTAAGGACATCACACACATCCATGCGCGGGGCAGGATTCGAACCTGCGACCGTAGCGAACCCACGGTGAAGAAACCAAGCGGGACAACGGCTATGAGACATCTTCAGAAAACGTGATATGAGCATGTTGCCTCCCGTTGTGCCAGATCAAGTGATTGCAGACATTTATTGCTGAAGTCCACTGTGTTTGTTATTCCAGGTACATCTTTAACGTGGGAAGCTTCACTTATTGTAACCCACTATGTAGCTTATGGGGGTCGAATCTGCGTTTACTCTGAGACTACATTTTACCATCGATCAGAATATTCGTTACAATTTACTGTAACACACTGTGTACCTTATGGGAGTCAAATTGCGTTTACTGTGAGAGTACATTTTTCCACTGACCAGAATATTCGTTACATTAGGAACCTGGAGCAATTGAGACTCCTGCATATGGATTTAATCTTATTTGTAGTTCACTATCATTGTGAGAGTTCGTGTTCCTTAACGTGGCAATTTGCTCGTGGATCCGTGATATACAGTGTTCAGGTTTTGGCGGCGATGGTCTCGTGACGCAACAATACGAGGTACCACCAAGAGCCTCAGAATTTTAAGTAGGTGCGGGCGGCTCGGGGCAACAAAGATGGTGGCCGGCAGGCGTAAGTATAGAACGGGGGCCAGCTGACGTCAGCTGGGGACACTTTTAAGCGTGGAATACAGGGCAGGCCGCCCACTGGCGTGGCCTTGCCAGGTGCGGAGCGGCGCAGCTTTATATTTACGTCCGTACCGCACTGTCGCCCTGCTTGTGTGTACAATTTATCTCCGCCTTTTGTTCTACTCCTGAGCGAAATGGGGGTGGGGAAGGGCGAGGGGTCGCTAATTCTGGCCGTTTTCTGTAGGTCTAACTCCGAAATCCGTTTACTTTAATATTCTCCATACGTTCGTTTACTCTCGACACTCTTGTTTGCAGGACTGTTGAGTAAATTACCTGGCTATGTCATAGGTATGAGGCAAGTAATCTGTCATCAACCGTGCGTTTGGAAACAGTTACATGTGCCCATATTGCCTGAAGATCGAATGAAATATCTTACACCATCTACAAAATATCCTTTTATTATCTGAAGAACACAAATGAGTGTTTGAGGCTCATACAGAAATATGTCACACGTGTTGGAGACAGTCTTAGCAGACCACCTTTGCATAAAATTATTACTATTTAATTTATTGGCTTCATATATTGGCTCAACACCGGAAATGTCGTATTACAGTTTGTTTTGACAATTCAGAGTATACATTAGATTAAGTCACACACTGGTACGAAGCTACATAGGCCTAACAAAGGACAGATTCCGATATAAAGCAAAATTTACGTCCATAGTATACCAAAACGAGTAAATAAGACTAAAATATAACATAGGCTACAAAGAGGTAGTATACTATAAAAATCTTAGTAGTAATACAGTAAGAAATGATGAACCGCTGTTGGTAAACCTTTGGGATATCCAAATCCATATTTGTGACTATGTGTCTAAATTAGTAACAAAGTTTTCGTTTGCATGTGTCGTGAAAATTATTTCATGAACCATATTGTGGAATTTCGAATGAAGTACCTATTATCGTACTGACCTTGATACAAATGTTGTTAAGGTGCCAATAATACTTTAGTACTCGAGCAACCATCCTACTTGGGCGTTAAATGGTGTTCAAGGTCCGTAGACTGGCAGGTCGCTTCGAATTTGGTGTCTCCTTGTCCGTTAAGTAAATGTAAGTCGCGTAAGTGCCACTTGCTGGAACATGTGTACGAGATTTCCGAAGTTTCAATGAGCTTTTCTACAGCCTCTTTTCCTGACTGCCATTGTAAGATGATCATCATACAGAAAATCCTCCCTTTTGTTTGTTATGTGCTTGTCATTTAGAGCGCACCACTGGAGATGACACACTTTCTTAGAAGAATCCTATCCTTTGGTTTCTCCATCTGTTTCTACGTCCTTGAAATTAAAAACAAAACCTTCAATTGGACAGGAAAGTAGAAACTACTTAAGCGAAAAGAGAAAATAGAAAGATTTTACTGATCACTGTATGGCTTTGGACCCTACATAGGGCCACGCGGGGTACCCGCGTGGTTTAAGGCATCTTGTCACGGTCCTGCGGCTCCCCCCGTCGGAGGTTCGAGTCCTCCCTCAGGAGCGTAGCGTATGTTAGTTTAAGTTGTATTAAGTAGCGTGTTAGCTTAGGGACCGATGACCTAAGCAGTTTGGTCCTATAAGATCTTACCACAAATTTACAATTTTTTTACCGTACGTAGGTTTATGACAGATCAGTCAATAGTACCAAAAGTTACATTTATTGGTCGGATCGGTCAGGTGTGCTTGCAGTTTTTTGGGATCTGAAACTTTACCGTCCAAGTACTTACATTCTATCAATCATATTTAATAACAGCCTTTCAGACACTTTATTAAGGTGACACAACGAGATAAGTCGATAACACTCACACTCGGATGGATGACCTCGTTGGCGACGCTCTGAATTTACTAAAAAACCACATATTGTTGCGTCTTTGTGCAGTTTCTAACCGTGATACGTTGTCAGTCTCAGTTCCGTCTGATCTGTCGCTAATAGTCATGTCTTTTTCAAACGCCCGATGCTCTGAGACATCTGGCGTTTCTCTCTTCGCTACTCTTGTTCCTCAGCGCCCACGCCTCTCATCTTCTGTACTTCATATTGATGCGACACATGGAAAATCTATTCTCTTCGCAGCTTGTAGCTTTGATCTTGCGAAATTAATTCCAGTATCCTTCTAGCTATTTTCTCTCTTTTCTTCTTAACTGCTTGCACATGACTTCTACAGATTCATGAACCCTATAATACTGTAATACTCTTAAAATCATCTTTCTTGTGATGTTACCCTGTGTAAACAAGCTCACACCGTAATAGCGTTGTCAACAGCCTATAGTTGTCTCAGTAAACTCTTTCTTAACTTAGCAGTCTATGCATTCCAGTGTTTGAATCTGCTGTTCTCTGCAACCTCATGAATTCAATTTCAGTTATCTCATTTTGGTTACTTTTCTCGACAGTAAAATTTTTGTTATTTTGCATTAAGACACATAACTTGAAACTATTTTTGCCATCTGTTCTCCATTTTAAGTCAACAATACTATGTAGTTTCATTACACATCGCTACAGGTCGGTAATTGTTTCCATATACTAAATCATCGTGTAAACCATTGTTGAAAAGTACTCGCGATATAGTCTCCCCGTGTCTAATAGCTCTTTTGTCTGAAATTCATTCGCATTCCGTGTTTACCTCTGTGCCATGTCCAAATTGTTTTGATAAACGTGATCAGCACTGTTGGTACGTTCATTTATTTTATTTCATTGAGTTCCTCATATACTTAGCGGAATTCTGTTGTGTTCCTTGTTCCTGATCTTTTATTTATAATCCCATCATTCCCATCGTTTGTATGATTGGAATTAGTGTTAGTTGTACTTGAATATTTTAGTTGGAATTAGTGTTAGTTGTACTTGAATATTTTAGTACTTATTTCTTCCTCGTCGTATTCTTGATAGTAAGGTACCTCTATTGCTATCCCAGCTCAGTTGATTATTGTCTTGTGTACAACAACGAGTCCTTGAACGTTTTGCTTCATTACGATTATGATTTTAAGACACAGTTTTAATCTGCAGGAAATTTCCAGACAGCGTAAACGAGATGCAGAGTGAAATATTCATTCTACTTGTCAATTAATATCTGCGATCTAGCTGTGCCGCCCACTCATACAATATTATTTCATTACACATTAAACATAATGTCGACCATTATGAAACATTTTCATCCCGTGATAGTTACTTTCAATGATATTTTCAAGTGTCCGTATTAGTCAGCCTTTTCTTAGAGCGCAAGTAACTTATCTTCCTACTTATACATACAGATATGTGACAGAAAGCCTTTGATGTTTTACTGTTCCATACGATACTTTTTTGTTACTTGCTTTGGCTGTTATATCAGACTTTTTCATTGTTCCCATCATATGCATTGTGTTTAAAACCAATTTCTTTAGTAGCAAGAATAGTAAAATATTAAAGACAGCAAAATATTAAAGATTTAAATTCCAGAACAGTTTCTTTTCCTAGAGATGAATTTTCATGGAGAACTATGCCATTCCCTTGAATTAAGAACACATGTCTGGCGCAGCCGTCGAGGCACAAAGCCCTCGTGTTTAACTTCGTGCGTTCCAGGAGTGGCATTCCTCAAATACCTCAATCCTTGTCATCCGCAGCATCGCAAGACTGCGTACAGAAGAATTCCTCGAGTGCGACTTGGGCACCGTGCAGGGACGGAAGCTTCCAAGACACTGTTCCGGATCAACAGAATTTGGTAGGGTTTTCCTTTCACGTGAGTTTGTTTTACCGACTATCTGAAACTCAGTCTCCTCCATAATGTGAGACAAAACGGAGAGAAATAAGATGGACCGTAGGAAGCGTAAGAAGAATTGGGGTTTAAGATCTACTCAACCGCACTTTGTTTAGGGACAGGGAGGGAAATCGATCATGCCAGTATTCGCCTTACTCGGTTGAGAGAAAACCATAGACAATCTAAACTTCAAAGGCAACAAGGGGATTAAATCGCCGTCCCTCCTGAATTCGATCTCAGTGTCTCAGTCATTGCTCCACTCCAATGATCAGTCGTGTAGCTGATTAGCTGAGGCCTGTGCGACTTCAACACAAACAGCGTCACTTTATGGAAGCTGCCGCAGTAGATGAGACAGGATGGTTGTTTTTGTTGTTGTTGTTAAGGTATTCAGTCCGACGACTTGTCCGATGCAGCTCTGCACGCTAATCTGTCACGTATAAGCATGACTACTGGAAGATACATCCATTTGAAGCTGTTACTGTAGTCGAGCATTGATGTGCTCCTAAAATTATTACCTCTCGTGCTTCGCTTCAAACTGGCGAGTCATTGGAGCCTCAAAAATGTGTCCTATCAACTGATAACTTCTTTTAGTCACGTTAGGCCAGGAATTTCTTTTGTTTTTTCTCCATTCGACTCAGTACTTCCTCATTAATTCTCCGAGCTACACATCTAATTTTCTACTTCGCTCTGTAGCACCACATTTCAGAAACTGCCTTCCGCCTCTTGTCTGTGACGCTTCTGTACTGGGCTACTCTATAGACACATGCCTAACATGGAAATTTATATTCACTGTTAAGAAATTTCGCCTCTTCATAGCTTCTTTTCTTACTGTTGACAGTCAGCATTTTACATCCACTCTACTTCGGCCATCGTCAGCTGTTTTGCTGCTCAAGAATAAAACTTTTGGGCATGTAGAGAAACTTATAATGATAAATGAAAATACCTAATTAAAAATATAAATTAATTAGGAAAAATAGACAGTAAAGTTTTTTTTTCCTAAGGCTTATATTTTCATCACTGCAAGTCAGTAGAAAATGCACGTATCTGTTTTAAGACACTAACGTTCAGAATAGTACTAGTGGTTAACCTTGGCGAGCGAACTGCTATACGTTATTTCAGACAAGTGTATTCTTCCATAATGAGTAAGTAGCAGGGGAAGAAAAACTAAGAATGAACGCAGTACATAATAATAAAACCAAATTGCGACAACCTTGTAAATATTACAACAAAAATTTGAGGAAAAGTGGCTGATCTGTTTATTATGCTGTGGATTGCTCAGTTTGGAATGTAGTTGTGGGAATTGAGGGTAATTGTCTACATCAATAATGCAAAGGTTCGATTGTATTTTTTGACAATTAGTAACACAATTAAGTGACAGATAACGGAGTGATACATTTCTGTCACCATACGTCTGCAACTTATTGGCAGTTCTTTGTAGACAAAATGTAGCTTTCTCCGATATTTCGGAGTTCAGTGAACCACCAGTAATTTTATTTTAGTTCCATGAAATGTATTCACAAGTTGCAAATACGAAGAGAAAGGCACCACGAAAATCTGTACCAGACTGGAACTCGAACCCAGATTTCCCGCGTTATACGAGCGGTCGCCATAACTGCTCTGGCTATCCGTGCACTACCAACGGCCGGACCCTAACTTCCATACGTCACCGTTACTGCGTCACAAGCTACACTCGTGCACGCATTATGTAATTCCCTGCAGGGGAGGACATTTTAATGAAAAGTCGCTTCCTGGTACCGGTGGATAAATAAGATACTGCATTGCCTGTAGGACCCTAACTTCCATACGTCACCGTTACTGCGTCACAAGCTACACTCGTGCACGCATTATGTAATTCCCTGCAGGGGAGGACATTTTAATGAAAAGTCGCTTCCTGGTACCGGTGGATAAATAAGATACTGCATTGCCTGTAGGACCCTAACTTCCATACGTCACCGTTACTGCGTCACAAGCTACACTCGTGCACGCATTATGTAATTCCCTGCAGGGGAGGACATTTTAATGAAAAGTCGCTTCCTGGTACCGGTGGATAAATAAGATACTGCATTGCCTGTAGGACCCTAACTTCCATACGTCACCGTTACTGCGTCACAAGCTACACTCGTGCACGCATTATGTAATTCCCTGCAGGGGAGGACATTTTAATGAAAAGTCGCTTCCTGGTACCGGTGGATAAATAAGATACTGCATTGCCTGTAGGACCCTAACTTCCATACGTCACCGTTACTGCGTCACAAGCTACACTCGTGCACGCATTATGTAATTCCCTGCAGGGGAGGACATTTTAATGGAAAGTCGCTTCCTGGTACCGGTGGATAAATAAGATACTGCATTGCCTGTACTATTAAAAGAACGATGCAATGTTCCTTCAGACACTGCAATATCATATTTATTTTAGTTTTACTCTCTTAGTTGCCGCTTTTACATATGGCCCTAGAAACAAATGCAGGCAGTGTTGCAATTTTTATTATGCAGAGTAGAATAATAAAATTGTTCCTTTCTATTGTAAACAGTTACTTGTACAGCCGTAAAAACCCAACATCACAAACACCACATTACACTAGTTGACTAAAAAGAACGATTAATGAAAAGAAAGTGATCTACAGGAGGAAGGAGAAGAGAAAACGAGACTAAAAAGACAGAGTACTGTATAACTAAAAACCTAAATTAAGAGTAATTAAATGAAGTAATGAGGAATAGCAAGAAAAATGTAACGTAATTTTGTAAGGTGGCTGTAATTTCTCACCTTAAAAGCACTCATCTACATACTTTGCTGTGATTTACAACCGGAATTAGGTATCATTTGATAGGTTGTACAACGTATATATCAATATTTAAAGAAGACTGACATTGTCACGTAGACCTTGTAAATAGTTTTTAACACTTATTGCATGATGGAGTGTCTTTATTATTTAAACGGCGTTATGAATGATTTTCTATACTAGTGAAAGTAACTTTACATTCTATCAATAATATTTAATAACGGCTTTTCAGACATAGCACCTGAGCGCTGGAGCACAATAGAGTGGCGGCTGGCCGGTGATGTAGCTAGGTCGGAAGAATAACCTGAAACTCTGAAAATCTTGGAGGTAGCAGAGAGGAACAAGGAAGCGTTACTTCGGAAATCACTCAGGCTGGGCTATTTCCGAGGATTTTTACTCTGAGAAGAGTGCCATTGTATGAATTCCTAATTAACGGGGATAGGGATTTCCTAGCAAACTGTCCACGCTGGACGACAAAAGACTAAAATATGGTTGGTCGGCGTTCGGAGGAATCCGTAGAGAGGGAGAATATTTCGTGGTTTGGAGCATATCATTCGCCTTCTGCGGTTACGAGGGAGGGGAGCCGAGCTTTGCTGGGAAACCAGCGGTGGAGAGGATGAGGTCTTCCGTTTTGAGCGCCTGTGTTTGATGGTCGCTCAGTATCAGCTTTTGCTGGTACAGCCGGACATGCTGTCTTTGCTCTCAGGAGATTTTGTAGTTAGAACGGTTAGGCGCTGTGCTATTGCAAACTTATACGATTCTGGACTTCGCCTCCGGGTACGGAGTCGCCGTTGAGTACGCAGCGTTCAGTGATTGAGAGCGCTTCTTCTGTCTATACTCACGTAAAGACTTTATCTGAATTCCGTCCTTGTGGCTGGGAGTTCGCGTTTATTGTCTGGAGAACACAAAGAGGAGAAGACAGTGTTAGATTATACTAGTCAGAGGACCGCCTTCTGCCGTCCTAAAGTTTGAAAGAGTTTATTTTGTGGTTGGAGTTCTTCCATCGTCGCAGACGCGTGCGAGAACCATAACTCCGACATATTTGACGCAGTACATGTGCTGAGGTTGCTAATTGCTTCTGCGTATTAGGACTATAAGGCTAAACAGCCGTGATCACTTTAGTTTTATTTCCACTGAGTTTGCACACCATTGTAGATCAGCTTTGAAACTAGTGTCTTCCAGTGTTTGGTACGTAGATGATGTCACTGGTCTCGCGTTATTTATATTAGATCGCGTGGCCATAAAACGGGCAGATTTGGGGAACTGATTAGTAATATTAGGAAATGCAAACATTTGTAATATAAAGGGGTTTTTAATCTACAATAAATGTATAAGCAGAAACAACATTTATCATTTGGTAGTTAACTAATTCCCTTAATCATTCATTTATGTTTAGTTTGTAATTTGTATGATAAAGAGCAAGAAGGAGGAAATAATATCACAATTAAGAGATCCTAAAATCTGCTTCAGGGGGTAGTCAGACAGGGCCAAATCTTGATTTCGCGTTCAGTATTTTCCGTTGCGCACATACATTTTACCCCCGCCTGGAGTAGCATCTTGGAGTTTGTAGAGATAATGAATTCAATTTTCATGATTGTGTACTTGTTTTACCTGCCCACAATGAAGGTCATTAAAGCAATCGAGGTCCACTAGTCACGTCGAGATCGCTGCAGAGCTTCTGGCAGTCGGCGCCGGACACAGAAAACGGCGCCTCCTTTACTCTACAGGCGTTCGCACTGATCCTCATGTGTTTGGCACGTAGGGTGTCATGCAGCGGATGGGACTGCTGTCCACTCCCTGGTCGCTGCAGGCCCCTGGCTCGGCGTCTTCCCTTCCTCTACTGGAATGCGCACCAAGCTAAAAACTCAGGAGTCTAGACTTTTGGTACGTCCTGGGAACATCTTGCATTTCATGCCTACTGCTGACGTTGAAATGACCGAATGATGAAAGATTGCCAGACAACAAAAGAAAAACCATCTATGTACGAATGCTAGCTGTAAATGTCTTACATAGAGGCGAAAGCCGCTTTAGTCACTTCATTAAGGTCATAGACTTTGAGAAACCGCTGATTTTACTCTCACTGATTGTGAAATTGAGGTAAAACGCTATTTCTGTAAAGAAAACAGCCCCAAAATCCGTACATGGACGCTCACAAACGTCAAACAAAGCAGATTTCCAGCGAGCAGCAGAGTTCAAACCGAGAAGAGTACCAGATGGAGCAGTCTCGAATGACTAACAACCTATAGCAGATGCTAGGTAATTGAACTCTTAGTTAAGCTTGTACACTAAGAAAGACTTGCAAAGCTTGCCAGTGCATACCTCTCGACAAAAGATATTGCTTTCCATCGTACATTTGCCGACATGCACCTGTTGATGTTGTGGTCTTCAGTCCTGAGACTGGTTTGATGCAGCTCTCCATGCTACTCTATCCAGTGCAAGCAACTTCATCTCCCAGTACCCACTGCAACCTACATCCTTCTGAATCTGCTTGGTGTATTCATCTCTTGGTCTACAAATGCTATAAACGTAAATTTGCCTTTCCTTACTCTAGCTTTTAAGATAAGTCTTAGGGTCAGTATTGCCTCACGTGTTCCAATATTTCTACGGAATCCAAACTGATCTTCCCTGAGGTCGGCTTCTACCAGTTTTTCCATTCGCCTGTAAAGAATTCGCGTTAGTATTTTGCAGCCGTGACTTATTAAACTGACGGTTCGGTAATTTTTGCATCTGTCAACACCTGCTTTCTTTGGGATTGGAATTATTATATTTTTCTTGAAGTCTGAGGGTATTTCACCTGTCTCACATATCTTGCTCACCAGATGGTAGAGTTATGTCAGGACTGGCTCTCCCAAGGCTCCCAGTAATTCTAATGAATTGTTGTTTACTCCTGGGGCCTTGTTTCGAATCACGCCTTTCAGTGCTCTGTCAAACTCTTCACGCAGTATCATATCTCCCATTTCATCTTCATCTACGTCCTCTTCCATTTCCATAATATCGTCCTCAAGTACATCGCCCTTGTATAGACCCTCTATATACTCCTTCCACCTTTCTGCTTTCCCTTCTTTGCATAGAACTGGGTTTCCATCTGAGCTCTTCATGTTCATACAAGTGGTTCTCTTCTCTCCAAAGCTCTCCTTAATTTTCCTGTAGGCAGTGTTTATCTTACCCCTTGCGAGATAACGCTCTACATCCTTACATTTGTCCTCTAGCCATCCCTGCTTAGCCATTCTGCACTTCTTGCTCATCTCATTTTTGAGACGTTTGTATTCCTCTTTGCCTGCTTCATTTACTGCATTTTTATATTTTCTCCTTTCATCAATTAAATTCAATATTTCTTCTGTTACCCAAGGATTTCTACTAGCCCTCGACTTTTACCTACTTCATCCTCTGCTGCCTTCACTACTTCATGCCTCAAAGCTACCCATTCTTCTTCTACTGTATTTCTTTCCCCCATTCCTGTCAATTGTTCCCTTATGCTCTCCCTTAAACTCTGTACAACCTCTGGTTTAGTCAGTTTATCCAGGTCCCATCTCCTTAAATTTCCACCTTTTTGCAGTTTCTTCAGTTTTAATCTACAGTTCATAACCAGTAGATTGTGGTAATAGTCCACATCTGCCCCTGGAAGTGTCTTACAATTTAAAATCTGATTCCTAAATCTCTGCCTTACCATTATATAATCTCTCTGATACCTTCTAGTATCTCCAGGATTCTTCCATGTATACAACTTTCTTTTATGATTCTTGAACCAAGTGTTAGCCACGATTAACTTGTGCTCTGTGCAAAATTCTACCAGGCGGTTTCCTCTTTCATTTCTTACCCCCAATCCATATTCACCTACTACGTTTCCTTCTCTCCCTTTTCCTACTACCGAATTCCAGTCACCCATGACTATTTAATTTTCGTCTCCCTTCACTATCTGAATAATTTCTTTTATTCATCATACATTTCTTCAATTTCTTCGTCATCTGCAGAGCTAGTTGGCATATAAATTTGTACTACTGTAGTAGGCGCGGGCTTCGTGTCGATCTTGGCCACAATAATGCGTTCACTATGCTGTTTGTAGTAGGTTGCCCACTTTCCTATTTTCCTGTTCATTATTAAACGTACTCCTGCATTACCCCTATTTGATTTTGTATTTATAAACCTGTATTCGCCTGACCAAAAGTCTTGTTCCACCTGCCACCGAACTTCACTAATTCGCACTATATCTAACTTTAACCTATCCATTTCCCTTTTTAAATTTTCTAACCTACCTGCCCGATTAAGTGATCTGACAGTCCACGCTCCGATCCGTAGAACGCAAGTTTTCTTTCTCCTGATAATGATGTCCTCTTGAGTAGTCCCCGCCCGGAGATCCGAATGGGGGACTATTTTACCCCCGGAATATTTTACCCAAGAGGGCGCCATCATCATTTAACTATATAGTAAAGCTGCATGCCCTCGGGAAAAATTACGGCTGTAGTTTCCCCTTGCTTTCAGCCGTTCGCAGCACCAGCACATCAAGGCTGTTTTGGTTATTGTTACAAGGCCAGATCAGTCAATCATCCAGACTGTTGGCCCTGCAACTACTGAAAAGGCTGCTGCCCCTCTTCAGGAACCACACGTTTGTCTGGCCTGTCGAGAGATACCCCTCCGTTGTGGTTGCACCTACGGTACGGCTATGTGTATGGCTGAGGCATGCAAGCCTCCCCACCAACGGCAAGGTCCATGGTTCATGGCTCTAAGAACTGTGGACTTAACATCTGAGGTCATCAGCTCCCTAGACTTAGTACTTAAGCCTAACTAACCTAAGGACAGCACACACATCCATGCCCGACGCAGGATTCGAACCTGAGACCGTAGCAACAGCGCGATTCTGGACTGAATCGCCTAGAACCGCTCGGTCACAGCGGACGGCCATGCACCTGCATCTGTATATCACTTTCATTGAGACGAGTACAGTAATCAAAGTGTTCTATTAGAGCAACAGTGTCTGGCACTTCCATAGTTTTAGGTCTGCAGTGCTATACGGTAGTGTGTATACCCGAATCGTAATGTTATGGTCTAGGTTTACTATTCGATCTGGTAATTTTTTGGAGAATCTAGCATGCCTCATCTATGTTTTATCAACTACTGTCTGTGATCTTCCGCATGTTCATTGTGAACACGTGAAGAGGCAGTAAAAATCAGATCAGTATTCCAACTCAGAGCCTCATTTCTATATCATCACCATATCTAATCACTTAGCCTGACATCAAAGTCATTCTGTACTGTCTCCAACTACAGAGACCTGAAAAATCTCAGCTTGAGCCTGTCGCCATTTCGCTCCTGTACACAGTTGCTTGTGTAACAGGAAACGGATGACCAAGAAACTCGCGTCACCTCTGATTGAAGCATGAGCTTCTAAGTATATATGTTGAGAGCCACGTCGGGTTACGACAGTGTCAGCCATTTCTTTTCACTGCGCCGACTTCATGATCTTTTACTCTCTGGAGGTTACGATTCTTTTGTAGACCTCTCCTGGAATATGTGTCTGGTAGTCTAGTCAGAGCTACTACTAACGGAAACTTTCTCTCTTGTCAAAAAAGAACCTGGTGTCATTTGGAGAGCTTCATTTGAAAGCGACACTCTGTAGCGTTCAGTTTCTCCCTTACTCCGACGGTGTACCAGATGTCATGCGCGCACTCTGCGTCGCGTATGCCCTTTGCTTTTAATCCCGAGGTAATTCGATATACGCTCTCGATGCGTCAAAGGGCGGAGTGCGTGCTTGCGTGGAATTTATCATGCGAACGCCGCCGGCGGAGGAGCCGAGGGTCGTAGTGAGCGGCGCGCGCGTCGCAGGGCCGAGCGTGTTCTGTGGCGGGCAGGGCTGCCGACCGGCTGTACTCGCCACGAGCGCCCGCTCCCACGGGTCCCTTCCCGTTGTCAATCACTGCTGTCCGGCCGCTGTCACAGAGCGGCGGTCGGCGCACACAGCGGCCGTTTTGCCGTCAGCTATTCAGAGCAACGACTGTATAGCTCGACACACCGAGGGGGTTACGGCTATCCTTTAACAGCAGTCAATCTGGTGGGCATCCAGGAGGGGTACTAATAACGTCCATCTCAGCGTGCAGTGCGACTTGCGTTAGAAGGACTGCGTCGACCTAATATCCTCACAAAAACAAGTGCTAATAGGCATCTTCAACTTTTGTAGTCCTGTCTTCCTCAGTTGCTTGAAATATCACGGTATATTGATAATTTTTACTTATGGACCGTCTGACAGCAACTGAATAAAACACAATTTTAGTGCCATACGCGTTTCGCCTTTATTTTCTGCAAGGCATCATCAGTGACAGGTTGCGTGGACAATTTCTTACATATTACGCTCCTGTTGCATTTTTAGTGTTGTTCTTCTTCTTATGAATGGCAATTTGCGGTTTTTATTCCACATTCCACAGCACTATGAAGTCAACGCTTGTTTCAATCAAATTGTCCACGCAACCTGCCACTGATGATGCCTTGCAGAAAATAAAGGCAAAACGCGTATGGCACTAGAATTGTGTTTTATTCAGTTGCTGTCAGACTGTCCATAAGGAAAAACTATCAATATACCGTTATAAGCGCTAATAGGCTTTTTCTGGTAGTCAAAATCATATAGACAGTAAGCGACATTCTAGACGTTACATCCAACTAGTCTTCATTCAGCATTTACTGCTTTACTCATTGTTGAGTGTTATGACCTTACTTCGTAATTCATTTCTTAAGCAACCGAATATTTGGCTAGACGCGTCCATCCAGAGCAACCTTCAGCTGTTCGTAAAACACGGTCCAAACACATTAATGTGACCATCGACTATCTCCAACATTAACGTGCAGCACTAGCATTGCAGAGGAGATAAAACATTGTAAGTAGGCTGTTTAGGTTTTCTTATTGGTAACGCCACGTAGCGCTCTGTATGAAAATCACTGGCTGTGCTGTGTGCAGTCTGTGGCTAGTTTGCATTGTTGTCTGCCGTTGTAGTGTTGGGCAACTGGATGTTAACAGCGCGTGGCGTTGCGCAGTTGGAGGTGAGCCGCCAGCAGTGGTGGATGTGGAGAGGGAGATGGCGGAATTTTGAGAGCGGACGATCTGGTTGTGTCTCATTAAGAAAGAGTAAATTTGTAAGACTGGATGTCATGAACTGATATATATAATATGACTTTTGAACAATAATAGGGTAAATACATTGTTTGTTCTCTATCAAAATCTTTCATTTGCTAACTATGCCTATCAGTAGTTAGTGCCTTCCGTAGTTTGAATCTTTTATTTAGCTGGCAGTAGTGGCGCTCGCTGTATTGCAGTAGTTCGAGTAACGAAGACTTTTATGGGGTAAGTGATTTGTGAAACGTATAGGTTAATGTTAGTCAGGGCCATTCTTTTCTAGGGATTTTTGAAAGATTGCGTTGCGCTAAAAATATTGTGTGTCAGTTTAAGCACAGTCATGTATAATTGTTCAAAGGGACGTTTCAACATGTCAGACGGATGCGGAAACAGTGCAGTCGTCGTCGGAATGTGGACATGGAGAGACTTAACCGACGTCGAATAGGGCATGATCATTAGCTTTCGGGCGAACGGTGAAACCATTCCCGAAACGGCAAACTTTGTGAAATGTTCGCCTGTCGCCGTGGTTAAGGGGCGTAGGACGTCAAACGGGCTGACTTGGAGCAGGAGAGGTACCACAGGACATTTCGATTTCCAGTGTCTATACTTTTACAAATAAATTCATAAAACTTTGTCAGCATGACCAGGAAGGATTCAGAATTCACACTCATAGCAATGGAAGTTAAAAAAAAAACGAAGTAATTTTTTTTACGTGTGAAATGTCATCATTTTTTTCATTCACTAATGGCTGCATTTGTTGCTATAGATACACTTTTCTTCATAAGTAAGAGAGATTCTTCGATGAATTTTGCATAGCATTCAAATCATACTTAAAGGTGTATGAAACTCTACAATTTTCCACATCTATTAAAAACTGTGGTAAAAATTGAGGAAATTAACTACAAAATTTGTGGTTTTTTTTTCTAAACATGAAGTTTAAAATATAACAGTTTATTCGTTCTTTCATAAATTAAATAAATCTATAGGTTCATACAACTGTGAGTATGGTATGTATGCTGTGCAAAATTCATCGAAGAATCTCTCTAACTTATGAAGAAAAGTGTGCCTATAGCAACAAATGCAGCCATTAGAGAGTGAAAAAAATGATGAAACTTTGCACGTAAAAAAATTATATTATTGTGTTTTCGAACTTCCACTGCAATGGGTGTGATTCCTGAATCCTTCGTGGTGATACTGACAAAGTTTTACGAATTTATTTGTAAACATATAGACACTGTAAATTAAAATGTCCTGAGATGCCTCTCCTGCTCCAAGTCTTCCCGTTTGACGTCCTACCCCCCTTAAAGCGTACAGGGCATGGCAAAATGGCGCTGTCAGAAGCAGGCGCCGAGGCAACAGTGGTGCACCAATGACCGTGGACGACAGCAGTAAACCCCGGCCGCTGTGACTCAGCGGTGCTAGACGCTTCAGTTCGAAGCCGCGCTGTTGCTGTGGTCGCAGGTTCGAATCCTGCCTCGGGCATGGATAATTGTGATATCCTTTGGTTTGTTAGGTTTAAATACTTCTAAGTCTAGGGGACTGATGACCTCAGATGTTAAGTTCCCTAGTATTTAGAGCCATTTGAACCATTTGAATTTGATCGCTATTCATCTGGAAAAAAGGCTGGAATTTGAACACCAGTATCGTAACTGAACGTCCACAGAGTGCCAACAGGTAGCCTTTTCCAGATTAATTACGTTTTATGCTTAATCGAACAGATGGGCCTTGGCCAGTACAGAGAGAAAAGTCTGAAAGACACACTGCAACAATCGCCAGAGTTTCGTGATCTGGGGAAATTTTTCGTGGCGTTCCGTTGGTGATCTCGTGAATCTGGAACCCATGCCCACCTCTACATGAATTTTGTTTTTCCTCGACACGGTGGCATTTACGAGCAGAATAATGCAACGTCTCACAAAGCACGCAGTGTACGTGCGTGGTTTCAAGAGCACAAGAATGAGTTTACCAAACTCCCGTGGCTACCAAACCCCCTGGATTTAAACCCAATCGATAATCTGTGAGACGACCTCAATCGGACTGTTCTCGCCGTGGATCCCAATCCGAGAAACCTGGCGCACATGTCCACGGCACAGCAGTCGGCCCTGTTGGTGTCTTCCAGAACCTCATTGACTGCCCGTGTCACAGCGGCCCACGTTGCAAAGGATATTTATCCAGGGTTAATTCAGGCTGGGTCACATTAATCCTACTGAACGAAGCCAGTAATCACCTCGCCTCATTCATTAATCTATTGCTGCTCTTCCTCATGGTCTTCTGCATGCCATTTTGTCTTAAAAGATGCTGTTTTCTAAATTATCCTCTTCTTTGCTCAAAATACGCTCAAGGAACTGCAAGTGTCTTTCAATGACACGGTATACGGTACACGTGACACCTTATGCCAATCGCACATCTCTAAGCTCATTTATTCAGCTCTTGTCGGTAGCCTTCATCGTCCAGGATTTGAAACGTCACAGGAGCACAGAGAACACCATTGTTTTGGGTGCTGCCCAGCTCTACCACATCTCACATCTTAGTGAGATTAACTATTGCTCCTCGGCCAATGACGATTCGTCGTTTCATATCTTTATCACACTTCTCTGTGTCACTGATCACATATCCTGGAATACACAATCATTCACTATCTCCAGATCCTTTAAGGAGCCAGTACGTTAAATTTCGCCTAAACCTTTGCCGTTAGTAACCATCAGCTTGGTTTTTTTCATGTTTATCTCTACATTAAAATTCAAACTAACTGTCTTCACTCTGGGGAAGAGATCATTAAGTCCTTTTTGAAATCAAGCGTACGTTGTTGATTTTCCGCAGCCAATTGAAGTTCCAGAATCCCAGACGTCCCATGTGCCCCTGATGACGTACTCCACACAGCTTATGTAAGTTCATGTGGCAGTATTCAACCTTTTCTGACTCCATTTGTCACTTAACCATAAACGCTCTCTTGACGCCCATCAAACTGTTGGAGCACCTAAGGATTCTGCCCTGTCCCCATTCCTTTCATATGTCTCTCAAGTGGTTCGATGATGTCCTGCAACTATTCCGAACTTGTGGTAACCTATCCATTTCCACATAACTGTTACAACTAACATTATGAACTATTTTGCATATTCTAAGGATTCTGCCCTGTCCCAATTCCATTCATATGTCTCTCAAGTGGTTCGATGATGTCCTGCAACTATTCCGAACTTGTGGTAACCTATCCATTTCCACATAACTGTTACAACTAACATTATGAACTATTTTGCATATTCTACCTCGATCGCCTCTATCACATTTCCCCTCTGCTGTTCTTCCAGCGCCAGGTTTACGATTCCTGGTTGTCGTAGCAGACGTCCCATTGCCATTCGCCCTCTGCCTCTCACTATCTTCCAATTACTTCTAACCTCAGATACTTGTATTCTATCTGATAATCTAATTTAAGACTCCTCGACAGAACCACATTTCAAATGCATACCGTATCTTATCTGGCTTTCAGATCGTCCAAATTTCACTTCTACTCTGTGCTCTGCTCTCTAATGACACTTGTACTAACATCTCCCTCAGTTAGCCGTAAATACCTGATTACCAATAGAGCTCTTTTTAGTGAAGAAAGCTTTCGTTGGCTGTGCCAGTCTACTTCTGGTATCTATCTTGCTTCGACAGTGCTGTATAATATTTCTCACTTCAATCAATTCTTTCACTTATTTTACGTCTGTGTCATTCTTAGATTTGTTGTTCAACCAGTCGTTATTTATTTTCAACCACTTGTAACCTCCCCCTCACTTATCGACCTTAATGACAGTGAAAAATTAAACCGCGTGTACCTAATGGAAATTTGGGAAACGCAATCGTCACCGAAGTTAATCTGTCGGTAAAGAGGGAGGAAAGGGTTACATCTAAATGAAAGGAAAAATGCAAATGAAACTGGTGGAAATTAATTTTGAAAAGGGGTAAAATTAATAAAGAAAGTAAATGTGCGGCCGTTACGTTAACAATTAACTAGCGGTAATTAGATATTTGAGATTTGGGGGAAATTATGGTCGCCAGTCCTATGGACAATTACTATAGTAACTGAAAAAGAAAGGTTATTACACATATAATTAGCACTAGAAGCGTGGCAACTGAAGGTTGACACGTGTAGTGTGAAAACTGAAAGTTTGTCAGAAGTAATAATTTTCGCTACACTCTGACTTAATTTAGCAAAAGAATTAATAAAACCGGAAAATTGAAAGTTAATTTAGTGAATGAAATTAATAGTGAGCTTTGTTTCTGAAGCACATCGAAATTTAGTAAAATACGGTTAGTCTTGGGCTACCTCAACAATCATTTCAAAAGCTACTCGAATCTACGCAATTTAGAAATAAGAGATTTAACTTTGAACTTGAATTAAATGATTCTGAACAATTAACAATAGTAAAATTTAGTACGTACCAAGCTAAGCTGCAGTCACAGGTAAGCTAAAATACGGTAACAAAACTCGCACTCTTAATTTGTGGTTGTGTAATCTAAATATGGTAGCCAGCTATGAATACCTTAACTGAACTTTGAAATTAAAGCAGTGAAAACGAATGATATTACTTCATTGCTCGCGTTTGAATTTCAACGACACTCGTTCATTTCGGAAAAGGAAGGGACCCTGCTTGGTAATGCAATTGGGACAATGAGCAACAAAGGTTCATGCTACGTTGCTGTAATTTAGTGAGAAAAATTTAACAGTTTGAAAAGCTGAGGTCTGCCATACAGTTCTAAAACTTTACGTGCTACCAGTCTTCCTTGTTAGTTGATTCAAGGTTTGAAGTCGTCGATCGAGGAGGTGGCGACAGTTACTCATTGTCGGCCGTCGCTGTTGCAGAAGCTGGATGTTGGCGTGCCTTCTTCTCGACACGGTCTCCAGCCGAAACGGGCTCTTGATGTGTGCCAGCTAACGCTTCCCGTCCGCGACACCGTGTCAGAAACTATCATAGCAATTCGAGCGCAATTGCATGCTGCCAAACCCCGAAAGCGCGGCAACTGGTGGGAGCGTCACACAACACACCTGCTCCACTGCACTACTCCAGCCAGACTCTCTCTGCCCGCGCTCCATGCAGCAGAGGTAACACTACCAAAGTTCCTAAACACTTTGGTTCTCCACACGACATATCGATGTAATCGTTCGATAGCATAATTTTCCCTAGGCAAGACCCAGCGTAAAAATACAAATAATATTTACAAAACAATCCAATTATACATCGACATAAATGCATAAATATATATATATACAAATAGTAAAACAATTACAATATATAAAGACACAGAAATGTCATATCTTGAGGTAACAAAACAAGGGAAAAAATTTGCAGTGCAATAGATGGAAATAGGAGGATATGCATTTCCGGCGTTACACACTCTTCAATACTTTCGTCTTTTTCTCTGTTTACTCTTAACCCATATGAGGTGCTGAGTACATTATGTGATCGAAAATATCCGGACACGCCTATGTAATGAGGAAATGATCACTAAAAGTCACGAGAGGCGGAGCAGCTAGTATAAAATGAGCAGGTAGTCTTGTCAACAGATATGAAGTAACAGCAGGATGGGACTCTCGGGAGAGCTCAGATAATTTTAATGTGGACTTCCCATTCGATTTCACCTGAGTAACGAATCCGTCAGGGACTTCTAAAGCTGCCCAAGTCGACTGTTGGTGATGTAACTGTGAGTTGGGAACGCGAAGGAACAACCATAGTGAAATCAAGATCAGGCAGACCTTATCTACTTACGGATACGGACCACCGAGCATTGTGGAGGGTAGTCGTAAAAACCAATGGAAGTATCACTCCCGGGCTCCAAATCGCTACCAGCAGTCCATCTAGGACATTGACTGTGCATAGAAAGTTAAAAAGAATGGGTTACGGTGGCCGAGCATCTCCTCTTAGGTCACACTTTCCAGTAATCAGTGCTAAGCGATGTTTGAGGTTGTATGACAAGCGGCGCTACTGGACAGCGCATGACAGGGAACGGATCATACGGATTGATGACTCACGCTACATTGTTTGGGAATCCAATGGAAGTGTACCGGTTTGGGAAATGCCTGGAGAACGTTGTCTGCCAACATGCGCAGTACCAACAGTGAAGCATGGAAGAGATGGGGGCGTTGTTTATGATTAGGGTGGGCCCCCATTATTGTGCTCGAGATAACGTTAAATGTGAAGGACATAGGCACGTTTTGTAGCATTGTTTACTGAGTTCAGTAGAAGAATAGTTCGGTTGAGCGCTTCAGCGTAACAATGCACCCTGTCACAGAGCAGCATCTGTGAAGCATTTGTTTGCGTCCGACAACATTCCTGAAACGGACTGGCCTGTCCACAGTCCGGACGTGAGCCCAACACAATATTTTGGGTTGGGTTAGATCATTGGCTTCGCTCCAGACACTAACATCCAACTTCACTACCTTCTCTAGTTTCGACTCTCGATGAAGAATGACCTGCCATTCCTCCACAAACATTCACACACCTCTTTGGAAATGTCCTCAGCAGAGTTCAACGTGGACACACACCATATTAATGTCCACTGAGAGGTGTCCGTACACTTTGATCAGGTAGTGTACGTTGTTCATTCCTTTTTACAGATGTTCATAACTTTTTCTAAATCCAGGCAGAGGGAGACCACGCCGACTGTGAATCTTCTAACTGCCATGTGTTCTCTTTGCACTTTCGTCATTTTCTTTGGCTTCCTTTGTTGTTTCTTCGTTTCACAAATTGAACCACTGTGACAGTGAACTGGATCCTTGCCTTATAATCTTCTGTGTCCTCCTATTTCTTTTCTACATCTTACACACACACACACACACACACACACACATACATTCTGTCTGTTACATGTCACTGACTTTGCTGCTCTGCATGACTGACATCGTGACGCTATTTTTGCTCCTTAAAAGCTACGGTGCAGATCCTGCCGGCCCGATTTCTGTATTATTCTATCTACCCGTTTACTTACTTATACGTAGATTTTATACAGTATTTTGCTTTTCATCGCAAAGTAGTTCACCATTGTAGACATACATGGCAATAAGGCATGATGGGCTTCTAGGCCAATGGCTTCAGTTTTACGCAAATTGGTAAACAAAGTACGTCTCGTGCAGGAACGACGTGCAGATTAATATCCTCGCCGATGCTTTCAACGTGACTCTAGGTCGAAGCACTTTTGTTATCAACTGTACGCCTTACAGTGCATAATTTGACGTACCTTACGAAGGGTAAAGGCAAATTATCGAACATTCATCCCGCATTTCAAGGTGTAGATCCACTTACTAAAAGTTAGCACTACAATCGGTTCCTAAAAATCGTCTGAGAATGTCTACCTTACAATTCGTTCCTCTTGTACTTTATTTCTCTATTTTCCTTTTGTAGTTTAACTTCTTATATTCAAGATTAAATCTCATTATGCATGTTTTCGTAGGTACAGTTTTCCACAGTCTACATGAAAAAACGTATTTATATTTTTACAAAACTCATTGCATTCATTAACGTATCTCGAGTGAGCTAGTACTGCCCCAAGTTAAAGTACTCACTTTTGATAACCCATTTTTATGTTTATATTGATATTGCGCCTTTTCAATTCTTTAAAATTATAATAGTGTTGCGGATATCGACAATGAGTGACTGTGTTTGTGATCAGAAACAAAGATTACCAACTGGTTTTCAATTCTCGGGATCATGAAAAATCGGACAAATAGAGAACGGGAATTACAAAAACAACTAAAGAAAGTTCTTGATGAAGTAATTTATTGACAACATTACCATGGAAACGCAATGAAAGAAGTTCACGTTACTAGCCGATACAGAAACGTGCTATGAAACTGACATCTAGCGATGTAAATGCAGAAAATATAACAAATGTTTCATAGTATTTTTTAAAAATAGTGAATATAGACGCGTCCTACAACTAACTATATACTCCGCATAAACATTCTGTTCAGAGAAGTGAAACCAACGTTCTTCGGCACCCACATCCACTAGCTTCGGAGAGCACTTTAAAGCTGTTGCAGAAGTCGTCAGTGTATCGCATGTTATACAGGCCTCAATGGAGACCGCTGTACGGGCGCTCGATAGGGTAAAAATCGGAGACTCTGCTGCCACTTCACTCTGCGGATATTGTGATACTCCAAGTGCGGGCGACGAGACGTACTCTGGGCAGAGTACCAAGTCAGCTATTCCTGGATACCTTACCAGATGTTCCTCTATGGCGTCCTCCCTTCTGATTACAGTTATCCGGCCAAACCTCTCCTTGCATCTTTCTAGTTAAGTGCTTTATAATTCCACCACTGCTATTCAATTGTATCCTTTTACTCGTTCAGTTCCAGGCGTACAATATCAGAAACCTCTGTATCATTCATCTGAAACGAACAGAGTTTTACTACTGAAACAAACTGGAATCATTCTGCCAATTTAAATATCTCCCATGCTTTAGAATTTCCTGACTAATTTTGTTTCCGAGATATGTAGTTCATTTATCTACTTTCGATTCATTTTTCTCGTTTTTCGTGTACAGGCACACTTTACTTCGTGTTTGCTTTTGTAGTTGTTATTGTCCTTGCACATTTTCTTTGGTCTTAATTTCGATACTGTGTTACCTAGCCTGTCACTTTTGTTCCGTATTTCTTATAAGTGTAATACGTTTTCTTGCAAAAAGGCTAAGAACTATAAGTATTCCGTTCCTTGTTCCGATTTTTCTCTTTTTCTTCTTTCGAAGTTAAGGTTTATTACCCGAGCGATTACATGCAGTTTTTGTGTTAACTCTTCTAAATACCCTCTTCTTGGACTTTCCACTTTCGACGCATATCTCTTCCATAAAGTCACAATCTCCAGTGTTCTTAGCCATAGATAATATACAGTTATGATTAACATTTCTCTCTATGTGCCGGCTGGTGTGGCCGTGCGGTTAAAGGCGCTTCAGTCTGGAACCGCGTGACCGCTACGGTCGCAGGTTCGAATCCTGCCTCGGGCATGGATGTGTGTGATGTCCTTAGGTTAGTTAGGTTTAAGTAGTTCTAAGTTCTAGGGGAATTATGACCACAGATGTTGAGTCCCATAGTGCTCAGAGCCATTTGAACCATTTTTCTCTCTATGTAAGTGAGAGCCAACAAAATATTTTCACACTCTAGAGACAAAGTTTTTGATTGAAATTTCATGGGAAGGTCCTGCCGAATGGCAAAACGCCTTTCTTATAATAACTTCCACCCCAATTAGTGCATCATATCGATGGCACTCTATCCTTATTTCCCGATAATACAAAACGAGCGGCCCTTCCCTTAACTTTTTCGATGTTCTCCGTCAATCCTATCTGATGCAGATCCCACACCGCTCAACAATACTCCAGAAGAGGGCGGACAGGCGCAGCGCAATCAGTCTTTTCAGTAGAGCTGCTATATTTACTAGGTGTTCTGCCAATATATCGCAGTCTTTGGTTTGCTTTCACCACAATGTATCTACGTGATCGTTCCAATTTAAATTATTCGTAATTGGAATCCCCAATTATCTAACCGAGTTTACAGTCTTTAGATCTGCGCGATTTATCGTGTAACTGAAATATAACGGTTTCTTTTTAGTGCTCAACTTTTCACGATTTAGAGTCAATTGCAACTTTTTGTAACATACAGATATCTTACTTACATCACTATGAAAGTTTTTTCGATCATCCGATGACTTTAGGTAATGGTAAATGACAGCATCATCTCTAAACAATCTACGATGGTTGCTCAGATTCGTTCTTGAATCATTTATGTATATCAGGAACAACATAGGGCCTATGAGATTTTCTTGACAACGCCAGGTATTACTTCTGCTTTATTCAACGACTTTCCGTCAATTATTGCAAACTGCGATCTTTCGAAGGGGAAATCACAAATCAACTCACACAACTGAGACGATACTCTACAAGCACACACCATAATGAGAAGTTGCTTGTGAGGACGTTGTCAAAAGTCTTCTGAAAATCTAAAAATATGCCATCAATCTGGCGTCCCCAGTTGATAGCACTCATTACTTCTTGAGAATAAAGAGCTAGTTGTGTTTCACATGTACAGTATTGTTTGAATCCGTGTCGGCTACTTGTCAATAAATATTTTCTTCGAGGTGATTCACAATGTTTGAGAGCAGGATATGTTCCAAAATTATGCTGCAAATCGACGTTAGTGACACGGGTGTGTAATTCAGTGCATTACTTTTATTTCCATTCTCACGTATTGATGTGTCTAGCGCAAATTTCCAGTCTTTGGGAGTCGATCTTCTACTAGCTAGCGGTTGTATATGATTGCTAAGTATGGAGCTATTGTATCAGCACACTCTAAAAGGAACCTGACTGATATACACCATCTGAACCGGAAGCCTTGCCTTTCTTAAGATTTTCAAGCTGCTTCGCTACGCCGCGAATATCTACTCATGTTGGCAGTTGTTCTCTATTTGAATTTGGGAGTATTTACTTCGCATTCTTTTGTGCAGGAATTTCGAAAAACTGTGTTTAGTAACTCTGCTTTAGTGGCATTGTCATCAGTAATATCACCGCTGTTACCGCGCTGTAAAGATATTGATTGCCTCTTGCCATTGGTGTATTTTACATACGACCAGAATCACTTTGGGTTTGCTGCCAGATTTCGAGATGGTAGCTTATGTTTGTTCAACAAGCAAGAAGCCAGCTAATGCCGGATGCAACTATCACATAGCGTGCACCTGCAGATGGAAATCTACTGGAGTTGGACAGTCCGAACTACGGCACTTAACCGCTGTTAAATATCATAATCATAGGCAAGGGGTTATTCTGGCTTTCGAACGGAAACTTTTCATCGCCTGTTATACATCAGAAACTAAGTTTCGATCTGATTCATCGATATTATGGCATCTAAACACTCAACGTACTGACGCTGTATCCATAATAGAATATGTTTCAAAAAATATATACGTATTACAAAGTATTATGTTGTGAAAAATATCTATCATTGCGCCACGACTCGGTTATTCGAGAAGCGAAACACTTCCTAGTTTGTATTCACTCCCTCTAAATGTCGGCAGTCTTCTGATTGGTTGGTTACAGTGAAATGTTACGAAATGGCTACTCCGCAGCAGGAAACATTTTGTGTTGTCGAGTTTGTGAAGTGTATTTCCGTAATTACAGTGCAAATACGTTTCCGGTTGAGCTACCAAACCGAACCTCTGAATGGATGAAACGTTCGTTGATGGTATCAGCAGTTTATAGACATACTACGAGTGTTTCCGAAAGTATCGCACGAATTCAATCCGTTTGCCAATGTAGTCCTAGAAAATCAACTCGTGCCAGTCAAGAGCTACAGCTGCCGTCAGCAACAATTTCGCATGTTTTGGGACGTTGGTTGGTTGTGAAGCCGTAGAGGTTACAGCTCTTACAGTCTCTACGTCATGACGACAAACGCAGACATGTGGCATTTTCTGACGAGTTTCAGAACGCTGTTGACAGTGATAACACTTTCGCACAATGCACCGTGTTTATTGATGAAGGGACTTTCCACCTTAACGAGAAAGTAAACAAATACAACTTTCGAATTTGGGGGTTTCAGGACCCATATGTAGACACTGAACATGTACAAGATTCACCCACAGTCGATGTGTTTTGTGCGATATCCCACTCAGCTTATTAGGGCCCATTATCCTTTGAGGCTATTGCCGAAACAACAGGTTTTCGGTTATATCGCTTTTCTTTCACGGGAGTTTAATGTGACTGTTAAAACCGCCCAAAATAACCTTTACTGAAATAACCGATTTTCAGTTTTATTTCTTTTATTTCCATTAATAAACTTAGAAATCAAATAAAGATTGGAAAATGTTGACTCTCTTAGTTTCAAATTATGTAGAATCAAAATATTAAGTAAGCAATTAAAAGAAAACTTAGTATGTCCACTGTTCGCTGATTTTCTCGAAAAGTGATAGGTCGCTTGATACTACAAAAACTCACCAGTATTCTATTGGTTTTAATATTTTAAAACTGTGCTCAGAAATCATGTTTCACCGGGCATTATACCACTATTTGAGCATTACGAATTGAAAATGCTATAGGATGGAAACCAAGGTAGAAGAACTGTTTTTCGCGTTAATTTGTCCGTTTTCGAGGGTTACAAGCAGACAAAGGCAGCAAAATAGTTACTTTCTATTTTTATTGTATTCTGTGAATAAATTGTTAATTTTTTAATTTATTACACCCTCATTTCCTTCCTCTTTTGCTGTTTCACGGGAATAGCAGGAAAATCTTTAGTTATTTAAAGAAAATTCAAGTACTATACTGCTTTGCTAAGGCGCTTCGTAGGAATCTTTCCACGCTAGAGTCGGTGCCATTCTGCAGCACAAAATATGTTTGGCGACGACAGAGAGAAACTGCCGCACAGACAAGGTGGGGGCAAGTGTTGCACATTGCCCGTACACGAGTTCCTTGATGCACGACAAACTAGAACAGGGCCATTACTGTCTCAGTAAACCTGTACCAATTCTTATGCCTTTTTTTTTGTTTCTCGTTTCTGGCTCTAAACACTATGGGACTTAACATCTCAGGTCATCAGTCCCCTAGACATAGAACTACTTAAACCTGCCTAACCTGAGGACATCACACACATCCATGTCCGAGGCAGGATTCGAACCTGCGACCGTAGCAGCAGCGCGGTTCTGGACTGAAGCGCCTGGAACCGCTCGGCCATAGCGGCCGACATTTCTCGTTTCTGACGGCATTGTTATCAAAATATCGCTGATCGCTTTTCCAGTTTTCGATAATAGCTCAATATTTGCAGCCAATGTAAATTTTACGAGTAAAGATTATTCCTTTCTTAAGAAGCGTTAACTTAAAGACGAAAAATTGTAGCACCTTGCTACGGCCAAATGATACTTAGGGTTTTTACTCGGTTGTTAGTAAAACTAAAAAATACCTTTTACAACCGAGACCATACAAATACCGAAAAATACCTGTTATTCAGAACTAAAGTACCGTCATCGTTTTTCCCATCCCTAAAACACGGTTACTAGTCAGCAGTGTGGTACTACGTTACAAAAGTGGTTCTTTCCGAGGTTAAACGTGTATAGCTTTATTTTCTATGTTCATGGCTGCGTATTCTCTGAACGATTCATCTATAACAGACCTACCTTTAACATTTTATGACTAGGATTCATAGTCACGTAAAATTTTTTTGAAAAACATCATGTTTACGCCAGTGACTGTTGAACTTTTTATTTCCACTATTGCAGTTTCGGGCTTAGGCAATTATCAAGTGAATATAAACGTGCAAGCGTGTATAAAGTTGACATGGCTTAAAGCCAAAACATCTTCATCTCATAATAGTCTAAGGCAGAAAATACAATAGTGGAAATAAAAAGTTTAACAGTCACTGGCGTAAACTTTATGCCTTTCAGAAGAAAAGACCTACCTTCGTTTTTTCTTTTATCCTTTCGTTTCCAAATATGTTTCGACTACGATCCCGAGGGACTCAGCACGCAGTGTACCTGAAATTGTTTAATAACGCCACTGATTATCTTGTTCAGAGGGAAGTTCATCTGCATCCAGCAATTTGGACGAAAGTTAGTTTATACTGCTTATTCAGGCTGGCTGTGGAGGAACACGAATTGCGCAAATTGAGCCAGAGACAGCGACAGTCAGATAGCGTGGCTGCTTTTACGCTGGATTTACAACAGCGTATACTGCCCGTGTAGTACTGGCGGTCAATGAAACCAGCAAGACACGAATATACCGAAGTTGTCTTGTTGGCTCGGACTGCCTCCTCCTTAAATTATAGTTCTGGCACTTTGCTGTTGCAGGAAATACGAACGGCCCTGGCTCTGCTGTATAATGGACGATAGATACAATAATTACGGAGCTTCCCGTGCACCAATATGTCTCATTGCGTACAGAAAGTATCGCAAAGATGTCGCTAAGGATTACGGAAGACGATAGTGTTAATAGGGTAGCGTGAAGTAGCACTTGCCACAAGTTGTTGGCGACATATGAGCCTTGCTAAGCATTGTGACAGTGACAAGAGAGGATGTTCCTTCAGGAAGTACTCATTTGCTTGGTTCTCGTGCTCTCACTGCATCATCGCACTTGCCGCCAGCCACCGCAGCCGTAATGCTTAGTCATCGAGGCCGTAACTGTCGCTACCCCTCCCCCCGCAGTGTGGCTGCCTGGAAGCGTGCCACAGACCGAGAGCACGCTGTCCAGTTCACCGACAAGTGTCAGCGGGCACTGCATTGGATGCTCCTGTCAGGAGCTATCGTCCCGTACGGCTCCAGCACTCCTTCTGCACTCCCTAAATATAAAACGCCTTGGCTCACGAAACGCGGTCCGAGGTGCCTGAGAAGACGGAAATTATAAACAAATATAGCCATAGGTAAAGAGTTCAAAGATGCGATCTAGATTTATTTTATTACTGAAGCTTTAAATCAGGTAAATTTTCAAAAACAACAAAAATTGTTTATTACCTTACTGAAGCGACCACTGCCCAGTATTATTTTGTGGTATATTAGGTACTTATTAAGTTACATGAAATTGTCATGTTCTTAAAGAAGCAGCACTTGAGCGGTTTTCGAAATCAAAGTCAGTTATATTTCTTGTGTAGTAAAATCCTAATATATGAACACATAATATGTATTTTGTTTATTGAGAAACACATCCAAAAATCATTGAACAGTAAGGGAAACAAACAATATAAACCTGTGAACTTAAATAAATAACAGGAACATCAGTTCTTTGGAGGTGTTTTCTTGAGATCTGAACCATTACCTGCCCACATGAACAGTGTGCTCACCTTCATCCTTATATCCTTATGGCAGTGGATAATACGCCGCCATGTTGTGTGCCACATATTTCAGACGATTGCTGGTGCAGCTTGAGTGAAAGCTTGTCTTATAATAGCTTTCAGGCCGTGAGTGGTATCGTAACGAGTTTGTGAAATGATGCTGCCTATGAGCTGCCATGGCGAATATCACTCATGGTGAGATCTGGGCTTCGTTTTGGCCATAGAAGGGGGTTCATAAGAGGTATAGTCTAAGAAAACCGTTGCGATATCACTGACGACCTGAAAGATGCTACCAGACAAGCTTTCACTTGAATTAACACGAGCAATGATCCGAAAAACGTCGCACGGCACCTGGCGGCGTAATACCCTTAACCATGAGAGCTACGTTGCGTAAATTGATCTTTTGGGTAAGTAATGGTTTGCATCTCAAAAAAGTCCTCTAAGGAAATCGGTTGCTTATATTTATTTAACTTTAGAGGTTTATGTCGGTTATTATAGAGGTTAACGAAACTTTGAGCCCACCCCGCAGAGCTAACTGAGAGTTCAAACGCGCCCTTCGTTGAGTAGAGTTTGTCCACTGGCTTCAGTGTTTTTTTTTTTTTTTTTTCTGCCGGAAAGTCCCAATCTGATGGTAGAAAGAAGTGTCCGCCTATACAGAAATTAATTTTGATCTTCAAAAAATACCTCTGAGCGCTTACAAATAAGGGTGTTGTTCTTATTCTGGCTTGTGTGTTCGTCGCAAGACAACCAGAGTTCTGCAAAACTAAATAATACACAGATACGGAAATAATGAAGAAGAAAACTGTATGGGTGGCAAGTAAAACAACTTAAATCATGGGCTAATGCCTGTTTTCACGGTAAACACGAATATTCTGCACCTGGAAATAATGTACAGGAGATGAAGACTAAAGTCATTTGTGACAGCCTTTTCGTTGTGCCTATTTGCGACTTACCATCTCCACTAATGGTGAGTGGCAACTTTCGATTTCATAACATTGCTAAAGTCATTTCGGTACTAAACGATGCGAGCTCGACATCTGACCACTGTTGTACACATGACTCAAAACCGTGAAAATATGAACTTAAGTCATTTTGCAAATTCACCATTCAATATTTACTACTACTACTACACTGACGGAATTTCATGAAATATCAGTCTTGTAGCTATCAATCCCAGTGAAGATGTTAATCCATAATAGGTATTAACTGACTACGATTACATTATATTGCGAACTGACGTCCATCATTAACGTCAGCGTGGGGTGTGACCTCCATGGATAGGAATATACTCTTGTACTGTTATATCGCAGGTTTTCTGCAAAGAGTTTAGCCAACATCTAAAGATGAAGATGATCAAGTTCATTTGAAGTGACAGCTAGCATTCATCTAATATGACGACCTCTTTCTCTCGCTGGGCCAGACATGCACGAAACATAATTCTACTTGCCACTAACGTGTTAATGGGATGTTTGATCTCAGCAAACGTAGGTACAGTCTGTTAGGAATATCAACGTACTGAGATGGCGACATTCCTTTCGGCGCAGCTTATCCAACTTGTTTACATCATGGAACACCTCCTTTCCGTAGAGTGAAGTGTATTCGTTGGGCATGGAAGCAGACAGCCTCCGAATGCCATCTTGAGGTTATTCCTGTGCCTGAAAATACGCTTTGCCAGTTCATGAAGAATTCCGGCTGAAAGCCGGTACAAAAGTACGTCTTCCCATCGCATCCCAGACAAGCTCTTTGGGCGACAAATCAGGGGAACGGTCATGTCAGTCAAAGGTGCGTAAATTCATCACGGTGTATGTGGTGTGAACTGCAATGTAAGGCTTGGTTTTCCTGTTGCACAACGAGGTTTGGTACTGTATCCATGATGCTTATGACAACAAGGATATAGTGTTGAGTACGCCATAGAGTGGAGAACACTCAGCCACCTTTCACCAACTACCAAATCAGTCCCATTCTTATATCCAATGGCTCCCAACATCACGATTCCAGGAGTTGTAGAGCTACGGCTATCGACAATCCCTACTTCCTGTAACAATTCAGCATGTCAGCTGTGGACGCACCGTCGATGTGACCGCTACATACAGAAGCGAGACTCATCGCAGAACACCACGGAATGCCACCTAATGTTCCAGTTCAGTCTGCGCTGGCTCTACACCATCAAGTCTCCGACGTATGTAGTACGGTGTCAGTGGTAAACTTACGTAAGGTATTTCGATATGTCAATCCGATTCCGTATTTTGTACGCGATTATTTGCGCTAATACTCTGTCTGCAACCTCTGCCCCGTAATCACCTGTTGTTATCCGTCTACTCGTTAGAGCGAGTCGAACAATCCTACGATCGCCAAGTGGTGTAGTTTTTCTGGAAGGTCTTATGTCTAGACTTTTTGTCATTCTGTTGTCCTGAGTCTATTAAGTCGCGATTCGTTCTGGAATCATTGCACTACAGCCAATCGCCTATACAACCTTTCAGTGGAGTGCTCTGATTGCCCTTATGCCTCTGACTTCACTCTTTTCGAAGTCCTATAGATGACAACAAGCAGCGCGTACATGTTGTCCGTGTATGCTGTTTTGTGATTTCCACCTGAAAAATCCAGTAATTTTAGCATCCAAAACCCAACTTGTACTCGCATCATTCTTCAACTTTAGGAATGGTTTTTTTCTGAATGGGCAATAATAAATAACTTCCTCCAAGAATGAAAATTTAATCAGCTTATCGCATTGAAATACAAATATTGGATTATGTTAGTGTTTGATAAGGATGTTCAATTTCTTTAGTGTATTCTATATCTTAGTTACTAAAAGGACTACTTACAAGTCATTTGCTGATTGAAATGTATTACAACGACGATTTATTTTAGATATAATGTTTTATGACCATTTCAAAAATGATATTTACGACATTTCACTGCGGGTGTTACTAGTGCGACAGGGGTCATCTTTCTGCTCCTGTTGGGGAGGATGGCGTCGACATGACTCGTCCAAGTGAAACATGTAACTTGGAGAAAAGTGGCACATTTTGGAAACACTTGAGAAGCAATTCCCCGCAGATCCTTAATCTGCGGTACTCTCTCTCTCCGTACAGGACAATAAGTCGTGCCGTATTCTATTTAATTTTTCGCGTTACCCAGTACGTAATTGTAACTGTTGCTGTATCGCAAAAGCACAGCTCAACACAGTATTGGCGTCATTGTCAGCAACATATTTCTCTTGGCTGTCATGCCTGATGTGTGAATGTATTGGCTAGAAAGTATTGTTGTGGTTCTAGATGCATTATGCGTTAATTGCCACTCTCAGACGAAACAGTAACACTATTTGTTACCGGGCATTCAACAGTTCTGGTTCCCCTCTCGATCTGAAAATATG
Organism: Schistocerca piceifrons; assembly: GCF_021461385.2. NCBI lineage: Eukaryota > Metazoa > Arthropoda > Insecta > Orthoptera > Acrididae > Schistocerca > Schistocerca piceifrons. The sequence goes on along the minus strand of NC_060141.1, from coordinate 314,355,434 downwards.
TGATACCAATGAATAAAATTAAACAGCAATGAAAAAATGTATGCCAAATATTCATGTGAGGGTCGAGAAAGACATGATTTGGTTCAAATAGTCGTGTTACACAGTGGCAACGAAAGCAGGGAGCTTCATCTCATTTTTCAACAACTCAAGCCTTTCTTGACGATCAAAACCTGAACAAAGCAAAAGTGAACAAACGTAGAGAAATGTGAGAAGCATTCAGTGAATTCTTCAGCCGAAATATATTTAGTGGCCTGACGATAACTCCTAAGGCAGTAGACTTTACGTAATGCTAGTAAACAGACCAGAGTTCAGAGTCATCTGTTCAGTCGTTCGATGATCATACTGTATCCGAAACGGAGTGGGATATAAAGAAGACTGAATTCTGAATTTTGTAGTTCAAAGATGTTTCACTGAGGAAGGCGGTTCTACAGTTCCTCCTTTCAGTTATCGAACACTGGAATGACATGTTATGACAGGATTTTGGAAAAAAATAAAAGGAAACTAAAATCGCTCAACAGCGGGAAAACGGCTGGACCGTCTTGTAACTTCTCTAGATGCAGTTTACTCCAGGGAGCTGTGGTGAAAAAAGAAGGTGCAAGACAAATCTGTTTTCATGATTGGTAGACGTACAGACGCGCATACAAACAGGTCAACGTCGCTGACGTCAACCTGTTGTAGAATCTGATGCTCATCGATTGTAACCTCTTTTGGAAGTCTTAAAGATATTCTGTAGGAACAAAAAAATGGGTCAAATGGCTCTGAGCACTATGGGACTTAACAGCTGTGGTCATCAGTCCCCTAGAACTTAGAACTACTTAAACCTAACTAACCTAAGGACATCACACACATCCATGCCCGAGGCAGGATTCGAACCTGCGACCGTAGCAGTCGCGCGGTTCCGGACTGCGCGCCTAGAACCGCGAGACCACCGCGGCCGGCTGTAGGAACAAACAGAGAAAATACAGAGCTTCCAGAAGCTAGGTCTCTTCGTCTGCGACATAGAGCAGGCAGTAAACAGCGGTGTCACCGGAGCTGACGACGTGTTTTTGACTGCTGAAAGGCGATCGTTTCTGTACAACCAATATCCCCAGCGGATAAAGCTTAGAGAACACGGAGTCAGTTTTGTGACTGGATTGAAGAGTTCCTAGTTACCCCACTCTGAGAGAATAAAACAGCGTATGAAACAAATTGTAATAAAAAATCACCCTGACCAGGCATATTGTCTAAGGGGCACGAAATTCTTTTACTATAGTTTACAATCACGAGTCACGCAAATAGAATCTGTACCGGTTTCGACTTCCTGGAAATTAATCAACAGATGATGTGTTTAGAAAGGATAAAAAGGCTTAGCAAGATGTTAGGGAAGTAAATTACGAATCAAACTAATTTCTGTGCGTAAATATACGCGTGTGAATAGTTGCACAAAAACTCGTCAACCAGAACGGGTCAGCAGAAGCGCTCAGAATGTTAACATACCTGCAGCCCGACTGTTGTAACTCCTGAATCGCAAATAAAAGTTAAAAATTTTCACAATGTGTCACTAACAATGAGAGGAAAACCTTCTGACAGTGAAAACGAGTAAGTGATTGCGTAAGTAATGGTGTAAGTAACATAGAGTTTCACTGGAAGCGGATGTTTGTCACCGCTTGCAAACGCGATCCGCGAGTAGCAACGCAATGAAACTATTATTAAATCCAGATAATTTTCAACAAGAGCGAGAGGTAGGTAAAGGATTTTTGACGAAGGAAACAGCAAGAAACCGGGAGAAGAGACACCCTAAAAGATAAAGAAATGCTTTTAGAAAGATTTTGTTCCGGAAAGAGATGGGAAAAGAGAGCAGCTTGATAATGAGATGGAAAGAGGGAATTGCAAAGTGTGGGCCCGGGAGGCGTGAGAATAAAAGCGCTGAATAAGCTGGGACCTTTGCTGTTAATTTTGTATATTAATGTACTTGCAGACAATGTTAATAATAGACACAGAAATTTCGTAGATGATTCAGTCATTTATAACGAAGTATTGTCTGAAAAAAGCTGCACAGGTATTCAGTCAGATCTCGCTAAGATTTCAAAGTGATGCAAATACTGGCACTGGGGAGAAATTAGTGGGAGTCCCATAGGTTTCAATTTTGTGTCCACTCCTATTCGTTTCATAGAATTACTAAACGATTTTCTGAAAATGACTCTCGCAAAATTTTGAAAAAATAGTCTGTTCAGTTCTGTGTAACTAATATTTTCATACTAAGAACTGATGTAGCACTTGAGCAGAAGTCAGAAAATAGGGTACAACGCTGCGAAATTTTGAGTGTACGAGTACATGTTGATGGAAACTTTAACTGGAAAAAGCTTATTACTGAGCTTCTCAAACTACTGAGTTCAGATATTTTTAGTCTTTGTGTAACTACTTGTCTTGGACACAAACGAATCAGCCTCCTGACATACTTTGCATTTTTCCACTCGATAATATCTTATGGAATAATTTTATGGGGTAACTTACCACTTATAAGGAAAGTGCTGACTGCACAACAGCCGGCTGTAAGAATAACACGTGTTGTTCACCTACGATCCTGATGTAAGCACCTCCTCAAATGGTGTGGCATCTTAACTGTACAGTCATAGTGCATATATTCGCTAGCGAGATTCGTCATAAATAGTTCATCACAGTTTGAGAGGAACATTGATGTTCATGGCTATAACGATAGAGGAAAAATTACCTTCATGATTCATTATCAAAGTTGTCAGAGGCCCAGAAAGGAGTTGAACATGTCATGATAACTCTCCCAGTAACATAGTGTCTGACAGGTAAGAAAATCGAGTTTTAAATCAAACCTAGAATCATTTCTCCTGGACAAGTACGTCTGCTGGGCAATATTGTCCAGGAGACGAACTTGTCCAGAATAAATTATTCTAAGTTTGATTTAAAACTCGCTTTTTTACCTGTCAGACACTTTATGTTATTGGGAGAGTGATCATGTTATGTTCAACTCCCTTCTGAGCCTCTGACAACTTTGAAAATGGGTCATGAAGATAGTTTTTCCTCTATCGTTATAGGCATGAATGTCACTGTTCTTCTCAAATTGTGATTAACTGGAACTATCATAAAATCTTAGCCGCAGGTTGCTTACAAAACAGTCCTGTGACCCATTGCAAAATATTGTTTAAATGTGTGGGATCCTTGCCAGATACGACTAACACATTTATTGAAAGTACGGAAAGGAGTACAGCACGAATGTCCACAGGTTTATTTTGACCCACGAGAGAGCGTCTCAAGGGTGTTACAGGAACTGAACTGGTAGCCGCTTGTTGACAGACGCAAACCATCCAGTGAAGATCTACTTACTATGCTTCGAGAAGAAAGTTTACATGATTAGGCTGATTACTGTGCGCACGTAGATGTTTAAGTACTCAGTCTTCCATCGCACCCTACTTGACATAACAGTAAAACCATTTTTCAACGGGACTCAGCAGCAGTTGCATTGTTCTGAAAATGATGGCCACGTGGATTCCGAAATATCGAGTCATTTCGATTTTGGGGTTTGGCAGTAAACCCGTGGAGGCTACCAAGTCGGGAAAATCTACGCAGTCACTAAATACTGAACATTTTCATCTGGATTAGATGGGTGACGTTGGATAGGATATACTGAGATATTGTAGCGTAATGGGGAAAGTAGTAACACAAAACTGAGGAATAAAGCTTTTGCTCTAATACTGGAGAGGGACACTGAACATCTTAAGTATGTTTGTAGTGCCAGGGCGGCGGTCGTAAGGCTGGCTGAAACTTGACGTTATAAATGAATTATGAATCCAGTCATGTTAAAATAAATGAAGGTTATTTTCTGGTTCTACGTTATTTGTGTGTGTCTTAGAGTGTAGTTAGTCTACAACTTGAGGTACCCCTTCCCATTAAAAGTTGGATTACGACATTAAGAAGTTGTCTTCTTACGTAATATACTCATCTGTGCACAACCTTGAGTGTGTGTATCGGAGTAGGACGAAGAATCTCTGGAAGTTTTTATTCTTGCTTCGGGATAAATTTAATTGGTAATTTTACTTCGAAGTGGGGTGATTAAACTTCGCAGAATCGTTTTCGTGACCTAGAGAAAAGGGGAGGTTCAAACTGTGGCTTATATTGCATCGCCGTAAGTCTCCAGCCTTGTAATGTTACGTGAAATAATGCAGCGTCGAATTAGCAAAATTCTGGCTATCAGCGATATTGTTTAACTGCGCTGTAGCCTAACGATTAACTCCCAATGTTGGTTTGGGTTTGGGGTGTAATTTAAAACACGGCTTATCGTAAATATTTACTCGTTGTAACTTGATTAAATAACGGTTTATTCCTTTAATTAGTTTTGAAAGTAGCTTCTAATTTTCAGCAATAGTCAAAATCTTGCGAAACTAACGATAAATCTCGTGTACGTAGTTTATAAGAGACCGATAATTAGTCGCTACGTAGCTCAAACTTGACCTCAAGCACTTTTTGCTAAGCTCTTCAACTATTTATCACAAAGCACTTTTAAAAATTATGACTTTTTTGCCTTTCTGAAATTAATGAAATCACTGTTATTAAGGCACTTTCCGTCAAAACTGTCCCATAATCAAATTCACGAAGAATTCAATCTGCTTCAACTTCGTGAATTGCGTGATAACAGACTTAATGTATATGTTGTTTACTAATCAATGTCTGAATTTAATGCATTAATGTCAGATAAGACTTTGTTATGCATAGGTTTGTTATTATTTTGTATGCCCTGTAACCAGTTAAGTTAATATCATTTCAAAGCGAAATCACGAAAAATTAATAATGATGATCAATAACACAATTTAATTGTTTACACATGTGTGGATACCGTGTGGCATTAGACCACGGGTGAAATTAGTATGTCTACGTACTCCACCAAAACTGGACTGGCTACACTCAAGGAAAAAAATTTCCCACACCATAAAAAAATTAATTTATAATAGTGAAATGTCGGAAATACATTTGTCTAGGTAACATATTTAAGAGATTAACGTTGTAAGGTCGTAGGTTAATGTAAGCGCGAGAAAAGCCATAGCGAATGCGAAATGCTTTTACAATAGCAACTGGTACAACCGTCAGAATGTTGAATGCAAGCACTTGCAGTTAAATAAGAAAAGGAGGATTAAATTAATAAATATTTAACTATAAAATAAAAAGGAAAGTGCAAAAAACACAACATGGAATCCTAACAAATATACAATTATAAATCGTACTACTTACCCTCTTCACGACTAGTACAACTAGCTGTCCAGAAGCGACCCTTGTTATGTTCATTAGGAACGCTGTAAAGTTTGATTCTTTCAACCCTTATGTTAGTTCTAGGCACCACCAAAGTTGACGTAGACAACGAAAAACTCAGACGAACTAGTGGAAGTGTACGTAGGTAACTTTACTGTTCCCTGTATTGGCTCGATGCGCAAATATCACCCAAGAGATCAGAGTGATAAGCAAAGTGTTGATCTTCGGCGTCTTAGAAGACTGGCGGCGCCGTGGAGATGCAGCGTGGCGTCCAGAAAATAAATACGGCTACACAGTGCTCGTATTATTGCGTCTGAAAACTTCTATGGTTAAAGATTCTCAGTTATCGCAATCGTTTACGAGACTCTGCAGTCTCCTTGTCTACACTGACCAGGAGCAGAAGCGAGCGTAATTGAGCACTTCGCAATACTAACACTGCCACAATGAAGTAGCAACCTTCTCCTCTGCCAGCGGAGAAACAAGCTGCTCTTACCTCAGGTAGTGCAACCAGCGCTGTACTGAACAAGACAGAGACTAGTCACTGCGCACGTTGCCAGCAGCGTCCCAGAGCAGCCTTGATCTGTGACTCTCCTGCTCTGTTCCTCTCGCTAGACTGGGCTGCACGCTCGCTAACAAGCCTTCGTTACTCTAGTAGCCGTTTTCGACGCAGCCCATCACGACTCTCCATTCGAAATGTTTTCTTCCCACCTTTGTAGGATGTGAAACCGCTCGCCAGCCTGCACGGCGCTTCGAGACGTTTCTCAAAAGATTTAAGCAAAAACGTGCTCAACCCTTGTCCAATGGCATCGTTTCACAGCCTCACTTTGGCGCGAAACGGCCAACAGCTAAAGATCACCTAACCTCGCCGTGGTCCGGCTTACCTGGGGCGGCTGTCACGGTCTGCCCATAGCTCTTAAGGCCGTTCCCCGCCTCTTCTTTGCTAAGCCTAGCGAAAAAGTTGACTTCATTGTCTTAGGGAGAAGCTAGCCAATATCAACCCTTTCCGTTAATAAGGTGACAACTCTCCTAACCATCGATCCCTCTTGATATAAAATAGCTGCATTAATTAAAGTAGTTGATGACTTTTTAATTAATAATTCTAAAATGTAAGGTGATCAAAATACCGGTACCTTACAACATCGAATACGTTTACATTAATCCAAACTATAGGCAAGGAAATATTCACAAATAAAGTTTCTTACGTTCGGATATATTCATTCGTATCTTACATTTGTATTAACAATTTCGGTACATGAAATATGCAATAACTTCTCATTGTAACGAAAGACAAGTAACAAAAGACTACTATCAAATTACCACATAGCAATTACCCAAGACGAAAATCTCTGTCGCAATTGCTGTCTCAAAAGAAGGTGGTATTATTATTAATACTACTTTTACGCGGCTACACTTTGCCATTGTCCAGTCTGCTTAAACGGAGAAGGAAGAAAGGAAAAAGCACACGTTTGTAATATGCATAGGAATTGGATATAGACCCTACGTCCTAATCTACGTCTCTCCCCTGTCTCTGTCCATCTCCCTTCCCACTTTCTTTGCCCTTCTACTCCTCCCTCATCTCTGTCCATCTTCTCCTTCCCATTACCTATGTCCATTTCCTCGTACCCTCTGTCCATCTCCTATTCCCCCCTCCCTCTGACCTTGTGCCTTGTTTATTGTTTCCGCAAACTCAGATTTTGCTGTAACTTTCGGAGATTTGAGATTTCGTGGATATGAATATCTACATTTGTTACTTATATAGGAGCTGTAAATGTTCCTAACAGCACATCTTCGATAGGTTTTGACCGAGTACTTTCAAATGTTGACACAATGTTGCACTGGAATACACATGTGTTTATATACAGCTAATTTTTAAATATATTTAAAATATAATTTCTTACAAATTTAACGATAGAGAAATGTTTTTCCAATATATATATATAGAAAAACTCCTGTATTGGAATGCAATATTGTGTCAAAATATCACAGCACACGCTCAAGAAATTTTGGGTATACACAATTTTGAATAAACGAACATTTTTGTTAATACAGGTTTGCAGTTCATACGCATACGCAGAATATCTAAATGTAAAAGAAAATCGCCACCAGACCGAGACAAAAAGAGTCAAGGTAATCTCATGCAATAACAACGAAAGATAGGAAATGTTCGCACTCCAGGTAGTTTATTTCATACAAAGGGACATAAATAAAAATAAAATATGCTGAATGACAAAAATAATAGCAGAAGGACAACATTCCAAGTAAGTCATAAATTACCTTAGACATTATTTATTAGAAAATTAAAGGAGAAAAAGAGAAATTATCAAGTAAACACACACACACACACACACACACACACACACACACACACACACACACAGAGAGAGAGAGAGAGAGAGAGAGAGAGAGAGAGAGAGAGAGAGATATGGAGGGAGAGAGAGGGAGAACCCATCACCCACCCACTCTCTCAGCACGCCAAACTCAACGCAGCTTTCATGATCCCTGAGGAAGTGAGCAAGACAATATATATGTGCAACGTTATACAGTATTTGTCATCAAATACATAAATATGACCTATCAATGGGAATGCTCTACTGTGTGCAACTTGTCGCTACAGAAGAACACATGGCTGCATGAAAAGGATTGACAAACGAAAGTAGGCCATAAATCACACCCCCCCATGAACCATGGACCTTCCGTTAGTGGGGAGGCTTGCGTGCCTCAGCGATACAGATGCCCGTACCGTAGGTGCAACCACAACGGAGGGGTATCTGTTGAGAGGCCAGACAAACGTGTTGTTCCTGAAGAGGGGCAGCAGCCTTTTCAGTAGTTGCAGGGGCAACATTCTGGATGATTGACTTACCTGGCCTTGTAACACTAACCAAAACGGCCTTGCTGTACTGGTACTGCGAACGGATGAAAACAAGGGGAAACTACAGCTGTAATTTTTCCCGAGGGCATGCAGCTTTACTGTATGGTTAAATGATGATGGCGTCCTCTTGGGTAAAATATTCCGGAGGTAAAATAGCATCAAACCAGTCTCAGGACTGAATAGCATCAAACCAGTCTCAGGACTGAAGACCACAAAAACAACATATATATTTATAAATAGTGAGATAATGAAAATGAGCTTCCAAGAATCACTTCAGATCTCTTAATAAAATAAGTATAATAAAATAGTTTTCTTTTCATTATAGACCACTGATCGTGCCTAGCACCAGCTGGTTAGAACCAAAAGATTCAGTAGCTTAAGACGGAAATCTTCTTAAGTACAAGATAAACGTAACTGATGGTAATATTGTTAAAAGGCAGAGAACAGGTTCACTGCAATTTTTTCTTTCTCAAAACTGCGCTCTGACGGATGCAACGAAGTCATCGAGCAAGCTGAAGAAATAAATTTGGAAAGTAGATGTAAAATTATAACTTATTTTCTATGTCTTCCCTTTACTCGTCTATGCTGCCAACATGTTACAATCAAATGCGAGTTGTTGAAATGCTTGTAACGAGCACGTCTTCCGTATTTTAATGGTTTCGCGGCTACGACGCTGAGAACGATTACAACAGCACAGCGCTGGTCAGAAACGAGGGCAGCTCTGCAGCGTCCCCGGAAGGCGTTTCGTATTGCGGCAGCGACCCGAGAACAAAGGCGACCGGGGCGGGAGGGAGAAAGGTTGCAGAGTTTCTGTGGGCGCGCGACAGAGGGTGGGAGGCAGGGCATTGTGCTCCCCGATGAGTGACGCGCCGGCCGCGGGGTTAAACACGGCCGGGCGTCTGGCTGCAGGTGCCGGCAGGGGCGCCGTACGTCGCGGATACCGCGCCAACACTGCCAAAGAGTCGTGATCGTGGGGTGTGTGTTGTTGCACAGTGCTAATAGAAGAGTAAACTATTGCGAAACACCTACCAGCCGCTAAACTGAAGATGTATTTAAATAATTTAATTATTTTATTTTCATCAAAAGTATCGTGTGTTTACGTGTTTTGTTTCCTGTTGATATGTGGTGGTGATGATGACTGTATGGCACTGATGGCCAGGAGTCCCCATCTGTAGAAGCTCGACGGCAGAGTTGCAAGTCTTTTCAGTTGATGCCACATTGGGCTACCAGCGTCATGAGAGGATGATAAGGACAACACAACACCAGGTTCTCGAGAGGAGGAAATCTTCGACCCAGCTGGGAACGACACCACGGCTCGCTGCATGGCGGTCTGACGTGCTGAATACTCAGCTACGGGGAACCCATCTTATTGAAAACAAACATCACTTGATCAGTGGGTAAGGTCTATAACTAAAATGCATGAACGAACCGTCATATTGACCGTAGCTTCAAAGTGAATCAACATTATCAGTTACCCGCCCCCGGTAGTTGAGTGGTCAGCGCGACAGAATGTCAATCCTAAGGGCCCGGGTTCGATTCCCGGCTAGGTCGGAGATTTTTCTCCGCTCAGGGACTGGGTGTTGTGTTGTCCTAATCATCAGAATTTCATCCCCATCGACGCGCAAGTCGCCGAAGTGGCGTCAGATCGAAAGACTTGCACCCGGCGAACGGTCTACCAGACGGGGGGCCCTGGTCATACGACATTTTTTTAACATTAACAGCTAATAAAAACTTCTCTTTGCACCTGTCGCGCAACTCGTAGATTCAAGCACGGACAGACTTACCTCATACACTGAAACGAGACCCTTATATATCTGAGTATGTGGTGCACGTAGCTCAATCTTTAAACAAAAGGTGATATCGGGAGTATGGGAAAGACAGGCCGAGTATTACCGAAGATCATGCGGAGTATGTCTAAAATCACTAGAAATGTCTCCGAATGGTTCTACATACAGTCGGAAATGCAAAAGAAAAGTCGAATCACATGTTACCAAAAGCGCAAGCGTCATGAAAACTAACAGTAACTGGGCTCATGAACTCACAGAGAATGAGTATAAAAAGCAAAGTAAAGTCGTATGGATGGTTTTCTGGGAGACCTAAAGAGCATGTTTAGCAGCACCTCTTCTTGCCAAAGTGTGACAGTTGTATGTTTAAGTGTATGACACTGTAGTGGGTGTGTGTAGTATGGTACCACGTTTGTCTTGGATTATGATGACAGGAGAGAGAGGGTGAAACCCAAACCGGGCACTGGCCTACTCTCGAACAGCACCAAGAGAACATCCGAGCTTTACGCCCCCATCCGACGGATGGATGACCATCAACCGTGTCGCATGCATTCACTTCATGAGATACTGTGGAGACATTTTGAATTTAATAGACATTTTGAATTTAATCCAAGGTATGGGCGCAGAATCTTGTTATCGGAGCCTTACACCACCACCCCTCCTTCGCATAGCCGTAAAATCAAAGGAAAAACAGCCAACAGCAGGTGGTATACCCTTCTGGTTTCCCATCCAGGCACTGGCCACGTCCAACGTTGCTTAATTTCGGTGATCTGACGAGAACAAGCATCTTCAACGAGACTAGGCTGTTAGCAGAATGGGCTTGAGAAAATATAAAGAAGTAATACGGCAAACAAGATCGTCCACGTGGGCCAGAACACGTTTCTAACTACCGATTGGTCGTTGTGCATGTAACGTTTTGCGAGTACCAATTAATCGAAATCTGCAACCACAATATGACCAGAATGGGGCTTTAATTTTGACTCATCAAAAACCATTCGCAGAACATATATATGAATAATGGAAATTGCGTTATCAACAACTTGCAGTGAAGTCCCTCCGAAATAGTTCCTGTTTTTCGTCGTGTTCACCAGCAAAGTGCAGCCTCACAGGCAGAGTCGTACCTTTATGTCCGCGAAGCCGGAAGTTATCGTTACGTTCGCTGACGAACTTAAGAAAGAAACACATCGTATGTCCAAAGAGTTTCCAGCTTCAGTGATACCGATACTGATAGATATCTTTACTTCAGCAAATATTTCGTCTACTAAAGACTGACAAAGTACTAAAAGCGCGATAAGAATTGGTTTCATGAATTTTTATTGCCGTAAATACCGGCAACAAGGCCAACTTTCATCTTTACCTTTTCAGAAGAGTCACTCCATCTGTATTACATGATTAAACAAGGTGTAAGCCTTCATTATTAACAGACTAATACTTTCACGTTACGAAAATGTTTGTTTGCGGTACACCGTCTTTGTTATTAACAGGTTACTACTTTAACGTTAGGAAAATCTTTGCAGCATAACGACTTTATTCAAAATATTCTTATGCTCTCGCTTTAATTCAACGTATTTTGCAGCTACAACTCCATAATGACTACAGCGACATTTCTTGGGCGTTATAACTGAGTCTGTTTATCCCCTAGCAGTAAATGAACGACTAGCTGCTAGTTTCACATTAAACATCTGGGACAATGTCAACAAAATAAATAATTGTTAATGATATCGTCATTTGGCACGAAATTTTCCACTTTGCAGTTAAGTCTGAATGGTTCTATCACATTGTCCAAAATGCACACTTTAATTTTAATGATGTAGCAAAGATCATACTTTCGTGTTAATAAAAAACAGAACAACCTGAAGGACTAGAGATAGGACGTTCATATTCACAGGACATGTACAGTAATAGGTTCTGCGGAAATGACTAGCATCTCGGCTCGTTGGTTCAAGATCAACATCGATATCGCGGCGGAACACCACCTACCGGTAAAATGTGGCTGCGGCGGCTCTTGTTGTCGCTTTTAACCGAAAGTATGGACCAGAGTCACTTGAGCTGAAATACAAAATGCCTCGCAGATGTATGTGCAAACCGTACCATCAAATCAGTGGGGGCTCATTATTGGCTTGAGAGAATGTGATACATTCATTCAACTGCTGGACATGTTTGACGAAGTATTTCGGCAGTGCAAGAGGTATGTGCAGAATGGCTCACGTAAGGCTGTAGAAAACAAGGAGATGAGTAACGTCGCACCACCCACATCACCCCCCGAGGAGATCGTCCCGTCATCCGAACAACATTGCAGGGCAGATCTGTGTCCTCCTCGGCTCTGGCGCATTACTGGAGCAGTGTTACACACCACACACTATCATGGGTGGCAGTCTGTCGCCATTTTTACGGTATGGGTTATGTGCGCATTGTCCACTTTTCCCCTTACCTTTGACGAACGTTCAGAAACGTGCTTGATACCAAGGGTGTATGGAACGTCGTCATTGGGGAGAGCAATGGCATCAGATAGTGTTTTCAGGCGAATCCAGTTTCTGTTTGTTTGAAAATGATGGCCGCATTTTGGATCACTGCAGACAGGGGTAGCTGCATCACAGTGACTGCATTCGCACAAGACCTACAGCTCCAACTCAAGGCCTTATGGTGTGGGGTGCTATTGGGCACAGTCACAAATCACAGTTGCTGCGTGTTCATGGCACTGCGACTCGTGTGACCTAAGTGAATGACATCCTGCGACCCACAGCCACACTCTTTCTTCACAACACCGCAGACGCCATTTTTCAGCAAGACAATGCACGACCAAATGTTGCAGGATCACAGGATGCAAACCTTTTGCCCTGGCCCGCCAGGTCAGCAGATTGGTCGCTGTTACTGAGGAAGTCGGGATGAGGTGTACACTTAGCATGGAAGGTCAAGAACCCTATAATGTCACTCCTTAAAGACAACTACCAAAACAATAAATTAACAATTTATTCGAGAGAATATTTATAAAACAGCTAAGAGACAATCAACACGTGGCGATCTTTAAGACAATACCAAAATCACAGATCGCTTGCTTCTTAAGCAAGCCCGCAAATTATAATTTCCAAGACTGACTTAAAGAGATGAGCCATACAGATTTCAATAGTTAAAAAAACAATAAATTACGATGGAAGTCATTTAAAGAAAGTGACACAGATAATTCCTTTTTAATTAGCAATATGAAAGTGATTTATGAAACGCACACTAGTTCATTAAAAACCCCAATAACACAAACAGAGGAACAAGTTACTAATTAATACAATTCATTCCCAAGCAAATTTTAAAAACATATTTTAAATATGCATGAAACATTTTAAAAGTTTACCAAACGGGCAATGACGCCAGGCTGCCCTGGGCAAAAGGTGACTTGACTTAAAATGCCTGAAGCAGCAGACCGGCCGTCCAAAACAATACCTAAACGCCGGGGCCCAACCGGGAGTCACTTCCCATTAGACGTCACGTCACAGCTTCTGTGCACCGAAGCGAAACGTGGCGCCGCTTCCACACAACCCAACTCCCAGAAAACTGAAACACAAACACACCGCAGAAGACAAGTCAAACACCAACCAAACATCAATTATTATAAGTTAAGAGATCAGTAAATAACAATACAAATGAAGAAGCAATTGCTCTAATACTGAGTGTGAATTCAAATGAATGCACGTATATAAAGGAACTACGTATAAATAACTAGCTTTACAAAATACGAGTTCAAATGGTTCAAATGACTCTGAGCACTATGGGACTTAACATCTCAGGTCATCAGTCCCCTAGAACTTAGACCTACTTAAACCTAACTAACCTAAGGACACCACACACATCCATGCCCGAGGCAGGATTCGAACCTGCGACCGTAGCGGTCGCGCGGTTCCAGACTGAAGCGCCTAGAACCGCTCGGCCACCAGCGGCCGGCCAGAATACGAGTCTTTACTACTAACTGAGTGAGTGCTTTCAAATAAACGCACGTATATAAGTCACCCAAAATTTTACAGCAATATACAAGGAACGCCGACTTGATGGCAATCAAAATACACTGAAAATCTCATACAGACAATACATAAACTTCTGGATACTGTCCCAAAAAGCGAAAAAATATAACACACACACCTTCGTGTTGATCATCTTCCTAGTAGTAATCCAACCAGAGGATTTTTAAAAGGATGTAGTAACTGCTGGTCTCCATGCCGTCACACACCTTACCGGCTGCTCTTACTTCAACAACGCGTATATTAGAGCAACCAAGCAACAAGTACACTCGCTGCAACGCAAATGGTTCAACGAAAAGAAGGCAACAAAATAACTTACACCTTCGATGGAGAGCGTTGTTCGAGATGGTCTCCAGGGATGGATCTCTTCGAGAAAACGGGCACCAAGGCAACGCGACGAACAGCGCCCGGAGTTGACATCAGGCAGGTCCACCACAAACTTGCGACCGTCTTACGGGGTAGGCTCGGCGTTCCGCTGCTGGCAGAGGACGCCTGTTTTCCTCTTTCATCCACTAAAGCGCGTCCTTGCGCCCCGTTGGGAGGCCAACACCAACTGCCACGAGCGCGAAACACCCACGAGATCACAACAGGGTCAAAGATCCTAATACAGCCGGGTAATCGATAGTGTCGTGCCAAAGAGCTGGGGTACAGAAAAGGCGCACCACGGCTCAGTCGCCAATCGAAAATGTGTGGGATATGGTGAAACGACCGATGCACCACTGTGAAGCAAATGCCAACCACTACAGATGACCTTTGAAATCAGGTGAATGCAGCATGGATGTCTATACCGCAGAACCCATTTGCGCGTTATACCCGTTGATGACATCATGCATGAAATAAGTTGTCAGGTGCCATGGCGGACGTTGTTCCTGCGAATATCACACACTAAGTACATTCATCCCAGCTCTTACAAAGTCTCAGGGGTAGAATGCCCCAGGCCGGACGTACTGCGATTGCCCTCGCTTTTCAGGCATCAAAAATAACCATTGTAACCTCCCCTCGCACCTGCCAGTTTAAGTGAGTTTGCATAATCTAACAGGTGGCCTGCCGGTACAGTTAGAACTTTTTGCCTTTGCACCTATCCTACTGCTGGTTGGCAAAACTGCACTAGCTGGCTACTCTCAATGTATGCATACACAAATGTGACAAAATTCCTCCAGTGCGCAAGCAAGTAATAATTACGTGTAGCAAAAGGCATATTACCTCTCTCCTCCGGCCCTACTAACATGGTCATGGTAGGCTGTGTCCGATCACTTCAGACTCCTCTCAACAACAGTTCGCTCGCAACTACTCGCGATACTAACATATCAGAGTGAGAATTTGCGTATGCACACCACAGCAGAATCATTGTTCAGATTTGCGAGGAAGTGTTAACGACTAACTTTCATAGCCCCACAATCACTTTTAAGAATTTTGTGGGGTGATTCGTACCTAACATGTTGGGAAGAAGCAAACGCAAAATTCTTGCGCAGGAAAATTGAAAGAAATAGCATGTGCAACATAAGCATAAGATTTCATACGTTATGTACATAGTAGGAAATCGATAAGGTGTACAATGTAGTCAAGAAAAAATAGCATACAAGTACCATCTTGTGCATGTAAGCACTCATCTCCACCTGACATTGATAGTAATTCATTTAACAGCATAATAAAATGTTATTTATAGATCTCAAAGAGTGTAAAAAATATCTTTCAGTTGTGTACCTACAAAATTTACAAAGCATTGCAAATAGTGCAAAGAGAGGAAAAATAAATATAGAAGATGATATTTTAGTCATGTACAAGTGACCATCTGATGGCATTGCCCGTATTTATAATCTCTTCAACGAACTTCATGAGAAAATATCTTTCACCATCGAACTTTAAAACGAGTCCAGACAATTAAACTTTCTTGACTTGACGCTTACAACAGAAGAAAAGAAAATCTCATTGAATATTTTTCGTGAAGGAATATATACTGATCAGGTTCCTGCGTCTTCTATACATCCACAGTCCCATAAAAACGCCTTCTTTCACTATGCTATTCAAGGAGCTTCTTCCATTCAAATTTCGAAAGAAAAGTTCAACGACGAAATCAATTTACTCAAAACGATAGCAGTTAACGAGTATAAACTTGACATAGTAGATGACATCCTCAGGAAGAAAACTGTTAAGAGTTACTACCCTCGGCACCTCTATCATTGAATCTAAGCCAAAAAAATAATTTTCTAGTCCTTTCTTGGGACCCATCTCCTATCAGATACAACGTCTTCTGCGTAATAAAAACAACTGCAACGTTGCCTCTTATACCAATAATAACTTGAAAATAAAACTTTATTCACAATTTAAAATCGATTCGTTCCTAATGGTGAAGCTCCATCTTGAAGGGATAAATTTGATCATGTTGCCATTAATTTTCTAATAAAAGGTCAAACCTTTATTTGTAGAGCTTAAATCTGGCTTCTATAAGATTTTCTGCGATACCTGCTCTTCTTACTACATAGGACAAAAGGACGTGCCTTTACAACCAGATATAAAGAACACCTTTTAACAAAAATGGCCCCCAATATTCCTCTTTTGCCGAACATTTTCTGTTTACAGGTCACGCGCCTAAAGATATTTGCGATATCAACATCTTGAACAACGAGAAGAAAGGGCGTAGACTAGATATTCTTTAAGAATTAGAGATTTTTAAACCTATTTCTCGAAATGATAGCCTCATTCTCAATGAACAGCTGCAGTTGCGAAACAAAAATTACTTCAACGGTATAAAGTCGTTACTTGTCATTTAATTTCAGGTCTGTTCGTGCAGTTCACCGAAATATTTTTTCCATCAAAGTCACCTCATAATTTTTCATTTATTAAGATGTTTATTGGCTGTATTTCATGTTATATCGTTTTCTACAGCTGTGCCATTAGCCCTTTCTGTATTTTCTATAATGACGTTTTTATGCTTCAAACTGTACTTCTAAGATCTGATGTAGACAAAATGTTATTTTATATGTCACTATTACACATAGTATTGCCTTTTACATTATGTACTGAACAATATTCATTATTATTTTTGCCTGTCCACGTGTGAATGTTAAGTAGCCAAGTTGTACCTACGGCTACTTGATGGCGCTCTCGGTGCAATGTCATGATCACCTGCCGCGCTTGTTAACGCCAGCGCCTCAGTCCGTTGCAACCTATAGCTTTACAGGTATGAGCAGCCGTTAGAGGCTCGCCTTCACACATTCCTTTGAAATATTTTGTGACTAAAGCCCTTCTGGCCTGTTATTTATTTTATACGTGGTATATAAGTACTGTCTCTGTCTTTTATTGTTAGTCACTACTTACACTTCTTCATAAATTTTTTCGTCCCACAAAGTTGTAATTATGTTATAGACCACTTTAAATGTCTCTGATAAAGGAACTTTTAGACATGTTGAAACCTGATTAATAAGACTAAAAAATTGTGGCCAAGGGTTCATTTGTTTCAATTTTAATTTATAAAAGGTCATTGAACCAAGCAGCCATGTTCAAAAGTTTGCGAAATATAGGTATCATTGTGCAGCTAAGCACCCATATCTGCATGACGTTGGCGGTAGTTCATTTGACAAGATAACAAAATGTCGTTTACAGTTCTTCAAGAGCGTAAAAAGCATCTGGAAATAGAAAACCAGGTAAAGAAACACATGTGTTAGGTGCAGCAGACTCAGGGACAAATCACACTATGTCCACTGCAACCACACCAAAATGTTAATATAATCGTTTGATGATACACAAGTTTGAGGTGTAGCCAGACTCAGAGACTCAATACATACATTATGTCCACTGATAACCACACCAAAATGTTTTAGTGTGTTACTCCTTTTCGTATTCAAATAAAGATACTCTACATAATCAGTAGTAAATGTATATGGCACAAGCATACCTTCTTGAGTACCAAAGAATTCATGAAAATCATAAAATCATGGACGTTATATCTCTTAAAGAAAACAGGTTCTCATAATTGACATAGAAGATCAAAAGTCTCATATATGACACAATAACAGAAAGGAATCATAGTGAATACATGAATAATAATAAATTATATATACTTGAATATAAAAGTCAACATTATGTGAATAGATATGTAAGCTCGGTGACGTGTGATTATAACGCAGAGTCATTGTAAAATCTGCGCCTAAGATTTGAGGATGGAAACAGCGAACAAGAAGCAGTTCCTTTTTCCAATGAGCAAGATATTTTGGTTTGGTAGGGAATTTAAATCTGCTAGGAATCGTGTGACTGTGGATCTTGGTAGTGTACAAAATATTCCACAAAATAGTAACGAAGTAAATTATACTGCTGGTTGTACAACCACATGTTCCGATTCTGCTCATCAACGAGTGTGTAAAAGAAAAGCCGGTTGACAGAGTTATGCGTCAATACGCTCATGGAATGTTTTAAGGAGCTATTTTTTATGGGAAACAATTTAAGTGGGAAAGTGAGGAAACAAAGTGAGAATTTAAGGAAAGAAGTTAAGGAACTGTAATGGCAAGGTGAGACAGTAAAAAAAGTAAATAAACAAGCTACTAGATTAAGTGAACAGGAAGAAAGGTACCCAAAGGAGTACAGAGAAATGGCCGAAAAACATTCGCACAGAACTGATGGAGTACGAGTTGCTTGGAAAAGAAGTTTCGTGCTCTTGGAGTTCACTTATGGGAGGAATTAAAAAAGGCAACAGGAGGTGAGATTTTCGAATGTCAAGGATAAAACTGAAACGACCGAAGCGACAATAGAATCGGTACTCGTATTTATACTTCTTAAGGTGACCTGTACCTCATAGCCTGTAGCTTTTACTAGTATTCTGAAATTTAATAACTCACAAACTTTAATAGATATTGTAATGAAACTTAAGACACAATTAATATATTATGCCCTCTGTCAGAAAAAAATCTAAAAAGTGTGGAATACATAGTGGAGTGAATATTGATTTTTATCTTGCTTATTGAATGACATACAATTTTCATTGTATGTACACTGTACTTGCATACTATTCAAAATAAAAGAACAAAACTAATTTTATTTCCGTAATATTAACTTGTTGAAACAGTGAACAAGGAATATTACCAATTTCATGTTTGGTGTATTTAAAAAAAAATTTTGTTTGGAAACCAATCTTTTCTCCAAATAATTGGAAAAAACATGTGACATGTATCAGATTAAAATGTTAAATACATTTTTGGGTAATATTCTTTGTTGTGTAAACAAACACTATATTATTATTATTATTCATGAAAAATTTTGTTCTTGTAGCTTTAATATTGGATGAGATAATCACGCCTCAGTACATAAAAACGATGATTACAGGAATTAAAATTAAACGTTTACATGTCATTTTATTTTGAATGATACCATGTCAAAACATTTAAGCTCCATAATCTAATTGATTCTATGTGTTCTTTTCATCTTCTTTAGTTTCAATCTTTTTTTTTTTGTCACTCTGGCCTCCTCTGTCATGCTTTCAGCAATTTTGCAGCTTCAGCAACACTTTGCTTCTCAACTTGTAGGAGCCGACTTTTCACGTTGAGCTCACATGCCAGAAAGCAGTGTTTGGCAAGTATTCCCAAAATGTAACTAAGGAAGCTTTCACATGGATTGTGTGTTTAGCATGTAAACATGTTTACAGGAGAACCTGAAAGATCTCTATACATTGGTTTTAGTTCCACCATAACAGTTTCTGGAATCGGGTGTGAATGTGTATATTTTTGTTCACTTGTTACACAAACATTATATTTGCACTGTGAATTGTTTCCTTTTGGACGGAGGCTATGGATGCTCATCAGTGGATATTCTGTGAAACAGAATTTCCCAAATAGTTTAAATTATCTTACTGGTGTTTTCGCTGTTTCTCCTTATGGCTACACCATAATACCAATTGTTTTGTCATCAGAGCTTTTTCTCCTGTCTTGTCCTTACAGTTTCTGTTCTGCATGCGTCCTATACATCCCATTTTTTAAAATTTCAGTTTCGACATATGGTTTAGCAGCCACAACGCTATTGAGACTTTAGAGCCACCATCACCAAGGTAGTGAATGTTATCACTCTCTACGTCTTGCGACTGACCAGCTGAAAACAGAGATTGCCCCCTTAATTTCCATATCACCTTTGAAACCTTAAGAGTTTTTGTCACTTTTGCGTTCATTTACTTTATTGACACAACCTTGACAGTGTGTTGTCAGGCAGTCATAGTCCAGCATCTTGCTTCTACCTACAGGTGTAACTGCGAAAATTGCATTCAGCGATGAATGACCTTTCTTCTGGCAAGAATTGTCCAGTGCAGCAACAGTAACAGTAGATTGACAAATATCTACAGCTTCTTTTGCTGCCCTCTGCATGGAAGCTTCACTGTCGTCTCTTAGGGAATAATTCAAACGTTTACAATACCTTTCAAATTTTACGCGTGGTAGTGGGAGAGCCATCACAGCATGGAACATCTGGTCTGCTTTTCTTCCCTTCTCAATACACCTTACGGCATAAGCCAGGCGAATATTTAGTTCACTATATTTCGTGTACGATACAGGTGATGGCAATGTTCATTTCATTACCTTACACACTTGCCATTCCACTACAATTTTGCTTGATAGGCATCTTCTCCTACTTACATACTCACTAAACATAATGGAGTTTTCTATATTTCGGTATTTACATTTAGCAACAGACAAAAGCTGTTTGAAAGCTTGCACTCACTATTGACAGTATAACCGTTATTTTCACTGTTTATAACACAAACAACTTGTTCACTCTCGGAAAAAATGTTCAACTTGGTTTTGAAGCGCTGCCTGGTGAACTTTCAGGCCTCACCTCACTTCGCTGCACGTAATAGTTTCCTCATTTGTACGATTTCCAAGAATCCGCTTGTCTTTATTACCTTAAAAATTTACGACTGCAAATAAATTACTTCGTTTTTGTCATTTTAGTATGTAAAATGGTTGAAATAAGTAGTGACAACAATAAATTTACAACTCGAGCACACTTGAGAGACATATAGAAACTCAAATAATCTACTCTGGTAATCTAATTGTATCCACAGTAAGATCAATAAATCCCTGCTTGCAGTGCCGTCGATACGTTCTCCAAGGATGTTACACAGACGAGTTGCTATGGAAATAGGGGCGAAAAAATTTAATTAAGGAGACTCTGTAAGCAAGGGTTTGTGTTTGGCAGTAGCGTGACAGTTTGGCATTCCGCACCGCACCTGCTTTAGATATGCATTTGAAGATGAAAATGATGAGATACAAGAAGTGTATATTTTTAAAATAAGGAAGAATCAAAGAATTTTATTAAATAAAAAAGAAATAGGCTCTCATGTCAAGTCTTCTTAAGAGAAGTGAGCAACGTGTTGGTACTGGGTTTTACCATCTAAATTACTTTATTTCAGTACTCAGTAGTAACAACATAAAGACAGCGGTGCTCTGTAGATTAACTCACCCACACAACTCAGGTACTGTATGGACAGCTTGGAGGGGCTTAAGACAAGCATCCCAGCTAAGGAGCTTACTCGAGATATCAGTCTGGTATTCCCGCAACGTTCCCAGAGCTCACCGTTCGAGCACGTGGCAGACTTTGACAGTGTTACAACAGACGGTCATTGTTGTTTTTTTGCAAAAAATACGCTATTAAACATCCTGACATTTATTGTTTGATCAACCACTAACAAAACGATATCGTTGACAACTTAGATCCCGCATAGTTATGGACAATACGGGTGATAACAACTTTTTCGACACGTTACTCTTAGATAAATCCGATCCCATTAGAGAATGATGCAATAATATATATGTTGTAGTAGTGCTGATTGTATGTGTCTTACGTTGCATATATATTAGTAATAACGTATTAAAGGAATTCTTTCGCCGTAAAAAACGTGATGTGGCAATGATGTTCCTCGAGAGAATCTATGTTATGTATCCCTGATCCTTCCATTGTTATGTCACGAAATTAGCAGACACTTTCGTGCCAGTATATCCAGATACTTACAGTATTAACAATTCTCGAGGTAAAACTAAGCTTTTGCGTCGAGTGGTTGCTTGGAATCTCAGTTTTGAGTTATGTTTAGTAATTGTAAGATATATTTTCATATATTTCTCTATGTAATATTTCTAGTTCTAAGGTTTTTTATATACTTAAACTAAAGGCGTTTATTTCATTTACTTTCAGGTAAGTGGTCCTGATGTTACACACATTTATCCGTATCTGTACCAGCAGTGGCGAGCACCATAACTGTGAGTACCTTTTTAATTTACGCTATAAGTATATTTTGGAGAAAACAGAAGAACATATATAAAATGCCTGGTAACGAGAAATAATTACGTAATTCTGGAACTCACGATAAGCATGTATATGGTAAAAATATTCAACAGTAGGTATTTGGATTACCGTATGATGTAGTTAAATGCATCATAAATTAAACAAACAATTTTAGGCAAACCTCTGTCGATGTCTTGTTTTGAAAGTGATGATCAAATAATCCGACCAGTCACAATGCAGTCATTTAAGAAGAAACCACGGATGCGTTTCTTGTCTTTCCGAGGACAAATATTAAGGCACTGACACGGGAAAGGTAGGAAACGACAAAACGAAAACTTTTCAGGAGGAATGAGAATCAAAATTAATGAATTCGTTTTCGCTAATATTATTACAGAAGCTGCTTAGAATGGAAGACATGCACTCAAGATCTGTGTTAAACATGGCTTTTGAACAATTTGGCATGTTTTTGTCTATGAAATCATAGTATCTGTAGATAAAACTTGCAAAATCACTTCTTACTCAAAATCAGAATTACTGTTTTTTGTATCTCATGCACAGATTTTGCCGTAAAATGCACGGTACTTCGCATCAAGGAAGCTCAACATAGACAATAATTCTCCTTTTTTCCACCATGGATGACTGGTCTTTCAAGGCGTTGCAAGCACTCCAAACTAGTGAATGGCTTGAATGACTGTCCTTTCTCAAAATTTCTGTGCTCTGTGTACATTTCAGTCTGAAGCGGTATGTGCACTGATACGAAACTTTCTGGCAGATTAAAACTGTGTGAGTTTGGCATGAGGGCTTCAGTGAAGTATGGAAAGTAGGAGACGGGGTACTGGCGGAAGCCAAGCTGTGAGGAGGCATCGTGAGTTGTGACTGAATAACTGTCAGTAGAACACTTGTCCACGAAAGGCAAAGGTCCCGAGTTCGAGGCTCGGCCCGGCTCACAGATTTAATCTGCAAGGAAGTTTTAATAACTGTCTTGTTTTCATGACAGGAATATAATTGCTTAACAGTCTAATCCAGCTGAGGGAGCCGTCTTTAAAGGAATTCTGTTCAAACATTTGTAAATTCTGCAGAAAAGTCGAAGAAGTCCTCAGCCCTCATCATTATTACATTATTATGCATTACATCTTTAGCACTTCGAATCATTTCTGCTACTTCTTCTAGTATCATTGTCTTGCACTTCTTTTTTTTTCCTCAATTATGCTGAAGCCCCCATCGCAAGTCATATAGGAATGTCCTGAAGCTACAAATTTACATTTACCATTCTAACTGGATGAGGTTTACCCGGCATACTAATTATAGACACATATCTGTACCACAACAAACGCTGTTACTTGATAAAAGCACGTTTAGACACACTGTGTTGCCGAGATACTGCAAAAAGAGACAACACCTCGTCTGCACCAAAAGCTCTCAGCATACAACTTCCTCTATCCAGTGACTACGTTTTCAGTGCTGCTGGCGCACCGCCATGTTACCCCTCGATAAAAGACTGCATATTGGAATTTTGGGCAGTTACAAGGTTTCACATATCATTGATTCAATAATAGACATGTTACAGGAAGTGGATATTTTCTTTTTAAACAGCCACATGTAGTATACTCGTATACTTGTAGGCGTCAACTCGTCTTGCGAGTTCTCTAGCTCTTCCTGTTGCCCAAGCCACATTTTGCCCCAATATTGAAAGAGCTGTTGGTGACGTAGTACTTATCATAAATTATGATGCAGCTGTTAACAGATGATTCTGAAAACACGAGGTTCATCAGCAAATTTGTCGGCTCAAGCCATCAGAAACAACGACTACCATTTCGAAGACACCTACGACAGTATTTCTTTTTCGTATGCCTATAGTGAGGGATCAAGCTCCTTACTGGTTGCAGTCTTATTTTCAACTTCCCCTTCAAATAATATGCAATAAATTTACTAAAAAGTTAATAAATAACAAGAAAACTGTTACTTTATAGTTTGTTAGTGTTAGAGAAATCTTTTGATAGTTCTCCACTATGAAGTTATCGAACACTTTATTCTAGATCTACTAACCTGTGAACAATGCTATTCAGTTTGTATTCATGGCGATGGCTGACAATAGATAATCTGGTTTGCATTAGGTTGTCATTCTTTTTCATTGTAATGGCGATAATATCTTTGTATACCACTCATACTGATCAACATCAAACCGTCATTAGAATTTTTGAGTTGAACTCATAATTTAATAAAGAAATACCTTATCAGGAAAGCTAATATTGGTATTTTCAGTACATGTTTCTATCTACTTGAATTTCAGAACTTTATGTAGATCATGACTTGAAAACTGCTACTTTGTGGACAAGACTTTCAGCTGCGTATGGTGTACTGGTTAATTATGTCACAACTATCTTATAGCACTGGCAAGAACCTTGTTATAATAAATATCATACAAAATAATTTTATGAAGAAAATTAGTACAGAAATAATGAGACTTAAACCCTAGCTCCAATTTGGCCTACAAATCTGACATATACTTACTTAGTTGAATTTATAATCATCCATCAGCAAATATGCAGGAACGCTACTACCAGTTTTTAAATAAATTATGCGAAATGAAAGACTAGCATCAGATTAAGAGAAGTAGTATGTCACATGTTACTTGGATTGTATGAAACATTACTTCAAACTGTCATATTTCCCTGTAAAATAGTTAATAAATTAATAAAGGGTGGAAGAGTAGAAATCTTGGTAAGATCATATTACTGTGTTAATTGTTTAGTTCTCTCTAAATTATCGTTACAAAATACTGCAGTTTGACTGTGTGAATCACAATAATTTGCTGGATAAACTGAGGTTTACTGGAAGTGGTTGGATATGGCGTTATCCATTGGTTGGCTGTACCATCATTTCTAAATTTATAATGTAAAAAAGGTGATGGGTAGGAATTACTGACTCACAACCGTATAAAAAGTTGTTGAAGGTCAGCATATAGTTGTATTTACATATGAATGTGTAATGTGCATTTAAAATGACTTTGTCCCTCATCATTACGATTTATCGTACAGATGATTCACGGAACATGAAACTTACTAACTACTGATATTTGAAAATTACTAAGCAATAAGCAGAAAACACTCGAAATATGACCATCTATTTCCAGCGTCTTTGATATCTGTTGTCAAATGAGATTTGCTTGTGAAAATGATGTTGTAAGCTGTTTATGTAAGTTTTAATTTTTCATCTACCTCACTCGATAAAAATCATAATTTCATTCCTTCTGTTTTTATCAGGATCTGTTAATGAGATTCCATACAGTTTGTATGGCATTGTAGTGAAAAATGGTTTTTAAGTAGCCACTGTTTTGCGATACCTCTACTTTTTCGTTCCATTTTCTACAGTTTATATATTACATATACAGAGCGTTGTGAGCAGTATATCCGATTGAATTCTTGAGTGACGGAAGGCTGCACTGCTTTCGTCCTAAACATTAAAGACCAACACCGTTATCTCTTTGATGATTGAATAGGCATTTAATTAGAACCAGTTTCGATATTTCGGATGACATAGTCCCATGCACTTTGCCGACTACGTTAAATATTGTGCAAATTGTCATTACTCTTGTAAGCTAAAATTGGAGTAACAGGCATGTGCTTAAAATTTATCCTTTTTCTTTAGATGGGACCATGACACTTTCTGACACCATTTTCAATTATCTGAGGTGGAACCATACGTGAAATTAATTCAGCTTTGTGCTGAAAACAAATTGTCTTATTTTAAATATGACTCCACTCAGCTTTTTAGGTAAATCTGGATGTCACTCTTGTACCATATGCAGTATTCTTACAAACTAAATCTACATCCTGGATAGTAGACTTAAATATTCAAGTGACAATATCTTCCTTTTTTATCAAATTTCTGAGCAACCTTTGTATTATCTTTGACTAAGTCAAATACCCTATACTGCTGAAGAGCCATCCCAGTTATTATTCATTCGTTGGACATTTCTCAACGACTGTGGATTAGTTTTGTCTTAATAAATTTCACATGACATATCGGCAATAAACTAGGTCAATTTGGGTAATTGATTCATAATTTTACTTTTCATGCAACACACACACACACACACACACACACACACACACACACACACACACATACACACACATGCACACACTTAGAATTAATTAATTTCAGGCATAGAAATAAGTTTCAAATCGTAATTTTGGCTTAAACATTTTACCTACTTTAAGGTATAAGTGGTTACAGATGACAAACTGTGGAACAAAACAGTTATTGTAGAAACACAACACATCAGAAAAACCACACCATGTGGGAAAAAGGTATGAATTCATAATTTTTTTCAAATATCTGTAATTACGATTTAAGAACTAATAGTTACATGTATACAAACAGTAAAGAACATTCTTCATCTTTAACAGATCAGAAATAAAAGCCCACAGAAGATACTGCAACTGCAGGGAAACATGTTTGGGTTAAAAAACAGAATTGTGTTTTGCTAAAGGCAGACAGTATCCAAAAACATATGTATTGTTAACACAGAAAAACGGGCTTCAACCTCAAAATGATTATTTCGACGCCCTGCCAGGAATTTACAAGCAAGCTCAACAACTAATTCAGGAACACTACGGCTGAGTTCATCAAACTATTTTAAATACAAATTCAATAGAATTTTTCTTCCACATAATGTAATACCTAACTATATACAGGTAAATGTAAAAAGTAAATCACCTGCAGCTCGTCATGCCAAACACAAAGCCAAAACTGAGTGGCTGAAGCAAGAAATTAGATACCTACACACAAAAAAGCAGGACTCGACCCTGAACTATTCAAAATTCACCTGAAACTAGGAAACCACATTAAAATCTCTAAAATATTTAATGAATCATGAATACAGTCAAATGAAACACAGAAACACAAATAAAATCAAAATGGCATAAACAACAACAAAAACTAAAAACTCTTTTAAAACAAAACAAAGTTTTGCCTCAAATATGGAAACCACACATTGCACAAACATCTGGTCATCTTTACTGACATACAACTAACTAACCAAGAAATAAATTTTCTAGAAGAAGACCCAAAAATACAATGTCAACACACACATCACATACAAGACAGTGGAGAATCTTATTGCAGAAAGTGAGTAGATCATAAAACAACAAGAAACAAACAATAACCCAAACTTCAATGCAGGTCTGAAAAGATAATTAGTCACAGGAGAATTAAGATGCATAATAAAGGAAAACAAAAACAACATATTGACAGGAACAAAAGCTGAAGAAGATTAAACCTCCAGAAAAATAAAGGACAAACTTAAAAACAATGAGGCACTTTATTATGAGGTCACATAAGGGCAGCACCATGATAAAACAGGATGAATACAAAGGAAAAACCTTAAAATTTCTGGAAGACAATAACATAACAAAACTAATCAGTGACCCAACACAAAGATACCAGAAGAACACACTAACACTCCAACAAAATATATCACACACATTCACAAATCAGAAAGCAAAATGGTTGAAACAAAAGAAACCCAAAGCACCCACACTGAACAGCCTACTAAAGCTGCACAAGGATGGCATTCCTATATGCCCCATAGTCAATTTCAGAGAAATGTACACATACTTACAGAAACATTACATATACACAGATAACAAAAGCATACACAACACTGAAGAGCTGATACATCAAATCAAAGACATCAACATACTCATAACAGCCACACTCACATCATTTGACATAACATCCATGTACACCAATATCTCCACCACAGAAACCATCAACATCATCAAAAAACAATTAGAAAACAAGCC
The DNA here is from genome assembly GCF_021461385.2 of Schistocerca piceifrons. NCBI lineage: Eukaryota > Metazoa > Arthropoda > Insecta > Orthoptera > Acrididae > Schistocerca > Schistocerca piceifrons. The sequence continues at coordinate 314,327,455 of NC_060141.1, read as the reverse complement.
AAAATTCCCAAACCCCACATAACAGAAATAGCTAGCATTCTAAAACTATTCACAGAGCAGAACTATTTCTCATGTGACAATCAGTTCTACTCACAAGAAGACAGGCTTCCAATGAGGTCACCAGCCAGTGGAGTCCTAGCCAACATTTTTTCTCAGTCACATTGAAAACAAAATATTTGAAACAATAGTAAGACCAAAACAATACTGGATAATATATTTGTACCGTTATGTAGGTGACGTCATATGCCTTGTAGATGAAACATGAAGTCACATCCAACAACTCCACAGTGATATAAACGAAGTACACCCAAAAATAAAATTCACTTTAGAAACAGAACACGACAAAAGGTTAAGCTTCCTTGACCTCACAATATACAGACACAACAACCAACACCAGTTCTCCATATTCAGGAAAGTGACCACCACCAGAACAGCCATTCATGAAGGCTCTAGTCATCCAATTACACACAAACTAGCAGGCTTCCAATATATGCTACACAGACTGAACAAAACCCTACTCACTGAAAACAACCACAAGAATGAATTACAGACAATCAGACAAATAGCAGCAGAGAATGGATATGACACAAACACTATAGATAAACTGAACCACAAAATTGAAAAGGACACCCAACACAAAAAAACAAAAGCCTCCTCATCAACCTACAAACACACAGAACCCACATGCGAGCACACATGAACAAGAAACACCCACAATGACAAACAAGTGGTTCACTCTCACCTACAACAACAAAGCAGTTCACAGAATAGGCAACATACTCAAAAAACGAGGGGTAAAACACAGAGAAAAACTAAGGACAACCAACATAAGCACAGACAAACACAACACATCTGGTATTCACCAGCTAACATGTCAAGACCGCAAATCAATTTATATAGGGCAGACAAGCAGAAATTTTAATATCAGATACACAGAACACAGAAGAGCATTAAAAAGGGACAGCTGTCATCCCACATTTGCTGAACACCTCATGGACAAGAAAAATAACCCAACAAACATCAATACTGATTTGAAAATTCTCAAATACAGCAATAGCCCCCCACAAAAACTAATAATTGAAGAAAATTATCATATACAAAAAGCCATAGTGGAAGGGAAACGAGTTATATATGAATACACAGCTCTCTGCACTGGAACTCTGTTCTCTGCCCTCAAACTATTTTTAGGCAAGACCAACCGATTGAGCTCTCATCCCCCACCCCCTCCCCAGACCACCCCCCCCACACAAAAAAATCCTAAAAACCCACTGTCACTCTCTCTCTCTCTCTCTCTCTCTCTCTCTCTCTCTCTCTCTCTCTCTCTCTCTCTGTCCCTCCCCCTCCCTCCCTCTCCCTTTCCACACACACACGCACACATACACACAAAGAAAATAAAACCCTAAAACTTACTCTCATACACACACTCTCTCTCTCTTCCTTTTCACGCTTCACACACACAAACACACACACACACACACACACACACACACACACAAATTACAGACACCTCTGAAAGATTCAGAACAAACGCCAGGAACATCTTCAACTGTTCCACTGTCAGCCATCTTGTTTTTACACCTTCAACTACTCCTCTGCCCACCATGTTTGTTTTTACAGCTGGTAAACAGTGAAACAGTGACAGTGATAGTGGCAACTCAGTATATAATGTTTGACAGTGATGAAGACGAGGAAAAAGAAAACCGAAGTGGAACATTCTGTAAATAGACACACACACACACACACACACACACACACACACACACACAGTTAGAATTAATTAATTTCAGGCATAGAATTAACAGTTTCAAATAGTAATTTTGGCTTAAACAATTTATTTACTTTAAGGTATAAGTGGTTACAGATGACAAACTGTGGAACAAAACAGTCACTGTAGAAACACAACACATCAGAAAAACCAGACCATGTGGTAAAAAGGTAAGAATTCATAATTTATGTTTTTTTAAATATCTGTAATTACGATTTAAATACTAATAGTTACATGTATACAAACAGTAAAGAACATCCTTTATATTTAACAGATGAGAAATAAAACAACCCACAGAAGATACTGCAAATACAGTGAAACATGTTTGGGTTAAAAAACAATATCGTGTTTTGCTAAAGACGGACCCTATCGAAAAACATACGTATCAGTTAATGTACTATCCCCCAGTTGGCATATCCCGTTATCGAATCAAAATCGATGTTGTTTTTTCAGATGTGCTAATTTTTTTACTGCCTGAGTAGTTTTGTGTGTATTAAAGTGTAACTAAAGGTGGCTTATGTTGAAAATAGCGAATGTCCATCGGAGTGCATCGTGAACCACGAACCAGAACAGAGCAACATACCAAGTGTATAGTTTCTCGCCGAATAAAATCGCATGCTTGGTTGATTTGGCCATCCAGTGTTTCTTGGTGTTGGTTTGAGGGTACTCCAAAGTTAGATGTCTAAATGTTTAAATCCGGTGATAGAACTTGATATTCTACACAACTTTCTCTTCATGCTATCCATCTCGAATGGATGAACGATTGGTGAAATGATGAAAATGAGATGGCGCCCTGTCCTGTTGAATGAAATCATTTTCATTATAAAAAATGTCTTTTGAGACTTGAAGTCATTATGTGCAACATTTCTTGGTAAAAGTTACCTGTGACAGCCTTTTCAGGTCAGTACTGCTCGATAGACCCCCTAGGCGGCAGACCACAACATATATACTTTGGTAGGTGAATATGCTTTTCTTCAGTAGAAATAATTACGGCAGTTAATTGTTACATTAGGTTTAAATGTCCCCTCATCTGACCAAAGAATTAGCGTCTCAGGAGATTTTTGTTTTGTGAGTGTTAGACCGTGGTCCAAGGCATATTTCTCTGCTTAAGCTTTCGTCTTCCAATGCCGAAGAATTCGTCAGACGCTATAAAGACTCAGCGATACCAACTTAAACAAGCTGAGAAAGCTGAACTGTTATGTATGAAAAGGTATTAGACCTTGGAAATGTTCATATTTTTCACACATGTTGATGGACCACAAAGTTCAGTTCGTCTGTCGGGATCATTTTCGTTTGTATCATGGAGAAGTGTTGGAATGCAATGCTTCCACCTCTGAATTCGCCACATTCTGTGAACAGTTTTTCTGATCACAGTCTCACAACAGCATTGCCTCACAGACATTTTCTGGGATGATGTGTGCGCCTGGGGCATTGCACGTCATGCATTGTTACATCAACTTCGAACTTGTCTCGGATTCTTGTAATTGTTAACGGTAAAGGTGGTTGGCGTTCCAAATTCAACTCTCCCTCATGTAGACCGCCACTTACATTCTGTTTTACATTTAACACTTAACACTCAAATTCGTTCTTCATCCCGCGAAAAAAAGTTGACGTTGTTGAGTGTTCCATGTCTTCTGAACTACTACCAACAAAAAATTCAATATTTTCAACACAGCTGCGCTTCAGCAATGGGTAGAGATCAGTAAATGGATCCAAAGCAGTCAGCCAGTTAGTGATTTAATTCAACATTTGACCATGCTTTCGAGAAATGAAAACGAGGCCTCTTCAGGTATACATGTAACTAAAATTTCACGGGGGAAAACACCAAATAGTGAAGCGATCCCTGTTATGAACTGCGCTCTGAAATTTTAGTTACACGTGTCATGAAGAAGTCAATTTTTCAGCCGTAGAAACCATGGTCAAAAGTGGCAACTGGGTGTCTGCTTTGGTTTTTAGACAACATGGTTGTGGAGAGAAGCAGCGATTAGTATGATTAATCAATAGTTCAAAAACAGTCTTAATCGCATTTGTTATTATTATTATATCGCCAACCGGTAATAATAATAAATGCGATTAAGACTGTTTTTGAATTATTGATGTCTGTTTTGGATTAATTTACTAAACAGAAAATTATATATGGCGTCCCAAAATAAAGAATACAGTCACTGAAACTGAGCAATTCCTTGGAAACATCGCCGGTGGCAAAATGGGAGGAGCTTAGCTCGCTGAATTGGGCGCACGGTATGGAAATCTCACGAGCGGTGTGGAGCCTCATCAGTTCGCCGTGTCGAGTGTTCCTACATCGACTGGGAAAGTGGGATCGCACGGTACGTCGTTCGCGGGCACGCGCCCCTCTGTGCATGTTAACACGCCTCCACCTTGTTCAGTATTCGCGGAGCTGGGCTGAATATGCCGACACGTCCCCAGAGCGCATGCGCGGAAGCGACGCGCCTCAGCAGCGACTTTGGGCGGCGAGCACATTTCGTGGCAGCTCTCGACGCCAAGTTACCCCTGCTAAATGTGGTTGTACGCGTAGAATGCTAACGGAAAACTTGTAATTTGATTTCAGTCAAATTTCTTTAATTTTTACATCACCTGTAGCTGAACAAATTTTATTGCAAAAGGAAAAAGTCCTATTTTGCAAATAGCTGCCTTATTATCAACTTTGCAGATGAGTTTCCGATCATAGTGTTCAATTACGAAGCGCATGTTTCATTGCACCTGACAGCGCGAATTTGATACGGAAACTAGTACGAAGAGGGTCTCGAACTTGCAAGACGGTAGATGATCCTAAACGATGTTTAGGCCTGGAGCAAACGATATAAGCTGAACGTTTCAGGAGGGGGGTAAGCTGGAAGGCCACATTGTACAGCAGGCGATGAAACTAGTTTTATGAAGAAAACAAGGTGCAGATCATAATCTTTCTAGTTGTAATTATCAGTTACAGCCGCGCTAGGATATCTACGGATCTAAAATATGGCAGAGAACAATAGTTGCCAACAGCGTTAGCTGTTGCGTGTGGCAGCAACTCAGTTTACTAACAACCGTCTCACATGTACTGCTCACTCAATGGAGCACTGAGTGAGCAGTACATGTGAGACGGTTGTTAGTAAACTGAGTTGCTGCCACACGCAACAGCTAACGCTGTTGGCAACTATTGTTCTCTGCCATATTTTAGATCCGTAGATATCCTAGCGCAGCTGTAACTGATAATTACAACTAGAAAGAACATAATCTGCACCTTGTTTTCTTCATAAAACTAGTTTCATCGCCTGCTGTACAATGTGGCCTTCCAGCTTACGTTTCTGCTTCGGAGTTGGTAGCGCTTCGGTATGAATATATTGAACTCGCCGCTCTTTTCATAAATCCGAGAACGACTGTGACCGCTCGATTGTTTCAGATGATTCCTTTCTTAACTGTGAAACGTCCCCTTACTTAGAACAATTATACATGACTGTGCTTAAACTGACACACAATATTTTTAGCGCAACGCAATCTGACTTTCAATAATCCCTACAAAAGAATGGCCCTGACTAACATTAACCTATACCTTTCACAAATCACTTACCTCACCAAAAATCTTCGTTACTCGAACTACTGCAATACAGCGAGCGCCACTATTGCCAGCTAAATAAAAGATTCAAACTACTGAAGGCACTAACTACTAATAAGCATAGTTAGCAAATGAAAGATTTTAAAGAGAACAAACAATGTATTTACATTAATAGTGTTGAAAAATCATAATATACATAGCAGTTCATGACATCCAGTCTTACAAATTTCAAAACTCCGCCATTTCTCTCCCCACATCCACCACTGCTGGCGGCTCACCTCCAACTGCCCAGCGCTGCGCGCTGTTAACATCCAACTGCCCAACACTACAATGGCAGACAACGATGCAAACTGGCCACAGATTGCACACAGCACAGCCAGTGATTTTCATACAGAGCGCTACGTAACGTTGCCAATAAGAAAACATAACCAGCCTACTTACAACTGTAACGTAAAATTTTATAATTCTATAATGCTCCTGTTCACTAATCGCTCGTGGTGATCTGTTTCGTAATAACCTCTCTGCCCACTGTATACTCCAGACTATTTACTTCTAACCGTACTCCCTACAGCTTGCTGCAAATATAAAATCATAGTCGGCCGGAGTGGCCGTGCGGTTATAGGCGCTACAGTCTGGAACCGCGTGACCGCTACGGTCGCAGGTTCGAATCCTGCCTCGGGCATGGATGTGTGTGATGTCCTTAGGTTAGTTAGGTTTAAGTAGTTCTAAGTTCTAGGGGACTGATGACCACAGTAGTTAAGTCCCATAGTACTCAGAGCCATTTTTTTTATAAAATCATAGTTACAGAGAAATTACGATATAAGTAGTTCGAAAACTGATTTAAGATTGGTTTACATCGTCCGCATAGATACAATGTCTGCCTCCGTAGCTAAGAGGTCAGCGTGGTTGTCTGCCATGAGGGGTGTGTTCGGATTCGATTCCCGATACTACAGAGACTTTCCCTTAGAAGGATGACTGAAGTGGGGTACACCCAGCCTCGCGGTGCCAACTGAAGAGCTACTTGGATGGGAAGCATCGGCTGCGAGGTTTGGGAAGTAGACGATGGTAGGGTGAGCGGTGTATTGACTCCATATCCCTTCAAGCCGCAATGATGTCTTTGGAAGAGAATGACATGGCAGTCGGTCGGTTCTGAATGAACCGTTAGGGCGAGTACGCGGGGCTTTAGTTGACATAACTTTAACACTTACAACGAAAGAATCTTGACATATCAGCCTGACATAAACAGTGTCACAATAACATTGACGGATGAGTGTACCGTGCTCACAGATTCGGAGCTCAGTATTCCCATGGAACATTAAGACTCTCTACACCGTGAGACGTATACCACCAAAACGATTGTGTTCGACAATGTAGTTGGAGTCATTACTTGACTCCAGCTCTTAACCTATGACGGTACGTCCAGCTTTTTCGCACATGATAGTTTTGGTGGTGCATGTTTCATGTTGTGGGCAGCTGTAATGTTACATGTGTATACTGACATCCAAATTTTTGAACACGGTACACTCATTGGTCAACGTTAAGTTGACATTGTACTCATTTACCACGTCCATCTTTTGAGTGGTGCGTTGGGTCCTGGCTTTATTTTTTATGCAAGACAATGCGCGACACCATCGAACTGTACTGGTGGAGGAATTTTTGGTATGAGAGTAGCTATTCGGCGAATGGATTGGTGTGTGTGTTCTCCCCGACTTAAAACTCATCGGTTTTGTCTCCACACGAGAAGACGCATTGCGCCATGGCAACATGCATCAGTGACTATCCAGCATATGTCGACCACGCTGGTGGTAGAGTGGGACTCCGAAGTACAAGAATTCCTTAGCAGCCTTGTGGTCAGCCTGGAGAACGTTGAAGAGCATTCACTGCTGCCTGCGGTGGTCACACACCATATCAAGAACCAAGTACAGACTTTTTTTAATGTCGAGGAGCCATCATAAATCGCGGTGACTTCAATGTAATTATTGTCTTTGAATAAAGGTGTAAGTTCTGTTCGTTTGAGTGTGTATTTCGTTCAGTTACCTTCTGCACTATACCACAGTAGTTCTTTCTACGAATGGTCGATGTTTCATTGGCAGTGACACGTTATGTGAACATCATTTTCGCCTTAAATTTTGCACACCAGTGTACAGTATTGGGAACGCGTTTGCAGAGGTAGTAAAAATTTGGATTGTGCTGAAAAAATGCATTTTGTTTAGTGGAAATTATGATGAAAAATAAATTTTGTTCTTGTAAAAAGTAAGCTATCGCAATCATCTGGAAGTGTGTTGCATGAGTTACTTTCTGACGTTTTGTTCCAGTAGTCTGATAATCAAACGAATGTTTGTTTCGTATCTTAAATTTTATTGTTTCATTTCCTTAACGACACTTACTCGGCTTTTAGAAGCCGTTGATTGGCACATTTCAGAAGAAAATGTGATCGAAGAATATCATCCTCATCAATTGAGAATCGAGTCTGTCAAGTATCGAATGCAGTAATCGAAATATTATCCTGTGGTCCGTGACATCACACCTCATTCTCGAATTCTTATTCTCTTTTGTTGCAGCAAGCCAATATTTATCTGATAAAAATGGAAATGTCGTGTGGCTAGGGCCTCCCGTCGGGTAGACCGTTCGCCTGGTGCAGGTCTTCCGATTTGACGCCACTTCGGCGACCTGCGCGTCGATGGGGATGAAATGATGATGATTAGGACAACGCAACACACAGTCCCTGAGCGGAGAAAATTTCCGACCCAGCCGGGAATCGAACCCGGGCCCTTAGGATTGACAGTCTGTCACGCTGACCACTCAGCTACCGGGGCGGACATTTATCTGATAAATCTCAAATACTCCTCAGAAAACATATAAAGGTAGATGTAATACACGTAATACGTTCTTCTCATTCTTGTTACGGAGACATTGCTACAAGGTACGAGAGCTCTGACAGTGGCTATTGAGGCGTACAGCTGAGCTGAAATCTGGTGGAGGGCCACGAGTCAGTCCTAAACCCGCTAAAGCGCACCGCACAGCGATATTGCGTACCGTGGCGTAGCGTGACCTGGATCATAGCGAGGCGGCACGCGAACGCTGCACGCCCGGTCGTTATCACTGAGCAATACCCGCTGGCACTTCTGGCTTCAGGCTCGCGTTGAAGGAACTGTGATACAGTGTATACCCACAATCATTACGCCGAAGCAAAAATTAAAACGTTTTTCCGTATCACTATGCTACAAAGAGACTGTGATTTCGTTTGTCATCTAGGATGGCGTTGCTGTGTTTGTAAATAACTGCAGAGTTTTGTAGATTTGAAGAGAGCGTTTCTGAAGTACCGAGTAAAGCAATCGAGCTCTTTCAACGTTTTATTCTGTTTGACTCAGAGAAGCAAAAGATGAAACATTTGAATTGTGTACCGAGAAATTATCGTTGGGGAGTAACCACAAAGAGCACAGTCGTTACAAACAGGCCCGCATTGATCCACGCGACTTCGTTTGAAAAGAGCATCGTGCTTTGGCAGATACCATTTAAGTCGTCGATACACAGCAGCCGGACGAAACATGTTATCCATTAAACATTACAAGGTTTTAACTTGTACATTCCACAGGAAAAATTTAGAACGTAAATATAGGGTTAGCCAAAACTCGATACAAAATTAGACGAGCAGCCGAACAGGGATATGTTGTACGTCCTAAATGTACTTAAAGCAACCGTAAACTGAGTTTTCGTTGGTTCAGTAATATTAAATAGGAAATACTTTTCTCATTTTCTGCGCGATATTATTTATTTGATCACGAATCGGATTTCAGTTTATTAAGCCATCGTCCGATGACATCTGAATGTCGCAGTCACATATAAAATAGACGGGCGGCTTACACAGATATTAATGATAAAGGTACGGAAGATATACAAATGATTGGATTCAGATTGTTTACAACAAGATCTATTAATTTTTCATATTTCGCAGAAATTGTTGCTCGATTTCTTTCACTAAGCCTGATACAACCTGTAATTTGTGAGTGTTAAGCTTATTCTAACATTCTGCGTGGTGTCTGTTTGTTCTAAGTCGTGTCTCTCTACCACTTTCGCGCAACGACGCTCTGAGCGTGTTTTTTTAGGGAATTGACTAGTTTGAACCTGTGACCTGCTGCTGTTAAGGAGACGCCAGACCACACATGAGATGTAGAGTTCAGAAGAGTTCAGTGAGACTAGCGATGATATAATCAAATACTTAATGATTTCAGCGTCAGCTCCACTGTACTCCCTGTAAAAGAATCTTAATGCTAACTAAAGTTAGTGGAAGGGGCTTTCCTATTTTTATTTAGCTGGCAAAATAACGTCGAAAAAGCAGTTAAGTTTACCATTGGAAATTTTATTCTACTCACAAAACATTGTTTATAAATTGCACTGTTGATACAAGGAAATATTTTAACACAGGATGATAAAAACCGACTGCGTTCAACAAAAATGTGAACGAATATTCCCTGAATGGGTTTCCAAGTTCTACAATGGATCGAAGGAGGACCTATGCCATATCACATCTATAATCTAGGTTTAAATTAAGTTTCACAAAAGAGAAAACTATCAAAATGGTCTACAGTGACCCTCAATTATCTTTAATTACTTATCTAACTTGTCTTAAATTACAGTGGCTGATGTGGCTTCTCAATAATTAAGTAACAGAAAAACCATCGCATTTCAGATTTCAACTTCAAGTAGCAAATGTGAATACCATGAGCTTTAATTGACGATCAACACTAGTATTACGTAAAAAGGGGATGTAACAGATGAGACTTCTGCAGTTCTGAGTGAAGCCTTATGTGCTCAAAAATACGGCATTGCGTGCGTTCATTACCTTGTCGGTGTTTAGGCAGCGTCAGGGGGTGGCGGGCAGCGCAGCCCCACACAGCTCGCCGTCTCAGAAGCAACTCCATCTAACTTCTCCTTACTACAATTTTCCGAAGTTATCTGGCTGTGTTTTCAACTGACCAGTCAGGGTCTCAGTGTTAACCTTAAGCTCTGCCTACAGAAATTCTGTCTATCCAATGAGAAACGTTATACTTTTCGTGGTGGGCCAATGTTTTTAACGTTTGCAAGGTAACAGAGACGCGAAAAAGTCTCACGCTAAAACTTGCAGCTGGTGTGGCCCTTTTAGTGTTATCGTAAGATCTATACTGTTCTTCTGGAGGGCTCTATCTTTTAACATGGGTTGGGGGGTGATCCTGGCGGTCAGCCGGCGATATGAGTGTCGTCCCTTATCGTAGGGCCTTCTAGCTTAACACGGTTCTGCTCTCGACTTCTGTTCTCGTTTCTTTCCTTGGAGCTGCGTCTTTTTCACGGTGGGAAGGTATGACATGCATTTAGGCGTTCTTGTGTTAGTCTGTGGTATTCCATTTGTTCACTCGTTGATCATATTACTTTGGTTAATTTAATGTCAGGATTTATTCGGAGCTATGTGACATATTGCCGGATTTGCTTATCATGTCAGGGTTTTCATGGAAGGTGTTGGATTTACCTGACACCTTACATTATTACAAAGGAGATCATTACAAGGAAATAAAAAAGATATTACAGAAATATCGGCTGTGATCACAGCCTCTGAAGTAGACAACTAGCGAGAGACAGAGGTCGTTGCTGAATCGTTGCTGCCGTATAATAACTGTTCAATTAAGCTATCAATTACATTTTTTCTCAGTTGTTTCCAATGTTCCAGATTTACAGCTGACTTTGAAGGATTCCATCTATTTTTCTCTAACTCGTGTTGTATGTGAGATTCGAATTCGGTGTGTGCTTGGTTATAACTTTACGCTAGATTTCTGCCAACGGACTGTGCTGATCACATAACCCATTCAAGCTACTACTTTTTAAGTTGAGTATATAAGTAGTGGAGCACACTTTTGATGTCAAATTAATTGATAAATTAATAAAATTGATCAATTCATTACCCCTCCCCCTCTGAGAAATTTCCAGCCCTTCCCCATCATTTTTCCCCTCCCCCAAGCCTCCATTTTCCTCCCCTCCCCACAGGCCACAAAGAAAACAAAAACTGGAGGGAAAGAACAATCACTCAGTATGTGCTGAACTGTTCGACTGCGAGAATCTTATGACATGAAACTGAAATCTTTGTCAATTACACTGCAGGGGCCACATTGTTAATTTATAAAATACAATTTGCATATTCTTTATTTAATCAGTTTGCGGGAGACAGGGCTGTGGAACTCTATTTGGAAGGAAAAGCTCATCGTTCTCTGCTTTTTATTTAACTGTGGAAGGTACGGGAATACCGGTGCCACGTAGCCATCGGTCACCATCCAAGACGGCCGACTCAAAATGCTGGGTAGTCTAACCTCCTCCTCGTATTGGAGGGAAATACAAAAATCACGGGAAAAATTCAAACTTTTGCCTCTGGCTGTGAAGCGTAGTTGGGGAGGGGAAGGTGCCATTGATCAAGTTCTAAGGAGGTGATCCAGTATCTCAACAGCAACTGTATGAAGAGAAGATATTTTCGTTATTAGTCTAGAACTAGAGAGTTACTCCAGCCACATGTTGGAAGAACGGATAATAGTAATAAGACGACAAATAGTCATGAAGTGCAGGGAAGTACAGAAAACTAGCACTGAAGTGATGGGTAGCACTGAAGTGATGGGGAGTAGCCTCCTCCAGATCTACAAGTCAATAATTGCTGGCTGGGACGTAAGGGCAGTTAATAATATTAGGGCAGCAGCCCAATGTCCCAATGCTGCTATAAATCCATGGTCTCTATATACATGAGTCGTGCAGCTACAGCATTAGTTAATAAAACACACTTGTTTCTATTTACGAATCGCATGTCACATCCAAGCCAACAGAAACGTAAGAAATAAACTGTACAATATTTTTTACGAATCTAGCGCCCATTATTGTATTTGAACACTGCAATTCAACCGAGCGAGGTGGACTTGCATTCGGGAGGATGACGGTTCAAACCTGCGTCCGGCCATCCTGATTTAGGTTTTGTGATTTTCCTAAATCGCTTCAGGCAAATGGCGGGATGGTTCCTTTAGAAGGGCAGGCCTACTTCCTTCCCCATTCCTCCCTAATCCAATGTGACCGATGACCTCGCTGTTTGATTCGCTCACCCGAATCAACCAACCAACCAACGGCATCTCAGGGCGAAAAACTGGCCAGTAAGCCCTGGTCTACTCCAGTGCTATCTGCCGAGTGTGTTCTGTAACTGAAGAGCCGACCGGCCGCAGACTTTACTTGTTCCTGCGCAGTCATGACAGGCTAAGCCGCGACTTCCGTTGACTGGCGTTGCTGACGCCTAGAACCCTGTGAGGCAAGCAGGTGTGGCTTGGACGTAGAGTCGTAACTACAATGCCATCCCTGACATAGACTCCCCAGGTAAAAAAAAAAAAAAAAATCCACTCTCCGAGACAGGGACGTTGTTATCCATACATCTCTAACTTCTCACGCGAAATGTAGATTCCTCCGTTTGATACACGACATTTTCGAAGACAGAAGAACATAAGAAAGCAGAGAACACACACAATTTCACATCGCTAAACTATCCTTATTTGTTGAGTTTTAGTTTGAAAATCCCGTACAACAGCATTCCAAAGGCTGTAATTCCACTGAATATTCTCTCATTCAGTAAAAAAAAATCTTTTCTTATCAGATTAATATTTGTTACGTCCTGCATCACAGGAATATAATCTTAAACTCATTTTCGGCTCATGATGGAGTGCTAAGAGCATACTCTGCCTCTGTCAGACGATGCCTCCTCACATTCGAACTCTCTTACGTAGTCTCTTCAGGTAGCCAAAGAGCAGCACAGAGGAATTATAAAAATCATGTTAATACTACATATGACTTTACAATTTTCGTAATGCAGCTGATTTTATTATGATGGCCATATCCTTCAGTGTATGTGGGAGATTGAAATTTCGTTAGAAGTTCTTGCTGCAATATAAAAACGCCTGATTACTAGTCCAAATTGCGAGTCATATACGTGGCACACTCGCCCTCGCTTCCACTCATCCGGTGGCACATCATTGACGTCAAATTGATTGATTAATTAATTAAATTGATCATGAGAGTCTCTTTGCATGGTGAGTAATTTTGTCCGTGCCGTCTGATTACATTCCCCAGGTAATAGTTGCAGACACTTCTGTGACATCACTGGGGGCTTCTCACAGGCTGTCACATCCTGAGATACCAAAATGGGTGGTAGCCGTCGTCAGATAGCTGAAGATATCCAACGCTAATTATGTTGTCCTTTAGTTGGCTTGTCATCGTCATGGAAACTAAGTCACTTAGAATTCTGTTCCTGAACAAATCCTGCTGAGACCTGTCGGTCTATGAGGGCAGTGAGATGTTTCACTCCATTCTCCACCACCACGACGCATCCGCTCCCATCCCCACCACTACCACCGGGTCACATGTGAGTAGATGCAACCACCGCCAATGGGTCGCGAACCTTCGCCCCACGTCTGTGCTGCACCGCTCTTGTCCGACAAACCACTGCTCGCTGTACTGGACAGCTCAATGATTCCAGACTTGCAAAATCTGTCCTTTTCTTCTCAGAAGGACTGGAAGCTTAAATGTTGCTGGGGTGAATACCAGATGTTGAACAATATGCTTCCCCTCCTCCCATCTGACAACCAAAACGTTCTGAGATGTGTTATCAAGATATGCTAGAAACGTTGGTTCAGTGAGCAATAAAAAAATATCTGTCTGCTGACCACACTATCTTACACGTGTATGAGCCTACAGATATGGGTTACCCAAAGAATACAGGCCTGAATGAAATTTTCACTCTGCAGCGGAGTTTGATCTGATATGAAACATCCTGGCAGATTAAAATTGTGTGGTGGACCGAGGCTCGAACTCGGGACCTTTGCCTTTCACGGGCAAGTGCTCAACTGATCTTTTTTTTCCCTGCAGGCAAGTCCTATACCGACCATTCTTATATTATAACGGCCAAGTTTCAGTACCAAACATTTTTTTGTGTCTCCCCTGTAGATAACAAAAGGAATAAACACCTACTACATGAACAGAAAGTTGCAGGTTATGAGAAAACAAATAATAACATCTAGTGTATGAAAGTAAAAGACGACGATCTTCATAAGATAACACAATATTCCTTGAAAACGTAAAACATAAATAAGTATATTTTCCCTACATCCATTTTTTTTGTAGACGTGAATATGTATACAATCTCATCAGCAGCAGCAAAACCAATTTTTTTAATTTTTTTATGGGGGATCACAGAAGAAAGAAAACAAAGAGGCTGCAGATAGAAAGCTATGCGTGAAAAGGAAAACGTGTGTAAGGAAAGAAAGCTTAGAAGATGAGGAGAAAAGAGAAATGAAGGAAATTAGGAATACTTTCTGCGCCATGCTCCACTTTGACGCGCCATCAGAATAACGTCCATTCTATCATCGACAATTAGAAGGGGAACGTGGGATCGTCCAGTCTTGGCAGGCACGTTTCCTTGAGATTCCAGCTCCGAGGCGGGTTGGCGAAAATACTCTGTAAATAGTTCGCGAAGGGGCCCGATAGTGTCGATGTCGGCGAACGGCATGGTGATGTACTTGGAGGCGTGTTCAAAAGTCCGCCGGATCAACGACGTCATCCCGGAAGAGGTAGTTGATAGACGTGGTCCATGTGATGGGGTGCCACTTAGATGACTGAAAACAGGTCGTGTCAGGAAATATCATCATAGTAGGGGAAACGTGATGTAGGCGTACCCGGAGGTAGAAAGCCACAATATTCTGTACCAGGGTCCAGACAGCTGCTGCTGGCCCACACTCAAAACGATGTAAATCTGTATCTTCGACATTGCACTTGAGGCACAGTGTGAGTCCACTAGCGCGATGCGATGCAGTTTCTGTCTTGTAGTATACTTGCCGTTGATGAGAAGGTACCACGTCGCGGTGGGGTCAGTGGTAGGGTATGGTTCGTTGATCGTTTCCCAAACTGTAGGCCATTAAATTTGGAGGTGACATGCTTCGACGGGGTTTCGGGGTGGGTACATTCGAAGAGGTCGGTAGATACCGCGGGTGGTCGTCTTCCTGGTCCTGGGGAGCTCGGTGAATATGTAGCTGTATTCCAAAAAGAAACTACCGATGTGCGACATCGGAGGTGGGATGTGTGCCAAAGACGCTGGTGGGTGTATCGAAACAGTTGCTAGCTCGGTGATCAACATTCGAGTAAAACTAGCATTTTGGCTTTCCCATAACCGGAGCATAGTATTGGTGCAAAGTGCCGGTAACCAGATCTAGGCCACCACCCCGATTCGGTAAGGTGAGAGCTTCATAACTGCCTTTCAAGATGTGTCCAGAACATATAAAATACCCGGAAGCCACCTGCAATCAGCTACTATTGTCGCAGTGAAGGGCAGAATCTGAGCGATGTGGGGTACCCGGGCTGCTTGCAGTGTTTCAAATCTGTTCGTTTACCGACTGAGTTACCAAAGTACGATTCACGACACGTCCTCACAGCTTCACGTCCGCCAGTATCTCGTATCCTACCTTCCAAACTTCGCAGAAGGTCTCCTCGCAGGAGAGAGTTGCTACCGGCTCCCACCAAATTAGTGGGAGGGCGGATGCTTCGAGAACTCAAATGAGACTCACTAGATGGAAGGCAATGTTCTTTTTGAGGAATGATATTGAGAAAATTTAGAGAACCGACGTTTGAAGCTGGCTGCAGAAGAATTCTACTGCCATCAAACAGACATTTCGCGTAAGGGACATGAAGACATGATACAAGAAAATTAGCGATTATACGGAGTTATACAGACAGTCTTCTTTCCCTCGCGCCATCTGCGAGTGGAGTAGCAAAAGGAAATGAAAATTAGTGGTACAGCGTACCCTCCGCCACCGTGCGATGTCTTCCGAAGTATGCATATAGATGTAAACGTAAATTTAGCCTGTGTGTTAAGATGTCAGTCCATCCGTTTATAGGCACACTGAACTCAAGGAAGATCTTGTCTCTTATGTATCGAGAATACAAAATGAAGAATTCTGCTGCTGACTGTCTCGCAGTAAAAACCTTCTCACTGCAGTCACTTCGCAAGACAAATTTGAAAGGCTGTAATACGTTTGCCAGCAGCACTTGGAAGAGGCGGTATAGAGTTCACCTCTCAACACTTTTTTCGTCAGTTAGGGTAATGTAAGTACAGTGATGCTGTACGGTACTCCCTACCGCTACTGACAAACTTTCCATTAAAATTACAGTCTTCCATGTCATACTAAATTCGAAATACAATTTGCTTACTAGGAGACAAAATACTCTGCAATTATTAAGTGAAATAGAATGAGAAGCATGTAACGTTAGTTCTAAACGACTTTCAGGGCTATTTAAATATAGTGACGCAGTGTAGGGTACTCCCGTCCATCATTAACGAATGTTCCATTAAAACTACAGTCATCCGCAACATATAAATTCCATACTGTAATCGAGAAAGTGTCGTGATAACTTTCGATTCGTAAAAGATTCCGGGCCAGACCCCTATTCGGGTCTCCGGGAGGTGACTGACGAGGGTTTGGTGACCATGACGAAAAGATTGAATAGCCAACGAAAGAATACCGTTCTATGTATTTGGGCGTGGAATGGCAGAAGTTTGAACATGGTGGGGAAGCTAAAAAATCTGAAAAGGGAAATCCTAAGGCTCAATTTAGATACAGTGGAGGCAGTGAAGCTAAGTGGAAGTTAGACAAGAACTTCTGATCAAACCAGCATAGGGTAATATAACAGCTGCAGAAAAGGGTTTGAGGAAGTAAGATTCCTTGTGAATGGGAAGGTAGGGCAGAGATTAAGCCACTGTGAGGGATTCCGTGTTAGGGTTGTTCTCATACTTCAGGTATGCATGTCGACGTCACAAACAGAGAATGAAGAAATGCAGAAACAATATGAGGATACTGAACATATAATGCAGTACGTCAAGGGAGATGAAAATCTAATAGTCGTGAGATTCGAAAGCGGTTGTAGAGAGGGAGTAAAAGAAAGAGAATATTGGCTTGGTAGTAGAAACGAAGCCAACGCCCTTGCTGCAGTGGTAACACCAGTTCCCGTCAGATCACCCAAGTTCAGCGCTGTCGGGCAGAGCGAGCACTTGGATCGGTGACCATCCGGTCTGCCGAGCGTTGTTGGCAAGCGTTGTGCACTCAGCTCTAGTCAGGAAAACTGAGGAGCTACTTGATTGAGAAGTAGCGGCTTAGGGCTCGGAAACTGACATACGGCCGGAAGAGAGGTGTGCTGACCACATGCCCCCCTATACCCGCGTACAGTGGCGCCAATTATCTGAGGTTGGCACGGCGGCCAGGGGACACGGGAAAATTTTAGTTAGATTACATCATGGCCAGAAAGTGGTTTCGAAATCAGATATTGAATTGTACCCAGGAGCAGATATATACTCAGATGACAATTTGGTGATGATGAAGAGTACACTGAAGTTTAAGAGAATAGTCAGGAAGATTCTGGGCGCAAAGAAGTGGGATATGAATGTACTAAGGAAGTTCTCTGAGGGTATAGACACTGCAATAAGGAATATCTCAGTAGGCAGTATGGTTGAGGAGGGATGGACACCTTTGAAGAGGTTAATCACAGAGGTTGGAAAGAAAACCGTATGTACAAGGAAGGTAACTGCGAAGAAACCATGGAAAAGAGATGAAATACTTCAGCTAATCGACGAATGGACGTAGGCAGCACTTAGGCTTTCTTTTTCGCCCTGAAATACACTAAAGTACAGAATCTAATCTCGAGTGGTGTACACGTCGCAAAGCACTTGTTACCGGATCATATAGAACTATGTAGCACAGATCTTAACAGTGGTACTCTCCTCGGTGAGAAATGATGTTTTAAAACCCAATGGAAGACTGCTTACATTGACAGAACGGTGGTATTGTATGTCTGTTCCATACTTCAACACTAAAAGTCACGATTCTTCAGTGCAGATCAGGAGGTTTTAAGATTACTATGTAAGCATAGCTCTCTTATTAAAAGCAGACCTAAGTGTGATCGATGTAGAAAGAAACAAGAAAAGAACACATTTTAAGGATAATGGTTTATTCATCACAATGAGTATTAGCAAAATACAACAAATACATCACAAAATAATAATACATAATTACAACACCATTGCCTTCATCAACAATGCTCTTACTGTAGCCAAAACAGGTCCCTAACACATGGCACATGAGGACAGTGTAGGTATACATTTAACACAGGCAGCAATGTTTCTGCAGGGAAAGAATAGCGCTCCCACTTCTTCCTGGAAGCTTATTTTACACAGGTGTGCATTGTCAGACGCCCTCACAGCCCCATGGGGTACTGATTCCGTTTTTAGGAGATTTGATGGAGTTTTAATATTAGCATCAATCTTTGCAGCAGTTTATGTATCTCTCTCTCCTATATTATCCACAAAATCCTTACCTTACGCAAGAATCACAAGCAGACATCTGGAAAACCACACAGCATGTTCAACGCATGGGTTATTCGTTTCATCGCAACATTTGAACCCTCCTCACAATGGAAACACATGGTTTCATCTCCGCCACTGGCATAAAAAAATACAGGTTCACTTAGTTCATCAGGACGTTGCTTAATAGCTAAAGACGAATCTTTGAAAGGTGCCAGTTGTGTATTATGTGTTCTGCATTTAGGGTGACCTAACCTAATCTTCCACACACCACACCTCGAACTGCATTAACGATGGTGATTCAGGAGATAAATGTGGGAGTATCTCCATTCTGTACACGTTACAAGTATAATATAAAACAAACACTTTGACCCACCCATATACCTCCCCAACAGCCCCAGACATCCACTACGTTACATAGCGATGCTCCTTTTATGTATAGCCTACTCTAAAGATCCAAGATGCCAACACTTCTGCACATGTGATCAGTCCATCGCTTCGGGCCACATATTCTAAATATACTAGTAAATGTAGCACAATTGTAAACACTTATCGCAAATCGCACTATTTTTCTGTACAAGTGCAGATCAGTTTCCCGTGGACGCCCACAAAAAAAAAAAAACAAAAAAAAGTTCAAATGGCTCTGAGCACTATGCGACTTAACTTCTGAGGCCATCAGTCGCCTAGAACTTAGAAGTAATTAAACCTAACTAACCTAAAGACATCACACACATCCATGCCCGAGGCTGGATTCGAACCTGCGGCCGTAGCGGTCGCTCGGTTCCAGACTGTAGCGCCTAGAACCGCACGGCCACTTCGGCCGGATGCCCACCACACCCTACCTTCAACCCACCACTAGGAATATACATTCAGACCCTGCCCTGGACATATCATCTGTGGATTTACCCTTGTAACCTGTCTTGGACCTGCCACTAGTGAATCCACTGTCTCAGACGTATAGTAGGTAGATTCACCTGCAAACCCTATCCCACCCGTAATGTGTGGTGGGTCTACCTCTCAACCCTATCGCGGACGTAATGCGTGCTGGATCCACTTTAGTACCCTACCCAGGCTACAACGTGAGTGGACTCACTTTCAAAGCCTATCCTGGATGTAATGCATGGGGGATACACCTACAAGCTCTGTTCCATTCCTATCCCAGACCTACCCTGTACCGTGGGAGTCCCCTCAAGAATCCGGTATCCACACATACAGGAAAATAGCAAAGTTGTTCTAAGTGTTTGTAATTGTACTACATTAACAAGAATATTTAGAATACTTGGCCTTAAGTGACATCATGGTCATGTGAGCAGAAGTGTTTGCATCTTGGAGTAGGCTACATATAAATGGATTATCGCTGTGCAACATAATAGATGTCTGGGAGTGATGGGGAAGTATATCGATGAGTCTAACTGTTTGTTTTGTATGATACTTGTAACAATGCAGAATGAAAATATTCCCACATTCATTTCCTGAATCAATATCATTATGCAGTTCAAGATGTGGTATATAGAAGATGAGGTTAGTTGACCCTCAGTATTGAACATACAATGCAAGACTAACATCTTTCAAACGTTGGTCTTTAGATGTTAAGCAGCATCGTGGCGAATAAGGGAAGCTGGACTCTTTTATACTGGTGACAGAGATGAAATCATGTTTTCCGATCATGGTAGAAGGCTGAAATATTGGGATGAAACGAATAATCCAAGGGCTGAACTTGTATGATTTTCCAAGTGCCTGTGTGTGCTTCTTATGTTGGATACTGATATTGGGGATAATATTTGGCATAAGATATGAAGTACTGCAAAGGTTACAGCTAATATTAAAGCTCCATCAAATCTTCTGAAAGCAGTATCAGAATATTACCTGTGTAAAATCTATTTCCAAGAAGAAATGGGAATGCTATTTTCTCCCTGCAGACATATTGCTGCCTACATTAAATGTGGACCTACCCTTTCTCTCGTGTGCTGCGTGTCACAGACCTGTTTAATCTACCATAAGAGGATTTTTGATGAAGGCAATAATGTTGTAATAGAGACTATCATTTTATGATGTATTTCGTATACTTTATTAATACACATTGTGATGAATAAAGCATTGTCCTTAAAATGGGTTTTTTCTTGTTTCTTCCTACATCATTTATACTTAGGTCTGCTGTTAATACGATAGCTTTGGTTACCTGCATTGAAGAATAGTGAGTTTTTAGTGTTGAAGCATGGAATTGACATACAGTACCACTGTTCTGTCAATGTAAGCAGTCTTCCACGTGGTTAGTTTTATGTCAATTTGATATCAAAAGTGTGCTCATGCGAACTTTGCCGCACTACTTTCATATCAGTATCATCTGCAGCTAGGTGTAATGGGAGCAAGTAATTCAAAAGTAAAATAATTTTAAATTCTTAAAACCAAATGAGGCGCCGCAGTGCTAAAGAAACTGAACTCGCGTTTGGAAGCATCGTAATTTCAAATTCCTCTCTGGTCATCCAGCATTATTGTGAGTTCCTTAATTAGCAAATACGGGATGGTTCCTTCAAAAAAGACATGACCGATTTCCTTCACCAAAGGCAGCATATGCTTTAGATCTGTAATCTACTAGTTAACAAGATGTTTAACCCTAACATTCCTTCCTTTCAAAACTAATGAAACGATACGTGTAAGTGATTGTTGTTTTGTGCTTTGAATTTTCGAAAACAGCGACACCATGCTAAGACATTAATGGTGAAATATATCCAAAGTAGTATATTACAAATAGATGATCAAAATTTACAGAACGGGAGTCCTTGGCCCGAGTACTGATTTATGAATAGTCACAACTCTCAAAATGTTCCACTTACGGAAGCGAATATTCGGCTTTCATGACTACAGCTTCCTCCTCTCACGAAATTCCGAGTCATCTGAGATGTAAAACTACTGAGTGATGCGCGACTTGAGGATGTCGACCTAACAAAATTCCTCATCAGTACGACCATAACGGGCCGTAAGAGTGCTCTCAGTAGACAGATTTCTACTTCGCTGTGTATATCCTTTTGCATTTGCTATCCACGACATCATATCAAGGAAGTCTTGCACTCCAGTAGGCTTATCATTACAGATCATGGAGAGTAAACTTTTCGGATCAGTTTTGCATCATTTTAACTTCAGTGATTGTCAGGCGAATGTAAGAAAACTATATATGTAAAGTGATATCTAGCGTAAAAGATCAACTCTTTAATTGATGTCGTGGAATGATGTTACTGGGTATCGCTGATGCTCGTAATGCCTCTGAAAGGCGTATGCAATCAATAGCGACTGTCGATTTTTTTAGCCCACCTTCACAGATACATATACATAGTAGCCTATTTCTTTCGTTTCGACGATAATTAAAGAAGTTTGGTGTGGATATGTTCTAAAATTCTTCAAACTACTATCATGGACTTCTTTTATTATGGAATATCATCTGTGACGTAATTTTCCCTTCAACAAATATAGTAATTTTAGTCCATCCCTCAGGTTGATTCTGCAGCATTGGTTTAGTAAGGACACGACGGACATCCTTTCTCATCCACACCCTATCCAAGGGTGACCACCATCACTAGTGACCGCGCTGTGGAAGAGATGTTAAAATGTAATCTTCCTTTTTTCAGGGTACACGGATCGCCATCGTTCACATTTCATACGAGTAGTCAAAATTGGAAAACATATGTTTCGTAATAATATGGTATTTTGCCAGGAATATCACCAGACCCCGTTTCCTATTCCATATCCTGATCATTTTATGTGTATTACGAAGTCCATGCGGCTGTTGTTAGTGTTGTTGTTACTATTGTTATTGTTGTTGTTCTTATGTTCAGCATTTGCGATAGATTAGAGTTACAATAAATTCCTGAAGTATGTGGAATTCACCGTAGTACTTTTATCCCTCATACGTACTGTCAGCTTTCCCTTGTACATCAATCGGAAGATAACCAATAATCTCTGACGATTATACTGTCGGGACTGGTAGGAAAAGTAGATAGTATCGTACCAACGATCCTCAGATATGTAAATGTGCGACTGTTACGGGTATGTGATTGATGTAGATGCTAGGACACACAATTCCGAGTGAGTGGCGTCCTAATTGAGAAATTTCACTGAGGAACTCAGCCATAACAATTCCCCAAACTAGAATTGCTTGAAAAAAAAAAGCCAACTATTTATTGCATTGTGACACTAAGAATGTCAAAAAATTTTCATCACGGTGTTTCCGTGTGCTATTGGAAGATTAAATTCATGCTTTCTTCAAAAAATAGGAGTCTCCTGCCTTAATTTTACTACGACATTGCACCGCCTGTTGGCTCAGATACAACACTGCGAATGACTCCGGTTTCGTGCTTTTGAATTCATTATACAGGCGGCAGGAACATCCTCGCCTCAGTCGAATAAAAACTACCCAGTCTGTTGGACAGCCTCTAATGAGAGTGGCCATTGGTTTAGGCAAGTAAATTTATTTTGCTGCTCTATACTTTTAACAGTTCCTCTGTCTCACTGTATTGTTCTCTATACGTTCTTCATTCCCGATTGAACCTTCGTAGCGTGACTAGTGGTCATTTATCGGGTCTGCTACCAACTCTGTCACCAGGGCACTACTTCTGTGAGAACACCAGCCTGAACTGTGGGCTTTATTAGGGTCATCACTTTATTAGGGTCATCACTCTTCTGACTGATTTCCTCCCTTATGCCAATCCATTCATCTTAGAGTAGCACCTAATTCTTAAATTCTTTGTTATTTATTCTATACAGTCTAATTTCAGCGGCCTTTTACGATTTTTGCCGTCTAAAGCTCCCCATAACGCTTTGGAATATTCCCAGACGTCTTAACAGACCTCCTATCATCCTTTTCTCATTTCCACGTAATGTTCGAGTTTACTGATAGTGCTTTCCACAAATATTACTATCCCCACCGATTTTTCAGCCTTTTTTATTACCACATCCTGTCGCTTAACGTACCAAGTATAAGTCGTCATCAACGTTATTTACCATGATGGAGTTTTCCGGGGACCCCTAGCTTCTTTTAAATTTCTCAACATAGTATTTTAGAAAGCTACACAAATTAGGTGCTTTCGATGTCTACGTGTATATTTCAAACACGGGGGTTATTCGGAAAGTAAGGAACGATCGGTTGCGAGCTGGAAACTACAGTGAAAATCCGATGAAGTTTTGCACAGTTTTGTTGGGCAGTGTCTCTAGTATGCCCATCAATCGCGTCACGTCGTTCTTTTTAGGTCTGAGCACACAGGGAGGACATAAAGATACCTAGAACAATAGTGTCTCCCGCAAAGCACGAGGGCCTGGTGAGAAATTTCGCCTGAAGCTATGCAGCCAACATTACATAACTGTCGTGCGTTTTCTTCTTAGTTCTCAGCCGCATTCTGCAGGGGCAATGAAGATGCTCCTGCATCGTTTTGAATTGGAAATGTTTGATTACCCACAATACAGCCCGTAATTGTCTCCCTCTCATTTTCATCTCTGCTTACATGAACCACTGGCTATGAAGACAACATTTTGGCACAGAGAACAAGCAGTAGGCCAGCGTAGAGAATTGGCAGATAGCAGTGGCGGCTGCCTTCTATAACGACGGTGTTGTAAAGATGATACAACGCTACGACAAACGCCTAAGTCAGATCGGCGACTATGGAGATAAGTAGATGGAATTGTAGCTGACTGTTGCAAATAAAACAGTTTTGATTTTCACTGTGGTTTCCATTTCGTGAACTATCGTTCCTTACTTTCCGAATAGCCCTCGTAAATAAGTTTTGTTGACATCTAAAATTTTGTTTATTTCAATAGTTCAAATGGCTCTGAGCACTATGGGACTTAACATCTGAGGTCATCAGTCCCCTACACTTAGAACTACTTAAACCTAACTAACCTAAGGACATCAGTGTAGCAGTCACGCGGTTCCAGATTGAAGCGCCTAGAACCGCTCGGCCACGGCGGCCGGCATTTCAATAGTACCTACTAAGTTCTTCGTATAATATTATACTTTGGTGTTCGCAAATCTGAAAACAGTTTTGACAACATGCATGTAAGAGAGTAGAGTACATGGTGAACATAACAGCATAATTCAGAAGAGAATCTAAGTAAAATAATTGATTGTTCTAGTGTTGTTATGTGGCTCATAGACGAAACGTTTGTGACCTTTTTGTGTGAGCTGCAGTTCTGTGGACGAAGAAAACTCTTGCAGATTCAAAAACTCCGAAGTTGGTACATGGAGACATTTTGAATTGCTTACTCTCGGTATAACCTTGGATTTAGGCAGTTCCTCGCCCAACTCCAATACTAATCAATACGACTTTTCTCGTGGCGATAACAGTCTTTGTTTTTTGATATCCAAATGACAAAGACATTCAGGAGAAGTTTCAAAGGTCATCTTCAGGTATGTCTGGCAGAATAATATTCTGTAATCAACTTGTCTGCAATATTCACCCCAACTTCGGTAGGCTGTATTCGAGACGAGTTTTTTGTTACTCTCATTGGAATCTGAATGATTAGCAAATTGAGTGGAAAATACATGGTCGGTGTTGTTTTTCTTTGGGATTAGCGAACCACTACTATCCCATCTGAGAATTGGAATTTTGATGAAAAAAAGTCCTCTGTCTTGTACAGTTTCAATCATTGCAGTGATGTCAACTTTTGTTTCAGAACTAAAGTCATAATAATGATCTTCTTCAGGAAAAAATCTATCGTTGACATGGACGAGTAGAAATAGTTTGTAGTGACACCTCTCCCTGATCGAAGCAATAGTTCCATCAAGTCACATACTATACGGTGTTCCAAATTAATTTCTCGTGTATGTTCTTGCATGTTGAAAAAAAGTGACATCGACAGCTGAACAGATTTTAATACTATATTTTGCTGGTTTTGATTTCGTACACTGTTTAATTGGCCATCTGCCCCAAAGTACGACTACCTGATCATCCACTGTAATGTCTTCAACGGTTCGAAAAGCTTCTTATAATTTTCTAAAAAATCATTTCAAACTTCATGTATGGCTTAAAGTTCATCCTTTCCTTTTCGTTGAGTATGTGTTACCTTTTTTTCAAACCTGATAAACTGAAGGATATGCACAAATAGTATCTGTGCCATGGGAGCAATAAAACTGCACAACGAATGTCTGTGTCTGTTGTCCACATTTAAAAAATTATTTCCTTTCGGGAGTGCAGTGTTCTAGTTATCAGTAGATCATCAAAATACGCTGTCAGTTCGACAGAAACTAAATCTCTCCAAATTCTTATTCTGTTCAGAGGAGAATTAGCGTTGTAATTCTGGACAACAAGTGAAAATTCAGCATTTATGAAGTAGAGTATCTACAGTTTGATCTTCAAAGAAAATGTTGAAAATTTCAGACATTGTTGTTGCAAGATCACGCTGTCGTGTCGGCCCAGAATACCCACTGTCATTGTTGTACTGACGATGGCGAGTCACTGGGCCACTGAATTTGTCGACTTTCACCCTGACTTTGCTATGAACTCTACCCCTTCATCCGAATTTGCATCAGAATTTTCTCTGGCAATGTCACTGTCTTTTGAATTCACTTCAAGGTTATCTTCCGACTCGGTCAAAACATCTTCTGGGTAACTGAGATCACGTTCATCCTGCATTCGTAGAAGATGGTCATCTGAAATTGGTTTGCAGGCCATTTCTCAAAAAAGTAGAATAGTAAATCCACCAAAATATATGATCTAGTGATGTACCAAGTGGAGTCCTGCCAGGACGCAAGTGAGTTTTTATTCTTCTGTACTTTTTTAACAAATGCATTAAACCTCCAATTACGTAAAATATAACTCAATCGGATATACGACACATATAAAAATCAAGAATGAAGTGGTTCTTGTATTTCCTGCAGTATCACCAAAAAAGCCTCTCTAAGGTCCCTACTGAACCCCACTTGGTATGTTGAGGGTTGAACGCTTCGACTATCTTCCTTTCAGGTTTTCTTAAAATACCTGAATCACTTTCATACAAATCTGTACTCTAAACATAAATTCGCAGAAGTTTCTCACTCAAGTTAAGGACAACGTTTGATAGATTAGTAGATAGATTTTTTCAAGGAATGCTCTCTTCGCTTACGCTGTTCTACTTCTTGCATACCCCTTATCTAGTCCGACAAGCATTACTTAATCTCCGAATATAGAGTAATGACTTCACCTGGTCTACTAGAGGGCGCCAAATGCTGATGTGAAGTGTGTCAGTACTCTCAGTTCTGCAATTGCTCAGTACTTCCGTCTCGCTTTGATTTACTTTCAAACCATATTCATTACTCTGTAGACTATTCACTACATTCAACATACACGCATCAAAAAAAGTTTTGCATCGCCTCGGTTCCGAGAGTTCCGGCAACTGTACAGAATATTGGAATGCAGTAGCACATCCTCGTGCGTTGAAACATGCTTGTATTCGTCGTGGCATACTATTCACAAGTTCATCAAGGCACTGTCGGTCCAGATTGTCCCACTCCTCAACGGTGATACGGCGTAGATCCCTCAGAGTGGTTGGTGGGTCACGTCGTCCATAAACAGCCCATTCAGTCTATCCCAGCCATGTTCGACAGATTCATGTCTGGAGAACGTTCTGGCCACTCCAGTTGAGCGATGTCGTTATCCTGAAGGAAATCATTCACAAGACGTACACGATGAGGGCGTGAATTGTCATCCATGAAGACGAATGCCTCACCAATATGCTGCCGATATGGTTGCACTATCGGCCGGAAGAGGGCATTCATGTATCGTACAGCCGTTACGGCGCCTTCTATGACCACCAGAGGCGTACGTCGGCCCGATGTAATGCTACCTCAAAACAGCAGGGAGCCTCCACCTTGCTGCACTCACTGAACAGTGTGCCTAAGGCGTTCAGCCTGACAGCGTTGCCTCCAAACACGACGATTCTCTGGTTGAAGGCACACGCGACACTCACCGGCGAAGAGGACATAATGCCAATCCTGAGCGGTCCGTTCGGCATGTTTTTGGACCAGTCTGTACCGCGCTGCATGGTGTCGTGGTTGCAAAGATGGACCCTGCCATGGACGTCGGGAGTGAAGTTGCGCATCATGCAGCCTATTGCGCACAGTTTCTGTCGTAACACGACGTCTTGTGGCTGGACGAAAAGCATTATTCAACTTGATGGCGTTACTGTAAGGGTTCCTCCGAGACATAATCCGTAGGTAGCGGTCATCCACTGCAGTAGTAGCCCTTGGGCGGCCTGAGCGAGGCACGTCATCGCCTGTTCCTGTTTCTCTGTATCTCTTCCATCTCCGAAAAATATCGCTTTGGTTCACTCTGAGACGGTTGGACACTTTCCTTGTTGAGAGCCCTTCCTGGCACAAAGAAACAATGCGGACGCGATCGAACCGCCGTATTGACCGTCTAGGCATGGTTGAACTGCAGATAAGAGCCGTGTACCTCCTCCCTGGTGGGATGACTGAAACATATCGGCTGTCGGACCCCCTACGTCTAGTAGGTGCTGCTCATGCATGGTTATTTATATCTTTGGGCGGGTTTAGTGACATCTTTGAACAGTGAAAGGGACTGTGTCTGTGATAGAATATCCACAGTCAATGTCTATCTTCAGGAGTTCTGGAAACCTGGTAATGCAAAACCTTTTTTTCATGTGTGTATATTCGTTACTTTTAGAGAGGACGGCGGATCTTACCACTGACATCCTTTCACACAGACGTTTACCAATCCTCTGAAAGTTTTCCTCTATATTCTTTATTGCTTCTTTCATATACAGGGTTAATGGCATATGTTAAAGACTGCATCTCTACGTAGTGCCCTCTTCAAGCCGTTACGCTACCGCTTGATCTTCCGTTCATATTTTTGTCTCTTGAATCCTGTACGTATTACCCGCATTTTACTACAGAGTGTACCTATTTTTCTGCGGATCACTTTACATTTTTCCTACGTCGATAAATCCTAAACATTAAGTCAGAACTGCCTCTCTGGTGTCTTTACGTTTCCTGTGGTCAAAATGATTACCACTTAGCTGATCTTCAGTTTCGTTTCCCATCCTTCTGTCTATTATTATAGTCAGTAAATTGGGTACAGGAATTTTCACGGAGATCTGGCGGTAGTTCTTTCATTTATCTTTACTTTCTTCAGTACTGAGTCACTCAAATTGTTCCTGAAGTCCGACAGTCTGATAGATTTTCTTTCTATCTTGTTTGATAACAAGTCTTCCAAAGCTCTCTCACACTATATTCTTCCTTACATACTTTCTACGAGGGTCAGACAAAAAGTAACGTCTGCTACTTTTTCCCGCTAAATAAAGATTGTTAAGTGAAAAATTTGATTTTGGTGCTATTGTGGAACGCTTTTTCTATAATCCACTGCAGTGGTACTTTCTTCGTCAACAGACGCCAGTACTGCAGTCACTTGGAAAGTGGCCGACATCGATGTTCGTATTGGACATTGTTCTGCAACAGAATTTTTGAATGCAGAAGGTGAAACGCCTATTAGAATTCATGGAAGACTGAAAAACGTGTACGGTGATGCCGCAGTGGATATCAGCACTATAAGACGATGGGTTTGTTGCTGTAACGAAAGTGAAGGACAAGTACAGCAGACTGACGAAACGCGGAGCGGCAGGCCGATGACTGAAGGGACTTCATTCAACGTACAGCGAGCCGATGATATCATTCGTAGTAAACGCCGGGTGACTGCAGATGATTTGTATCGCATTACCTCCCCCAGTAAAGACAGTGGGAAACTCATTGGATTTACATGCTTGGTATCCAGTCTGCACAGACTGGATACCAAGCATGTAAATCGAACTGAATAAAGAGACAAGAAAGACAATTGCCTCCCAACTCTTACATCGCTTCCGTTTGTATCGAGAGGAAAAAAGAGTCACCGGAGACGAAACATTGGTTCATTTTTTGGAACTACTCGTAGAATCAAAGAGGCAGTCAGCGGAATGGCATCACAGAAACTCAGCGAAGAAGAAAAAGTTGAAAACAGTGCGACCGCCAGGAAACCTTATGACTACAGTATTATGGGATGCACAAGGTGTGATTATAGTTGATTTTTAGGAGCAGGGATCCACAATAAAATCTTCCCAATACGTCAGAACTCTCAAACAGCTTAAAGCAAATTTTCGGAGAGTTCGCCCAGTAAAGGCTGGGTGGATATTCTTCTTTTGCATGACAATGTAAAACAGCGTGTAAATTGTCATAGCATTGAAGAGATTGTGATAGTTGTATGGGAAGTCTTGCCTCATACTCCATACAGCCATGAGCTGCCATCTGTTAGAGTCGTTAAAGAAGCTCATCGTGGCATTCACTTTGAAGGTCAGGAGGCCGTGAACACATCCGTGCATCAGTGGCTTCTGAAGCAGGGATGCGCATTTTACCACAATAGAATACATGGCATTGTCGACAGATAGATCACAACCGTGCAAAAGGACGGAGATTTTATTGAAAAGTCACCTATTGATCATCGGTGTTGTGGTTTACAATCTAGACAGTTGCATTAGAAATTCAGGTCAAAAAATTTAAAAAAAATTGGAGATCATTAATTTTTGACTGGCATAAAACATCTACTTAAAAATAATATGAGTAATATCAAAAAACAATCCAAGTAATTTTAAAACTCTACATACTACCCTTTGGCTACTTGGCACAGAGATATATGTTCATTAGGAATCGAGAAGGTACATTCTACTGGTCTACTCTGCTATAATACATTGCTGCATAACAAATTTTGTAATTTGTAATTCTAGACTGCACTATACTATCCATCACTCAGCACACGGCACTGCAGTACGCTACTGCTGTACTTGGTATCAAAAGAAACGATAATTCGTTTGTCTGGAGAGTTATTCCCTGGCGCACTGAGGTACAACTCGGGACTCACAAGGGCTGTGGTGTAATGCCACCCAAGCTGAAGACATTGGGAAATGGGTGTTAGGATCTCAGATAATCCTTCCTGATCGTCATCGCTCATCTCGTGGCTTCTTCCGGAAGGTTATTGTAGGTAGATGTTCTGCCGTGGTATGTGTCCTTGTCATGACGTACGACCTCTTCCTGGTTGTGTCTCGGCCATGTCATTTTGCATTTTATAAGCTGATATGAATTTTCTGGAAAATTCTGTCGTAGTGCACCACTGGTTGTAGAACAGTAGACAAGTTGTCTCTCGTCCACGTAGGCTTGCAATCAGAAGCTGATACGGACTTCCTACAACATTCTTTTTCCTCCCGCGCCACTGGTCTGGGGAGAACAGACAGCTGGTGAATGAGGCCGCACTGTGTTCAGCTATGAAACGCGAGAGTGCACTACCACGGACGACCATTGTCGGCGCGTACAGCGACGGCCTAAGTCCCACTCTTGACATGGTTTGGAGAGATGCAGCAGTGTCTCTCTTGGCGTCATAGTATTGGAAGCCTTGGAAGCCGTCAGGTATGACTTCACGTCACGGCAGCTAGTGATGATCCCTGATGAAACAATGGTACGTCATGAACGCCCTGATTTCTCTTGTTATATCTCACGCGACGGTGTAGTGGTGCCATTTCTCAACTGGACCCTGTTCGTACACACATGGTGAGTTTCTGTAAGACTGCCTGTGTGATGTTGATGTACTCCTGTGCCCAAGAACATCCTCCACAGAACACGTGTGAGGCAAGCTACGTCAAATCCCACCCGGTGCCAATATCCTAGCTATCGAGGTCGAAATTAAGTGTGACAGTGAAGTCATCTGGTCGCCTATAACAGGTGTAGGTGAAAATAAGTTAATTTTTGGATGCTTTTACTGGCCACGCGATTTCGCCGTGACAGTCCAAGAGTCATTCAAAGAAAGTATACGGTCAATAGCGCTTAAATACCCAGATCATGCAATACTACGCTCATGCTCAGAAATTAAGGATAATTGCAGAATATGGTGCCACACAACGTGGCACTACACACAACTAGCGCTAATAGCATAGGGACATAGGGAACACACACGACACAGATCTGTACGTCCACGGTATTGGTGATAAGTTGAGAAAACCGTCCCGAACAATATGGGGTATGATCGCCATCCACACGTACACCGGCCGCACAGCAGGTTGGCATACTCTGGATCAGGTGGTCGAGCAGCTACTGGGGTATAGCCTCCCATTCATGCATCAGTGTCTGTCTGAGCTCCTGAAGTGTCTTAGGGGTTTGAAGACGTACAGCGATACGTCGACCGAGAGCACCCCAGACCTGCTCGATGGGGTTTAGGTCTGGAGAACAGGCAGGCCGCTCCATTCGCCTGATATCTTCTGTTTCAAGGTACTCCTCCACGATGGCAGCTCGGTGGGACCGTGTGTTATCATCCATCAGGAGGAAGGTGTGATCCACTGCATCCCTGAAAAGGCGGACATACTGGTGCAAAATGACGACCCGATACACATGACCTGTTGCAGTTCCTCTGTCAAAGACATGCAGGGGTGTACGTGCACCAATCATAATCCCACCCCACACCAACAAACCACGACCTCCATACAGGTCCGTTTCAAGGACATTAAGGGGTTGGGATCTGGTTCCTGGTTCAAGCCAAATGAAAATCCTGACGCAGTCACTGTTCTGGCTATACCTGGACTCGTCCGTGAACATAACCTGGGATCACTGTTCCAATGACCATGTACTGTGTTCTTGACTCCAGGCTTTACGGGCTCTCCTGTGACCAGGGGTCAGTGGAATGCACCTTGCCGGTCTCCAGACGAATAAACCATGTCTCTTCAGTCGTCTGTAGACTGTGTGTCTGGTGACAACTGTTCCAGTGGCTGCAGTGAGGTCGCGAGCAAAGGCTACCTGCAGTATTCCGTGGCCGTCTGCGGGTACTGATAGTGAGATATCGGTCTTCTTGTGGTATTGTACATTGTGGACGTCCCGTAGTATAGTGCCTGGACACGTTTCCTCTCTGATAGAATCGTTGGCATAATCTTGAGATAACACTTTGTGGTACACGGGGGGCCCGTGCTACGACCTGCTGTCTCTGACCAGCCTCCAGTCGCCTAAATATTCTACTTCTCGTAACGTCATCAATATGTTTGAGCCATTTTCAACACACAGTCACCATTAGCACGTCTGAAAAGGTCTGCACACTTACTCGCTGCACCGTACCCTGACCTGCACCAACACACCTGTGCGTATGTGGACTGCTGCCAGCGTCACCGTGCGACGACCGCAGGTCAAATGCACCACATGGTCATACCCCGAGATGATTTAAACCCGCAAATCGCCCACCAGAGCGTTGTTTCACCATGTATCAGCGTTATCCTTAATTTATGAGCATGAGTGTAGTTGGAGGCGACTTTAACCTGCCGATTATAGACTGGGATGTTTATGGATTCATTGCGGGGTTACAGAAAGGCAGTCATGCGAAACACTTTTGAACACGTTTTTTGGAAACTGTCTTTATCAGCTAACTCGGAAACCCACAGGCAATGGAAATTTCTTAGACCCTGTACCTACAAATACGCCGGCCCTTCTAGGCAATGTTAGTATAAAAACGGGGATTAGCGATCATCATGACATTACAACAACTGTGATTACGAAAGTTAATAAATCAATCAAGAAGGTTAGAGGAGTGTTTCTGCCAGTAGAGCAGGTAAGCAGTTGTTAACATCTAAGTTAGACAGTGAAGTGGCATCAGTTAGTTCCAGTAAGACGGATGTAGAGGAATTATGGGCAAAGTTTAAGCAGATTGTAGATTGTGGTCTGGAGAGTTACGTGCCTAGTAAGTGGACAGAGAATGGAAAGGACCCACCACGGTTTAATACCGAAATTCGACGGTTGATGAGGAAGCACAGGCTGTTGCACTCTAGGCTCAAAAGCGGAAGCACAAATGACGACGAGCAAAGGTTAGTAGAGATTAGAGAGTCTGCCGTCTGTGCAAATATCGATGCGCGGTGCATGCAACTACTACCACCGTCACAGAGAACCCGAGACAATTCTGATCGTATGTAAAATTGCTAAGCGGGTCTAAGGCTTCCATTCAGTCCCTTGTCTGCCGGTTTGGTATGGCAGTTGAAGATAGCAAAACGAAAGCTGATGTTCTATATACTACACGTTCAAGAAATCGTTCACAGAGGAGAACCATACAAACATACCGTCATTTGACCATCTGATAGACTCCCGCATGAACGATATAGAAATAAGTATACCTGGAGTAGAGAAACAACAGGTCCGGATGGAATCCCAGTTCGATTTTACAAATAGTACTCGCCCCTTACCTGGTTTGCATTTATCGTGAATCTCTCTCATAGCGCAAAGTCCCAAGCGACTGGAAAAAACCGCAGGTGACGCCAGTATGTAAGAAAGGTAAAAGAACGGACGCGCACAATTACAGACCAATATCCCAAACTTCTGTTTGCTGCAGAATCCTTGAATATATTCTCAATGTGAATATAATAAACTTTCTTGAGACTGAGAAGCTTATGTTTACGAATCAGCATGGTTTTAGAAAGTATCGCTCGTGCGAAACTCAGCTTGCACTTTGCTCATACGATATACTGAGAACCACGCATGAAGGGCAACAGGCAGATTCCATATTTCTATATTTCCGGCAAGCATTCCACGCGGTGCCCCCTTGCAGGTTGTTAACGAAGGTACGAGCATATGAAATAAGTTCGCAGATATGTGAGTTTCACGAAGACTTCTTAAAATAATAGAACCCATTATGTTGTCCTCGACGGCAAATATTCATCAGAGACAAGGGTATCGTCAGGAGTGCCCCAGGGAAGTGTGATAGGACCGATGTTGTTCTCTGTCTACATAAATGATTTGGCTGACAGGGTGGGCAGCAATCTGCGGTTGTTCGCTGATGACGGCGTGGTGTACGGTAACGTGTCGAAGTTGAGTGGCTGTAGTAAGACACAAGAGGACTTAGACAAAATTTCCACTTAGCGTCATAAATGGCAGCTAACCCTAAATGTGGAGAAATGTAAGTTAATGCGGATGTATGGGAAGAACAAACCTGTATTGTTCGGATACAATTTTACTAGTGTCCTGCCTGACACAGTCAAGTCGTTTAAATATCTGGGCGTAACGTTGCAGAGCGGTATGACGTGAAACGAGCAGGTTCAAGTGTGGTAGGGAAGGTGAATGGTCGACTTCGGTTTATTGGGAGTATTTTGGGAAAGAGTGGTTCACTTGTAAAGGAGACCTCATATACGATGCTGGTGTGACCAATGCTTGAGTACTGCTCAAGTGTTTGGGACCCGTACCAGGTGAGATTGAAGGAAGACATCGAAGCAATTAAGAGGCGGGCTGCTAGATTTGTTACCGGGAGGTTCGAACAGCAAGTAAGTGTTACGGAGATGGTTCGGGAACTCAAATGGGAATCCCTGGAGGGAAGGCGACGTTCTTTTCGAGAAACACTACTGAGAAAATTTAGAGAACCGGCATTTGAAACTGACTGCCAAACGATTCTACTGCTGTCAACATACATCGCGCATAAGGACCACAAAGATAAGATAAGAGAAATTAGGGCTCATGCGGTGGCGTACAGACAATCTTTTATCCCTCGCCCTTTTTGTAATTGGAACGGGAAGGAAATAAGTAGTTGTATTCGTACAGGGTACCTTCCGTTACGCACTGTATGGTGGGTTGCGGAGTATGTAGATGTAGATACTGATAAGTGTCCTCATATTGCCAAGTTATTTGTAAATTTGTCTCGATTAAGAAATCACTGCAATAGCGTCACATATCCTCTCTACCCGTCAAGTTTCGTTTCCGTCTCCCGTTACGGATGCTTCACCTTTTACGTCAGGCTGTGTATCTCGTCCCGACGGAAGATAGTTTACGATATGCAGAGCACAATTTTTAGATGTAATCTGTGATACAGGCGACAAGCTACAGAGAGGAAAAATGGCGGTGCATTTTGCGGGAGCGCATTGAGTGCGCCCGTGCTCCGTCAGCTGCGAGTCCCCACGCTGACACGCCGGCGAGGGAAGCGGCGCAGCTGTCGTGTGGTCTGCAAGCCCCGCGTCGATATCTCCGCGGCTCTCCTACCTATCCGCGGCACACACGCAGAGTTCTGGGGTACACTCCTACCAGGACCGCCTGCTAAATTTTTATAAACTTCCGCTATTGAGATTTCAAGTATCTGTTGTTTTACACTGAAGATCCAAAGAAATTGGTACACCTGCCTAATACCGGGAAGAGCCCCCGAGAGCACAGAGAAGTGCTGTAATGCAACATGACATGGACTCGACTAGTGTCTGAAGTAGGGCTGGAGGGAACTGACACCATTAATCATCTAGGTTCAAATGGTTCAAGTGGCTCTGAGCACTATGGGACTTAACATCTATGGTCATCAGTCCCCTACAGCTTATAACTACTTAAACCTAACTAACCTAAGGACAGCACACAACACCCAATCATCACGAGGCAGAGAAAATCCCTGACCCCGCCGGGAATCGAACCCGGGAACCCGGGCGTGGGAAGCGAGAACGCTACCGCACGACCACGATCTGCGGACTAATCATGTAGGGCTGTCCATAAATCCGTAACAGTACGAGGGGGTAGAGATCTCTTCTGAACAGCAAGTTGCAAGGCATCCCAGATATGCTCAATAACGTTAATGTTTGGTGAGTTGGGTGGCCAGTGGAAGTGTTTAAACTCGGAAGAGTGTTCTTGGAGCCACTCTGTAGCAATTACCAGTGGAAGTGTTTAAACTCAGAAGAGTGTTCTTGGAGCCACTCTGTAGCAATTATGGACGTATGGGATGCCGCAATGTCCTACTGGAAGTGCCCAAGTCCTTCGAAATACACAATCGACATGAATGAATGCAGGTGATCAGACAGGACGCTTACGTACGTGTCACCAGTCAGAGTCGAATCTATACGTATCAGGGATCCCGCGTCACTCCAACTGCATACAGCCCACCACATAACAGAGCCTCCACCAGCTTGAACAGTCCCCTGCTGACATGCAGGGTTCGGGAATTCATGAGGTTCTCTCCATACCCGTACACGTCCTTCCCCTAAATACAATTTGTAACGAGACTCGTCCGACCAGGCAACGTGTTTGCCGTCATCAGCAGTCCAAAGTCGATGTGATCGGGCCCAGCAGACGCGTAAAGCTTTGTGCCGTGCAGTCATCAAGGGTACACGAGTGGGCCTTCGTCTCTGAAAGCCCATATCTTTGATGTTCCGTTGAATGGTTCGCACGCTGACACTTGTTGATAGCCCAGCATTGAAATCTGCAGCAATTTGTGGAAGGGTCGCACTTCTGTCACGCTGAACGATTCTCTTCAGTAGTCGTTGATCCCGTTTTTACAGGATCTTTCTCCGGCCGCAGCGATGTCGGAGATTCAGTGTTTTACAGGTTGCGTGACATTCACTGTATATTCGTGAAATGGTCGTACGGGAAAATCCCCACTTCATCGCTAACTTGGAGATGCTGTGTCCCATAGCTCGTGCGCCGGCTATAAGACTACGATTGCCGTTGTAGCAGCAATAGGCGATCTGACAACTGCCCCAGACACTACGTGTCATATACAGGCATTACGCCGGCCGCGGTGGTCGAGCGGTTCTGGGCTCTGCAGTCCAGAATCGCGGGACTGCTACGGTCGCAGGTTCGAATCCTGCCTCGGGCATGGATGTGTGTGATGTCCTTAGGTTGGTTAGGTTTAAGTAGTTCTAAGTTCTAGGGTACTGATGACCTAATATGTTAAGTCCCATAGTGCTCAGAGCCATTTGAACCATTTTTGAACAGGCATTGCCGACCGCAGCGCCGTATTCCGCCTCTTTACATGTATCTGTATTTTAATACACATGCCTACACGATTTTCTTTGGCTCTTCAGTGTGTAATAATTTCTTCGTTGCTTTCTTTCTCTTTTTTTAAAAAAAAAATGGTTGAAATGGCTCTGAGCACTATAGGACTTAACATCTGAGGTCATCAGTCCCCTAGAACTTAGAACTACTTAAAGCTAACTAACCTAAGGACGTCACACACATCCATGTCCGAGGAAGGATTCGAACCTGCGACCGTAGCAGCAGCGCGGTTCCGGACTGAAGCGCCTAGAACCGCTCGGCCACTCTGGCCGGCTTTCTTTCTTTTATTTTAGAACCGTAGACACATGAGCATTACGTCCCAATTATGCTGTCAACAAGACTACAAGTATTGCACTATTGCACGCTATTAATGGTCATATGAAGAAAAAAATTCCTGCAATGTTCCCTTGTCGTCAGCCCAAATTAAGAAGGTAGCATCAACGCAACGATAAACACAGGACGGAAAATGGACAGCAGGACTCTATCTAAATCATATGTCTAATTTGTAACTTATTTTTGGAATGGTGGTCCATTTTCTATACATCAAGAACACTGTGAATGTTGGAACGGGAACCAAAACCTTAAAAGCGGGAGCGACCAGTCGGTCCGGGTCATTCTGTGTCGATCAGTTGGTCTGTGAGAATCGGTCTGGAGGCAACGTCATTGGTGAGCTAAGAGTGCGGTTTCATCCTTGTAAAACTGATACATTTTAGGTCACATGCAACAACGCTAATGCTTTAACACTCGTTTGTACTTTGAAAAATTACGAGCCAATTGCAACTAACTGAGAGTTGGCTGGAACATGTTGCAGATGCTAGACAATGTGCAGCTTTGGACTTTAAGTTGTTTCATTGCATCTTGGAGTTAATACTAGATGGATTGCGGAAATGTACTAATGATTTCTCGAGTTTTATTGTTGACTGCGGTAGTGCACTGATGTGCTTATGACATGGCGAATACCTTGTGTTTAGTTTAACAGTTTGGAACTCTGTTTTTTGGAGGACGAGTTATAGTTAACCAGAATGCGGGAGATCTGCTAACATTCTAATGACGCATTTATGCAAGATTAACTGCACTTGAGGATTATTATCATTTTTCTTCGTGTATAAATGAATCATTGTAGGACCACCTCTCTTAAAAATTTCTCTATCTGACTGACTGAATATACCATTTTATTCAACTTGAACATTTTGACGTAGTCTACAACAGTTATTTAGTAGAATACAATCCTTTGGTTTTTGTTATTATCCTTCGCTTTTTATTATTGTTACTATTATTTACTATAAATTGTTTTTATTTCAAATATTGCATGATATGTCTTAGTACCAATATATGATATATAGACCTCTAAGTGTGAGGCATTCCATCAGATAATGCTAACAATCTCCATCAAAAATTGAGGCGTTACTTTCGTTTTGCCTCAGGTTACAGTAGGAAGTAATTATGTTTTCTATATCGAGATATAAGTTTTTCTTTGATTGCTAGCAGCTTCAATACTTCGCTGGGTGAAAGGAATATTTAACGTATTTGTTTATTTCTTTTAATCATTTGACAAAGAGGTCACACACCGTTTATATGTATACTCCTTGTTCAATCCTGTAGGAGTGTGCATGGGTATGAATGGAAGTCAAATGTAGCGGGAGCATGGACCAAAGGGAACAGTTTAAGGGAATAGCTGTCATTGCCAACATTACAAGAATGACGGCAGGTAGGCCAGAGCAGCAAGCAAAGATGAAAACAAGCACGAGGGTAGGTTACAAAGTTGGTGCGGGGGTGAGTCTCCCCACCACCGTGTTTGAATAGGAACGTTGGTCGGATTTTGGCGCGTGGAGAGCACTGTGGGGCGAGCCATGAGACGGACCGGACGCTGGAACACAGTAGATCGTAGATATGGTGAGATAGAAATTAGGTAATATGGCTAAATATTCAGGACAGGGTATGCTCATAGCACGCATTCAACATACCTTCATCGGTACAGGTTACGGTTTTAATTTATTTGCAATAGTTTTCTCTGAAATGTGTTTGTGAAATTTTGCTTTGTGGTAGTGAACATGCAACAGGAACCATCAGTTCATGTAGTTATTTCCCGAGTTATAAGCTTCACTTTTAGCTCAATAAGTGCACATTACGTATCGGATGGTAGATCGAGAAATTTCTGTCGCGAAATTTAATTATTTTTGGTACTTTCTTTGTGACTTCAGTTCGCACTTCATTTTGGCGCCAATAGTACATCATTTTTGCCTAGAATCTTTTCTTTGATAGAGGTTTTCTACCTTCAGCAGTGGCCTACCTTAAATTTCTAGTAGTGTAATTCATGCAAGATGATACTTGAGTCTTAAGGAATGAATGACAATTATCCCGCTAAACACGGTGCGGCCCACTAATGTATTTTTTGTGTAATGAGACCATGATGAAATTATTCGTGTAGTGTTTTTGTTTTGTCATTGTCCTACCCATGAGAGGTTTAACGCTCATTCAGACATAAGTTTTGTAACTAAAGAAAAATTCTAATGTGTCGTCTTCTAAAATATTTTTATTAGAGTAGAAAATAAATGTATTAAATGAGAGTCAGCATTTCAAATAAGCAATATTCCCCCAGTCACCTGATACATGAAATGTATAGGATGTATCTTATTCAGTTCAATTAAACCTGGTAAGCCTTTTCAGTTCGATCTTCTAAAGTCAATGAAAGATAGAAAAAAATCTGCAATTTGAATTTAGATAGACTACCAGCTGCTATAGTGACGGCTTTGAGTTCAACCACCCCCATAACGTGTTATCTTAGAGAAACTCGCACCAGTTTCCGTTGCGCACATTTCTAAAATAATTAATTTGTTTACCAAGTTAATCAAATAAGGGTCACAATATAGACACCATTTCTTATGGGCCTGGTATATCAGCAGCCAGGACGCAAAGTCGAGTATAATTCTCTAAGGTAACGCGAGGAGATGGTCACACAGGTTCAATATAAATTAAAAATATATAAAGAACCAGCGTCCAGCCAACGAGCAGACCTATAGCAGTATAAGTTTCTTAAGCTTACTGCAATGTACTTAGAGTTTCGCACCAGACCAGTTTCGATTTTCTTTTAAAGCATCTTCTGTGATTATTCTGGAAATCGGATACGTATGTTTGTACCTTTTTAGTTTAAATTAAAGACAGCATTTCCATTTACAAAGTAAAGTGCATACCAACTTTATGAACAAGTTCTTAGTGCAGCCTAAAACGTATGTGTGACCTATAAAACTACCGATTATGTTTGAGTGTAGGTTGTGAGTCGCACTGTGGCAGTGGGGCACACAGGTGGCTCGCCTCCTCGCATCTAACTATAAGTCCGCCCCGCTCGTCTGGTAGTGCAGCGCCCGGCCGTGTGGTGGAGCACGCTCTGGCGCCTGACTGTGTTGTGTTTGGCCGCGGGCAGTGTGTGTGAGCGCGTGTGCGTTCCTCATTACGCGGCTGGCTGCCGCCGCCGTACTTTGTGGGCGCGCTGCGGCCCCTCCTCTAAATTGTGTTTACGCGGGAGTCCCCTTCCGCTCAAGAAGAGGCAGATTGTTTCGTATTGACTGGAAATTGGCTGTCTTCCCTTCTGGGCCGCGACTGCGGCGCTCTGTAATTTAGCGCTGCGGCCTTCTGGTCGACCCTTGAGAAGTGAACCGAGAACAAACCGAAAGTCTCTCCGAGTTTCACTGCCTCTTTCACTGCCCTGCGTTTTCATTTATGGATGCTGCAGTCTTTATTTCATACAGTTTTACACCATCCTCTCGGTTGCCGGCTGAGCGAATTTTCTGTCCCTTTGCTACTGCGAACATATAGGAATAATTCAGAAACAGATCCATCTTGAAAAGATGTCCGTAGCAGCCTGAGAATAAGCAGTGACGAGAGGAATGTTCGACCTCTGAATCAGTTCAAAAGCTCTGAAAACGTCTTTTATCATTGATAAAGGAGAACAACGTTACACATCATCTTTTCAACATCATGAGCTAACTCATCCTCATAGCACGACAATATGTGCGAAACAAAGGAAGCTATCTTTGTGATACCATTTTGAAAAAAAAAAAAATATTATTACTTACAAGGGTCCGGCCCCTGTGGCCGAGCGGTTCTAGGCACTTCAGTCTGGAACCGCTACGGTCACAGGCACGAGTCCTGCCTTGGGCATGGATGTGTGT
This sequence comes from Schistocerca piceifrons, assembly GCF_021461385.2. NCBI lineage: Eukaryota > Metazoa > Arthropoda > Insecta > Orthoptera > Acrididae > Schistocerca > Schistocerca piceifrons. The sequence continues at coordinate 314,285,821 of NC_060141.1, read as the reverse complement.
GATGTCCGTAGGTTAGTTAGGTTTAAGTAGTTCTAAGTTCTAGGGGATTGATGACCTCAGATGTTAAGTCCCACAGTGCTCAGAGCCATTTGAACCATCTGAACTTTGAAGGTTACCTAGTAATTTCCACTTTTGTATGTCACGTCAAAATTGTTTGAATCTACATTTCGTGTGAATTTTATTATCTTTCCGTCTGACTGCGTCATCCACAGTTAAAATGTTGTCGATTGCTTGTTCCGCTGTACATTAATACATGACTCCCTCTCACCGATACTAACTGTTTCTTTTGCGTGAAATATTGATAGTGTATGGACGATAAGTGAAGAAGAATTTTACTTGCAAGGAACAAGAGTGTGGTCCTCTGGGGTAAGCACAGAAAATGTGAGCCACTGATAATATTTTACTAGTCTCGCAATTATAAAACTTCAGACAAGCTACGGTGGAACTCTACTCAAGCTCTTGTAGTATTCGTTATTAAGAAGAAGATATAATTTTATTCGTGGTTCCAAAAGAGTTATAAAATTTTAATGAAACATTTTAAAAGTTTTGATAATTTGTCATGAAATGTTTTCTGCAATTACCACAGCCAAATGAGCAAAGTCTAACAAACAAGCAAAGATTTACGGTTTTGACCAAATAAGATTACGACGAAAAGCGCTCAGTCCAAGAGTTTAATACAAATGACCTCTAAGTAATCTTACACATTAAAATGTACTGAAAGATGTAGTAACAAAAACAATAATTAGACTCATTTTAGATTCAGAGCGATACCTCAAATTATATTCCTGACAAGGGTCACCTCTTAGCAAGACAGGAAAACAGAAGAATGGCCTAAGGAAATTTAGAGTGCAAGTTGCGAACAGAGCAACAGCTGATCGGCCTTGTGCAAGAGCAAGACTGTATTGTCCAAGCTTCACTTGCTCAGCAAAAAGTCTTCCACAATCAACTCCGCAGTCGGTGACACATGACAGCATTGCTTAAGTATGTTTGCTGATTCACCACAGGAGAAATATGCACCGGCTGGACTGATAATCATAAAATTTTGCAACTTAGGATGGTTGTTTCTTGCCAAATCGCTGAACCGTCGCCTTTAGCCTGGGGCTACGCTCCTCTCTGCTGGCAGCTGTTCCGTGTGCTTCCTGATGGCTCAGTTGTCTCAGCAATATCAGATGGTGCCGCTTCTGGTGATGGCAACGCAGTGGTTGTGACCCAAGCGGTAATTTAAAATACTCCAGAAGATCCGGCACATTGGTACACCTTTACGCAGAAGTATAGAATTTCACGTATTCCCAAGTGGAACTGTGAACGTTTCTGTAGAAATTGCACTGTTGATATCACACACCTCTTCACTGCAAGAAAATTTTCGGAATAGTGGACTGCTAGCTTACTTCTTTAAATCAACTTGGCAGACGAATATCTCCCATTAGACAGTTGTCAGCACATGTGGTCGCCAGAAAAAAATACATCCTGGCAGACTCCACAGGAAATGCGGAAAGCCTTGGCTGCTCTCAGTTCACATTCAGTTCTAGTTGCCCTGAGAACAGATTTACAAGTAACACATTTTTTTGGAATGGGTCTTAAACACTTTATGTATGCTCAAGTATAACAGCACAAACGATTTGATGTCCGGGAGGGAGGGAGGGGGGGGGCGGACGAAAATATGGAAACATCTCAAACACATTACCCATCTTAATACGATACAGGACAGCAGTTGACATTCATAAAAGCTTTCAGTCGTCTCGGAATGGATGAATAAAAGTACTGTATGTTTTCCGTGGGGATCATACACCATTCTTCCTCCAAAACAGCCGCAAGTGTAGGTAACCATGATGAAGGTGGTTAGCGATTACGCGCCCTTCTTTCCAAAGTAAACCATAAAGGCTCAATAACATTGAGATCTGGTGACTGTGAAGGGCAGGGGAAATGCTACAATTCATCCTCATCCATTGGAAGGATCCGCTCAGGCAAAAAGGCTGTATAGTTCTTGGCTGTAGTGCGACCTCGGAGAGTGACCATGAGGCTCAAGGAATACCACGATATGGCTGTCCATAATTTATCATATTACCGAGCCCCTATCATGTTCCACTCTTGGGACGTGAACTCCGCCAGAATTTGGAAACAGTGTGAAGCAATAGTCATGCGACGAAATGACTTTCTTATATTGATCTAAAGTTTAGGTTTTATGTTACGGCTCCACGTTTTCCGGTCACGGGCATTTGCATCACTAATAACTAGATTGAAATTCGTGCTTGCCCTGAAATTCCCTGCTTATTACCTCATGATGACTGGGTGTTGTGTGCTGTCCTTAGGTTAGTTAGGTTTAAGTAGTTCTAAGTTCTAGGGGACTGATGACCATAGATTTTAAGTCCCATAGTGCTCAGAGCCATTTGAACCCTGCTTATTAAGTTTCCTTCATGTTGTTTTAGTGCTGATGAGCTTCGAGAGTGCAACATTCAGTTCTACAGTGACATTTGCAGCTGCCGTACTCTTATTTTTGGTCACAGTCATTTCCAATGACCGGCCGCACTGTCGTTCGTGTTGTAATTTAACGGATAATGTTTCTATGCTTTCTCTGTATGTAGCATAAATCTATGAAATGGTGCCTCGTGAATCACCAAACGTTTCATCTATCTTGGTTCCAGAAACACCCACCGTACTAGGACCAACAAATTGTCCACGTTAGAATGCACTTAACTCCGATGTAAAACATTCACAACTATGTAGAACACTTTTCTTGCCACGACAGATACTTGCGTATTGAGGACGTTGCGCAGGTGCCGTTTGTTGTCAAATACAACAGTGCAATATGGTGGCTTGCGTAGCATCTGCATTTATGTTCAAGCATGCATTTTCGCGATGTTTGTCCAACCTCTGTATGTGCGTCGTTATTATCTAGAGTAGTTATTGTGTTTAGAGACTGGGAAATTCCGCTAACGAGAGGATTTTGCTGGGAGGTGAGGGGGGTAACCAGTTTCTTACGCTGTACCGCTACTGGAACTCGCCGACGTTCTACCCACGCATATCCTCTGCATTCCGCAGTTCCTCGATAGAGTTCGATCCACCGGCGAGCGGTGCTGTTAGGAATGCCATACGTGCCCCGGCTCCCTCGACGTTGAATCCTCTTCAAGCAAGAGGAAACATAGACAGGAACAGTTGACGCATAAACTGACTAAACTAGAGTTTATATACTTACCAGACTTTGAATCTTAGAATGGGAACGAATGATAGACACTTCGATTTCATTACTATCACTCTGACCAGGAAAACAATACCGTCATATGTTCAAGGCAACACTATTTTAAGGGAAAATAATTGCAGTGAGATGTTACAATTCGAGTCAGAGGCCAATATAAACAAGTTAGCCACTATTGTCCTTTGGTCTTTTTCTAAATATATCGATTCTAGCGGAGTGTCGCCGCTGAAGACAATAAGGCAGCAGTGTGGCCGAGCAGTAGTAGTTTTTTTCTAGATTGAAACAATCTGAGGTTTGTGGCTTTCTGCTACAGAAAGATCACAGGAATTATCCGAATGGGACGGAAATCGGCATCTGTGATGCCCATGTACAGACAAACAAACGATCACAATTTCAGAAAAATTGGATTGTTTATTCAAGAGAAACAGCTTCAGTAATTGAGCACGTCAATATAGCGTTGGTCTACTCTTGTCCTCACGCAAGCAACTATTTGGCTTGGGATTTATTGACAGAGTTGTTGGGTGTTTTCCTGAGGCATATCGTGCCTAATTCTGTCCAACCGGAGCACTGATCTTCAAAATACCGAGCTGGTTGGAGGATTTTGTCCATCATGCTCCAAACGTTCTCAGTTGGGGAGAGATCCTGCGACCTTGATGGCCGAGGCAGGGTTTCGCAAGCACGAAGACAAGCAGTAGAAACTCTCGCCGTGTGCAGGCGGGCATTACCTTGTGTAATGGTATGCTGAGGATGGCTTGCTATACGTGACAACGAAACGGGGCGTAGACCGTCGTTGACTCAGAGCTGTGCTGTAAGGGTGCCGCGGTTGACAACCAAAGGGCTCTTGCTATGAAAAGAAATGACACCCCTGCCACCACTCCCGATTGTCGGGCGGTAAGGCGGGCGACAGTCGGATTGGTAGCCATCCCATCACTGTCCAGGGCGTCTCAGACACGTCTTCGACCTGGAATCTTGATGACATGAGTAGAATCGCCGTTAGTGATGACTCCGGCTTCGAACTGAACCCCGATGACCAGCGAACAGGCAACTAACCCCTATGCGGTACCACACTTCCAGTTACTGGTCCCAATCGACGTCGATTGTCACTAATGGTAAAATTGCCCCCCCCCCCCCCCCCCGATTGGCCGTGCGGTCTAACGCACGGCTTTCCGGAAGGGAAGGAGCGCCTGGTCCCCGGCACGAATCCGCCCGTCGGACTTGTGTCGAGGTCTGGTGAACCGGCCAGTCTGTGGATGGTTTTTAGGCGGTTTTCCATCTGCCTCGGCGAATACGGGCTGGTGCCCCTTATTTCGCCTGAGTTACACTATGTCGGCGATTGATGTGCAAACAAGTTCTCCACGTACGCGTGCACCACCATTACTCTACCACGCAAACATAGGGGTTACACTCGTCTGGTGTGAGACGTTCCTTGGGGGGATCCACCGGGGGCCGAACCGCACAATAACCCTGGGTTCGGTGAAGTGGACTGCCGTAGTCGTCGTGAGGTTGTGGACCACTGCGGCTGCGGCGGGGATGGAGCCTCTCCGTCGTTTCTAGGTCCCCGTTTAACAAACAGTACAATACAATGGTACAATTTCATTCTACGCATATGGTCTCAGAACTCCCTTCAATGGCGTTCCAACTGATACAATCCTATAGAAAAGGTAGAATACTTTTATCTACACGACCGTTCAGTGACTCTAAGAATCGTCGTGTCTCAGACTGTTCAACTCCCACTTCCTGGTATGTTGCACTATAGATTTTTAATTCTCTCTCTTTTATTTATGATGTAAGTTATACCTCATATGCTAGTATCTTTGTCCGAAATGCACTGAAGACTTAAGAATGTGTAACGTACGTCCTCCTACTTCTCCCATTTCTTTCTAAACATATTTCGCTGTCACTTCTAGAGACTGTTACTGTAAGAGACAGCTAAACTTATCACAAGCCTTTCTCCTTTTTTATGCATTTTCACTAACTCTTATTCTCAAACTACCAGTTTGGTCGCTTTGGTCCAATAAACCAACCGACCTCAAACTACCAGATATTGTTTTCTTTTCCCTACACGAATTTCCTATGGCTATTAATGAATATACAATTTTACCTAGTTTATTTTTAATTTACTGCTATAATCTCTTTTTTCCAGCTTCGCTTTGTTGTGATGGGGGCGCATAATCTCTCTGTTGGCCCATTTCAGAGATTAATTTGACACTTCTTTCTTCAAAGTAATTCCTTTACAATCTTTCCTACCCTTTTCATAATGATTTCTACACTTCTTCCACTTCTTCGTACAGTAGGTAATGACTGTTCCATGAGTTCTACTTTAAATTTTTGGTTTCCTTTTGAATCTTATTCACATTTGTCTTTGATAAATCGAAATAGAGGACTGAGTTAAATCTCTTCGCACGTCCACTTTGTTCACTGGCATCCAAACGGTAGAGATCGGAAAGCCGAATATCCTGGTCGTTTTTTTTTTGTTTTTTTTTGTTACCTGAAACGCCCATAATAATCGTTTACCGCAAAATAACCTACACTAGGAAAATATTTCGGAGCCCTTATACACTCATGTCCATTAGCTAAATAACCGGACCTATCTAAGAAAAACATTGCATCATGGCAAAACTTTGTGGCGTAGATTGTGATGAGAGAACATGGAAACACGTGACATATGTGCTATGACGGTACTGGAGCGCTTAATGCACAGTCAACAATCCCTGTCGGCAAAAGTCTCGATTTACTAGTTGGGACTGCTTATTTTACGCGTTTGACGTACGGAATTCATATCCTAGGAAAGTGAGGTGGCACAATATCTACATGGAATTAGGCGCGCGAGCACCGTTGGCAGATTGTTCGAACATTGCCGGAACCACGTTGACGCAACTGATGACAAACTGCACTTTTCGGCACCAGACCTGAAGACGAGCTGCAACACAGCTTGAAACCGGTAGTCGGTTAAGTAAAAAGCTGTGATCCAGACGATGTTTGTGTATTTATTAGCACCAGGTGAGCTACAGTTGAATGTCGATCGTGGCATCAGTTCACAGTTGTAGAGAAGACTCTAGAAGAAGAAAACGTTAGAATGCATTTTGGGTAAGATCAACCACATGCTTTAACTCCATGCTGACACTTTTGGCTTATCTTTAATGTCCCACAATGGAACAACTTCACACACCTAACGCTAGAAAGTGTCGTTTTCTTCCAGAAGTTGCCCTCTATGTTCAACGTCACGCCAGATACATTCCCACTCGAACAAAAGTAGCACATAGTCAGTTCGGTGACTTGCAAAGCGAATAGGACCAGTCACACTTTAGCGTCAAGAGTGATTATCGCTGACGATCCTGTGGCCAGTCACCGCGGTGCTACTATTCAAATATTTTGCCACCGTGGGAATCCACAGCCTCTAATTGTTTAATAAAAGAATACATTGTCAGTTGTAGGCTGTTTTGTGCTTTACTAAAATCGTGCTAATAGCTAATTCCGATAATTGCTACGTCATGTATAGCCTTCTGGTTCATATGTATTAAAAATTACAAAATATATGCATATAATGGGACCTTAAAATATAAAATATGAAAAAATATGGAGACGGAAATCTACTATTTAAACAAAACACACTTTATTATCCCAAAAACAAACAATTTCATGCTTCTTCAGTCTCATTGGCATTAATTGTATTGTTACAATACAAAAACACCTGCTTTTTTTTAAAAAAAATCAGAATTAAAACTATTTCTGTTTGAACGAAACAACGCTTCGTACTGACTGACAGGTCCTTCAACGTTGCAGGATGTGATTGGAGCAAACTTAAATTTGCACAATTCTGGAAGTGAGTATGGGACATCAAGTTTGTCATCTATTCTTCCGCACAGCATACTGTTAATTTTTGTCAGCAGATTAAAACCTTAATTTTTCTGAAGTACATAGTTCAATTTTTGCTTCAACAACTCAGCAACGAGTCCTTCTGCTTCGATACTTTTATTTTTATGCCTTCGATGGGTAGATCACGTAACTAATGAGGAGGTATTGAATAGGATTGGGGAGAAGAGAAGTTTGTGGCACAACTTGACTACAAGAAGGGAACGGTTGGTAGGACATGTTCTGAGGCATCAAGGGATCACAAATTTAGCATTGGAGGGCAGCTTGGAGGGTAAAAATCGTAGAGGGAGACCAAGAGATGAATACACTAAGCAAAGGATGTAGGTTGCAGTAGGTACTGGGAGATGAAGGAGCTTGCACAGGATAGAATAGCTTGGAGGGTAAAAATCGTAGAGGGAGACCAAGAGATGAATACACTAAGCAGATTCAGAAGGATGTAGGTGGCAGTAGGTACTGGGAGATGAAGGAGCTTGCACAGGATAGAATAGCATGGAGAGCTGCATCAAACCAGTCTCAGGACTGAAGACCACAACAACAACAAATGTTTAACTTGTCTTTCAGTGATGTTGAAGGGTTTCCCAGCGACTTAACCTCAAACGGTAAAAATCAATAATTGCTTTTGATGTACAGTAAATCACTCTATAGAGCACATTTTCTAAAAGTTCTCTTGCATTCAAAATACAAGCAGCCTCATCTTCAAATTGAAAAATAACTGTTTTAATGTCAACATGGTATTCAACTGATCCTAGCCACGTATCCCAAAGTGTCAGTACTGGTTCTGGTGGAAAAATAATATCGGGATACATTTTGAGATCTACTGGGAGATTTCAAAATTTTTTTCACGTATTATATTTAACTATTGAAGTTTTCGTATTTTTTCCTTATGCATTTAGGTAATATCTGTTGTCCGAGTTCCAAAACCGTTACATGCATCATTTTACGATATAAAACATTCAGGAAATCTCCAGCTTTAACCATGTAGGGAGCAACATCGGTAACTAACAAGAAAACTTGTTCGTGTTTTACGCCATTAGGCCATAAAACACTCATAGCATCATCAAAGAACTTTGTTGATGTTTGATGGTTACATTTAGGAAGTTCTTCACACGCCAACAGTAAGTATTTGCTCGGTTTATTTTCAAATAGTCGTCCAATTATTACACTTCCAATGCACCGCCCTTGCGCGCCCGCGTCTCGCCGATTGCGACTCATAAAGGTCCATCCTGAATGACGTCTCTAACCGACACCAAACAATCCTCGTAAATGCTGCTGATATAGTTTTTTTCTATGTGCAGATTCGCCAGGAATATGTTTGCCTGGATACTTCTCTACGAAGCTTCTAAACAGAGGTTTCTTTTAATTTCCATAAAGGTATATCTGTACAAATCTTTCAAGAATGTAGAACATTGGGAGCCACTGGCTGTTACTCCGGAAACAAGTTGTTGTTTGAATTTATTCTTCATTGTAATATTTACCTGATGTTTTAGAGAAGGTGCGTGCTGTGATAGATATGGCTCAGTCGACCTGGATTTTTCACAGGCACTTCAAATTAGTACTCAAAGAGTGGTTTGGGAAACCTTCAATCTAATTTTGCAATTTGAAAGACAATGATTGTTTATCCTTTGGCTTTCTCATGTATATATAAAAAAAACCATACGCACACAGGCTGAGATACGCAGTTTTTATACTTGAAAGAACGTAGACGCATAAATAACACAATGACACGTCGTTATCGACAGTGAAATACACGGACGTGAAGTTATTAATACGGCAAGCGTACCATACTTTTTGTGAGGTGCGCCTCAAACATTGAGCGTTGAACGAAACACTAATATAACTATGAGGAAACGTTTAATGCTGCAGCCTTATTGTTCGCATCGCTGGGATGAACTAGTGCGTTTGACTGTAAGGCGTAACTGTTTTGCGTTCCACGCCAAAAACAATCGAATGACTAAACAGTAAACGTGGAGGGATAGAAATCACGTAACATATCTACGACGGAGACGGCATATAAGGTACTGTCCGTAAACCTGCACCTTAGTTTCGACTAGTAAATTTCACGGACTTCGAGGCTGCCGACAACTTTTACCATCGAAAGAAATTTTGTTTTAGCTGCCTCAATTTAATATCATGTTCATTACTACAAACATGCAACGCAACCAGCCTACCGATGGTACTGATAAATATCTAGCCAGCCGAAGTGGCCGAACGGGTCTAGGCGATTCAGTCTGGAACCGCACGACCGCTACGGTCGCAGGTTCGAATCCTGCCTCTGGCATGGATATGTGTGATGTCCTTAGGTTAGTTAGGTTTCAGTAGTTCTAAGTTCTAGAGGACTGATGACCATAGATGTTAAGTCCCACAGCGCTCAGAGCCATTTGAACCATTTGATAAAATTCTACCGGGCAGGATGTTTACAGTCGCTTTTCGTGTCCTAATGCTTCTGCAAGATATCTTCTGTAGTACTGGTTTACAAAAGTCGTGTGCTCCACGAAATTACAGACCCCTGCGAGCTACTGCTGGGGTATTAGTAATCTTTAGCAGGTGGGTTTAACTTATCCGTAAAAATTTGAAGGCAACGGATAATGCAGTCTTATAACCACTACAGAAGGTACCTACGCAGGGGTTAATATGGAGCATAGAGCTTTAAGGGTATACGGAACACCCTATGCTTACAATGTTAAATTGAGCTAAAAGTTAGGAACATTTTCTCATTTCTTGTTTGGACGATCCTCTTGATTTTTTCACAGAACGCAGAGATATGTTCTGCTTTTATGCTGAATTATTAATTTTGAAAAAAATAATATATAGTTTTTCAGATATTTTATTTTTTGTAAATGTTAAAAAACTTATACATTTTAACAAGTATTTTAAAATTTACATCCATTAATACAAAATAATTCCACATATATTTTAATTCAAATAGTCTTAAGGAACACCGAGCGAGGTGGTGCAGTGGTTAGCACACTGGACTCGCATTCGGGAGGACGACGGTTCAATACCGTCTCCGGCCATCCTGATTTAGGTTTTCCGTGATTTTCCTAAATTGTTTCAGGCAAATGCCGGGATGGTTCCTTTGAAAGGGCACGGCCGATTTCCTTCCCAATCCTTCCCTAACCCGAGCTTGCGCTCCGTCTCTAATGACCTCGTTGTCGACGGGACGTTAAACACTAACCACCACCACCACCACCACCTCTTAAGGAACAACTACAGAAAATTTCATCTTTCTACTATAAATAGGCCATGAGAAAATGTACCTTATACACAAAGAAACTAAAGTTACTGGAAATTAGCTTCAAAGTTTTTACTTCAGTACAAGCCTGCTCCATAGCTTGTATCTTCAGAATCGTCCAACAGCTTCCTCTTGATGGCTCTGCTATGCTGTCTAGCCATCTTTTAATATACTTTTATGGCATTATCTGAAGACCTGAGCCGTTCCTTGTCCAAACAAAGCATAGCTGCGGCAGTTCGTAGTCCTACACAGAGCCCCAACTTCTGCAGAACTTTGCACTTTGTTATATTGCCCTGACTGAATGATGAAACAGCATCATAAACGCCAAAGTGAAGTGTGTTTATACCCACAAACACAGTTTTAGGTAGTCTATTCCATATCACATGGTTCACACACTCATTTGGATTTTGAGTCCGGCCATGAAGACATTTCTTTAGTAGACTAATATCTGCGAGGTCTCGGAATATTGGTTTTATTTCATCCATTATGGCAGGTGGCAGGTGATGAGGGTGATTATATTGTTTCTTAGTTACCTTGCCTCTGTTGTACTTGCACCAACTATCGTCTCCTTTTGGACATAGCCCATGTTGGGGATTCTCATTGTTTGAAGCTGTATGAAAAAACAGAGCCCAGACTGCTCTTCTCATTAATTCTGCATCTGCTGTATTCTGCCTTATTGCTAGACCATAGCACTTCTGAATATGATCTATTGTAGCATCTGTCAGTCTATTTTTCCCATCTAAAGTTTTTCCATCGCTCAATTTCTTGCCTTTCATGCTAGCCTTGAGCCGTCGAAGTCTTGATCCCATCCTTTTCTGAACATGGCCAACACACTCCAGTTTGGAAATTTTCACATCGTTACCATAGGGTCTCCGTTCCTCAATTTCTTTGAAAGCCTTTGAGTCACCATCTCCAAGATAATTTATGTATCTAACGTTGTGCCATTTTACTGAGCGTTGATAAATACCTCTTACTCCAGCAACTTCCATACCACCACTTGACCCATAGTAATTTGCCATGCACTCCTCTTCATGTTTATTTTTCATTTTATCCTTGCATCTGCAATGCTTGGAAAGTATTGCCACATCAACTACCTTACCAGTGTCCACACTTGTAGCTGTTACTACACCATTCAGAGCCTCTCTTCTGCCAGCTCCCATCAAAAGCTATGGACAAGTCTCTGCTATTATTGTTTTCAACAACTGCTTCCTCAACAGCATCTTTCATATTTTCCTGTGCCACATCTTCTACAACAGAGCCTATTGCAATTATGTGTTTGTTAAATTTTGAAGGTGGAGGAGGGAGGTTCATCACACCACACAACATGGTACCTGCAGCCCTGCCCTTTCCTATACGCCGTAATCCATAAACCAGTCTAATGTTTATATCGTATAGTTTACCTGTATCTGCAGTAACATGTGAGGAATTGAAGAAAGTAACACTGTGTTTGCAATAACTGCACATCAACACTAATTCACAAGCAAGTCCTACATGTAAGTTTGTTTTCAATGGAACACCACATTTTCCACATTGTTTGCAGCACACATTGTTCTCCAAAATGTCTGATAATAAAGAGACGTTAATTACCTCATATTTCGTAGTCCCACCATTTAGTTTCTTGTATTCTTCTTCAATTCCAGCTAGTTTTCTTCTTGAAGCACTTTCCGGTGTAGTGGCAGCAGCATCACTACCAGTGTTGAGGTTAGTCGCTACTGGGACATCAGATACTGATGAAGATGAATCAGGCGAATTTTTAGTACACTTTACTTTCTTGCACCAATGTACACGCTTCCTAAATACCTTCAGACTAGGTCTTGGCATGTTGAAGGAAAGAAAACTCAATGACTTTTCCACATACGACTTTCACAACAATGACATGGATGTACTCACAAAAGAAACAATACAAATGGTGCAGAATCTATTGTCAACTGTCTAGCAGTGTAGCCAACAGAAAAGCTAACTCTCTTGTGCTCAATTATATCTCTGGCAAGGCTGTCTATATCAGGTATATTTCGCGTCTCATATACAAGGTGCAGAACATCGTGTGTCGAAATTATTTTAAAAAATTATTTAAAATAGTTCTATTCACCTCATCCAAATATTCTATACATGGTATTAAACGGGAGAGTCTAAATTTTTCGAAAATGCATTTACCCAAAAATCGATTTTTTCATCGAAAAACTCATTACGTATACCCTAAACAGTTTTTGTTTGTTGACTCAGCATGCGACTGAGGTAGGGACTAACTTATTGGTGTTTGCCTGTCATCACTGAGGAATATTTTATCAATTCCTATTTTCCATTTTCTAGGGAGGTTTGTATACTTAAGATTTTACCTATTCTTTAAGTTTTAACGATAAAGGGAGGAAATAATCAGTAGAGGATCTCGATTAATTGATATTTATTGACCACCTGTAGCATTTGAACAATTTTTCATGTATCTATTGGAACCCATTCGTAGCAACAGAAGGGGACCTCATATTATACATCATGACAAATTCTCTCTCTAATAAACAGGATTTACTTTCAAAAAATGGTTCATATGGCTCTGAGCACTATGGGACATAACATCTATGGTCATCAGTCCCCTAGAACTTAGAACTACGTAAACCTAACTAACCTAAGGACATCACCAACACCCAGTCATCACGAGGCAGAGAAAATCCCTGACCCCGCCGGGAATCGAACCCGGGAACCCGGGCGTGGGAAACGAGAACGCTACCACACGACCACGAGCTGCGGACGATTTACTTTCACCACGTAATTGTGGAAAGGGAGAGGGGAACGCAGACCTGGCTTCAGTGGAATTTTTTGCAGGCACACAATTATACCTAAACCCATGCCATCTATTGATATTACATTTAATTACTGTAGGTCACGCAGAACTAGTTTAGCAAAAAACACTACAAGTGAACTCGCTCATGGCGGTAGAGAATCCGCCTAAATATTTCAAAATTCAATTAAACGTGCGTCGAAGAGGGGGTAGCAAGTGGTAGATTTGATTCTGATTGGTAATTTTGGTTTAATCCTGCGTTCAGAAACAACACGTTACTGAGCTGGGGTGAAAGAACATTTACTATCATGTGGCGGGAAAATTTTTCAAATCTCCATCCCAACAGAATAAATGTCAATAAAATCGCAACCTTATGCGATACAATAGTTAACCCCGAATATTTGGTAGCATACATCGTTGTATTTAAATCAAAGCAATTATCGGGACACAAGAAACATTTACTAATTATCACCTTGGTACTAGTTCACACACTTGGCCAAGTTGGGGGTAGCCAACAGAAATGCAAAAAATTCTGACACATAAGATTATTTCTGCCGCGTCTTCCACTCAGGCACTACCTCATAATTATTTATTCGTACCTCGTATCAAGGGATCTCGCCCACCTTCCTCTTAACGATCGTTGACACAGTTTCGTGCACGTTTCACGATTCAGAATTCTAATTCTCTGCACAAATTTACCATTTCGGAATTGAGTTACACGAAACTGTAGTGAAGTTACTGCAATTTTTGGAACGAAGCTGCACTTTACTAATGTGGATGTTGCTCCAACCGACCACATGGCGGGAAGCCAAGTACACAAAAAAAACATACCAGAAATAAAAAAAAAATCCTCCAAAATATCACTGTGAAAGAAACACCACATTAAAATACATTACGTGAGTAAACTTTTCTTACTCTCAGAGCAGTAACAGGACCTTGAGCTTAAGGCCCATGCTGCGTGCATGACCAAGGCACAAACGCAAAATTCTTACTAAAATTTAATTAAATTCCGAAATAAACTCCCCTATGGGGGTTTCGCGGTAAGCTCACACTTGATTTCAGCATCTGGACCTTAGTAACGAACAGATTTGACGTATTCTAATACCTTTGATAATATCGAGAGCTAAGTCTTCAATGTCTGCACAGCGCCGCAACCCAGGAACCAGTGTCCTGCGGGCCACATCGCCTGACCGTATCACGTTCAAAAGCGGGGGTGGAGGGTGTGGTTCGCCAATCTGACACAGCCTATACTCGCCCCTACGTGACATCTTTGACCTGATCACACTTGGTCTTTGCCAAACTTGTTCGCGCTTGGGGGTTGGTACTACCCTACCACAGAATCACTCTACTCATGCGATGCTATAACCTCTGACTAAAGCTTTCTGCTTCTTCGCATAGTTTGTCATTCATACAGCCCACGCCACACAAGGGAAAGGATGCAGGGAAACGTGGTACACACTAAATAAAATCAATAAATAAATAATCAAACGCCGTTTGGGCCGTCCTCTCCTGCTTGTGACCAAATGGCTCTGAGCACTAAGCGACTTAACATCTGAGGTCATCAGTCCTCTAGAACTTAGAACTACTTAAATCTAAATAACCTAAGGACATCACACACATCCATGCCCGAGGCAGGATTCGAACCTGCGACCGTAGCGGTCGCGCGGTTCAAGACTGTAGCGCCTAGAACCGCTCGGCCACACCAGCCGGCGCTTGTGACCAATTTATTTATTTCCGCAGAGTAAAAACCCTCTCGCGGTTAATTCTCTTGCACCGGAAATTTAATGAGAAAAATATGGAACGGTACAACAAGTTTCGTTTCAAAAGAAGTACCAAGTTTAAAAACAGAGTGTTTATAAATGTGCTTACACGAAAGCTTTTAACTTGGTGAGACATTTTCAGTACAGGAGATGACTGACAAGAAAGCGTATGTTGACAGTAGTGGACAACATGTCCAGAACTGCTCCCTACTCTCCAACACCCCGAAAACATCATTTCATAGCTTCACTCTCGCAAGAGATTTTGCTTATTTTCCTCTTCACATAATCCCTGGGAACGAACACTAAAAGCCTTACAGGCTATCTGAAAGAGTAAGCTGCTTCCGATGGTGCGATTTGTGTTTCCGGCTCGTCCATTCTGAGGCCAGGAATTAATTACGCTTTAAAAAGATAAGTTTTATATAACGTAGGGTTGAAAATATGGATTTGTGCAATTTTGATATGAAAGTGTGGAGTAAACCTCGAAATACTGAAAAATATGGAAAAAGAAAGTTACACTTTCAGACTCCAAATGTCATGATTTATGCAGAAAACTACAAAAAGAATGAAAATTACTGGAAACGACAATATGTGTTTACATATTAATCCAGGCCCTATTCGTGTGTTGCATATTGTGCTCATAACATTCTTTTATGTCACGTACATAAATCCTGAAGTCGTACTCCATTGTAACATACTCTGAGTGCTGCAGCTTAACAACTGCAGCACTTAGATGACAATCAATTGAAACCCTCAGGTGCCGACAGGTGTTGTTGATATACCTTGATTGGGACAGCTAAAACTGTGCCCCGACTGGGATTCGAACCCGGGATCTCCTTCTTACATGGCAGACGCTATATCCGTCTGAGCCACCGAGCACACAGATGAATAACTCGAATGCAGGGACTTATCCCTTGCACGCTTCCCCTTGAGACTCACATTCCCAACTGTCCACAATCTACATACGTAATGTACCTAATAGATATCTGCCCATCCACTCATTGCTCGCGCACACTAAGGTGGCGATTCCCGTAAGAGTTCGGGCAACCTATTGGGATACTGTGTGGACTGCAGCCCACTGTGAAGAGATTCTACAACTTCATGTTCTTCTTTTCGTGGAGCACATGGAATGTGGTTCAATGATGGACGAAGACGCCATACCTTACAGCTCTGGCTAGGTAGACGAGTACGTGCAGTATAAAAATATCAAACGTCTGCAGCGTCGAGGACTTAAAGGCGATGGGACATACTTCCGTTTGTTGAGGCCTAATGATTACATGTCCGCCACCACGGACCTTTGCTAGGCTTCATCGCAAAACATGCTGGGCGGTCGTATCTGAAGTACGGGCATCCGTTGTGCATATTGTATTTCCTTGCGAGGACATCGCATCCATTAATGAATTCTGTATGTAATTGACGGACGGACACTGCAAAATCGGTAATTTTTGCAAACGATATTAGTGTTATAATAAATCTCATTAGAGAGAAAGCAACAAAAGAATTGGTAAATGATGTTTCCCGAAGAACTAATAAGTGCTTATTTGAAAATGAACTCTTGATAAATTTTAAAAAAGCACACAACATTCAGTTCTGTTTAACAAATAGTCATACCAACAACTGAAGCAGCACACGAGCGGGAGCCAGTGGATAGGGTAGAGTGCTCCCGATTTTATGGGTGAACATACTACTGAAAACTTGAACTGCAAGAAGCGTATTAGTGGGCTTCTCGAAAAAGTCAGTTCAGCGACTTTTTCTCTCCGTATGATTGCTGATCTTGGAAACAGTCAACCTGCTGTCGTATTTTACGTACTTCCACTCGGTAAAGTCTTGCGGAATCATTTTCTGGGTCAATTCAGTGCTTAGAAAGAAAATGCAGATGACACAAAACCGAGCAATAAAAATAATATGTGGCTTTCACCCAAGGACGTCATGTAAGCACTTCTTCATTCTAATTACACCATCACAATAGATATAATCGCTTATAACACTCGTCATAGCTAATCCACCACAATTTGAGAATTACATTGCTGTACATACCTACAACACTTCAAGGAAAAATGACATTTAAAACCCATTGTTAACGTCTCAGCGGCTTACAAAGTAGTTAAATATGTAGCAACAAAACGTTTTCACCATTTTTCCAGTAACATAAAATCTCTGACACTTAGCGAACCATGTCCTAAATAAAATTTAAAAACAGTTCTCCAGGACAACTCTTTTTTTTCACTTGATAAATTTATAATTAAAAGCTAGTTTTCAGTAGAAAAAGAATCGCAACGAGGTGAAGTTGCATGAGCAGGACTAGAAATTTTAATTTGTTCATTAATGTTAATCATGTATACATATCCTGTAAACTGACCGTTCTACATCATTTCGCCAATAGAACCGTTCAAATGATTTATGGGAGATGTAACTCACTAAGTAAATAGCTAACAGAAGATGCGTGCCAATCGCGGTCCAAAGGCGGGTTTGTGAAATGTTTTGTATTATACCATTCAATCACACGTAACACAGCTCCACATTTTAGCGCACACACGTCGCCGTACCAAATCTAGTTTCGTTTCCACGGTTGAGACTGTGTAACATATTTCAACTGTGGAATTATAAGTATATATAAGGTAAAGGAACATTTAATACGTACGTACTTGTTGTCACTAACACAAACATATTTGAAATACGTTAGCATATATTGGACTATTTTATGAAGTGAGCGAGTACTTCGGTTCAAATCCCCGTCAGGATTTGCAGATTAAGATTTTCCGTGGTTTCCTTAAATCAATTAAGAGAAGTGGCGGATGGTCCTTAGAACAGTAAACGGCCAATTTTCTTTCCTAATCCGATCTTGTGACTTGCCTCTAACAGCTTTGTCGTCGACGGGTCGTTAAATTCTAAACTTCCTTCGATTACTTGTTATTTTTAGTGCATCACGTCACGTCACGCCTTCGCAAGTAATATGGTATGCCTGGACTTTTCCCTTTCCGTTTGGTTGTAAAACGATAAATGCCGTATTTAACTGTATGAGGCCGCACAAACAGTTTAGTTTTACAAGTGTGAGTAAGGTGGCCAAAGTTTCGAAAGAAAGATCCAACTGTCATGAAGTAATTTACGGAAACAACCGAAAAAGATCTTAGTCCAAAATAATGAGACGAAAACCTCACGCAAGCGCATATCAGGAACTACATCTGTTGTGGGTTGGCAGGAGAGCCAACACCGGTTACTAGAGGAAGCCGAAAAGCACGCGTTTTAGCTCACGCAGGCTGGCGTGAGGTAGTATCTGTGGTGTCACCGCGAGACACCACACTTGCTAGGTGGTAGCCTTTAAATCGGCCGCGGTCCGTTAGTATACGTCGGACCCGCGTGTCGCCACTGTCAGTGATTGCAGACCGAGCGCCGCCACACGGCAGGTCTAGAGAGACTTCCTAGCACTCGCCCCCGATGTACAGCCGACTTTGCTAGCGATGGTTCACTGACAAATTACGCTCTCATTTGCCGAGACGATAGTTAGCATAGCCTTCAGCTACGTCATTTGCTACGACCTAGCAAGGCGCCATTATCATTTGCTATTTATCTTGTGATGCATGTACCGTCCGACCGATGTTCACCAATTATGGATTAAAGTTAAGTATTCCAGAAGCTCCGTACTTATTTTACTAGACTCAATTCCTTTAACTGTTCCAGACCTCACGCCAGCCTGCGTGAGCTTAAACGCGTGCCTTTCGGCCTCCCGTCCTTGTGGATTGGCTGTCTTGCCAGTCCACAAAAGTATCAATAGTAACTGGTACTGGCGCCTTGCTAGGTCGTAGCAAATGACGTAGCTGAAGGCTATGCTAACTATCGTCTCGGCAAATGAGAGCGTATTTTGTCAGTGAACCATCGCTAGCAAAGTCGGTTGTACAACTGGGTCGAGTGCTAGGAAGTCTCTCTAGACCTGCCGTGTGGCGGCGCTCGGTCTGCAATCACTGATAGTGGCGACAAGCGGGTCCGACGTATACTAACGGACCGCGGCCGATTTAAAGGCTACCACCTAGCAAGTGTGGTGTCTGGCGGTGACACCACATCATCAGTGCTTTTACCACAGCACCAGACTTCCATTAAACACAGAGAAATTTTACTGCAGCTGCTTCTGTAGATACGTGTAAGTGGCTTAGAATGTTTCAATATGTCTAATGAAGGCATTTTTTAAATGTCGAGTTATGTAGTAATATATGTGTCTGTGCAGTCACCATAAGGTTCCATCAAGTTCTCACAATAGAACAATTGAAATTCTAGGTTGTTATCTCCATTATGTTACCATTTCAATGACAGAGATTTGTGCAGCAACCAAATACATGCGCAGTTATTGATAAATATTAACGCAAAATCCGAGTTTGACAACTGGGCAAAGGCAAGACAACGGACACCTACAGTTTGGAACAGGATGATGTTGACTGAACAAAGCATTGAAAGAAAGAGAGATCCTGCTACTATTTTATAAAGTGTTGTTCATACCCTTTTCAATCAGAGTTTGCTTCTAGTGACCTCAACTGAAGGATAAACTGAAGCCAGAGAATGGTGGCGGTGGGAGGAAAGATGAGGACATTAGACGAATATGTCGATGCGTGGGTGTTATTCATCGCGGATATGACCATCAGAAATTGCATGTAATCCGGTCTGAAATGACAGGGAAAGCTTTGGTGAATGTACTGCTGATCGGAAAGCCACCTCAGAAAATACGTCGCGTATACTAACCACAACTTCAACGGACTCTGGTCACAGGCTGATATTTGCCAACGAAACACAAAGCGTGTACTGAAGGGCGCAAAATGACACTGTACCAGTACTTCCTTTCCTGTCCTCTAGCGAGTAATCTTAACATAATCATGTACGTACGTGCGTAATGGAACAGCAGCAGCTGCGGGGGATTAGCCGAGCGGTCTCGCCCATGTAATAAAAAATAAAAAATTAAAACAAATAAAAAAGAGAGTGAAAGGATCAACAACGAACTTAAACGGATGTCATGTGACGTCCGAAACGACCAAACACAACGATTAACAACGAACAAAAGGCATTAAATAGCGGTCTAAGGCGCTGCAGTTACGGACTGTGCGGCTGGTCCCGGCGGAGGTTCGAGTCCTCCCTAGGGCATGGGTGTGTGTGTTTGTCCTTAGGATAATTTAGGTTAAGTACTGTGTAAGCTTAGGGACTGATGACCTTAGCAGTTAAGTCCCATAAGTTTTCACGCACATTTGAACATTTTTTTGAACAGCAGCGTGTTGTCATCTTTTGCAAAATGTCTTGAGTAGTTGCGCCTGCTCCATCAGCGAAAACGAGAGTCTTAGTTCATGGAATCGAAGAAAGTACAATAAAACAGGCTTCAGGATTCTAAACTTTTCCTGAAATCTAACAAGCAGAGGAGAATGTCACATAAACTGCCTTACTCACAATGTGGTCACCGTGAGTGAACTTATAAAATAAAACAAAATAAAATAAAACTTTACATCACGTGGCGTAATTGGATGTAGGTGGAAGACAGAAATATTGACTTCGTGAATGCCTTTGCGTGAAGCGTTTTTTATCTAATTTGGCAGTATGGGAGAAGTGTAAGCCAAAAAAGAATATTATACATTTTTCATGAGAGCTCAGTGGACATAAAGCAATCAGGCTGGGAGATATGGATGAGACCTTAACCGCTTTACTTCGTTTTGAATGTGAAACTGCATGACCGTAAAAACGGAAAATACGTACACATTACAGGAAACATATCGATTCCGCAATCGCATGAATAATTACCTTGGTAACTTGTATAACAGACCTAGCTGTTTTTTAAATTCAGATTAATTGATTGCCTCGCATTTTAGAGATTTTTCGAAGGCCGTCAATTTCCGATGAACGATTAACAGGCCACCGCTCGTAAGGAAAGACAAACGTTTTGATTAGCGGTTCCCGATGTTAAACTCAATTAAAAGTTTTTCTTGGAATTATGAAAGATTATTACGAGGTAGTTGGCGTCTTCATTTGATTCACTGTTCGTTTCGAATTTTCAGTGTTTCTGTTAACTCCCTCTCCCCTTTCTCCTTCTTCAAAGAATCAAACCTGACATCTGGACTAGAAGACCACCGTGTGTACGTAGCATTCCTTGTGTCCGCTTTGTATAAACGCTACATGGAGTATCAGCCGATACCATTGCAGTTTAAGGATTCTCTTTCATAAAAATTGCAGTTCCCCACTGACAGATCTAACTTTTGGTTTAATTACAACGGGGCCTTTGAAGACGCTGCATTTTGTACACGCTTGTATTTTCATTCTGAGGTAACTTAGATGTATGGCGTGACTGACCACTTTGTTTTTATATTTCTAGAAACTCACAACATCAGAGATCTTAATAATTTTAGCTAATTAGAGTTTATATATGTCTCTAGTTGACTTTTTTTGCACAATCTGCCTGGATGTTAGAACTACTTTTATCGTGTAATAGTTTCGGACAAGAAACTCAGATTCTCTTCGGAATGTTGCAGCTAGCATTATCCGTTGAAGCATAAATACCTACGCTGATGGTACAGAAAGTTATACATCATGGAACACCAGTCAGATATTTGTCAGATTTTGTAGAGATGTTCACCACATAACAGTTATTACACTATTAGTCCTTTATTACATCCGGAGTTTTTCTCCAACATCAACATCGGTATGAGGTGTGACCCCCCACGGGCTAAAAAACATCCTCGTATTCGATGCGACAAGGAAGTAAACAGCCTGATAATCTCATCTTGAGGAATTTCTTGTCCTGCTGGTAGAATCCATCGTGCTGAGGAAAAACCGAAGATAGATGTATATTTGCGTTGATTCATTGCACCTTCCAGAACGACGAGGACACCGAGGAAATGCCTTCCCGCCAGGACCCTTACGACGACTGTTCGCTTTCAGAGATTTCACACCGTTCAGTCAACGGCCATCTGCCCGATGGAGGAGCAGGAAATGTGATTCATCTGAAAAGGGAAGCTGTGACCACTCAGCAGTTGCGATATTGGTGTGCGAATTCCGGCCTTCGTCACCGATGAATTGCAGTCAGCATGGACGCATGAATCAGGCCTGCTGTGGAGACACATGCGCAACAACGTTCGCTGAACGGTCTTTGAGGAGAAACAGTTGGTAGCCCCTCGATTCATCTGGCCCGTCCGTTGCCCAACAGTAGGATGTGAATTTGCCCGTACATGTCTAAACAGCCGTCGTTCACGCCTGTCATCTATGGTGCGCGGTGATCCACTTTTGCCTCTGTGCTGGTTTTGGATATTTACATTTTATCATGCAAAGTGTACTTCAACCACGGTGGCACGCGAACGGTTTACAAACTTCTCCTTTTCGGAAATACTTTCACTCTTGGCCCAAAAGCCAATGAGCTTGTTCTTTTGGACATGAGATAAATCGCCTCGTTCCCACATTACGTCAGCAACTGCACTGTTATGCCCTTCCCCCTCCCGACATGCTTTATAAAACCTTCACTGCCAGTGCTGCCACGTGCCGTCTGTGAGTGGCTATTGCGCGATTATGTCGAATATAGACGGTCGTCACGTTAATCTAACTGAACCGTGTGTATTGTAGGTGTGAAAATCTGTTCAGGATTGTAACCTTCTCAGAATCTATGGCTGCAATACAGCACTACATGCATTCGAAGAGCTACGAATTCTGCAGTCCAGTTGAAATGGCTGAACGACAATGTGACAAACTGCAGAGACGAGGATTACTTCGGTTCAGTTGTTCAACTTCAGTTATGAGATTCACATTAAAAATTATAGAACATGACAATTGTTCCGTAAATATGTTACAGCGAATAGAGCTGAAATTTCATAAAAACAGTTTTAAAGACGGCATCAGAGTTCATTAAGCCTATTTTAAGTTTATTCCTTATATTTACACGTCAGGAAGGATTGTCATGACATTTTCTCAATCGTGCATTTTTTGCTATTTCCAATTTTCAGTTTTCCGCTTCAGTCTAACACTATGGGAAGAGGAATAACTTAAAAAAATATTTTTATCTTTATTCTTCAACCCGTAGAATATACATAACTTATTCATATGATGTTACAATTTCCGATCGTTGACTCAAAAATGTGATGTCTATATTCATATTAATAATACAAAAGATGTACTTTGAATGTACTATTGAAATATGCTGAGCGTTTGGATACCAAAGTAATCTAGCTTAAAATTACTATATAGATAACTGTAGATCCTTTTAGATACTATAAGCTTTGTGCGTTTCTTGTTATATTTAGATTGTGGGACTTATTAACTTCCGAAACTCATAAAGTCAGTTGTATCAAATCTGCCAATTTACCCTCTCTTGGAAAAATTGCTACTAACGGCGATGGCTGCGGGTTCCTCTCTTTGTATGGTAAAGCGTTTCATTGTTTGTGAACTTAAAATGCATGATAACAAAGCAATGAGTAAAAAGTTTATCTGAAGTTAATAATAATGAACAGACACTAGGAAAGGGAACATCACTGGCTTGTTGTTATTTTTTTCCATAGTTACCGTGATGTGATCGTTATGTTCAGCATGTTGACAAATAATTGTGCGTTCCCCTTATCGAATCTTATTCGTTGATGTTATAATTTTATGTATGAGTAATAATCGGTAAATACAGCTGGTCGATTGCGAATTATGTAAGTATCCGTGTGTCCGATTATCGAAATTGCTGCGCTGTTTTTGGATAGTGGGTTTTGCGACCTAATCATTTCGATGTAAATTCTACTCGGCGTTGTGTGATCAATGACCACAAGCCTTCTTAGTTGTAAGAGAAGATCTCAGGTGCGGTTCTGAAGGTGACATAGACGCCACATGTTTCAAATCTGAAAGTTGTGCTGAGGTGAATGTTGTGTGATTTTTGGATAGTTGCTATTTTTACATTGACGATAGTGTACTAGATGGCCCTCAACTAGAATGTTGCTGCGTAGATTCCTTCAGATGATATTTCATTTTATGTAAAAGTAGACTTTTTCTAGATGATTTTTTTTTTTTTGTCATTATTCGCTAGAGAGTCACAGACATATTTGTTTGTTAAGCTGTTTTGTGGGTTGTGGTTTTCATAAACGTAGATGAAATCCAAATAATATGATATAATATGTTTTAACGCCCTTGGTATCACCGTTATCGCTGTTATGTCAACTACCTACTCGATGATCACTAGTTGCTGACTGTTCATTGAAGTCTGTGCTACGCTGTACACTTAAACACAGACATCGTATACGTGGGAAGGACAAAAAGGACTTCCTCCATAGTACATAGAACCTGAGAGTGCTGTAGGATAAACGTGACGTTAAGACTGACTACGTGACATCTTCACTGTTTCATACCATTTTTCATTGATCAGAAATGAGTGGGGTGACTGGATAGTGGGGGCTGCCAGAGATCTGTCTCTTTGTTGTTCATGATGATCACGATGATCATGACGGTACTGCGGCCAGAGCAGTAATTTCGATACAAACGAGAACTCATACCCCAAATTTCGGTTCAGCTTAGATGACGTCATATCTAATCCATCTCGGTTTAAGTCCCATTTTAGGTTAATCGTCTAGCACCAAGCTAGATACAAATCCCAAATTTATACATGTCTGTCTGTTACTGACTCGTTGAGGACTTACGCTTTTCATATCACTGTTTATGACAGTCTCATGACGTTTGTAATCTAACTGTTGGCAGTTCATTAACTGTTTCTATCGTGAATGAACAGATTTTACAATAAGGGAGGTGTATGGGCTCCAGTTTTTGTACAGCATGCAGCTTTAGCCTATAATGATGGTTTAAGCTGATACATCGTTCTGATGAGCCTAGGGTACATCGAAATAAGTACGAAAATATTCGTTACGACGGAGGTCAGCTTGTTAGTTATGTGTGTGTGTGTGTGTGTGTGTGTGTGTGTGTGTGTGTGTGTGTGTGTGTGTGTGGTGAAGTATAGACTACTCCTAAGGGTAATGAAAAAGTAAGCCCTGATAGACTAATGATGAGCAGATTATAAACATGTAACGCCCAACAGAATAGTGTTAATAAAGCGATTTTACTCGAAAATACAGGGTTATTCTAAATGATGGACCTATTTTCGAAACTTCGTACTTATTCAAGTACAAACCCAAAATGAAAAACCTTATAAAAATGAAAAAACCGTCATCTATTTCACTGTCAGTTGTGAGTGAGATGGCGACTGTGGAGCAAAAGGTTTTCTGCGTTCTTAAGTTCGCAAAAAGTGAGTCGCAAATTGCAGTGCAGCAGCCATTTGCTACCAAATTCGGTATTCAACCACCAACTCACAAAACCATTAGCCGTTGGCTTAAGCAGTTTAAACAGACTGGGAGTGTGTGCAATGGAAAAAGCACATGCCGAGCGCGTGTGTCAGAGGATGATGTCCGACGGATTCAAGAAAATTTTGTGCGCAGTCCTAGCAAGTTTACCAATAGAGCCAGTCGAGAACTTGGAGTACCCAACCAACTGTATGAAAAGGTCTGAGACGGCGTTTGATGTACAAACTCTACCCATTACAACTTTTGCAGGCTCTAAACCCCTATGACAAAGAGAAGCGTCTCGCATTTTGTGGTTATGAGCTAACGAAGATGGAGAATGGCGCATTTCTACAGTCCGTAATTTTTAGGAAGAAGCGATGTTCCATCTCAGTGGAAAATTCAACAGACATAATGTTCGTATATGGGGTTTGGAAAATCCACATGCACCATTGCAACATTAAAGAGACTCACCAAAGTTCAATGTGTTCTGTGCCATATCCTGTACAAAGGCTTATGGGCCATTTTTCTTTGCAGAAAGAACTGTACCAGGAATTACATACCTGGACATGTTGGACCAATGGCTATTCACTCAAGTTGTGGACGATTCCCAGAAATTCATTTTCCAACAGGATGGAGGTCCGCAGCGTTGGCACCGTGATGTGCGAGGCGTTTTGAATGACTCCCTTCCTCAGCGGTGGATCGGTCGCAGTTAAATTCAGGACGTGGCTCTCCTCTTCTGGCCACCGAGATCTCCTGATCTCACACCCTGGTATTATATCTTATGGGGTTATGTGAAGGAAGCTGTTTACATCCAGCCTCTACCAACCACTCTGAACGATCTGCGGAACAGAATCACTGCTGTCGTGCACTCAGTAACAGCAGATACGCTTTCGCATGTGTGGGACGAGTTTGGCGACCGCATTGATGTTTGCTGTGCAGCCACAGGTGGCCACATAGAACATTTATAACACTTATGATTATTAAATAATTATTAAAACTAATTAATTACAAATTATTGAATTTATCAAATTGATATCAAACATTATGAAAAAAAAAATTAACTTCCTCTTTTCATTTGTATAAAGCTTGTTCATATTGGGTTTGTCCTTGAATAAATACGAAGCTTTGAAAATGGGTCTATCATTTAGAATAACCCTACACTTGGAAAATAGTCACACACGATACGCTTATATAAATTCAGCGCAACAGGTAGAACAATAGGCCTGCATATTATATACATGGTATATAAATGAACAGCTTCATGAAGGCAACAACAGTGCTATGGGGCAGTCTCCCCTGTTGTGTACACATAAATTCAGAATGAGGGAAATAGTTAATTAGCTGGAAGATCATTTAACAAACGAGTGAGTTCCTATCGGACATAATATTGTGGCATTTCAGTGAAGCAGTGCAACTGCAAGTCTCATACCAGCGTTAAGCGACACATCATACGTAGCCTGGCCCTACTCAGTTCCTGAAAGGTAACTAACATCTTTAGAGCTTCTGCTGACTCTTATTTATAATTGTCAGTGCCTACTGTGCAGATGAGGGCGAGGTTATTAAAGAGGTTGTGGATGGTGTATTTGACTTCCACAATATGTCAAGATGGCGACTTACTAGCGTAGCACATTTAAAGAAAGCAATATGCATTACTGGGAAATGTATTAAGAGGATATGATTTTAACAAGGAATATATATTGATCTTTAATGACAACTGAAACATTTTACTACCTCGTAAGGATAATCCAACTTACACTCATCCTAACAAACGAATAAAACGTCATCAGAATTCACAGTCCAGAACTATCCGCACAAAAGTAACCTTACACTCCGCGAGCAGTTAACATCGAAGAATTTATGACTGCAAGAAATTGAATAAAATTATCAATAATGCAGTAACGAGCTTCCAAGTAATACCGAATCGCACCCTATCCGGGCTTATTTTACTGTGCGGAAACACGCGATCGAATAGCTGCACGCGGAATGATGGTAGTAAACGTATCCAGCTAACCTCATACGTAAAACTATACTTGATCACTTAATATAGATAGGTCGGACTTACTAGATTTCTTGTACATTGTAAAGTACACTCAACTACATGAAAGAAAGGTGACTTCCACCACAGCAGCGTGTGACCTCGAAAGTACGGGTAACTCTCGAACTTAAAATCGGAACCAGATTAGGTTTGTACTCGAATAGTAGTAACTCAGTTCACACAAGGAAATCACGTGGCTTCTAACCCGCGAACTCTTGCTGTTGGTCGAGAGCAAACTCGACTTGCCAAATACTTAGAAACAGTGACTTAGCAAAGACGGACACTCCGTTTAAGGAGACGGTGATGAGTTGTTAAGAAGTTTTGATTACCGTTGACAAAATTACTTTTTGTGGCACTATCATAACCAGTTTCGACCTAACAATGGCTATCTTCAGGGGGTGCAATATAAAAATTGAAGGCTTATATTAAGATGTGAAACAAGTAAAAGTATTTTCAGTAAGTGTACTTGCGAGCTAAGTTCCGTGCAATTAAAATAAGTGTGGACCATTACCACGGGCAGCATATGGTGAACGAATGTTCATGCGTTGTTAACTAAGCACAATATGGGAACTCGGAGACTTATACAGGTACAATCAAGAGTACTTTTCTTTTCCTACTGTCAGAAATGAACAAAGAGATTGCGAAAAGATGGTGTTTAGATACACGATGAACGAGAACTCCACCGACAAACTGTCGGCCATTGTTCGGGGATACCTTCTGATTATTTTGGTGTCAGGAACCAAGTCTTCCGGCGGTTCGTGATAGACTAATAATGTAATTTTTAAGTCTTCAGATTTTTGCCACAGTCACCCGTGCTGCTCTGAAAAATCTTTGATAACAGAAAAGAACTAATAAAGTTTTCTCAAGGGCTACCAACAGCGTCAGGTGGTTAAAATCTCACCATCTTTTGTATCATTACCTCTTTTCTGCGTAATTGCTGTGGTGCTGAATTAATTTTAGTTATTTAGTATGAAAGACAGTGCAGACTTCTACTTGCGGTTTGAAATACGCGCGCAGGTGTCAGTCGCCACCTACTGTGGTGATAATGTAACGTAGCAGCTTAAATTCTGAATATTGAGTTTGGGAACACCATGTATATTTTGAGAGCGAGTAAAGGCCTCTTAAATATACGTAGTGTGACTTAATACGCGAGCCAAAAGTTTCTTATTATTAATGGAAATGTTACGCTCTTTTTCAATGAATGACAACGTAAGCAACCCGCAACTAACCCAGCGATAATATAGAGCATGAAATGATTAGTGTGACTTAATACGCGAGCCAAAAGTTTCGTATTATTAATGGAAATGTTACGCTCTTTTTCAATGAATGACAACGTAAGCAACCCGCAACTAATCCAGCGATAATATAGAGCATGAAATGATTTCTCTCCCCGGCAAATTAATCTAAGTTTACACAGAAGGAAAGAATGGTAAAAAAACCAGCGTGTTTTTCAAATAATTGCAAACAATTTCTTTAACTTTATCTTTTTAAGATATAAGTTAATTTTCAACCCTCTGAATTAACTGAAAGTATTTTAAATCAGGGATGATGCCTCGCCTATGCCTTTCGATGTTAAATCTCTGAATAAGTTTAGTAATCAAAATATTAATTAACTTTAATGTTGAAAATTGACTGTAAAAGTTCATAAAAGCACTTTGAATTAGTTTCCTTAACGATTGAAGCTCTTTAACACTAAAATAATTATCCTTTAGTACACGTGATGGCGGACTCAGCGCCACCGAAAAAGTCGAAGCCATATGGGCAATCGACAGCAACATCATTATTATCTTTAAATAAATTTCACGTGGAGGAAGAGGTATTTTTGAAAGGAAATATAAGATACTTTCAATTAACAATATATTGTAGCCTTGAAGTACTAACAGCCAGTTTAACATACATGGACCCACAGACGAGAAAGAACAAACAGGTGAATAACAGAACAAACAGGGCCGAGCAATATATTTCATGGAACGTATTGAAATATAGTATTCTATGCAATTACTTTTTGTCACAGAATATTACCAGACTCGACAAAATGACTTACAATATAAGAGGCAGTATTTTCTCTTTTTACATTTCATTCATATCAGTTGAATAAATCGCGTCATACATGAGACGGGCTAACAGGTGACGCCACACTTTCTATCAAGCATTGTCAAGTGGTAAATCACTGCCGTGTCACCGTGACCTCTCCGTTATATAGGCGCGCTGCTGGCCAACTGCCGGCCGCTGTAGCCGAGCGGTTCTAGGCGCTTCAGTCTCGAACCGCTTGACCGCTACGGTCGCAGGTTCGAATACTGCCTCCGGCATTGATGTGTGTGATGTCCTTAGGTTAGTTAGGTTTAAGTAGTTCTAAGTTCTAGGGGACTGATGACCTCAGATGTTGTCCCATAGTGCTCAGAGCCATTCTTTCTGCTGGCCAACTGTGGCAATGTTTTCGTCTTGCGTCCGTCGCGCCCGCTTCAACCTCTCGATGGCCGGTCCCCGGGCTGTGCTCAGCCGCAAAACCGCCGAACTTGTTGTTCATGTTTCCAGTTACTTTTAGTTCTACCGCTTATTTTATGACGCTATCCCAAAGTCCCTTCGTCCTCATAATGACAGAGGCTTCGTCGAATAGATTTCTGTACCGATTTTATAAAGCGTGTTCCGCTACGAAAGATTTTTTCAGGATTGCGTAGGCGTAAACACCTCTAGAAAAATCAGCCGTGGTAGAAAACGTTTTAGAAAATCGACACAACATCTGTGATCATGAGGACAAAGGGGTTTTGGGATAGTGTCATAAAAGAAGCGGTAGAAAAAAAATCTGGAATCATCATCAACAAGGACGGCGGTTTGTAGCTCAGCACAGTTGTGACCCGACCACGCGAGGTTCAAGCGGGCCTGACGAACGCGGGACGTAAACATTGCCACCGTTGACGAAGAAGAGAGCACCAGTGACGTCACAGCCAGCAGCGCGGGTATGTGATAGCGAGGCCACGGCGACACGACAGTTATTTAGCACCTGACAACGGCCGAGAACAATTCAGTCGAAAGTTCGTGGGATTTTAACCACCTGACGTGGCTGGAAGCCTTAGAAGATTTCATTGATTCATATCGCCGCGAGACCATTCATTCATATACTGAAGCGCCGAAGAAACTGGTATAGTCATGCATAATCAGATGCAGAGATATGCAAACATTCAGAATACGGTTTTGCGGTCGGCGACGCCTGTATAAGACAAGTGTCTGGCACAGTTTTTAGATCAGTTACCCCGGCTACAATGGCATGTTATCAAGATTTAAGTGAGTCTGAACGTGGTGTTATAGTCGGCGCAGAAGCGATGGGACACAGGATATCCGAGGTAGCGATGTAGTGGGAATTTTCAACTACGACCATTTCACGAGTGTACCGTAAATATCAGATATCTGGTAAAACATCAAATCTCCGACATCGCTGCGGCCGGAAAAAGTTCCTGTGAGAACAGGCCCAACGGCTACTGAAGAGACTCTTTCAAAGCGACAGAAGTGCAACCTTTCCTCAGATTGTTGCAGATTTCAATGGTGGGCCATCAACAAATGTCAGCGTGCGAACCATTCAACAAAACAGCCGAAGGCTCACTCGTGTGCCCTTGATGACTGCACGACACAAAGTTTTAGGCCTCGTATAGGCCCGTCAACACTGACATTATACTGTTGATGACTAGAAACATGTTGCCTGGTCGGGCCGGTCTCGTTTCAAATTGCATCGAATGGATGGACGTGTACGGACGGGTATGGAGACAGCGTCGTGAATCCATGGATCCTGCATGTCAGTGGCGGACTCTTCAAGCTGGTGAGGCTCTGTAATGGTGTCTGGCGTGTGCAGTTGGAGTGATATAGGACTCCTGTTACATCTAGATACGGCTGTGACAGGTGACACGTACGTAAGCATCCTATCTGATCACCTGCATCCTTTCATGTCCATTGTGCATTCCGACGGACTTGGGCAATTCCAGCAGGACAATGCGACGCCCCACACATCCAGAATTGCTACGGAGTGGCTCGAGGAACACTCTTCTGAGTTAAAATACTTCCGCTGGCCACCAAACGTCCCAGAAATGAACATTATTGAGTATATCTGGTATGTCTTGCAATGTGCTGTTCAGAAGAGAGTTCCACCCTCTCGTACTCCTTACGGATTTACGGACAGTCCCCGTAGGATTCATGGTATCAATTTCCTCCAGCACTACTTCAAATATTAGTCGAGTCCATGCTACGTCGTGTAGTGGCACTTCAGAGACCCTGCACGATATTAGGCAGGTGACCATTTTCTTTTGCTCTCCAGTGTACAACACGAAGACGCCCATAATATGCAATAACCAAGACGTAGAACACACAAAACAAAATAATGCAATAACCTCAGAGAGATGAAACAGTAGTCGATATCGGCAGGTGGTACCCAGAGTTCCTACTCCGTGCCGCTGTCTCCGCAGTTGTCACTGGAGTATGGTTGAAGAGGATCAACGTCGGATCAAAACAGGTTACAACTTATGTACAAAGTTGTATCTATGTCATCAAGACTGTTGAACATAATATTTTATTAAGTGTAAAAGCACTGTGATGCGGTTGCCGTTGTGCAGCACCTCCATTGCAATCAATGAACCCATACAAGAGGTGCATATCGACCAAATCTTCTTCTACAATTCTATCCATAGTACTGTTGTTTATCTGTGTTAACGTAGAGATAGCACCTCCAGAAAACAAACCCTTAGACATAACCGAGCTGTACCGAATACAGACCTGAGGGGAACGAATTAAATGGACATTACTGCTGTCAACAGTAGTACCGAAGTCAAGGCACATAGCGCGTACCGTCGGCATTTGCGCTGTTACCCACTATTTTCAGTGTAATGTAGATACAGAACTAAATGGGACAAGAAACCAAAATAAATGCTATAACTCTGTAACGACCAGCCGAAGACATTGGGTTCGACATACCAAAATACTCAGAAGGTATCCCTGAACTACCTCTGAAAGTTTTTCAGTGGGTTTCTAGTTCACCTCGTATAATGAAACTGGTTAGTGCAAGATCCCGAAGATTAAAGCAAAATAAATATTGCGATACGGCAAAGGATGAAATATACTGCGAAGAAATGAAAGATCCGAGGAACAGTCATCTTTCAAGCCTAATGTCTATTGTGGAATCCTCCAATTGTTGAAGGACTCAACCAAGTAAGACTGGAGACAATCATCGTCGATGATCAGGCAAATCCGCTAAATACAACGTTACATGTCGGGAAGGACAGGGACTCCTAGATTACTTTCTGAGTATTATTAATCGGAGGCGCATGCGATAAGCTAAGGCGGTGGGAGCTGAAGCGAGAAATGGGTGTTCATCAATCGGAGCAAATCTCAGCGGCATTCCTGTTTCATATTGCGTCCTTGCAGGACATATAACGCAATAAAGGACGACTAGCGGCGGACAAAGAGCGGGGAATTCAATACAGCTGAACAGCACTCGCAAAAGGCATTCTCTCCACAGAGAGACGGATCAATGCGTCCATCACATGCGAGACAACATACAGCGAATTCCACAGGGACTCTGCTCAGTTCAGTGCAATTTGTCCGCTGGACGGTCGACAGCGCAAGGCTCAGAGAAAGACAGAAGACGTCCATTTAGAAGGTTTATTATCACAGTAGTTGGCAGTTGGTATTTACGCAGTCAAGTGTTACAGTGCGACAGATACGAAATTTTATACATTGTTTCGTCGAAGAGGTAGAGAACATCAAACGAACAGTATCAGTACTGTTGTTGTTTGATATCTATACTGTCAACAACATGCTACTATATCTTGAGTCTCCTGTACTTTAAAATCATCATTATTTACCTCTTTTTCCGTCAGTGTACGGAAAAAGAATATTTCTCAATTGTCTGCCGAAATGGAGATCAATTATGAAGAAGAGTTATTAAAATAAGAGTCAGTTTAGAATAACTGATTGGTCGTGAATACATCAGAATGTACTCTGCTTGAGAAAAGTCTAAGTAGAAACGTTTTTTCCACTTCCGCCGATGAGATGAAACTGTGTATTTGAGGGTAATCACCGGCAGGGGCAAGAGGCCTACTCCACAGTGACACCCAACAGTTCACGTATGAAGGGAAAGTGTGTGGTAGACACTGGAGACCGCGACCTCAGGAGATTTAGAAATGCGAAAGCAATCAGTTAAAAAGTGATATTGCTGCTTTCACAAAATATTACAGCAAAAGAATTGTTATGAGGCACAGCAAGCACTGGAAAAAATTACAATCTGCCCGGTTCTCATAACCAACGCATCAATAGCGTTTCATATTTTAGTTTTATTTATTTATTTATTTATTGTTCCGTGGGACCACATTTAGGAGAAGTCTCCATGGTCATGGAACGAGTCAATACATGAAATTATAACACGATTGTAGAAACAGATAAAATGAAATATAAGAAACATATTCAGGTGACAAGTCGTTAGTTTAAATAAAGAAAATCAAGAATGTAACACTGGAATTTGCTTAATTTTTTAGCTCTTCCAGGAGCTCCTCGACAGAATAGAAGGAGTGAGCCATGAGGAAACTCTTCAGTTTAGCCTTAAAAGTGTTTGGGCTACTGCTAAGATTTTTGAGTTCTTGTGGTAGCTTATTGAAAATGGATGCAGCAGAATACTGCACTCCTTTCTGCACAAGAGTCAAGGAAGTGCATTCCACATGCAGATTTGATTTCTGCCTAGTATTAACTGAGTGAAAGCTGCTAACTCTTGGGAATAAGCTAATATTGCTAACAACAAACGACATTAAAGAAAATACATACTGTGAGGGCAATGTCAAAATTCCCAAACTATTGAATAGGGGTCGACAAGAGGTTTTCGAACTTACACCATACATAGCTCGAACAGCCCGTTTTTGAGCCAAAAATACCCTTTTTGAATCCGAAGAATTACCCCAAAAAATAATACCATATGACATAAGCGTATGAAAATATGCGAGGTATACTACTTTTCGTGTTGAAATGTCACTTATTTCAGATACTGTTCTAATGGTAAATAAAGCGGCATTTCGTTTCTGAACAAGATCCTGAACATGGGCTTTCCACAACAGCTTACTATCTATCCATACGCCTAGGAACTTGAACTGTTCCGTCTCGCTTATAACATGCCCATTCTGTCTGATTAAAATGTCAGTTCTTGTTGAATTGTGGGTTAGAAACTGTAAAAACTGAGTCTTACTGTGATTTAGCATCAAATTATTTTCCACAAGCCACGAACTTATATCATGAACTACATTATTTGATAATGTTTCAATAGTACACACAAGATCCTTCACTACCAATGTGGTGTCATCAGCAAACAGAAATATTTTTGAATCACCTGTAATACTAGAAGGCATATCATTTACATAAATAAGAAACAGCAATGGCCCCAGCACCGACCCTTGGGGAACGCCCCATTTAACAGTGCCCCATTGGGACTGAACATCATTACCACTCTCAATATTGCGGAAGATTACCTTCTGCTTTCTGTTCTTAAAGTAGGAGGCGAACCAATTGTAAGCTACTCCCCTTACTCCATAATGTTCCAACTTCTGCAGTAATATTTTGTGGTCAACACAGTCAAAAGCCTTCGTTAAATCAAAGAAAACACCTAACGTTCGCAACCTTTTATTTAATCCGTTCAACACCTAACAGAGAAAAGAGACTATAGCATTTTCAGTTGTTAAGCCATTTCTAAAACCAAACTGTACATTTGACAGCAAATTATGTGAATTTAAATGCTGCAGTAACTTTGTATATATAACCCTCTCGATAACTTTAGCAAACACCGATGGCATAGAAATAGGTCTATAATTGTCAACATTATCCCTGTCTCCCTTTTTATAAAGTGGCTTCACGACCGAGTACTTTAATCGGTCAGGAAACCGACCACTCCTAAAGGAAAAGTTACAGATATGGCTAAGTACTGAGCTAACATACGTGGAACAATACTTCAGTATTCTGCTAGATACCCCGTCATATCCATGAGAGTTCTTGGTCTTTAGAGATTTAATTATTAACTCAATCTCCCTCTTGTCAGTATCATGGAGGAGCATTTCAGGTAACAGTCTCGGAACACTTTTTTCTAAGAGCGCTATATGATTCCCTGTTGCGACTAGGTTTCTATTTAGTTCACCTGCTATATTCAGAAAGTGATTATTAAGTACTGTACATATATGCGACTTATCAGTAACACGGACATCCCCACTACGCACTGATTCTGTATTCTCGACCTGTCTCTGCAGACCAGCCACTTCCTTTACGACTGACCACATGGTTTTAATTTTATCCTGAGACTTAGCTATTCTATCTCCATACCACATACTAGAAGGCATATCATTTACATAAATAAGAAACAGCAGTGGCCCCAGCACCGACCCTTGGGGAACGCCCCATTTAATTAATCTATTCGAATTTCACATTGTACAGTGGTTCCTGGCTCAATTATTACAAACATCAATGCTATCCACACTTGGAGACCGTATCGCTGGATTGCCTACTAGTGAGGACGTCACGTGTAAAGCCTTCTCATTCACACATACGGTTTTCTAACTTGACATTTTATACGAGTCGTTTTTTAAAATTACTTTTTATACTTCTAATTTGCTGTTTTTGATTGATGCAGGCGTCAAAATTTCAACGGCTGAAGGAAGATAGTCACCGTAAAATAATAGTTGCAATTACTTGTAAAGTGAATTTGTTTGTCACGATGTCATGGTAAAATCAACTGCAGTTTTAAAAAGTGGATGCCTAGAGGATTCCGGAAAGGATATTCTTTAAGCTGGACTAATGACTATGAAGATCTATGTTAATCCTGTTTAACTACCAACGACTGCAAAACTGCTGAAGAACTCCTAAAAGATTTGGGTAAAGCTAGTAAAGAATGCTGGGAACGAAATCAGAGAGTTAAGATTTGAAGAGATCAAGCAGGGAGGTATGCAGTCTCTTAAGAAAAATAGGAGGAAATCAACTGTCTACCAACAAAAATCCTGAAGTAATACAAGACCAGATACCAAATAGAATAACTTCCCCTACAGAACATTTTCATGTGAGCCACCACATGCTAGAATGGTTAAGAAGGAGCTTGTCATCCTGTGGCTGAAGGCACCCAACAAATCAGAGTATTCCAGAGACTTTACCTTAGATGAAATCAATGTAGCACTCAAAGAAATGAAAAAAGGCAAAGCTCCAGGATTTGATGGGATACAACCAGAGATCCTCATCAGTTGCGAAAACGAGACTCGTAAGTGCTTGCAAGCCCATCCTTAATGTTGTAATATCCAGTAAACTTCCAAAAGCCTTCAAAAGAACAAAAATCATAGCTACATTGAAGCCTGGTAAACAAGGTGAATTAAGTTGTTAGCTGTCGTCGAATCGCACTCTTGAGCTGCTGCTACAAGCTTTTAGAAAGACTCATCCTTAAAAAATTCAGTCCAAAGATCCATGAAGCAGGATTCACAGCTAACAGAAGCTACAGAAGCCAAGTACTTAGCTTGACCACACACACACACAAACCGGCCGCCAACAATGACTTATATATTGGCTATTGTTGATCTTACAACTGCCTGTAGCACAGTATGGAAACAATGAGTTCAGTAAAACGTCGCAAGTGCTGTACACTGTCAAACCACAGTTAGGCTCATAAACTACATCTTTTTGTCCAAAGACTTCCAAGTGGTTCCCGGCAATCGATTAAGTGGGCAGAAGAATCTTGATAATGATTTTCTCTGGGGTTGAGTTTGGGCACCATTCCAATTCAACTTACACTACGTGATCAAAAGTATCCTGACACAGCCAGAAACATACGTTTTCCATATTAGGTGCACTGTGCTGCCACCTACTGCCAGGTATCCCATATTAGCGACCTCAGTAGTCATCAGACATCGTGAGAGAGCAGAATGCGGCGCTCCGTGAAACTTACGGTCTTCGAATGTGGTCACGTAATTGGGTGTCACTTGTGTCATATGTCTGTACGTGAGATTTCTACACTCCTAAGCATCCCTAGATCCACTGTTTCCGATGTGATAGTGAGGTGGAAACGTAAAGGGACACGGACAGCTCAAAAGTGTACTGGCCGACCCCGTCTGATGACTGACAGAGACCGCCAACAGCTGAAGAAGGTCGTTACGTATAATAGACAGACATCTATCCAGACTATCAAAACTGCATCAGGATCGACTGCAAGTACTATGACAGTTAGGTGGGAGGTGAGAAAACTTGGATTTCAAGGTCGAACGGCTGTTCATAAGCCACACATCACGCCGGTAAATGCCAAACGACGCCTCGCTTGGTGTAAGGAATGTAAACATTTGACGATTGAACAGTGGAAAAACGTTGTGTGGACTGACGAATCACGGTACATACTGTGGCGATCCGCTGACAGGGAGTGGGTATGGTGAATTCTAGGTGAACGTC
Source organism: Schistocerca piceifrons (assembly GCF_021461385.2). Classification (NCBI taxonomy): domain Eukaryota; kingdom Metazoa; phylum Arthropoda; class Insecta; order Orthoptera; family Acrididae; genus Schistocerca; species Schistocerca piceifrons. The sequence goes on along the minus strand of NC_060141.1, from coordinate 314,248,274 downwards.
ATCTGCCAGCGTGTGTAGTGCCAACAATAAAATTCGGAGGCGGTGGTGTTATGGTGTGGTCGTGTTTTCTATGGAGAGGCTTGCACCCCTTTGTTTTGCGTGGCACTATGACAGCGCAGGCCTACACTGATGTTTTAAGCAGCTTCGTGCTTCCCAGTGTTGAAGAGTGATTCGGGAGTGGCGATTGCATCTTTCAACACGATCGAGCACCTTGTTCATAATGCACGACGTGTGGCATAATGCACTGGCCTGCACATAGTCCCGACCTGAACCCTGCAGAACACCTTTTTGATGTTTTGGAACGCCGAATTTGTGTCCGGCCTCACCGGCCGACATAGATACCTCTCCTCAGTGCAGCACTCCATGAAGAATGGGCTGTCATTCCCCAAGAAATTTTCCAGCACGTGATTGAACGTATGCCTGCGAGATGGGAAGCTGTCATCAAGACTAAGGGTGGACCAACACCATAATGAATTCCAGCATTACCGATGGAGGGCGCCACGAACTTGTAAGTCATTTACAGCTAAATGCCCGGATACTTTTGATCACATAGTGTATATACATCTGACCTTCCTGAAACAGAGTCATGAATGTTCAAACTTCATTTATGTGGACTATCTCACTTTGGCTACTTAAAAGAGAAGCCCTTGAAGCTGGTGAAGAGCTAGTCTTTGTAAACCTAAGTACGTCGTATGGATACTTCAGAAAGATGTGACTGACACCAAATCCAACTAAGATCGAAGTTAGTTACTTTCATCCTAACATTAGAAGGCTAATGCAAAGCTAAATGTCCTCTTCAATCCTAAAGTTCTCCACCACCAAGACTTCCCAAAATATTTACGAGTAACTCTTAATAGAACCCTGTCCTACAAGTAACACACAGTATATGCCGCTCCAGAGCTGAGATTGTGCAGTAATACCATACAGAAGGGGAGTGGTACGTCTTGGAGCGCAAGAGCTGCAGCACTTCTTTAGGACTTTTGTACCTTGCTGCCGAATATTGTGCTCAAGTATCGCTTAATGGTCCACATATGAACATGTGAGAAAAATCGATGTTTAGCTAAAAGCAATAAAAGGTTGCACCAGATCCACTCCTCTTCACTGGTTACGTCTCTTAGCTACAATGCGGCACCAGATCTTCGATGACAGAATGTCGTCGTCAGGAAATGGAAAAAATTACTTAAAATTCCCCGGCTCCCAATCCACTCTGATGTTCCTGAACTTAGAATTAACCGATTAAAATCCAGGCAGTCAGCCATTATATTGGCAAGCAGAGGATTTCAACACGAAGAAGAAGTGGTCAGAAACATAGAGAAGCATTGCCCGTGAGATTATCAGACTCTCAGAAGACCTGGTACAACACCATCTGGCATGGAATTACCAAGATGTGATTGGAAAACATTTAACAGTACTCGTTCTGGCTACGACATCTGTACAAAAAGCCTTCACTGAAGGGGAAACGCTTCATTTTCTCCGCGTAACAAACTGCAGCAGCAAACTTACCGTTGAAACATAGGATTTCTTTACAGTGACAGAAGCAGTTCTTAAATGGATTAAAAACTTATGTATTAATTTGTAGATTTACTAAACTGTTCACGTATGTTAGTTCCACTTCAGTTTATATTGTCATACTCTGAATCAGTAAATAGTAAAATTATTAACGTTCCGCCCGTTTCAGTAACTAAAATTGAAACGGAGATCCCTTTCCTGATCGGAACTATAATCTTAGTCTTTGAAATCGTAATTCAAAAAACACATTGGTTGTTCAGAAAAGTGACAACATTGTTATTATTTAATCCTTTAACGCCAGCAAAAAGCAGGAAGATGACACATCAGTTTCCCTTCGACGTTGATGATACTAGAGTTGGAGAATTTGCTTGGCTCAGAGAAGGACGGGGTACTTGGAAGGTGCCAACATTCGCGTGGTGTAATTTAGGGATATTAAAATCTAAAACTAAAAGACTCTAGCGATGTTTTATCATTCTTTCAGAACGAAACTTAGGAATGAAAGGAAGACACTTACCTAAACTTCTATAAAATATTCTAGACTTGTAGAAAGTCAGAATCTCTAGGAAAACGGAATAAAACATATCGTCGTATAAGGTGTAAGCAGGTTACATTACGATCTCCTTTTTAAATGACACGCAGACATTGAGTAGCTGTCAAACTTGAAACCTTATCAGTCTCTTTCTAAAGGCACATTTCTGTTGTAGGAATGTAAGGGAAAGCTGTTTTGCACCAACTGCTGGAGAGAGAGTTAATAGCTGCTGACAGGTGTGTTATGAGCACCATTTGGCGCGCTAAGCGATCTAGGCGCCGTCCCTCCCAATAATCCGGTAATCGATTGATTAAGAGCCCTCAGCCAGTGCCAGTAGAGGCCCACTAATTATTACCTCCATTAGCAGTCTCTCGGCGTTGCCTACCTGTCGGCCCACTACCTCAGCACCCATGCTCTACCTTGTGTATTACGCGTCCTAGATGGGCGTCTGAAAAGTTGTATTCCGTTGTGCCCATTACCGAATAGATGCCACGGGCTTGGCGAGCCTCAATAAATTACAGTACTCTTTCTAGGTCTGCCATTCTTAGATGAACAATGCATAGATCCACTGCTACTATTATTGATGCATGATTGACATGAGGTAACTAGTTGGAATTCTGTTGGTGAATGCAATTTTCTTTACCAGTACCTACCAGACAAAAGGAGCAGAAGTGCTGGCATAAGTTTTTAACCACGAAAATTCGAGACAGTGTCCTGGAGGTTGTCTAAACTCGATCTCGCCCATAAACAGCAGCGTCACACCGGTGACATTCCGTAGTCTGGTTGCAGTCCAGGCCACGGGTACGCAGAAGAACAAAGCTTGCAGCACCTGAAGAAGACGTCCAGTTCGGTAGTAGAAATACCGCGCAGAAAAATAGAAAAAATTTGGTTGGACACACGAAAGTACAATCAGTCTCGCCGAGAAAACTTGAGACGTTATAATTATCCCAGCATTTGCCTTCAGCGATATCAGGAATCACAGAAGACCGTGACCTAGATGGACGGATGCCTTCCGCCTAATGGTGATTCCGATGACTTACCGCTGCGCCACCTCGTTCCGTTCTGTCTGTAGAGTATCAGCGACAATATTTATGGCTACACTCCTCTGAGATAGGGGCATTAATGTCGGTGGCCAATTGATGCTTTTCGAGATGAAATGGGTAAATCCCGACATCGGGCTTCATTCAGTTCCATTCATATCGAAGAAAGCAATGTAATAAGTTGCTTTCATCAGACGCTCATTCTAAGGAAGGAATGAAGAATCATGTCGTGCTAATGAATAATGAAAGAGAACGTTACAAAATTAGTTCCCAAGTAATAATACCTGCCTACGCAAATCATCTACAGTCCATATCAACTGGTTTCATACATTCGTTATTTGAATTTTTCACTCCCTATAAACTTTTCCACTTATTGTCTACAGTCACTGGCAGACTACTATTGGACACCATATCGTATGTTACCCTACTTGTTTCTAATCTCTGTGAGGATTTCCTTCTGACTCTTATGTCACATACGTTTTGCAGCAGTCTCTTGTCATTATCTTTTTCTTCCACTCATTAATGGTTTTTAGATTTGTTGCACAAGCACCTCTTCCATCCCTAGAGGACTATTTAGGATGCTTTTAGGTAATTATTTGTTGGAAATACTCTGCTAATTATTCCACATTCTGTTTCTGTCCTCTGTAACCATGTCACGTAAAGATCTGCTAATTACTCTCCAAATGTTTTATTCTTTCTTTTTTTATAACACCTAGAGTGGATCTCAGACGTTCTTCCGCGTCCTGCTGCATTCTGCTGCTGACCTTATACACTCTGCTATATAGACAGCTCGTTACAGCTGACGTAGAATATCATTACTCTATGATGTCTGTTTATAAAACAACCTATCTTTTCCGTTTTAAGAGATTATTAAGCATTCTAGAGAAATGCCATGGCGTAACTGTATCCATCACTCCGACTGTGAATTTCACACTTTCCTTGATTATAAGCTACTTTTCATATTTATGTTGAAGAAAACTTTTCTTCAAAAATGGTTCAAATGGCTCTGAGCACTATGGGACTTAACTTCTGAGGTCATCAGTCCCCTAGAACTTAGAACTACTTAAACCTAACTAACCTAAGGACATCACACACATCCATGCCCGAGGCAGGATTCGAACCTGCGACCGTAGAGATCGCGCGGTTCCAGACTGTAGCGCCTAGAACCGCTCGGCCACTCCGGCCGGCAAACTTTTCTTCCCTACACGGTTTCGGCCTTGATATCTTCCTTGCTTTGGGTAGTGTCAGTATTCCTACTTTAAGTATCACAGAATTCATTCACTTCTTTTGTATCTCTTCCAGTTTTGAACTGTAGCAAGTTGTTTCTCATTTCTCTTGAGTTGGGTTGGGTTGTTTGGGGGAGGAGGTCATCGGTTTCATCGGATTAGGGAAAGATGGGGAAGGAAGTCAGCCGTGCCCTATCAAAGGAACAATTTCAGCGTTTTCCTGGAGCGATTTAGGGAAATCACGGAAAACCTAAATCAGGATGGCCGGACGCGGGTTAAATCGGCGTCGTGCCGAATGCGAGTCCAGTGTGCTAACCACTGCACCACCTCGCTCTGTTTCTCTTGTGTTCTTCACAGCTGTAGCTATGTTCATTTTTAAACAGAATTTTTTAAGACATAGCCTCATAGAGATTGGGAATTCTTCTTTCAAGCAGCTGAGGATTATCAGAGATTATTAGAATTAGTTTCCTTTCCTGTGGCACATTAGTCTTTGTTAGGAACTTCTACTGCATTTCGGTGGCCGTTCTCCGTACATGAGATTAGGAGAGAAGTGACAATAAGTTGTAGTATAGTTATGTAGCTTCATGGACATGGCCTTTTTTGTTGTTTTACAGTTTTGTTATTAAAATTCGCAATAACAAAGTATTCACAGAGCCTTCGTGGTAGAAAAAAATAGCTTGCTTCAGCTCGTATTGTACTATTTCCCTTAACTGTAGGTAGAGAAATGCAGACAGACAAATAGATAGATGAGGAGAGAGAGAGAGAGAGCAAGGGCCGACATAAGTCCTCCGTTACCGCTGCTGCGGCGCACAGCTTTCGCTACGCCCGCACACCGAGGGTCACTGGCGATTTATAAGTGCGCGCCGCCCATGCAATTTGTTTCCTGGCTGCTCGCAACCACAGATAGCGCCGAACGGCGTTCGTTTCTGTGTGCTTTTTTTCCCACCCTTGTCGACAAGAAAAACTGTATTGCAGCCATTTTTTCGTGACGAATCTGATCAGATATGTGGCGGAATTCATGGCTTCACGCTGCACGTTTTGTGTGCTGAGCTTCATCATTTTGGAGTAAGTAAAAGCCAAAAAAAATGTTATAGTCAACTGCGACTGCATTTCGTCTACAAACAGGAACGTATTACCGAAACCCAAGTCGCCTTTCATCAAGCATTTAAGAAAACTTAGGAAAACCACAATAACGCCTTTTAACATCAAATAAAACTGTATTCCTTCTCAAGTTACAAATATATACTGAAGTCTTTCACGTTGATGCAAATGTAATGCAAAGCATAAAATCTAAAATTATTGTTTATGTTTAATGTTCAAATTGAGTATTAACTCAAAATAGTTGTGCATTATTGTTCGGTAGGAAGTGCTACTTGTGTATTTATGTGTGCCTTGAGGGGATAGTAGAGCACAGATCTTCCTTCATTTTGGCCTTCTTGACGTAGTCTAACAAAATGATAAGTCAAAATATCTTGCTTTCACATTAGACAGAGCAACAACTAAAAGCGAACTGATTCGGGCCGCGCCGGCCGGCTAGTTAGGTTTAAGTAGTTCTAAGTTCAAGGGGACTGATGACCTCAGAAGTTAAGGCCCATAGTGCTCAGAGCCATTCTTTTTTATCCGGGCCGGTGGTAAGGCGATGCGACAAACCGGGCACCTGGGCCCTGGCGTGACGCTAAGCAGGCCGTTGCTTAACATCGGCCAAATAAGTAATTCACTCTTTCGACTACATATTGAAAGCGTACACTGCTCAAACTACTTCTATTTAAATAGTAAATACGACAGCTGTGCTCCGTAATGATGTCAAAAATAGTTACAAAGTCAATCATGTATTCCTATTACTGTGCAGTACGCTCAGAATATGTTAATTTTCATTTTGTGGTCGAAGTTCTTTCTTTTTACGCCTTTTCTTCTTAATATATTATGAGGAAATATGGTTCAGAATTGAGCAAACGCAATTTTCCTTGGTTATTACCCATGCATGTTTCGGTAAAGCTTTTCCATTTTCAGTGCGTTTTATTTATTATCTGTTGAACAATATACAAATATCTTACAATTTTTTCACATTGACATTCATCAGTTTTTTAAATTGGTATATTTACATGACTGTAAGTACTGACAGAAATATTAAGATGAAGAATAAATAGAGGATGATTCAAGTGCACCTACTGCTGTCGTTCTGTGGCACCCGCAATGTTATAGGTACACTTCATGAACCATAGGCGAGATTTTCATATTCTTTCGCTCGCAACGCGCATGATATTAGTCCTACAGAAAAAACGAGCATGGCATTTTTAGAGGAAATTTAATGCATTTAAATTTTGTACTGCGTTACGTTTCCGATGGAGGCGACGGTTTTCGAGTAATTCAAGAAAAATACACAGAAGTGACATTCAAAAGCATCTCGAACACTCAGCCATCCGTCAACAATCAGGATTTCTAGTATGTGGCACTCCTTCCTACCAATGTACAAAAATTTCCAACTAGACGAGCTATTCCCGATATTCGGCTTTTTTTTTGTCTCTGGATAGGCTAATATGCCACGGGCACAGTCAGCTACTTAACATTATTAATTCTAACTTGCCGCTGAGGGTAATGAATGAAAACGATTTTTGGATACGTTGCTCTAAAGCTAATTCGAACCAAACTTAACCATTACAAGCGCGATATTTCGTAGTTGAAGGTCTGATGAATACAACGATGTACTTTTTTATTTTATGCTGTTAAAATTAACAAAATTGTTAGGCAAAATTGATACGAACGTCAATTTAACAGTTTGTAAGTGCTCGACTAAGCAGGTAGCGTAATAAGGAGAGTCAATGAAGAACGGGGAACGGCCGAATGTGGTAAATAATTTTGCAAAAACAGACATAGTGTCTGATAGGATAGCCACAATCAGTGATTTTACAATGTTAATTATAATCCGTCTTGATTGCAAAATGTTTATTTATATGACTGGTTTCGGTTAATCTAGAACTATCTTCAGATCTGATATTTCCGTTACAGGAGTAACCGAAATATCAGATCTGAAGATGGTTCTAGATGAACCGAAACCAGTCATTTGAATAAACATTTTGCAATCAAGACGGATTAAAATTAACATGGTAAATAATTCATGGAATCACTAACATTTATTCAGTGTTGGGAGGGAGTGTCGTGAGCAACATAATAGAAATCCTGCATGGTGAGGGATTGGTGTGGAGGCCAATAAGTACGTTTTTCTTGAATTACTCCAAAACTCCGGCCTCTATCGAAAACGTATCCTAGTACCAAATTTAACTACACTAAATTTCCTGCAAAAAGGTCGGGTTCATTTTTTCTGTAGGTCCAACAGTTGTGCGTAGCGAGGGACAGAATATGAAATCTAGAGCGTGTTTTTGAAAGCCAGCTGTAACATTACAGGCTGCATAAAACGAGAGCAGTAGGGGCAGCTGATTCACCCCGTAAACTGTAAACGTTATTGTTATATGTAGTTGTACGCAAGTACAGTACGTTCGGTATTTGCGGTGCAACCATAATCATTGCCTTCGAGTACGTCTTCTGCAATTACACTACTGCCCATTAAAATTACTACACCACGAAGATGACGTGCTACAGACGCGAAATTTAACCGACAGGAAGAGGATGCTGTGATATGCAAATGATTACGTTTTCACAGCATTCACACAAGGTTGGCACCGGTGGCGACACCTACAACGTGCTGACACGAGGAAAGTTTCCAACCGATTTCTCATACACAAACAGCAGTTGACGGACGTTGCCTGGTGAAACATTGTTGTGATGCCTTATGTAAGGAGTAGAAATGCGTATCATCACGTTTCCGACTTTGATGAAGGTCGGATTGTAGCCTACCGCGACATTGCTGCTCCCGTTGGTCGAGATCCAATTACTGTTAGCAGAATATGGAATCGGTGGGTTCAGGGGTAATACGGAACGCCGTGCTGGATACCAACGGCCACGTATCACTAGAAGTCGAGGTGACAGGCATCTTATCCGCATGGTGGTAACGGATCGTGCAGCCATTCTCGACCCCTGAGTCAACAGATGGGGACGTTTGCAAGACAACAACCATCTGCACGAACAGTTCGACGACGTTTGCAGCAGCATGGACTGTCAGCTGGGAGACGGTCGCTGCGATTACACTTGACGCTGCATCACGGACAGGAGCGCCTGCGATGGTGTACTCAACGACGAACCTGGATGCACGAATGGCAAAACGTCTTTTTTTCCGATGAATCCAGGTTCTGTTTACAGCATCATGATGGTTTCATCCGTGTTTGGCGACATCGCGGCGAACACACATTGGAAGCGTGTATTCGTCATCGCCATACTGGCGTATCACCCGGCGTGATGGTATGGGGTGCCATTGGTTACACGTCTCGGTCACCTCTTGTTCGCATTGACGGCACTCTGAACCGTGGATGTTTCATTTCAGATGTGTTACGACCCGTGACTCTACGCTTCATTCAGTCCCTGGGAAACCCTACATTTCAGCAGGATAATGCACGACCGCATGTTGCAGGTCCTGTACGGGCCTTTCTGGATACAGAAAATGTTCGACTGCTGCCCTGGCCAGCACATTCTCCAGCACTCTCACCAATTGGAAATTTCTGGTCAACGGTGGCCGAGGAACTGGCTCGTCACAATACGCCAGTAACTACTGCTGATGGTAACGTGTTGAAGCTGCATGAGCAGCTGTACCTGTACACGCCATCCAAGCTCTGTCTGACTCAATGCCCAGGCGTATCAAGGCCGTTATTACGGCCAGAGGTGGTTGTTCTGGGTACTGATTTCTCAGGATCTATGCACCCAAATTGCGTGAAAATGTTATCACATGTCAGTTCTGGTATAATATATTTGTCCAATGAATACCCGTTTATCATCTGCATTTCTTCTTGGTGTAGCAATTTTAATGGCCAGTAGTGTAATAATCGCTTATCAATGTTTCGTTACATAATCTCTCAAATTTTAGGGCTAATGCGGTATTGTCGAGTTTTTTCTTTTTCTACAGCACTACTGTCATTGTGTTACATTGCTTCGTTCCTAGTTTTGGAATTTTACTGGCCAGGAGTGTAATGTGAGGGATGCCGTGAGAGCGGCGCTGTACGTGTGGCGGTAACCCCCGGCTATTAGAGGGGGCGTTAGTCGCCCGCCACGCGGAAGTGTGCGGGCCGCGGGCGCTGGTGGCGAGCCCCCCTCCATCTACCCTGGTGGTGAGTGGCTGCAGACGCCCGCGGCGGGTCCCGGCGCATTGTCCCGCTGGCCGCCGCGGGCTGCGGCCCTCCACTGGCGCCTGCCTCCTGATTCACTAAGGCTTCAGCAGGCTGGAAACACGAGCGAGTGACGACACGGTTTCACTCTTCCTAAGCGCGTGCCGCTACAAATTTCACTCCCTGCCAGTGCTGCTAAAGAACGCGATCTCAGGACATCGTCTTCGCTGCTTTCCGTGTAAAGGTTAATGCAGTGAATATCTTTGACTCATAAGCAAAATTACCTGTGTCTCGGTGTACGTTGCATTTCGGCTCAAATTAAGCTGGATAATGACCTTCATTGAGATTGGGCCCGCAGCACCAAGTACTTAGTATTACTGCTTACTTGCAAATTTTGTATTAGGTACACAAAGGTAAAGGAATGGACGTGAGGAACGAGACAGAAACCCGTCTAAGGAGCCAATCAGATGAAGTTCCGAATCAACAAAGAAACTTGCGAAATGTAAAATTTGTGTTTTCAAGTGTGGTGGCCTACAGCTCCTTAATATTTGGAAAATGTCACGATTAGCGCCTCGAGTTGCTGATAAAATCATTTAACAACGGGTTTCCTTCGACAGACCATCATCATACCACAATGAACTGACACATAGGTAACATTCAAGCTTAAACCGTCACAAATCTGTTAACTGGCATAAATGCGAACAACACCACACGTAACAAAATATCAAGTACACACTTAAAGGCATTACAGCATCATATCTGGCGAATAGAAGATAGTTGGCGTCAGTTAATAAATCCATGAATGTAACAATCTTGTGAAAAGGAAAGTGCTACTCACCATGTACCGGAGATGCTGAGTCGCAGGTAGGCACAACAAAAAGACTGTCACAATATAAACTTTCAGCCAAGAAGGCCTTTGTCGAAAATATGTGGTGACCGAGCGGTTCTAGGCGCTACAGTCTGAAACCGCGCTACCGCTACGTCGCAAGTTCGAATCCTGCCTCGGGCATGGATGTGTCTGATGTCCTTAGGTTAGTTAGGTTTAAGTAGTTCTAAATTCTAGGGGACTGATGACCTCAGAAGTTCAGTCACATAGTGCTCAGAGCCATTTGAACCATTTTTGAAAATAGATCTCACACACACAGACACACACACACAAAATGGTTCAAATGGCTCTGAGCACTATGGGACTTAATATCTGAGGTCATCAGTCCCCTAGAACTTAGAACTACTTAAACCTAACTAACCTAAGGACATCAGACACATCCATGCCCGAGGCAGGATTCGAACCTGCGACCGTAGCAGTCGCGCGGTTCCGGACTGAAGCGATTAGAACCGCTCGGCCACCGCGGCCGGCTGCGACTCAGCGTCTCCGCTGTATGGTTTCATAATATTGTTACATTCCATGCTGGATTTTCCATAGTTCGAAACCCATGAATTTGTCACTTAAAATAAAAATACGACACACAAAATGATGTGAACAATTAAGAACAACTGAACCTGGTTTCAAATCTGTCTACATAAGAATTCAAATTACCTGTGTTATAATACAGAACATTTAGTAAACTTACACTAACTACACACTTTATGTAACATGGTTTTAATTCAACTTACATTTTAACTGGTCACACATTTGACACCACTGCCGCTTTGGCTTTTATCTCAGATGTTAAACGAACAACGAGTATTTTTCTACGAAACAAAGCGTGCTACATCTGTCATACTGAAGTTCATTCAGACAATTTGATTAGTCATACATTGTGTATCTGTACGGTCTGCCCCTTAAAAGTTACTGTACGACGGAAGCAGAGCCCGTGCCGAATGTGGCTGCAGCTTGTTTCACACTAGCGTCTATATGTGCATGTACGTCGTTCTGGCACTGCAACTGTTATTGTAACACACGTAAATTGCTGTTAGACGCATCATCCAGACCACCTGTAATAGCCGGCCGAAGTGGCCGTGCGGTTAAAGGCGCTGCAGTCTGGAACCGCAAGACCGCTACGGTCGCAGGTTCGAATCCTGCCTCGGGAATGGATGTGTCTGATGTCAGGTTAGTTAGGTTTAACTAGTTCTAAGTTCTAGGGGACTAATGACCTCAGCAGTTGAGCCCATAGTGCTCAGAGCCATTTGAACCACCTGTAATGACTACCACATTTACTTGTCACCCCGCGGGAGTAGCCGAGCGGTCTAAGGCGCTGCAGTCATGGACTGTGCGGCTGGTCCCAGCAGAGGTTCGAGCCCTCCCTTGGGCATGGGTGTGTGTGTTTGTCCTTAGGATAATTTAGGTTGAGTAGTGTGTAAGCTTAGGGACTGATGACCTTAGCAGTTAGGTCCCATAAGATTTCACACACATTTGAACATTTACTTGTCACAGCATACGACAAAGCTTGTATTATCTTAAATTACTATCAAAGTATGACCGTGTTTCGTTTTATCAGTAAACAGTGGGAAGCTATGCAATCCGCTGTAAGTGGTATGCATCCGTTCATACTGTTAATTCAATTGCTTATGCAAACTGAAAGAGTGCACTGTCTAGGACGGTTTATTAAATGGCGATGTAATTTTTATTTCGATGCGACAACAGGTAACACGTATAAACACGAAACATTTGTGGTTTTATGGTTGATTTGTCCGTAATTGCTTACACCACTTTTATTTTAAATGAAGGTTGCAGGCTTTATTATCTGACGTGAAGATTTTATATTCACCTAATGTGATGAGACATTTTATTACGTCTGTTGTTAACATGTACATTACTTAACAGGTTGGCCACTGTTTAATCTTGTACGTATTATTTCAGTTTGGTACACAGCAACCTGATGGTGGTCTGTCTACTGTAACAGGTCGTTAAATAGAGAGTTTTATCAGCAGCTCGAGGCTGTGATCACGGCATTTTTCGGAAATTTATGGTCAATTTTGTCCCTGCTCCACGACGAGGGGGTGCAGGTGCACACGACACTGAGTAGGCACTACTGTGGTAGACATAAGCGTCCGTAATAGTTTAATGGTAGGGGGGGGGGGTTAACATAGCTGTGTAATAAGTTGTTTTGGTTGTATTTAGCTAGACAGAGTGTAAATGATAACTGTTTACAACGTGCCACGGTGGTGCAAGGGAAGTCAAGACGAACAATTTGATATCGCATACTTGCGTCAACCAGGCTGGGAAACAACCTCGTAATGGGCTACAAAAACCACTCACCCAAACTACAGCGCATGTACGCCTCGCGAGATTCTCGACATACTTTCATTCTCTTAAGCCATCTGCTTAGTCAGCTGTTCCGTTAACATTATTAATTTAATCTTTCCCGTCGGAGTAATGAAAAAAAAGTGACTTTGTAAACGTTACGTGATAACTAGTTACGTTCACAATTCGGTCTACACTTAACCCTTACAAGCACAGTAGTTTCGTAATAAGCAAGCCAGACATAGCATCGAATTAACTGCTGTTGTTATGCTGTTAAAATTCACGATATTTTCAGGTAAAATTTATATTAACTTATGTTTTATATGTTGTAAGACTAAGCCACATTATCGTGGTGCATGCTCTACAGCGTAAGTGGCTTTTGAAGGCCAGTTTCAGGTTCTTTCCCAGCGTGATAGAATATAAGTAAACAACACAAAAGTTTTCGTCTCGACTTTCATTACACCACTGTGATTCGTTGTTAACAGACACTGTTTACTTTTCTACGGCTCTCAGAGTAACGAACTGTTGCATTTTATGTTACCCAACCGCTTTACTTAAACTATCCAATCGTTTCTCGCTCTACGTCAAGGAATTTGATAGACTATACATGACAAGAGGTGCAGTATAAGCTCTTCGTAACAGCATTTTCCGTAGTTCCACGCCATCGTTAACCATCGTACGGTTACAGCGTGTAAACCGAGTGCGATGTTATGTGGAAAAACATAGTAATTTTAAATGTGTGCCGCATCCACATTAACGGTGCTAGTAATACTGATTTGAGGACAACGACAACATTTGCACTCACAACCACAACAAATGTGGACACCATTTAAATATAACATATCCAGAAACTAGTACGGTCACCCTCGACCGTCACCTCTCATGGACCCCCCACCTGTGGACGATCCAAGCCAAGGCATGCTCCTGCCTCTGTCTCCTCAAACTCCTTTCCGGCCGAACTTGGGGTCTGGACCCCTCTACCATCCTCCATACCTATAATTCCCTCATTCACCCTATCCTTTGCTATGCGCACCCTGCCTGGATCTCCGCTCCTCCTACCTTTTACAAATCCCTTCAGATCCTAGAACGCCATGCTCTTCGCCTCGCGTATCGCATCCATCTTCCCTCCCCCCACGCGGATCCTGTATGACCTAATTCCCTTCCCCCACCTCCTCCTTTTCCTCGAACGGATACGTATCCTCTACACCTCCCGCAAACTCGATCCTCCTCACCCACTGGTCTCCCGCCCCCGTCAGCTGCCGCGCCTGTACTTCCATGTTCCACCTGCTCTCCATCTCTCCACTCTCCTCACCCTCTCCCAAGGTGGCTTCCGCCAGCTCCCCCTCCCTGATGATGCCCTCCTTCCCTCCATCTACCCCTCCTACCAACTTTGATCCTTCCTTCCTCTTGCTGTGTTTGATCCTTTGGGCACCCTCTTTCCCTTCTGTCCCTCTTCCCTCCCTCCTCCCATTCTCCCCACTCCTCCCCCAGGCTTCCCCTACCCCCGTCCCTCCACTCCTCCTCCCATCTCCTCTGCCATTGGCATCTTTGCTCTCCCGTCTCCCTCCCCCTCACCCTTTTTCCCCTCTTGGCAGGTCCCCGGACTCGCACACGCTACGTGGACATTCGCGCTCCGGAGATCATCGCCATCGGTTTCTCGTGTGTGTGCCGTTGTGTTTGTGTTAGCCTTCACCGTCACACTCCAAAGTTTCACCAGTGCCGTCGAATCATCAGTGTTGGTGTGCCGTGCCAACGTGTTTCAGTGTAATTTTCGTCGTGTGTGAATGGCTCCGTGTTTTGTATTTCTGTGTCTACTGTTTTTTGCCCGGCAGTATCTCTATTATGTATCTTCTTCCTGTTATTCTCATTGTCGACTCGAAGGCTGAAGAGCAGCGTAAGATGCTGCTGCCAGCCTACCTATGTATAAGTATAAAATTAAAATAAATGAAAAGAAAAACTAGTACGGCACCACGTGCCATCACTGGATTTTTGTATAGTTCTGCTAAACCTAGCACGTTTTATCATCTGATTTATTACTGTATTTAATCTTTTACCGCTGTTAATGCAAAAAATTACTGTTACTTCAGTTCATCAGGATACTTGAAAATGGTGTAAGACCGAAATTATGCTATAGCACACAAATGAATAGACAGAAAATGACAGCTGCCGGAGGTATCAAATCATTGGAACGAACTCCTTAACATCCGTTAGAGAGAGTACTCCGCAGTCTGAGTACTTCTCCTCCAGTTATTTAGTAGGAAAAAATTATGGAATTTTATTCATGACAGGCCTCCATAGTCGTGGCTCATAACTCAGGGTTTTCTGGAGAAAAGGTGAAGAACTATTGCCCACGTTTGAAATGCGAGTTTCCATGATAAAAGCCGTGTATTTATAGGATTCAGCATACTCTAGAATACATTGGAGTATGCCTTCATGATCTGCGCAACATCACTCCGTGGGACATGGAACATTTTCGTTTACAGCAGCCACAAACTACCAATACCACCTCAGCCTAAACATACCGAGCATTATTAGTGAATGTCACGTGGAGTGGTGTTCTTTCTACAACACCATCTCACAGAAGCGGCATATCTTTATTTGGTGTGGACTCACTGTCTCCTCCGCACCATGAATGGGATTCAACGACACGAAGTATCATGTGGTTACTGTGTGATACCGCTGCAGTCATATTCCACGTTACGGTGTAAAGATACTCGACGTTCATGTAGGTCATGTGGGACGGTATCGTCTATTGTAATTTTCTCTACAGACGGGTGCATGGTATGAATAAACAGTTCTTTGTGTATGAAAATGAAACGTCTACAGCCGTCCGTATGATTTATTATGTAGCTACCAGTGCGCCATCCTCAGGCCTTAAAATGGCTCTGAGCACTATGGGACTTAACTTCTGAGGTCATCAGTCCCCTAGAACTTAGAGGTACTTGAACCTAACTAACCTAAGGACATCACACACATCCATGCCCGAGGCAGGTTTCGAACCTGCGACCGTAGCGGTCGCGCATTTCCAGACTGTAGTGCCTAGAACCGCTCGGCCACTCTGGCCGGCTCTTGTTTTCTAATATGCTATAAAAACGTGAAGTGTAGACGGTAAAATTTGTAAATTAAATTTTGCCTATCCATAGGTTTTAAAGCATTTATTTGAGTTATGGCTTCTCCTCAGTGACGAGAATGCAGTACTCAGTTAGTTTTACTTGATTATGATTCTATGAATGTTCTGTAGATCCTTTACAATAGAGGTGTACATAAAGGCCGGGGACACTTTCAATTATTTATTGCACAAGAACCAAACATTGTACAGATATCATACATATGTCATTTTGAAGAGAAACCATGGAAGTTTCTTCTTTCTTTTTTCATTTATACCGCCACAGCGTAGTTTGGTAATTTGCCGATAGTTAGCACTAATCGCAAACATGAGAGCTTCATGTGTGTTGGAGTTCAACAAAAGTGTGCTACAGCTGTTCAATGGATGTTTAGAACCAAGTACGGTACGAAACCACCAACAAGGAAGGCCATTTACCACTGTCACAACAAATTCGTTACGACGGGTTCCATGTGCCCGGCAAAGAGAAGCGGACGTCCCAGTGTGAGTGAAGTGAATGTGGAGCGCGTACGAGAGGCATTCATGGCCTCCCCGATCACCAGATCTCACTCAGTGTGACTTTTTTCTGTGGGGACACATTAAAGATCTGGTGTGTGTACCGCCTGTACCACGTGATGTAGCAGAGCTCCGGGTGAAAATACGGGAAGGGACTGCCACAGTGGACGATGCCATGCTGGGACGGGTATGGCAAGAATAACTGTAATATGTATGACATCTATACAATGTTTAGTTGTTGTGCAATAAATAATTGAAAGTGTTCTCGGACATTATGTACACCCGTTTTTCATGTTGGGACTGAGAAGATCGGACAACAATAACAACAGATTGTGCTAGAATTGCTTTTGTACGTACGTATCGTTGTACGAGGCCTATTCGGAAAGTAAAGTCCGATCGGTCGCAAAATAGAAACCGCTGTGAAAATGAAAAATGTTTTATTTGAAACAGTTAACTACACCTTCCAGCTACTTCTCGACATAGTCGCCGTTCCGATTAGACATTTCTTACAGCGTTGTACCAACTTTCCAATACCCTCGTCTTAGAAGGCAGCGGTAAAAATCCCCAACAGACTATTGCGAGTTAACTTCCCTGTGCTTTCACTGAACCTACATACATATTCTGGAATGAATCATCGGAAACGGCAAGGCCTATTTCTTTCCACATCCATCCAAAACCCTAACTTCTACTCGGTCTTAATGATCTCGTAGTTTACCGGATGTTTGATTTTCACCACTCCTCTCACTGACGACTTACAGAGAAGATAAAACAGGTTGTTTCAAAAACATTCATCCGATTTCACAAAGCTTCGATACATATTCAGTTGTAACAAGTCCTTCATGATGGGGATGAACAACAAGAGATATGTGAATTAATTCTAGGTGTAGAGATGGAGACAACCACTAGAAGCCACATTAAAACAAAAATGCGTGTCTTCCTCTCTCTCTCTGTCTATCTTTTTGTTTTTGTTTCTCTCTCTCCCTGCCTTCTGATCACAGACACACACACACACACACACACACACACACACACACACACACACACACACACACACACACAAAGCCTACCGGTACCGAAATAAATACCATATACCATTTCACACACACACACACACACACACACACACACACACGCAAACATATCACAGATATCCCAAAAATTACACTCGAAAGTTGCCAGTTGCCAGTTGCCAGTGACGTTCGATTTTAGGCAATAATATCCGACAGTCCGCAAGACAAACCAAAACATTGCATCAAATCAATTTTTCTATTCCCAGTGCTGTGAAATGTAGTAAACAAAATCCCAAATGGCTATTACAAGAAGAATAACAACTCCAAAAATGCAACAAAAACTCAATATATGGAAAATCATCCAAGGAACCTGTAGATAGAATTTAAAATATTTCTACGCCATAGAAAAGCCAACCACTAGAACTGTTTATAACCTACATATATATGGTCCCAAAATGCAAAAGAAGTAGTAAAGATTTGTACATTTTCCAGGCCACTGAAGATGACTTGCGAAGAATGAAGGCGAGACGCGTATGGCAAGAAAATGTGTTTCATACAGTTGTAGTTATGAGAGGTGGCATGAGCCCCCTCTCATATTTCTATCTTACGATTCTCCTCTCTAATTGCATGCGGTGGAAAGTTGCTATTCCTTCACACGCGGACTTCCCACGCAGCGTCTCTCGTCACCCGGGTGGTCCGGTGACAGGTGGGCTCTGCTGATCTGGAAAGCTTTAAGCTGGCGGGTGTGAGGAAGTCGAGTGAATGCTTTGCAACACCGACATTGTCAAGAGGCACGCCCGCAGAGCTTGAAGTAGCGGCTGGGCTAGAGGTTCCGTTACTTTGCAGAAACTTAGCGAAAACACTTTCTGGCGGGCTACCAGCGAGGCGTGGGAATGACTTGTGTACCCAGGCAGCTGTGGCGGGAAAATTCCCGCACTTTCTGCAAAATAGTAACTGTGATTGGCTTGCTCAGGGCATAGCTCCGTGACGTAGCAAGATCGGCGCAGAAATTGGCGCCAAGGATCTCCATTGGTGGAATGGTAGCGTTCCGGCAATGGAGTGGAATTTTCCGCCGGTTTTCGAGTTGCTGATTGGAACGTTTAACCACGGCCACTGTCGTGGGGGCGGGAATGTTCTGTGTTCGGTTTTTGGTACGGGTGCTCTTGTGAGTAGTTGGCTCTCGCCTTTCGGTCGAGGACGTCGAAGCAACCAGCCAACGGCTCCGGTACGGCAGATCGTGTCCTGGGAGTCAAGAAGTCGGTTTGGTAATGTATGTCAACAGCACCGGCAGATAGGGATTTTCCTAGGTGATAATCAGAGCTCAGCAGAGCGCGCCTGTTCGTCTTTTTCTAACTTTGTTCTGTCTTGGGTAGCAGCAATTAATGTTGGGTTGGCTATGTGTTTTCTCTAAGAATTGAGTTGCTAGGAATTGGCTGCACATATCACTTCGTCATAATCCTCACAATCTAGTTTAGAAACAACTTCACATTCACAGCGTTTTTTTAAGTATCCAATTAGAGCCAATTTGATGTATTGTTAATGTTTCATGTGTTGTTGTTTATTATTTTGTGTTTAGTCTTAATAAATCATATTGTTATTTTGGACAGAACTTTCATTCTGTTAATAGGTAGAGCAACCCCATCATTCCTCACTATGTTAATGAAACCTTCGTTTAATTAACTTATTTATCAAATTAAATTATTGCAGGTGCCAAACTCTCTTCCACTCCACTGGCAGGATTGATTAGAGTCAGTTCGCGTATTTTTTTTATCCTTGTGCAACAGGAAAAGTTGGAGTTAGAATAGGGGGGGCTTAGAGCATCATGTACATATGTAATTTCTCTAAGAATTGAGTGTTAAAAAAAAAACACTGCTAGCCCCAGCACCTCGCATAAAATGGCGACCCTTAGCCTCGGATCTTCCCTGTGAATCTTCTGATAAGCAAGTATTATTAGTAGTAGGGACACTCAGAATTTTTTTTGCTTAATTTTTTTTATTGATTGATACCCACGTTTTTTTCTGGTAGTTCCGCGTTTAGTTTTAAGTAGCGGCGCATGATTACTGTTTTTGTTTTCAGTGTATATATCTTTTTTGGTCATTGTTTTTGTGTTCCTTTGATGGTGTGTCCGTATCACATCACACTTTGTTGGGTTTGTGTGCTGTTTCTGTACCACAACAAATCGTGCGTATAATTACAGCGTTGGAGCGACGTTGTTGAAACTTTATGTCTATGTGTAAAAATATATGGAGTAGATTAATTTTATTGTGCATTTTAGATAAATTTGTTTTTCATGAATGATAACGAGAAGTAAGGCACGACTATTATCGGGCGACGCTAAAACAAAAGAGGATAGCATAATGGATAAGGGGCAGTTTACCGACGGGAATAGGTTCGGAGATGAGATGGGCACATTTTTAGCAGGACAGGACGCTAGGGTCATTGATGAGGAAGGTGATTTGGACGCGATCTTAGAGCAGCGTTGCGGCCGTGATTATGATAGTGAGGTAGAGGATGAAACAGAGACAGTCACACAGGTCGAGACGGTAGCAGAAGTTTATAATCAAACGAACGAGAGCAGACAGGGGCCAGCTCGGCCACGTCAGAGCTCTAGCGCCCAGGTGTCCAGAGTTACATCACCCATGTGTGACGAGGATCAAAATGATGACATTAACCCTATACTGAGCTTCCTACGATCAATGAAAGAAGAAGCTGACGAACAACGTAAGAAGGAGAAGGAAGAAGATGAGAAACAACGTAAGAGGGAGAAGGAAGAAGCTGACGAACAGCGTAAGAGGGAGAAGGAAGAAGAGGAGAAACAACGTAAGAAGGAGAAGGAAGAAGCTGACGAACAGCGTAAGAAGGACACTGAGGCAATAATTTCGCATATAGGGGAAATTCGTGGGGAATTACTAACAATAAAGAAAGAATGTGGAGAAGTAAAACAAATGTCAATGGCTGCACAAAAAGTAGCAGGCCTGGCCAAAACGGCAGCAATAGGGGCAATGAAAGTCGCGGAAGCAACTTCTAAACTCGCAGGGCGCTTGCGACGTACAACACAATCCCACTCAAAATCCCTAGCGTTCTTAAAAACTCAGGGTAATATCGCGGTTGCGAACAACACGAAACGAATGGAAGAAGTAGAGAGTCGGATAGCAAAACTAGAGCAAAACGGGCACATGAGCACTGCGCGTTCGGATACCAATGATGGAGTACACAGAATTGTGTCTCCTAGGAAAAGCCCGCCGTGCTCTAGCCCAATGACCGAGTGCGGAACTAACAATGCACACGCAGAAACAGCGAGTAATAGCTCCAATAATTGTAGCCCACTTGTGAATTCTGAGTGCCACTTCCACTGTGATACAGAGGTAGCACATCACAGTTATCACCAAGATAGAACAGGACACTCAGCAGACGTGCAAGTATCGGAAACGAGTGACAACACCAGTGCGAGGATCAGACAGGATTTTGATCAGAATCATTTCCTGTCGATACTTAAATTCCAGAAGTTCAAAGAAAATGGAGGGTCGATGCATCCGAAGAGCTGGGTGATGCAGTTTACAAATTCATTACCGGCATCATGGCCAACCCAGGCAAAATTAGAATTCATGTGTGGACACATCGAAGGCCAAGCCGCGGAAAAGATGCGGGGTGTAGCAGTGACGTGTCGGACTTATCAGGAATTTGTTGGTGCATTCCTGCGGACCTACTGGTCAAAGGAAACGCAGGACAGGATTAAAGAGGAAATAATATTTTGTCCTGAACTGGAAGTGTCCGGGTATAGGAGCGCAACCAAATTTCTTGATGAGTTACTCAAGAAGAATCAATTTTTAGATAGTCCATATAGCAACGGAGAAATCATTAAATTTTGCTTTTCCAAATTGCCAGTTAGGTACCAACAGACACTTGTCGGCAAGTGTGGATCTGACATAGAAGCATTCAAGAGTCTATTGCGCGAACTCGAAGTAGTCTTTGATAAACAAGACGCAAAGGACAGGAAGAAGGGGCAAAGTAACAAATACCACGGGCCAGGAAGGGAAGACGACAACAGATCGCATAATCGCACTGGTCAGTTAGGAAACCAGGGTTACGGAAGTCAAGGTTACGCTATTCAAGGTTATGGAAACCAAAGACACGGAAACCAGAACGTCAGGGAGCGGGGTCAATCTAGACAAGGAATCTGGGATAGGAGGAATAACGAACGGCAAAGCGACCGTAATTGGAGAGAGCGAAACCAAGGACAACAGTGGAACCAGGAGATTGGAACTAGACCCGCAAATCCTAATGCACGTCAGAGGAGGGGGAGCTTAACAAGGGATTGACGCCAGACTAGTGCGAACACAGGTCGCCGGAATTTCGCACGTAATCTCGGACCTGGCCAACTACGGATGATACATTACGAAGATTTATCAGAAATCCTGCTCGAGGAACATAAAGCAACTCCTCGACAAGATCGGCAGCCTCTTATCACAGTAGCAATAGCTGAAGAGAGTATGAATGCGATAATAGATAGTGGAAGCTACATAACAGCAATATCTGAGGCAGCATACAAGAGGTGCTCTCAGGAGATGGACTGGCCTGTCCTATCGGTTAAGAAAACCAAAATAAAAGGGGCATTAGCGGGTAAATGTACGGAGGTCACCCAACAAACAAGACTGGAATTCTCCTGCCAAGGACACAAAATAGAGTCTAACTTCTGGATCGTGCCAAATCTGGCGATCGACATGATAATAGGAACGGACTTCCTAAATGAACATGAAGCGATAGTTGATCTAGGACGAGGTGAAGTGGTTTTGAGGAAAGGGAATCCCGTCCACATTAAGTTCGACGACCAGCTGATCCCAGCTCAACTACCGTCTAACTGTGTACGGATAAACTATGCGTGTCTGAAAGACAGAAAGGAAGAACAGGTCGACGTTGCGGGTAGGGGAGAGGACACGGATGAGAATGAAGTCGGAATAATGGGAGAAATAAAGGAGAAAATAGGAGAAAAAGTGGAAGCAATAAAGAATATAAGGTGTGACCACCGCAAAGAACTTCATAAATTACTAGTAGAACATGCGGAGGTCTTCCTTCCCAAGACAGGATCAATAAAGAACTTCCAATATGAATTTCGTGTACGTCCACACAACCAGTTTCGTGTGCCACCCTATCCAATCCCCTTCGCATATCGACAGAAAGTAGCAGCTGAAATTGCGCAAATGCTGAGTGAAGGAATAATAGAACCTACGGCTTCAGCCTATAATAACCCGTTAAGAGTAGTCGAGAAGGCAGATGGTAGTATTCGTTTAGTCTTGGACTCGCGACAAATTAATACCATAATAGAACCCGAAAGAGACAGATCGGAACGATTGGAGGAACTCTTACAAAATTTCCATGGAATATCAATCTTCTCATCAGTTGATCTAAAATCGAGTTTCTGGCAGATCGAGCTCCATCCAAATTGCAGACAGTACACAGCCTTTTTAGCATTTGGAAGATGTTACCGGTTTCGTCGTCTCCCATTTGGTTTGAACATTTCGTCTGCCGCATTCATTCGGGGACTGGACGGCATACTAAGCGATAATTTGAAACGTCATGTCACCAGCTATGTGGACGATTTGCTGATCGCGGAGAAATCTTGGGGAGAGCACAATGCGGTCCTCGGTGAACTCCTTGCGACATTCAAGGAATACGGAGTGACTATCAATATCGAAAAATCGAATTTTGGGACGTCCTCTCTCAAATTTCTAGGACATATCATCACGGGTGAGGGCATTGCGCCAAATCCCGAAAAGATCGAAGCGATTGAAAAGTTTCCCATTCCTACGACAAAGAAGCAGTTAAGGGGGTTCTTGGGGATCATAAATTTTTACAACCGCTTTATACATGTCAAAACTCAGAGCAGTCCTAGGTTGCATCAACTTACAGGAAAGAAGATTCCTTGGGAATGGGATGAGGCGGCCGAATCCGAATGGAAAGCATTAAAATTCGCATTATTACAAGCACCCATCCTATCACACCCTAACTTAGCAGAAGAGCTTTGCATAGTAACGGACAGTTCATACTCAGGTCTGGGTGTCATGGTGTTCCAAGACTATGTACATGAAGGAAACAGGGTGTGGAAGACAATTGCGTTTGGTAGCAGAGTACTAGCCAAGAGTGAGAGGAATTACTCAGTAACCGAGTTAGAGGCGCTGGCTATTGTATGGGCGTTTGAAAAATTCAGATACCTTCTGTTTGGTCGCAAGACGAGGGTCTACACAGACCACAAGGCACTCGAGTTCTTGATGACTGCAAAGCTTAATCACAGGCGGCTCATTAGGTGGGCATCATATCTGCAGCAGTACAACTTTTCGATAGAATATATTCCCGGCAGTCAGAACATTATTGCAGACGCCTTGTCACGGTCACCGATCGGATTTGAGCACAACATGGAAGAAGATCTGGAGGAAAATCACTACTGCCTTTTTTATATGCAGAAAGTAGCCTTTGAAAATTTTATTACCTGTAGTATGCAGGACATCAAGAAGGAGCAAGACAAGGACCCTGCCCTAGTGTTATTGAAACAGAAATGGATAGACAGAAGACACGCCACCATCAGGCAGTTCTACCTCTTGCGGAAAGGCATAATTTTCCACCGAAATTATGCCAATGACACTGAATGGGGGGTATGCATCCCTGAACACCTAATAAACAAGGTTATATGGCATACTCACCTCAGCTATGGACACTTCGGACCACGCAAGTGCAATCTCAAGCTAAGGACCATCTGTTACTTTCGAAACATGGAGCGTCGAATACGGAGGGTACTGTCGGTGTGTAAAGACTGCCAAAAGGCTAAGCACACCACTGTGAGCATGCAGGCACCATTATACCCAATCGTTCCGACAAAATTAAGACAATTAGCAGCAACAGATTTGATGGGACCTTTGCCAAGAACAAGAAGAGGATATACTTACGTATTAGTGTTTGTTGAACTAACGTCCAAATACGTTACCTTTACGCCACTGAAGAGGGCGACAGGACGAACTGTATCACGAGCCCTAATCCGGGATTTCCTACAACAGGTTGGTCATGTGAGTAAAATTATTTCTGATAACGGGCCACAGTTTAAGTCAAAAACTTGGAAGGAGACGTTGCGTCGATGTAAAATTGATCCCATTTTTATATCTTCGCACCATCCGAGCTCGAATGCTGCAGAACGGGTTATTAAAGAACTCAGAAACTTGTGCCGGTTGTACTGTAACAAACAGCACACGACATGGGACGTTTTCCTTAAAGACTTCCAGGAGGTGATCAATGAGGCACCCCATGGGATAACAAAATTGGCACCCATTACAGTACTGAAAAATCGGATTCCTAAGGACTTGATAACCAAGGTCGTAAACTTCCCACCAAGATCGCGAACGCAGCACCAAGCCATAGTGGATTTGGCTCTCAAGAGGATACGGGCTGTAGCAGAGGTCAGGAAGAGACGTGCCGACAGGGGAGCTCGTCTACGACACTTCCAAACTGGACAAAAGGTGCTCGTTAAGTCTTTCCGACTTTCGAACAAACAAAAAGTGAAATGCCAAAAATTCTATTCTGTTTACAACGGCCCATTCCGTATAAGGAGAGCAGCTCATCACAATGCTTATGAATTGGAGACGCTGAAAGGAAAGAAGTCCATAGGACTCCACCACATCTCTCACATAAAGGAGTTCGTGGAATAGTAGTAGTGTAAGTGGTGTACATAGTAGAATGGGCAAATACATGAACCTTGCTATAGTAGTAGTGTAAGTGGTGTACATACACTCCTGGAAATTGAAATAAGAACACCGTGAATTCATTGTCCCAGGAAGGGGAAACTTTATTGACACATTCCTGGGGTCAGATACATCACATGATCACACTGACAGAACCACAGGCACATAGACACAGGCAACAGAGCATGCACAATGTCGGCACTAGTACAGTGTATATCCACCTTTCGCAGCAATGCAGGCTGCTATTCTCCCATGGAGACGATCGTAGAGATGCTGGATGTAGTCCTGTGGAACGGCTTGCCATGCCATTTCCACCTGGCGCCTCAGTTGGACCAGCGTTCGTGCTGGACGTGCAGACCGCGTGAGACGACGCTTCATCCAGTCCCAAACATGCTCAATGGGGGACAGATCCGGAGATCTTGCTGGCCAGGGTAGTTGACTTACACCTTCTAGAGCACGTTGGGTGGCACGGGATACATGCGGACGTGCATTGTACTGTTGGAACAGCAAGTTCCCTTGCCGGTCTAGGAATGGTAGAACGATGGGTTCGATGACGGTTTGGATGTACCGTGCACTATTCAGTGTCCCCTCGACGATCACCAGTGGTGTACGGCCAGTGTAGGAGATCGCTCCCCACATCATGATGCCGGGTGTTGGCCCTGTGTGCCTCGGTCGTATGCAGTCCTGATTGTGGCGCTCACCTGCACGGCGCCAAACACGCATACGACCATCATTGGCACCAAGGCAGAAGCGACTCTCATCGCTGAAGACGACACGTCTCCATTCGTCTCTCCATTCACGCCTGTCGTGACACCGCTGGAGGCGGGCTGCACGATGTTGGGGCGTGAGCGGAAGACGGCCTAACGGTGTGCGGGACCGTAGCCCAGCTTCATGGAGACGGTTGCGAATGGTCCTCGCCGATACCCCAGGAGCAACAGTGTCCCTAATTTGCTGGGAAGTGGCGGTGCGGTCCCCTACGGCACTGCGTAGGATCCTACGGTCTTGGCGTGCATCCATGCGTCGCTGCGGTCCGGTCCCAGGTCGACGAGCACGTGCACCTTCCGCCGACCACTGGCGACAACATCGATGTACTGTGGAGACCTCACGCCCCACGTGTTGAGCAATTCGGCGGTACGTCCACCCGGCCTCCCGCATGCCCACTATACGCCCTCGCTCAAAGTCCGTCAACTGCACATACGGTTCACGTCCACGCTGTCGCGGCATGCTACCAGTGTTAAAGACTGCGATGGAGCTCCGTATGCCACGGCAAACTGGCTGACACTGACGGCGGCGGTGCACAAATGCTGCGCAGCTAGCGCCATTCGACGGCCAACACCGCGGTTCCTGGTGTGTCCGCTGTGCCGTGCGTGTGATCATTGCTTGTACAGCCCTCTCGCAGTGTCCGGAGCAAGTATGATGGGTCTGACACACCGGTGTCAATGTGTTCTTTTTTCCATTTCCAGGAGTGTAGTAGAATAGGCAAAGATATGAACTTTTCTTCGGGCAACAATACTCGTTTTCTCGCATAACAATGTACTGCTGTTAATTTTTGTCTATGTTCGGGATCTCCTCTGTCGTTGCGATAAGAGGCACTACCTTTCCATGAGCAATGTTTTTGTCCTTTCCTATCTGGTGTCCATGTTAAGGGATAAAGATGAGTGACGAGACGTCGCACAAACGGGCGCATACAAGAACGTGCTCTTAGAAGCGTTCTGAGAAGTCGTGATACGCTCCATAGCGGCCACAGCCACTTCGTGAGACGTTCATACCAATGCTTGCAGGCACGCGTCAGTGCACTGCAAGATTGTGGTGTATTGCGTGATTTCGAGGATGAATATGGGCAGTATAGTTTTTTGCAGAGCTGCGCCAGCATCGTTGTCTTGCAAGTCTGGGTGAACCTGTGAGCGTTTGACTCCAATGGTGCCCTAGACGAGAGAAATGCGGACATAAAGCCTACCATGCCAATCTGCTGGTTGGGGATTTAGCATGCTGCTTGCGACTGTCACAGATGAATAACCAGTGACTCATACTAGGATATTCGTGACATACTGTGTAGCTGGCGTGTGGTGGGCAACTGAATCCTCAACAGGAACCAGACTTGGCTGGGTCAAATTACATTGCCTCTGGAAAGGTGCGCTTTCATTGCTAAGACTGCATCACATACACAATTAAGTTCAACTATAAATTTATTGTCTTGTATAGCCATGGCTAACCCAGTCTCCGGAGTTTCAGTGAGGCGTAATGAAAACTTGGATGTCATGTCGTACGGCGCGCACATCACTGTCGTCAATAGCGGCGAGCAGCGAGACATCTCAACGTAACAGGAATTAAGTAAGAGTATTGTATAAGGTAAACAAAAAAATATAAATAAATAAAATAAATAAATAAATAAATAAAAGGGAAAGTACGTTATACTAGGATAAGTTAAACTGTAGGATTTAACAATAACTAGATTAATATTGTGGGGGTTTTCTACCACAAGTGTGGCGCGCCTGTTGGGATGCTATTTTTCAGGTCATCAAACCACACACCCGAGATGGAGGGAAGACTGGCGAGCGAAAGTAGCATAGTTGCATGTTCTTTATAGCTCAGTAAAACTTAGACCTGCGTAACAACATAATTTAATTAAAAGACATTGAATGTAGATTGTTGGCAAATGGTAGTTAATTCTTGAGCATGTCTACTGTCGATCTATATAATTAATAGTAATATTAGTGCGGGCCTACACATTTAGTTGTTCATCCATTACATAGCATCAGTTATCACACACCATGTACAATACTGAGATCGGTCTCTACACAAATATCAAGATAAATTATTTCCATTTTTTGTTATAATAGCTACAGATAAATAACTATAAAATTAAAATTACAGTGTCTGAAATGACAGACCATCAATGTATCGTTATGTAAATTTATTATAAAATAGAAGGTCATGGGGGAAAAGTTAGGCATAGGATTTTTGTAAGAATTGTGCAGATGACTGGGATCGTGGCAATCAAGAGGCCAGCCGGAGGTCATCGGCTACCTGCAGGAGGAGGGCGCGCTACCTGACGTGAGGGGCGCGAGGGCGTCCGGTCCTACAAGCTGACAGTCACCGGGCCGTGTACCTGAGGGATTAGGCGGGATGCTCGCCGGGCCACAAGCGAAAGGGAGGCTGGCCGTTGACACTGACACGCGACCCACGCGCGACAGCCCGCTAGCTCTCCGGTCGCGGCGGCCGTTTGGAGGGATTCCCTGCGGCAGGCCACGTTGTCGTGAGTACACGAAGAAGATCACATATCGTGTCAGAACCTGCGCCTCATGTGCCTCAGGACAGAAAGGGACGCTATATACTCACCTGTTTGGGTTCTTACAACTCACTAGCATTGGCCGATCTGCATACACAAAGCAGTATCGTGCCACACTAACAAATGTATGGTCTCATTTCTAACTTCTCCTCTCTATTAGAGAGTAGTTTTAGCAATCGTCGCTCCTAGATCGATCCTGTATGGATGACCTCACACACTTGTGGAGTCACTCCACGTGCCATTATCCCTCGTCGAACTGCAATATTGGGAAACGTAAAGTACTGTCCAGCGAGAGAAGAGACCTAGACTAGTGATGTATCCCAACACGTAGACCTCAGAGACAATTAATCGACATGAGGAGAGCATATCACTGTGTTTTCCTACCGTACTGCCGTGATCATATGCGTGGGTCTGACTACAATCTCAACAGCGTACTGCAGACGCTCCAGCACTCCCTATTGCTGTTGCAACAACGTAGCAACAACACCCGACGTTTAGCCCTATGTGATGTCAGTACTGTGGCCCCATCCCAAAAGCCCCCCTCCAATGCTCAAGACATGGAACCACGTGCATCAATGCATATGACTCAACATGCCAACCCCCTCAGAGAAACTAATGAATTTGTGAAGTGCTTCAAACATTTCTAACAATGTGATTTAGTGCCTCATTCTCAGCACAGTCGTGAACAGTGTGCAATGTGCACGCGCAACTTAATGTCCCATGAACCTTGTTTTTTTAAATTTCTTTCTCTAGTGTTGTTTTTGTAATGTATGTGATACCTTGTATGTGTTTGTTTTACACTGTAATTCTTATTACAAATTACTGTATTGTTCTCCACACCATGTTTTTTTTGTATCTTGTATTTATTGTTGAGTGTATGGAAACAGTGTGCCTGAAGTCCCCATAAACTCAAGCAGATACCACCACTGTCATTGTGAATGGTGTCCGCCCCGGTAGCTGAGTGGTCAGCGTGACAGACTGTCAATCCTAAGGGCCCGGGTTCGATTCCCGGCTGGGTCGGAATTTTTCTCCGCTCAGGGACTGGGTGTTGTGTTGTCCCAATCATCATCATTTCATCCCCATCGACGCGCAGGTCGCCGAAGTGGCGTCAAATCGAAAGACCTGCACCAGGCGAACGGTCTCCCCGACGGGAGGCCCTAGCCACACGACATTTCATTTCATTGTGAATGGACCATCAGTTCAGGGAACATTTTGTAAAGGTTATTCTTGCTGCAGGGAGACAGAATGAATCGGAGGTTGTAATTAGATTCTGAAAGCTCACAAAGAGATTGTTAACTTAAATAGTATCATGTGTGAGTGAGTTCAGGTTAGTTTAATGATTAAAATTGTTGCAACATCTTGGGCATTTAATTGCGGAGCACTCCAACTCTGATTGTAAAGAATAAATTGCTCCATATTTGGCTCACATGCCCGGGCCATATTTAGAGAGTGAATGTCTGTGTGAATCGGTGTTTGGAAGGGGCTCCCTGGGTATGGATGTGTGATGTGAGTGTTAGTGTTCCATATTAAGAAGGTGAAGTTGGCTACATCATAAATAATCCTCCCTCTAAGAGCTGCATTTTTCAGTTGCAGTTATTTTCTTTATAGAGTGCGGCATGTGCAGCCAGCTTGCGAGATTGTTCTTGGGCGATTGACTCACTACCTTGCTCCTCAGTGAGCCAACCGCTCACCAATTACAATCTAAAATGGCGTAGGGGCTATGAGAGGTGGCATGAGCCCCCTCTCATATTTCTATCTTACGATTCTCCTCTCTAATTGCATGCGGTGGAAAGTTGCTATTCCTTCACACGCAGACTTCCCACGCAGCGTCTCTCGTCACCCGGGTGGTCCGGTGACAGGCGGGCTCTGCTGATCTGGAAAGCTTTAAGCCGGCGGGTGTGAGGAAGTCGAGTGAATGCTTTGCAACACCGACATTGTCAAGAGGCACGCCCGCAGAGCTTGAAGTAGCGGCTGGGCTAGAGGTTCCGTTACTTCGCAGAAACTTAGCGAAAACACTTTCTGGCGGGCTACCAGTGAGGCGTGGGAATGACTTGTGTACCCAGGCAGCTGTGGCGGGAAAATTCCCGCACTTTCTGCAAAATAGTAACTGTGATTGGCTTGCTCAGGGCATAGCTCCGTGACGTAGCAAGATCGGCGCAGAAATTGGCGCCAAGGATCTCCATTGGTGGAATGGTAGCATTCCGGCAATGGAGTGGAATTTTCCGCCGGTTTTCGAGTTGCTGATTGGAACGTTTAACCACGGCCACTGTCGTGGGGGCGGGAATGTTCTGTGTTCGGTTTTTGGTACGGGTGCTCTTGTGAGTAGTTGGCTCTCGCCTTTCGGTCGAGGACGTCGAAGCAACCAGCCAACGGCTCCGGTACGGCAGATTGTGTCCTGGGAGTCAAGAAGTCGGTTTGGTAATGTATGTCAGCAGCGCCGGCAGATAGGGATTTTCCTAGGTGATAATCAGAGCTCAGCAGAGCGCGCCTGTTCGTCTTTTTCTAACTTTGTTCTGTCTTGGGTAGCAGCAATTAATGTTGGGTTGGCTATGTGTTTTCTCTAAGAATTGAGTTGCTAGGAATTGGCTGCACATATCACTTCGTCATAATCCTCACAATCTAGTTTAGAAACAACTTCACATTCACAGCGTTTGTTTAAGTATCCAATTAGAGCCAATTTGATGTATTGTTAATGTTTCATGTGTTGTTGTTTATTATTTTGTGTTTAGTCTTAATAAATCATATTGTTATTTTGGACAGAACTTTCATTCTGTTAATAGGTAGAGCAACCCCATCATTCCTCACTATGTTAATGAAACCTTCGTTTAATTAACTTATTTATCAAATTAAATTATTGCAGGTGCCAAACTCTCTTCCACTCCACTGGCAGGATTGATTAGAGTCAGTTCGCGTATTTTTTTTATCCTTGTGCAACAGGAAAAGTTGGAGTTAGAATAGGGGGGGGCTTAGAGCATCATGTACATATGTAATTTCTCTAAGAATTGAGTGTTAAAAAAAAAAAAAAAAAACACTGCTAGCCCCGGCACCTCGCAGTTAGACGGTCCAAAAGTATAAATTATCAACATACCGTAATATTACACGCAAATGAGGGCTGCCAAAATTGAAGATGGAGGCAATTATTTCACTTCACACGAAGCATTCAGTGATTAAACTACATTCCATTTAAGTGGGAAAGTGAACTGATACAACGTAATAATGTCATACAGCGGCCACATACTGTAATAGAGCATGAGAGAGACACTCCACGTTTTGCGCCATTCCCATAGAAAAAATATACGCCCCACTCATTTCGCGGGAAAGACAATTTCAGGGTTCACGAGCCTTGACATGTTGGAGATATGGTCTTTCCCACGGTTGTATGAGGACATTCCGAAAATTTTCCTTTTCAAGAAGACATTACTGGCCCGGCACTTGCATGTAACAGCAGTTCGCAATTATCGCCCATACGAGACATACGGACCTTGCACCTCACCATTGGCCTCAAAGGTCGCTTAATCTTGCGGTATGTGATAAGTCTTGAGGGTGGGAAGATGACGAGACCGGGAGAGTAGTAGTTGGTGTAATAGACTGTATATGTGACTTCCTTTTCAAGAATTTTAGGTGCACTGTGACACCGCATACCTACTAACTGCAGACTTGTACGGGACGCGTTAGACTACTGTCAGGATATTTGTCACACCAGAGAAAGTACATTGAACGTTTGTGATGGGTAATTGAAAGCTGAGAGAGAAGCGGAAAAGAATAGAATCAAAGTGTTTGAGATGTGGTGCTACAGAAGGATATTGAAAATTAGGCGTACTGACAAGGAATGAGGAGGTTTTCCACAGAATTAGCGAAGAAAGGAACCTATCTCGACTGTAAGTGCTACTGTCAATTGTGAAAGTTGCCACAGGAAAGGAACTCTTGAGTGGCAACATCAAACCAGTAAGGGGAATGATGATTCGGAAAACAAAATCCTTTGGTACACACTGTATTCATTCCGTTTATCTAACTTTTAAGACTCTTCGGCACAGATTATTCTAGCTCTGTTTAGCGAGTTTCTTTTCCTGTCAGCTGTCAGCTATTTAACGACCAGTGCAAAAGCCGCTGACTTCGGCTACCAACTTCCCAGCTCCCTGGAGATACCTACCACATTCAAATTTGCGAACCTGCATCACTACGTCCGCACGCTTCGCTATGCTCTGTTATCTTGCCAGCGCTGAATCAGACTCGCTAATGTCCATCTTTGGCATCCTCGTGAGCTTTGCACCTGAACATACCTGCAACTTGGCTGACTAAAGAAGTAAAACAGCTCATGAATCTCAGAGACGCTGGGTATCAGTCATACAAACTACTCCCCATACCAGAAAATCATATTGCTTGCAAGCAGAATTGGAGCACAATTACTCAATGTTTGAGAAATGCAAAACTCAGGGATGCCCGTAAGTCAACTGACAACAGAAATAGCCCAGCTGCACTGTGGAAAAACCTGTGTGGCCTAGGTACAGGCAAACGAAAAGCTGCAGTTTATCCAACTATCCCAGCCGAAAATTGAACCAGTACTTCGCCATACCTACAACCACAGCTTAACCACAAACGAAACAGAACGTCATTGATTACTTAATAGCGGTACACGACTGTATCCACGAAAATTCTACATAAAGCATGTTTCTTCCAATATCGTGATGAAGCCATTATCCATACTAGATCAGCATCTACTCGACACGATGGAATCACTGTCCAAATGATGAAGCTTATTACTGACCCACGACTGCCAAATATAACAGATATCTTTAACTACTGCTTAACCACAAGAAATTTCCCTGACACTGATTACCGACCTATTCTTCCTGCATTATTCCTACATTGCCCAATGCCTTAGAATATCTAGTCCACGACCAGCTAGCAAACTACCTAAGGACAAACAACCTACTAGACGAATACCAGTCAGGTTTCCATAAACATCACAGCAAAAGTTCTACCTTAATAAAGGTAACAGATAACCTAAAGCTTGCCATGGACAGACGACAGGCAACAATCATGGGATTCTTAGACTTTAGCAAAGCCTCTGCTACAGTCGACTTCGACATCTTACGTGCCAGACTTAGCAGCCTAAATTTCTCGCCAAGTGCAGTGCAATGATCTCGCTCGTACCTGACGTCTCGCCATCTATAAGCTATGCACGGCACCATGAATTCACAATGGAGGCAGATGGTAACAGACATCTTCCAGGATTTGGTATGAGGTCCTATTCTCTTTCTGAGTGTAAAACCAGTAAACATGAAGACAACTGTCGAAAGCCTCTATATTGATATTTGTGCGCTATAAAAATGGGCACAGGACATCCTATCCAAAACCCAAGCGATAATGATTGGTCTGTCTAGGCTCATTAGCTTGAAATATCGGGAATCCCTACCATCTTTAACCCTAAACGGTACAAATATCAACGTATCTCCTTCAGCAAAGAGTCTAGGAGTAATAATAGATGAAACTGTAAATTCGCCTGAGCTGTAGGTACATTGTGGAAGAAGGCAGGAGCATCTATCCACACCCTACAAAAATACAAAAAGCGCTTCGTTCTTTACCTGGAAAGGATTGAGTAAAAACTGCAGTGATGTTATCCTCCAGGAAAGGGCACGGCGCCTGGAACAGGTTACAAATTTCTGTGTTCGCTATATCTTTCATGTTCGACTCTTCCATCATATTTCACCAACACAGGCACAGCTATCCTGGCTGTGTGGAGACAACGGCAACGATTTCCATGCCTTCTGTCTTCTCTACTGTCTTATCAACGTATGCTGTCGCTAATATCTCTGCTCGACGATAAGACTCTTGTCTGAACAACATCGCGGAATTATCCGTTCCCATTAGAGCAAAAACTTTTCTGATCCGCTCCATCGTTCAGCCACTTTCTCGAAGTCCTTCTCAGTAACAGGAAACTGATTCTGGATTAATCTTCCGCAGTATATTAGAGAACTGGATATCATTTCAAGCTTCAGACGAAAGTCAGTGATGATTACCGTTGTGCGTGTATGCATTCGGTACCCTTTTAAGACCCTCTCCCGAACCAGAACTACTTCATTTGCCAGTATTCTCAGCTTGCACAGTCTCCTTAAATTTCCGTCCCCCCAGATTTCACTATATCACAAAACATCTGCTTTGTACATCCATAAATTCTTTTTATATCTGTCACTATCATTATTGTTACTATTGCAATTATTATTAGTATCACTATTAGTGGCAGCAGCAGCAGTAGTAAAAGTAATGCTACTATCAACCTTCGTAATTCACAGTCAGTTTTACTTACATTGCTACTATAGACGCTCAAATCGATTCAAAAACCTTTGTCATATTGAAATCGTTACTTCTTAGATAACTCTGATATAAAAGAAGTGTTGTATGTGTGAAACACTGGTCTGAAGTATGAGAAAGCTTGATGGCGCTAATCACATTAGGTTAAATAAATAAATGACCGTAAAATATGTGTAACTTACAATCCACATAAAATTTATATCTTCATTACTCTAGACGGTATGGTCTTGTGAAATCGGTTGAGTTTTTATTTTTTATTTTTAATGTCCTGTATTCAGAGATTTGATGCCACCTTGTGCTCCACGACAATGAAGCCCTTAACGATGTCGGACAACGCCAAGTTTCAGTAACAATGTCGTTAAGTACCGGAAGAGATTTAGTGGAGATGCATGCAGTGGCAGTATTCAGCAATGGTTGATTGACCTAAACAAGGAAAATCGAAGTGGATTGTATATTGGTAAATGCTGCAACACCACATTACTTTCCCTGGGCACTGTAGAATCCCACAGCGCTACCGCGCCCGCGCCCGTGCACGTTTGTGTCTGTGTCTGTGTGTCTGTGTCTGTGTGTGTTTGTGTGTGTGTGTGTTCTGCTGGCCGGCCACACACTCGCACCCCAGCGCGGCCTGTCTCCCCTCGTTTGCGTTGGCACGCCGCGCTCTGCCGTCCACACAACGCTCCTATTTTTGCGGACCTGGCAGTCGACCACATGGCACTCCTTGACACAATAATCGCCTTCTGGCTGTACGACACTTCTGCCATTAGCCATCATCCGCGGCTTCCCCAACCCAGAGTAGCCTACTCATCACAAATGCTCTTTCTCACAGGGGCTTCTACAGCTGTCTCCCAGCCCACTCCATTAAAGTGGAACGCCTGCCTACGTTTAAAGAGGCATGGCCTCGTAAGTTTACTTCTGTGATAGGGAAAATTACTTACAGTCATTAGATGACCTTACGTTCGTGACAACTGCATAGCCGTAACCTTACTCTGATTTCGCATTAAATCATACGAATAAGAGGGAAAATTCCTCGATAAATACACTGCTGGCCATTTATGAACATTGCAACAAGACGAAGGATATTAGATAAAATTTTAGTTGTGTAGTATGCAGTATATTAGGACGAATACATTACAAATTTTGTGATTTGGAGGTACGCAGAGAGCGAAATTAGCACACACATGTGCCACCTGTAGAGCAAAATGCCTATAAACCGGCTTACTATCAAGAAAAACCGAGCTTGGGTAACAGGTGCGGATGCGTCACTCTACGTTGTTTCAACCCTACGCCACAGCTAATCAGTCGTAGTTGCTGGTAGGTGGTGCTGTGCCAGTTGCGGGGCATAGTTGTTTTCAATGGCTGTGTGATCTTGAGAACGTGCTGGTTAGAGCTGCAGGCAAACAGCCTTTGTATCTTAGGTATGGCAGCATGGGCGAAGCGGTCTTGCGTTATTGTCGGAGGGAAACTTATGGAGACCTTGAAGGCAGCACATGGCAAACAGCCTTAACTCATCAAAAACGTACCACCTGCTGTCCAAGTTACCGACTATACTAACCAGAGGTGATTATGTACTGTACACACGGGAACTCCATCACAGTCCTACGAATTGGGCTTATATGACGATGACGAATGCAATCTTGCAACGGTCGATCCCATCGGAGCCTTCGACACGGACGCGTCAATTGTGATGCAGTACACAGATGCAAAACTCGCCTGAAATTATAGATGAAAACATTCACGGCACCACTCCTGTGTCCAGTGTTATTGGTGTGCCTCACTCTGCTGCCCATCAACGGTGCTCCAGATGTCGTCGTATCGTCTCTGTGGAACAGTGGCCCAAGAAGCGTCCAAAATATTAAGCAAACTTATAAGAATTACACGTAACAGGTTTCACCTGTCTCCAGGTCTTGTAAGGCTGCGTCATAGCAGCGTGTCAGTGCCAGTTTTGGGCTGTGGCTCTGGTATATGCACACACACGCTCATGCTGGTCAAACCGGCCAAGGCCATGGGCAGGGTGCAGGTCATGTTCTTATTACACTCTATTGGCGCATGCCGCCACATCTCCCAAGAGGAACGCTTCCAATAATAATGAGGCTTTGTCAGTTATATCTAACTATTTGGAAATATTCTACAGTTTTTGGTGGAAAAAGCGTGACTTATGGGAGTTTGCCTACAACAGAAAAGAGATAAAAATTCTTGCATTATATCATCAATATTGAGACTAGCATTTGGGTTTTTGGCCAGAAAATGTCGCCACTAAAACATTTAAAACCCACGAGAGGGGTGATGCACGTGATAACCAAAGATGGTCCCTATCCTTCATACCTTCGTTGGATGGGGAAAGGGAGATGCCTTTGTGTGACTGTGGAGCGATGGAGGGAACTTCCTACCACGTTGTTTGCGAGTGCCCTTCATACATCGTGTTGGCCTACAGACTAAGGGGAACTTTAACATCTGGACATGCTGCGTTATAGGTAAGAGACTTAGAACAGTTCGATGTGCTTAATAAGTTAGCGGATGGTGTGTCACTAACGGCCTAGAAACATTTTGTTGGTTACAGTTACAGACCTAGGCGAAAATCGCCTCAGTTTTTGTCGTGAGTGTGCAACTCATGAATGTAAGATAGATTCGACCTGAATGTGACGCACAAAATGTGTTTAACAAATAAAGTAACAAGTAATAATGGTTTCTGTAACTGTAATTGGTTTATTTGGGGTTACATAGTGGCGGGTGGTGGAATCAAAGAAAATACAAGGCAGTGGTTCAGTGCAGATATTAGAGACTTGGCTGCTCGTATCAGGGACTCAAACTCGCCGAGAACAGCGCGGCGTGGCTAAGTTGCATTTAGAATCCGGGCACTTTGTATTTAGAGTAGGGTGTAGCAAGTTCATACACCTCTTAACTGGCATATATTGTGAAGAATAAATTAACATTGTATTGTTTTAAACGAATTAACAGTTATCGTGGTATGTAGTTAACACTGTATCTCTTATTTGGGTCCACTTATGTATCAGTGGCGGGCTATAATTTGCAATAATTAACGAAATGTGTCCCCTTGCCGCAGTGGTAACACAATTTCCCGTCAGATCACCGAAGTCTGGGCTACCACTTGGATGGGTGACCATCCGGTCTGCCGAGCACTGTTGGCAAGCGGGGTGCACTCAGCCCTTGTGAGGCAAACCGAGGAGCTACTTGATTGAGAAGTATCGGCTCCGGTCTCGTAAACTGACATACGGCCGGGAGAGCGATGTGCTGACCACGTGTCCTTCCACATCCGCATCCGGTTACACCTGAGGGCTGAGGATGACAACGGTGGACGGTCGGTACCGTCGGATGGAGAGTCCGCTTGGAACTTGTTAGCTGTGAAAAAGTCCATTTCTGACTCAAGTAACGTGAAGTGGCTCCATAACATTGCACGGCAGAGGAAACCATTCGTATGTCCTCTCGGGCGCTGCTTTAATGGGGTCTTGAAATCCTGCATGGCGTTCAATGCTGTCCTCCGAACCTACTGACTCCGAATTGGCAAGACATGGAAACC
Source organism: Schistocerca piceifrons (assembly GCF_021461385.2). NCBI lineage: Eukaryota > Metazoa > Arthropoda > Insecta > Orthoptera > Acrididae > Schistocerca > Schistocerca piceifrons. The sequence continues at coordinate 314,210,087 of NC_060141.1, read as the reverse complement.
TGCCCACCGGGAACAGAAATATCGCAGAACGGTAAATTGCAGTTTCGACAGACAACAATCCTGGCAAAAACGAGGTACAACACGATAGCCACGCAGTCAACATTCAAACGAATTTTCTAAACCAGAAAATTGAGGCCTATTCTTTTGTTATGCAGTAAATACATTGAGGAGACATAAGGCATGTGATACCTCCTAATGTCGTGTCGATCTCCTTTTGTCCAGCATCTTGCAGCAGCTGGAATTGGGATGGAGTCAATTAGTCGTTGGAAGTCCAATGCAGAAATGCTGAACCATGCTGCCACTATAGCCGTTCATAATTGCGAAAGTGTTGCCGATGCGTGACTTTGCGCACGAGCTGACCACTCCATTATCTCCCATAAATATTCGATGGCATTCAGGTCGGGCAACCTGGGTGGCGAAATTGTTCGCTCGAAGTTTCCAGAGTGTTCTTCAAACCAATCGCGAACAATTGAGGCCTAGTGACACAGTGCATTGTCAACCATAAAAGTTTGGCAACATGAACTACATGAAAGGTTGCACAACCATTTGCAGTCATGACCCGTTCAGTTGGACCAGAGGACCCAGTCCGTTTCATGTAAACGTCGCCCACACCATAATGAGACCACCACCAGCTTGCAGAGCCATGTCGGCAACTTGGGTGCATGGTTTCGTGGATCTGCACCACACTCGAACCCTACCATCAGCTTTTACCAACTGAAATCGGTACTCATGTGACCACGCCGCAAATTTCCGGTCGTCTAGGGTCCAACCGATATTGCCACGAGCCCAAGAGAGGCCCTACAGGCGATGTTGTAATGTTAGCAAAGCCACTCGCGTCGGTCGTCTACCGCCACAGTCCGTTAAAACGAACTACCGCCCACTGAGCTAACGGATAGTTTCATCGTACTTACCTCATTGATTTCTGTAGTTATTTCACGCAGTGTTGCTCGTCTGTTAGATCTGACGACTTTGCGCAATCGCCGTTGCTCTCGGGCGTTAAGTGAAGGTCGTCGGCCACTGTAGTATCCGTGGCGAGAGTCAATGCCTGAAATCTGGTATGCTTGGCACACTCTCGACACTGTGGATCTCGTAATATTGAGGTCTCTAACGATTTTCGAAATGGAATGCCCCACGCGTCAACCTCCAACTACCATTCCACCTTGAAAGTCTGTAACACCTGCGGCCATAATCACGTCGGAAAGCTTTTCACACGAATCGCCTGAGTACGAATAACAGTTCCGCCAATAAACTGGCTCTTTATACATTGTGTACACGACCCTACCACCATATCGCTATCCCACGACTTTTCTCAAATCTGTGTATAACAGATGGCATTATTTTTGTATGGTCCAGTTGAAATTCCAGTCATTTGCCGCATGCTGCGTTCATGGTGTGAAACGTTAGTTGTTAGCAGTGTATTACTTGCCCTTGTTTTTATGAAAAATACGTGCCCGTATTCTGATCCTGATATCAAGTTAAATGATAAGCCATAAATGCCAATATTCGCCAATCAAAAAGAAAAAGACTGTATATAAAGTAAAAAAAAAAGGTTCAAATGGCTCTGAGCACTATGGGACTTAACATCTATGGTCATCAGTCCCCTAGAACTTAGAACTACTTAAACCTAACTAACCTAAGGACAGCACACAACACCCAGTCATCACGAGGCAGAGAAAATCCCTGACTCCGCCGGGAATCGAACCCGGGAACCCGGGCGTGGGAAGGGAGAACGCTAACGCACGACCACGAGCTGCGGACTAAAGTGAAAAATTGCATATTTTTGACGATTCCCTTTTACGGTTTCTCCTTTTTGCTTTTATAAAGCAGTTTGATTTTCAATCCCAAAGACCAGTTTACACAGCAATATCTGATTTCGGCGTTTATTGAGATTATTCATCCGTCTGGGCACCTCACCTTCACTAATGGCCCCCAGCGAAACCCGCAGTATCCGGTCTACAATGAAGGCGGATGAAGAGACACAATACGACTGGTTATCTGATGATGACCGCTCTTAGCTGTAAGAGTTCACAGTTGTAACTGGAAACAAAACTCTGTTGTATTAACCGGCACTCAGTATTATTCTGTCTCCTTGCGGCTGATTTAAACAAAACCCGTATTATTTGTCGAATGTTCGATGATTGAGTAAATTTAATCTCTCCAGTGTGAGTGGAAGACGACTGAAAATCACCCACCTACCGTGATGTTTTTTCAAAGGATTTTAAATATTTCCTTACTAAAAAGGAAACAACCAGAAGTCCTTGTTGGATGTCTATGTAACTTCGTTCACGTACATACCACACCACTGGCTGGTATGTAAGTGATTAGGGTTGTAATTCTCTGTGACAGGTACGTAGTGTTGTCTGTGTTTAGTGCTTCTACCTGGCCTAGTTGGGTGTGTAAGGTCCGAGAACGGCATCAGAAGTAGAAAAATTAATGTGAAGGCCAGGGAAATGCCACTTACTCGTGTGATACAACGTTGTCATGACAGAGGTTGGAAGTGACATCATTTTGGGCCTCCATTTGGCTGTCTGGTCGAATCATGTATATCCAGATTTATAGCGCATTTGGACACGACAGTGGTCCGATGCACCAAGCACATTTTAACCGCATCACGTCTGCGCCTGCGTTTCGAGAACAAGCGACTGGCTCCCTACAACATTCTGCGTCTTCCTGCACCATTGGTCGGAGACTAGCAGCGGCCGAATTTGAGAAATACTTCCCATGAAAGGCTGCCGTTAACGCCACAACAGAAACGGCTGCACTTGGATTGGTGCCATGAGCAGGAAGCATTGCTTGTTGATGAACGGCGTCGCTATGTTCAGCGATGAATCAATGTTCTTCACTGCCACAAATCAGCATCATCCGTAAGTATGGCAGAAACCGGGGAAGACGTCCCATTCTTCCAATGTTGTGGAGCGGTGCAGCAGTGTTATTCTTGGCCTCGTGTTGTGGGAGCCATGATGTATGGCTTCAATTCATGTCTGTTAATGACCGAAGGAACTGCGACCATGTTGTAGTAGAGCTTGCCTCAGGAAGAGGTTACAGCAGCTATTCCACACGTTTCCCAAACGAAACAGTGCATTCTTCTGGGCCACAAGAGGCGCAACGTTATGATTATAAGTGTGCATATTCTGCCAAGTTCTTTGTAAATTGGATTCAACTTTATAATCAACAACATCAGAGAACCTATCGACCCCTGAACTTTCATTTCATTTCCATCGCCCTTTCTTGCTGGAGCTTCTATTCTTTTGTCAGTCAGTTTAAGGATATTTGTGGGAAACAGTGGAAGTCAAAGGAAGCTAAAGGTTATAACTAATTTCATTTTTCCGTGAATCAATGCCTCTTTTCATGAAATGTTTTATCCTTTTGGCCGGTAAGGACTGCTTAGAACTCTCCAATTTCTTTCAACATGTACAGGGTGTGACAGGTGTAAGTGGAGGTATTTCTGTTGGTGACTTATAATGGAAAGTGAATAACAACACCACATCTGTGTTTAGTTCATTTGCACACTAATACTTAACAGTTACTAGGAGTACTGTTTCTTAGGTTGGTTAGTACCTCCGAGTACGTGTGGAAAGAGCAAGCCATTAACAGGTATTTTCTCGTGGGCAGCAGGTCAGGTGTGGATGCATTGATGCAAAACGGTTAGCCTATATTGATGGGCGTAGTCCCCGTAGTGGTACAATTACAGCCATATAGAACACATCAGATCGTAAAGTTTGTGACGTATTTGTGGGAAGACTGTTCGACGTAGAGGAAAAAAAATCAACAGACTGAAGTATGTGCTTGTTAAGGTACCACATACAAAAGAGCGTGCACTTGTGCTCGTTACACCCTGTGTAAGCAAAACAGTGAGATAAATCCATTTAACATCCTAGAAAACGCTGGTCAGAAGCATTCTGTAAAATTAAGGAAACTTGCGACTTTTGACATTCGAAGTTATTGGCTTACATCCACTGCTTTGAATACTGTATTGACATGTAATTTCACATATCTTTTCCTACTTGATTCCTAGTGTAACCAACAGCATACTCTTTCTTGTGATACGGTTATAGCGGAACTTGTTCCGTATCCCTTTGTTTTCAGATCTGCCAACACCAGACTGCTCACATTCTATGCACTTTCGTGCCTGGTGGAAGTGTAGGGACGTAGGAAAGCAGACTGTTTCAGAAGAAGTACGGCGATTGTAGAACGGTCAAAAATAGAGCAACTTCGGATGAATTTCGATACTAATACAACACCGAAAAGTAAGAGCGTTAAGACGTAACGGTATTCTGTTCAAAATATACGTCATTCGGCCTTGGAGAAAAATATGAAAGAAACGAGATGATAAGGTAAATAACAATACTTCGACACCAGGCAGTCCACAACTTTGGGACGATTTTATCTCCAGCTTTCTTGAGCTGCACCTCGGTGGTTAGCTGGGTCGGACGTTGCCGAGCTTTCGCACTGTGCCGGGGCTGTGTCCGCCACGCCGATAGAGCGAGCTGTAAGCCGGAAACATTTAGCTGCGGCGGAGCCATTTGCGGTATGCTGGGAGCGGCAGCGCCACTGTTTGTCGTGAGTGGCGCGGTCGACCGTGGCACTTCAATTATGCGCAGCTGGTGCTGCCGCTCAATTGCCCAGATGCGTACCAGCGGATCTTCCTCGCGTCCCCAGCATTGGCCAGACAGCACGAGACGTCTGTGCAGCGAATATACAATCGTATTGCCGTTAGTCGCAAAGCTACATAATTTTCTCATTATGTACTTTTCTTAGTAATATACCGGGTGATCAAAAAGTCAGTTTAAATTTGAAAGCTTAATAAGCCACGGAATAATCTAGATAGGTAAAAATTGACACACATGCTTGGAATAACATGGGATTTTATTAGGACCATAAAACAAAGTATTGCTAGACGCGTGAAAGATCTCTTGCACGCGTCGCTTGGTGAAGATCGTGTGCTCAGCCGCCCCTTTCGTCATGCTTGGCCTCCCAGGTCCCCAGACCTCACTCCGTGCGATTATTGGCTTTGGGGTTACCTGAAGTCGCAAGTGTATCGTGATCGACCGACATCTCTAGGGATGCTGAAAGACAACATCCGACGCCAATGCTTCACCATAACTCCGGACATGCTTTACAGTGCTGATCACAACATTATTCCTAGACTACAGCTATTGTTGAGGAATGATGGTGGACATATTGAGCATTTCCTGTGAAGAACATCATCTTTGCTTTGTCTTACTTTGTTATGCTAATTATTGCTAGTGTGATCAGATGAAGCGCCATCTGTCGGGCATTTATTGAACGTCTGTAATTTTTTGGTTCTAATAAAACCCCTCTCTATCTACATTATTCCGTGATTTATTCAGTTTACAAATTTATACTGACTTTTGATCACCCGGTATTTATCCCATTCCAGTCTCATCATCTACACATACCACCCAATGATCACGTTAATTTCGGCCATCGCTAACAAAATTTCCTAAAATCATCCAATCTGCTACACGTTCAAATTACGAACATACTAATAATGCACGTTTGTTTCACACAAAGCACATTTCCCAAGTTACGTGACATCCTCTGACAGAAAAAACTTTCAACACCAAACCTTAATTAATGTAGAGGAATGAAATTTTGGGAATACATTTGTCTAGGTAAAATATTTAATTGATTCACAATGCAAAATCAAGTGTTAATGTAAGCGCAAAATAAGCCAATGTAAATTTGAAATGCTGGTATATTAATATACGGTGCAAACACCAGAATGTTGAATGCAAGCACGCGAACCTGCATGCATTGTGTTGGACAGGTGACGAATATCATTTTATGGCATATGAAACATGCCTCTTGCACTTACTCTCTCAACGCAGGGACGGTTAATGTTTTTTGTGGATGATGTCCTATACGTGCTCGATTGAATACAGATCTGGTGAACGAGGAAGCCAATACCGCACTATACTCTGCAGATCAGATTGTGTTTGAATAGGGGTATGCGGGCGTACGTCGTCCTGTTGGAAAACACTCCCTGGAATACTACTCATTGAACGGGAGCGCAACAGATCGAATCATCAGATCGTACAAATTTGCAGTCAGGGTGTGTGGCATAACCACGAGACTGCTCGCACTGTCGTACGAAATTGCATCCCGGGCCATAACTGCATTTGTAGGTCCAGTGTGTCCAGCACGTAGACAAGTTGATTGAAGGCCGTCAACTAGTCTCCTAACCACGGCTATTACTGGCACCGAGGCAGAACCAGCTTTCACCAGAAAACACAACATACTTCCTCCCTGGCCTCCAATGAGCTGTCACTTGACACCACTGAAGTCGCAAATGGCGATGGTTTGGAGTCAATGGAATGAACGCTACAGGACTTCTGGCTCGTAGCTATCGTTGAAGTAGCTGGTATGTAACAGTTCGTTGTCACTGCGGTGCCAGTTGTTGCTTAAATTGCTGGTGCAGATGTACTAAGGTGCACCAGAGCCACACGCCGCACAAAGATCTTCCCTTTCAGTAGTGCCACGTGGCCGTCCGGAGCCCGATCGTCTTGCAACCACTGCCAGCCATCATGTTCAGTGGTTACACTGTTGCCAAGCTTTTCTGCAGTACAGCAGAAGGAACATGCAGTTTCTTTTAGCCGTATTATACGACATCTTTCAAACTCTCTGGAGTGTTGACAACGATGCCTTTGTCACGTTAAAGCATTCTTGACTAACATCAACTGACCACGTCAAATCTCGCTATTGTTACAGCTTGTATCTAAAAGAAACGTGATTTGCATCCTCGTAGTGACGCTACTAGAGTCGCTCTTACTCTATTGGAACAGACAAAATGTTTCAGATGTAGAAACACGCCTACCAACTTTCGTTTATGTCGCCCAACTTCTTCTTGATAGTGCAATTTTTTTTTCAGGAAGTGTAATATACAGGACGTTTGCCTAATTTCGTTTCCTTTTTTTTCGTAAGTTTTCTGAATGTTTTGATGCGGACGCTCACGACTTCCTTTTTGATGCCAATCACTTTATCTCAGAGCAGAGTCACACCCATTGTTGTTATTCGTTGGATATATTCCAGTTTCTCCCTCCCGCTACGGTTTTTACACTCTAAAACTCCCTTATATACCGTGGTAGTTATTCGTTGATATCTTAACAAATGACCTATACTTACTCACTTTACATTGTCGAAATTTTCTAGGCAGACAAGTGCTGTGAATGTAACTTGTCTTTTCTGTGCTGCTTCCATTATGAGACACAACGTTAGAGCTGCCTCTATGACGCCTCTAGCTGTCATAAAGTCAAACTGATCGTCACCCAAGAGATCGTCAGTTTTCTTTCCTATTCTCCTGTGCAGTATCCTTTTCATCAATTTTATGCGCGAGATGTTAATCTGAGTGTGTAATAGTTATCACATTTACATGCCTTGATTTCAATGCAAAATATAAAACATCATATATTAGAAAAAGTATATAAAAATTAGTAAAGAATTATGTAAAATAGTCCAAAAATACACTAGCCCGACTGCAACATTGCAATATAACACACTGTAAAATGTAATTCGTTTCTTTTACTGCAATGCTGCATGGTTTATATACTCCACGCACGCACGTATATTGAAACATAAGAAAATATCGTCAAATTATAAAGTACCCTTTACAAATATGAACTGTAAATACTTTTGAGAACGAAGCAGTTCATGGAAGTAAGAGCTATTCAACAGGAAAAATTATACTAGCTCCTTAACAATGTAATAAAGTGAGGGAACAATATTCCAGCAAATGTATCTTTCTGCAAGTATTCACTTGACCTGTGCTTAGTCTGTCAATAACAACAATTTATTTTCCCGCGAGTGCCGAGTTGGGAAACCAAGAGTGGCGTGTAATATGCCCAGAAATTATACAGTACCAGGTGCCTTAACCCTTGAACACTAGAGGGGGTAAAACGTTACAGCGCTACTAAACCATTGTAAAGTTTACTACTCCAAATTTTAATTAAGAAAGAAAGTTATGGTTTATGGATTATGCTTTAGTTAATCACCATCATTAGATCTCCAATGGTATCTTACATTCCAAATTAATTACAAAATTTTCTGGTTTCTACCCTACTACCCTACTACAATCGTATATTTTAAGAGGATTTAGTAATCCTGGGTTAATATTCCGATCCATTTCCATTAAAATTGTCCATTCCGTTTTTGTTTGGCACTATGAAAATCACCGTATGGCAATAATTTCTTCATTCTGCTGGGAAGGGCCTTTTATATCTGTCTTGTTATCGCTGTAAAGACTAAAATGTCTTTCCCTTACTATAGTTTTCAGTACCGGGCAGCACAAACACAAGCAGGTTTCGACTTGTTAGTCGTAGGTAGCATCTTGAAATCATCTCATGACTATCTGCTACGAAGTCGAAACGAAACCGATGAGAAAATATACTACATTTACATCTGTATTCCGCAAAGAGTAGAGACGATTCCGAGGCGATAACTGAAACTGTAAGTCACCTGCCTACAATGCAATTTTGTATAAGTCAATAAACTAACAATAATTCATCAATAAATAACATAAAGCTTACTGTTCTTAAATGTTAGGTAATAATAGCAATACAACTGTTCATTAGCATAATGCCTCGGGCATGGATGAATGTGATGTCCTTAGGTTAGTTAGGTTTAAGTAGTTCTAAGTTCTATGGGACTGATGACCTCAGAAGTTAAGTCCCATAGTGCTCAGAGCCATTTGAACCATTTTCATTAGCATAAAATGAAGTCAGTTTCAGAAACTAAAAAGGTGTAACTTACAACTACGGCTCTTGTAAGAAATTATATCACGGACAGATGTCGTAGCCACAGCCCATGGGTTGTTGGCAGAACTGATCTTCCGAGCCGTGATCCAGCACACAGTTGTAATCCGGCATCTAGTTTGACCAAATTGTATTACAAGAATTGAATTCCAGTAGCTGCCATGTAATATTTATTTGCTTGCGTTCAAAAAGGGTTCAAATGGCTCTGAGCACTTTGGGACTTAACATCAGAGGTCATCAGTCCCCTAGACTTAGAACTAGTTAAATCTAACTAAGCTAAGAACATCACACACATCCATGCCCGAGGCAGGATTCGAACCTGCCACCGCAGCAGCAGCGCGGTTCCGGACTGAAGCGCCTAGAACCGCTCGGCCACAACGGCCGGCTTTGCTTGTGTCTAGATGTTTCTGCACATCAAGCTTGCCTGTTTCGGCTTACAACCCCAGTTTCGTGTGCACTTTAGGGTGTTGTGAATAGTGAATTTCATTTACATCTTACTTATGATCAAGAACGCTTTTTTATTCATTAGCTTTCTACTTACATCTATGTGGGGTTGACGATCATATGGCAACCAGGGGCCAACTGTGGGCTTTGTGTTGTTAAATATTGTTACTATAATCACGTAGATGCTATAACAAGAAATTTTGTGATAATAATTGCGTAACACTTATTAGATAGTTGGTGTCCTTGGCTGCTACATGTACACAGCTTTTTTATCTTTGGGAGAGAAGGATAGTGTGTCTGGTGAGTAGATATGATACGGTTATATTTCTTGTGTCTGTGTTGATATCGTATATTGATCCTTTCTCGTGGTCGAAAATTTCAATAAAATTTTCTAAATGAGGCTTGTGATTCAGATAAGATTTTTCATTGAGTAAGTCACTCGGGAAATTTTTCGTATGAGTGTACACCTTCAACTCTTCGAAAATATTCATCGTACGCCCTTAGGGTACACTGCCGGAAAAAAAAGTATAGTTGGAAAGACGACGTCAATTTTGATCCGATGACAGTATATGACACTTTGGGGATAGTAGATGTACTCATAGTGGTTACAACGCCGTGCGCGAACAGATAGCGTAGTGATGTAGCTACTAGATTGGCATCTGTGTCTACCTCTTAAATGGGAAATGCTCACAGCCAGAAGAGTCGGTGTAGTGCAGACGTGTGAAGCAAGGTGGTAACCATGCCACGGAGGCGCACTCGTGCTTCTTTCAGTCAGGTGGGCGAGTTAGAAAGGGGTCAAATTGTGGCCTTTCGAGTGGTGCGGAGATCCTTTCGGAGAATGGCCACACAAGTTGGATGCGCTTTGTCAGTTGTGCTTCGATGCTGGTATCAGAAAATTCTAACATCTGTAGAAGAGGTTTTCGACGTCCACACAGCACAGACGCCCGCCAGGGTTGTCATATTGTAAAGTCAGCAGTGGCAGATCGTACAGCAAACACAGAACATATTATAAGAGGGCTTGTGAGCCCAAATATTTCAACACAAACTGTTATAAACCGCTTGTTGTCACTGGGACTACGGGCAAGCACACTTGGAGCCCGTATCCCACTTTGACCACATCACCAACGTGCACTGCTAGATTGGCGCCGTCGGAGAATCACTGGAAGATGGAACGGCGCGAAGTGGTCTTCAGCGATGAAAGCAGATTCTGTCTACAAGCAAGTGATAATCGTTTACGCGTACAATGTAGGTGCGGTGAGCACTGTATGGTGCACTGCATTCCTGCAGACACACTGGTCCCAACACAGGCCTCGTTTGGGGTGCAATAAGCTACAATACTCGTTCACCTTTATTGTTTGTGGAGGGGTCGCTAACCAGCGCTCGGTACGTGTAAAACGCTGTTAGGCCCGTTCTCTTGCCGTTCTTGCAGCAGGAAGGTGATGTGTTGTACCACGGAGATAATGAATTCCACAGACCGCCTAAGAAACCCAACGCTCTCTGCAAGACATGAAACACTGGCCAGAACAATCTCCAGACTACGTCTCCAATCGAGCACATGAGGTATATAATGAGATGAGAAGCGACTCGTGCGACTCATGAACAAATAACTCTTACAGAACTACGTGAACAGGTCGAGCAGTCCTGCCATAAAATATCTCAGGTCAGGATTCGCTATCTGTACGATCTACTGGGTTCCGCAGTCAACAGCTGCATTGCCGCCCATGGAAACAACACCACGTACTGATATGGGCTTTTCAGCATGATCGATAACTGGTACATCAGAACTGCTTGTGCTGTTTACCTGTAAATGTAATCACTCCATGAACTCCTTACGCACTGTTATAAATCTTGAATGAACTGGAAACATCTAGAAGGGTGTACTAATTTTCTTTACGGCAGTGTATTCTGAGTAAAGTATGTACGATGTTTTCGGTGTGTTCTGATATGGGGTCTTCATTTTCGTGAAGTAAGAGTGATTTCAGGTGTGCCGCAGGGGATTGTCATAGGACCGTTGCTATTCACAATATACATAAATGAACTTGTGGATAACATCGGAAGTTCTCTGTGGCATTTTGCGGATGATGCTGTAGTATATCGAGAGGTTGTAACAATGCAAAATTGTACTGAAATGCAGGAGGATCTGCAACGAATTGACGCAAGGTGCAGGGAATGGCAAATGAATCTCAATGTAGACAAGTGTAATGTGCTGCGAATACATAGAAAGAAAGATCCTTTATCATTTAGCTACAATATAGCAGGCAGAAACTGGAAGCAGTTAATTCCATAAATTATCTGGGAGTAGGCATTAGGAGTGATTTAAAATGGAATAACCGTATAAAATTAATCGTCGGTAAAGCAGATGCCAGACTGAGTTTCATTGGAAGAATCCTAAGGAAATGCAGTCCGAAAACAAAAGGAATAGGTTACAGTACACTTGTTCGCCCACTGCTTGAATACTGCTCACCGGTGTGGGATCCGCACCAGACAGGGTTGATAGAAGAGATAGAGAAGATCCAACGGAGAACAGCGCGCTTCGTTACAGGATCATTTAGTAATCGCGAGAGCGTTATGGAGATAGATAAGCTCCAGTGGAGATCTCTGCAAGAGACGCTCAGTAGCTCGGTACGGGTTTTTGTTGAAGTTTCGAGAACATACCTTCACCGAGGAGTCAAGCAGTATACTGCTCCCTCTTACGTATATAAGAGACCATGAGCATAAAATCAGAGAGATTAGAGCCCACACTGAGGCATACCGGCAATCTTTCTTTCCACGAACAATACGAGACTGGAATAGAGGGGAGAACCGATAGAGGTATTCAAGGTACCCTCCACCACACACCGTCAGGTGGCTTGCGGAGTATGGATGTAGATGTAGATGTAGATGTAGATGCAGGTAAAACGTTGACTGACTGCCTTCACCAGCTCGTATGTTCTGTGAATCTATGTTAATTTTTCTTCCCATTTATCCGATGTAGAATTTCGTACAGTTTTCACAACAAATTTTCTAGATCCCTCTTTTAATTACATAGCCAGTGGTTCATAGGAAGTGTATCATGGACACTATAGTATTCATAACTTGAGAGGCGTGTACTGCTGTCCACTGCAGGCTGCTAGGCAGGCCGGCACGGTTACCGGGAGTGCCTGGACGCCGTGCACTCCGATGTGAGGCGGTCGGCCGAGACCCTTTATCCGCTCGGGATGGCTTCCGCGGAGCATAACGCGGTGACGTAGCGGTATGCCTCGGCCCGTGACGTGGCCTCCTCGAGCGCGGCACGTGGGGAACGCCGTCCCGCCGCCAGAAGAGGCCGCTAATTGCATTCCGTGCGGCCGGCGGCGAGTTCGGCGCTGGCCCCTTGCGCGCCGCGCCGCCGTCTTCGGGATTTGCGGGCGCGTCCGGCGGCGGCAGATCGCGTTCCGGCGTTTAGCAAACACGGGGGCTCCGCGCCGGCCGGCGGGCCGTGATGGATGCGGCGGCGGCACAGCAGCGCGCGGTCGCGTGCCCTGCCTCGCCGGGCCTCCGCGGCGCGATAAAACTACTCCGCACGAAATTCACACCGACAGCACCATTTGTTACGGCGCCACGGGCGGGGGCAGCCACCACCTCCTCGCACAAAGTAGTTAACGAACTTTCCTTCCCCAGAACCCTCGTAGAGTCCAGAAGCATCTGACTGAAACAAACGAGGATTTTAAAAAGAAACTGCAGTGTTGCAGCTTTGTCATTACTGGTCGCGTCAGTTGTGAAAAGGGTAAACAGCTTACAGAAATGTTTTGTACAGCACTAAATGCAGTATATCTTCAAGACTTACTCCTGCCTAATACTGTTAGGTACGATGTTACTTCTAGACGCCATAAGCGAATGAGTTACTCCAACGGACATCGTGAATTCGTATTACGGTGTAGGTCGTATGCGTTGTTGTTTGTGGTTTTTTGAATCGATATCCGTTACTACGGTCCAGAGACAATTCAGGACTAAATGCTGCAAGCCAGCAACTCAAAGACAAACTTTTATTATTTGGTACAATCAAATGTTTCAAATAGCTCTGAGCACTATAGGACTGAACATCTGAGATCATCAGTCCCTTAGAACTTAGAACTACTTAAAACTAACTAACCTAAGGACATCACACACATCCATGGCCGAGGCAGGATTCGAACCTGCGACCGTAGCGGTCGTGCGGTTCCAGAGTGAAGCGCCTGGAACCTCTCGGCCACAACGTCCTGCTTTGGTACAATCGTTTCACCAAAACTGGTTGCTTGTGACACAGGACGCCGGGTCAGCGTCGGCCTGCTGTCTGCTACATAGTAATAGAACAAGTCTTACATTTATAATCCGGGTAAATCAAGGAGAAGTAGCAGCTTAGAATTTAATATGCCTAATGTTACATTGCGGAAACGCCTTTTAGTCAAACCCCACAAACTGGAACTGTTGCATGCTTTACGAGAAACGAGCTCAGTTTTCTGTAGAAATGTTTAACAAACTGCAGACTGAAGATGATTTTCTTACTAAAATTTTGTTCAGTGACGAAGCGGTCTTCTATATCTGCGATAAAGTGAATCGGCATAATGTTCAGATACGGAGTGAACAGAAACCACGTCACGTAATCGATCATGTACGGCACTCGCCTGAGGTAAATATTTTTGTACTGTAATCCTGAGGTAAATATTTTTGTACTGTAATCTGTAACAATTTTCATTGTACTTTTTTGGCGAGTCATCTTCAATCAGCATATCGTACCTTGACATGTTCCAATAGAATTTATTTTCCAGTAGGATGGCGCGCCACCACATTATCATCGTGAAGTTGTCCTGTACCTTCATGGGAATGTGCCGACTTGGATTGGACGTGATGGAACAATATTCTGGCCACCACGATCATCTGATTTAACCCCAATTGACTTCCGTGTATGGGATTACGTTGAAGGCAGAGTGTTTGTCCCTTCGTTACCGGGAAACATCGTCGCGCTGCGACAGCTGATGACACTAGCAGCTTCCACCATACATCAAGACTTGCTTCACAGGATCTGGCAGGAAACTGATCACGGGTGCGACATTTGTTGCAAAAGGCACCTCAATTGAACATTTGTAAGTAAAGATTAGAATGCTGTATCAAATATTTCTGTAAGTTATTTACCTTTTTCACAATGAAAGGTTACTTTTGTACAACTAACTTCCAAACACCTTGTTGAGCGTCATTTCATTTGGCCGCGTACGCTGGAGTTATTACACAGACAAGGGGCCTCTAGGAGGTCCACGTAGAAATAACCGTCAGCCCGAAGGCGACGCGACCCTCCTCTAGACATGGGATTATTCGAGATGCAATGGGAATGTTCGTTCTGTCTCATCCTTGAGCTTCCGTGGAATCGCTGTAGATGTACATGTTGCATACGCGGCCGTGGCCGGAATCTAGGCGATATGCTTAGCGCGAGAGAAATTAAGCAAGATATTGCTTCACAGATACACTCAGAAACATATATTGGCAGACTTCGATTAATCCTCGGCACCATGACACTGTTAAGGAACAGTTTCCAAAATAGTACCACTTTTATTTATAATATTCTAAACAGTAAGGTAATACAAAACTATTTAAACAATGCCACTCTCAATAATTGTATGGTGCTTTCCTTAGTATCTGATTTAAAGACTGGAATTTTTTAGAAGAATACGCATACTATACCTAATTACGAAAAGATGTGGAAGTTGTGCAAATTAGGACTCTGGTTTCCTAATTTGTACCAGTGGGTGCATAAATTGTACCGCTATTACAAACTATGTCCCTGACTTTAAGGATATGGGATAGTATAAGAAAACCTTCCGTATTTTATTTCTTACATTCCTATTTGCAGGCACTGCAGAAGAATTTCTCACTCCTTTTTACACTCCTACACCCTTACATGAATCTACATTATTTTTAGTTTCTTCCGTTTAGTCTTCTTCGCACAACTCGTTTTGACATTCCTCTGTTTGGAATGAGTGACTGTGGTGGCTTTCCATCCGAGTGTCCAAAACACATCCTTTTGAAGGGTGCTGCAGTTTTAGATTTCCTCTGTGCTTCGGTTAGCTTTCTTTGTCCAGCCCATGGGCTTTCTTTGTCCAGGCCTTCTGCTTGGAACTTTCATCATCGCCCTCGGATTCGGCGATATTTCTTGCAAGAGCTACAACTCCACTTTCTCGATGTGGGAGCTCGAGTCGGCACTGACTGAGACTTCTGACACTGCACCCGGTCACGACCAGACCCGATACTGCATGCTTCGACATCTGCCAGCGGCGTCAAAGGAAATCCTCCTCGGAAGTTTTAATCTAATATGGCAGACAAGTGTCTTGCCCAGATCGTGGAGGGAGGCAATTCTAATCTCTCTCCTCAAACCAGGAAAGGACCGCACATGACCCAGTTGTTATCGGAGTACCGCCTTGACGAGCTGTGTAGGAAAGACCCTGGTACGGATGGTTAACCATCGTCTGATCTGGCTTTTAGAGACCAGGCAACTGCTAACCCGCTCTCAGTGTGGATTCCGAAAGTTTCGGTCCACGGTCGAGAACCTGACCCTCCTACAAGCCGCTATTCAGCAGGCTTTCCTCCGTCAGTATCACTGTATCGGCATATTCTTTGATATCAGTAAGGCGCACGATACTACTTGGAGACACAGTATTCTCGCACAACTGCATCAGTGGGGCTTTCGTGGCCACCTCGCCATCTTCATTCGGCCTTACCTGTCTCAGCGGTTTTTTCGAACCCGAGTCGGTCACACACTGTCTGATCGATTTGAGCAGGAGAATGGTGTCCCCTGGGTCAGTGTTTTAAGTGTTACCCACTTTGCCATAGCCATCAGAAGTATAACATCTACGGTAAGGAGTCCAGTACACTGCTCCTTATTTGTGGACGACTTCGCTGTTTTCTGTTCCTCCTCCAGTGTTGCAACGGTGAACCGTCAGTTGCAACTTACAGTTCGGCGGTTAGTAGAGTGGGCTGCAAAGACGGGTTTTCAGTTTTCTGCTGATAAGTGTGTGTTCATTTTAATCCTTCTCGTCGTCCTTTTAATTTGCCTGCCTTTCATATAGGCGACACTATCCTACATTTTAGAGACACAGTGCGGTTTCTGGGCCTCATTTTTGGCTCCACATTGCCATGGTTGCCACACTTGCGAGAGTTGAGAGCCAGAACCCTGAAGGCGCTGAACATCCTCAAGTGCCTTAGCCACAGGTCTTGGGCCGACCGGGGTGACCGAGCGGTTCTAGGAGCTACAGTATGGAACCGCGCGACCGCTTGATGCAGAATTTTCTGCGATCTTGCGGGCACTGGAGCAGATGAGATGCTCTTCCCGTCCTAAATTTCTTGTCTGTTCCGATTCACTAAGTGCCCTTCACTTACTGCAACGTTTGTATCCAGCAGATAAAATAGTCCAGAACATCTAGGATGCACTCCTCCAACTACAACGGTTGGAGAAGGAGGTGGTTTGCTGCTGAGTTCCAGGGCACGTCGGCATTGCTGGGAACGAAAGGGCAGATCTCGCAGACAAGGAGGCAAGTCTCGATCCGCAAGAATTTCAGTGTGCAATCCCCCTGCACTCATTCACCTCGCTATTGAGCTCACGAGTCATGCGTCGGTAGGAGGATGAGTGGTTGGAAATGACTGCCAATAAACTCCGTTTAGTCAAGCCCACAACGCGAGTGTGGTGTACGTCTTTCCAGCCCCGTAGGCGGGATGAGGTTCTCCTCACTCGTCTTTGGATCGGCCACAGTCCTATGACGCATGGATACCTGCTCCGGTGAGAGGACCCTCCAATGTGTGGTACTTGTGGCGTCCAGGACACTGTGCGCCACGTTTTACCAGACTGCGTTTTATTTTCTGACCAGCGGGCCGCGGCTGGCTTGCCGGTGGATATGTCATCTCTTTTAGGAAATACTCAAACGAATATGGTTAAAGTTTTAAAGTTCTGTGACTTGTTCAATGTTTTCACCCAGATTTTAGGGAGAGAGTCTTAATTTGTTCACAGGATGACTGGCAAGCCCATATTTTACGTAAGTGGCCAGCCAGTGACTATTTCCTGTGGCATTCTCGACGCTCCTTTCTCGTTTTCCTTACGTTTTATTTTCTTATACAGCATTTAGCATCTTTTCCCGCTTTCTTTGAGTGTATGCGTCCATTTTACTAAATTTCTCCACATTCGTTTCTTTTAGTGTGCGTCAGGTCGCTGATGACCTCGACGTTGAGCGCCCGTAGGCCCAAACATACTCGACGTTGAGCGCCCGTAGGCCCCAACACACACACACACACACACATGATATTTCTTCCATGAACTTCTTCAGCCCACTTCTGGCTTGCCATAGCTTTTTCTGCATTGAAATTATGGGGTAATCCATTTCTTACCGCATAGTCGAATGCAAGTTTTCTTATGCCCGACATGCTTAAACTAAATATCACTTCTTCAAATATAAGAAATTATTTCAGTTCGGTTTCAACTTCATTGGAAAATATTTTACTGCGCCAAAAAAACGTTTACATCCCCATTTGCACTTTTTATTTATTTCCAGCATGCATCTTAATTGTTGGGTTAGGCACATTTTATATGCTTAGTGTCGGATAGTACATGATGTACGCATTTTGTAGTACTAGTACACACTGTCACCTAAATCACAGTAACTAATAGCCACGCTTTGACTCGATAGACAGTGTTAAATATCTCACTATCCCTATGTCTACATCTACATCTACATGAATACTCCGGAAGTGACAATTAAGTGCTTGGCAGACGGTTTTAGAATCACCTTCTGACTATTTATCCACCGTTCCACTCTAATAGCGCGTGGGAAAAATGAACACTTAAATCTTTCCGCATGCACTCTGATGTCTCGTATTTTATTACGATTATCATTTCTCCTTACGTAGAGTGGCTACAGTAAGATATTTTCCCTTTCAGAGAAGAAAGTTGTGAATGAAATTTCGTGAAAAGATTTCGTCACAACGAAAAACGCTTTTATTTTAAACATTGCCGTCCCAACTCGCTTATCATACCTGTGACACGCTCTCCTCTATTTCGAAATAATACAGAACGAGCGGTCCGTCTTTTGACTTTTCCGATGTCCTCTGTCTAAACTATCTGGAAAGAATCCCGTACAGTCCAGCGATACTCTAGCAAGAGGACGGACAGGCGCAGTGTAGGCAGTCTCCTTAGTAGGTGTGTCGCATCTTGTAAGTGTACTGTCAATAAAACAGTCTTTGGTTTACTTTACCCCGCATTATTATCTATGTGGTGGTTCCAATTTATATTTTCAGTTAAGCCACTATCAAATGTGTTGTAGCAATAAAATCATTTTCAAATGTGTCTCAGATCCGACCGTCATACTAGGTGTCAGTTATTATACCGTAAGGTTTGTAGTAACATGCACCGATAATCTCTCTGTAAACAACGCAGGACGACAATTTAAAGCCAAAAAGCAGGACTCACACACTATCACTTCACTTTAAATTTTTATGGAACAAAACGGAATTTACTATCTTTCATTGGTTCATTAAACAATATTTCCGGTTAGCTAATGGCTACACGGTCTGCTATGCAGCCTCTTCGTAACGATTTCGTATCGTCGACTCCAGTAGTCTACCCGAATTCCATCCCCGGACAGAAGAGCTTGACTGATCTCTGAGAATCACTCACTCACGACTTTATACACTCAGCAATCTGGAAACGTCACCTTCTCCCCGCAGATCCCACTACTCCACCTCTACACTCGTAAAATTGCCCACATACATCTTAATTTCGCTAGTTTCAGTCTGCCCCACGAAATCGTCTCAACATTTAGGTCTCCAAGATAGTCAGCCTCCAGAGAAGAATTCAGATATTTCATCTAGCCACTAACTGCGCAGACTAATAGCACTCTTCAACAACGATTTGTTTTTTGTCAAGGCTACTCAAAGTTTACTTGTAAGTTGCGCTGGAAACAATTGCTGTCAAAGTGGTATCTCTTGCGTTTAAGCCAGCATAATAGAAAACGCCCGCAAGTCATTCACCTTATAGACAGAATGAGCGATCACCAGCAGGCTGAGGTATGTCCGCACTACCAAATACTGGAAACCAGCCCTGGAGCCCGCAACAGCCAAGTGGATGAGAACCGCCCCCCCCCCCCCCACCCCTTCTCCCACCCACTGCCCTAGGCGCAGCCTTGAAATGATAAATTATATTACGCCATGAATGATGTATTACATTATGCCCTCGTAATACATTGACATTTTCAACATGTCAGATTACTTACACCAGAATGATTCTTTCATTCATTGGGAAGCTGCGTCTTCTACAGTCCTCAATGGTCTGTCTTCCATCATCCAGACACTACAGCCAGTTTTGAGGAGAGAGCTCATGCTTACCCGTTCCCATAGAATTTTCCTCAGTGTCGACGGCAGTCCCTAAAGTCCGTTTCTTCTGAATAAAGGATCGCCAGTGGGTAAACTCTGAGGCTGGATAATTTCAACCTAAATTATTACACACTGATCAGCCAGAGCATTGTGACCACCGACCTACTATCGATATAAAAACTTCCAGGCAATAGCAGAGTCACCTGGTGAGGAATGACTGCTAGTTAGACACACGAACGGTGTATGTAGTGTGAGTTAACGTGCTGCCGGTATGTAGAAGGGGGATGACCGATGGCAGATTGTGACAGCCTGGAGGCTCGACGCTGGAATTTCTGAACTGCACCGACGTGTTCGAGGGGTGCTGTGATGAGTGTCTTTACACTTGGCGAAATAAGAGTACGTCGTAGGCTGGGCACACAGTTAAAACAAAATGGCTCTGAGCACTATGGGACTTAACTGCTGTGGTCATCAGTCCCCTAGAACTTAGAACTACTTAAACCTAACTAACCAAAGAACATCACACACATCCATGCCCGAGGCAGGATTCGAACCTGCGACCGTAGCAGTCGCGCGGTTCCGGATTGAGCGCCTAGAACCGCTAGACCACCGCTGCCGGCACAGTTAAAACAGGACGACGGTGAACTGTGGCAGAGTACAAGTGTGCCTGAATACACGATGCACCAAACACTGCTAACGATGGGCCTCCGTAGCCGACGGCCCATCTATTTGCCAATGTTAACACCACGATATCGGTAACTACGATTGAAATAGGCACGTGACCATCGGCACTGGACGTTGGTGCAGTGTTAAAGCGGTGCATGGTCGGATGAATCCTGATACCTTGTACATCATGCCGATGCGAGGACGCGAATCCGGTCTTCCAGGCGAACAGCTCTTTGACGCCTATACCGCAGGACGGAGATGAACTCCAGTATGGTTTGGGGAACATTCACATGGCATCCAGTGGAGCTCATGCAAGGCACCACGACGTCAAAATATCGTACGCTAGTTGCAGACCATCATGACGATGATGTCTCCCGACGGCAGTGGCATTTTTCACCAAGGTAGTGCGCCATGTCACAAGGCCAGGAGTCTGATGGAGTAGTTCGAGGGACACAGTGGCGAGTTCCAATTGATGTGCTGTCCACACGACTCACCAGATCTGAAACCGATCGAACAGATCTGGGATTAACGTGGTGCCAAAGCTCATCGCAACCCTCTACTGAATTTATGGGAGTTAGGTGACTTGTGTGTGCAGATGTGGTGCCATCTCCCTCCAGCAAGGTATCGAGGCTTGATTACTTCCGTTCCACGACACGTCGCCACTGTTATCCGTGCCATAGGGGGACACACCGGCTATTAGGTAGGTGGTCATAATCTTCTGGCTGATCCATGTAGAGTGCGGTGTTACGCTAAAGGGTTAAGACACGCAAGAATCTGATGGATTTTTTATGCAAGCATACGAGGAAAATATTAGATACCGCAGTTTCAAGAGCTGTTTGTTGTATATTGTGATTTCGGAGACTCCTTTTTATTTTAATAATGTTGCTGATAGCAAAATCGTGTAAGAAAATAAACAATACATAAAAAAATTATTATTCGAAATAGAAGACAGTTATTCATTCCGCTAGGTGTCAGAATGAATTGCCTCAATGAGTAAAGTCATGGATACTAATCTCCAACAAAAAAACTAGTTGCAAGTGTTAGAGGAGCTACGGATTTATACATTCATTTTCCATATCTGAAATGAGATATTCAGGGGACTGTGACGAGGTTAGCATTTAAGATACAACCGGGAAAAATAGTTCTTTCCAACAAGAAACGTCTAGAACATTTTACTGACCTATGTCATGGTAAATTACGTGCGTTTACATATTTACTCATTATTAGACCCAGAGGAAGACCACTGTAAACATGGTCCAGACATCGACAGTTACTTTACAACATGACACGTTTCTGCAACCAGAAAACACTTAAGTTTGTCGTGATACGTTACTGTGAGGCACAGTAGAGCATCGTACTGACGCGACGAGTCTCTCGGTGGTATCGCTGGAAGACTCACGGCAATTTTTCCTCTGAAACGGTGGAAGTCTTCCGGAAGGAGTAGTCTTGAACCAAAACGTTTCTTCAAGGTAGAGTGTTCAAAATGTACGCAAGAAATTTGGAGGCTAGCGAATCCCTTATTTACGTATTTGATGCAAATTTAGAAATTAGGTCTGTGTCTCCTGCTGGTGGGGCCCTTGGTAGTTCCCGGTGTCTTTCACCAAAAGGAGCCCCAGCCTCCAGCGGCTGCTAAGCACGTGACACTTGCTACCAACCTCCATTAGGCGAGCATGGTTATGTAAGGGGTTGTATGGATACAAAGGAATTGGCGATAGTATAAAAAATCTCTCTAGATTTTCTCTGCTTTTGATTTTACAAGAGAAATGCTGTTTCTCAGTCAGGTGCGCGACCAGTTCATTATAACACCGCACCAACACTATCCTCCAGAAGCCTCCGCTTTCTGCCTCTCTTCAACATCTGCCCGTGACTGAGAGACACTTGCCAAAATGAATCTATCACTTTGCAAAGGTCTGCTTTCGTTTGAGTTAACCTACTATACTACAGAGAGGTACTGTCAGTATTTAAGTCATGACGTTGGTCGTGAGGCGTGCCTGGATAATTCTGTCGAGGACACTGGTGCTAGCGAAAATCGTTCCGCCGATGGGCGTAAGTACGTTCACAGTTTTCATCGTCCAGAATGTTTCACTGACAAACTTTGTCCACCTTCTTTCCTGAAGTTCACAATTAATGGCATGTGACATTCCTCCACTTTACATTCCTCCACTTTCCAACAGCAGGAAAAAGGGCAGTGCACATTACCCAACTCGTCGGCAGGTGGTGCAAACAAGTACAATGGAGCTACATCCCTACAAAGGAAGCCAAACTTTGCTCTTCTCTGCCACGATATTTTGGCCGACTTCTCGCGGAGTGGGAAACTTCAAGGCGGTCGTCCTTTGCTTAGATTACAGTGCAAAGCCCCATTCGGAAAGCCCGACAGTAGAAACATCCGTATTTCAGCAATTGTCTGGAGTCCATCGCACTCGTTAGCCTCGATGTTTGACACCACATCTGTCTCAGTTAAAAATATGCTCGCAAGCTATCTAGTTGTTTGACGTGGAATCTGATCCACGGCACAACATTTTACGTGTGTGAAACATTGGTAGATACAAATGTAATGTTCAGTGTCAGGCGACATTGTATTCATTATACATTTAACCTAAACATAAGATCAGTAAAGATAAGTGGATAACAGACTAGGCTCAGTCAAGAACAACCTGCTACGCAACAGTGTCGGAGGAGCTAATCAACATTAATGTGTGAGAGAATAAGCAGACATAAATTTCGTACACTGATTTCATGGTTTAAGATGGATGAGAGTTTCTCTTCATCGTTCGAAAATACTACATGTTACATAAGAGCTGTTCACAATATCATCAATCGTGACAGGACGGAAGAGATATAATAAATATGCCTGAAAAGGCAGCGTGCAGTTCGCAGCTTTGCGGGAAAGGGGGAAGGGGGTTTGGTGCTCGGTTCCTATTTGAGCTGGGAACGTGGGGTAAAAAGGTTTTGGTTTAGCCACGACCGGAGGCTGTTTGTATAGACATTCGAACATCTGTCTTACAGTTTATTACGCAAGGATTGAAAGACGAGCCGGAGTTAGCACGTAGGAAAATTGTGCAAATTGCTCGACTCCTTGTGCAAAAATTTTAATTGGACTGAAAATAATGTTCAGCTAACGGCACCATTTCTATGTACACCACTAGGATTTAATATGTAAAAAAACAGTCACCTTCGTTCGGGTTTTACGTGCAAAAACAGTCACCCTTAAATAACTCAGGACTGAAGCGAGATTGGTGGTTACAGTTTGGTCCGTTGGTATATTGGACTTTGGTCTAAGACAAGATTTAACAGTTTTAAAAAATCTTGCTTCGTTTTAATTTTACGCGCAAAAAAACACGTTTTCTGGGAGGTTTTCGAAGTACTGGTTTTCACTACCACGGTAATATGTAACTGCATGTTCACTGGTTTCTTGAAGTTTCAGAATATCTGATGATGTAAACGCTGAAATGCGTAGTATTGAATTAATAAATTCATTCATATCAACTGGTGTTCCCTCACCGACATATCCAGCTTTTTGCAGACTACACATATTTTTTCCTGTAACTCGTTCATAACTTTGTGACAGCTAAGTTACTTTAGCATGTTGTTAAAACGTTCTTATTTCTTTTATATTCCGAAACTTTTTCGTTCCGTGGAATGTAGCGACATTGTTTTCAACAGCATATGAGAGCACCCGAGAGACTGTTATAGTCTGTGAATGTTGTTAATTTTACAATGACCATATTCGTAGAAGTACGTGAGAAATCTGAAAATAAGAGGCTTCGGACATCGATATAACTCACTTTGCTTGGTATAAATAAAAGGCTGCGCTATGATGCAAGATTTTACCCATACGTTAACTACATACATATCAAATGTTCCGAAAAAAGTAATAAAAAATAAAGAGATGGAACACGGAAAGATTACGGAAGATTACGAATGAACGTCATATCGACATCAAACTTGTCAGATCACAGTTCAGATATGGGTTGTCCAACGTTTCCCCAAATCGATTAAGGAAAAAGCCGGGTGGTTTCTCTGCGAAAGACACGGCCGGACTCCTTCTCCCTCTATACCGTATCAGATACGCCACTCCGTCTCTAACGAGTTCTCTGTTGACAGGATGTTAAAACCTAAAATTCCTTCCATCGATATTGCCCAAAAAGTGTTTCTACAAATTATTATGAGCGTTGTATCAATGAAATCGTCTTTTCAAAAACTTAAGAGAGAAATAGAAAACCGTGTGAAATGGATGTCACCAAGCTGTATGACGGATATTATCACACCGGAGAAAATATTACTGGCCACCTTCAAAGAGCAAACTGTTGGGTTTGGAGCGCTTCAGATGGTGTAGGACCGGTGTCTGGTGGTCAGGCGACCCTCCACCGGTGACGTACGTCAGGGCATTAAGTGTTGTGTGTATGTTGGTCGGTTGTATGGAATCAGCGCATTACGGTGTATCGACATGGAAACGTGACAGAATCGCAGAAAGGAACTATCGCTTTTGGATCTGCCCATGACTACAAAGTGAATCTTCAGTCCCAATTTCTTCGTGCTCCGAGGCAGACTGTCCAAGGTGTCTGGGAGGAATGATGTGTGAGTCGCAGCTGTTGTGATCGGCAGCTTATATTAGGCGTCTTAAGCTACTGTACCCAGAGAGCGCACGGTGTAGGCATGTCGCCGGCCGAAGTGGCCGAACGGTTGTAGGCGCTACAATCTGGAACCGCGCGACCGCTGCGGTCGGAGGTTCGAATCGTGCCTCGGGCATGGATGTGTGTGATGTCCTTAGGTTAGTTAGGTTTAAGTAGTTCTAAGTTCTAGGGGACTGATGACCTCAGCAGTTAAGTCCCATAGTGCTCAGAGCCATTTGAATCATTTTTGTAGGCATATCAGAATGAGAAGTTACATAAACAGTTAAGATGGCAATCACTGTCCTTATAAGAGGATTTTCATGTTGTTAACAGGAACTGACAATTGTTGCAAGAAGTCTAGTGTAAGTAAAGGGGCGCCGCTGCTGGTGAACGATAGTGAAACGTCCCCTTAGGACAATTTTTACATGACTGTGCTTAAACTGACACACAATATTTTTTAGCGCAACGCAATCTGACTTCCAAAATCTCTACAAAAGAATGGCCCTTACTAACATTAACCTATACCTTTCACAAATCACTTACCTCACCAAAAATTTTCGTTACTCGAACTACTGCAATACAGCGAGCGCAACTACTGCCAGCTCAATAGTGTTCAAAAGTCATAATGTATATAGCAGTTCATGACATCCAGTCTTACAAATTTCAAAACTCCGTCATCTCTCTCCCCACATCCACCACTGCTGGCGGCTCACCTCCAACTGCGCAACGCTACGCGCTGTTAACATCCAACTGCCCAACACTACAATAGCCAACAACAATGCAAACCAGCCACAGACTTCACACAGCACAGCCAGTGATTTTCATACAGAGCGCTATGTGGCATTACCAATAAAAAAAGCTATACAGTCTACTTAAATAGCCCCAATGCTCCCCACAAAAAATTTTACAAATTGTTTTGGGCAGTGGCCAATACAGATTTGAAAAAAATTTTCATCATTACAATAACAAAGAAATCAAATGCAATGTTGGTCAAACGCTAAAATTTTCTCACAGTCCATAAAGACAGTCCTGATCATTCATCACAGTAAAATTGCAGTCTGCAGTCTGAGCAGTAAAAGAAAATGCACACAGAAGTAGTGGATTTCCATGCAGTCTTGAAGAAGTAGTGTTGTCCTTCCAACGGAAAGACTGTGCTGACTCTCGACATGCAGACAGATAATGGGCCACAACAGAGCAAACCCACAGCAGAGTCATTCGAAGTTTTGAAGAATATTGGTAGGTAGGTCATCACAGAGTAGACCTACTGTAGTCCTGGCAGAGATTACGGTATTGGTGGACCACCAGAGGTGCAGACCCACTGCAGTCCTGGTAGAGATTGTGGTATTGGTGGGTCATCAGAGGTGCAGACCCACTGCAGTCCTTGTAGAAATAATGGTACTGGTGAGTCAGCAAAGGTGTAGACCCACTGTAGTCCTTGTAGAGATGGCCAGCAGCTATCTGCTGCGACTGTGCAGGTGCACAATCACCATCGAAGAGTCTTGCAGACGATATAGCAAGTCTATAACCACCATTTGTGCACTCACAAAGTTTTTGGAACTGTCCTTAGAACCAGCAATGCTGTTATCCAGTCCCTTGCTGAATTATTAACACACGTGCAAACACTAACAGTCCCTACTTCTCACATATTGTCCATATACTATAATCAACAGAAATTTGATGAACTGGTGTCAATCACAATTTTATAACATGAGAATACAATAACAAAGGTACAAAATACATCATTAAAGAACATAATAGTACAGATAACATTTGTAGTAATAGGGGCTTTACAAAAGAATAGAAACAAACATATACATCAGTGTTACAGGAATTATGACATAAGTAAATACATAAAAGATCATAATAATTATTGAAACATCAACTTCACACATGAGCATTAAAACAGAACAGAATTAATAATGTCTAACATCTTTACAAAGTAAATAACATATTATTAATGCAAATTATATTTGAGGATAACAGTATTCCTCATCATAGTTCATGTAGCTGAGTATTAGAAAAATTCTACAACATAAGTCTTATCAGATAAACATATAAAGACAGGAAGAACATATATACACAAGGGTACACAAACACATAGTGGGATAACACAAGGAAAGGACAGGGTTTGTTTTACTGCAGTATTTTGCAAACAAAACTTTGTTTACTTCTCGGAGATCTCCCTTTGTTCATTATTTCACAAAAGTCCTATCTATACCTGCTTTCTGTACTTTTCTCGTGTAACCTCTCAGTGCATTTCTTCAAATTCATCGCAACTCATTCTCTTATAGGCTACCCCCTCTTAAGCTAACTTAATTCTACTGAGCTCAGATGCATAAACTAAGGGACGAGGCAATGCAGCACCACAGAACAATTAACACAAACAGCAATGACAAAAAAAATGGAAATTGGCAAAGCAATTGCAATATTACAACTAATATGAGCCAATGTGCAGCAACAAGAAAAATAAATCAGTAGTAAAACTAGCTTAATAGATTCATACAAAGTGAAATCTAGTAGCACTATGCCTGGCAAACAGCAGCAACAAATGCAATAACTTATAT
Source organism: Schistocerca piceifrons (assembly GCF_021461385.2). NCBI lineage: Eukaryota > Metazoa > Arthropoda > Insecta > Orthoptera > Acrididae > Schistocerca > Schistocerca piceifrons. Next base: position 314,182,688 of record NC_060141.1, on the reverse strand, counting down.
CTAAACATGACATTGCTCAAGCAGAAAAAATATTACAGTAAAAATGGCCATGTGTAATACCTATGTCACATCTTAACACTAGAGTGATGCATCACAAAAACTTACCCTCCAAGAAAGTTACCAAGTCATTAAAAAAATTATTTATGCAATTCCTGTGAAGGGAAATGTCTATTTGTGCTCTCTTTTCTAAGAAAGCATATCATAAACGTATTCTTTACTGGGTCTGTAGACAGAAAATAGTGATATTAGTACATCTATTAAATTTTATAATAACCAATGCTGCAGTGCAGCTAGAAACTAGATATTAAAGAAAATGAGCAAATATGTACAAAGGAAGGCATGAAACATCATTCATTAGCCATATGGCATTTCATATGACATTTCATAAGGTAGTAAAAAAAGTCTCTCAACTAGAAAGACAGTAGTCATAATCAGGTGTATAGACATAAAAATATTTCTTGTCATGTCATTAGGCATTTCAGTAAATATCATAAATTAAGATCTCCACAGTGTTATCATATGTTTTGAGCATGTCGTATTTGCGATGCTTTCTACAAAGGAATGTCAATAGCGTGGATAATGGCCCCCCTTTTTTTTACCTGTGCCTCTGGAAAGGCACACACTAATGGCTTTTTCTCCAGGTGTCTGGCAGAGCTGGCTGCTCAAGACGCATTACATCAAGGTCACTTGGCTTTCTTACCGAAATATTTACGACACCAGTTTGCACTACAGTGACAGTCTCATATAAAAAAATTTTGCAGGTCTAGAATTTGCGTTACAAATCTGTAGAGACAAAATCCTGTAAATATAACAGTGTCCAAAAAATTTTCGTTGGCATTGTGGTACATTCACGCATTTACATACATTTCATAACTCTTAAAGTACGATTCTTGGTTTCCAACAACCTTTTTCACAAACCAGAGTCCCTAACCACTACTCATTATTCCTTACCTTATTCGTCAACACTTCTTCAATATTTCATCATAAGAAATACGTAGCATCATCAAATTCCTCATATATATGGTGGCATCATCTTATTGATCATAAACATATCTCAACAGCATAATACACATCGTCGTCGTAATAATATCATGACATCTCAGTCAATTCTCAAAATTGTTGTAGCTTCCTCCAATAATTTCAAAACCTAAAAAAAATTCTCTGCTCATTTCAATAGTGACATCTACCTCAAACATACTTATAAAATCATGATCCCAAACCAAATACATCATTCAAAGCTCTCATAGTATCACAATGGTTCCGAAAAATATGAAGGGTTCACACAGTACAGACAAAATACAATTTCCTAAGTGTGAAGTTATCCAGCTGTGTAATTGCGTAAACATCCGTCACTGACGTAGTAAAAAAAAATGTTTGTCTCTCTCAGTTAAATGATCAGATAGCTGTGTAATTTATGTGTTAGAGAAATATGCTACCGATGTGTAAAGTTGTATAAGCAAATACCATATTAGCTAGGGCTCCTTGTGCTTGCCAAACACATGGTTCACAAAGTAAGCGTGTACCCCCCTGAGGATTAATGTAATTATACCCCCAGGTGTTACAGATTACAGCAATGGAATGAAATGTATCACGAAAAACCTTTGTATCATTGTACTTCAAATATCTTTAAAAACAAATGACTTAAGTGGAAAATTAATCACTCAAATACGTGTCCTGTAGCGCTAAATTTGCGTCTTGCTGTAAGATAATCTCTGCGGAAGTGTCGTAGTTATTGTCCTCCGAAAGCTAAGTTCTGCAGAAGCCAATGTACTTACCCCATGATAAACAAAAGTGAAATGCTTTGCGTATAGATATCTTAGTTATTACGCTTATTGCCGTGATGAAGAACATACTGTGCTGTAACGTATTGTTGTGCTACAGAAAAGGCTGTCTCATTGTAACTATACCACAAAAGTTACTACTAAAACATGTTTTACTTTCCAGAAGAATTCAGAAAAACTGTGCAGAAATAAAACAGATACACCGCAAAAGCAACATTGTAAATTGTCACTCATTAGTAGTGGTGGGATAAAGTCGTGTAGCTGTCACATAAACTAACCACTGTGTCATCTGGTATCTCACTGAAAGTACCTTAAATCCAGAATGTATTTTCAAGTAAACCAAAATGTTGCATTAAAATATCATTAGCAGTACCAGTATATGTTCTAAGTATGTAAGCCTTATAGTCATTATGTAATCGTGCAACTAACAAGCAAGAATGTACACACACAATAACACTGTGATGTCTGTTCACTATAACAATGCACTTGTAATTTCTGTTTAAATAAGTTCTCTTGGTTCTTGATTGGATATTTAACTTCAAACATTGTTGCATGGTAACGGTTTCTAAGTCTGACAATGCATACTAGAAATGTGAAGTGAAAAGTTTTATGGCAAAGACAAAGTTAAAAAGCAGATTATCTTTCAATAAACGGTTTTACAGCCGGTTGAAGTGGCCGTGCGGTTACGGGCCCTGCAGTCTGGAACCGCGAGACTGCTACAGTCGCAGGTTCGAATCCTGCCTCGGGCATGGATGTTTGTGATGTCCTTAGGTTAGTTAGGTTTAACTAGTTCTAAGTTCTAGGGGACTAATGACCCCAGCAGTTGAGTCCCATAGTGCTCAGAGCCATCTAGCCAAACGGTTTTACATGTGAAATGTGGTGTAAACCTTTACTCTTCCTAGTACGCAGAGTTTCAGCTTCAGTGGAATTATCCTGTGGTATATGGTACATCGGTAAAGAATGCTAAAATTTTGTCAAGGTTAGCGTCTGTGTAATTTTTCCCTGAGCCAGCTGGCGCACGTGGCTGCCTGCGGTGCGAGTCATTGTCTGTCTCTTTCTTGGCGTGCATCGTTATTGGGATTAGGAGACCTAACTTCTACAAATTCACCTTGTCGAGAGTGCCCTGCTCTGTTTGAATCCCGCCAGTTCTGATGGAGTTCAGGTCTGTCGTTTTGTCGGTAGTTTACATAGTTTCTTGTTTGTCGGTCATGTGGTGGAGAATTTCTACCAGAATCGTAACTACGTGCTGAAGTGTTGCGTCTGAAGTTATTCTGTCTCCCTTGATAATAATTGTTTTTGTTCCCATATTGTCTGTTTCTATGGTAATCTCTGTCATATTCATTACTACAGAAATGCGATCTTTCTCTGTAACTATTATTACTCTGCCAGTGGTTGTCATACGGGTGGTGTCTTTTTGGTCACGACTTACATTGTAAGAATAGCCTTGTTGTGTATTATATCTGTCATCGTGGAATTATGACAGATGTGACCTGTAATTGTTGTGCTCCTGTTTTCACGTTCTGCGATTGTCAGTGTCAATTTCCAGTTCTTGTAACAGTCCCTGAAAAGCTTCAATGTCGTCTTTGCAACGTCCTGCTAAAACAGGGCTTCACAACATACCTGCTCGCAGAGCAAGCTGTGAGCAGCAAGGCGCGAGCACGGAGCGGCGTGAGCACGCTACCCCCACTACCGGACCAGAGTGGAGAGTGGGGAGAGTAACGTGGGGCACACAACAGCTGCCGCCAGTCAATTTAAATCCGTGGCCACCAGCAGGGATATCACTCACGAATTATTACTGCGACAAATGAAACAAATAAAGGAGAATGTACACATGCCACATAATTTTATTAGCTTAGTGTATGCCTCTACATTCGTATTAATTTGTGAACTGCAACACAATAAAAGGTGTCACTGAAGTTTGGGATTCTCGGTTATCTTGTACTTTTTTCCCTTTACAATTCCATCTATGTTCGGAGTAATGGTTCTTGTGCATTGTAGGCGCAGCGTGCAGTTTAAATTTCGATCAGACAATGCGTTTCTCAGGCGCGTCTTGTTACATTTCATTGCAGAGAACAGTTGTTCACAAACATACGTGGAACCGAACATTGATATTATTGTAGCTTCCAGTTTGTGCAAACGAGGAAATCTATCCTGATGGAAGTGTCTGTAGAATTCCAAAATTTTTTTCTTGTTCTGAGATTTGTCTCTGTATTCTCTGTCACACTGCAGGTCAATAATTTCTAGTTGCAGCTCAGGACGAATCTCTTCAATATTCGCTGAATATGGGGAGGAGAACAGATCAAAATCACTGTCTAGTGCTGTCAGATCTTGAAAGCGTCAATCAAATTCTCCCTTAAGGGCAACTAAACTATGTGAATAACGTTCACAGTCTTTGTGAACATCTTGCATGGATGATAATTTAGGAAAATGAGCTAGATTTCTTGTTTCCAGCTGACTCACCCAAATGTCAATTACATTTTAAAAGCTCGTATTCGATCTATGAAATGAGTAATTAGCAGATCTTTACCTTGTAGTGAAATGTTCAAAGCATTCAGATGGATAGTTAAATCTGCTAAGAACGCGAGATCACATTTCCATGAAGGCTCTTTCAATTCAGGAAAACACATGTTATTTATTTCCATGACCATATTTATCTCATCTATTACGCAAAAAAATCGATTTAATAATTCGCCACGACTAAGCCAGCGGACCTCGCTGTAATAAGGCAGGCTACCATACTGGCTTTCTACATCCTCAAGAAAGCTTTTAAATTGCCTGTGTTGTAGCCCACGCTTCCTTATATAATTGGTTGTACGAACAACAACACTCATCACATTTTTTAGAGTGATACTGTTTGCACATAAGTTTTCCTGGTGGATCACACAGTGAACGCGCCTTATTTCATTCGGCACGGTCAGTTTTTGCATATTCTCCTTCAACAGCGCACCGTCTGTAGACACTGAAACTAAAGAATTCTACGACAATCCTATATTTCAACACTTTCTTCAACACTACTTAAAATATCACCTCCGGTTGTAGTGTTCTTCATGGCTACTACATCGAGGAGCTCCTCCCTCACCTGAAAATCTCTATTAACACCTCTAATGTATATGGCAAGCTGCGCTGTTCCAGTGATATCAACACTTTCGTCCAGAGCTAGAGAATACGCCATAAAATCTTATATTTGCAAGCTGGCTCTGGACGTCGTCTGCCATGTCCTGTATGCGACGCATAATGGTCATGTTAGATAATGGCACAATCCGAAAGTGTTCAACTTGAGATGGACACAAATGTTCCGCTGCAACTGCCAAACATTCTTTTATTAAATCGCCATCAGCGAAGGGGCGCAGGGATTTTGCTAAAAGCAAAGCAATTTTGTAACTCACTCTGAGAGCTGCCTCAGTTGATTTTTCTTTGTCGTCCAGATCTTCAAAAAAAAATGGCTCTGAGCACTATGGGACTTAACATCTGTGGTCATCAGTACCCTAGAACTTAGAACTACATAAACCTAACTAACCTAAGGACATCACACACATCCATGCCCGAGGCAGGATTCGAACCTGCGACCAGAGCAGTCGCGCGGTTCCGGACTGAGCGCCTAGAACCGCGAGACCACCGCGGCCGGCGGTCCAGATCTTCTTTGGATAGCTTTCTTTTAATTTTAATAACTTCCTGTGCACGATCTGGTCCATCACATTTTCCACTTCCGTAGTCTTTCACGTGGTACGACATATAATGTCGCTGCAAATTAAATTTCCTAAAAGAATTCAGCGTTTTGTTACATACTAAACATTTTGCAACACCATCTTTTTCTGTAAACAGATACAATTCCTCCCAATGGGGGTTGAACTGCGAAAGCATGGTTGGGGTTACACAACGGCGACATGACACATTTCTTAACCAGCGAAGTGAATGTTAGAGCTGATAGTAGTACTTTAAACGTTACAGTCGGCGTGAATTCAATAGGCACGCTGCGGCCCTATTCAAACGAGTGCGCGCATTTCCCCTCCCTCCCCTCCCTCCCTACTCCGCGACCTTGCACCTGCTCGCGAGCACGTGCCTGAGCAGACGTGAGTACTCGCGCTCAAAACCGGCCAGTTGTTAAGCCCTGAGCTAAAATAAGATGTCGTAAATGTTCAGGCAATTTGATTAAGCAAATGCGGATGAGTTCTTCGGGGCTGTATGGGTTTGAAAGATACTGATTCTTATGCAACATGTCTTCAAAATATTTAATAAGAGTGGAAAATTCAGATTGTTCGAAACGTTTCATCATTATGATGCTATGTTTTACTCGGTCTTGTGTAGCTTGAGACCAATACGCTGAGAGGAAGGCATGATAAAATTGTCCTTCACTGTGGCAATCGTGAAGGACCGATCGCATTCTTACAGCTGATTCATTCTCTAAATAGCCACACATATATTCTAACCTGTGCTCCAATGACCAGTTGGGAGGAAAACAGTGAGAGAATTGATGAAGCCATGCTTGTGGATGAATGTCGTTGTCAGAATTCTTAAATGTTTTGAATTTACATGTAGTAATGAACAGCTTATAGTCAAAATCATCATGTCGGCGAGTCGCACATCGCTCATTGTTACTTCATTTCAGCGGTCCTGTCTCAAAATCCAATGCGCCTTGCCAATTTCTTTCATAATTTCCGATGTGTCCTGTGTTATTATTTTGTGGTTGTTCCGTATTTCTATGTCCCTCTTCCCGTACTGGAGTGCGAGTGTCCTCTGAAATATGTAATTCTTGTATTACTTGTGCCAACTGATCTTGTACTTCCAGGATTTCTCTTTTGTACTGTGTATTGATTTGATTTTGATTTTGTTTGAATTTTCTAATTTGTTCATACTCTTCAGTGTCCGTGAAGGCTACAGGTCTTGTGTCATTCAGATCATCATCTACCTTTGTAGATAAGTTAGTGAACTGATCTGAAAGTTTGGCTACTTTATCCGTTAGTGATATGATTTCCTCTGTGTGTATTTCTGAACCAAGTTTCAGAGTGTCCATTTGTGTTGAAATCGTATCTACTGTGTCCTTTAAGTTTTCTTGAGTTTTTGCAAGTTGCATAACAGAATCGGTAGATGCAACTGAGTCAATTTTAGCTTGCAAGGCGTCGTGGTTTTCATGAACAGTAGTTTGCAGTTCTTTTATGGCTGCTTCGTGATTCTGTAATGCATTTTCATGCCGCGAAAAAATAGGTTGAAAATGCTCACAAATCTATGTTTTTACGTCATTACAGGCTTTTTGGCATTTTGATTCAATGTTATGTAACTCAGTAGTTAAATCTTCACGTGTTTGTTCAAGTGTGGTGTCTAACTTTTGAAGCTTTTGCTGTGTTTGTCTCTGATTTTGTTCCATTGTGTCTAACTTTTGAAGATTTTGTTCCATTATGTCTAACTTTTGAAGATTTTGTTCCATTATGTCTAACTTTTGAAGCTTTTGTCCGATTTGTTGCATTAATTGTAGTAACAATGCACTGGTGTCTGAAACATGTTCCTCAGTGCTATTCGGCAATGCATTTGAACTGGCAATATTCACAGTTTGAAAAGCAGAAAATGTGTCTTGACTTATTTGAGAAAACGGTGAGGACCAAAACCTGAATCTACAGTATTTGCAAGATTGTGTCCTGTCTTTTCGGATTCCTGAGGCAAGCTGTTGCCGACTGATCGATCGATAATGCTTCCCTGTTCACTAATTGTTTCACTGTCTACACCACTGTTTGCAGCCCACTCCATTTCCCTATGCACAATTACCAAATTACTACTTTGAACATTAGTTAATTCATTACTCATGGCGCCAACACACTGCTTTTGTCTTCACTGTCATTTCTCAGTTTACTTTGGAGCCTAGTATTACGTTTTTCACATGCCATTATTGTCACAATATTTCACACTATAACACAGAAAAGCACAATTTGAAGAGCAAAAATAAGGGAACACATTAATGTAGCATTGAAAATAATATCTCGTTAATTCCAAGCGCAGCTGCGAAATACTTGCTGCAAATCTACATGCATGCCACAACTGTTTTACTGTACAACACTGAAAAACTACAACTACAAAGCAAATTCTCTCTATAATTATGTGCTAGCAATAAACAAAAGCTACACTAATTACACAAACTACAAGAAAAAAATCAGAAGATTCCAGTGAGGTATCCTGGCAGGGTCGCCATATGAAACGTCCCCTTAGAACAATTTTTACGTGACTGTACTTAAACTGACACACAATATTTTTTAGCGCAACGCAATCTGACTTTCAAAAATCCCTACAAAAAAATGGCCCTTACTAACATTAACCTATACCTTTCACAAATCACTTACCTCACCAAAAATCTTCGTTACTCGAACTACTGCAATACAGCGAGCGCCACTACTGCCAGCTCAATAGTATTCAAAAGCCATAATGTATATAGCAGTTCATGACATCCAGTCTTACAAATTTCTAAACTCCGCCATCTCTCTCCCCACATCCACAACCGCTGGCGGCTCACCTCCAACTGCGCAACGCTACGCGCTGTTAACATCCAACTGCCCAACACTACAATAGCCAACAACAATGCAAACCAACCACAGACTGCACATAGCACAGCCAGTGATTTTCATACAGAGCGCTATATGGCGTTACCAATAACAAAACCTATACAGTCTACTTACAATAGGTGAACCGAGCAGCTGCTCAATAGCGGCAGGCAGCCGACAGCTGGGCGAGAATGACTCTTCTGCCAAAGATCCCACTGGAGAAATTATATTTTGAAAATTGTTAAAAAATTCTGTTATGTTTTGTTCCAATCCATATGTGCCTTGGTAATGATCTGTACCGCGCCAAGCAGGCTGCACTGTTAATTTGTGGATGTAACGGTTGAATGTAAAGGCTAGTTTGTGATTTCAAGTAGCCCGTGGCTCGAAATACGAGGGTGGTTAGAAAAGTTCTCGGAATGGAACAGAAAAAAAAGTACTTACAGCACAGAAACGGTTTTTATTTTTCAATGTAGTCTCCTTGTAGATTAATGCACTTGGTCCAACGATGTTCCAGTGCCTTGATCCCATTTCGAAAATGAGTTTCCTTCAGGCCTGCAAAATACTTGTCAACTTCGGCCATCAATTCTTTGTTTAAAGTGAATCTTCGTCCACCAAGAAAAATTTTCAGTTTTGGGAAGACAAGGAAGTCTGAAGGAGCCATATCAGGTGAATAAGGCGGGTGTGGCAACAACTCGTACCTTAGTTCGTGTAATTTTGCCATGGCGACGGAGCGTTTGAGGGCTCGCGTCAACAGTCGCGGAACCCCTCTTATACATAGTTTTTTCATTTTTAATTCTTCAGTTAAAATGTGGTGTACTATTTCAGATGACATCTGGAAAGAGTGAGCAATTTCACACACTTTCAATCGGCGATCCTCCATGACCATTTTGTGCACTTTTGCAATGATTTCTTGAGTAGTGACACATCTTGGCCGACCACTGCGCGGATCATCATCTAAGCTCTTCCCGCCAAACTTAAATTTATTTGCCCATTTGGCAATAGTTGAATATGAAGGATCGGAGTCCCCCAGTGTATTCTGGAAATCGGCATGATTATCCTTTGCTTAATCACTGCTCGAATCTAGATTTTTTCCGTCTTCGCAAATCGCTATGTGGGAACAACACCAAAGCCACGTCACCGCCACAGCACTCTTCCAAGAGCACTGAAGTGGCATGTGTTTACAGGCAACAGTCCAATGAATATCACATGAACAGCTTATTGGGCTAGCGCTGACCTCCCGAGGCGATTACGAGAACTTTTCAAACCACCCTCGTATTAAAAGGAAATATAGTGGAGTGGACTGTAATTTCTGTCTAGGTGCTTTTGTAGTCGGGCTCTTGGTATTTTACTCTGTTGGACTGTAATGATGCTATACGTCAGAACTGGAAGGTTGGATCGATTAGAGTTAGTTTTGGGTAGAAGGCTGGAGGTATATTTTTGCAATGACAGTACGTTTATCATATACCAATGAGTTGCTCTTAGAAATTTGTGATTTTAGTCAATATTCGTAATACTGATGTCAGTGCTCGGAAGTTTCTGAACAGTCAAAAATGGTTCAAATGGCTCTGATCACTATGGGACTTAACATCTATGGTCATCAGTCCCCTAGAACTTAGAACTACTTAAACCTAACTAACCTAAGGACATCACACAACACCCAGTCATCACGAGGCAGAGAAAATCGCTGACCCCGCCAGGAATCGAACCCGGGAACCCGTCTGAACAGTCAGACAAGTTAGTAACCAGCGGTGGATTACTATCTTGAGACAGTAAAATTGTTATGGGGATAGTTACGCAAGCGTCATATTCGTGTGGTTCTCCCCTAGGCCGATAACTAGTACTCGGTGGGCCTAGGTTCCTGCGCTCTAATTGGTTGACAAACCAGAACAGTAAGAGACTGAAAGATATAAGAGAACCGTCTTGGTTATGGCAGGAATTGTTGCTGTGGGGAAATGCAGCATCTCAATCGGGTTCCGTCAGAATGTTGCGAAGGGGAACTGTATGAAATGGACGTTCAGAGAGCAGTACCTCGCAGGAGACAATTGCTCACACCTAGCTGCACGTCTTCTTTCGGCCAAACAGTATAGAAGCTGGACAGCTCGTATGACTGGAGGTATGTTCTGAAGAAGTCGTGATTTTGGCGCTTTACAAATTTTGCGAGGTGTTGGGAAGAAGTGAAGCCTCTTCATGGACATTTGCATGATGACCACCACAAGAAGTTCTACTGTTCGCTCTGTGATAAGGACTAGCATTTGTATCGGTGAATCACACATTACGGGTCCGTGATGCAATCCACAACTTTAGGTGCGATCACCCATTAATGTGGTCCCCTCAGGGACATAAAACACAGGGACAGTGGGAGGATACTGTTTTAGGACGGACTGGAAATGTTACGGTGATTCGTGGGAAAACAACATCTGCGACAGTCTGGGACTTTGGTAGGGCTGTAGATGGGCAGCGACAGTTCATGAAGGATGGATTGCAAGGATTGTCAGCTGCTAGGAATACACCACTGTTCATGGCCAGCTGCAGCATTCTCGATTCTGGTAATCTTTGCGGCACTGGTTATACTTGTTGTACTATGTGTGAGTCGACCAGGGTTCAGCAGTCGATTGAGCAAGCTGACTGCCACATCGCGGACTCAACACGCAAATGACCAAACAAGCCATACTATGCTCACATAAAACTCAGCACACTCATCCAATAGTTAAATTGATAATTATTCACACTGATAATGTAGCTGAAGTTCCATTATCAACCAAACGATATTTTATTTGAGAGATGTAACTAAAAATGACCCAGATAATATACGTTTCTCGTAATGGCACCTGTATTACACTGGAAACTCCGTCACAGTGAGACTGCAATTCAACGAGCTAGAATCCTCTGACGACATTTATTTTTTCTGGAAATGGTCGCCTCATCAGAACGTTGTGGGAGGAAATGATGGGGGTGAAAAAAGTTACGGCTCTCAAACGGCTCTAACTATGGGACTTAACATCTGAGGTCATCAGTCCACTTGAACTTAGTTCTACGTAAACATAATTGACCTAAGGACATCATACACATCCATGCCCGAGGCAGGATTCGAACCTGCCACTGTAGCAGTCGCGCGGTTCCGGACTGAAGCGCCTAGAACCACTCGGCCACCGGGGACGACTGAGAAAAGTTATCTTAGCCTTTGTCTCATGAACCTTTTTAGGAAGTCAACTGCAGCGATGGAAGTATCTGGAGGTATACGCAATATACTATGTTACAGTGTGAACATAGATATTTTTATTTACATTTGATTTATTAAATATTTCAAGTTTCATGCCAATATTAATCATTCAGTTACAGAGACATGGAAGTATAAGCTGTGCTATCATCAAGCATCATTTTTCATACCCTAAAAATCTAACTACATATGATCTAAGTGGCAGAAATAATTCACCCTTTCAGATGCTTTATGTGTGTGTTTATGCACACTTGACTTCAGCAAATATGATCGATTTTCAACTCTTTCTGCCAACATAAAGACGCTAAACACACACTAGTCTAAAGAAGCTACACTGTTTATGTTTCCACACGGCAGCTTCATAAGTGGTTTCCTTAATATTATACATAAATTTACTGTTTGGTGCCAAATGGCAACACCATACAGTAGAGATCTATAAACCTAATTTATTTTCTGTCATTGAATATCATTCAAGTTGAAGTTGAACTGATGCACAATTACTTTAATCAAAAATGCGAATAGAAGTATGGGCTAAATGTTCAGATATCACATCGTGATAGTATCCAGAATTGGAAAGCTGTATGTTTGCAGAAGTCATCTGAATGATCTCTGGAAGACTCTAAACTGTGATGCAAATCACTTTATAAAGTCTGGGTAACTCACAAAAGGGACATACACCGGACAGTATCGATTTTTGGTTCCACTACGATAGAGAACTAATGGTAAAAAGCAAGCTAAAGTTGCGAAAGAGACTCGCATGCTACGTACTATGTCGTGCAAAAACAATGCAAATACTAAACGCAGAAGCAGGGCCAAGCGGAAGTTGACCACCGAACAGCGTCTCTCCAATAACAAGACACGAACAGCTGCCATGTTATCGCGCAAAAATCGTGTACTGACTGCCTACTCTCACACATTTCGCAAAATACATAGCACAGGGGGAGACCACAAAGTCTGCCACAGTGACAAACGAAAATCTCATTCTCTCTTCCTGTATATTGAAAGTCGAGCAGAATTTTCTCATACTACACTTTCTATGTCTCTGCTAATGGTTTAAAAATTGGAGTGAACTACCCCTTGCTTTATGATTCACGGTAAGATGTCTGTGCGTGTAAATGCAGCTTGCTCCCCATGTTGCTTACGGAAACGTAACGGTGGCTCTATTCTCTGCTTCCGCCTTTTTGACAGACCGTGGACTGTTTTCGAAATCCCTTCGGAGCTCACGTGGCTCCCACGGCTACTCACACAAGCGCTGCCCGTGGGAATTCCTGGTGGGAAACCACCCGGATTTTCACCATTGTCCGTCCACCGCCTAAAATTCCAGGTGGGACATCTCGCCACATCCCAACAACTGGGAGAAACGGAATTCACACGTCATGCTGTTCCATTCAGAAACGTTGCGAGAATACAATATAAAATGATAATATATATTGTCGCTTAGTGGGATGTGACAAACCAGTGTCGTCAAATCACCCTCTTGTCCCTCCAAAGTTGATGATCACCTTTGGTACGCATCCTCAAACGTTAGCGCTTACTAGTGTTGCAAAGGAACAGAAATAGCTCTCAAATTCGATATCAAAACTAGACCCAAATGCAATGAATAAAAAGTCTTCTACTACGTAACTCAATAGGAAAATACATGGAACCCAGCTCATGTATCAGAATAAAACATAATGGAACTTTGTTTTTTGTTTCATACTAAAAATACCATGTGTCATAATGTAAAAATATAAAACCATGTTCACGTCTTATGAGCGAAATGCAAAACACTAATGCTACAGGCATAGCTTCTGCCTTTGTCAGCAAAGTTTCAGACATAATTAAAGAAAAAATTAAACTTCTTTAGCAAATTGAATGCGCTTTCCTATATGTCAATGTTACTTCTTCATACAAAAACCAGTTTTGTGCAAAAATAGTGCACACTATAAGTAACGTTTACGATAACTGCTTGTATGAGTATAAAAATACATTATGGCGCAATAAAAGGAGTTGTGTTAGCAAATACTGCGCGTAACACAAAGGTAGATAGTAATCTAATTTGATAAAACATTATAATAAGAAAAACTGAAGCGTGCTATTTAGGGAAAGGCAGATTTCGGTGTGGACGGGCCTTACACAGTTACCGTTGGTTGCTCAGTTTTAAGGTTGACAATAAGGAACAAGTATCAAATTTGACTGTTAAGACAATATCTAATTAAAAATTCTTTAGAGAAATTGCATTCACGGTTGAAGGCCTTATTGACAAGAAATTCAAATTATTTGTCGACTGAAGGTCCCAATAGTTCAAATGGTTCAAATGGCTCTGAGCACTATGGGACTTACCATCTGAGGTCACCAGTCCCCTAGAACTTAGAGCTGCTTAAACCTAAACAACCTAAGGACATCACACACATCCATGGCCGAGGCAGGATTCGAACCTGCGACTGTAGCGGTCGCACGGTTCCAAACTGAAGCGCCCAGAACCGCTCGGCCACACAGGCCGGCGCCCCAATAGTAATTACTCGAAAACAATCTGATCTAATCCAGAGAGAAGTGGGCCTCAGACAGTGCTCCAAGGATCGATCTGGGAAAGTCGCTCAACTTCGTAAACGATGAGACAGGCCGCCAAGAGTTGTATTCACTTAACCGGATGGCAACTCAAACTAGTGATAGTTTAAACGGCGCCCAACACTCTTGCAACATCTACCTAACATCTGATAACCAACATGACGATGGAATAACCCATGCACGGCAGAACCGGCGGACAGCACTGCGTCTTCTGAATCCAGTGTCTAGTACATCCAGAAGCAGAAGGACCCACGACAATCAAAGTAGTCCAAACGAAACAAATATCCGAACCACAATCAAGGAGGCTGTCGATCTACACGCCTTACCAGACAGCAGCGGCAAGGCGAGGAAAGGTACACTGCCGCGAAAATACGCTAACCTCCAGAGCAGGTAACTGGGGCGTTAGCGGCCACTAGGCAGAAAAATACCGCTGGTTGAACTTTATCAATAAACACAAGGAATTCAATGATTAATAATAAAAGGTGGAGGATGGCTAATTAATTTCGTCAACTCCAAACACCCCGCTCGTTGCTTTTCATCTCAGCGACCCTGCGAGCAACAATGCGCGAACAAATGGCGTGATCTCAAAATAGTAGAGGTTTCACTACTGGCTTAATATTCACTCCACTCAAACGTCCTGGGTCCGGTGGATAACGAGATTGTCGCCCTCGCAACTACAGCCCCTCGATCTGGCAGTGGGCTAGGTTTAATTAGTTCTAAGTCTAGGGGACTGATGACCTCATATGTTAAATCCCATAGTGCTTAGAGCCATTTGAACCATTTTTTCTATGTATCCTGTAAACACCAATTCGAATAAGTAAAGTTTTACCTCGCTCAACTTTCTATAGCCGTGATATTTTTATAGTTACTGGACTCATTCACTATTCAGTACTAAGTGCAAAGCAAAATTTTTGAAGTGAACCACAGTCTTACGAAGAAAATGTGCTAAATTAATTAAATTCTTACTAACGGCTTCAATTGAACACATCTGAAATATTGTTAAAACAGATCTGGCGAAAAAATAAAATATCAAGATTAATGTCAGTCCTTGTGCTTGGAAAATAATGTGAGGGAAACAAACTAAACCTCGTCTTGGTGCAAGAAACCATGAAAACGATAGAGAGTAATGCAACGAGCATTAATTGTGCCTTGTAACAAAATATCCTGGAGAATACCTTCTTCCCTGGCGAACTATAAAAAGTACCACTACTGGCAATTCTAAAAACTGGGAATGAGCGATATATAACACTTTATTGACTTTCGCCGTACCGGGTTTGCTGGTTGGTTTCATGACTCGATGTTTCGTGCTTGTATCTATAACAGTCGAAACCGTGGATTAATGTCCAGTAGTCAATGAGAATTACACAACCTGTTCGTAACAAAAAGATGACCGACATTGGTGTGTATGTAAGGACACAATAAGTCAGAACAAAAATAAAACGTAATAAGACTTCCACGCTAGTTCATGTTCATACAATGGAACCCTCACAAAGACTAAAAGACTACAAAAACTGGACTAAAATAACAAGATAATTCATGATTAATGCTATTTCAACTTAAGTGCATTTAAATCAGATTGCTGCCTTTTTTCAAGTCAGGGCTGGTGGTTTCAGCCTGGTGCAAGGTTCTATGTATCCGTTATTGCACAGGATCCACTTTATCACACCTTTCGCTGATCCGATCGTTTTCTCTTCAAACTGACGAGGCTCATTTCTGTGCATGGTGGGATTCGGGTTCTGCCTGTGGGATTTCCCGGTGTGAAACCTCCCGGATTTCCACTACTGTCTGTCCACCACCTAAAATTGCAGGTGGGACATCTCACCACGTCCCAACAACCAGGAGAAACAGGGGCTGGAATTCACAGTTCATGTTCTTCCGGTTAGAAAGCTTACGAGAATACGTCATAAAACGATCATATTACTGTCGCTTGGTGTCATGTCACAAAACAGTGCCATCACCCCTGGAATATGTCAAATCGTTTAATGGTAAAATCAGGCGAGATTCTTCTGTTGTCACTTTCCCTGTTGCAGGCGGTTGTTTACGAAAGCGTCACGGGAGTGCTCGGCTAACTCCAATAGCAGACGTTGCATGAGAGGCCTTCTGCATCACGGTGTAGTTTACTCTAAAAAATCCGAGAGCATACGTTCCGAGAAGAATGAACCAACTTATTGCTTTCTGAGGGTAAAATTAGAGGAATTTAAGCTGAAACGGAGGTATGGCAGCAATAGTTCCTGCTAGGTATCTTTCGCGATCGGAACACGAATAGGGTAATGTGGCAGTATAACACAAAGCACCCTTCGCCACAAACACTGTAAGGTGGCTTGCTCAGCATAAATGTGGATGTGACTCTAGATACAGCTCTTATATAGATTAGACATTCTGATTGTATATCTACATCTACATCCATACTCCGCAAGCCACATGACGGCGTGTGGCGGAGGGTACCTTGAGTAACTCTATCGGTTCTCCCTTCTATTCCAGTCTCGTATTGTTCGTGGAAAGAAGGATTGTCAGTATGCCTCTCTGTGGGCTCTAGTCTCTCTGATTTTACCCTCATGGTCTCTTCGCGAGATATACGTAGGAGGGAACAATATACTGCTTGACTCCTCGGTGAAGTTATGTTCTCGAAACATCAACAAAATCCCGTACCGAGCTACTGAGCGTCTCTCCTGCAGAGTCTTCCACTGGAGTTTATCTATCATCTCCGTAACGCTTTTGCGATTACTAAATGATCCTGTAACAAAGTGCGCTGCTCTCCGTTGGATCTTCTCTCTCTCTCTCTCTCTCTCTCTCTCTCTCTCTCTCTCTCTCTTCTATCAACCCTATCTGGTACGGATCCCACATTGGTGAGCAGTATTCAAGCAGTGGGTGAACAAGTGTACTGTAACCTACTTCCTTCGTTTTCGGACTGCATTTCCTTAGGATTCTTCCAATGAATCTCAGTCTGGCATCTGCTTTACCGACGATCAACTTTATATGATCATTCCATTTTAAATCACTTCTAATGCGTACTCCCAGATAATTTATGGAATTAACTGCTTCCAGTTGCTGACCTGCTGTATTGTAGCTAAATGATAAGGGATCTTTCTTTCTATGTATCCGCAGCACATTACACTTGTCTACATTGAGATTCAAGATCGAGAGACGTTTGTGATAAAGTTCACCAACCTAGTGCTGTGTGTGATTTTCAGTTTTAACTACTCACAGGTGCACAGTATTCCCCGATAAAGAGCATCATCGGTCTAACATGCTTCCGTGTGTGGTTTTGATCGTTACTTCCCAGGTTTAGATTGAACGCATCTGACTCAAGAATTATCGATTGAGACGCTTAACCCTCAGAGTATAGAGAATGTAGTTCAGACAGAACGTGCTTCTACGGTTTGGGGATGCTTTTAGAACCTTACTTGGTCCGATCTTCAGGTTACGGTGAACTTGAATCAAGATGTTTGTTTCTAGCTTCCTGGTGATGAAATGTTGTTTTTCTTCGACATATTCACAGCCTTGTTCACAGAGATGTACGCATACAGGTGTGTCGCTGTATTATGGAAGACCTATGCGCTATACCGTGCCTCGAGTGTCCCAACGGTTACATTACCATAACTACGTAGAAAATGGTGGGGGATTGTTTGGAACAGTGGATAAAACGAAGCGGTCGACATCCATGCTGTTTGATACTGGTGTGCGATACAATCATTACAGAATTCAATTATATATAGTTCTACGGAAAAAACTTGCGGACTCGCTTCCTCGGTTAATAGTGGTCCTTATGAAGGCTGGATGCGATGTTACACAGTATTAGCGTGATGTCTTCTCTGCATCTAAGAGCTTCCTGTGTTTTACCGTGGGTTCTAGTGAGGTTGCGCCGCCTCTCGCAAAGCGTGCTCTGCTGGCGTTGCCGGGGACGGGCGATGCTCTTCCGCGGGCCGGGCCACGCCACGGCTATGCACGCGACGCGGCGCTGCGCTGTAAATCGCCCGGCATTTCGCGCCTCCCCGCCGCGCGGCAAATACGGGCCCTCCTCGGCAGTGCGCGATAGTCGTGTCTCGCCGCACCGTTAATCTCGCACAGCACCACGGCCGCAATAAATCTGCGGCTGGCACTGGAGCCGGCCCCTTCGGAATTGCGCTCACGTGCTTTTGTTTCTTTTTCCTACGCACTACCGACGTCGGTAGAGGTGCTAAATACTCGTCTTGGGTTGTGCGAAGATTATACTCTGACGTAAAAGTATCGCAATACCAAAAAATAATTAATGTAGAGTAATGAAATTGCGGAAATACTTTTTTCTCGGTAACATTTTTAAGTGATTAACATCGCAAGATCCCAGGTTAATGTAAGGGCGAGATAAGCCATTGCAAATGTGAAATGCAGGAAGATTAATAACCGGTATACCGCCAGAATGTTGAATGCAATGTGATAGACATGTGCCGGATGTCAGTTTGTGGGATGGAGTTCCATATATGTTGTACCTTGTCGGTCAATAAAGGGACGTTTAAGGCTGTGTGTGGATAATCCTGAAGTGGTCGTCCTATGATGCCCCATATGTACTTGAATGGGGACAGATCTAGTGATCGAGCACGCCAAAGCAACAGCCGACGCCATGCAGAACATATTGGAAGTAGATTACCGCTGAGTGGGAGAGCGTTATCCTGTTGGAAAACACCCCTTGAAATGCTGTTCATGAGTGGCAGCACAACATGTCGAATCAGCAGACTGACGTTCAAATTTTCAGTGAGTGTGCGTGAGATGACCACGAGAGTGCTCCTGCTGTCATGCGAAATCACACCCCGGACGCTAACTCCAGAAATAGGCCTGGTGTACCTAGCACGCAGAGGGGTGGTTGCAGGCCCTTATAAGCAACACACGTTCTTCGCTGGCACCGAGGCAGAACCAGCTTTCATCATAAAATACAACAGACCTCCACCGTGCCTCCAGCGAGGTCTCGCTTACACTACTGAGCTTGAAAATGGCGGTGGTTTGAGGTCAGCGAAATGCATGTTACAGGGATTCTGGCTCGGAGCTGTCCTTGAAGTAACAGTTCGTTGTGTCATTGTGGTGCCAACTGCTGTTCAGATTACTGCTGCAGAGACAATATGATGCGACAAAGCCATATGCCGAACACCATGCTCTTCCCTCTCGGCAGTGCCATGTGGCTTTCCGGAGCCCGGTCTTCTTTCGACCGTACATTCCCCTGACCACCACTGCCACCATTCATGTGAAAAGTCTAAATTCCTGCCGAGTCTTTCTGCAATATCGCAGAAGCGACCTTTGGCATCTCTGTCGCATTAAAGGCAATGTTAACCCAAAAGATTTTAGCTTTTGTGGCAACGACCACGAAAGCCTACGGACTTCAATAAAACGCTTGTGTGGGCAAGAGGTTTACACCACCATCAGAAGACTGCAGAACCTTCGCAGAAGAAGAGGTAAATTACCAGCCGATCTGGCTTTTCTCTCCCGGTGTCGTGATAATGATATTATTCCGAATTCCGCTAGAATTAGCCACCATGTGCAGACAGTGAAAGCCGGGAGGATCTACCAAGGGGCGAGCCAAGCACTTCTTCTTGAAAGAATCCAACAAATACGCAAACACATGAATTATGTTCGCTCCGTTTTAGTTGATGTTCATTTTTTGTTGGCGACAACTCTCTCACTCCAGAACTGAGATAAAGTGGACAGAATTACGAGAACGTTTGATCATTCAACAAGGTATTCGGATTTCAGTGCGGTGAAACAAAAAGAGAACGAGAAGCTAACGTTTAAACTGCACAAATAAGACGCCACTGTGGATCCGAAACTAGTAGTTGTGAACCTCTCTTTACTGAAGAAATCGTAAGTTCCGTCGAGGCATCCTTGTTTCGTCTTCCGGAAGTGCAGGCCGAAGGAGTAAAACAAGATGTGTCGAGAGTTCTACGGAAATCGAAACCTCCCAAAAGCAACATATGGGCTCGGGAAGGGAAATCTCTTAGTGAACTCATGAGAAACGAGAGAATTTTTGTAACGAAATCAGACAAGGTGAATGCTGCCGGTATTTTGGGCGCTGTGGATTATCACAGAAAGATGGAACAACTACTAGTTGATCCTGTGTATCGCTAGTTAAAAAGTGATCCGACGAACAGAATGGTTCGGGAAGTGAAACACCTGATATCAGACTCCAGACTGGACAGCTCTATTAAAAAGAATCTAACACCGCGAATACCTGTCTTACCCAGAATGTGTGGATTACGCAAGATAAATAAAGAATCGGTTTCTTTGAGACTTATCGTCAATGGGATCAACTCGCCAACATATTTTCAGCTCGTCATTTATCTGGTAAACTGAGACATCTAGTTGGTAAAACAAATACTTTTCTCAAAGATTCGAAACATTTTTTTTAGAAATTACACACACAGTGAAGATATCTGCAGGTGACATTCTTGTTAGTTTCGATATGTCTTCGTTCGAGTTATTTCAAATACAATGGTGAATTATATGAACAGGCTGACGGCCTTGCTTTGGGCTCACCCATATCGCCAGTTACAGCTGTCATTTTTATGGAACATTTTGAGCAACAGGCATTAAGTAGCGCTCCTTTGAAAACTTCTTATTGTCTGCGATATGTGGACGATACATTTGCTGTATGGTCATACAGCGAAGAAGAACTTCATGCGTTCCACAATTTCTTAAGTGGAACTAACGCCAAAATCAAATTTACGTTGGAGGTTGAGAGTGAGGTCGGTCTACCGTTCCTAGATGTGTTAGTATAGAGATCTGATAACACTCTAGGTCACAGAGTGCATAGAAAGCCAACTAACACAAACAGGTATTTAGATGCCACTTCGCACCACCATCCAGCCCAGAAGCAAGCAGTGCTCAACACACTGTCTTCACGTGCCTTCCGTATCAGCGATGACGACAACGTGGAATCGGAGTTGGACTTTTTAAAGAGGACATTGAAGGCAAATGGCTGTGATAGTAGTTCAATCGACAGGGCTTTTAGGCGGATATTAATCACGCTAATAAGAATGACGAGGAACCGCCTTCTCACTCCGTTAGGTTACAGTTCGTTTCTAGGGTCACCGCATAAGCACAATTATAAAGAAAACAAAATAAAAGATTTTTTCCGACAAAAGGCGGGTGCACCTGGCTGCCTCCACAATGCAGGCGTCTATGGAGTGACATGTGGCTGCGGCAAAATGTATATAGGCGAAATGGGAAGAACTGTTAAAGAAGGCAGTAAGGAACATGGACGGCACGCGCGTCTAAAACAAAGTGTAAAATCGAAAGTTGAGGAACATCATGAGAACTGTGGTTCTGACATCAGTTTTAATAACGTAAGTGTGCTGGCTAATGAAACAAACATTTATAGAGGAAAGGTCCGAGAAGCGGTTGAAATTTGCAAGAATGCATCTAATCTCAATAGCGAGGACGGCTATAGGTTTCCGGCATCGTGGCTCCCCGCCATCAAGGAAGTGAATATGTGGCCGTGGTGTACCAGTGACATAAACAACGCGCTGCAAGTCACATTCTCCCTCTCTTGCTCTGCCCGTTTCGCGTCTGGCCAATGATGACTGCCAACCAATAAAAGTAGCAGGAATTTCAACCATAACCCTTCTCCAGCGTAAGTGTGGAATAGTGCCGTTCTATCCGATGACGATGGGCCGCCAATAGCATCCACGAGAGTTTAGCCAATAACGCTCCTTCTTCTGCATCAGCACGGGAATATTAGCCTATGACGATGGCCCACCAATGGTAGCCACAAGAATTTTAACCAATACTCCCACTTATCCAGCACAAACGCGGGAAAACTTCCCTTCATAAGAGAACGCGACACTGGTCTCTGACAGTGTTCTAGCAGTGTTCTTGGACACCGGAAGATCCTGAAGAAGATCCCAGCAGATTATTTTAGAGGAAATATGACGCTGCCTAAGAACACAGAAGATTTTAACTTTAGTGACAACAGCCAAGAAAGCCTGCAGACTTAAATAAAATATTGACTAACATCAACTCACTCCGTCCACTCTCAAAGGTAACCAACGTTCGCGACCATTACAGCACACATTTACAGCAAAACTGATTTGCATTCTCATGGTGGCGCGACCAGAGCACTCTTAAGCGCTGGTGCGAAACATGAACAGGTATCATCTTTCAGATGTAGAAACACGCCTATCAACTTCTGTTTATGTCGCACAACTCCTCCTTGGTGTTGAGAGCTTTTCTTCCGTCATTACATATGGAACGTTCCAGAAATTTTGCGACAAGTCTCTAGGAAAGGTAGGGCAAAGTAGAAGGATTGAGAACTGCATAGCCACCCATGACCGGAAACGTCAGGGATAAATGTTAGCAGTCAAAGATCGGAAAGGAAACAAGAGAGTGATTCACTTTAAATATTTATCGGTCATAATGAGTGCACATAGTGTACGACATGAATACAGCTCTATGTTACTACAGATGCTCGAAGTTTTCAACACCACGCATGTCTGACACCAACGGAGCGTTGACTACCGGACTCGCTCGAACTCGCCGGGAGTTTGTTCAATGGAGTAGCTGCACAGATGATTCTTGCGACGAGATGCTTTTCAGACTCCACAGGATCTCTGTACAAGAATTCGTGGATCCCTACAGAAAGAAAACAACGCTCGATAACTCCGCTGGCCATGGTGGTCAGAGAACCGTTTCACCAAGCCCATCCCATCGATGCAGGAATGACATGTTCAGATGCCTGCATACAATCAGTCCAAAATGATTAGGCGCTCATCACGCTGGAATCACATGCTGTGCCTGATATTTGCTGGAACACCTTCAAGCAAGTCGCTAAGAACCTGTTCCCGAAGGTTCCGATAATTCGCGGCGGTTAAGAGGGATGGAGAAAAGTACGGCCCGACTAAGCAGTTTCCGATAAATCCTTCTACAAATTAAGTGTGAAGAGGTGTTTTTCCACGTGGTGCCACACACCGTGGGCCTTTTCTGGTGACCAAAAATGATAATTGTGGTGAATGAATGAGCTGTCCCAAGTGCCTGTGGCCTCGTCAGTGAACAACACATAAGCAGGGAAATGCACATCTTGGCCACTTTGTTCAGAAACTATTGTGCGATCGCATATGTGCGGTATGGTCGACATGGTGCAATGACTGCACCCTTTCGTGATGAATCGAATGTGAGGACTCGGCATTCAATCATACTGGACACCGCTACTAGACATTAAGTCCAAGGCGTCGTCACGTTTGTTGGTACTAGGAGTAGTCTCCACGGCATCGAATATTCTTTCTTCCCTAACGACTGAACGCGCCGATCGTGGTCTGCCCTCACTACCCTTCTTAATGAATCGTACTCGCACAAATTTTGATGTAGACGTGGAAACAAACTGGGGCGCTTATGATGCCTGTGTTGGAAGCGTTCTCGATAAATGCATCCAGTGGCTCGTCCATTACACGACTATTCCATACATTGGTTCAAATGGCTCTGAGCACTATGGGACTTGACATCTGAGGTCATCAGTCCCCTAGAACTTAAGAACTACTTAAACCTAACTAACCTAAGGACATCACACACATCCATGCCCACAGACTTTAGCGCCTAGAACCGCTCGGCCATTCCGGACGGCTATTCCATACATTATGTGCATGTCTGCAGGCTAGAGCAAGAATGAGGAAATCCTCACTTTGCCCTTAGTACACCAATACAGCACCAGCTAACGGCTTACTATGATGATTGCGGCCATGGGTGGCTATACAGTTCTCAGTCCTTATCTTGTGTTCCACCTCCTCTGGTAGTCTGTCACAACATTTCTGGGACGCCCTATATATTCTGCAGGTTTTCATGGTGGTTGTCATCTGTTATGGCTGCATTAATTAACAATGGATAAGTTCTATCGGGAATGTCGAAACCTGCCTTGAATTTATTTTGAAAATTGCCAAATCCGTAGCTCGCCAGGGGGCTGGAGAAATTTATACCCCTAATCTAGGTATACCACAGGCAGTGCATGCACTACGCGGCAGGTACATATCCTTGGTTGACGACACACTAATAAACAGATAACAGGGCACAACGTGATCTTCATTTGTAAAGCGCATTTCAGTTTCCGTTGATTGTTCACAGTTACTACTTGCTCGAATTTGCGACTCATTTAATACCCGTAATAATTGCCTTTGAGGTATCACTAAACGTCAATTATGGAGATAAAGCTAATTTTTTCTGTATACACTTGCTAATAGCATCTGTCTTTGTGGAGGTTGCAGAGTTTCGCAGTAATGTGGAATTCAATTAATGTTTCCAACTTTGCAGAACTAAAACATGAAGAACATAGTATGGAAACGAAGTCACTTAATCTTCCTGAAGGCCTACATACGTGTTGTTTATTAGTTAATTTGTTGGACATTCATCCAAATGATGTCATCATTTCGTTACAAAATTGTGGAAACATTAGAAGAAACAGGAAATAGATCTCATAATTTCATGAAGTGTGGTTCGAGTGATAACTGTTGTGCTAACTGAAGTATAGAGCAAAAACTAAGTACCTTCCTAGACCAAAGAATGTACGTACAGTAATACCTTTCAGTGACCAAGGAAAGGTATATTTTTTGGCTCAACAAAGAAGACGAGGAAGCTGAAATTTACGCAGTGTGCAAAGCCGATTCAACTTCTTGAAATCTGAACCTGAATTGTATAAATGCAAGACAGTTTTACACCAAGTACGAAATCTGCACCAAAATGAAACTCCCAAAAGTGTGAAAGAAAAACTTAGAACTACTCTTGAGCGCTACTCTTGAGCGCTAATGCATCGTTACAGATGAAGATCTTGTATGTGGGCCTCTGAATAGCATGTGAGATGAATATTGCTAATTTCCAGGCGTCTTCGACCCAGTTAAACATATTTGGGAAATTGTAGTTGCAAAATTAGAAAAGAAGTTGCAAAATTATGAAGTTTACTTCAAGTAAAGTGCAGAAGAGGTGTCATTAATAGGTAATACTATAGAGGACTCAGTAGCTTGACGTGAAGGCGAAGCTTCTTGTGGTGTATAAAGCCAATCATTCAGGTTTTTTGCAAGAATGTCATGCAAAATCCACTTTATCATTTCGAGCGAAATAAGTCAGAATCGCTTTTGCAATCGAAGAATGCTGTGGCACATTTGCATAAAACAATGCAAGTGTTAAGTGTCAGTTGATTACTGTTTTCTCAACTTTGTATCTCCTTTCAGAAATCTCAAGGCAAATTAGGCCAAAAAATTAAAGAAAAAGGGCTTTTTAGTGGCAAAAATCCTGTAACCAACGTAGTAAAACCTGCAAACATGCGAGAGAATAATTTTCAGTATTACATCTGAAACACAGTCTTGCTAGTTGCAGAAAATAATTTATTGCTTTGTCAGACTCTTGGCCTAGACATGACCACACTTGTGTCTTCAGGAGGACGACGAAAAGACTGCTGACGTAATTCGGATTACACCTGGAAGTGATAGTGTGAGACATTGTAGACAATGTAGAGCACTTCCGTAAAATTATCGGCCACCATATAACTTCCGACAGCTCGTTGTCATTTCAGACTTATCAGAGAAACGGAGTTGTTAAATTTCAGTCATTTGTGCATTGTCAGGTTGCATCATAACATGTTACAAGTTTGATACAGTATGCGTGGTTCCCAGTACAATACGCAGAACAAGGCTGGAACCATTTCTTTCTCCATCCCAGTTTTCTCTAAATGCAACTAGTAATTTCTGTGAAATGCCTGAATGGATTCCTGATGTCAGGAAAATGCAGGTTTCCAATAGACACTTCACATTTTTGTGAAGTGTATAAAGGAATAACATAAGGAACTGTTTCATTGTTAGTAAAATACATATTACTGAAAAATTATCCTAAGAACTGAGCTACAGGAATTGTTATAAAATATTTAATGTCAACAAATTGAAGTCCTTTATGATGGAAATCGTATGTAATGTGACGTCATACACAACCTTGAAATTTTTTTTTCCTCCGCTAGTTACTTGTGTAACAATTATACCTGCAACAGCTTAAGTGACGATATGGACTGCATGTTATTAAAAAATTAATGATATGAGACGTTTTTCGTAGGTTTGCAATGCTTAAAATTCGCGCGTATGCACTCTGGGCTTAGAGATGCGCAGCGCTACGTTCTCTTGTCACGGTTTTGTCTGCTTATACACCGATTTCCGTGCTAGGCAGGCATGGCTGTACAATCCAGTGTTACAAGAGGTTCTTCGTGCGGCAGAGATGAATAACTCTATTTAAAGAAAATACTTACAGTGCACCTTAGCAGCTGAAAGTTTGACAGTGCGTTTCTTTCGGTGTATTCTTCCTGCGTAGAAAATTTCAGGGTAGATTACGACATGTCGGATCGTGTCATTCCCTTGTAAGACAAGTGCAAAATGGGAGTGCGACGCAGATAAATTGATTAGGTTATGAGCTAATTTCTGAGGCAACTTATAGCTATCAGGGTACCGGTGACAAACAGCAAGTCTGCGTTTCATAGTGGTGAAGAGGCATATTCTCGTGACGAAAAGTAAGTGGGAATTTCATAGTGGTGAAGAGGCCTATTCTCCAAGTACTTACGCAAGGGAGCTCACAACGGCGGGAAGAAGCAGTGAATGCTTCTGTAAGATACATTTGTAGCGTACGCTGTTTCGAGAGTATCACTCCTCCCTACGATTAATTATCATGGCTACATGCCCGATAAGCGTGGAAATTATCATAACCTGTGTTTCCTCTATAGCCCTCAATGATTACACTCTATCTTATTTATCTTCAATCCTTGTATTACTACCCGAGCAGCACAGCACAAATACTCGTTCTCAACAAAGTAAAACCCTCTCTGTACCACTATATAACACTGCTATGTTATCTAAAACATTTCCCGTGTCAGAAAGCCGACATTAGAACTACGTTGCTCATAATACCAAAGCAATTAACATCCTTTCAATCTTCAAAACGCAGTTAATGGTTCACTACCACATCAGGTTCAAATGGCTCTGAGCACTATGTGACTTCTGAGGTCATCAGTCGCCTAGAACTTAGAACTAATTAAACCTAACTAACCTAAGGACATCACACACATCCATGCCCGAGGCAGGATTCGAACCTGCGACCGTAGCGGTCGCTCGGCCCCAGACTGTAGCGCCTAGAACCGTACGGCCACTCCACCACATCAGGAATACTTCTATTTATATGTCCGCAGATAATTCTTGTCAACCCACCCTCCCACACCACTGTTCCCTTCACCTTGTCTATATTGTTATTTACTCATATATGTTCCTTCTTAATAGACAATATCTCTTTCATTTTAATTCTTCTCCTCTTCATAACCTCTTTCACTTATGACTATACTAAACTCTACTTAAATTTGCTAAGCTAATCAGTACCATTCATAGTACCCTTTACTTTATTACTCGTACCTTCACTTACTATTATTATTAATGCAAATTATTGTTATTATTATTAGTATTGTTGTGAAGGTTATGCAATATCTTGTGGTATGGGTTGTTCCCGGTTAGGAGAGGGCCTTAAGTCTCAAATCGGGGGGGGGGGGGGGGGGGCTAAATAAGCTATAAATAAATAAATAAGACAACAAGAACTAAGGAGACACATCACAGATTTAGGTAAAGTTACGGAAGCATCGTTATCCACAAGCGAAAGGGTCACGGCCAAGAGACACCACGCCCACAATCGTATGGAAATAGGTGAAGTTACAGAAGCTTTGTGTAGTTCAGGGATGATATAATGGTCGGACGTGTCAATTAGTGACCAATAGTCGGCAGTCAGTGATCATTGTGGAAACCATCGGGGCGAAGAATGACAGTCTGAGAGCGACAGAATGACAGTCCTTGAATCACAACTACGCAGTCGTAGAAGAATGATGTTATAGAGAAGCAGCCTACGAGAAACCAGTAACATACCATTAAGAGACCTACGATCTGAATGGGTAAGTACTCAAAAAATAGTACTGGCTAATGTAAGAGCGGTCGTAGTGTGAACTCGAATGTACAACGAGGGATGTCAGTACTTCTCTAAGCCAAGTGACTGATATTTGCTAGAAGTAGAAGGAGAATAAATGGCTTTGTCTCCACTACGTAATTAGGTCACAACCCAGTCAGTTGTTTGACACGTCTTCTGATAAGGAAAATGTTTGGAGAAATAAATATCATTCAGTTTCTGTAGACAACTTACTAAGCCCGAGAAATTTCCTATTATTTTAAAAGGTCTGTTGTGCCTGGAAATCCACTCCCTGCCGATAAGCAGACGAGGAGTTCTCTCCCTCTCATTCTGTTGACGTTGGAGAAGGAGCTCCGGCAACCCTTTCATTGTCACTCAGCTCTGTCAGCAACTAAGGCAAAAAGATAAAATCTTGTCCCACTTCATGTTCCTCTTACAGTTTCTTCAGTCCACATATATATCAACATTTACGTCTACATCTGTACTCCACAAGCCACTGTCAAGTCTCCGACTGAGGGTTCTCTTACCACTTATCCTGTTTCATTCGCGAATGGTCCACGAGGAAGAATGATTATCGGCAAGTCACTGCACGTGCTTGAATCTCTAGTTTCAAAATGGCTCCGAGCACTGTCGGACTTAACTTCTGAGGTCATCAGTCCCCTAGAACTTAGGACTACTTAAACCTAACTAACCTAAGGACATCACACACGTCCATGCCCGAGGTAGGATTCGAACCTGCGACCGTAGAGGTCGCGTGGTTCCAGACTGTAGCGCCTAGAACCGCTCGGTCACCCCGGCCGGCTCCCTAGTTTCACCTTCGTGGTCTTTTCGAAAGATAAACAATACAATGGTTGACTACTCTATAAATGAAGTCTCTTGGAGTTTTAACAGTAAACCATTCGGTGATGCAGGACTTTAGTTGGATGAACATCTGCGTGATACATTTGCATTTACTAAATGAACCTGCACCGAAACGTACTCTTCTTGTTATGATTTCTGTTTTTTCTATCAGCCCTATCTGTTACGGATCACGGACTGACGAGTAAAATTCAAATACTGCTCTAACGAGGGTTTTATGCGCTAGCACCTTTATGTGTGGAATACATTTCTTTAGGAATCTTCTAACATCTAACATATCTCTGTGACATCTACTTTACTTGTTACTAGTTTTACGTAGACATTCCGCTTTAATTGAGTTTATACACATATTTCTGGACAGAATGAAATTTTCACTCTACAGCGGAGTGTGCACTGATACAAAACTGTCTGGCAGATTAAAACTGTGTGCCGGACCGAGACTCGAACTCGGGACCTTTGCCTTCCGCGGGCAAGTGCTCTACCAAATGAGCTCCCCAAGCACGACTCACGCCCCGTCCTCACAGCTTCAATTCCGACAGTAC
Organism: Schistocerca piceifrons; assembly: GCF_021461385.2. Lineage (NCBI taxonomy): Eukaryota > Metazoa > Arthropoda > Insecta > Orthoptera > Acrididae > Schistocerca > Schistocerca piceifrons. The sequence continues at coordinate 314,153,302 of NC_060141.1, read as the reverse complement.
CTTATCTCCTACCTTCCAGTGTTACAGCTCCCGAGTTCGAGTCTCGGTCCGGCACACAGTTTTAATCTGCCAGGAAGTTTCATATTTCTGGATATTTAACGGACACGATTGCTTCTAGTGTTACTTCTGCAATTGTGTAATAATACAATAATTTGTACTCTCAGAAGCCCATTTCTCCACAGTTTCTTACATTTGTTTATGTTGAGACGCAACCGCAAATTCCGGCACCAAGCTTTGATGTCCTGCAGGTATTCCTGCATTTCATTACGTTGTTATGGTGTCACGACTTCTTGCACTGAATAGTATCATCCGAGAAAAGCCTCATGAAATTTCTGACGTTATCTACTAGATCATTCATACGCCGGCTGGCCCAAAAGTCTGTTAATGTTTGAAAATTCGATACATCACGGAATAATGTAGACAGAGAGATACAAACTGATGCACATGTTTCAAATAGGTTTTATTGAAACCAAATGAAGTACACAACATGAGCAATAGATGGCGCTTTATATTATATAAAAGACGATGTTCTTTATAACTAATGCTCAACATGTCTGCCATTCGTCAACAATACCGGCAGTCGAGAGAAAATGTTGTGAACAGCACTGCACTGCATATCAGTAGGTACTGAGAGAAATTGTCGTCGGTTGTGTCTTCTAGCATCCATAATGAGATCGGACGATCGCGGTAGACTTGCGACTTTAGGTAACCCCACAACCAACAATTACACGGACTATGGTTTGAAGACCTGGGAAACCAAGTATGACGGAAGTGGCGGCTCAGCACGCGATCCTTACTAAACGATATTGCTGGGGATCTTTCACACGTGTTGCAATATGTGCTGGAACTCCATCCTGCATAACAGTCGTACCTTCTAGCAGGTGTTCATCAGCCAGGCTATGGATGATGAGATTCAAAAACAAATCACACACCTCACACCTGTCAGTTTGAAATGCGCCATCCCGCTTTCCAGAGTCATCAGTTAGACAGTTTTTTCACTCGTTTTCGGTTTCAATAAAACCGCATGTCATTTCAGGCACGTATTTCAAATTTTACCTTTCTACCTGTATTATTCCGTCTGTCAGTGTACTTCCAAATGTTAAAGAACTTCTGGGGCACCCTGTATATTGTGAAAAGGAATAGTTGTGTGACACTCCACTGGAGTCATAAGGTTTCTCACCGTTGATAAGGACAAGCTGTGTCTGCTAGGGACACATCAATCCATACACACAGATGGTCTGATATTCGGTACTGTCGTATTTTGTTTGTTAGGAACAGCATCAGTCTAGATGCCGCTATCAATTGCTTTCTGAGTCTCGTGGACGAATAGATTTAATTGCGTTTCGCATGATCGTTGTACGCCGAATCCATGGTAATCCCTAGAGAGGAGACTTCCGGCCTCCAGAAATCTTGTAACAGGCGAACCTGAAACATGTTCCAAATTTCTACAACTGACCGAAGTCAGAGGTATAGGTCTATAGTTCTGAGCGTCTGTTCGACTATTAAAAAAAAAAAAAAAAAAGGAGAGAATTTTTTGAATCACAAGGAAAGCTTCGTTCGTTCAGCGACCAGCGGTACACTACTGCTGGAAGAGAAGCACTAGTTGACGTTTCGACCCCTCTTCGCCCGCATCTCGTGGTCGTGCGGTAGCGTTCTCGCTTCCCACGCCCGGGTTCCCGGGTTCGATTCCCGGCGGGGTCAGGGTTTTCTCTGCCTCGTGATGGCTGGGTGTTGTGTGCTGTCCTTAGGTTAGTTAGGTTTAAGTAGTTCTAAGTTCTAGGGGACTGATGACCATAGCTGTTAAGTCCCATAGTGCTCAGAGCCATTAGAACCATTAGACCCCTCTTCTGGGATATTCTTTACGACCCTTCTAGTGTCTCTCGTTAGTTGAACATTGGCGCCAGGTAGTGTTGTACTTAGGTGTGTTTTCCTGTGTTTGTTTCGAAGCTCCTGGGTAAAAGGTTTCAGTCTGGCTCGGTACACGCCTGGCTTTAGAGACCTACGATAACATCGACTTTAACGAAGAAGTCCTTTTATCTTTGTTGATGTTAGCGAAATACGTTGGATTTCAATCGCATTGTCGCTTTGCGTGATATATCTGAACTGTAGTATCCAAAATAACGCAGAGCTGTTGCCATATTGATACTAGAGGCTTCAGATAGCTGTACAAAGTGAGCACGAGATGAGACATACGCAGCGAGGCGCGTCCCTGGCAGCTGGCTCTGGGAATTTAGGCGCCGTCACGTTCTCCGGCTCTGTAGAGGAGGCGGAGAAGGGAACGGTGAGAGGAACTGCAGCACTCAACCGTCAGTGTGACCCCCACAAACCACAGATGTTCCTGCGGGAAGAAAACTTACGAAATTAGTACCAAATGCGACTATATCTCAGTAGTTTTCAGGATTCTCTGTACAATGATAGCGAACGACTTCTACAACTCATTCACTTACACGGGACTCGCATTCTGCAGGACGACGGCTCAAACCCAATTCCAGCCATCCTGATTTATGTTTTCCTTGTCTTCCCTAAATCGCTCCAGGCAAATACCAGGATGGTTCCCTTGAAAGGGCACGGGCGATTTCCTTCCCCATCCTTTACACCATCCGAACTTGTGCTCCGTCTCTAATGACCTCGATGTCGACGGTAAGTTACAGGACACCTGCGAAAGCCACTAATGCCTTAAGAAGGCATGATCTCAGTATTATCAAATTACTTTGTCTCATCGTCTAATTGTATAGGAGACGATCAGTTGACAACGAGGCAGGTGGAAGAAGGTAAGCAAACTGTTTAATATTTCAAAAGTAATCGCAATACCTATTAATGAACTTATCCCACTGCGAGACAAGAAGGTCAGTGGTTTCAGGGGAAAAGGTTTGCGTTTGCCTAAGCGACTATGATTGTACCCAATCGTGCAGCTTTTCGTCGGAAGTAATCGACGGCCATATGGGCGGGACCACATGTTACCGAGGTTGTTTCGAGTACGTTGCAGAAGTTTTGCTTGAAAGGCCTTAAAATCCTCTGTACAGTCCCAATCTCTCCCAACGCGAGTTCCATATTTTTGGAGCTCCGAATAAAGACATTCTTGGTCGTCGATTTGCTTTGGACGAAGATGCGCACGCCGGAGTACAATCATGGTTCTGTAAGCAACCGGAAGTATTTTGCCACAAAGACACTGACCATCTTGTCTCACTGTACGATAAAAAGTATTAACAACTACGGCGATGACTTTTTTAAATAAAAAACAATTTACTTACTTTTTTCCATCCGTCTCGTTTTATTTCTCTTGTGTCAATGTGATGCGATTTGCCATTACTCTTTTACACTGACATCAACAATCTGAAAAAGTTATCGCTAAAACCATAACTGAAGTCCGTAAAGAAAGAAAGGAATCTTCAATCTGCAGAATGAAAAAATACCACAAGTGCCTACAATGACTTGTACTATATTGCCATTTAGACTGAAATAAAATTTTGTTTAGAATATCTTAGAATCTTTAGTCATTTGTGAATGATACATCCTTTTACAGTCTCAGAACAAAATGTTTTTTCGTGTCCTTATCCTCACAGACTAATCCCTCCTTATTTCAGAGAACTCCAAAATAGCAACTCGTTATCGTGAAACCCAGAATACTTAGCCCAGTCAACATTTTCCTGCAGCAAAATTGCGGAAGACCTTCCTCAGTGGTTCTATATGGTTTTTGGGGTACTGAATCAGAATTACATGATTGCTGCATGGTAGGACGTCGGCTTCACAACGAAAAACACAAAAAAACCTCAAATGTTTCCTACTTTTTCAGTTTTTCTCTTGTATCGCGTTCTTTGCATTTTTGGAGGATGAACGCTCGATACAAAATTAGACAAACTTTTCTGCAAAATACACTGGTTATGTTTATTTTTTGACGAGCAGAATCGATGTTATAGCTCGCTGAAAAGCAGAGATTTTTTGCCACTTCTGCGAAAACATCAGAAACGTTCTCTCTCACCCCTGCAACTCAAAAATTATACGTGTTATCGACAAAAACTCAACACCACACGAACGTACATTCAATGCTCTACTATACACGTCCGCAACATTGAATTTTCTCACATGGGAGGAGGAAGCAAAGATGTTCTGAACACCAGTTGATTGGAATATTTAATAATTAATTACAAGTCTTGTTGCTCAGCAACATCAGAGAATAACAATCGTTTTTATAATTACATCTATGGCACTCATTTAGAAAAATTCTCTGGTCCAGGTCCAAGCTTGTGTTAAAAACTCGCTCACAGATATTTCTCTCGTCTTCGTCCCAAGATCTCTTATTGAATCTTCTACGATCCCAACAGAGTGCAATACACTTGTCTGTCACAAATCGCATCTGTTTCTCTCTCCATCGTTTGCTGCATGAAAAAGCAAACAAAACTCATTTTAACTATCACTTCCTCTTTACTTTAGTTTAAAAACATTTTACTTCTCAGTGCACTTTGCAATGCACATAAAACTGGAGATATGCCTATAGCTCCTCCGTTTGCGGTATGAAGAAAGAAACAAAACTCTTTTTAAATATCATTTTCTCCTTACCTGCTTAGTGAAAACATTTGATGCTCAGGTGTGATTATTATTAAATTGGAGGTCTACCTATAACTGGATGGGTAACACAGTTCACAGATCTGATGCTCTCGGAACTGAAGAGACTTGCAGAATATAGGAGAAAATGTTCAACGAGAACTTCTGCCAACCAGCATACGAACTCAGACCAGAAAAAGAGAAATAAGTCATTGTACACTTTATAGAAGCTTGTTAATTTCCAATTCTTCGCTTACACATCCAATTACAATTTATATACAATAGCATCTGATCAGTTAATACTGTCAAGAAATACAGATGCTAATAAAAATTAAATAATATTTATGCATGGGGTTTCACCGCAAATATTCTTCTATCTATGTACTTTCTATAGCAAATAATTTCAGTAATAAATAGGCTTAAACGATACAAGAAATCAAATGTATTTGTCACTTCTGTTCGTCTGGTTTTCATTCATAAAAATGTGAAAATACAGTATATGCAATATATTTTCGTAGCCATTACAGAATTGATCAATAGATGAAAACTGTATAGAACTTGTGAGACTAATCGTAGGGCGGGGACTTGAGGATAACATATTTAGGGTTTTTAGGGGTATAAGTGCAGATATTTCTATTGAAGACGGAGGACAGTGCACTGAACAGTATTATATCCGGATTTAATTCATTTTCAGACTAATAATTATTATGAGTAGTATGTTTTTTAGGTTGGTTAGAACGTTAAAACAAACGTGGCACAAGCAAGCCATTAATGCTTATTTTCTCCTGAGCAAAAGGCCAGATACTGAAGTGTGGATCCATGGACACAAAAAGGACGTTGTAGTTAGAGGAGTAGACCACTTCACAGCACAGTTACGACTGTGATGTAAACATAAGGTTGTAACTTATGTGATGGATTTATGGGTAGACTGCTAGACGCAGAGAAAAAACACACTAAAGTCTGGACATGATAATTGTCACATTATCTGTACCTATATGCCTAACACCCTGTACACTGACCAGCCACAACATTACGGCCACCTACCTAATAGCCGTTATGTTCACCTTTGGCACGGGTAACAGCGGCGAAGCGTTGTAGAATTGAAAGCAATGAGGCCTTCTCGGGAATTAGCACCCCTTCTGTTCACATGAGTCACCTTTTTTAAAGTAATCAGTCTTCTGACTGGTTTGATGCGGCAAACCACAAATTCCTATCATGTATCAACTTATTCGTCTCAGAGTAGCACCAGCAACCTACGTCCTCAATTATTTTCTGGATGTATTCGAATCCCTGTCTGCCTCAGCAATTTTCTGCCTTTTACTGCTCCCTCTTGTACCACGGACGTTATTCACTGATGATTTGTTAACAAACGTCCTATCATTCTGTCCCTTACTGTTGTTAATGTTTACCGCTAGACTTTTCTCCTCCGATCACGCGCAGAATCCCATTCCCTACCTTATCAGTCCACCTAATTTTCATATCACCACACTTCAAAATGCTTCGATTGTCTTGTGTTCTGGTTTTTCCGCAGTCCATATTTAACTACCACACAATTCTGTGTTCCAAGCGTACATTCTCAGAAATTTCTCCCTCAAATTAAGCTGTATATTTAATACTAGACTTGTCTTCGCCAGGAATGCACTTTTCTCCAGTGCTATTCTGCGTTTTATATCCTCCTTGCTCCGTCCTTTATTAGCTATTTTGCTGCCTATGTAGAAGAATTCCTTTCCACCTACTTCGTGACCATTAACCCCGATATTAAGCTTCTCGCTCTTCCCATGTCTGTTACTTCTCATTACTTTCGTCTTTCTTCGATTTACTCTCAATCCAAATTTTGTACTCATTGGACTGTTCATTCCATTCAGCAGATCATGTACCTTACTTTCGCTGCAGATACCAATGTCATCGGCGAATCGTATCATTGATATCCTTACACCTTGAATTTTAATTCTTCTTTTTCACTGTATCATCATTGCTTCTTCGATGTATAGGCTGATCAGCCGGGGCAATGACTACATCTCTGTCTTCCACCCTTTTTATCGGAGCACTTCGTTCTTGTCCTTCCACTCTTATTATACCCTCCTGGCTGTTGTAGACGTTGTATATTACCCATCTCTCCCTATAGCTTACCCATATTTTCCTCAAAATTTCGAATATTTCCCATTATTTGACATTGTCTAACGCTTTTTCCAGGTTGGGAAATCCTATGAATGTATCTTGATTTTTCTTTAATCTTGCTTCCATTATCAACCGAAACGACAGAATTGCCTCTCTGGTGTTTTACCTTTCCTAAAGTCAAAGTGATCGTGATCTGACAAATACTCAGTTTCCTTTTCCATTCTTCTTTAAATCGTTCTTGTCAGCCTCTTGGATGCACTAGCTGTTAACCTGATTGTGCAATAATTCACGTACTTGTCAGTTCTTTCAGTCTCCGGCATTGTGTGGATTATATTTTTCCGGATCTCCTATGGTATATCGCCAGAGTCATACATTCTATCAAACAACGTGAGTAATCATTTTTTTGCCAGTTCCACCGGTGATTTTAGAAATTCTGACTTATTCGACCGTAAGTCTTCCAAATTTCTTTTAAATTCTGATGCCAACAGTGGATCCCCTATCTCTTCTAAATCAGCTCCAGTTTCTTCTTCTTTCGAAATCGTCTCCTGATTGTTTTTCTGTCACATGAGAAAAATCTTCCCCCGTCATAGAGGCCTTCAGTGTACTCTTTCCACCTATCCACCCTCTCCTCTGCATTTAACAGTGGAATTTCCCTTGCACTTTTAATGTTACGACCCTTGTTTTTAATTTCACCGAAAAATCTTTTGACTTCAATTTCTTCACATTTTTCATGCAGGCATTTCGTCTTATCTTCCCTGTACTTCCTATTCATTTCATATCCCAGAGACCTGCATTTCTGTGTTCCTGAATTTCCCCAAACATTTTTGTACTTCCTTCTTTTGTCGATCAACTGAAGTATTTCTTCTGTTATCCAAGGTTTCTTTGCAGTTACTTCTTTGTACCTGTGTTTCCCTTTCCAGCTTCTGTGAATGACCGTTTTAAAGATGTCTCTTTTTCATCAGTCCGCAGCTCGTGGTCTCGCGGTCGCGTTCTCGGTTCCCGCGCACGGGGTCCCGGTTTCGATTCCCGGTAGGGTCAGGAATTTTCACCTGTCTCGAGATGACTGGGCGTTTGTGTTGTCCTCATCATTTCATCATCATTCATGAATGTAGCGAGATTGGACTGAGAAAAGGTTTGGAATTTGTACGGGCACTGATAACCACGCAGTTGAACGCCCCACAAACCAAACGTCGTCATCATCATCATCATCATCATCATCTTTTTCTTCAGCTGTACTGCCTACTGAGCTGTTCGTTATTGCAGTAACTATGGCGTTAGGGAACTCCCAGCGTATCTCTTCATTCCTTAGTACTTCCGTAACCCACAGCTTTGCGTGTTGAATCTGCCTGACTAAAATCTTAAATTTCAGTCTACTCTTCATCACTACTGCATTGTAATCTAGGTCTATATATACTCCTGGGTAAGACAACCCTGAATCTTATTTCAGAATCGCTGTCTGACCACAATGTAACATAATCTAACTGAAATCTTCCTATATCTCCCGGCCAATTCAAAGTATATATACCTCCTCCTCTTGTGATACGTGAACAGAATAATCGCTATCATTAGTTGAAATTTATTACAGGACTCAGTTAATCCTCTCTCATTTCTAGTACCAAGGCCATATTCTCTCCTGTTTCTTCTACTCCTTCCCCTACAACCGCATTCCAGTCCCCCATGGCTATTAGATTTTTATCTCCCTTTACGTACTGTATTGCTCGTTCAATAACCTCACATACTTTGTTTGTATGTTGATCATTATGTTGCGGCGTCGGCATTTATAACTGAACTATCTTTGTTGCGATAGGTTTGCTGTCGATTCTGATGAGTACAGCCCTATCGCTGAACTGTTCACAGTAACAACCTCTCTGCCCTACGTTTGTATTCATAATGAATATTACTCCAGATATACAGATCTCTGCCGCTGTTGATATTAATCTACAGTCATATTTCCAGAAATCCTTGCCTTCTTTCCATTTCACCACTTTAACTAGAATGATCTTTTGATTTTCCCTTTTCAGATTTTCTAGCTTCTCTATGACGATCAAGCTTCTGACGTTCCACTCCCTGATTCGTAGATCGTTATCCTTTCGTTGGTTGTTGACTCTGTTTCTGGTCATCTCCCCCTTGCCCGTCGTTTTCCGGAGATCCGAGTGGGGAACTATTCTGGAATCTTTTGCCAATGTAGAGATCATCATGACATTTTTTCAGTTACTGTCCACATGTCCTGTGGACACACATTATGTGTCTTTAATGCAATGGTTTCCATAGCTTTCTGAGTCCTCATGCTGTGGATCATTGCTGATTCTTCCACATTTGGGGGCAGTTTCCCACCCCAAGGGAAAGAGAGTGCCCTGAACCTCTGTCCACTCCTCCACTCTCATTGACAAGGCCGTTGACAGAATGAGAGTGACTTCTTATGCCGGAAGCCTTTGGCCACCAATGCTGATTACCATTCGAAATTTGAGCAATGGCACGGTTCGAAGCTTGGACCGAGGACGTTTTGAGTACAAAACAGAGACCCTCCCGTTAGACCAAGAGTGACTGCACCTAATTCTCTTAAATTCCGACGAGGGGGCGATGAGCTCTGACGTCACATTCAATCACATCCCAGATATGTTTGATCGTCTTCAAATCTGACGAGCTGGGGAGCAAGCACATCAATAGGGACTCACCACTGTGTTCTTCGAACCACTCCATCGTACTCCTGGCATTGTGACATGGCGCATAATCCTACTGAAAAATGCCACTACCGTAGGGAAACATGATCGTTACGAAGGGGAGTACGTGGTCTGCAACCGGTCTACGATATTTCTTGGCCATCGTAGTGCCTTCCACGACCTTCACAGGACCCATGTGTGGCCACGTGAATGTGCCTCAGAGCATACTGAAAGGATAACGATCTACGAATCAGGGAGTGGAACGTCAGAAGCTTGATTGTCATAGAGAAGCTAGAAAATCTGAAAAGGGAAAATCAAAAGATCATTCTAGTTAAAGTGGTGAAATGGAAAGAACCTCTGCACTCGCCTTAGTGTACTGTGCAGCCGAGTACTGTGCGCCAGCGCCGCTAACCAGCAAGCATTTAAATAAAGTGGACACTCAGCTCAACGCTGCTTTGAGAACCATAACAGGATGCATAAGGACTACCCCAATACATTGGCTTCCAACAATTAGTCATATAGCTCCACCCTCCCTGCGAATACAGGAAGCTCAGATGAAGGAATACACAAAAGTTATGAATAACCCCCTACATCCTATCCATGTAGATGTCCCAAATTTGTAAAGAATATTACTCCGCTCCAGAAATCCCCCTTTAAGACTGCCCAACAACTGTCAGCTGCCAACTTCAGCATGGACACTAAATGGCACGAGAGCTGGAGTGGTATTGCCTCCCCTGACAACCGTGAACTTATCTGTCCATCAGAGAAACCTAAGGGATTTGAACTTCCACGACAGCTATGGAAAAGCCTAAATAGAATCCGAACAGGACATGGACTATGTGCACACAATCTACACAAGTGGGGAAAGCTTCCCAGCCCTAGCTGTGACTGTGAGGCACCTAATCAAAGAATACAGCACATCGCCCAGGACTGTGAATCAAGAGCCAACCAGGGTAGTCGGGCTGACTTCTTCAACGCCACACCGCCCTGCCTCGAATTCATCGCCAATTTGGACGTCAGAATTTGAAGACTTGTGTAACGCAAAGTATGTGCTGTGATGTTACTTTTTATTGTGTTTATGTATTATATTTTATCTCAATATGTATCCTTCACTTATGTATTTTATAGTGTATTTTATCATATAAATTCATAATGTAATAAGTGTAAACCATGTGTGTAGCGACATACGCTAAATAAATAAATAAGAGCATACTGTGGCCGTCGCCAGCTTGTCTCCGTCCCGCAGAACAGGTGTCAAGGAGCTTTTCCTCTGGAAGACGACGGCTTCGACCCCTCCCATCGGCATAATGAAGAAGGTATCGGGATTCATCAGATCACGCAATACTCTGCCACTGCACCAACGTGCAGTGCCGACGGCCGTGTGCCCATTTCAGTCGTAGTTGCCCATGTCGTGGTCTTCACATTGGCACATGCATGGGCCGTCGGCTGTGGAGGTCCGTCGTTAGGTGTGTTCGGTGCATTGTGTGTTCAGGCACACTCGTACTCTTCCCAGCATTCAAGTCTTTTAGGTCCGCCACAGGTCGCCGACTGTCGTGTTTTAACAGCTTACCCAGCTTACGACGCCTGACATTTGTAATGAGACGTCATCGGGTCGGGTGGCCACCGCTTAACCCCATGACGTCTGGTTTCACCCTGGTTTCGCCACGTGTTGAAGATGCTCACCGCAGTACTCCTGGAATACCCGACAAGCTGTGCAGTTTCCGAAATGCTGGTGTCGGGCCTCCTGTCAACACAATCTGCCCTCGTTCAATCTCAGGTAGATCGCGTACCTTCATCACTCTGCACACAGACGGTCCGCTCACTGATGCCACGTGTACCATCGCGTGTCTGACGAGCAGTCAGTTCTCGTCAGGTGATGCTGCTATCGCCTGGATGGGTTTGTACTGATAGTAGGTCAGTGCTCATAATGTTCTGGCTGATCAGTGTATATTACAACGCAGGGTTTCCAGAGGAGATAATACAGTTTATGAACAATTATATGCTAATAGAGGAGCACTTCTGGGGTAGTTAGTCCTTACCGTTAAAAGTAGCGTAACATTATCAGAACGTCTCAAGTTACAGTTTGCTCACTTATCCCATCACTAACAGCCAAAACTAAGAGCTAAATATTTATACACTTATCAAACAACACTAAAACGAACTATCACGGATGCATTCAGAATACCTGATGAAATCTTGGATGTCTCATCCACACCAACGGCCATCGACTGAAACCACTGTATCGACAATGCTCGCTGTTGATAGTACGTAGTAGTGTATGGCTAAAACAGTAGACTCAGTCACTGTGCTGGTGTTGTTCATTAAAATCGTAATCACGAAATATACGCGAAATTATTGTGATACTTCGTAGGAAATATATTTTGTAAATGGTTAGATACAGGATCCACTAAAAATACCAGATGTAATAAGGATAAACAATTTTTTCTTAAATACGGGCCAAAATTTTTGTTGAGGGTGGTGTGCGTACTGTAAGACCTTCGGTACATATTACATAACTTGATTCTGGATGCTGTTTACAATTGACAATCTGAAGTTCCTTTGGTCTTGGTACGTTAATCTTATTCTCACATATCTCTGATACTCGACAAAGTGTCTAGTCATTTATCTTCATGGCTACGTACAGGAATATGATAATCGTATTAGGCGCAGACTGAAACTTGACTATAGACTGGTACAGACAAATGTAGACTTGTGGAGACAAATGCAGACTGACTAATCGGAGGTCTGTACACTCGTTATAATACCTCTCGCGTTCAGGCATCACTACGAGAGTGTGATCCGCGAGGAGAAAAGGTTCTACGTTAGCAGCAATCTCATTGGCTGCGTTACATATTAATATGCGGTTCGGCGGAAGCAGAATTTGGTCCGTCTCTAAGACAGCGCCATCTCGTAGTGCGGAGACGGACGAGCGCTGCGCCTGCGCTGTTGTGTTTAGCGGGGCGCACTCTAGTGGGAAAGATGCGTACGCGCTGACTACGCGGAACTATGTACACGACATTGAGAAAGTCTCATTTCCTTATTGTTTCCTCTTGGAGGATGGAAACTTGTTCACAGAACTCATCTCAGCGAGTTTATATTTATGAATGGGTTTGGTAGCCTGATTATGTCGGGAATTTTATGTCGTGATGTATTGAAAATATCTTAAGGCTAGACTCAGTGGTCTATGTGTATAACACTTGACGGAAACCCGAATTTCAGATAGGCTGGTAGAGTATATTCTCAGCGCAACATTTTTACATTCCTGGAGGAAAAGCCATTTCAAAAAATCATTTCGTATTCATTGTTGAACGCAGCTTCAGTTAAATTATTTACCACATTTTTTATGGAAGCGTTGTAATCATTCTTCTCTACTTATGTTTTTTTTACGAGTTAGATAACTGTCAAAGCTACGACGGGCTTACCAGTGTCCACGTGGGCCCATTACTATATTTCAAAATAGCTCTCATTTTCTGCTGACATTGCAAATTCCACCAGTTGCTGACCTACGTCGAACTATTTGTGAACATGAGCACAGTTACTGTTTCAAATCTGACTTCAGATATTATTGTTACTCATTCAGTTATCATAACGATTACTCCAAAGTAGATAAATACCTATACTCACTTTTAGAGCTATAGGTATCGTCTTTATTTAAAGTATAATAATCGAAATTAATAAATCACAAATGAAATATTGTGTCTATTTAGGAAGTGGAATTCCAATTAGATTTATTTTCTTTTATTCTCTAACTAACGACAGCAGTTATTATTCGCTTCGAACGTCAGTTAACAACACAGGGATATAAGTTGGAAAACGCCATTAATAGTTTCGTCTATATCACTGAGAACAACAAATAAATTAAACGTATTTACTAGGGTACAATATGTAGAATAATCACATATGATCTACTCATAGAAAATGCAGTTAATGTCAATTCACGGCAGTGATTAACCGGTTATGAATCTCTCTCTCTGTGTTTGTATGGCCTTCATGATCATCAACCACTTTAAACGCAATTCACTTATCTCATCTCTGTTGTTGTTGTTGTTGTTGTGCTCTTCAGTCCTGAGACTGGTTTGAAGCAGCTCTCCATGCTACTCTATCCTGTGCAAGCTTCTTCATCTCCCAGTACCTACTGCAGCCTACATCCTTCTGAATCTGCTTAGTGTATTCATCTCTTGGTTTCCCTCTACAATTTTGATCCTCCACGCTGCCCTCCAGTACTAAATTGGTGATCCCTTGATGCCTCAGAACATGTCCTACCAACCGATCCCTTCTTCTAGTCAAGCTGTGCCACAAACTCCTCTTCTCCCCAATTCTATTCAATACCTCCTCATTAGTTATGTGATATAGCCATCTAATCTTCAGCATTCTTTTGTAGCATCACATTTCGAAAGCTTCTATTCTCTTCTTGTCTAAACTATTTTTTCGTCCATGTTTCACTTCCATACATGGCTACGCTTCATACAAATACTTTCAGAAACGACTTCCTGACACTTAAATCTATTCTCGACGTTAACAAATTCCTCATCTTCAGAAACGCTTTCCTTGCCATTGCCAGTCTACATTTTATATCCTCTCTACTTCGACCATCATCAGTTATTTTGCTCCCCAAATAGCAAAACTCCTTTACCTCTTTAAGTGTCTCATTTCCTAATCTAATTCCCTCAGCATCACCCGATTTTATTCGACTACATTCCATTATCCTCGTTTTGTTTTTGTTGATGTTCATCTTGTATCCTCCTTTCAAGACACTGTCCATTCCGTTCAACTGCTCTTCCAAGTCGTTTGCTGTCTCTGACAGAATTACAATGTCATCGGCGACCCACAAAGTTTTTAATTCTTCTCCATGGATTTTAATGCCTACTCTGAACTTTTCTTTTGTTTCCTTTACTGCTTGCTCGATAGACAGATGAAATAGCATCGGGGAGAGGCTGCAACCCTGTCTCACTACCTTCCCAACCGCTGCTTCCCTTTCATTCCCCTCGACTCTTATAGCTGCCATTTGCTTTCTGTACAAATTGTAAATAGCCTTTCGCTACATGTATTTTACCCCTGCCACCTTCAGAATTTGAAAGAGAGTATTCCACTCAACATTGTTAAAAGCTTTCTCTAAGTCTACAAATGCTAGAAACGTAGGTTTGCCTTTCCTTAATCTTTCTTCTAAGATAAGTCGTAAGGTTAGTATTGCCTCACGTGTTCCAACATTTCTATGGAATCCAAACTGTTCATGCCCGAGGTCGGATTCTGCCAGTTTTTCCATTCGTCTGTAAAGAATTCACGTTAGTATTTTGCAGCTGTGAATTATTGAACTGATAGTTCGGTAATTTTCACGTCTATCAACACCTGTTTTCTTTGGGATTGTAATTATTATATTCTCCTTGAAGTCAGAGGGAATTTCGCCTGTCTCATACATCTTGCTCACCAGATGGTAAAGTTTTGTCAGGACTGGCTCTCCCAAGGCTGTCGGTAGTTGTAATGGAATGTTGTCTACTCCCGGGGCGTTGTTTCGACTTAGGTCTTTCAGTGCTCTGTCAAACTCTTCACGCAGTATCATATCTCCCATTTCATCTTCATCTACAACCTCTTCTATTTCCATAGTATTGTCCTGAAGTACATCGCCCTTGTATAGACCCTCTATATACTCCTTCCACCTTACCGCTTTCCCTTCCTTGCTTAGTACTGGGTTTCCATCAGAGCTCTTGAAATTCATGCAGGTGGTTCTCTTATCTCCAAAGGTCTCTTTAATTTTCCTGTAGGCAGTATCTATCTTACCCCTAGTGAGATAAGCCTCTACATCCTTACATTTGTCCTCTTAGCCATCCCTCCTTAGCCATGTTGCACTTCCTGTCGATCTCATTTTTGAGACGTTTGTATTTCTTTTTGCCTGCTTCATTTACTGCAGTTTTGTATTTTCTCCTTTCATCAATTAAATTTAGTATCTCTTCTGTTGCCCGAGGATTTCTACTATCCCTCGTGTTTTTACCTACTTGATCCTGTGCTGCCTTCACGATTTCATCCCTCAAAGGTACCCTTTCTTCTTCTACCGTATTTCTTTCCCCCATTCCGGTCAATTGTTGCCTTATGCTGTCCCTGAAACTCTGTACAACCTCTGGTTTAGTCAGTTTATCCAGGTCCCTTCTCCTTAAATTTCCACCTTTTTGCAGTTTCTTCATTTTTAATCTAGTGTTCATAACCAATAGATTGTGGTCAGAGTCCACATCTGCCCCTGGAAGTGTCTTACAATTGAAAACCTGGTTCCTAAATCTCTGTCTTACGTTTATATAGTCTATCTGAAACCTTCTAGTATCTCTAGGGTTCTTCCATGTATACAACCTTCTTTCATGATTTATGAATCAAGTGTTAGCTATGATTAAGTTAAGGTCTGTGCAAAATTCTACCAGGCGGTTTCCTCTTTCATTTGTTAGTCCTAATCCATATTCACCTACTACGTTTCCTTCTCTTTCCTTTTCCAGTCACCCATGACTATTAAATTTTCGTCTCCCTTCACTACCTGAATAATTTCTTTCATCTCATCATACATTTCATCAATTTCTTCATCATCTGCAGAGATAGAATGAGATACTGGCAGAAGTAAAGCTGTGAGGACCGGGCGTGAGTCGTGCTTCGGTAGCTCAGATGGTAGAGCACTTGTCCGTGAAAGGCAAAGGTCCCGAGTTCGAGTCTCGGTCGGGCACACAGTTTTGATCTGCCAGGAAGTTTCATCTGCAGAGCTAGTTGGCATATAAACTTGTACTACTCTACAGCTCTATGACTGTATAAACGACACTTTTCACTATTACCGTCATCGTCAATACAGCACAACAGACTCACTTCGGCTCACAATACATTCCTCCTGTAAATTATTAAGTTATCTGTAGATAGGTTTCCGTGGAGGTTTCACAGAATCACATGTTTTATCATTTCAATTTTAATCATTCTCGCTTGATGAATTGCTATTAATTTTGATATGCCTTAAATCTATTGCATCTTACTTAGTAACCAACTTGTTTGAGAGCTACAACCTATATAATTAAATCACAGTTAAATCACTATGCTTATCTGGATACATGCGTTGATATACGTCAACGGGGACAGGTGAAAATGTGTGCCCCGACCGGGACTCGAACCCGGGATCTCCTGCTTGCATAGCAGACGCTCTACCCATATTTCTTCCATCTTTTTTTGAACTCATTTTGTTTTCTATATCGATCGTTCAATTTGTTCGGGGTGGACGTCCGATGACACCCTTTTAGGTTCTTCGTTGATCCATCCACTCAGTTTTTCTTTACAGAGGGTAGCTAACCCTCTGACCGAACACGCTGAACTACAGTGCCGGCTATCCATCTGAGCCACCGAGGGCACAGACAATAGCGCAACGGCAGGGACTTACCTTTGGCACGACTCCCGTGAGACCCACATTCTCAACTGATGGTCCCGCACTATATCCATAGTGCCCCTGCCCATTCTACTCATTACTCGCGGCTTTTTGCCGATTCCCGTAAGAGTTAGGACATGTCCGAAAGAACAGATACCATCTTCATATATATATAGTTAAGGCTCACCGGCCAATTGACCTTCTTCTTCTGTGCGGATGTACAAACAATGCCCGAACACTTACGGGAATCGTCAAAAAGCCTCGACTAATGAGTATAATGGGCAGGGGCACTATGAATATAGTGCAGGACTATCAGTTGAGAATGTGGGGTCTCACGGGAGTCGTGCCAAAGATAAGTCCCTCTGTGTCCTCGGTGGCTCAGATGGATAGCCGGCACGGTTCGGACATGTACGAAAGAAAAAATTCTTCAAATGGCTCTGAGCACTAGGGGTCTTAACACCTGAGGTCATCTGTCCCCTAGAACTTAGAACTACTTAAACCTAACTAACCTAAGGACATCACACACATCCATGCCCGAGGCAGGATTCGAACCTGCGACTGTAGATGTCGCGTGATTCTAGACTGAAGCGCCTAGAACCGCGACGGGTACAACGGTCGGCTATGTCCGAAAGGACAGATACCATCTTCATGTATACATTTATAATTATTGCATGGAAAAAATAGTTGTCTATTACATTTACTTACTGCTTTACTTTGACATTTTGCGTCCGCGCAGTATTACAGATCCCGCATACAGTAGAAATGTGTGGCGCTAAAAGCGGCGTACGCTATAAGAAGAGAGTTCGCATTGAGACCGCATATGCATATGGACAGGTAGATTTCGTCTTCCCAGTTTTCCAAAAAGTGGTCGAAACTTGGCCACATTTTCAACTGCAAACCACCACCTTAAGGAGCTTCTTCGTAAATAGTTTATTCGATGAACTATTACGTTTTACCGGGCGGGGAATATTCAACAGCAGCTATCGGATCTTAGGATGTGCCCCAGAGAGAATAACAGCGTGATGTTCTCAGTATAGATAAATGATTTGTCAGACGGGAACAAAATTGCTATAAGGTAGTTAGCTGGAACCCCATTGTGGGCAGGAGGGTGTCTACGTTGGAACAGTGTAACAAATTTCAGAATGACCTGAACAGAATATCCACTTTGTGTAATGCATGACAGTTCTGAAATGTCCATACATGCAAGATAATGCCTGTAAGTAACAGAATGAAGCTGATAGTTCAAAACGTGTGTGAATTCCTAAGGGACCTAACTACTGAGGTCATCAGTCCACAGACATACACACTTCTTAAACTAACTTACACTAAGAACAACACACACACCCATGCCCGAGGGAGGACTCGAACCTCAGGCGGGAGGGGCCGTGGAATCCGTGACATGCCATGGTGCCTCAGACTGTGCGGCCACTCCACGCGGCAAAGCCGATAGTATTCGATTACAAGTAGATTAGTGAAAATATTGAAAATGTTACAACCTAAAGATATTTAGTAGAACGTCTGCGATGTAATATGATGCGACGATGTAAAATCATCTACTAGAAAAGACGAATGGAAGACAATTTAGCTGGAAGAGTTCCGGGAAATTGCAGTGTACCTTTAAAGGAAATTACCTACAATACATTTGTGCGACCGAGAGTAGTATTACAGCGTCAGAAATGCTTACTAAGAAGGGGTGACAAAAGACATTGAATTCGGTGGTGCGGCACTAGGACCTTAACATGTGAAAGTGTAGCAGAACTCAAAAAGGTTCCTTGGAAGGAAGGCGACGTAGTTTTCGCAAAAACCCTTTTGGGTAAATTCAGAGGACCTTTATTCGACAGTCCGGTTGCTGCCATCGTGTATCTAGCGGAAGGACCACGAGACTGAGATACAAGAGATCAAGGGGACTAAACAGAATTCTCCGCAGGTGATTAATGAATGTAGAGTTCTCTGGATGGTTTTAGTGACGTGGCAATTCATTGCTGTGATGTTTGAGCGTAAATGAATTTCTGCTTGTGGCATAATCATCATGAGAGGAACGCTACTTATTAAGTCTGACTCTCGCAGTACATTCCTCTGAATTCTATGAATATAAAGTCAACATACCGGGCGGTTAGCCGGCCGGAGTGGCCGAGGGGTTAAAAGCGCTACAGTCTGGAACCGCACGACCGCTACGGTCGCAAGTTCGAATCCTGCCTCGGCAGTCACAAAGGTCCATTGTGGGCCGGAATCATCGTATGGCAGCAAAATTGGTAGATATGCCAACGCGTTAATACGGAACCGATTTACACTGGTTAAAGTTATTTAAAATTTAGAGCACCAGTTGAAAATCGGCGCTGTCTCAGCTGCTCATATTGAACAAACTGTGTAGGCGGCGTTTTAATAATAAAATCAACATTATGCCCTTGTCACTTATTTGAGCTTTTCTGCGCGCGTCCTGTTCCTAATTCTTCACATATGGGAACATTTCTATATGTCTTTCTGCATTCACGGTGCCAGATATGCCCCTGACGGTCAAAATTGGAACTAAGTTTCTTAAATGTAAAATGGTTCCATATAAATGCTTTAGAATATCTATCAATTTTCGCTGCCATACGATTATTCCAGCCCACAATGGATCTGTACCGTAATTATAACCACCCAGTAACTAAGTAGAAGTGCACAAAATGTGCATTTCAAATATATGTTATAAATCGAGCTCCTCTCTAGAAGACATGATTGCTTGTACCGTAGTGGAAAAGTAACAAGAGAAAAAGAGTGCTATCTCACAATAATTATACACACGATGCGGTATCATGATAATCTCCCCTTCATTAACAATAGCGTTTATACCTATACAGTAATTTGTTTATAGCGTTACATACAGAAGAGTGTTCGTCTAGTCGAGCAGCGGAACCTGACCTCGTATGCTATGCGATAGTCTGTTCTTTCTGACGCTGCGACCAGCTTTTGAGCCAGATACATCAAGTCTGGCAGCGTGGGACGTGTGTTTACAGATGAGAGCGTGTTTGCACACCCAGGCTCTCTCCGAATAACATGCGCCGTCGATACGCTGATGTTGTCCTTGGTGCAAAGAGCACACTGTTTACTCGGATTCAGGTCACCATTCATTACAGTTTCTCCAACAAATCTAATTCTTGGAATTCTCAATTTCTTCTGTTCCCTTGGTCTTCCTCTGTCAACTTTATTTATTTACTTCCCTGGTACTGACTCGAAGATTTACGAGTATGCTCAGAGTCTTCTGTGCTCCAGGTAAATTTCGGCATCTATTTCGAAACCTAGTTTCAAAATGCCATTCATGGAGCATAAAAGGAACTAAAGAGTTTTTTAAGGTAATTGTTATCTTTCAAACTCTTTGGAAAGAAGTTTAGGAAAGTAAGACTGCCTAAGCATTACTAAAGTAGCACAAATATATAAGTTGTAAGCTACGGCAGAACGCACATTAAAACCAAGGAAGAGAATAAATAATGGATAAATTAAAACTGTGTTAACAACAATGTAATTCTGATTTGTGGTTCCATTCTGGTGATGCTGAAATGTTCAAGAAGATACCTATAGTAAAATTCTGAAAAATTTATGAGAGGAAGAAACATGATAAGGTAGGCACTAATGCAAAGATGCACTCTTATTTCACTTTTCCCGAAAAGTTAAAAATGTTTCAGACACATATTCAGACAGCCACTGCCCATTAGGGGTAGACATAAATAAAGGAAACTACCGACTTTTACGGAGAACAAGATTAATGCCCGACAAGATATCAGAATTGGAAGTCATGATCAGGGAACTGTGCTCTCTAGCAAGTGAGATACCGGTACCGCAAGGAGGAGTTGTGCGTATAAATGAATAAAATCTAATACAACGTTCGTCTATAACACGAGAAATGTCTTAGGATATAAACTGGTTGTGTACAAAATCGTATCGAAGCTCGGGCGTTCGAAAATTTGAGAAAACGGGTATCTGAAATTATTTCTATAACTAACGTCAAATATTAAGTGGACAAAATGAAGAGGTTATCGATAAAATACAAATATCTTGGCACTGATAACGAAAAACTTTCACTCAAAATATTAAGGTGGTAGGGGTAGAAAAAACTGCGTCATTACAAGGGTGTTGTAACACTCATTCTTCAGAGGGAAAAAGTGTGAGAAAAGAGAACTACAAAGAAAGGAAGACGAACAAGAGAAAGACAATTACAGGAAGAGAGAAAATATTTAAGAAGATGATTTGGTAAATCAGTAAAGCGTGCAAAATGTTTTAATTTTCAGATTTCTGATGGGCAATGAATTAATCTTAATTTGTGCATTTCCTGTTCTCAAACGCTTATATGTTTTCCTCTCCTTGATATCATGTAAATTAATTTACAAATACACATAAGTAATTGAACAAGTGAACAATAAACTAAAAGTTTTTGTGGACAACTATTCGTGGTGTACAAGCTATCGCAGTCAAGAACTCTCTTGAAATTATTCAGCTTTGTTACACGTTCATTCTGGAGAAGCGGAAGCTGCAATCCAAGTATAAGTCCATCGGCTGCTTTCATCGACACATGAAACTAGCTGAAATTTGGAAAAAAACTACTTAGGTCACCAGAATAATGGTTAAATTTTTCTTTGTAGATACGCATTGATTTGAAGTATTCTAGATCCAATAGATAGTACGGCCAAAGCAAAAGGACACAAGAATGATTGTTTATATTGTGTTGGACATTCGTGTTGTGGAGATAAGTGAGCTTTCTAAGTACTCGAAATTTTCAGGTAGCAGTTAGAACCGCTGGAGTGCTCTAGTGCTAGAGTCTGTTAGTATACAGTGGCCTTAGTGGGTCAGAATTACCTTTTGGTTAGTAACTATAGATACCATTTGGAAAATAAAGAAAGAAAGATTAGTCTCCAACTTTCTGTTAACGACTAGATCATTATAGACGGTACACAATCTCGGATAGGAAAAGGATGAGACCAAAAAGTCAGCATCGGTCTCTTCTGAGAAAATGTTCCCTTAAATCACTCAGAGAAACCAAATGATTCCGGATGGTCGTACGTGAACATAAGATTCGTCCCTGCTGTCGTGTTACAGTCCCTTCCACAAAAAGGTATCAACAGAAGGTAGTTAACAACATTCCCAAGAGAACTGTGCAATGCTGACCTATCTGACCGAATGAAGCAGAGTCTGTCAAGCCGCGCAAATTAACTTAAATACTTCATGCCAAAACCGGTCAGATTCAGTTGTTCTGACAGCATCCGGCGTATTATTAAATGGCTTCACAAAAACAGCGAGGCTTTAGAATGGCGCTTCCGCATCCACTGATTACACGACAGAGTCCAGCCATAAATGACAAGACACAGCAGCAAATGGACTGGTAAATCGGTTTTCAAAGTGAAGGCCTACAAATTGTTAATTTAGCGGAAACTACAGTCCCTGTCCTCCCCTTAACTGGAAGTAAAATAAATTACTCACGAAGCCACATAACATTTTCTACAGACGTTGATACGTGCAGAGGTGCTACTTTGTCGGAGAGAATCCTTCAAATCCTCTGTAGCAAATGATAGTCTCCTTTTACACAGAAAGAAGGGATGGAAGGAAGACAAAAATTTTTAACCTCTTACAGTTCCACCGGTGTTAAAGACGGAATAACAGGTCAGTTGGGTCGATGTTGTTGCTTGAAAATGATTTAGTGCAATCGTGGAAAATCTATATTGTGCTCTCTGGTTGGGTCTTGGAACATGGTTACGCCAAATATGTAGCCATGTATCGAAAGCACAGTGACGTATCTCTCAGTGCGGTGACAAGTGACTCAGGTTGATGCGTCGAGCCGGCCGCGGTGGTCTAGCGGTTCTAGGCGCTCAGTCCGGAACCGCGGGACTGCTACGGTCGCAGGTTCGAATCCTACCTCGGGCATAGATGTGTGTGATGTCCTTAGGTTAGTTAGGTTTAAGTAGTCCTAAGTTCTAGGGGACTGATGACCACAGACATTAAGTCCCATAGTGCTCAGAGCCATTTGAACCATTTTTTTGATGCGTCGAACTTTCTGAAGGCAACGAGATTAGTGGACGTGTTGCCGATCATATCAAGTGTGTTGCTTTATTTACGGTGGGTGTTATATACAATGTGTCAGTTTCAAACCTCCAATAATTTAAAGGCCCAGAAAAAAATATCTACAGTGATAATGAAATTGCAACATGTGTTACAGCACCTTAAAATGTTTGTATTCCATCGTCAGATGTGCGAATTATTCTCGCCAGAGAACACCATGATCGCATTAAGTTAAAATGATGACTCTATGGCAGACCGTGCCATCCATAGTGTGGTTTTCGAAAACAAAATCGCCGAGCACTGCCAAAAGAAATTAGCTAAGGTTGGACGGATGTGATTCACCTAATGTGAACACAATTAAGGAACGGTATCGTACGTTTCTGTCAACTGCAAGTGTTCTGAAACATTCTGGCGATGTACGTCGCAGTGCTTCGGAAGAGACAGTGGAGGACATCAGATAAAAGTTTCTCACACTCCCTCGGAAGTCAATTCGGCCGGCATCTGGGGAACTTAATATACTGATCAACATTGCATCGTGTAGTATACCGGCGTCTTCGTTTGTATGTTAACAAAGTGCAAATTCTGCAACACTCTGACAGCGAACGACAAGCCATGCCGACATTAATTTGCTACGGTTACGCTGGTGCATATTGACATGAATGCAAGCTCCCTGAAAAAGAAAAATATCATCAGGCCAGGAAAGCTTTCACGTATCAGCATAATGTTCTGATTTGGGACTCGCAATATCCGTATGTTATCATTCAACATGTTCGTACTCGTCCTAAACTAACCGTATGGTGCGAGCTGATGTACGCCAGGATTGTTGGACTATACTTCTTTGTAGAAAGCAAAGTGAATGGGTCAATGCATCTGGACATGTTGGAGACGTTTGTGTGCCGTCAGATACAAGACTTGCAACCCAACATCATCATTCAACATCGTGGAGCTCCACCTCATTGTTCAACGTCTGTTTGCAAATTCCATCGGACGCGGAGGACCCATTGCCCGGACAACACGTTCTCCCGGAAATAACCCATTGGATTTCGTATTGCGGGGATTCGTGGGGAACAGCGTACAAGCGTCCAGAGTGAACGATATCACTGTATCACGACGTCGTATCACTGATGCGATTGCAACAGTGATAGATGACATGTTCGAAAAACAGGGCAAGAAATTGAATACAGACTCGATATTCTTCGTGCAACAAATGCTTCACATGTAGGGGTGTACTGATGACTATTAAATATATTCTTTGAGACGCTGTGGCACATGGTGCAATTTCATTATCATATTTACTGCTTTTTTTTTTCTCCTGGGCCTTTGAAATGTGGTAGGTTTGAAGGGATACTCTGTATTTTATTCGTCGTTCTGAGATGCTTCGTTGTAGTGTCTGTCGCTAAGCATCTCTTCATTAGAAAGTCATACACAAACCTGCAATGGAAAAATGATGATTTAACGAATGGCGTGTTTATAAGGGATTGTTTCACTCGCTAAGCACCGGAGCATCTACATTCCTTCTATTTTCAAAACGTTTTATTAGACAGATCTGGTTTAAGTTCCTTGTCGTTCGTTACCTTGAGCTAGTTCAGATACATTTCGTGTATGTTTCAGAATAAAAACAGTGTTGGTTGCGCAACCAAGACCGTTTTTATTCTGAAATAATTCGAAACCGGTATAGCACCCCGCCACAATAGAATGAAAAAATGTTTTTATTTTATACATAGGCATGAAGGATGACGCTTCGAACATTGTCTGCAGAAACAGAGAAACGCGTTAAATCAGGGTGTCATAAAGTGACGTACATAATTCATGAAGGTCATGTAAAACTGATTTGAAGTTGTTTAATAGCTTTCTTTGAGCTTTTCAACTCATTTAGAATACTCAACTATCTTTCATCATTCAGTTGCCCCTAGACATGTCATTGCATTGACATTGGATAACACGCATGAAGAACTACCAGTGTTTTTGTTTCGTTTGGTTAGCAGCATAAGCATTACATATCACGAAAGAGACTATTGCATCTACAAACTACTTGGTGACAATGGGGTAAGTTTACGCGTAAGAGAAATTTGGAGCACTTGTGTTTCGGAATTTCTCATTTCGTTAACGGTGCGACTCATTGCTCCGCGAGTTGGGCGTAACGACTAAGTCCTCACTTTGCCGCCTATAACTTTTAACGGCTTTGCGCTACTGAAGTTGCCCCGCCACTGCAACGCTTTCTAGATTTCCGTGAGATATGTGCGAGCAGATTCTCGCTGCGATTAACGGTTCCATCGCGTGCTGAGAGTCAACTCCGAAAAGAAAATGGCTTCTGGCAGTTCGCTGTCTTTCAAGTAGCTAAACAAAGAGCTCTGTTGATTCAGGGAACGGACAAACTGAAAGAGCAGTACATTTCCATTTAGCGAACCCTGAACTGCAATGAGTAACTTTTTCCTACGAATTCTACACGTAAAAAGAGAACGATTGGAAATATATTGCATTTAGTTTAGGAGAAGTGTCTCCCTAATTACTAGCGTCCCTGTGATCTCTACGAAGTGTATATGCAGTGCCTGCTCATTTACGTAAATTCAGATTCCCTGTTAAAGTTACTGAGCGAGCATATTACACGTTTCCACTATTGGAAAAATAATAAAAATCAATTTATATAAAATTATGAAGTGTGATAGGACCGTTAACGGCAGAACAATAGTATCTGCGCTCTTAAAGGTTCACTTAAGCTACATTACTAAATGGCAACATTTATATATTTTTTGAGACAATACCTTCTAGGTATTCAATTCACCATGATGTAAACTTTTAAATGCATTACTGTACACAAAGACGTGTATATTTAATCAAGTGCAGAAATTTTGGGCAATTAGCATTTAAACTGAGAGAAAAAGGAGCAGATAGGTGACTAAACAGGTAAGAAAGTGTACATACTGTAATTAACTTTTAAGGAAAGCCTTTATTACAATGTCCATAGGCGTTTAAATTTCTTTTACACTCAAGATGTGTATTCGAATTAACGGATACATTTAATAACAAATTACAATTTCTTGACACAAACTCAAAACGAAAAGTGCTGCACAGAATTTGTAGTTAATTGTTCTAAATCGTGCCCATAGTTCGAACATATAATAAAATAATTGTTACCAGTGACTTTGTGAAAAGCAGTTTCTCGTCTAGTTTCGGGATTTCGGCCATCATCAGGTATAACTGAAAAATAAACTGAATATTTCGATACAGTCAGGAAAGCAAGATAGCAATATGTATAAAAATAAGTTTTTGGAAAAAACGACATTTTGTCTATGGAGTGCGTGATTGATTCTCTTGTAAAAATTTTTTTGTTTATTTACAGACACAATCACATGTTTATGACACGGTCATAACCGGTTTCGGCCATACATTGACCATCTTCAGATGCTAAAAGCGGCATACACTGAACACAGGTTCATGCATTGTCAAACACAAAAAAGAATAAAGATAGCGGGATCAGACCTGTCCTTGAAACAGGACATCCTCTGAGGTTTAGTTTATTTTAGCATTCGACTTTCAGAGAAGGTCAGGCGTTCACAATGAGGTTACAAAAAGTAAGCTGGAGCACCAAATAACGTGCGCGAAAATCGGATACAGTAGTTACGAACAATCTGGGGAGCGGCATGCTTGTAACAAATGTATATATTCGTCAGTGGATATCAAGTAGGTGGTGCGATGGTGGTGACAATGATGATTATGATGATGGTGATGATGATGATGACTATCAAGGGGGGTACGTACATTAAGCCAGGAGGAAATAAAGTCTATTAACCGGGTATTGACTATGACCACCCACAGGTTAATTGTAAACAGGTTATGCGTTGGCGCTTCTCAACGGTAGCGCGGCCTTCAAATGGCTGTTTTAACTAGCGCGCTCTTCGCCTCGGGATGAAAGATATCGTATTCGAGAAGAGTAAGTACGCAGGAAATTGAGGAACGACAATAAAGTGCTGCAGCACGTATTGACTCAAAGCGGCGCGAGCTCTTAAGACAGCACAACCTTGCACTTTTTTTGAATTCCAGGAATGGCAGTAGTACCTTCCACAAAGCTCGTTGACCTGTCCCCTTTTGACACGTTGGAGTCACTCTAAGAGTACTATCCTGTACTGCAATTTTTCGGTATAGATAAGAACAAGTGTTACTGTCTTCGGACAGCTAACTAACTGTCCTATGGATCTGTCCCAAATCTTGCGGTCCTCAATGACAATCAGAGCCTGTACATGTGCTTGCCATCGAACTGCACAGTACTGCAAATCAACAGCAGGCTGCCCTACCACCCTACGAGCTTCCTATCGACTGACAATGCTTCTACAAAGAGGGAAGGACGACAGGAGATATTTCCGGATGCCATTTCCGCACTGGCTGTGAGAAACTTTAGATTGGTGGCCCACACGACTGGTCGTACTCCTCCCAGCGGGTGCCCCTTTCTCCAAGACAGGAACCATCAGCCCGCTCCACAGACGAGTGTGGCAATGTCCGTGTGTTGAGTGATTCGTTGTGTGATGTTAGAGTGTGAAGGATGTTATGGTCAACTTTTTTTTCTCACTCGGACAACTGCGCGAACACAGTAAAATTCGTGCCCCTAGTGAAAACATATTTTTGTTTTTGTTTTTTTTTTTTGCCCCCCCCCCCCAAACCTTATTTCAGAGACTAGAAACTGGAAATAAAATTTCAACTACATGTATATTGCTTTTTTATAGCTTCCAGTCTTCTTTTTTTATATAAATGTTAATGTTCAAGACATCCTGGATCCCTATCACCATGTCAGTTTGTAACAAGTTGTTCTTGTGGTACACACTGTGTTACATAATCTTCGATCACACAGGTACACTTACAAAATTTCTGTCTTTTTTGTGTACACTGTATCTCTCTATCCCACTTATGTTGATGCCTGTCAATTGTCACAACGTGTAAAAATTTCTTGCATATGTGCCAATAGTTACAAAATGTTATACACGATAACATGCCACAGTTACACGAGAGCATTTTGGTTTGTGTGTGTGAGCAGGATATATGTGGTTACAATTCTGGTTAGTGGTGAATGGACCATCAGTCAGGCAATCACTGTGAAAAATTATCATCCTTTCCGTTCAGGGAAACGGCATGAGTGTGGTTAATTGTTTCAACTATGAAGCATAGAAATACTGTTTGTCTTTTTGGCTTCGTGCAGAAGTATTTGTGTGTTTGAGTTGGGAACCAGTAGCTAATTCTTAAATGTTACCTTAATGAGAAGCTTGCAGATCCAATAGATCAACATTTTATTGCAGCTTCGAACTTGGACTTCTGGCATGTCTTCAACATTTGTATGACTGTGCGAGTATGTCAATGAATGGCAGTTGGTTCCCTGAGGGTGAATCTGTGTTGGGTGTGATTTATTCGTCAATGTGAGTAAGATGTTGGTAAAGTCATAAGAAAAATTGCACCTTTCATTTTATCATCAATGTCTAATATAATCTGCCAATTTTTGTGATATTTTGGAAAGTGTTTGGACCGATTCTTTTTGAGTGATTGACACACTACCTCTGTCAAGTGAGTAAACCACGACCAAAAATAATCTAAAGTGACTGGGAGTAATGAGTGGTTCCATGCCCTCTTTTGCATGTCCCCGCTCATTTTCATCAATTTTATTAATGTTTTATGTCACTGCACGGTGGTAACAGGCCAAATAAGGTTATTGTAATGAGAGTATTTGTACTGAGAGCTCAAAATACTTTTCACTTGATTACTATGCATTTTTGGTTACTTCCCTGGGTGACCTGTGCGAGGCGAGCATTGGAGGACGCAGCACACTGCGTTTCCGGTTGGGGGCAGCACTTCTTCGAATATAATGGGGTTAAGCTGCTGGCGGAATGACTGACGTCGGTCGAGTCTCGCCTATTGTAGGCAGGGCGAAACGACCTGAGAAACGTCTGAGTGTCGTCGCAGTTTATGTGTTTACCGTTCCGGAACGTCCAGAACGAGGACTGCTGGAACCGACTTACTGCATTGTCCTGATGATTCTGAGAATACTTGTGGACCGTGCGCGGCTGTCTGGCGCCGGATGGCCGGTGATCTAAGCGTGTTGTTTTTGTAGCCGGTTGAACGGCAAATTCATTGCCCTCAGCTGAATAGCAGAGGCATGACTGGACAACTTAAACTGAAGCTAGTTGACGTCATAAAGCCCTGTTCGAAACTGGAAGGAACGGTCGCTATTGGCGCGAATGATGATCGGAGACAGTGTGGGGGAATTTTGGAATCAGTACTGAATGCTGCTTCGCGGTTTTCGAAGATGGCTTCGCTCTTCCGTTGCGCGGTTGCGGGGCTTTCGGGATCTGATCTTCGTCGGAAACGGACGGTCTTGGGACTTAGTCGCACTTTTTCGGCAGAACTTAGAATTCTTGGACAGCCTTCGAGGCCAGGGATTGAATCAGAGTTGCTGCACAGCAGAAGTCGGCGCCTAGATCATCAGAACGCTGCCTACCGACGATGTGCTGCAGATTTGAGGTCTGGCACAGTATTTTGCGGCTTCGGCGTTGTAGGACCTATCATTTTTATACTGAATCCGTCAGCAGCACGCGCGCTCGCTTTGCCACAAGTCCACCTAGTTTGTTTCTCCGTGTGATCCCATTTGAGCTCTCACTACTAATCGCGATACTGCAACATAGTCGGGCAAGTAATATTTGATTCATTTTGACCTCCAGTCATTAACGTCAGTCTATTGCATCACAGGCAGTAGGAGCCCCTTTTTGTCGAGCCAAATCTTATTCTCATAACAGATCAGTATAACCTATCCTTTAACCTGCTGTTTGTGAAGATAATCATGTGCCTTTATGTTCTGATATATAATAAATCTCATTGTAATATTTAATCCACGTATCATTTCGCAGATAAATGCAGAATCCCATTTCCTCTTGTTTATTATGATAAAGTTCTGATCTTGCTCTCCTAGCCAACACCGTTCAAGAAGCCAGGCAACAAGTGAAATCACTACAAGAAATAGCAGAGAAAGTAGGCCTTAGAGTATCATTTGAAAAAACGGAGATTATGCTAACTGATCCACCACTTGCAAACAAAATTACAATAGGAGAACAGGAAATCAAAATTGTTGATAAATTTAAGTATTTAGGCGAAATAATAACATACAATCTAAATGAGAAGCCATCATGGCAAAATAGAATAAAAAAACTGAACTATGCAAATTACATTACCAAAACTACATACAACAAAAAAAGCCTATCTATAGATGCAAAATTAAAACACTATAAAACAGTTACACAACCAGAAATAACGTATGCAGCTGAAACTACCTTCAAAACAACTAATTCAGCAGAAATTGACAGAATACTAAAAATAGAAAGAACAATAATTAGGACATGTATAAATAAACAGTATAAAATAAATGGACATTGGAGAATTGCATCAAATGAAACAGTACATAAGAAAATAGAACCAGTCATGAGCACAATCAGGAAGAAACGCATCTCATTCTTTCGACATCTGATGAGAACTCCAGAAAACAGAATTAGTAAAAAAATAATACAAAAATTGTGGAATAGCAAGAGCGACATTAAATGGATCACAGAAATTAAGGAAGATATAAAACTTCAAATTACAGTAGATGACCTAAAAAACAAGACAGAGAAAACCAGAATACTGCAAGACCCGCAAACCAGACTACAAATGAAAATCAATAAAAGGAGTACAGGAAGAGTTGTCTCAGATGAAGAAAGAAAGAAGATACCTGAAAGAATGAAGAAATATTGGGCAGACAGAAGAGCAAAACACCTTTCATATAAGAATAGCCCCTAATAATAATATTACCTAAATATATTAAGTTATTGTCAAACCAAATTGTATCCATTTATAACAACTTGTTTAGAACTTTGTATTTTTGACTACAGTGGTCCAATGAAGGCCATAAAATAAATAATAAAACATAATAATAAAAAGTTCTATTTTTTTCTGTGAGTAGATTATGATTTTATTAAATTATTGTGAGTGTGCACGCCTTATTTTACCGACTAGCAAGTTGCACCATCATTTTCTTTCGTTACCGTTGTGTGCATAATTAATTAGGTGGTAGGTAAGGAGGGGGTCGAGTGCATGTCTCGTTCTCATGCAAAATTCGTCAGAATTAAAGAGGTACAAACTCTTCTCCATCCCGGCACCTCTCAAAGGCTCCTCATTTACATGACCAAACACTACTTCTCCAAGTATAAGTCCATCCTATTGTGCTACTGGGATTGTTGTGATGCTACTTCTCTCAATATCTGGAGCAGTCTTGGGAACATGGTGTACTTCATATGTGGTTACTTGAACCGATATACGCTCTCAACTTCCCGTTAGTTTCCTACTTGCACATTTCCACACAAAAGTCAATTATGCTAACTCCGTAACCGATTATGAAACCATTTCGATAGGACCCACCAGCTGTATACAGCTACACATAAACACTGACTGGTATAGTATATTCGTAACAGGCATTTACTTCAAGACTGACCATATCATAGCAGACAACAACCTTCTGCATTGTATTAGTGGAGTGTCCTGTCTTCAGCCCAAATACACTCCTGGAAATGGAAAAAAGAACACATTGACACCGGTGTGTCAGACCCACCATACTTGCTCCGGACACTGCGAGAGGGCTGTACAAGCAATGATCACACGCACGGCACAGCGGACACACCAGGAACCGCGGTGTTGGCCGTCGAATGGCGCTAGCTGCGCAGCATTTGTGCACCGCCGCCGTCAGTGTCAGCCAGTTTGCCGTGGCATACGGAGCTCCATCGCAGTCTTTAACACTGGTAGCATGCCGCGACAGCGTGGACGTGAACCGTATGTGCAGTTGACGGACTTTGAGCGAGGGCGTATAGTGGGCATGCGGGAGGCCGGGTGGACGTACCGCCGAATTGCTCAACACGTGGGGCGTGAGGTCTCCACAGTACATCGATGTTGTCGCCAGTGGTCGGTGGAAGGTGCACGTGCCCGTCGACCTGGGACCAGACCGCAGCGACGCACGGATGCACGCCAAGACCGTAGGATCCTACGCAGTGCCGTAGGGGACCACACCGCCACTTCCCAGCAAATTAGGGACACTGTTGCTCCTGGAGTATCGGCGAGGACCATTCGCAACCGTCTCCATGAAGCTGGGCTACGGTCCCGCACACCGTTAGGCCGTCTTCCGCTCACGCCCCAACATCGTGCAGCCCGCCTCCAGTGGTGTCGCGACAGGCGTGAATGGAGGGAGGAATGGAGACGTGTCGTCTTCAGCGATGAGAGTCGCTTCTGCCTTGGTGCCAATGATGGTCGTATGCGTGTTTGGCGCCGTGCAGGTGAGCGCCACAATCAGGACTGCATACGACCGAGGCACACAGGGCCAACACCCGGCATCATGGTGTGGGGAGCGATCTCCAACACTGGCCGTACACCACTGGTGATCGTCGAGGGGACACTGAATAGTGCACGGTACATCCAAACCGTC
Organism: Schistocerca piceifrons; assembly: GCF_021461385.2. NCBI lineage: Eukaryota > Metazoa > Arthropoda > Insecta > Orthoptera > Acrididae > Schistocerca > Schistocerca piceifrons. The sequence continues at coordinate 314,121,099 of NC_060141.1, read as the reverse complement.
ATCGAACCCATCGTTCTACCATTCCTAGACCGGCAAGGGAACTTGCTGTTCCAACAGGACAACGCACGTCCGCATGTATCCCGTGCCACCCAACGTGCTCTAGAAGGTGTAAGTCAGCTACCCTGGCCAGCAAGATCTCCGGATCTGTCCCCCATTGAGCATGTTTGGGACTGGATGAAGCGTCGTCTCACGCGGTCTGCACGTCCAGCACGAACGCTGGTCCAACTGAGGCGCCAGGTGGAAATGGCATGGCAAGCCGTTCCACAGGACTACATCCAGCATCTCTACGATCGTCTCCATGGGAGAATAGCAGCCTGCATTGCTGCGAAAGGTGGATATACACTGTACTAGTGCCGACATTGTGCATGCTCTGTTGCCTGTGTCTATGTGCCTGTGGTTCTGTCAGTGTGATCATGTGATGTATCTGACCCCAGGAATGTGTCAATAAAGTTTCCCCTTCCTGGGACAATGAATTCACGGTGTTCTTATTTCAATTTCCAGGAGTGTATAAGTAGCAAAATAGCTTAACTTTTTAACAATTAAATGCGAAGAGTGTTAAAAATCAGTGGAAATGTATTAATTTTCCTTGTTGTATTATTTCGATTTTCTTGATTTATTCGTTGTTGTGTTGGTAAATGGAATCGGATATTTAATCAGTTGTCAGTTGTCAAGAAAGTTTTGGAAATTTAGACACTTGTTCATTTTGCTTAACAGATAAAAGAGAATTTGTATTAAATTTTCAAAAGAGAACGGAGTAAAGTGCAGTAGCCTTTTAGAAATGCTAAATATTGCCTTTGGTGTGTCTCCCACTATTTAAAAAACGGTTTAGGAGTGGAATATGTGTTCTGAAAAATACCGTGAAGATGCCGAATATGACCTGCGCCCGCTATGCCCGAGCATGTCATCGACCGATGAAATGGAGGAAAAGAAATCGTTGTGAACGATCATCGAAGCACAGTCAACGAAGTCACTGATCATATTGGCTTATCGGCTGGCCCATGCAAGAAACTTTTTCCAGGTGTTTTGTGCATGACAAATGTTACAGAAAAATTTGCCCCATAATTGCTGAGTTTCGGACAATAACAACGTGGCATGCAAGTTACACAGGAGTCGGTCGCTAAACGAGTGCAGCAACGATGCTGAGCTAGTGAAATGGGGCATAACGGGATATGAAATGAGGGTTTGCGGATATCGTTCCATTGGAAGCACTGTGACTCACTAAAACCGAAGACAGCTTGACAAGTGTGGTCAAGAATGAAGGTTGTGCTCCCCGTGTTCCTCAATTTTTACGACATAGCGCACTGTGATTGTTGCCAAAAGTTAGAATGACCAAAGAGGAGTGCTACTTTACAACGTCGTTTATCTGAAGCAGTCAGAGGATAAAATAAAGAAAAGATAAAAAACGCCAGGGCTTGTTAATAGGTTTATCTCTAAGAGAATGCATCTGCTCAAACTTCGTCGTTTGTTCGTCAATTTTTGGCCAAAGCAGTTCTATAAAATAATGATACCCCGGCCTTCATATTCGGCAGCATGACTCCTTGCGAGTTTCTCCTCTTCCCGAAAATAAAGGAAATTTTAAAGGGCCATTGTTTTACGAGTACTGAAAAATTAAAAACTCATCACTGACTGAGCTAAAAGCTATGGCAAAAATCTAGTTCCAGAAGTGTTTCGGATGTTGGGAAAAGCGCTGGTATAAGTGTGTAACATCTAACGGGTATTGTTTCGATGGATAACATTAATGTAGTCAACTAAAATCTTTCGAAAACACATATTTGAAATTATCTGCTAGGTACACTACTGGCCATTAAAATTGATACACCACAAAGATGACGTGCTACAGACACGAAATTTAACCGACAGGAAGAAGGTGCTGTGATATGCAAATGATTAGCTTTTCTGAGAATTCACACAAGGTGCTCATACACAAACAGCAGTTGACCGGCGTTCCCTGGTGAAACGTTGTTGTGATGCCTCGTGTAACGAGGAGAAATGCCTACCATCACGTTTCGACTTTGATAAAGGTCGGATTGCAGCCTGTCGCGATTGCAGTTAATCGTATCGCGACAGTGTTGCTCGCGTTGGTCCAAATCCAATGACTGTTAGCAGAATATGGAATCGGTGGGCTCAGGAGGGTAATACGGAACGGAGTGCTGGATCCCAACGGCCTCGTATTACTAACAGTCGAGATGACAGGCATCTTATCCTCATGGCTGTAACGGAATCGTGCAGCCACGCCTCGATCCCTGAGTCAACATATGGGGACGTTTGCAAGACAACAACCATCTGCACGAACAGCTCGACGACGGTTGCAGCAGCATGGACTATCAGCTCGGAGACCATGGCTGTGGTTACCCTTGATGCTGCATCACAGACAGGAGCGCCTCCGATGGTGTACTCAACGGCGAACCTGGGTGCACGAATGGCAAAAACGTCATTTTTTCTGATGAATCCAGGTTCTGTTTACAGCATCATAATGGTCGCATCCGCATTTGGCGACATCGCGGTGAACGCACATTGGAAGCGTGTATTCGTCGTGGCCATACTGGCGTATCACCCGGCGTGATGGTATGGGGTGCCATTGGTTACACGTCTCGGTCACCTCTTGTTCGCACTGTTGGAACTTTGAACGGTGGACGTTACATTTCAGATATGTTACGACCCGTGGCTCTACCCTTCATTCGATCCCTGCAAAACCCTACATTTCAGAAGGATAATGCACGACCGCACGTTGCAGTTCCTGTACGGGCCTTTCTGGATACAGAAAATGTTCGACTGCTGCCCTGGCCAGCACGTTCTCCAGATCTCTCACCAACTGAGAACGTCTGGTCAATGGTGGCCGAGCAACTGGCTCGTCACAATACGCCAGTCACCACTCTTGATGAACTGTGGTATCGTGTTGAAGCTGCATGGGCAGCTGTACCTGTACACGCCATCCAAGCTCTGTTTGACCCAATGCTCAGGAGTATCAAGACCGTTAATACGGCCAGAGGTGGTTGTTCTGGGTACTGATTTCTCAGGATATATGGACCAAAATTGCGTGAAAATGTAATCACATGTCAGTTCTAGTATAATATATTTGTTCAATGAATACCCGTTTAACATCTGCACTTCTTCTTGGTGTAGCAGTTTTAATGGCCAGTAGTGTAATAAATCAGTCGATTACATCGTACGTAAAACGATTCATATGTCGTCGTATTCCAGTGGAAGAGTTACACCGTTACAGATTTGGTTTCATTCATTCGAACTTCAGTCCAGCGGTTTGCATCACAAACTGATACTCTCGCTGATACTTCTTAAGGTCACCACGGCAGCGCCTTACATTCACGGCACACTGAGAGTAGCTGTAGGCAGATATCAATGAGTTGCGTAGCGGCTACGGTTCTGACCCCGTAAACGAGCGACGAGGGAAGCGTCTATCGAGGAAGGCCGGCGCGGAAGGGGCTCTCGGTAGAGGTACGTAAGAAGTCACTGTACGTAAATAGCGGTCGCTCCGCGGAGTAAGCGACGCGAGGTGGTCGTGTTGTGTCGCGGCGAGTATTTCAGTATTTCACGGGTCGGGCGGCGCTATTCTGAGCGCCGCCAGATGACGCCGTTGTTTTGCGAGATAAAAATAGCGGCCGGTCTCACTAGCTGCCGGGATATCCCGCCGCAGCGTCGCCCCGCCGTGGCGCCCGCCTGCCAGCTGACACCCGTCGCTGGAGCCGCCCCCGCCCCGCCCCCGCGGTCGCCCGCTAGCGACGCGTCGCCCGTCCCGTCGGTGTCCACCTGGTGGCGGCCTGTCCTATGTTCCTAGTCGCTACGTTGATCGTAGTCATCAAGCGCTTATACAATTATACGTTTTTAAAATGATAGTCTGGGAGCGGTGTAGGAGGAAGTAATAATAAATGATCATCAATTTTAGCTCGAAGTTTCTGAGATTTGTACTACCCATACGTTTTTTAACAAGTTAAAATCTAAACATATTCTCTAAAAAATGCGCCACGTATGTACAGAAAAATAAATGTTTACAGTTCCAGAGAAACTGGGTATTTATTCAAGAGAAAGAGCTACACAAATGGAGCATGTCAATAACGCTCTGATCCACCTGTGCCCCTTATGCAAGCAGCATTGACTGAGCGAGTTTTGGGCTTTACTCCTGAGAGACAGCGTGCTGGATTCTGTCCAACTGGCCATTTGGCCATTTAGATCGACAAAATGCCGAGTTTTTGAATGGCGCTGCCGTAATGTTCCAAAAGTTCTCAATTGGGGAGATATTCGGCTTCCTTGCTGGCCTTGGTAGGGTTTGAAAGCAGCGAAACTATAGCTATGTGCGGGCAGTCATTATCTTAGTAAAATGTAAGCCCACGATAGATTGCCATGAAGGGAAACAAAACAATGTGTAGAATATCGTGCCGGCCAGAGTGGCCGAGCGGGTCTAGGCGCTACAGTCTGGAACCGTGCGACCACTACGGTCGCAGGTTCGAATCCTGCCTCGGGCATGGATGTGTGTGATGTCCTTAGGTTAGTTAGGTTTAAGTAGTTCTAAGAGGGAGTGATGACCTCAGAAGTTAAGTCCCATAGTGCTAAGAGCCATTTGAACCATTTTAGAATATCGTCTTGAACACGTACCCCGGTGCTGCAAGGGCGCCGCGGATGAAGACCGAAGGGTCCTGCTACGAAAAGAAATGACATCGCAAACCATCAGTCCTTCTTGGTCCGCGGCGTCTGTAGATACGTCCTCGCTCGTCACCGAGGCTCATTACGAAGCGGGGCTCATCGTTGAACAAGATTCTAGTCCAGTCAATGAGATTCCAGGTCAAAGGTAAACCGTAAATCGAACAAAATAAACTGATTTTAATAGATATCAAAGCTGTTGTTCGAGATTCAAATGGCTCTGAGCACTATGGGACTCAACTGCTGTGGTCATAAGTCCCCTAGAACTTAGAACTACTTAAACCTAACGAACCTAAGGACATCACACACATCCATGCCCGAGGCAGGATTCGAACCTGCGACCGTAGCGGTCGTGCGGTTCCAGACTGTAGCGCCTTTAACCGCTCGGCCACTCCGGCCGGCTGTTCGAGATTCCCGCAGGAGCTTTCAGCACTAATGGCAACTATATTACATTGTGACATTCCCAAGAGAAATGTTTTATACTGATACCAGTGCTATTCAGAAAGTAACGAACTATCGGTCGCGAAAGGGCAACCACTGTCAAAACCTTGTGAAGCGTTACGCTGATCTATTGGGCAGTGTGTCTAGTATGCCTGTGCATAGTCTCATGTCGCTCTTCTCATTTCTGAGCGCATACCGAGCGCCTAGTGATATCTAGAAAATAGTGTCTTCCGCGAATGGGTGCGCCCGAGATATTTTGCCTATTTCATGCGATCTAATATAACGCAAATGTCATACTGTTCCTTCTTCAAGGCAGTTGTCGGTCCCACACTGCAGCGTTTTCAATGGGAAGTGTTTGATCACTCGGCATATAGCCTGGACTCGGCTTAAATGAATCATTGGTCATGCAAATAACATTTTGGCACAGACAACGAGCAACAGTCTAGCGTACAAAATGGTTGCAAAGCACAGGAGGCTGCCTTCTATGACAACGGTACTCCAAAGGTGGTACAATGCTACGACAGACGTCTAAGTGGAGCAGCAACGACATAGAGAAGCAGCTGGAAAGTGTAGCTGACTCTTGCAAATAAAACAGTTTTGATTTCCACAGGGTTTTCCATTTCGAGACAGATCGCACCTTACTTTCTGATAGCCTCGTATTTCAGGTAAAGTACTTGCTGTGGTGGGGTCCCTATCGGAATATGTAACACTTTCTTTGATCATAGTATGAAATACCCGCACTTATCCCATTCCGCCGGGGCCTGGACTGGCCGATCGCAGTGACGGTCGGAATCCGCCACGTCTTTGGAGTAGGGGGGGTGCGAAAAATCCCAGATTTGACTTAATGCACACGTATAATGACTTATAGTAGGTAGGTAGTTCTTAATCAGACTGTAGATTTTTGGACATCCATTAACAGTACCTGCCAGGTTAAGGCCCGCCCAGTGACAGGGCTGTGGTTAGCTCGGTGGGCACGGCCAAACAGTTGTAGGTTTATAGATCAACTGGCACATCTGTAACGCTGCAGGAATAGCTAGCTAGAACGATAGAGTAGAGAAAGTAGAAACTAGACTGTAGTACTTACTCATAGCATAATAAACACTTTCATATCATGTAGCAAGTAAGACGGTAGAAAAATTGTAATAGTAACATTGCTGCTGAAGTAAATAACTGTACTGTAGACATTAAGATTCATTAATGTATAAGGTGGTGGGTTATTATGTATGAATATCACTGGTGGAATGAAGCTTTCTTTTAAAAAAAAAAAATAATATTTTGGTAACACTTTATTTATGAACGAAACACTGAATCGGATCAAAATATAGGGGATATGTGACTGTACTTTGCATGCCAAAAATTATTGCAAAACTCACTCAAGAAACTTCGTGACGAATGTACGCCATGTTTCGTTTCCCGCCAGTGCACATCTATCTCCAACAGGGTGACCTCACCATTCATATTTCTATTTTCATTTCTATTTTTTATTTTAAATTATTTTTTACTTTATAAATGAGTTAAACAGTTCATAAGACGGAACGGACACTTCTAAACTAATCGTGTCTCTTTTCTGCAATGATAAATTTCTAACTGATAAAGGCTTATGCGGCTGGTTTCAAATTTAATGTATCTGATTGATGAAATATAAATTTCCCAGAAGATTTGCAACATATTCCGGTCTGAGGTTGTCTCGTTATTTGCTAGAGTAGATCTCAGAGAGACCAGTTTCACCTGCTTTCGCAGCCTTGTAAGCAGTACCCTTGGTACCACGCACAAGCATCCCAGCAAAGTAGCGGGGTGGAACCACTAAATTCGCCTCAGAATCCATTGCACAAAGAGAAACGCGCAGCCGACACGGCTCCATAAATTCGTTTTATTAACGGAAGAGCGAGCTGATGCGGAAAGCGCGCTAGATTGGCCGCTCTGCGAGCGTTGCCGACGCGGCGCCCCTGCGCCCGCCCCCGGCGGCGGAGGCGGCGGAGGCGGCGAAGGCGGCGGCGGCGGAGTCCATTACGAGAATGAGCTGTGGATAAATTGCGGTGCCTGCACCGGGGCGGCCATTGACATTTGGATGCGAGCTAACGGCGTGGAGAGCGCTAAACGACGGTGTCTCTTGGGGGACAATGTCTCCGCCAGCAGCTTTCTCGGCGTCGGAACAAGTGTCAGCACTGTATTCTCTGGACAACTGTATGGTTTTCTGTTGAAAGCGACAGTGTTTCACACACTATTTAGAACTATGTCAGTACTTCTAAAACGCTTTGATACATCGTAAACACGTTACGACGTTTAAAAACAAGCAGATATGCATACCTTGTTCTAATACCTGTAACTTTTTTATTTTGTAAGATGCCATAGTGATACGGTATGTGGGAATTACCTGTGACTGGTTTCTGTATCGGAATAATCCCTGCAACAGAACCTCACTTAAGACGCTCTACTGTAATCTGTGCTCAAGGGAATGTCTGAAAGTTGTGTGTGTAGTTCCCGTTATTTCCACTGACGACTATTTTAGATGTTGTCGGCAATCTGAGGTCAGTCGGTCGGTTGCTGCGGACCAGGGAAGATATCTCCGCGCGGTGCAGTCGGCTGGGTCTGCTGGCGGTCCCTGTGCAGTGTCGGAGCGTCAGTGGAGCTGTCCGATCGCTACGAGTTTTGTGGCTCACCGACCTAGGACGTCAAAGTGTCGTGTTTTGAATACCAAAGCCACGTCCATTTATGTTGTGTGGTTCGTTTCGGTGGTTCGCTGTTGGAGAGGTTTTCCTGTGAGCAACACCGAATGTTTGTATTGCTAAAATTTAACCGCCATGCGGTGGAATTAACTATATTGTTTGACTACAATTCAAGTGCACCAGCGGAATTTTCTGCCTTGTGGTGGTTAGTGTTCCAGTTACCTGCCCTGGTCACTAACGTAATTTCAGGCAGCGTACTTTCCTCACCTGAATCGCTGTCCAACATGGTGTGTAGTTTTGACAGCTTAATACATATTTCATTCTGAATAATCACGTTCGTGATTTTGTTTGAGTTCTCATTTACCGATTGGTGGCAAGCAAGTCGTTTTCTCGGTGATCCCTGGCTATCCCTTGGTTGGGTTCCGACGGATCAAGTATAGTTGGGCTCACCACCTGTCTCACTTAAGTGAACGAGTGCAGACCGACCCCCTGGATTCTTCTGAGTGCTGTTGTCTTTAATGTCTTTCTCACCGGTGTTTTGTTGTCTGTTTATAATCTATCATAGCCAATGATAAAAATAAATTCTTGGTTTTACTGTGTTTTGTGTAAGTAAGTTTGAATTCCGTCAAGTGGATATTTGCTGAAAGGTTATTGCCGTTGTATTGTCTTTTCTTTTAGTCCGGCTTCAGCTACTTAAAACGTAAGGCTCATGGTCATATTTTTTTTTTTAATTTTGGAAAATTACCTGTGAGCCGTCAGCCTTTGAACCTTAGTGTTAAAATTACATTTCAAGCTTAAACATTGCAGCTTGGAACCTTATTCTTAAAATTACCCTTTAAGCAAAACATTGCGGCCTTCTGCCTTTGAAAGATTATGGTAATTTATTTTAAAATCATGAAAAGTTTATTGTGGGCCTTCGGCCGTTTGTATTGCACCTTGTTTATATTTGTCCATCCACGTTTGCCTTGAGGCTTTCAGCCTAGCTGTGATAAAAATTAATTTTAATTATTTTATTTGCTATTTTAACTGAATTTTTATCTTGTTGATTTTTAAGATTTCTTGTTTGGAGGTCTTCAGCCATGAAAGAATTGCATTTTGGAAACTCGTAGTTGTAAAAGTTCGGCTATGTGCCGCTTTGGTTATAAATGTGTTATTAAACTACTATAAATCACAATTTTAAGGTGAAACTGACCCCAACCTTATTTGTCCCTTTCCACAATCCTTATCACCTGTTCTGCTCAGCGGGTTTAGCGGGCGTATCAACGTTGTCGTGAAGGACCGGAATTCCCTTTACAACGAGTCCCTCGATGACCTATCTGACTGAGTGTGCCTAAAACGACAGTGAATGTAAACCACTAAACTATGAGAGCGCGCTAAATGTATTAACTGAACAATTGCTGCTACATGTCGAAAGAATATACTGCGGAGGCTGTAAAGCACCACATATTCCCTGTGTGCCATAGCTGCGGAAATGGCTACCACAGACAGCTGCCTATTGTGAGTGAACCTCGTGCTCTGTGCTACAAAATATCTAAGTCTGCGACCTCAGCGTGCCTGTAAACACGCTCTATCGTTTGACTCCGACTTCATCGTTGCTCCTTAGTGAATCCTCCGATCTCCACACCACGCAGCCCCCAGACGAACTCTGTCAAATTCTCCCTGCATCCACTTCTTACACACAATGCTACACATGGAAAAAATGTTCATGTCTGTGAAACCTTATGGGACTTAACTGCTAAGGTCATCAGTCCCTAAGCTTACACACTGCTTAACCTAAATTATCCTAAGGACAAACACACACACACACCCATGCCCGAGGGAGGACTCGAACCTCCGCCAGGACCAGCCGCACAGTCCGTGACTGCAGCGCCTTAGACCGCTCGGCTACACATGGAGCACTCGAAAAATTCAAACTACTAACTGGGGGCGGTAGAATTTCTTCATGCCAATCATACAATCAAAAATCGCTGTACAGTATCCCTAAAGGAGTACGGCGAAAGTTACTCCACAGATATGGTGGCTTTTTGCCAAAAATTAATGATGCCCCTTGGTACGTCTTCCGACGTCACCTTGCGATGCTCAATAATGACACTTATTTTCAATGTCTGTGGGAAATCGCTTGGCGTGGGAACCCAAATATCGCAAAAGACTGCACCAAAGGAGTGCCGGACTATCTAAGATTCTGAGGAGAAACGTTTTACAATGATAGCACACACGATTCTCTTAAAACAATGACCTCGCACGGCTAGCCCGGAGCTTTCAAAACGGATCACCTGCTAAGAGGTAACAATTTAGAGGCCTCCAGGCAGAAAGTTGTAAAAAATCACTTCGGCTAACACTAGGAACAATATACTATTCTGTTAACAGCAGGACACTTCTGGTAGCTCTGCGACTCCCCGTCGTCCCGGGTCTTGTCCAACCTTCTCCCATGAGGTGAATTTGGCCACCAGCCCCACACACACGCTCCCCACCACTGGACTTACAGCCCGGTGCTGCCGCCTTCCCTGAATTCTGGCCCATTATGGCGGTCCCTGCCATATCTGTCCGAGCAGGTTGTCTCTCCCCACACAGCTGCAATGTGACAGATCAGAAAATATTTTAGTCAACAAAAGGAAAGAGTCATCATCGATAATTAACCAGTGCAACTAGATTCCAAGGCAAGTACAATGCAAACAGTCTCAACCTACGTTAATAAACTTCATAACCGTAATTAAAATGATATCTTTCAATTTAGTGAACGTTAGTTTCGACACTTTTTATCGAACTGTCGAAATAAACTAATGAAAATGGAAAGTTTTTCGATATGAAGCACGACTCTGATACTTCTCAAAACTTTTGGAGGTGTTCACTGATTACAATTTCATTCTATTCGGAAGTGATGTCCACCGTCAACATCCGTATTGTGTGAGAACCCCGCATTCACAAACGCACTGTTGTACTCGTTGTGGTATGGAAGCAAACAGCCCCCGAATGCCACCTTCATGAATTTATTGCCATGTCTGAAACACATACTATGTCAGTTGATGAAGATTTCTGGCACAAGACTGAGATGGCGTACAGCCTACCATCGTATCCCAGACCTGTTTTACGAGCGAGAAATTAGGAGACGAGGCCGGCCAGTCAAGCCGTACATTCCTCGACACTGGTTTGGTGAGACATTTCGCACTAGCTAGCTGAACCGTTTCTCTTGGAATGAAAGATATTAAAACAGGGTACAAAGTTCTTGCTACAAACTGGGGAATATAAACCACATTTCAACAATTACCACATCAGACCTGTTCTCATGTGACAGGGGCGGCAGTGAAACGGGTGACATTGAATCCTTCTCCAACTAGACAAATTTATTTACAGCACTATAAAAGAAGTTCAACATGACTTTTCAATGCTTTCAGGTTAACGCGTCCAATACTTGAAAATAATCACGTAGGTTTCCGCCATTTTCCTGCACACATATTTCAAGTCTCTTTGTGGAAGTTAGACATCACGTTTTGCAGGATTGACTCTGGAATTCTATTAAATTTCTTCCCAATTTCGTCCTTCAGTTACTGGGTGGTGTATGGTGGGTCACACTGGAAGATCTGAGACTTAAAATCACCCCAAAGGATGAAATCACCCGCTGTAAGGTCAGGGGATCTTGGAGACCACGAGATGTTCCCGTTCTTGGAGATGAGATAACTAGGAAAGATGTTCTGTAGCACGTTAACAGGATGTGGTACCCTCTTGTTGGTAGAATGTGTTTGCAGTTACAAGAAGATCAGCATGCTATCGGACCAGAAAATGGTTCAACATGTGAACACAAAGTTCTGTATTCACATCATCAGCATTTTAGTGATCGTCTTAAAAAAATTAGGCCTTAAGATTCCAAACAATTATACTCTGCACCACGCTACCACTCTCTGACTGAGAAGTGGCTTTTCATGAAGCATTTCATGAGTTTCACGTGGCCAGTGTCTAATGTTGTGCTCGTTAACAAAGTACGATACGTACAACTGGCGTCATCGCTCATGATCAGATTGTCTCACAGGCCAGGTTTGTCGCTTGTGAGTTCCAACTATTACCGGCAACAAAGTAGTCACCTGTGGATGGCGTCCACATTCAATTTTGCACTCTGAATTCTGTGTGGGTGTTATTTCAGTTCCTTGTGCAATATTAGCCGTACACTGCTAACCGACATGTCAAGTTGCAGGCGTGTTTGCGTGCAGAACGCCTGGGGCTTCAGCTGAAGGCTTCTTCTAAATTGCAATATTCTCTGATGAGTAGACGCGTCTTGCCCTTCCACCCCTCCGTCGCACCGTATCACCCGTTTCCTCAAAGTTCTGTAACCACAATTTGATGGCATACGCCGATGGGCGATGACGTGAGACACTGTAATGAGCACGAAACACTCATTGCACGACCACATACCTGTCGCTGTTTTTGTAAAACTTCTTCACGGCAACAGAGCGTTGTTCGCTGGTCCACGGCACCATCTCAATTGAACATAGATCTCAAGTTCAATCCCAAAGCTTTGTTGTCTTTGTTGTCCAGATGCTACCACTCCCGTTTTTTGATTCCTTACGTAATGCGAAATTCCCTAAGCCCGCAAATCACCAGTTTCACTGCCGCAGCTGTTACAACAGTTCCATTAAAGGTGTTGGAGAAATATTTATCTCGAGAATCGCTGCTTCCGGTGATCTTTCACCAGGTCGTCTACCGACACTTTAGCGTTGATATGACCGCCTCATGCAAAAGCGAGACTTATCGCTCAACACCACAAACTGCCACTCAATTTCCCAGTTGACTCTTGTTCAATACAATGATAATCTCTGTTGCATTTGATATGTTGCCATTGGTAAACGACTTATACAATTCCATGCCTCAGCCCAACTTCCAATACTTCCCACGTTTCGTGGTCATTGACTACATCTGCTCCCTGTGCTCCAGCTGTTGTGATCCAGTTGTTCGTCAGAGCCAGACGAACAATCCTACGGCCCTGTCATGTAGTAGTTGTTTTGCAAGGAAATGTGTTTGCTCTTCATGTTACATTGTTGTCCTGAGTCCAGTCGCCACAACTTGTTCTGCAAGCTCTGCTTCAAAGCCAGCTGTCTGTGCGACATGTCCGTATGTTCCTCTCACTTCCATCACTCAGTGAGTCTGCCGTTTTTAAAATCCGAAAAAGGGAGATAAGATGCACATGCCCTGCTGTGGGCAAGATGTTTCGCTTTCTCTACTTGCGAAGTCCCAACAGCTAGCATGTACTCGCACCTTTCTTCGTCTTGGGCATATACCACAGACACAGAAATACTAGAGTACAAGGTTGGTAGCGTTCGATTAATGTCTTCAGCGCCTAATACTTTCCCTTTCCGTAGTTTATTTGTGGTAGACTCAACAAGTGCCAGAATTTCCATGTGCGCGATGGCTGAAAATAAAGCGTATCTCGAAAGATACGGTACAACTTTAATGGTCTAGAACACATCACACGATCGCAGCCCCTTGTGGCGTTGCAACATGTCGTTGAAGAACGTCTGTGTCTTGGTGGTCAGCCAGTTGAGGTAATGCAAACAACTCCGGCACGTCAAGGTAATGATTAGAATTAACTGTGTTTTTTTTTTTTTTTTTTTTTTTTTTTTTTTTTTAGAAAAAGTGGTCTCACAATGTGATCTTCCATAAAACAACACCAAAAATTAACTTTCCGTCTGTCACACGTACCTCTTCCGTTACATTACGTGGATTGGTTGTGCCCCAGATGCGAACACTGTGACTGTTCACCTAAACACACATGTGAAATGTTGCTCCGTCAGTTTGTGTAGAAAATTTCCATCTTCCTCAGAACGTCAAGGAACGTCGACAGCTAATACCATATGTTGTGGTTTGTTATCTGTTTTCAAATCGTGTAATTGTTGCAATCGGCATGGGCAGATCTGTAAAATTTTCCGATTCACCTCGTACACGGTCGCCATAGGGTTTTGCGGTCCTGAAACGCCCTCCGAATAGACTCCTGCGGCGAGCATCTAAAAGCCAGCCGTATCCGTTCTGTGTCGCTTTCAATTGTTCCAGGTCGTTCAGTATGATGCTTTACATCAACAGTACCTGTCTGCATAAAATTCCGATATCACTGACGCTTCGACGTCCGCGAGAGTGGGTGCTTCCTATACGTGTTTGGAAGTCCCTTTGATCACGCGCCTCTGATTTTGTCTGATGAAACCATTTCACGAACCGAGCTTTTTCTTAAAGAAAAAGTAGTGCTTCACTGACGACAACCTAGAACACACACAAACAAGACTTCGTGAGTTTGTCTGCCATACAAGAACATGGTCTGAATGTTAGTTTTGGTGCTGTAACACACTGAAGTTGTAGTGTACCTTTTGAGACACCCTGTGCATCGCCATCTGCACTTCGTAAGCCTCTGTGTGGCAGAGGGTGCATACTACTCTAATGTTGCCACTTTCCTACTCGAATTACACACGGGAAGAATGAGTATCGATAAACCTCCGTATGGATACGGGTTTATCTAATTTTAGAGTTGTGATTATTGCGCGAGGTGTGTGTTTGAGCAAGTAGCATACTTTTTTACTCGCTTTGGAATGAAATTTGAGAGTAGGACTCTCCACCTTCCATTGAAACATCACCCAATGCAGTTTGCTGATCGTTTCCAAAACACTGTGATGCTGACTAAAGAAACCAGTGACGGATAATGTATTTCCTTTTCGAATGTTTCATTTTCCTTGCATTAACCCTACTTGGTCAGGGTCTGAGTCTGGCGAACAGTACTCAACAATTGGTCGAAATAACGTCTTGACTGTAGAGACAGGTGGGTAATATACGAGAAATACAACCAGAAACAGTGAACAATAACTACGTAAAACCGCTAAAAAGTGGGCTGATCAGAAAAATGCATAAGGAAGGGACGTAGTCCTTCTCCCACTCTGTCGAACCTGTACGTCGTCCGCCTCGGTAGCTACGCGATCAGCGCGGAGCATTGCCAAGCGAGGGGATCCGGGTTCGATTCCAGGGCGGGTCAGAGATATTCTCTACTCGGTGACTGAGTGTTGTGTTATCCTTACATTCGTATCGCCAGAACTAACATTACACTATTGAGACGGCTGAATGAGCACACCCAGAAAGCCAATAAATTGAAAAAAGGGAAAAAAAACTGTACTTCGACAAATCAGTGCTGGAAATAAAAGAACGGGTCAGGGATAGGAATAAAATTCATGGTGAAAGGGCATCAGTGATAAGATTCGCTGAGTGTCACGTGACAGACGTAAACGTGGAACTCTGTGACCTTAGAAGCAAAATAATACACGACTGACGTAAGGTGCAAGATATTAGAAAAGAGTATTCCTAGGTAAAGAAGTCTGCGAGATCAAATACAGGGCTTTACTTCAGGAACAAATATCTGAGACTGGGCGTGTGGAGGACAAAACTGTGCGGTAGTGAAGCATGGACCATGAGAAAACCAGAAAAACAATCGAAGCCTTTTAGATGTATTACTACACACGGTTGCTGAAAATTAAGAGATCATGTAGTAAATGAGTAGGAACTCTGCATGGTAGGCGAGGTAAGCAATATATAAAAAACGTGAAGAAGAGGAAGGACATGTGCAAAATGAGGGAGCCGTAGAGGGCAAAGATTGCAGTGAAATACAGAGGACGTTGAGTGCAAATGGAACTCTGAGATGAAGAGACTGACCCGGGAAAGAACTTTCCAGCAGGTCGCATCAAATTAGTCAGTAGATTGGCAGAAGAAATTTACCTACTTACCTTCACCGTAGTCAGCAGTCTGAAAATTAAGTTAAAAAGATTAATACAGGTTCATCAAAACGGATTTGCTTCTTTATAACCGAAACAACTTAAATCACTTAATAAAAGCAAGTCTTCTGGTCCAGACTGAATACTAAGTAGGTTCCTTTCGGAATATGCTGATGCATTAGCTCCATACTTAACAATCGTACACAACCGTTCGCTCGACGAAAGATCCGTACCAAAAGACTGGAAATTTGCACAGGTCGCACCAATATTCAAGAAAGGTAGCAGAAGTAATCCACTAAATTACAGGCCCATATCGTTAACGCCGATGTGCAGCAGGCTTTTAGAACATATTTATGTTCGAACACTATGAATTACCTCGAAGAAAACTGTCTATTGACACACACTCAACATGGGTTCAGATAACATCGTTCTTGCGAAATACATGTAGCTCTTTATTCACATGAAGTGTTGAGTGCTATTGACAAGGGATTTCAGATCGTTTCCGTATTTCCGGAAGGCTTTTGACACTGTATCACACAAGCGGCTCGTAGTGAAGCGTGCTTATGGAATATCGTCTGTTATGTGACTCGATTTGTTATTTCCTGTCAGAGGTCACAGTTCGTAGCAATTGACAGGAAGTCATCGAGTAAAACAGAAGTGATTTCTGGCGTCCCCCAAGGCAGTGTTATAGTCCCTTTGCTGTTCCTTATCTATATAAACGATTTGGGAGACATCTTCAACTTTTGTAGTCCTGTCTTCCTCAGTTTCATGTAACATTAGTTTCCTCGAAATTATCTAGTCCCTCGGACTATGAGTATGTGGCTCTATCAATGATGCACTTCGTAATGGATTATGTGATTTATTATTGTTTAACATACCCTAATCAATGTAATTATATTTTCTTGTATCTAAAATACATTATCTCATATACAGGGTGTTCCATTTATCTTGACCACCCTAAATAACTGTTTGTCCAGATAGAAATTACAAAATGTTCCAAGAAAATATTCTTTAGCCGTCAGGGGGACATCAATCAGCATGATTGCCTTCATTGAACCTTTGTTTCTTACAAAGATACGAAAAGCGGTATGACTTTTTTAAATGGCACACTGTATTTTTTTTATTCAGTAATTCATTTCCTCTCCTAAAGACCTTTTCAAAAATGTATCACAGAGTGCCATTCACTGAAACACAACGTTATTAATTACATAACACAACACTGACGTTGACGCTATCAGCGCTTAGTGCAGGTACTCAGGATAATGGAACATATCCACGAGCTGACGTTGATAGAGGAGAAATGGAAACTTACGTAGAATGCACACCCGTCGTTCCGTCGACCATCGTCAGTTGAAGAATTGTGTGAGTAGAATGTATACCAATGAAGAGAAGGTAGAAATGTGACTCATCTATGGGGAATGTGAGTTATCAGAATAGTAATTTCAATATGTTTTCTTGTGTACAGGTACTTTTAGTACTGTAGTTTAGTCCTTTTAAATACTGTTGCGTAGAGTAGGCATACAATAAAGGCTGTTCTTCCTACAAACTGCATCGACATAACGTTCCTATTATTGTTGTTGTTGAAGGTAGGCGAAATGCTTCGTAGGCAACGGAACTGTACAGAGAGCGACATCCTGAAAAGAACCCATCTTCCCGATTGATTTTTTTTCTCGTCTTGTTGCGACGCTTCAGGAAACGGGAAGTTTCAACCCACGGCAACGCAATCGTCGTAGCACTCAAACAGACGAAGCTGCCGAAGTTACTATCCTCGCTTCCGTTGCTATGAATCCAAATGTGAGCACAAGATAGCTAGAACACGAAATTGGCATTCCTGAAACCAGTGTACATCGTTTTGTTACACGTCACCGGTTCCATCCTTACCATGTACACCTGCATCAAGAATTACATGGTAATGATTTCCAGAATCGTGTACAGTTCTGTCAGTGGACACAGCAGCAAATCCTCGCAACCCGAGCTTCTTCTCCAATGTTCTATTTACCGATGAATGTTCTTTCCCAAACAAAGGACAAGTAAATACAAGGAACACGTATTATTGGCCTAGACAGGTGGAACATCAGCGTCAGTGGAGAGTTAACGTCTGGTGTGGGTGTGGGATGCATCCCCAAAGGAAACAGTCCAGAGCCGGTCGCTGTGGCCGAGCGGCTGTAAGCGCTTCAGTCCGGAACCGCGCTGCTGCTACGGTCGCAGGTTCGAATCCTGCCTCTGGCATGAATGTGAGTGATGTCCTTAGGTTAGTTAGGTTTAAGTGGTTCTAAGTATAAGGGACTGATGACCACAGAGGTTAAGTCCCATAGTGCCTAGAGCCGTTTGAACCACTTGAACAACTCCAGAGGGCATGCAGGAACGTATCCTGCTTGCTTGTAATTCTCTTCAGCAAGCAACATTAGAATCGGTAAATAGTTCTTTCATTCAACGAGTGCACCAGTGTATCGGTGTCCAGGGTCACCACTTTGAGTACCTTTGAATGTTCTTCTCCTGGGCAATGGTACGGGAGAGTCAAAGTCAGTTACATGTTATGTTTTTACTTGGTTTTCATTTGTTTTCTGACAACTCCAGCAAGTGGACGAGTTTGTGATCCCGGGCTCAAAGTCAATATTGTGTTGTGTAATTAATAACGTTGTGTTTCAGTGAATGCTACACTGTGATACATTTTTGAGTAAGTCTTGTGGAGAGGAAATGAATTATCTATAAAAAAATACATGGTGCCATTTAAAAAAAGTCATGCCACTGTTCATATCTTTGTAAAAAAACAAAGCTCCAACGAAGACAATCATGCTGATTGATGCCCCCCTGACAGCTAAAGAACATTTGTTTGAAACATTTTATAATTGGCATCTGGACAAACAGTTATTTAGGGTGGTCAAGATAAATGGGACACCCTGTATATGCATATTTTGTAATGCGACTGGCATTCATTAACTACTTGCCGATAAGGTTGGCATTTTGATAGCTATCGGTCCTGCAGTAATAGTATAGTTGTTCTAGAAACGTATGATATTATTACCTCTTTTATCTGTTGAAACATTCGATTTATGCGCAGAATATTACTCTAGAGGTTGCGAATTACCAAAATAAAAGCTTAATATCGAAACGGATCCATAGAAATTAGAACGATTGATACCACATGCAATTTACGTATCCGCTTGGTGGAATAATCTCAATGTGTAATCCAAAATTTTGCTTGCAATAGACAATGACAGTGAGAAAAACGAGCTTCAGGAAAAGTTCCTTTTTCTAAAGTAAGAAGCAGGCTTCAAAGGGAGACGCTATTGACATCTTTATTATCTTAAAATGATTGTACTGCCGTGAAAAAAATTCAACTCAATGAGGCCGAAAGACAGCATACAGAAATAATTCATATATGCATTTGCATCAAGCGCTTTGCGGATATGAACTTTCACATCAGTACAGAGAGAAATCTACCACACAGTCACTATGTTTACCATATTACACTCAGAACAACATTATTCTACTTTCTTCAAGACGTAAAACTCAAACGTTTTCTCAATGTGATACCTCTATCGTCACCATGTCGTTCATGACAAACATAAGGGCTAGTCTTCAATTTTAAACGAAACTACAAAGGCGTCTGCAGCGTAATGGTACTTGACACACAGCCAAACAACTTTATGAAATTCGGCATTTGGAATGATTGTGGCGATATATGTAGTATGATGATGTTTCCAAAAAGTGCATGAGAGGAGTTTGGTTACCGTAATTGGTAATACAGTGGTCGTGGAAAAGAGGTGGGACCTACCTGGGATGAGTTAGAGCGCTACTTATCTGTTCCGCAGATCTGATGGCTTCATGCTCCATGAGGATTGCAAACAAATTTTGCCTTCAGTGTGAAGCCATCTTCGGAGACGAAACGTATTAATAACATGTTTCTCTATTTTAACGATTAACATCTAATCTATGAGTGTTTCTAATTGTAAATGTCATGTTGTTGTTGTTGTCTTCAGTCCTGAGACTGGTTCGATGCAGCTCTCCATGCTAATCTATCCTGTGCAAGCTCCTTCATCTCCCAGTACCTACTGCAACCTAGATCCTTCTCAATCTGCTTAGTGTATTCACCTCTTGGTCTCCCTCTACGATTTTTACCCTCCACGCTGCCCTCCAATGCTAAATTTGTGATCCCTTGATGCCTCAGGACATTTCCTACCAACCGATCCCTTCTTCTGGTCAAACTGTGCCACAAACGTCTCTTTTCCCCAATCCTATTCAATACCTCCTCATTAGTTACGTGATCTACCCACCTAATCTTCAACATTCTTCTGTAGCACCACATTTCGAAAGCTTCTATTCTCTTCTTGTCTAAACTGATTTTTCTTCCATGTTTCACTTCCATACACGGCTACGCTCCATACAAATACTTTCAGAAACGACTTCCTGACACTTAAATCTATACTCGATGTTAACAAATTTCTCTTCTTCCGAAACGCTTTCCTTGCCATTGCCAGTCTACATTTTATATCCTCTCTACTTCGACCATCATCAGTTATTTTGCTCCCCAAATAGCAAAACTCCTTTACTACTTTAAGTTCTCATTTCCTAATCTGATTCCCTCAGCATCACCCGATTTAATTCGACTACATTCCACTATCCTCGTTTTGCTTTTGTTGATGTTCATCTTATACCTTCCATTCAACTGCTCTTCCAAGTCCTTTGCTGTCTCTGACAGAATTACGATGACATCGGCGAAACTCAAAGTTTTTATTTCTTCTCCATGGATTTTAATACCTACTCTGAATTTTTCTTTTGTTTCCATCACTGCTTGCTCAATATACAGATTGAATAACATCGGGGAGAAGCTACAACCCTGTCTCACTCCCTTCCCAACCGCTGCTTCCCTTTCATGTCCCTCGACTCTTATTATTGCCATCTGGTTTCTGTACAAATTGTAAATAGCCTTTCGCTCCCTGAATTTTACCCCTGCCACCTATAGAATTTGAAAGAGAGTATTATTCCAGTCAACATTGTCAAAAGCTTTCTCTAAGTCTACAAATGCTAGAAACGTAGGTTTGCCTTTCCTTAATCTTTCTTCTAAGATAAGTCGTAAGGTCAGTATTGTCTCACGTGTTCCAACATTTCTACGGAATCCAAACAGATCTTCCCCGAGGTCGGCTCCTACCAGTTTTTCCATTCGTCTGTAAAGAATTCGTGTTAGTACTTTGCAGCTGTGATTTATTAAACTGATAGTTCGGTTATTGTCACATCTCTCAACACCTGCTTTCTTTGGGAATGGAATACTATATTCTTTTAGAAGTCTGAGGGTATTTCGCCTGTCTCGTACATCTTGCTCACCAGATGGTAGAGTTTTGTCAGGACTGGCTCTCCCAAGTCCGTCAGTAGTTCTAATAGAATGTTGTCTACTCCCGGGGGCTTGTTTCGACTCAGGTCTTTCAGTGCTCTGTCAAACCCTTCACGCAGTATCGTATCCGCCATTTCATCTTCATCTACAACCTCTTCCATTTCCATAACATTGTCCTCAAGTACATCACCCTTGTATAGACCCTCTATATACTCCTTCCTCCTTTCTGCTTTCCCCTCTTTGCTTAGATCTGGGTTTCCATGTGAGCTCTTGATATTCATACAAATGGCTCTCTTTTCTCCAAAGGTCTCTTTAATTTTCCTGTAGGCTGTATCTATCTTACCCCTGGTGAGATAAGCCTCTACATCGTTATATTTGTCCTCTAGCCATGCCTGCTTAGCCATTTTGCACTTCCTGTCGATCTCATTTTTGAGACGTTTGTATTCCTTTCTGCCTGCTTCATTTACTGCATTTTTATATTTTCTCCTTTCATCAATTAAATTCAATATTTCTTCTGTTACCGAAGGATTTCTACTAGCCCTCGTCTTTTTACCTACTTGATACTGTGCTGCCTTCACTATTTCATCCCTCAGAGCTACCCATTCGTCTTCTACTGTATTTCTTTCCCACATTCCTGTCAATTGTTCCCTTATGCTGTCCCTGAAACTCTGTACAACATCTGGTTTAGTCAGTTTATCCAGGTCCCATCTCCTTAAATTCCCACCTTTTTGCAATTTCTTCAGTTTTAATCTACAGTTCATAACCAATAGATTGTGGTCAGAGTCCACATCTGCCCCTGGAAATGTCCTACAATTTAAAACCTGGTTCCTATATATCTGTCTTATCATTATATAATCTATCTGATACCTTTTAGTATCTCCAGGATTCTTCCATGTATACAACCTTCTTTTATGATTCTTGAACAATGTGATAGCGATGATTAAGTTATGCTCTGTGCAAAATTCTAACAGACGGCTTCCTCTTTCATTTCTTAGCCCCAATCCATATTCACCTACTATGTTTCCTTCTCTCCCTTTTCCTACGGTCGAATTCCAGTCACCCATGACCATTAAATTTTGGTCTCTCTTCACTACCTGAATAATTTCTTTCGTCTCATCATACATTTCTTCAATTTCTTCGTCATCTGCAGAGCTAGTTGGCATATAAACTTGTACTACTGTAGTAAGCATGGGCTTCGTTTCTATCTTGGCCACTATAATACGTTCACTATGCTGTTTGTAGTAGCTTACCTGCACTCCTATTTTTTTATTCATTATTAAACCTACTCCTGCATTACCCCTATTTGATTTTGTATTTATAATACTGTATTCACCCGACCAGAAGTCTTGTTCCTCCTGCCACCGAAATTCACTAATTCCCACTATATCTAACTTTAACTTATCCATTTCCGTTTTTAAATTTTCTAAACTACCTGCCCGATTAAGGGATCTGACATTCCACGCTCCGATCCGTAGAATGCCAGTTTTCTTTCTCCTGATAACGACGTCCTCTTGAGTAGTCCCCGCCCGGAGATCCGAATGGGGGACTATTTTCCCTCCGGAATATTTTACCCAAGAGGACGCCATCATCATTTAACCATACAGTAATGCTGCCTGCCCTCGGGAAAAATTACGGCTGTAGTTTCCCCTTGCTTTCAGCCGTTCACAGTATCACAACAGCGAGGCCGTTTTGGTTAATGTTACAAGGCCAGATCAGTGAATCATCCAGACTGTTGCCCCTGCAACTACTGAAAAGGCTGCTGCCCCTCTTCAGGTACCACACGTTTGTCTGGCCTCTCAACAGATACCCCTCCGTTGTGGTTGCACCTACGGTACGGCTATCTGTATCGTTGAGGCACGCAAGCCTCCCCGCCAACGGTAAGGTCCATGGTTCATGGAGGGGTAAATGTCATATGAATTACATAAGTGAAACGACTGAATCACATGTTTTTCACGTAACCCGTCAAACCTCGATTCTCACTCTTAGGATGCAAAATCGTGCAGCAACTGCCTTTTGCTAGATCATTTTCAGCCTGTTTGTTTAACCTCTTCTCAGATATTCTTCCCCATTTAAAAAAAAATTATGTACGTAAGTACTTGACTCTTCAAATCGCTGTAAACAAAATTGACGATTTTGTGACTTTACGAAATGTTGTTTTCTCCTCGCAGTTCTAGATAACAAAACCGAACTCATTAGCGTTTAGCGGCAGAACTCGTAACTGTCGTCAAGACATCGCCTAATGGATGACTGGAATCAGAAAAACATCACACACGTTCTGATGCTGAACACGTTTCTTAAACCGGCATAAGCAGTGGTACGCATTATACCTTATAATATTTCTCACATTTCTATTGTTTGTTCAGATTGTATTTGAAACTGGAAAGGGTCTGGCCCCTGTCCTCCGTTTTAATGTTGACAGTCGTTAACCATATATTGTCTGGTGTAGACATATTTTTTTAAAAATACCGACTTTTTCGGACAGTAAGCCTTTCTGTTCTTGGATGAATATATTTAATCCAATTTATAAGGATACCTGAAGACGTCAAGTTTAGGGTCTTCAATTATCGGAACTGGTACACTGTTCTCCACAGCCGATGGGGTGAGGCAGCGAAGGCTCTATGTAGTTTTTCTTTTATAAGTAAATCTAATCAAAACCAATGGTGACCTACAAGAAATAAAAGAAGCAATCAGGGCATAAACTCACATCCTGTTTTGGAGTATGGTTTGTGTGTGTGTGTGTGTGTGTGTGTGTGTGTGTGTGTGTGTGCGTGTGTATGAGAAAGAGAGAGAGAGAGGGGGGGGGGGGCAGAAGGAACGCTGAGGGAACGACTGACAAGAAAAAGAAAGAAAATGAGCTGTGTGAGACCCAATGAAAGAACAGTTAGCGAGGTAGAGACATTTGAACAGTGAATACTAGTAAAGTGCAAAATAATATACAGTAGTTTCTCCTTTGATACACTATGTTATTAACCTGTGGATTCTATTTAATTTTCATTAAAACTTTTGTTCACATGTAAAACGTGACATTTATTGGTGTTTGTTACCAATTAATGGCTCAGTTTCATCTCTACGTATACGAAAGTAAGTAGATACGAAGATGCTGTCATTTACCGTCTTGTAAAGTCATCAGATGGCCAAAACGAATTGTAAAATGATTTAGATAAGATATCTGTATGGTGCGAAAAGTGGTAATTGACCCTCAATACAGAAAAGTGTGAAGTTATTCACATGAGTAGTAAAAGAAATCCGCAAAATTCCGATTACGCGATAAGTCACACAAATATGAAGGCTGTAAATTCAACTAAATACTTAGGGATTACAATTACAAATGACGTGAACGCAACGATCATATAGATAATGTTGTGGGTAGAACAAATCAAAGACTGCGATTCATTGGCAGAACACTTAGAAGGTACAACAAGTCTACTAAAGAGACTGCTTACACCACGCTTGTCCGCCCAATTCTGGGGTATTGCTGTGAGATGTGGGATCCGCATCAGATGGGACTGACGGATGACATCGAAAAAGTACAAAGAAAGGTAGTTCGTTTCGTATTATCGCGAAATAGGGGAGATAGAGCCACAGACATGATACATGAATTGGAGTGGCAGTCATTAAAACAAAGGCGTTTTTCGTTGCGACAGGATCTTCTCATGAAATGTCAATCACTAGTTTTCTCCTCCGATTGCGAAAACGTTCTGTTGTCACCCACCTACATCGAGAGAAAGGATCATCACGATAAAATAACAGAAATCAGGGCTCGCAGAGGAAAATTGAAGTGCTCGTTTTTCCCGCACAGCATCCGAGGGTGGAACGGTAGAGAGACAGCTTGAAAGTGGTTCATTGAACCCTCTGCCAGGCACTTTATTGTGAATAGCAGAGTAATCATGTGGATGTGGATGTAGATGTATTCTTCCACAGATGTTTACTTTGAAATTGTCAAGTACTTATGATCAGTCTAGAAATGATGAAGTATGCAGTCATGCACACTGTACTACTAATCACCGTTGCTGTAAAGTCAATTAGCTAACCAGAATAGGATTTGGTAATGACAACCTGCACTTCTTGTTCATAATACAGTATTTTTGCCGATGCATTCTACTGTATTCATGAATGTCGGTGTTATAAAATATAGTAGGCATGTAACAACGTCCAGCAAAATTCTGCGATTCTAGGCAGCGTCGAAATGTTCGCAGTCTTTTACGTGGCATCTGTACAAACCTTGGTAGTAATACTTCCTGCACTATCTTTCACTACCTGTTTCAGTAATGAAGTGTTTAACTGTAGGTTGTCATAATGTTTTATGGACATTTTTGCTTGTACTTACGCTAGATCATGATACTCACTCTATCTAGTTTGTGCTGTATATTGACTACTGGAATTAAAATTAAAATTGCTGAAGCCATGTGAAAACTGAATTAAAGAACAACAAATGGGATATAATTCTTGATTTCAGCTGTGGAAACATTTGGGTACAAGAAGAGTCAGCTGTGACGCTGATAAGATGAGACGAATGAATATGAAAGGAAGAAGAATTTAGAAATAACAGTTGACAGTCAGGGTAACAGCATCGAAAGAGCGAATGGACATTGCTTCTCCGCAGGACGAGAGGAGTATTACATCTCCCCACTGCGGTGGGAACGCTGCAAATTCTTGGAAAAGACAACATAGCGATGGTCCATACGTATTCCGCGTTGTATTGGGTTTCAGATGGAGGTACCGGCATTGAACAAGAAGTTGAGATCGTTGTTCTGTTTAGGGTTCCTTATCTCAATCGGTAAAAACGGCATCCTTATAGAATCACTTTGTTGTCCGTCCGTCAGTCAGTCCGTTTAGACACCCTTTTCCCAGGAATGGGTAAAGATGTCAAAATGAAGTTTACGTCAAATACTACGGTCTCTTGGCAGAGCAAAAAATTTAAGCTTCTAAGTCAATCCAGTCGAAAGATCGAGCGTTTTGTACCACATACTTTGAGACTCGCAAAATTTCAAATATTTACCGATAATTGCGATAAAAAGTTGGCATAAAATAAATATAACGGCTGTCGATGTTGCTGTTTATATATCGATTTACTGGGGGTGAAAGTACGAGGTGCATTCAAGTTCTAAGGCCTCCGATTTTTTTTCTAATTAACTACTCACCCGAAATCGATGAAACTGGCGTTACTTCTCGACGTAATTGCCCTGCAGACGTACACATTTTTCACAACGCTGATGCCATGATTCCATGGCAGCGGCGAAGGCTTCTTTAGGAGTCTGTTTTGACCACTGGAAAATCGCTGAGGCAATAGCAGCACAGCTGGTGAATGTGCGGCCACGGAGAGTGTCTTTCATTGTTGGAAAAAGCCAAAAGTCACTAGGAGCCAGGTCAGGTGAGTAGGGAGCATGAGGAATCACTTCAAAGTTGGTATCACGAAGAAACTGGTGCGTAACGTTAGCTCGATGTGCGGGTGCGTTGTCTTGGTGAAACAGCATACGCGCAGCCCTTCCCGGACGATTTTGTTGCAGTGCAGGAAGCAATTTGTTCTTCAAAACATTTTCGTAGGATGCACCTATTACCGTAGTGCCCTTTGGAACACAATGGGTAAGGATTACGCCCTCGCTGTCCCAGAACATGGACACCATAATTTTTTCAGCACTGGCGGTTACCCGAAATTTTTTTGGCGGCGGTGAATCTGTGTGCTTCCATTGAGCTGACAGGCGCTTTTTTTCTGGATTGAAAAATGGCATCCACGTCTCATCCATTGTCACAACCGACGAAAAGAAAGTCCCATTCATGGTGTCGTTGCGCGTCAACATTGCTTGGCAACATGCCACACGGGCAGCCATATGGTCGTCCGTCAGCATTCGTGGCACCCACCTGGATGACACTTTTCGCATTTTCAGGTCGTCATGCAGGATTGTGTGCACAGAACCCACAGAAATGCCACCTCTGGAGGCGATCTGTTCAACAGTCATTCGGCGATCACTTAAAACAATTCTCTCCACTTTCTCGATCATGTCGTCAGACCGGCTTGTGCAAGCCCGAGGTTGTTTCGGTTTGTTGTCACACGATGTTCTGCCTTCATTAAACTGTCGCACCCACGAAAGCACTTTCGACACATACATAACTCCATCACCACATGTCTCCTTCAACTGTCGATGAATTTCAATTGGTTTCACACCACGCAAATTCAGAAAACGAATGATTGCACACTGTTCAAGTAAGGAAAACGTCGCCATTTTAAGTATTTAAAACAGTTCTCATTCTCGCCACTGGCTGTAAAATTCCATCTGCCGTATGGTGCTGCCATCTCTGGGACGTATTGACAATGAACGCGGCCTCATTTTAAAACAATGCGCATGTTTCTATCTCTTTCCAGTCTGGAAAAAAAAAAAGTCGGAGGCCTTAGAACTTGAATGCACCTCGTATTTCCTACATGTATATCGCTATCCTCCGGAAGAAATATCTATATATCGGTGCGTAGAGGTAAAAAGGAATGCAGATATATTTCGATATTTTCTGTAAAGGTGTCAATATATCGATACTCTATCGACAGCCGTAGTTTAGAGATAGTGTCCTTAAAGTCGTTTGGTCGGTAGAATGTTCCTTGGCCCACACATTTGTGGTTTCCTAATATGCTATCAAATTAACTCGTGTTATGTTTATTAGTCGGAGCTAAAGAGGCAGATACAGTTTAGACTAACATGGCGAGCGGCACCAACTAGCCCTTCGACTGAAAACCACAACGACAACAAGAACAATGACAACAACTTAGATATTAGAGAATCTGCCACTATTAGCCTATTAAGCAGAAATTATCGTTTTCCTGCTGATGACGAATATTTACTTCTACACTGCATCTGCGTGGTTAATGTCTTATCCTTGTTAAGGGTGCATAAAACTGACAGACTTGAATTTTCCCTGTCACGTTACCTTGACACTAATGTTAGCTCCTCAGTTGTTTCCTTTGTGTTTAATAGCTATGGAGTGCAAGGGATCAGAACTAATGATTAGGGTTTAAGAACAAGCTACAAGGATGTGTGACACATGCTGAGACCCAACTGCAAGCTTAATTTTCTCTTACTCCATTCACGAATCGTTCCCGATATAGATTCGGGTCGTCAGTCAACGACTTGATCATCCAGAATGAATACGTAGCTCCCTCTCTGTTCGTACCTGCTGTTTTTTTTTTTTTTTTTTTTTTTTTTTTAGGAGAGACGCTACTGTTGCCTGTACTTCCTATCGATCTGTGTTCCTTTTACACTTTCTAGCATAATGGTACTACCAATTTTCCTTGTTGACTCAAACATGACTTTGCGACGTTTGTTACCATAAGAAATTTTTTTCACATATTCCTTTTAATATTGTATGTAATGCAGATTTTGCACTTGTAAACAAAACGTGTTACATAGATAGGTGATGCTTAGTTGTAGAATCACTTAATTTCTGTTTCTCTGAATAACACTGTTGTTTATCTACACAAATAGTAGTAGACAACAAAAACTATTTCTCATATCATTTAAACTTTGGAACTCAAGAGGAAAAAATAAATTGTCACAAAGACAATGCGCCATTTACTAAATAATGTTTGAAACACTTCGTCCATGATGAGGAACCTGAATCAAGGCAAAGGACATATAACAGAGAACCAAGAGCAGATCATAACTGAATTTTTTTTTGTTGTTAAAAAAATGGCACTTAGACAGTCTTCCATTTCAACTCTTCACTTGTCAGCATGCATGTGATGCGCTGCAACCAGATCCAAGATGATCGATATAGCTTAAGTCGGTTTATGAGTTAAAAGGTATCTAAAATGCCTACGCATATAATATTTCTTCCTACACCATTAAGAAATTACATTCTTTCATGTTAGGAGGGAAAAAATATAAGATTTGCCTGGACAATATACTTGGTAATTCAGTTAGTAGTGACTTTAATAAATTCAAGAAATATGTTTCATTAACAATAGTCATGTGGAAATTTCTACCAGACTTACACCCTGTGGCGGTTCAATACTCGCACCGGGGACATTTGCTTTTCCTTAGCAATTGCTTTATCGACTGAGTGTTGCGCAAGTTAAATAATTGCACTTGAAACGGGTTTAAATTTTCCATGCGGAACCAGCCTTCTGTCTCTAGTGTGACTGAGGAAAGGGCCAAAATCTGAAGAAATTAAACTGAAATAGCCTTAATGGCGGAAATATTAGGGATTTTTCTCTTCTCATAATTTCGCTCTACCATGAGTTTCTCAAGCCTTCACCACGTTCTGTAGCGTACTAAGAAAGTTACAGAACTAAACAATTCACCGTTGACTTCACACGCAAAAGAAACGAATAACGCACTGCTCTACACTCATCAGCTAGTAAGTGACGTTGCGCAAGTTATACAATGGGACTTGAAAGGAGTTTTAATTTTGCACACGGTCCAAGCTTTTTGTCTCTTGTGTGAAACAGAGGAAACGGCACCCTCTCGCAAATGCACGTTCCATTACGAAGTGTCTGCCTCCAGTGGAAATTACGTCGCTCCCCGAGCGCCTTGTGGAAATTAACGTTCGTAGGTTTCCTCTCCTTTTAATCCGGGCAAGTGTTATGAGGGAGGTCCGTTAATGCAGGTACCGGACACGGAACAGAGAGGGTGGCCGAAGGGAGAGGGAGAGAGGAAGGGGCCAAACGCGCTTTTAGCGGCGGCGGAAGAGATGGCTGAGCTGGCGGCGAGTTTGCACTGGGGCCTAGCGCTTGGGGATGCCCACTGACAACCGGAGCTCCTGCCAGCCAAGGGAGCGCGGGCTGCCCACATCCCAGACGCTTACCTCAGCCCGCGCCAACCGATGTTCCTGCAAGGATCACCACTGCCTGCCTGTTGTTGTTGTTGTTTTTCTTGTTGGTCTACAGTCATCTGTGGATCCATCTGAACCTACTTTTGTATCCCAGCCTTCGTCTACGTCTACAATTTCTTACACGCCCCTCCCACTCTCATACTTTCCTTCATTACCAAACTGATGATTCCTTTTATGTCTCAGGATGTGTCCTGACAGCCGATTCCCTCTTTTACTCATGTTCTGCCGTAAACATATACCCTAATTCGGTTTAGCACCTTTTCATTAATATCCAGAATTCCGATGCAGAGTTCAAAATTCATTCTGGAAACATCTCCCCCGCTTGTGGCTGTGCCATGTTCTTGCAGGTGTGGTAGCCCTGCAAGCCTCGCAGGAGAATTGCTAAGTTTGGTAGCTAGAAGATAAGGTACTGGCAGAAGCAAAACTATGAGGATGGGTCGTGAGTCGTGGTAGGAAATTTCAGTCAGTAGAGCACATGCCCGTAAAATGCAAAGGTCCCAAGTTCTACTCTTGGTCCGACACAGAGTTTTAATCTGTCAGGAAGTTTTGTCTCCATTTATTCCACTAGCAATCTAATCTTCAGCATTCTTCTGTAGACCATATTTCAAAAGTTTCTATCCTCTCCATATTCAAATCCTTTATTGTTCATGTTCTACTTCCATACAAGACAGACACACCCAGAGAGGAGTTACCAACATTTAAACTTGTATTCGATGTTGCAAGTTTCTCGTAAGCAGAAATGCTTTTGGTGTTTTTGTCATTTCGCATTTTTCATTCACAGTGGTTAGCACAGTGCATTCGCATTATGGAGAAAAATGGTTAAAATCCGCATTCAACCTTCCAGACTTCGGTTTACCGTGATTTCCCTGGATTAAAAGCAGCTCTAACTGTAGCAAAAATTAGAAGAGCTACTGGCCCAGGTCAATACAGAGTTAACCAAATATGGATGAGTCATTTTAAAATTTACTTTTCTTCAGTTCTTTTGAATATTTGTTGAAAGGATTGTTCCGTATCTGAAGAATGGAACAAAGCTGAAGTTATTTCCATATTTATAAAAGGCAAGAGGAAAGACACAGGAAACAGTAGAACAATAAGTCTACTAAATGTAGGCCCTAAAATTTCTGGAAAAATTCTTACTCGAAGATTACAAAAAATCGATGCAATGCTCTCAGAAGAAGAATTAGCCTTCAGAAATGAACGTTCGTTCAATGACAATATATTTATAAGACAAAGTATCGAAAAACGTCGGGAACTTGGCTTAGAAACACAGCATTTATTGATTATGAGAAAGCCTTTGATAAGATAAAAATATCTCTCTTGTGCAAAATATTGGAAATAAATGGTTTTCCTAAAGACCTTATTTATACAACGTAGAGCTATGGGTAAATATAAAAACAGTTATAGGTTCAGTTTCGGAAACGTCAGACAATAGCCTTGTCGAACACCTTGATGTATTAAAATTTCTTCTTTTACTCGCTTTATATATTGTATACACTGATGACCTAGCTATGAAGTGGAAAGATGAAATAGAGTTAGGAATTAAAATAAGATGTAACGTACCATTAAAAACTCTATTATACGCTGATGAGTAGATATACAGGAAACAGAAGATAATTTACAAAGAGAAGGATACAGATGTAGCGAGAAACGCGATATATTACAACCTAACTATATCTGCATATAAGACAAAGATTATGACTTTCGGAAGAAAGAATCCAGCTGGATCAAAAAAAATAATGAACAGAAAAATTTTAGAATAAGTATCCAACTTCACTTAATTAGCATCCGATATTAGTTTTTACTGTGACAAAGACATAATAATATCAAGCAAAACAATTGGAAGAAAACTAGGAAGAAAAAACAGGAAAGGAAACATAAACAAAATTTTGTAACGTTATATCTGTACCTACTCCTGTATATGCTCCCAACCACGGACAGTAAGGAAAGAGAAAAATCATTTATACTTTCAGTAGAGATGCAATTCTTGAGGTACGTAAGGGGCTGTAATAAAATGGATAAATAAGCAATGAAACGGTAAGAACATATTCAAAAATCTTTTCGATTAATGACGAGACAAAAGAGATTAGAATGAAATTGAAGGATGATGTTGATAGAATGGTAAAATATATATTGCAAGAAAAGATAATGAATTACCAGCTGACTGGTAAGATACGTCAAGGTAGATAGATGATATGGACCTGAACAGGTGAATACAACACCTAATCCTTGGAAGGAGACGATGATGATGAATCCCAAAATCGCTCCATCAAATTCCAGAAAGGTTCATTTGGAAGGATATGGCCGATTTACTTCACAAACCTTGAAAGAATTCGAACTTTTGCTCCGTCCCTAATAACATGATTGTCAACTGTGCATTAAATTACAATCTTCCTTCCTTTAATTCATTTTATATCCTCTCTATTTCTACTATAATTTTTCTTCTTTCTTTTTTTTTTGCACTTCAAGGATAAAGTTTATGGGTAAGCGCATAAACTTATAATAATAAATAAAAATTTCTGAATGTAAAACACAGAAACTAATTTAGGAAAACGTATATAATTAATCCCCGATGACAACCCAATGAGAGAGTACCATAATATGTTGTTTCCCATATAAATAACCTCCTCCACTGCCAATGGCTCATTTCCTGATCTAATTCTTTCAGTATCGCCTGATTTGGCTACATTATAGTACGCTTGCTTCTCTCTTGTTGATATTCACCTCATAACCTCTTTCCAATACAATGTTCACTCCATTCACCGACCGTTCACGAGGATTTGTCGTCTCTTACAAAATTAAAATGTCGTCACCTTTATTATTTCTTCTCTCTGAACTTAAATTCGCTCCTGGATTTCTTTTACAGCCTGCGCATTGTACGAGTGAAGAACATCAGGGAATGGGAACAACCCTGCCTCTCTCCCTTCTCAAGTACTGCATCCCTTTCATGTCCTACAACTCTTGCAACTGTATCCGGGTTTCTGCGCAAATTGTAAATAACTTTCGCTCCCTGCATTTTATACCTGCTGCATTTAAAATTTCAGAGTGTGTATTCCTGCCAATATTTTCAAATTCATTCTCTAATCCTACAAATGCAGTAAACTAGCATTTCTTTAACCTACCTTCTGAGATGAGTTGTTTATTATTGTCAAGCGTGTTCCTACATTTCTCCGGAAAGGGGAACCTATTCTTCGAGGCCGGTCTCTACCGGCTTTTCCATTGTTCTTGAAATTAGTTGCCATCTGACCTCTACGTCCAAATTTGCGACGTAGCTGCGACGAGTACTGTCTGCAGGCAGTCGTCACAGCACTCCATTCTCGTCCTAGACAGAAAATACCTTTAAAGTACCTGTCTCTTAGAAATATCACTTTTAAAATCTGAATTTCACACACCCTGTAGGTATATATAATATCTGTCAACAGGTAAAATATCTACTCTTAATCTAAGGGAACAGTTACTTCAATTAAGTGGAAACTGATGAAATTATTCCGCCCAGGAAGCAGCTTCGAAATTATCACGTCTTACCCAGGAAATTATTTAATTCAGTAAAATACTTCTCTTTATTGGTTGTCAAAACACACCACTCGGCAACTAATATGTATGAAGTTGCATATCACACTAGGTATGAACGTAAAAGACTCGGAAAACCACGTAAAAATTCTGAAATTCATGTGTGGCATAGATTTCTATATAGTCTCCCCTACGCTCCTCCTTCAGTTACTTTCCGGACATTGTTAGGTACGAAGAACTAAACGTTACCCGAATTTTCTACTGCAATTGCTGGCTGAGAAATGGCAGGCACAATGCTTCGTGCAACGGAAATCGCAACACAATGGCAGCGAACAATGCTAGGGTCCTATTGGTATTTGGTGACGAGTGCGGTGGAACCTGCTATCTGTCAGATGCCGACTGTTTTAAATTGGACCGCAGTTGGCTGCCTTCACGATAGCGACTGTCGATACAATTGAGGCTACTCAACGAGCGAAATGCGATAAAGACGGCCTACGTGAGTTAGGCCCAGCCATGCAATCACATTCAAATAAATCTGTATATATCCCTCTGAAGTCATT
Organism: Schistocerca piceifrons; assembly: GCF_021461385.2. Classification (NCBI taxonomy): domain Eukaryota; kingdom Metazoa; phylum Arthropoda; class Insecta; order Orthoptera; family Acrididae; genus Schistocerca; species Schistocerca piceifrons. The sequence goes on along the minus strand of NC_060141.1, from coordinate 314,087,393 downwards.
TCTAACAGTACCTTCCTTCTTTCCCTCCTTTCTTCGTACCTTCCTTCCTTCGAAAACGATGTATATGTGAAGAAAAACACTTTCTGCGTTATTCGGCGGAAAAAGTTGGCGACGATTCTTAGAAATTTTGAAAAAATGTTATTGAAAAAATTCCGCATTACTCAGCTAAGTCATTGTTTTGAATGTTCGTGAAGTGCATCAAGATGCGGAAATATGGGGCTATAGAAATTCAGCCAAACAAACACGTTAAAGCCATGTTCATCAAATGTAACCAAAGAAGGAAACGAAAAAGGAGTAGTAGCAGAAGACGAAGAAGTTCAAAAACCGGACAAGCGCAAGCAGGAGTCGCACTCTGAGGGTCCCGTACAAACCATACAAACCTAGATAGTTCTGCTGCAGGATTTGATAAGCGAGTTTGCGGGTATCAAAATATGTGACATAAATGGCCGTACCTTTTAACTGTATTGATTTAATATTCTACCCTTTCCTGAGGGAAAGGGTTGTTAATAGACTGCCAGACAGACAAACGGACAACGAAGTGACCCTATAAGGGTTCCATTTTTACCGATTGAGGTACGATACCCTAAAAAATTTTTTTGAAGTAATTCGTAGACGATGAACTGTGATTGTACTGAATGCTTAACAAAATAAAGAGAAGGAACACAGGTGAACAACAAAACCAAAACTAAATGAGAGTTACATATATGACTAAACTTCAAAGCATAACTTCGTGGCATAAAACCGTCTTTTACTGGACGTAATTAACCTTAAAAAGTAAGTCGTTAGTACGAGTGCTGCAGGATTCTGTACCCTGAAAAATACAGTGAGCTTATCGTACGCGCTTTCGCCGCCACAGTTTATTATCAAAGTTATCGTTAATTGAAAGGTGCAATTAAAATCGGAACACATACAGAACCAGCCAGTCTACGATATAAAAAGAAGCGAATGAAACTCATTCAAGTCATGCCTCCTCTCACGTGTGTGTGTGCGTGTGTGTGTGTGTGTGTGTGTGTGTGTGTGTGTGCATGCATGAGAGAGAGAGAGAGAGAGAGAGAGAGAGAGAGAGAGAGAGAGAGAGAGAGAGGAGGGTACATTTATTTTACATTCTGCATTATGTATATTCATGAGAAAAACATGGGAGTCGAGTAACCGTTTTATTGAGGTCCACCCAGTCCCGTCTAAAGCACCCCAACGACTAGACAGTGAGAGACAGTTACCCATTTAAAGTTACCACTCCTGCGTGTGATCAAAGGGAAGGTGTTAGCACATATTACACAATGGTTCAAGGTCGAACCTTCTGTTGCCCTTAGTGTCAGATCTTGAGTAATCAGCGTAAGAAACTGAATGAAATCTTAGAAATGTTAGCTGGTAGAGATACAAACCAAGATTTCTGCGCCAGTTACAACCTTTTTTTATTTATCCACTGATCGTTTCGGAGGATACACTGTCCTTAGGTGGAGGAGGTCTCGTGTACCATTATTCTTAACGGAAATCAAAAGGAGTTTTTTTGTATTAGCGTGTTAGGTGCGCAGGTGGTTATGTTATGTCTTGAACTATTGATAATAAACTAAGCCATATCACTAATACATTAGAATTCTTTCTTGTCTGGTTAATCGTTTTCAGACGGGGTGTTATCCAAAATTTTTGGGGACTGGTGCTGCCATCTGTTGAAAACCTTACCTTTGGAGTAATGGTCACCATCACCCTCGAAGTAGTTCCCATCCGCACGTAAACACCTGTCCCAGCGCTTCTGCCACTGGTCAAACTTTCTCTGGAAGTCCTGTTCTTTGAGAGTGTTTATCAACACCAGCGATGCTTCTTGAATCCTCTCTAGAGTGCCTAACCGACGACCTTTCAACTTACATTTCAGTTTTAGGAATACCGCGAAGTCGCAAGGTGCCAAATCTGGCGAGTACGGTGGGTGGGGTACAACTGCCATGTTGTTTTTTGCCTGAAAGGTCCTGGTGAGCAAGGACGTGTGACAGGGCGCGCTGTCGTGATGCACCAGCCAGTTCCCAGGACGCCAAAGTTCGGGCCGTCGTCGCCGCACGTTTTCAAGGAGCTGTCGCAAAAAGTCACAGTAGTACGCGGAATTCACTGTTTAGTTGAGTGGGACGAATACTTTGTGCACAATTCCTCTGGTATAAAAAAACGATGATCATACTCTTCACTTTGCTCTTCACCTGTCTCGCTTTTTTTGTGTCTTGGAGAGCCCGGGCTCTTCCACTGGAATGATTGTTGTTTTGTCTCTGGGTCGTAACTGTGAATCCAGCTCTCGTCGCCGGTGATAACCCATGAGAAGGAGGTTGGATCATCAGATGTGGTCTGACGAAGGTCATGGTACACTTCAACACGCTGTGCCTTCTGATCGGCAGTCAAGGTCCTAGGCACAAATTTTGCGGCGACATGACGCATGTGCTGCGCAGTTCATCAGTCAACATTCGTTGACGTGTCTCATAACCAATACCTGCTTCATCCGTAAGGTCTGGAATGGTTCGACATCGATCTGCACTAACCAATTGTTGAAGTTTGGCAACAATGTCTGGCGTTGTGTGGCTAACGGGCCTTCCAGTGTGAGATTCATCTTCGACGTTTGTATGGCCGGCCCTGAACCGAGCATGCCACTCAAACACACACGTGTGGCTCATTGTCTGTCCTCCAAACACTTGTTGAATCATTGCAAGGGTCTCCGCAGCACTTTTTCCGAGATTCGCACGAAATTTGATACACACGCGCTGTTCTATTCGCTGATCCGTCGTAAAATCGCCGCACACCAAACACACAGTATTGCGGAAATCACTGTGGATACGCAACACATCCTCCCAGCTGAATGCCACTTTGCACACTGACTCATCAGATATGCAGCTCTAGCCACCTAGCAGTGCAAAGATCTACTACTCCTAATTTCCAGATGGCAGCACCAGTCCCGAAATTAGATTTCACCTCGTAAAGTTTCTTTTATGCGCAACCTTCAACCTCAGCTCCAAGTCGACTGGAAATCCGATTTGTGGTCACAAACTGCTTTCCCTTGATCTCATTCTCGTATTCATGCTTTGTTAATTTTATTTCAGCACTTTGAGTCTGTTTCAAACTTTTGTGTACCTTATTCTAATAAGTGTAACTCGTTCTCTTCTCGGCCCAAGTAAATTTGAATTATGTGCTCTTTCTTAACAATAATTAGACTTCGTGGTGACATGCTACGTTACGTCACTTTTCTAAGACACACTTCAAAGCACATTTTCAGCACGAAACTATCGCACTCGGCATGCAGTAATTCCATTAAAACTCATTTCACCAAGGAGTGTTCATCAAAAAGGGATTCAAGTTCAGTGACCTCTATACCACGTGAATAAACTTACGGTCTACGACAGAATTTGGCATACCTGAAGGCACACGCCACCTGCATCGTCCGTCATACTGTAATTAATTTTCAGCGATATTTACGTGATTAATGATTATTTATGTATCCCAGTTCTGGATATAACCTTATATGGTGAGAGGTGGGAACACGTAATTGATCGAGGAACGTCGAACATGATTGTTTTAGTGGTACAGGTGTTGTGTTGCGGAAGGCATAATGTTGCACGGGTGTACTGACCTCCAAACTTTTTGAACACGATACGTCCACCGGTCCACTTTATTGTGACACTGTACTCCTTCCACAAGTGCGTCTTTTCAGATGTGCATTCGGCCCTAACCTCATTTTAATTGATGAAATTGCGCAACAGCATGGAATTGCGCGGGTGGAGGAGCTCTCAGAACGAGAGGATATTCGACAAATGCACTAGCTTGCCTGTTTCCCCGACTGAAATCGTATCGATACGTTTCGGATGCATTGGAGAAGCCATCGACCAGTTGTCAGGGCGTTGGTGGAGAAATGCAACTTTTATCAAAAAGCACATCTCACCAAACCTTGTGGCGAGAATAGGGGCAAGTTACTGAGCATCGTGAGCATGGTGATCGCACAACTTATTAAGAACCATATCCCGCCGTTTGTAATGTCCAGGAGACCGTCATAAACTGCGGTCTTATTGTCTTTGAATGAAAGTGTCATTTCTGTTCCTCTCAATCCGTATTACTTTCAGCTGCCTTCTGTAGCATACTGTAGCAGTTCATTCTATGTATGGTCCAAGTTTCATCAAGCTGTGCTACAGGGCAGTGTTATATCATGCGAAAATAACTTTCGTCCTTGAGATTTGCGCATTTGTGTATGTCACCTTGTATTTATATCTCTGTTTTCAAAATATCCACAAGTAGTACCCGGAAGTGCAAACATTGTACTTGTCTCGGTGACACCGTGTGCTGATATAACTCCCGTTAGATTCTACACGACTGGCCATTAAAATTGCTACACCACGAAGATGAGGTGCTACAGACGCGAAATTTAACCGACAGGAAGAAGATGCTGTGATATGCAAATGATAAGCTTTTCACAGCATTCACACAAGACTGGCGTTGGTAGTGACATCTACGTGCTGACATGAGGAGTTTCCAAACGATTTCTCATAAACAAACAGCAGTTGACCGGCGTTGCCTGGTGAAACGGTATTGTGATTCCTCGTGTAACGAGGAGAAATTCCTACCATCAAGTTTCCGACTTTGATAAAGGTCGGATTGTAGCCTTTTGCGTTTTATCGTATGGCGACATTGCTGCTCGCGTTGGTCGAGATCCAATGACTGTTAGCAGAATATGGAATCGGTGGGTTCAGAAGAGTAATACGGAACGGAGTGCTGGATCCCAACGGCCTCGTATCACTAACAGTCGAGATGACAGGCATCTTATCCGCATGGCTGTAACGGAATCGTGCAGCCACGCCTCGATCCATGAGTCCACAGATGGGGACGTTTGCAAGACAACAACCATCTGCACGAACAGCTCGACGACGTTTGCAGCAGCATGGGCTATTAACTCGGAGACCATGGCTGCGGTTACCCTTGACCTTGCATCACAGACAGGAGCGCCTGCGATGGTGTTCTCAACGACGAACCTGGGTGCACGGATCGCAAAACGTCATTTTTTGGATGAATCCAGGTTCTGTTTACAGCATCGTGATGGTTGCATCCGTGTTTGGTGGCATCGCGATGAACGCACATGGAAACGTGTATTCGTCGTCGCCATACTATCGTATCATCCTGCGATGTGGTATGGGGTGCCACTGGTTACACGTCTGTCACCTCTTGTTCGCATTAACGGCACTTCGAACATTAGACGTTACATTTAAGATGTGTTACGACCCGTGGCTCTACCCTTCATTCGATCCCTGCGAAACCCTAAATTTCAGCAGGATAATGCACGACCGCATGTTGCATGTCCTTCACGGGCCTTTCTGGATACAGAAAATGTTCGACTGCTGCCTTGGCCAGCACATTCTCCAGATCTCTCACCAATTGAAAACGTCTGGTCAATGGTGGCCGAGCAACTGGCTTGTCACAATATGTCAGTCACTACTCTTGATGAACTGTGGTTTCGTGTTGAAGCTGCATGGGCAGCTGTACCTGTACACCCCATCAAGCTCTGTTTGACTCAATGCCTAGGCGTATCAAGACCGTTATTACGGCCAGAGGTGGTTGTTTTGGCTACTGATTTCTCAGTATCTGTGCACCCAAACTGCGTGAAAATGTAATCACATGTCAGTTCTAGTATAATATATTTGTCCAATGAATACCCGTTTATCATCTGCATTTCTTCTTGGTGTAGCAATTTTAATGGCTAGTAGTGTATGTGCATGAAAACTCATTTCGCTTCAGACTGAGAAGTAAGCGTCCAAGCCAACCACGGCCCCGTTGACAATTGAAGAGCGGAAATAAAAAACTTCGAAAAAGATGCTTTTTCAGTGCTATTGTGTTTAGGTTCACTATTTCATTTCCTTAGACTTTATCGACGTACGAAACCATGGAGAAAGTGATTAAAACATTCCTTATTTTCGTAGATAGCGCAGGACGGTTGTGGCAAGCTGTGCTTCGTTGTGAAGTTCCGAAATGATGTGATACATAGTTTTTGTTGATTACAGTTCTACTAGTTAGAAACCTAGTGTTGTCTTTCTGTACCTGTATTATCATAAATAAAACCTAGTGACTCAGTATTAATGGCAGTTGGAAGAGAAACATTCTTCCTGGTATTTTGATGAAAACTTTCAACTTTGAGATCGTGGGTGCATACAGATTGATTCTTGCAATGAGGAATACTGCAGCCCATCACGATTAGTAATGATTTGTAAATTATAGATTGCAGCAATCAGTCGTCAGGGACGTAACTGCATTGAGCGAAAATAATAGTGCATTGAGGATGGCTAGCTGCTAGATGAAATCTAGATCTGCATAATAAAATTGAAAAAGGACGACTGATTGCTGCAATCTATAATTTACATCAATATAACAGTTGTAAGTAGGCTGTTTAGGTTTCGTGTTGGTAATGCCATGTAGTGCTCTGTATGAAAATCGCTGACTGTGCTGTGTGCAACCTGTGGCTGGTTGGACTCATTATTGGAATATTCGCTTGTGTAGAGTTGGGCAGTTGGAGGTGAGCCGCCAGCAGTCGTGGATGTGGGGAGAGAGATTCCAGAGTTTTGAGAGTTTACTACAAGCGGACGATCTGGTCGTGTATCTGCCAGAAAAATGAAATTTTTAAAGATGGCTTTCATGAATATATATATATATATATATATATATATATATATATATATATATATATATATGATGTTGATCATTATGAAGGTAAATACATTGTTTGTTCTCCATCAAAATCTTTCATTTGCTAACTATGCCTATCAATAGTTAGTGCCTTCAGTAGTTAGAATCTTTTATTTAGTTGCCTGTATTGGCGCTCGCTGTATTGCTGTAGTTCGAGTAACGAAGATTTTTGTGAGGTAAGTGATTCATGAAAGGTATAGGTTGTTGTTAGTCAGGGCCATTCTTTTGTAGGGGTTATTGAAATTCAGATTGCGTTTCGCTAAAATATTGTGTGTGAGGTTAGTGATGATCAGAGTAAGTAAAGAGGAAACTGTCTCAGTACGTTGAGTTTTACTCATCTGTTTGTGCATCAAATAACGTAAGAGTTTTCCAGCACTGACACTCACAATTATCAAAGGGGACGTTTCACAGTCGCTGAGTGCAACCGCTTTCCGAATGGAAGGTAACCTGACGTTTATTAACGCTATTATTTACACAATAAGTGCCGTTATGGGTTTCGAATGTCAGATTGTTCTGAAGACGGCTGTTCACGTGTGAATTACATTTTTGTTTTTTTACAGTAGTAGTTGGCTTTTTTTTCTACAAATTTAATATAACGATGCACAGACATTGAATTCAGACACATGCTGTTAGGATCGTAATAGGTCGGTATATCCTACACAGATATACTCAGGGAACTTAAATGGGGATGCTTGTCATAAAACCAATGTGGAAGTCACGAAATCCTGTTGGCTTAATGTAGAGAATTTATGCATGAAGATCACTGTGCGACCGTTACGGTACCACCATCGTCAATCTCGCGTAGGGATCATTGGATTAAGTCAAGGGAGATACAGAGACAGTCATTTTCTTCCTTTCTCAGCATCAGAACGGAATACAAAAGAAAATCGATAACATTAGTACAATGTATCCTTCGCTATGCAGTGTTCAGTAGCTTGCGGAACTCGTACGTCGATTATTCACACTTCTCATTACGATTGACACGTAGTTAAGGGTCTGGAAAATACAGTGCCCAATTTATCTGTTTCTATTGCATCTCACGGCGTTGTTTTACGCAACTGCATTCATGCATAAAATGTAAGTGAAATAGAGAAGAATCAGTCATAACATATTTTTAAAATAATGCAGCAGAACGGTGTTTCTCGAGACCCTGCAGCTGTGTTATTCATGATTTAAAAAATTAAAACTTGAGCCAGTTCCGCTTCTTTATGCATAGGATAACGTGTTTGGAGAATATATTCTCATTATCAAGTGCAAATCGTTACACTGTCATTTTTTGTAATTGAAATGTGAGCTGCCTTGCTAGGCAATAGAGGACGAACAATACAAATGCAAACATAAAAAAAAATGCCAGTGTGAATATTTGCACTTGATAATGAGCCTAAATTCTCAAAACACGTTCTTCTGTGGATATTATTATTTATGTGAAGAATTGACATGGTTTTTGGCACTAGATTTGAAATTAACATGTTCTTAACCACAAATCTGAAAAATATACTCAGATGACAAAAGTCATGGGATACCTCCTAATATCTTGTCAGACCATCTTTTGTCCGGTGAAGTGCAACAACTCGATGTGGTGTGGACTCAACAAGTCGTTGGAACTCCCCTCAGAAAATATTCAGCCGTGCTACATCTATAACCTTCTATGATTACGCAGATGTCGTCGGTGCAGGATCTTGTGCACGAACTTTGCTCCCGATTATGCCCCATAAAGGATCGATGGCATTCGTATCGGGCGATTTGGGTGGACATATCACTATCTCGAAGTGGAAATGTTCAAGCCAAACGCGATGAATTGTAGCCTGGAGACATGACCTCGATGGATGGCTGCAAATGGCGTGGAAGTAGCCGAATTGAACCAGGACCCGTCCATTCCTTACAAACGTAACCCACACCACATGGAGCCACCAGTAGCTTGCACAATCCCTTGTTGACAACTTGGGTCCATGTATCGTGGGGTCAGCATCATACTCGAACCCTATGACTAGCTCGTAACAACTGAAATCTAGACTCAAATGACTATGCCACGGTTTTCTATTCGTCGAGGGTCCAACCGATATGGAGAGGCTGCAGACGATATCATGTTGTTAGCAAAGCCATTCGCGTCGGTCGTCAGCCGCCATAGCCCATTAAGGCCAAATTTCGTGGCACTGTCCTAACGGATACATTCATCGCACGTCCTATATAGAGTTCTGTGGTCATTATGTGTTAGCACTGACAACTAACTCTACACAAACGCCACTACTCTCAGTCTTAAAGTGAAGACTGTCGGCCACTGGGTTGTCCGTGGTGAGAAGTAATGCCTGATGGTTGATATTCTCGGCACACTCTTGACACTGCGGATCTCGGAATGCTGAATTCCCTAAGGATTCCCGAAATGGAATGCCCCATGCGTCTAGCTCCAACTACTACTCCTCGTTCAAAATCTGTTCATTCCCGTCGTGCAGCCATAATCATGTCGGAGACCTCTTTACAAGGTGTCCTGAATACAAATGACAGCTCCGCTGAAGTACTGCCCTTTTATAGCTTATGTTAGCATTACTTCCGCCATTTGTATATGTGCATATCGCATTCCCTTGACTTCTGTCACCTTAGTGTACTATGTAATGTGATTATAGGGACTTTGAATCGGAAAGCATTTTCTTCTGAGTTCTTGTGATACTTCGAGATCGCCCTGTTGTAGATAGACAAGAAACCAAATATGAAAGTATTTCTTTGGAATTTTATTGACATTTTGTGGATCAAGCGCTGTAGCCAGGGAAGAAACAATGAGGACAGTATTTTCTTCTGAACTCTAGTGAAACTTCGTGGATGAAATGTTGTAGATAGGCAAGAAGCTAAATTTGAGCGGTCAGCCAGCTGCATGTGGACATTGAAGTAATGTAGCAATAACTAGATACGATACATCCAGCAGGCGGACTTGGAAGTAGCGGCGGTGCTGCGCCCTATGTCAACGACGAGGCGATTACGCTCGTCCTGAGCGGCCGCCTTTAGCCGGAAGCGGGTGAGGGCGCCTCGTTTGCTCGCCGGACCATCCGTCTTCCGCAGATGTCGGCTGCCTTCGCGCGCGGGGCTAATCTCTTCCCTGCTTCCAGGCCTTATCGGCTATCTCGAGAACTCTGCACAGATTACCTTCTGTTTGCTCTCATTTCCGCTTATGACTCTGCATCCCTGTTAAGTAACACTGCGGAAACGTTCAACCGATCTAGAGGGTTGGATCCCCTCCTTCGAAAGCGTCAGATTGCAAAGCCTGGGCTACTCTCAGGGTGGAATCTCCGTCTTCGAAGATAGTGTGTGTCTGTCTGTCTGTCTGCTCGCTGCTGTCGCTGTTCGTTCGTTCGTTCGTTCGTCCGTCCGTCCGTCCGTCCGCCTGCTGGCTGTCCATCGCCGTCGTCGTAACCGCTGCCGCTGCCGCCGCCGCCGCCTGCTGTTCGTCCGCCTGTTCGCCGCCGACGCCGACGCCGACGCCGACGCCGCCTGCTGTTCGCCGCTGCCCATCGCCGACGCCGACGCCGACGCCGCCTGCTGCACGTCCGTCTGTCCGTCGCCGTTCGTCTGCAATGAGTACTCCCACCTCCACCGTCATCTACACCTCCCCCTCCCCCTCTCCCACAGTCACTTCCTGGAGTGCCGCCTCTGGCCTCCCTCCTTCCACCTCCCCTTCCCTTCCTCCACTTACCCACCCCCCTATCTCCTCCCCTGCTGTATACCCACACCTCTACACCCTTCCTCCAGCCTCCACACCCTCAACAGCTCCCACTACTACCCCCGCCCTCACGTACGCCTCTGTTGCCGCCTCTGCTGCCGCCCCTCAGGTGGTTGGCTTCCCCTCTCTCACCGACCCCGTCGCTTCGTCTTCTGCATCTCCCGCACGCATCACGTTGCGCCGAGCCACCATCGCCACCACTGAACCAGCTGCTTCTCCCGGTGCCTCCACTACGCCACAGGGATCTGCCACCCGCCACCTCCCTCTCCTCCCCGTCCCTCTCCCCTCCTCCCAGCCTCCAGTCTCCAAAAAACCCCAAAAGCGCGTCCTTACCGACTCTGCTCCCGCCACTTCCCACAAAAAATCAACGCCACCTCCCCCTCCCCCTCCCCCTGCCGTCACCATGGACACCACCCCTCCTCCTGCCACCCCTACCTTGGCCCCCACCCTCCACACCTTTGTCCTGTCCACTCCCGATCCTAAGTTCCTCGACGCTCGTACCCTCACCAAGGAAATACGAAAGTACTTACCTGGTGCTCCCATCTCCCAACTCATTCCCCGCAGGGACTCAGTCCTTATCAAGTCCCCATCCCCATCATTTCACACAGACCTCCTGCGAAAACTCCCACGAGTTATGTTTGGCCCCCACGCCTCTCTGACACCCTTCCTTTCCGCTTCCACTCCTCGTCAGCCCCAGCCTCCCCGTCGCCCCCCCACCTACACCGCTGTGATCACCAAGCTCAGCCCGGTGATCACAGAGGATGAAGTGTTGGTAGAATTGAACTCCCACCCGGACTTGGAAATCCGCTCTGCTCGCCGTATCCACAATGCCTCTGGTCCCACCTACCTCATGCGGGTATTCTCAGAGTCCGCCCCGTCCATAGACCATCTCCTCACCCAGGGTGCCCTGATATACCACCGTCGCCACCCTGTTGAATCCTCCAAATCCCCTCCCCAATCCTACCGTTGCCAACGGTGCCTGATGTACAATGACCACCTGACTCCCAACTGCAAAAACCCCCCCACCTGTCCCCATTGCAAGGCCTCCCACTTTCTCAAGAACTGCCCCAACCTCGCTGCTCCTCCTTCCTGTAATACCTGCAATGGCCCCCATCCCACATACTCCTACAAGTGTAACGCTAAACCCCCTCCAGCCACCCCTGAACTTACAGTCCCAGTTCGTCCTGTCGATCCTCCTGTCCATCCTAACAATTCCCTCCGTCCACCCCCCACGGCCGAGGACATCATCCGGTTCATTACCGTTGTACTCCAAAACATTCACCCTTTTCAGCGCCCGCACACCTTCCAACAAATATCCCTTGCTGCTCGCTCTGTGTTCCACCTGAACACCTTCGCCACTTACTCCCACAACCAAGCCCACTTCACCTTCACCCGCCTCGACACCCTAGTTTAAGTCTCTTCCCTTCCCTCTCTTCCCCCCCTCCTTCCCGTCATGGCGCGGCACGAGTCTCGCATCCTCTTCCAGAACATTCGCTCCTTCCGCTCCAACAAATACCTCCTCATGCACACCCTCTCCCACCACCAGGTCGACACCTTCCTCCTGAATGAAACCTTTCTCCAGCCCCACCATTCTGTCCGCTCCTCCCCCTATATCCTCCACCGCACTGATGCTCCTGGTCCTCGTGCGCAGGGTGGAGTCGCGATTGGCCACCTTAAGCATATCCCCGTCCGGCCACAACCTCTCCTCAATGACCCCACTGAACACCTTATCCTTAGCGTCTTCTTCCCCTCCCTCACCATTACCTGTGCCACCATCTATGTCCGCTCCACTGCTCCTCTTCCTTATGACTTCATCTCACACATTGATCACACCTTCTCCACCTATGTGATTGCCGCCGACCTCAACGTCCATAGCCGCACTCCTGCTGCCCTTCGGCGGTGGCATCAGTTCCTCTCCACAATCCAGGGTGACCTTGTTCCCATTCCCCAGCACACCCGACCCGAAAGTAACACCACCCCCGATGTTGTCATTGCCTCCGCCAACCTCCTTGGGCGTATCACTGTCGCCGTCCTTGACCCCACAGGTAGCGATCACCTCCCTGTCCTTCTCACCATAACGTCTGCAAACCGCCCCCCTCCAGCTCCGCAACCTGCACCCCCTCCCAAGGTCGTCCATGACTATCGCCGTGCCAACTGGGCTGCCTACCGGGACTCCATCTCCACCCAGGTCGAAAGCCACCCTCTTACCTATCGCCATCCTGACGACATCATCCGCGCCTCGTCCTTCCTTCAGACGGTAATTACTGACGCCGTGGAGGCCCATGTTCCTACTAAAACCATCCACCCACACCGTCCCACTCTCCCTCCGCGGGCTGTCCTCCTCCTCCGTGAATCCCGCCGCCTCTATCGCTCCTTCCTCCGCACTCGTGACAGGGATACACTCCAACGCCACCGGCAAATACAGCGACACGTACGGAACCTTCTTACAGCAACGAAACGCCGGGACTGGCGCCAGACCTGCACACGACTCAATGCCACCCTCCCTATCAACTCCTCCAAGTACTGGTCTGCCTTCCATCGTCTTACTGGTTCCCTTTCCGCTCCCCACTACCCCCTTCTCCATAACGATCGCCCCCTTCCAGACAACCTCAGTAAGGCCAACCACTTCGCTTCCCACCTTTCCGAGGTCTTCTCCATCCCCGATGATCCCCACTTTGATTATTCTCTTTTCCCCACCGTCATGGAACGTGCTGATACCTCAGTCGCTCCACTTGCTCCTAGTCTCCAGTACTTGGGGCAGTTGCCCCCCTCGGACGTCAACACTCCCATCACAGCACAAGACATTAAACTTCTCCTCCAGTCCAAACGCAACACGGCCCCTGGTCACGACTGTGTCACCTACCGTCACCTTCGAGAAAGCCCCTATTCCTTCCTAACTGTCCTCGCCCATCTCTATAATGTCATCCTCTCTACTGGCTTCTACCCTGACCTGTGGAAGACCTCCCGCGTCCTCCTCTTCCTCAAACCCAACAAACCCCCTTCTGCCGCCTCTTCCTATCGTCCCATCTGCCTCACCTCCGTCTTCAGTAAGGTCCTTGAATCCATCCTCTCCCACCGTATCCATCGGCACCTTGCTCAACACCACCTCCTCCCCCTTACCCAGTGTGGCTTCCGACCCTCCTTCTCTGCTGATGACCAACTCCTCAACCTTGTTCACCTTCTGTCCCTCCAGCTCAACTCCCGTCGCTCCGCCATTTTTGTTTCCCTTGACCTCCAAAATGCCTCTGACCGTGTATGGCATCCCGGTCTCCTCTTTAAACTCCAAACCTACGCCCTGCCTATCAATTTTGTCCGTCTGGTCGCTTCCTTCCTCTCGCACCGTCCTTCCTATGTCGCCCTCCACAACACCAACTCCCGTATCTTTTATCCCACGGCTGGCGTCCCCCAGGGTTCTGTCCTCTCCCCTCTCCTTTATCTCTTGTATACAGCTGATATGCCCAAGCCACCCCCACCAGTTCACCTTCTCCAATATGCTGATGACACCGCCTTCCTGGCTCTCTATCCTACCCTTCAAAGGTCTCAACGTACCCTCCAAACCCACCTTAACCAGTTCACCACTTGGTGTAACCAGTGGCTCCTCCGTCTCAACCCCTCCAAAACCCAGGCAATCATCATAGGCCGTACCACTCGCTCCTTCCGCCTCCAAGATTTCTACCTCACCCTTTATGGTCGTCCTATCCAACTCACCCCCACCCTGAAATACCTTGGCCTCACCCTTGACCGACACCTCACCTGGACCCCTCATCTCCTGACCATCCAGCAGAAAGCCCATTCCCGCCTCCGCCTGCTGAAACTCCTGTCCGGCCGGACATGGGGATTGCATCCTTCTACCATCCTCCACACCTACAAATCCCTCATCCGTCCTATCCTCTGTTATGCCAGCGTCGCCTGGATCTCCGCCCCCACCCGCTTTTACAAGGCTCTCCAAATCCTTGAACGCCATGCGCTCCGCCTTGCCTTCCGTATCCGCCTTCCTTCCCCCACACGGCTCCTGTATGAACTGATCCCCTTCCCCCACCTCCTCTTGTTCCTCCAACATCTCCGCATCCTTTACATTGTTCGCAGGGTTGATCCCCCCCACCCTCTGGTTTCCTCCTTCCTCTCCACCCCCCGCCCGTTGCCGCGCCTCTATCGCTGTATCCCTCCCTCTCTCCACCTCCACACCCTCCATCTCCTTCATCAGGGCAATTTCCAACGCCTCCCCCTCCCGGATGACGAACTTCGCCGTGACATATACCCTTCCTTCCAACTATAATCCGGCCTTGTTCCCCCCCCCCTCCCCAGGGCCCCCTTCTCCTCTTTCCTCCTTCTCCCAGAGCGGATTTTCCTCCATCCCCCCCTCCCCTGAGACCCTGCACCCCATACTTGCCTCTCTCCTTCCCACATCCCTCCCTACCTGGCCCTCTTCCGAGCGCCCCCCATTTCCCCTCCCCCATCTCTTCCCCTCCCTCCCTTCTTCAGGTCTCCCTCATCTCCTTGAACCTGGCAGATCCTCTGTATTGATCAACATCAGTGTGCCACGTCAGTGTTGTGTTTCGTGCTTTTCTCGTGTGCGTCAAGAGGTGTGATTTTAATTGTGTGCTGCCTGGAGGTTCGCCGTCAGTGCTACGCTGTGTGCTATGCCAGCCGTCGACACCTTTATGCTCCAGTCATACTGTGCCTTGTGTTTCTTTTAATCGTCGCAGTGTGTGGCCTTTTGTGTGTGCTACTTTTAAACAGTTTTTTATCTCCATTTTACAGTCACCCCGTTTTTTGTATATTGCCTTCCATGATGTTCTCCCTTTTTATATCTATGTTCGCCTTCTTCTCTCCTTTGCTGTTTTTAAGTGTCTTCTATTGTTTTGTTCTATGTCTTTCGGCTGAAGAGCAGCGCATATGCTGCTGCCAGCCCGCCCCGATAGGGGAATTGAAATACAATAAAGGAAAAAAAAAAAAAAAAAAAAACGTTCAACCCTCTGGATAGAAGTGGAACTAAAATGCGCGTTGAAATGAAATGTCGTGTGGCTAGGGCCTCCCGTCGGGTAGACCGTTCGCCTGGTGCAGGTCTTTCGATTTGACGCCACTTCGGCGACCTGCGCGTCGATGGGGATGAAATGATGATGATTAGGACAACACAACACCCAGTCCCTGAGCGGAGAAAATCTCCGACCCAGCCGGGAATCGAACCCGGGCCCTTTGGATTGACAGTCTGTCACGCTGACCACTCAGCTACCGGGGCGGACAAATGCGCGTTAACCGATTCTATTCAGCGTACCTGGATAGAAAAAAATTAATACGATTCTCTAACTTATACTGCATAGGGAAGGCGTCCCGGTAGTTTAACGCGACGATAAAGCATAATATCTGCATCTTTATCCACACTCTGTAAAACACAGCAACGTGCGTGGCAGAGAGCACTTCCAATTCTAAGTCATTAGGGATTCTTCACGTATGGAATGTGAGGAAAAAATCTTGAAACGCGTCTCTACTGCTATAATCATTCGAATCTTCTCCTCGCGATCTTTGCAGAAGCGACACGTAACGGATTGTAGTATATTCCTAGGTTCTTGAAACATCGTAAGTAGGCTTTCTCGGCGAACTTTGCTCCTATCTTCAAGTTTCCGCCAGTTCAGTATTTCCGTGAAACTCTCCTACGGACCAAACAGACATGCAGCCATTCGTTCTGTCCTCCTCCGTATACGTTCAATATCCCCCATTCATCCTATTTCTTTCGCGTCGCCGGCCGCGGTGGTCTCGCGGTTCTAGGCGCGCAGTCCGGAACCGCGCGACTGCTACGGGCGCAGGTTCGAATCCTGCCTCAGGCATGGATGTGTGTAATGTCCTTAGGTTAGTTAGGTTTACGTAGTTCTAAGTTCTAGGGGACTGATGACCACAGCTGTTAAGTCCCATAGTGCTCAGAGCCATTTCTTTCGCGTCCCACACACCTGAGCAATAATGTACGATGGCTCGCACGAGTGTTTCGCAAGAAATTTCCTTTGTAGACTGATTAGATGCCCCTAGCATTCTACAAGTGACTCGAAGCGTCACCTGCTTTACCTATAAGCTGACAGCTTTCAGCAGTGCCTCCTTGATAATGTCGTTATAGGATATTACGTTTTTTTCTCTTTTGTGAAGCGCGTAATTTTACATTTTCAAACATTTAAAGAAAGTTACTAACCACTGTAAAACTTTGAAATCTTGCCAAGATCTGATCGAATATGTGCGCATATTTTTCAGACAGTGCTTCACTACAGATAAATGCAACGTTTGGGAACTACATCACTTGGGAAAAGTCCGAGGGTGCTACTAACATTGTCTGCGAGGTCATTAATACACAAAAAGAGAGCAAAACCCACGACACTTCCTTGGGACGCACCTGAAGATACTTCTACGTCTGTCGATGACAGTCCATCCGAGATAACATGCGGCGTCCTCTTCACCATGAAGTCCTCAGTCTTGGCATAAATTTCGCTTGATATCCCATAGAACCGTATTTTCAATAATAGGAGCAGGTGTGGTGCTGTGTCAAATCGGAAATCAAGAAATAGTGCCTCTAACTTACTACCTTTATCCATGGTTTTCAGATCGTGATGTGAAAAAAATGTGAGTTGGGTTTCGCATGATTGACGTTTTCGAAATCCATGCTGGCTTACATGAAGCAGGACGTTCGGTTCGATAAACTTCATTGCGTTTGCGCTAAGAATATGTTCTAAGATTCTACAACAAATGAACGTTAAGAAAACTGGATGATTGTTTTGTGGATCTCTTCTCCTACCAACCTTGTAGACTGCGCTTCCTTATAACTACTGGGGAAGGTTTTTTGTTCGAGCGATCTACGGAAGATGATAGTTAGAAGGGGCTACCTGAACTGCCAAAATTCTGAATAGAATCTGATAGGGATTCCAGCTATTTCTCAACACCGATATCAATATCTATATCAGCTTTTGCAACTGTGCGAGAATTAAATTCGGGCGATATTCCTGGAGTTTCTTTTGTAAAGAAAGATTTGAAAATTGAGTTCAAGATTTCTGTTTCTGGTTTGGTCAGTGTCAGTTCCTGTATCGCCTGTGAGTGTTTGAACACTTGCTTTGTTACCACAAACAGATTCTACATATGCTAAGAATATTTTTGGACTTTGTGAGAGACGATTTAAAGCCATATTGACTAGTAATCGACTGTGAACGTTTCAAAAGTGAGAGACCGCTACCACTCACGGCTGGTAATAATCTGCTACGATAGTCGTTGAAGACTTCACGCATTGATCTGTTAATAGTCAGGCGCATTAAAAGTCCGTATATATAGCTCTATGCTTTCTTTTACACCTGTTGTGGTTTGTTTCTGAAACGCCCACTTAACTCACTGGGCAGAACAGGTGATTTGGAGTGTGGAAAGGGCCAAATAAGGTTGGGGTCAGTTTCACCTTAAAATTGCAATTTATTGTAATATAATATCACATTTACAACCAAAGCGGCACATAGACGAACTTTTACAACTACGCGTTTCGAACTTCAAATCTTTCACGGCCGAAGACCACCAAACAAGAAATCTTAAAAATCAACAAGGTAAATTTCAAGTGACTTAAAACACGCAGTTACAATTAAAAATAAAATAAATAAATCATATATATATATATATGTATATATATATATATATATATGTATATATATATATGTATATATATCACAGCTAGGCTGAAAGCCTGAAGGCAAGGGTGGATAGACAAACATAAACAAGATGCAATACAAACGGCTGAAAGCCCACAACAAAACTTTCAAGATTTTAAAATAAATTACCATAACCTTTCAAATGCAGAAGGCCGCAGTGTTTAAGCTTGAAAAGTAATTTTAAGAATAAGATTTTCCAAAATTATAAAAAAAATGTAACCATAAGCCTTAAGTTTCAAGTAGCTGAAACCAGACTAAAAGAAAAGACAACACAACGGCAATAACCTTTCAGCAAATATCCACTTGCCGGAATTCAAACTTACTTACATAAAACACAGTGAAAGCAAGAATTTTTTTATCATTGGCTATGATAGATTATAAACAGACAATTAAACACTGGTGAGAAAGACAGTAAAGACAACAGCTCTCAGAAGCCTCCAGCGGGTCGGTCTGCCCTCATTCACTTAGGTGAGACAGGTGGTGAGCCCAACTACACTTGATCTGTCGGAACCCAACCAAGGAACATCCACGGACCGACCGGCAAACGACTTGCTTGCCACCAATCGGTACATGAGAATTCAAACACAAAATGTTATGGGCGTGATTATTCACAGTAAAATATGTATATGTATTAAGCTGTCAAAACTACACACCGTGTTGGACAGTGACAACAGATGAGAAAAGGACACTGCCTGAAATTACGTTTAAGAACCTTCAACATTGCAGCGTGTCAGCAATCATTGGTTAATATATTAAAAAACTAATCATTGACAAAGGTCTTCTTAGGCACTTGTGGGTTTTATTGTTCTGAAGAGGGTGTAGTTATCTACGCCGAAACTTAGGTAAACACTAGGTGCTTTTTTCGCAGTCGAGGCGGGTTTCTAGTTTTTTAATATATGAAATTACGTTAGTGGACAGGGCAGGTAACCGGAACACTAATGACCACAAGGCAGAAAATTCCGCTGGTGCACTTAAATCGTAGTCAACCAGTATAGCTAATTCCAGAAGATGGTGGCTAAATTTCAGCAATACCAATACTTGGTGTTGCTCACAGGAAAACCTACCCAATAGCGAACCACCAAAACGACCCACACAACGTGAATGGACGGGCTTGGGTACTACTCAACTTTGATGTCCTGGGTCGGTCAACCAATGTAGCTAATTCCAGAAGATGGTGCCTAAATTTCAGCAATACCAATACTTGGTGTTGCTCACAGGAAAACCTCCCCAATAGCGAACCACCAAAACGACCCACACAACGTGAATGGACGGGCTTGGGTACTACTCAACTTTGATGTCTTGGGTCGGTGAACGACGAAGCTCATAGCGATCGGACAGCTCCACACACGCTCCGACGCTGCGCAGGAACCGCCAGTGGACCCAGCCGGCTGCACGACGAGGGGATGATTTCTCTGGTCCGCAGAAAGCTACCGACTGCCCGCAGATCCCCTAGCCAGAAACTATATGCACAAACCAAAGATGGTACACGGTGCAAATATCGATACACATCGCTGCTGCCACACGTAGAAGGAAGAAGAACCACGGCGTAACCGCAACAAGGGCGGGAAACCAAACACAGATAGACAGCCAAGTTCACGAAAACACACAGCTGGGAGTGAGCATGCCTCAGTTTGTTTAGTACTATTTTTACAGTGACTGTATACCATGGAAGGTCATTCCTGTAATGAACTGTTCTACTAGGTACGCATCCAACAAGTGGGTGACCAACTATTTTTCTAAACCTGCACCACAGTATATGAATGTCCGAAAGAACAGACACCACACTTTTATGCAACTGATTCGTCTCGATGGGCAATAAATCCACAACCTTCAGTGCGGATACACATTTACGTTCGATCTACGGCCGGAATCTAAAATTAGCGAGCATGGAGGAAATTGACGGGGGCTGCAGATCGGTGGCGCTAGCTAGGACCGTGCCGAGAAAGTCTGCGCATTTGCAATGAACACCGTGTGCGGGTGGCACAGTGTTAATGCAACTGCGTAGCAAACACAAGATAATGCATTCGAGTCCCGATTCGCACACATTTCTAATCGCCGCCACTGATTCCTCATTAAGTCCTGATGCAGCTGACATCATTAGTTCCTTTTCCTTCTGCCAGCTCTGCCCTTAGATTTACATGATATGAACCACAGTCCTTCTACATGTTCCTCGCCAGAGCTAAATGTTTAGAGTTTCTTATTCAGAAACGACTGTAATGGCTCTTTCGCTCAGCACATAAATCTTTCTACTTGCTTTAGGTGCCCTTTATACTTTGGTAATTGCTTTTGCTACAACTGCCTCATGGGCACTGATACAAATTTCAACACAGACATCCACATCTGGGGCAGGTGAAATTATCGCAATTAAATCCAATACAACTTCATCGTCTGTATTTACGGTATTGGGAGAAAGCTTTGTTAGATTTATTGGCCAGAGACTACTTCAGAAGGCAGTGACCTATAGCGCATTCAAACTACACAGTACTATCAGGGCGTCTAGCCAATGGTTTCCTATAGATTCTGTCTCAGTGTTGTGTGAGAGCCAATCGATACAGATTGGCTGGCTGGAGTGGCCGAGCGGTTCTAGGCGCTTCAGTCTGGAACCGCGCGACTGCTACGGACGCAGGTTCGAATTCTGCCTCGGACAAGGATGTATGTGATGTTCTTGGGTTAGTTAGGTTTAAGTAGTTCTAAGTTGTGTGGGACTGATGAACTCAGATGTTAAGTCCCATAGTTCTCAGAGCCATTTTGATACCGATTGTTTTTATTCATTATACAGTTTTTAAAGTGAACGGCCTGAAACAATGTACTACCAACGATGGCGCCAGAGGTGTTAGACGAGACTGAACCCTGCAGAAGTTTACCACCTGCTAAAGGAAATGTATGATGTTAGAGTACTGAACGAAAGATATCTGAGACATTGGTCTGAAATGTTCAACAGCGAAAGAACAAACGAACAAGTATACCTGCCAAAATTTGGCCCACACTTCCATCATTCATCACAGATGATTTGGGCGATCAAGAGAAGAACGGTATCGTGTAAGGTACATTTCATGTAGCTCAGAAAGTTCCTCGGTGGGCATCATTGCGAAAGTAACGCCGAGGCAGACAAATTTTGAATCGTGGTTTGCCGACAACCAACTTCCTCAACGTAATTTTCATTCTCTTGCACAGATACTAGAAATACTTAAAAACAGAGGGTGATTATGAAGGTACACGAAGAAGTTTTCACTTGTATAATACAGATGTTATTTGCTAATAAAATACATTTTTTGGATTTGTTAATGTCAAAGGGTCGTTACTTCGTAGATTATGCTCGTATATTATGCACAATCAAATTTTACGTTTTACTTTCTTAATGTTTAAGATTATAAGTGCGTAATAGCCCAGAATGATACAGATTTGAGTAGACATTTTAGATACCCTTAAATGCTGAAACTGATTTTAGCAGCATCCGCCATCTTGGACTCAGTTGCAGTCAGTCATTGCCCTGAGCTGCTATTTAGCTGCCTTGAAGACCTCAGTCTGTCTCGGCGTTCGCTATGGCACACGTAAAGTTACTTATTATCTCTTCCAGTTAATAAAAATAATATGTCTCAGTGTTCGCTATGGCACATATAACGTTACTTAAATGATAATTAATTGAAAACCTCAGCTGGCGACAGGTGTTGTTGATATACCCCGATGGGGACAGCTGAAAACGTGTGCCCCGACCGGGACTCGAACCCGGGATCTCCTGCTTACATGATAGACGCTCTTTCCATCTGAGCCGCCGAGGACACAGATGAATAGCGAGACTGCAGGGACTTATCTCTTCCACGCCTCCCGTGAGACCTACATTCCCAGCTGTCCACAATCTACATACGTAATTTACCTAATAGGTGTTTGTCCATCCACTTATTACTCGCGCTCAATAAGTTGACGATTCCCGTAAGAATTAAGGCAACCTGTGCACATCCGCAGAGACGAAGGTCAATGGCTGGGTAGCATTCAACTATATATATGAAGATAGTAACTGTCCTCGAAAGAACAGTTATTATCTTCATATATAACGTTACTTATAGTCTCTTCCAGTTAATCAAAGTAATATATGTACTTCATATGAACTGTATACTACCCTCTGAAACGAGTTACAGGAAATAAATTTAATTGCAATGTTACTTTCACACTAGTATAGAAGCATGAATAATTCCCATGGATATCTACCAAAGTGAAGTGCGAATTATTTTAATATTCAATGTTTACTATTTCAACGCTTACCTTCATTGGTCCATCTCTGCTGGAGCCACAAACGACACTGACAACTGATACTACGTGTATACGCTTGAGGTCACTTAAGTATGGGGACGATATAAAGTAACATGGAATACGAAAGTAAAAATAGCCTAGATCGCTAATTGTAACTCTATTTATGATGTCCAGACTGGGCAAGTCTAAGTTTCCATCATAAGATTCGATGATGGCAACCTAATTTGCCGGAACTGGTCATCTTGGCTGTTGAAGCCCTTACGTCTGTATTGTATGATATTGCGTACTGGGGTGTCATTAAAACCAACCAAAATACACTGTGTACCACAATTAAAGGATGACTTTTTTGAAATCTCGTAATTGTCTCCCATTGCGACCCAGGAGTTCAAACTTTGGCTCAATGGTGCCTACAGCCTTCCTCTCCAAACGTGAAAAATCGTGGCGCTCGGCGACGGCCTCCACGTGCTAGGCGACTTTCCAAACAGGAAGTTGCCGACTCCTGCGAAAAAAGGTCAGAGCTCAGTTCATGTGAGGCATCAGGTGGGTTAATGACATCACATTAGCACCAAAGTTTGGAAAAACTTAGCTCAGCGCCGCCGTGGAGCTGCTACGTGGTGGAAAGGACGTCAAACCAAATCTCTCATCCGCATTTCAGCCTTTGTTTGGGCGCCTCTGCGACGGAGGTTAGAACCACGACGTCCAGCGTTTAAATCACTCGGTTTTCTTATGGGAGGCTGAGGAAAACATTTCAGACACCCGCTGCTCGGAGTCGATAGGAAAAGGCCCCCGCAGGTGGCATGAAGGGCGTTCGTTAAACTAGGCATCTATCAAATTATTCCTTCACTTGGGACCTTGATTTCCACACATTTCGCTGTCGAAAATGACAGTTCGTAGTGCGATGAACCACATGACGACAGTCTTGACAACTTTCGCTTGTGCTAACACCACAGGGATGATTCAACCCATCTCTAAGGACATGATGGGCTGTAGCTCCACTGACGTTATCTGACCCCTTCGAAGTCTAGCGCGACCACAATTTTTACTCTGCTATACATGGTGGAACCAGTAGGGACTATTCAAAACCATTCGATGAAATTTGAACATGGTGCAAAGCAGCAAAAGTTCATACTTTTTCAGCTGTCTTGTTTTTCGCCCTGCCGTGGCATGATAACGGTAGCTGATAGATGCGTTACTAAAATGGGAAAGGGTCCCTCTAAGATCCCTGTTCGGCAAACCCTCGGTTCCATCCATGCAGCTTGGTTGAGCACTTTAAAAATTATAGCTGTATAGAGAATTCGACACATGGCCGAACTGTTCTAGGCGCTTCAGTCCGGAACCGCGCGACTGCTACGGTCACAAGTTCGAATCCTTCCTCAGGCATGGATGTGTGCTATATCCTTAGGCTAGTTAGGTTTAAGTAGCTCTAAGTCTAGGGAAGCGATGACCTCAAATGTAAAGCCCCATATTGCTTAGAGCCATTTGAAGAATTCGACACCCATTTAACTCCGCTGCGCTATAACGCCTGATTACAGGCAACCACTATGACACTTGAGAAATCCGCCAACCAGCAAGCAGGCGCTAGAGGAACAGCTGAGAGCCACGAATGGGTGGCGAAGTCTCTGTACAAGTACCTTTTTTAAAGTACTCAACAAAGGTGCGTAGTTGGCACCAAGGTTATTGCCTAAAGCAGTCCCTAGCTGTTCCAATCTGAACACCTTGCGGCGGCGCGGTTCCTTCCGTCCCTTTACGACGGACCTGCACCTACCTGTGAACATTGTCTCAGCAGATCATCAGTACGAAAGCAGAGTGAAACCTACTGTACTTCGACGTGAATCAGGCTACAATTTAAGTCACTAATCTACGTTTAGGGAGAAACACGAAATGAAAGTTTGGAAATTTTGTCCTCAATTAATATATTCTGAAACTTAGGTGAACAAGTATCACTGCCAAGCCCGTGCTAGACTTAACACAGTCACTCACAATCCCTTTCACTCACGTTAGCAAGTTTATGGTGTTGCATTTCCCGAAAACGTAATAGCTACAAAAATACTGATTGTTTTTGATTGATAATGCTCGCCAAATATTAAGTCTGTCGGTAACAAATGCAGTCACGGTTTTTAGACACCGACCTGCTCAATACGCCAATCGGAATATAAGTCTTCTCTCGTCACAAAATTCACTTAAAAATTCGGAAATTTCTACACACACATCGGAATTATTATGCCGTCACTTTCCAACACTTTTGATGTATGAAACACTGCTAAATCCGGCAACTTATCATTTCCATCGGAACTACTTCTACACATGTCCGATGTGTTTCATGGCTATGCTTCGACCCCTCCCTAGAATACTCTAAGTCAGGTCTTCCCAACGTGTGGTCCGCGGACCCCTTAGGGGTCGGCCGGCTCTTTCTAGGGGGTCCGCGGCCACCTTTCACC
Organism: Schistocerca piceifrons; assembly: GCF_021461385.2. NCBI lineage: Eukaryota > Metazoa > Arthropoda > Insecta > Orthoptera > Acrididae > Schistocerca > Schistocerca piceifrons. Next base: position 314,062,644 of record NC_060141.1, on the reverse strand, counting down.
AAATCGTCTAAAATAATGAGTTAAATTTTTGAATAAAAATGTGAAAATCAAATTTATAACTTTTTTTTCGCCTGAATAACGTGTACTTTTACTTCAGGTCGTATTCCCAAGCAGCCTTTGCGGTTCCTAAGAACGCATACACAGTTTAGTGCCGGAGAATGCGGCTTGTCTGATCGACTGTTTCGCAACAATACGGGGGTCGTTTGTGCGCCGGCTCACGACGCTAGATGCGCTGAAACATTTTACGCATGCGCGGAACGAGTTTTGTCGACCAATCACAGCGCTCGCTGGCACGTATGCGGCCCCAGGCATCATCAAATGTTAAACTTGCTTTGTCAGTGCACTACCTAATAAGTCGATTTTTGACTCCCATAGGCTTTACATACATTTGCACATTTTTCTTCGGATTTCACGAAAAACCACACACACACGCACACACGACTGTTCCAAAATACGCATGCTCCTTACACAACAGTAGCCAAACAGTGGAAGTGAACAGACCACAAGCGTCAGCATGTCAACAGCGAACTGTTTGGACGTGACGTTGATTGCTCTTGTAGGAAGACAGTTCCAACGTGTGAAATGTCAGTTACTAAGTAATTTTAATCAGGCTATAGTGTGTTGAACAAACGGAGTAAATTCACTAGTAAGTGTCTGGATACAGTGGGAATTCAAATTGGATCGTTAATTTCAAGTTGTTTTCATTCATCTCTAAAGCAAAGACTATTGATACTTCGGGGGGGGGGGGGGGGGGGGGGGGGGTTGGCATTGGGAACATAGCACTTGCATTAAGAAGCTTTCAGTTCGCATGGGTTTCGCTCTGAAATTTAAAGTTACTGTGCTCTTGACTGACTAGGAGTCCGCCATGGATTTTCGACTGAAGAAGGGGTCCGCCAGCTGAAAAGGTTGAGAAGCCCTGCTCTAAGCCTTCTCTACCAGCAGAGAAAGGCGCGCGAAGAATATTGCTTTACCATTGGTCAGTTTACTTAACAGCCAATAACAAAACAACATTCTCCAGCGTCAGTCCACGCTTTTCATCCATAACCAATCGCAAAATAGTAAACCAAACGAATACACATTTTACCGACGTAATTATCTAATATTCTGAAGTTTTGTTTATGCATAAAGTTATTTACTATTTTTATTTATACCTGAATTAACTTTCCCTTTACCATAAACTTACTTTACAAATCTAGTCTACAAAAATCCCCTTTGTCCATATCCATATTCCTTCGAAATGTTCCCACACTAAATCCTACTACATAACGCGTTAAACAATTATCTTCATATTAACCTTAAACCACACTCACGCATCATTTATACTGCTAAAACACATTTATAACATTTAACATACACAAAAAGAAATAATAACACTTTATGAAAATACTAGAACAGTTTATGAAAAACGTTCTATTACTTTCGTGCACTCTAGTGGGCACAATCCAAACTAAAATCACAGTCCCCCTATTCAGTATTGTCCTCTATCGGCTGATACATGAACTACGTGCGCGTCCAGTCTCGCGTCACCATCTGTCACTCTCCAGCTCTGAGACACATTTCCCACTTAACCGCCTCCAAGGCAGGGTCGTTATATGGCGCTCCGCCTCAACCGGAACAAATATTGCTTACGCACTGCACACCAGATGGGTCAGATCATGTTTGGGTAAAGACGAGTAGCGTAACAGATCTTTCGACATCCTACCGACGCACATGATTTTTTAGCTTCTGTCATCAGTAACGAGAAGAACCGTTTTTCACGCTTGAGAACTTACAGATTTCAATCTAAATTTCTTAAAGATGGTCCAAGCAAGGTGCCATAATGCAGAAGATACCGATCCCGTAACGAGGTGCATTGAAACCATGGTTCATCATCCTAATATAGGTTTTATTGGTTTCCCTAAATAATACCAGAAATATGCATGGCCGTGGCAACAGTCTTGTTCAATAAGTACAGGTTTCTTTAGTAGTGACAAGCTTTCCTCCCTGCTTCTAGCTTGTCCTGCTTAGGTAGCCCTCCCTGCGTAGTCATATTCGACAAGACGTAGATCCCTTGCCTTCCCCCTTAAAGAAATGTAAATGTTGTTGGGTAACACGAGGATTCCTTCTTACAGATAAAGTCCAAAATTTCAAATTGCAGCCCTTTTGTTTTTTCAGATTTTTTTCCATTTCATTGGTCAGTTTCGTTTGTGCTAGTCACGGATCTGGTTTCTGTTACTTCGCTACTATATCACCGTTTTAGTGTCTTTCACAATCCAGGACTGTAGCATCTTGTGGAGGATATTGTGTAGGGTTAGTATTGACTCGTGATGTTTTAATGACACGTTTTTCAAGATTGTGAAGTAAACTTGTCAAATAACTTCTTTATTTTCAGTTTCAGAGCCATTGCAACCTGTTAACTTCTGAAATCATCGATTGTTAGGTTGTAGTGTTTTATCAAAACTTAAAATTAATATGTTCACAAGAATATGACAACTGAGACACGCGTAGTGCCATGTTCCTAAGGAGTGTGACAGCTGGTTATTTGATTCGTCTGTGTATAACTTGATAATGGTATCTAAGGACAGAGCTGGATGTAGAAGTAACAATTAAAGCCCTGGCGGAACCATAGTTTTTATCTTTAACAATAACTGCCCGTTTCAAAAGCTGAATCGATTTCGTCAGAGAAATTTCGAAAAATATTTTTTGGCAGTATTTTAAAGTGGCATTTAATTATTTCTCTTATAGTCTATGATAAGGGGCTTTCTGGTAATTCTTGTGCGGGGAAAACGTTTACCATTTTGAGACAGAAGAGGTCGTGATGTTCAAGATAGGTGCAAGTCGCCGGATGGTATACTATGCCGTCTGTGTTCCGATCTTTTTCCTTACTCCATTTTACCGAGTGAGGTGGCACTGTGATGGGTTCGTATTCGAGAGGACGGTGGTTAAAAAACTCACTCGATCATTCACATTTAGCTTTCCTGATACTTCTTTAAATCGGGGCAATTGCAGGGCTGGTCCCTCCGAAACGACAGCCGACTACCTTATCCATTCTCCCCAATTCAAGCCTGTATTCCATCCTTAATAAGTTTGTGGTCAACGAAATTTTAAATTCTAATCTTCCTTCTATTTTTCTTCCTTCATTTCTTCTTGAACTAAGTTAAAAAAAAACTTACGTGAGTGAAAGTCGTATCAGTAAGCAGACAGGCACATGGAATGAGTGTCATAGTACGGTAAAGACTACGCCGTCTACATATCTAATTAAACACACCGTTGGAGAAGTTATGTCCTGAAGACACAGAACTAAAAGAAGTTTATGGCATTCGACTGTGCATTCAGCGAATTATCTGGATGCTTCTATCACAGTCACGTGGAAAAATAGAATAATTAAATGTGTAATATTCCTAAACTTGAAAAAGAAGACCGTGCAAGTATTTGCAATTTGTCAGTAAAGGCAAGAAGAGTCAGAATTTGAGACCATGACCATTCCTCATCCGTTTGAATTTAGAGAAATCTCAAACGGCCTGTATACGAAATTGCATGCAGCTGCCGGCCGCGGTGGCCGTGCGGTTCTAGGTGCTCCAGTCCGGAGCCGCGCTGCTGCTACGGTCGCAGGTTCGAATCCTGCCTCTGGCATGGGTGTGTGTGATGTCCTTAGGTTAGTTAGGTTTAAGTAGTTCTAAGTTCTAGGGGACTAATGACCACAGCATTTGAGTCCCATAGTGCTCAGAGCCATTTTTGCATGCAGCTGACGACTTTCACGTATTCTCCTTGAAATATACACTGCTCAAAAGAATTAGGCGAACCCTTGTATGGACAACGGTATGCTAAATCTATTTTGATTCAGGTGGTACTTGTGATCTTATTGCATGGTTTGAGATCTTCGCTTACAGTGTAGGCAAAAATTAAAATTATCCGCCATCTCTTGGCTAAATTATAGATTACAGTCTAAAGTGAACACTCAGAAGGAACTGAGTGCCGGTGACCCAGTGTTTTCTTGTGAGATATACAGACGGTAGTTGCCATTTGTAAAATCTTGATGCAGCGCAAGTTGCAAAGATCGTGTAGTTGCAGATGCCATGTGTCGTCCACAGGTTGTGTGACACGCTATAGGGAGACAAGTCAGTACACAAGGCGAATTGGACATGGTTGTCGACGCATTACAACCCTAAAGATTATTTGTCGCTCAGAACTTCAATTAAAGGAAGAAATCCGGAGTTGTTTAACGGCTAGTCCGTGCAAGTGTAGCGTAAAAATGAGTTGACTTTCTGTAGAGTTGTGAGACAGTGAACGCTCTCTGATCGTGCCAGAATTGCAGGCCACAAATTTCTGTCCGGTGTCTCCCCGTTACTATCCGACCGCCGGTAACGCAAACGTCGTGGTCTCCGACAAGACTGTACTCATCAGTTTCCTTTCAGAATTCCAGCTACATCTGGTCTTCCTCTCCGCAAGCTGGAAACCGGAGTACTTAAAGCAGACAGCCCAGCCTCCGGACAGCTTTCTCCATTAGATAAGATTACGTAAATCCGTCCGTAATGACCTCGGCAGCTGCGGAAGGGTTTAAGCCCTGAGAAAATAAAGGGCCACAGGAAGTCGAGACCGCCAAGGCGACGCCTGCTCAGCTGTGACGCTTTCCATTGCCAGCTGTCTAGTGCCTTTATGGGATAACTTGCCGTGTTGCGTAACGGGGCCTTAACGGCTTCTGTTACCGAACCGGACGTAATTTGCTTACCAGCTCCCAGCGGTGGTGAGTGCGGGAACTGGAGGAGCTCTTTACGACGTACACACTCGCCAGTGAAACGGAGGGGTGGTATCGTTCACATTCACGAATGGAGATCATTAATTGGATGCTTTGAGAAACAGATGAATGCTTTCTGTAGTCTTCACAATAAAAGGATGACAGCCAAAACCAGTTGCAGGATAAAATTGTTTATTAAAATTCTTGACCAAGGTTTCGGTACATATAAATATACCTTCATCAGAAGTAAAACTTCTAAAATTACATCATGCAATGGAGAATAATAAAACAATTATGCCAAAGGCGTCGTCAATAGTTAAGACATCATCTCCATTTGTACAAAATGTGTAATGGGCACAGGGTCAAAGCGAACAGTTTAACACATGTTGTACAAATGGAGATGATGTCTTAATTATTGACGACGCCTTTGGCATAATTGTTTTATTATTCTCCATTGCATGATGTAATTTTAGAAGTTTTACTTCTGATGAAGGTATATTTATATGTACCGAAACCTTGGTCAAGAATTTTAATAAAAAATTTTATCCTGCAACTGGTTTTGGCTGTCATCCTTTTATTGTGAAGAATTTTAACAGTTGCTGCTGCAGCCATGTTTAAAAAGCTTTCTGTAGTAATTAAATTGCACAATGTTTAGTCTGGTGCACCAAGTACAGAAGAGTAGATTTTGTCTGCTATTGTAACGGTAGTCTTCAGTTCGATGCAGTTCTCTGTGCTAGTTCACCCTGCACAGATCACTTGATCTGTGCGTCACTATTTCATCTATGCTGTTTTTCTGAAAACTGACATTTTGATACCGTGGCTAAGTATAAAATATAAATTGATTCATGCAAAGAAGAAAACATCAACTAGCCATTGTCAATGGGCTAATTATTTACACAAATACATCTAAATCTATATGACTACTCTGCAATTCACACTTGAGTGCCCTCCACAGGGTTCTTCGAACCACTTTTAGACTATTTCGTGCCGTTCCACTCTGTAGCGTGTGGGAAGAACGATCATTTAAATCTTTCGATACGAGCTCTGATTTCTCTTATTTTATTTATTATGCTGAGTATGTCTCCCTATGTACGTTGGCGACTATAAAATATTTTCGTATTCGGAGGAGAAGGTCGGTGTTTGAAATTTCGTGAAAAGAACTCGCCGCAACGAAAACGCCTTTGTTTTAATGACTGCCACTCCAAATCGCTTATCATATTCGCGATATCTTGCCGCCTGTTTCACTGTAATACATGACGAGCTACTCTCCTTCGGACTCTTTCTACGTCCTCCGTCAATCATATCTGGTAACGTTGACACACTCTAGCAGAGGACGGACAAGCTTAGTTTAGGCAGACTCTTTACTCTTTAGTGGATTAGTTATCTTTGGTTATCCTTTCCCACATTACCTATGTGATGGTTACAGTTTACGTTGTTCGTAAATGTTATTCCTAGGTACTTAGCTGAATTGTCAGCATTTATATTGGTTTAATTTATCTTGTAATCGAATTTCAACGGATTTCGTTTAGTTCTCAAGTGGATGATTTCACACTTTTCACTATATGGGACCAACTGGAACTTTTGATACCACCGAGGTATCTTGTCGAATAAATTTTGCAATTGTTTATGACCTTCTGGTGACTTTAAATGGTTCAAATGGCTCTGAGCACTATGGGACTTAACAGCTGAGGTCATCAGTCCCCTAGAACTTAAACCTAACCAACCTAAGGACAGCACACACATCCATGCCCGAGGCAGGATTCGAACCTGCGACCGTAGCGGTCGCGCGGTTCCAGACTGAAGCGCCTAGAACCGCTCGGCCACACCGGCCGGTTCTGGTGACTTTGCTGCACGATAAATGGCAGCATTATTAGCAAGCAGTCTAAGATGGGCTGCTCATATTGTCTCATAAGTCTTTTATGTAGATTAAGAATAGCAAGTGTCGTTGCCGGTTTAGAACATACAGGCTCGTTTTCAGACAGCTATCCGTGTTTAGTTTACATTTGTTGTTTTTTTTACGCAGTTTTCGGCTGTTTTTCCTCCATGCGTTGTATACCAGTGTACAATTAAACAACAACGCTAAATTACAAAGCAGAGACACTAACATAGTCAATGACACCACACGCAAATGCTGAGCGCAGTTTGACTGACAGAAAATAATCACTTGGAGCATGTGATTTCGTGTTCCTGTATTGCAATTACCGTTACATCATTTGATACTCTTTGAAAACTGTTTTGTAACTGCTAGGTAATGTAACTGAGACGCTCACTACAGTGTTTGTAATTATGTCAGCTACAATACAACAACAATTCCTGATAATAATATATCAGTATCCATCTCTCATGCTCATTGTGTACATCTTTCTTCCATACTCCAACAGTATGTGGCGTGGACATAGAAACTCAGTTCTTTCGGGTAATCATTGCGGTATCACAGAATACAAAAGGCAGAATGTGCTTCTCAGTGCCATTCACCCCGTAAAACAAGAAAGCAATTAAATTTTTATTTTTAGTGGATTCCATTATGTCTGAAGAACTTAACAACATTCATATTCAGTAGGCACCGTCGGCCATTGAATGAGAGCGGTGTTAAGCCCAGAAGTTTAAGCCGACTTTCGCAAACTAATAACCGTTGCGTGCGCCCCGTTGCGCCCCTCTCTATTCTGGGGGTGGCTCGCTCCGTAATCTCCAACTACCGCTTCAAATTCAATAAGCGTAATGTGCAGCAGCTCTGTGTCTTTTGTTGCTCTAGGTTTCAATTCAAGGACGACTGAAGAAGAGGTACTCTGTTCACATGTGAAGACGCATTTCACCTTTGAACATCGCGTGGTCGCCTGTGGTCTCTTCCCGTAAGGGAAAAATGTGCAATTAACTTGTAGTAGTTCAGTCATCATGAGAACAAATAAATGATTTGTTATTCTGTAACCATTTACTTGGCGAAGCATAACTAGTGCTTGGAACTTTTTTAACCACTCTGCTGACTGGCTAGACGCGACGTGCCACCAGCCCCAGTGGTAACCTCTTCATCTAAGAGCAGCACTTGCATCAAACATCATTTATTATTTGTTGTATGTATTATAATATCTGTCGTCCCCTGCTGGTTTTACTCTCTACAGCCTTCTAAATTATAAGAATTTTTAACATGTTGCAGCCCTGCCAGCAACTGTGATAAATTAATACGTCAAAGATCCGCTTCAGTTGCGAAATGTTACTGGTCTTTACCCAGGTTTCAGCTAGAGTAATCTAGCCTTCTTCAGAAGCATAAAATAAACTAATAAATGCCAGAGTAAGACACGGTCAAACATAGAAAGCTAAAGTACCCTGGTACCATGTTAAGCTACTTTACTAAGCTGAGGAATAGCCCCGGCACCACTTCGTGGAAAGCAGTCGGTTAGCCGCGGACACTGCGTTGTAACTTTAGCTTTTTATGTTTGACCGTGCCTTATTCGAGCATGTATTAGATTATTTTATGCTTCAGAAGAAGGCTAGATTACTTTAACTGAAACCTGGGTAAAGATCAGTAACTTTTCGCAACTGAGGCGGATCTTTAACATATTACTTCTAAATTATCTTTGAAGTTATTTTTTGATGCCTTAATACAGATCCTATCATGCCTTCCCTTCTTCCTGTCAGGGTCTTCAAATACTCTTCTCCACGCGGATTATGCGAAGAAACATCTCATTTGCTATCGGACCACCTACTTTTCAACAACCTTTGTTAGCAACATATCTCAGGCGCTTCGAAAAGCTTTTCTCCCGGTTTCCCCACAGTCCATGGTTCATTTCCAAACGTACATTCCCAGAAATTTCTTCCCTCCATTGAAGCCGATATTTGATGCTGGTAGACTTCTTTCGGATGGGAACGTCCTCTTTGCTTGTTTTAGGCTGCTTTTTATTCCTTCCATGTTTCGCGAGTTGTTTGTCGAACACGTTTCCTGATTGAGGACACGAAAAAAGTTAGCAAAACACAACTACAGTACAGTTTATGAAAGGAAGAAATGGTATGAATGACTCCTAAATCGGAGAATGTATAACAATGGAACCGTAACAAATGGTTCAAATGGCTCTGAGCACTATGGGACTTAACATCTGAGGTCATCAGTCCCCTAGAACTCAGGACTACTTAAACCTAACTAACCTAAGAACATGACACACATCCACGCCCGAGGCAGGATTCGAACCTGCGACCGTAGCAGTCACGCCATTCCGGACTGAAGCGCCTAGAACCGCTCGGCCACCGCGGTCGGCGGAACCATAACAAGTGATTAACATTGCAGAGAGATGGCATGCACATAGGACTAGCAGCTTCCTCTTTGGAATACCATGACAGGTCAGTGCTGCGCCACGCTCCAATCGGCGTAGAGCATTCAAACGAAATAGAAACCTGCAACTAAGAGCCGCTATCCGTCGACGACGTCAAAGGACGGAATTATCAGCATCTGAGTAAGTTTGAACAGGACAGGATGATGCGCCTCCGGGAATGGAAGCGCGTTTGTGGTACCGTGCCATTGCGGCTCCTGCAGGGCGCGCTGTTATGACAGCAATACGTTTGTGGAACCAGTGGGTAGAAGAGGATTGCACAAAACGACGAGCTGATACCGAACCACACAATGCGACCACAGCGCGGGATGACCGACATATTGTCCGCGTAGCCGTAACCGATAGTACAGTCACGTCCACTGGGATACAATGTTGCATTGCCTGTGTTGTTAAGAAGAACGATGCCACGTTCCTTCAGACATGCATGCATGTCCGAAGGAACAGGCACTGCGGCGACTACAGCCGTCACGAAACACGTAACAAACATTCTGCAGTTGCAAATACGGACAACCATCAGCTGTACAATGGAATGACGAGTATGAGAATTTATGCCGGACGAGGACTCGAATCCGACTTTCCCTCTTTACGCGAGAAGATGCATACATCCGCCGATACCAGGAAGCTCTTTCATTTAAAATGACATCCTCTTCTGCTGGAGTTACATAATGCGTACGGGTGCACGTTGTGACGCATGAACGACTAAGTATGGAAGTTTGAGTCTAGCCGTGAATCGTGCACGGATAGCCGAAGTGGTTAAGGTAAACACTCGCGACAAGCGAGAAATCCTGCTTCAAGTCCCGGTCCAGCACCAATTTTCGCTTTCGTCATTCCATTACGCAGCTGACCGTTGTCCATATTCGCAGCTGCGAAGACATTTGATGCACGTCCACAGCGTTTTCTCGGAGTTGAAGCACTTGACGTATCTGCGCCGACGATTCGATTCATTTGCTGACGACTGGACTGGTGACACTCATGCCATTGCGTCAGCTTCCGGTGATTGGAAACAACCAACGCTACTGTTAGCTATGGGCACTTGAACACCACCAATAGCGTGCTGACTCGCAAAATTTAATGTTTTCGGACGATTCCCTCTTCATCTTGTCCTACAGTGATATCAGGGCTCTTATTAGACATCGTGATGACAGCTACGAGCGGAATGCATTGTTGAGCACCATAGCTGACAGACGTGATGTTTAACACACAAGGAACGTCGGGGAACCCGAGACAATGCCGCTCCTGCAGGCAACCCCTTATGGCATATTACAGCAGGACAATGCCCGGTGTTAAGTGGAGAGGAGTATGAAACACTTATTCGAAGAGCGATGGGCGTCAGTGTTACTCTGACCTGCACGTTCGCCAGATATGTCACTGACGGAACATGGATAAGATTTTTCGGCAATTCCTCTGTTCTGGTCTTCCTGCAATCGTTGTCGATGCTTTTGGACTCGCCAACAAACCGCGTGGCAGTGAGATACCCAGCAGCATATTCACACCCTCTTTGATTCCGTGCCACGACGTCTGGAGCGTATAGTGGATTCACATTGCACTAAATTCTCACGCCAAAGTACACGTACAGTGCTAATCTGTGGAATAAATTTCATTGTAATTATGTGTCGCCTTCTTGGTGCTGCAATTTTCGCGTACAGTAGTGTACCCCCCCCCCCCCCCCCCCCAAGTGCGTCGAAACTTTGTAACTCGTCGCAGAATGGTCGCACAACTTGTGAATACGCGACTGTTTTAATGTTCGTCCTGTCTCGCTACTGCATACGTTGTTATACTGTGTTCCACAACATGCACTTTAACAGATGAGGTGATTTGACATCGGACTTCAAATTACGTTATGTTAAGACTTAAAAATTGCTATATAGCTGAAACTAGTTGTGTACGTGAACCAAATAAGAAGAGGACTTAACAAGCTTGAGTTGAAGACTGTCACCGTTATTTATGCAAGGAACATAAGAACATAGCGACGTGTCTCAGACGGGGTGACTAGAGTACGCGGCGTGAGGTAGAGCTGGATAAGAATGTTCCTCTTTGAAAGAAACCGTGCGTAAACTCTTTGAGCATGCTTCGGAAAATCTGGAATACCAGAGAGATACCTGCAGTCCACTCTTACCGAAAACTGTTACCTAAACCACTGCTTCCGCTCACTCCCTCCGGGACTATAACCTAAAGACGTAATTTTCCTGGTCATAGTCCGCTTTAGACTTCAATTCGCCGCTGACTTTTACGTCTTTCCAGTTCCACAGAAACTCTTCCTCTATGGAGTAAGACAAGCTAATCGCGGGTCGGGGTTTGATAAATTGCGCTTAGCGCTGCATCGACGTCAACGGTGACCATTTCTAGCACTTTCTGTGATGGAGAATAATTGAAAATATTTTCCGAACTTGTCTTGTTCATCCCGTATTTTCACGTTAGAAGATTACCATCAGCAACCATAATCAGTAATGTGCACATATCTTATATTGTGACCTAATACAAACATTTGGGAGAACCTTGTTCGTTCTATTTTCCAAGAGAAGTTTCTCCTCCCACCGAAAAATAGCAGTGTTGGAAGTGAACAGTTCAACATGATTAGACCATTATGCACGCATTTCGAAGTGTAACTGCCTCAGAGAGTATATAGCGGAAATCGAAAGATTACCTCCAGCACAAAAATAAAGATCACACTGGTTTTCCTACAGGAACATCGAATATTTACAGAAAACAAAATTTTTTGTCGTTGAGAAAATTAGTTAAGACTCAACATTATTTAATGTTGAAATGAATTAGACCCGCATTGTCTGAAGCTGAAGAGATCATGATAGAAGTCCAGACATTTTCTACGAAATGTTACCGTAAGGCAACAACAGAGTTCGCGGTAATATGCATCGAGCGACCTTTGACATTCCTGAAGACGCCTTCGGTACTGCAACTGAGGATACGACGAGCTGAAAGAGACGTCGCTGTTCAAGGCAGAGTGAAATAATGGTCTGCTTCGTTTTTGAAACACGTTCTGTCGCTACACATTTCTCTAAAGTCTGTGACAACATACGTGGACACTCCCCAGTGATTGTCTAGTTTACCCATATTATACCTTATTCGTTTTTAGTTTTTGATGTTTTTAGTTGTTGCGTGCTTTATACCCGCGTCCGATACAGCTATCACAGTCGTGGCTGAACAGGTAAGTGGATATTTGATGTGAGATCAGCAGTGTGTTATTCCCATTTATTATATTCACAGTTGGACTCCAAAACACATGTTCACTCCTCTCGCCTTCTGCAGGTTTCAGTAACTCATGATGTCCAGTTTCCCTAAATTGAGTATCGCTGAATTATTCTGAATTTCGCCGCTCCTGTGATTTATGCAGCTACACAAAATGTGAAAGCCACAGGGAAATCAGTACAAATCGGAAAGACTTTTTCCCTACATCTGTAATAGCCTTGCGGCAGTGGGACATATTTGAGAGGCGTGGAATTAAAAATCAGTCATCTCGATTCAAGATTATTACGATTCATCTGAACTTTCGCCTTTCGTAGACGACATTCTCCGACTACATGCTCTCCACTTCACTCTCTCCTGTACCTTCCCTCAATCTGTCGATACCTTCGTCCATTTGTTAAATCAACTAACAGTCTTTGACTTGAATTTTTTTCCCTCTCGTCGCATCGAGAAATATTAGTCCCTCGTAATTCTAGGTGACTGCCATCTTCTGTCTCTGTGTTCTCAACGTCGAAGTTACATTTTAAGATGGGAATGATATTACATTTTTCACTTTCGTGACTTTGGTAGCGAGTTTAAATATTCTGTATTCTCATTATTTTCCAGGGCACGTACGAGTAACAGCAATCATTCCACATTAGAGATCATCCATTCTACATTTGAGATCATCTCGTGGACAAGAAACGCATACCAACAGATATAAGTAAAGACTTAAAAGATTCTACAATGCAGCAGTAGCCCTCCACAGAAATTTACTACACAATAATTATGCAACACAAAAAACCATAGTGGAAGGAAAAGAAGTGGTGAGTGAATAAACAGCAAGATGCAGTGGAACCGTCTTCCCAGCTCTAAAGGAATTATCACAAGACAAAGACACGTAACATACACACACACACACACACACACACACACACACACACACACACACACACACAAACACACACACACATAAACAAACAAACACCCTTACATCCTAATGTCACTGCACAATTCAAAATTCCCTCCCAGAACACACACAATAACAGGGCGGAACAAGGGAACATCAGACAAACAGTGAAACAGTGAGTGTCAGACACTCTATAGAAGGACGAAAACGCGAGACCTAAGAAAAGTAAATATACACATTTACATACACAGTCTGCTCCCAATCATCAATTAACACTTCACAAAGCCTAATCGTAATCAGCGTACATTTCAACACATTTTTCGAAAAATTGTACGGTAACCTAAAAAATATTAGTCAAAGAGTGAAGTAACGAATACTTATTTTCAAAACAACAAAATATAGTGACAGCAATATTATAGAAAAAAACCAGCACTAACGTATTAGGCCAAAAATTTGGAAATTACGTAACAAAACATTGATAAACGCTTATTAATTACAGATAAAAATTATAACTGTGCTATAAATACCAAACGAACTTGTGAACAACAGTATGTAATAATAAGGTATATATTTATTCTTCATATTACTATTTCTGTCAGTACTCAGAGTGATGTAAATGCTATAACCTCAAAAACTGATAAATGTCAAGGGCATAATTCTTTGCATATTGATCAACAGATAATAAATAAAACCCAGTGAAAATGGCGAAACGTTTACGAAATAGTTAAAGATAATAGAACAAGAAAAATTGTGTTTGCTCAAGGTAGACCCAAAATTGCCCTATTACGTATGAGAAAGAAAATTTTGACAAGGAAAGAGCTTCGACCATAAAATGCTTATTTTCCATAATCCATCCGTAAATCCTTAAACTCCCTTCCTAATTTAAATGTCATGTTGAAATCACTTTAAATGTTGCATAGTACAACGTGTAGCAGCCCTTTTATTAGAAGTATTGACAATTTCAGGATACCAAGAACAACATCAACAATGGTTTGTCCTACTTTCACGTACATCCGAATGAACATCTACTTGTTTTGATATCTCAGTCTACTAACATTACATAGATAACATTGGCAGTACTGCAGCTGGAGAAGAAAATTACACTCTGACCAATAAGGTACTCATATAGATCCTGAGCTAGAAAAATGACGCACACAAAAAAGGAGCCAACTTCTTAGTGGAACTAAATCGAGAAGTTGAATGAAATGTGAAGGGTTTCTGTACAAATTGTTTCCTGTTTTCTGATAGCCTCTCTGGGAAACGCACGGAGTATAAAAATAAATTGAGGTTTGGAAGGGGGCTGACTACAACAGAATAAAATCTCTCATCCCACATGCAGAAGACGGAGAGAGAAAGAGAGGAAGGGAGTGAGGTACGGGGAGGAAAGAGTTACGGGTATCGCTAGAGAAAGAGACGCTAATCTGTCGTCATTCATTTGACAAGTTATCTGAGAAATAAATCTGGTAGTCTGCCATATCTTTGCAACGAGGCTTGCGTGACAACAGCAACTAGAAAGCGCGGACGCGCAATCTACAATCGCACGCTCTGCTGAGGGTCTGAAGCACGCCTCGCTTTGAGCACCTGCTGTATTCAGAGACGAGACTGCATGGGAGTGATGGCGGTGTCCCACAAATTGTAAAGTAGCTGTGAATCTGAACGCCGAAAGAAAACTGATGCCTTAGAAGGATATTGTGCAATATGTACTTTCCGGGTAGGCAGCATCTCGTGACTCACAGTAAAAATGTTCTCTTCTGCGGGTATTCATCATAACGTTCTATACAGTCTAAATAGTGCTGCCACTGATGTCAACATACTGACCGCCTGCTGCAAAGACGTTCGAGAACATACCTTCACCGAGGAGTCAAGCAGTATATTGCTCCCTCCTACGTATATCTCGCGAAGAGACCATGAGGATAAAATCAGAGAGATTAGAGCCCATATAGAGGCATACCGACAATCCTTCTTTCCACGAACAATACGAGACCGGAATAGAACCGCTAGAGGTACTCAAGGTACCCTCCGCCACACACCGTCAGGTGGCTTGCGGAGTACAGATGTAGATGTAGAAAGATAACGTCCAAAGACCACGGGGTGCGCCGAGAACACTTCATTTCGAAAACAGTGCGAGTCACTGTAGACGTCTTCTTCCCTTTAAAAAGTCATCACGTAAACATAGAAATATTATCATACTGCCATTTGGAGGAATGAATCGGTGGAGTATAACGAACTAGTTCAAGTTGAATACTCAATTAGAAATGGCCTGTTCTTGAAGTATGAAACTTAAATCGTTCAATTAAACGTAATAATTGTAAAGTTTTGACACGGCTGCTTGGTTCAGTGACCGTTTATAAATTAAAATTGAAAATAATGAGCCCTCGGTCACAATTTTTCAGTTTTATTAACCAGGTTTCAACACTTCTAAGGGTGCCTTCATCAGAATTTAGACATTTAAAGTGGTCCATAACATAATTACAAATTTATGGGACTAAAAAAATTTTTATATAAAAAAGTGTAAGTACTGACTAACAAAACAAGACAGAGAGAGTACTTACATGTCACGAATGAAATAAATAACAGGCCAGAAGGGCCTTAGTCACGAATGAATAAATAACAGGCCAGAAGGGCCTTAGTCACAGAATATTTAAAAGGAATATGAGAAGGCGTGCCTCTAAGGGCTGCTCATACCTGTACAGCCACAGGTTATTTCAATTTCAGTAATAATTGTAATTTATCAGAACAAATAGACACCCCTCAACGATGTCGCGCATGTTTATTTTCACCCCATTAAATGCGACATCGCTGGCGCCTCATCTTACGTCAACAATTATGTTGCAGATACGTGTAATTTGGGATCCGCACCAGATAGGATTGACAGAGCAAAGAGAGAATATTCCTAGAAGAGCAGAGCGTCCCGTTACACGTTCATTTAGTGAGTGCGAAAGCCAGCTCCGGTGGTAGACGCTGCATCACAGTGGACTTTGCTGTTCGAGTTCCGAGAATGTACATTCCGAGAAGACTCAACCGATACACTGCTTCCTCCTTTGTACAGGATGTTTACAAACTAGCTATACAAATGTAACCTTAAATTGTAAAAAAGGCGAATAACTTACAGAAATGCTTGCTAGAGCAGTGAATGCAGCACGTCTGCATGTTTTATTTACAAATGTAACCAGTTTCCTGCCAAATCCTGTGATGCCAGTCTTGATGTGTGGTGGCAACTGCTTGTGTTATCCGTTGCCGTAACTCGTCGATGTTACATCAGGTGATCGTGGTGGCCATGACATTATTACGCCACGCCCAATGCAAGTCGGCACATTACCATGGAGTCATCCAACCAATTCACGATGATAATGTGGTGGCGCGCCATCTTGCTGGAAAATAAATCATGTACACATATCCTGTTGTAATTCAGGCACCGCGTAATGTTTACCCGAACTACGAATGCAAGACTGCCGAACTTGTTCAATTGTTGTGTCAGAGTCTGCTGGCCGACCCTGACCCGGCGCCCTATATGACAGAAATTCGGTTTCTGTGGAATGATTGTATCAATTACTATCAGCTCGTCTTTGAAACGGTGGCTTGCGATATTTAGTCCTGAATTGTCTGTGAACTGTAGTAGCGGATTTGAATTTCATAAAATCATGAACAACACTGTGCATGCTCTGCACCGAGATAACTGTTCAAATGGCTCTGAGCACTATGGGACTTAACTTCTGAGGTCATCAGTCCCCTAGACTTAGAACTACTTAAACCTAAGTAACCTAAGGACATCACACAAATCCATGCCCGAGGCAGGATTTGAACCTGCGACCGTAGCGGTCGCGCGGTTCCAGACTGTAGCGCCTAGAACCACTCGGCCACCCCGGCCGGCGAGATAACTGTTGAAATAACTCTTACCACGCACGCCTCCTAACGGGAACTTCGGGAACTAACAGTTATTGGTGAGAGTAAAACTTGAAATCATACTGCATTTAGTGCTGTGTCAATTATTTTTGTAAGTTATTTACCCTTTTCACACTTAAATGTTACTTTTGCAAAGCTAATTTATAAATATCCAATACATCTCACGAAAAGACCATGAAAATAAAATTACACTCGGTATCACACGGAGGCTTAGATGTAGATGAAGAGAAAATGCGCGTCAATTGTTCCCCGACAGCCCGGTTTCGCGGGTACAAAAGCCAAGACACTATGTGGTCGAGGCTCGACATAAGCCTGTACAAAGCTGGGGTGAATCCTTTGGTCACCCCTTCCGGAGCTCTACCCCAGATGGCGGAAGAGTGGATCAACGGACAGATTTGTACGGCGAAGCTACAAAGTCACAAATGCTTTGTGGTTACAATATGAGTTACTCAGACGCTCTCAGCCCGTCTCGGTTGATGCCGCCCTTGGAAGTTTGAAGTCTGTGCCGAAATACGAGTAACTTCTCCATTTTAGGTGAGCGTGTATCGTCATTACCTTCCCTTGCTGCATATCCTCTCAACTCAGGTTATGGTCTTGATAAATGACTGTCGAAGCGTAATGTGTTCTTTCTATGCTTTCATTGTAGGAGTATTGTTTTATTTAATTTCAAGGTAACTTTGCTCACAGCTAGCTGTCGTCTGTAACAAAATCAAAATCGTTTTGGTATGCCAATCTGAAATATCTTATCACCGCTAAAGGTATAATGTAAACTCCTTTTGCTTTCGTAGGTATCAAGTTATTTGTGTTGAACAGCTACGGAAAGATGGAAGTGAGGTACCTCCTGCTAGTTCTGGCAGATAGTAAATGCATACCCAAAGGAAAGTGGCCATTTACTTTTGTTCCTTTGTGGAGTGTGAGAGCCTAGTGGTTAACACTAAAAACTATCCGAAGCACTTCTCTGGTGTTGTTAACGCGTTTCGTGGCTATAGTTGCGCCTGTCCCTCTACAAACATAAATTTTTTGTATTCAATACGTCTGTGGTACCCCACGTGAGAAACTCATGTACATATATTAAAATGTATACAGGGTGGTCCATCGATAGTGACCGGGACAAATATCTCACGAAATAAACATCAAACGAAAAAACTACAAAGAACGAAACTCGTCTAGCTTGAAGAGGGAAACCAGATGGCGCTATGGTTGGCCCCCTAGATGGTGCTGCCATAGGTCAAACGGATATCAACTGCGTTTCTTTAAATAGGAACCCCAATTTTTTCATTACATATTCGTGTAGTACGTAAAGAAATATGAATGTTTTAGTTGGACCACTTTTTTCGCTTTGTGACAGATGGCGCTGTAACAGTCACAAACGTATAAGTACGTGGTATCACGTAACATTCCGCCAGTGCGGACGGTATTTGCTTCGTGATACATTACTCGTGTTAAAATGGACCGTTTACCAATTGCGGAAAAGATCGATATCGTGTTGCTGTATGGCTATTGTGATCAAAATGCCCGACGGGCGTGTGCTATGTATGCTGCTCGGTATCCTGGACGACATCATCCAAGTGTCCGGACCGTTCGCCGGATAGTTACGTTATTTAAGGAAACAGGAATTGTTCAGCCACATGTGAAACGTCAACCCCGACCTGCAACAAATTATGATGCCCAAGTAGGTATTTTAGCTGCTGTCGCGGCTAATCCACACATCAGTAGCAGACAAACTGAGCGAGAATCGGGAATCTCAAAAACGTCGCTGTTGAGAAATCTACATCAACATCGATTGCACCCGTACCATATTTCTATGCACGAGGAATTTCATGGCGACGACTTTGAACGTCGTGTACATTTCTGCCACTGGGCACAAGAGAAATCACGGGACGATGACAGATTTTTTGCACGCGTGCTATTTAGCGACGAAACGTCATTAACCAACAGAGGTAACGTAAACCGGCATAATATGCACAATTGGCCAACGGAAAATCCACGATTGCTGCGACAAGTGGAACACCAGCGATCTTGGCGGGTTAATGGCTCTGAGCACTATGGGACTTAACTGCTGAGGTCATCAGTCCCCCAGAACTTGGAGCCGGCCGGAGTGGCCGTGCGGTTCTAGGTGCTACAGTCTGGAGCCGAGCGACCGCTACGGTCACAGGTTCGAATCCTGCCTCGGGCATGGATGCCCTTAGGTTAGTTAGGTTTAATTAGTTCTAAGTTCTAGGCGACTGATGACCTCAGAAGTTAAGTCGCATAGTGCTCAGAGCCATTTGCACCATTTGAACCAGAACTTAGAACTACTTAAACCTAACTAACCTAAGGACATCACACACATCCATGCCCGAGGCAGGATTCGAACCTGAGACCGTAGCGGTCACGCGGTTCCAGAGTGTAGCGCCTAGAACCGCTCGGCCACCCAGGCCGGCGGGGGTTAATGTATGGTGCGGCATTATAGGAGGAAGGATAATTGGCCCCCATTTTATCGATGGCAATCTGAATGGTGCAATGTATGCTGATTTACTACGTAACGTTCTACCGATGTTACTACAAGATGTTTCACTGCATGACAGAATGGCAATGTACTTCCAACATGATGGATGTCCGGCACATAGATCGCGCACGGTTGAAGCGGTATGGAATAGCATATTTCATGACAAGTGGTTTGTTCGTCGAAGCACCATACCATGGCCCGCATGTTCACCAGATCTGACGTCCCCGGATTTCTTTCTGCGGGGAAAGTTGAAGGATTTTGCTATCGTGATCCACCGACAACGCCTGAAACATACGTCAGCGCATTGTCAATGCATTCGCGAACATTACGGAAGGCGAACTATTCGCTGTTGAGAGGAATGTCGTTACGCGTATTGCCAAATGTATTGAGCTTGACGGACATCATTAATGTGGAATTTACAGGTAATCACGCTGTAACGGCATGCATTCTCAGAAATGATAAGTTCACAAAAGTATATGTATCACATTGGAACAACCGAAATAAAATGTTCAAACTTACCTACGATCTGTATTTTAATTTAAAAAACCTACCTGTTACCAACCTTTTCCGCAATTGGTAAACGGTCCATTTTAACACGGGTAATGTATCACGAAGTAAATACCGTCCGCAATGGCGGAATGTTACGTGATACCACGTGCTTATACGTTTGTGACTATTACAGCGCCGTCTATCACAAAGCGAAAAAAGTTGGCCAACTAAAACATTCATATTTCTTTACGTACTACACGAATATGTAATAAAAATGAGGTTTCGTATTCTAAAAAAAACGCAGTTGATATCCGTTTGAGCTATGGTAGCACCATTTAGCGGGCCAACCATAGTGCCATCTGGTTTCCCACTTCAAGCTGGACAAGTTTCGTTCTTTGTAGTTTTTTCGTTTGACGCTTATTTCGTGAGATATTTGGCCCAGTCACGATCAGTGGAATACCCTGTATATTTTGACACTTAACTGCTGCTATGCTGGTAAACCCCTTTATTTTGGCCATCGAAAACGTAGGGTCACTTTGACCGAACATATACACTGATCAGCCAGAACATTATGACCACCTAACTAATAGCCGATACATCCAACTCTGACAGTATAACAGCGGCGACACGTCGTGTCATGAAGGAGAGAGGCCTTGGTAGGTCACTGGAGGTAGCTGGCAACACATCTGCGCACACAAGTCACCTAATTCCCGTAAATTCCAGGGACGGGGGCGATGGACTCTGATTTTGCTTTCAATCAGATCCCAGATGTGTTTGATCGCACTCAGATCTGGCGAGTTATGTGGCCAGCATATCAACTGCAACTCGCCACTGTGTTCACGAAGCACTCCAGCACCCTCTTGGCATCGTGACATAGTGCATTATCTCGTTGAAAAATGCTACTGTCGAAGGGAAACACAATCGTCATGAAGCGGTATGTGTGGTCTGCAACCAGTGTGCGATACTACTTGGCCGTCACGGTGCCTGGCACGAGCTCCACTGGATTCATGGATGTCCACGTGAGTGTTCCCCAGAGCATAATGGAGCCCCCGTCAGTTTGTCTCTGTCCTGCAGAACAGGTGTCAAGGAGCTGTTCGCCTGGAAGACCATGGATTCGCCCCCCCCCCCCCCCCCCCCATAGGCATGATGAAGGATGTATCGGGATTCATCAGACCATGCAACGCTCTGCCACTGCGCCAACGTCCAGTGCCGATGGTCACGTGTCCATTTCAGTAGTTACCGATATGGAGGTGTTAACATTGGCACATGCATGGATTGTCGGCTGCGGAGGCCCATCGTTAGGAGTGTTCGGTGCACTGTGTGTTCAGACACATCTGTAATCTGCCGAGCATTAAAGTTTGATGTTAGTATCGCCACAGTTCGGCGCCTGTCCTGTTTCACCAGTCTTCCCGGCCTACGACGTCCGACATCTGTAATGAGGAGTGGCCGCCCAACCCCCTGTCTCACCGTCATTTCGCCAAGTGTTGAAGACACTCACCACAGCACTCTTTGAACACCGGACAAGTCGTGCAGCTTCTCCGGGCCATCAGTCTGCCCGAAGTCAAACTCAGATGGATCGCGCGCCTTCCCCATACTACACATGGACAGTATGCTCACCGTGCTGTGTCAGACTATGCTATCGTCTGGACGCGTCTGTATCGATGGTAGGTCGGTAGTTATAATGTTCTGGCTTATCAGTATATTTTGCAATGTATTTACCTTTTTTCAAGACTAATGTATTCATAATAAGAAGTGTAATAAGGCTTAGTGTATTAACGACTTGGTGAGCTCAGTGTTCTCTTATTACAATCTTCAGTAGAGCTAAAATGCAAACTGTTTTCAATGTTCTTTGAGATTTGTAGGAAAAGCACTTTCACCTTGCTAAAAACAAGCATGCACACACACACACACACACACACACACACACACACACACACATTCATAGAACTGCAAATGGAAAGAGGTTCAGGCTGCGAATAAACAAAACCTATCCAGTTTCGATTACCTAACCCCCTAGGTGACTTGTGAGCCAATACTGCCATACGACATATATATAAACGTTGCCTAGTTCTACAGACAAATCACAGATTAGACGTCCAGCATATCCGGAATGGTCATCTGTTGCCCACGATCGTCGTCTATATACTTCCTCTGACTTCGCTCCACATGTTTTGCGAACGGATTACATGAATTTGCAGTAAATATCCTAGAATGTATATCAAGTGAAGGTAGACATAGTCTGAAATCCTGGGAAGTAAACAGGTAGTGTGAATAATAGAACGTAGTCATACGTGCAGCCATTATTGTAGAACCAACTACTGCAGCCTGCAGAGAATACTGTCTTTGGATATCTGCTCCCACCTTTATTTTCCAAGTCTCTGGTACCAGGAACAGTATTTTGAAATGCAAACGAGATGTGTGCGGGCGCTCTGTTATATGCAAATCTAGGGTACATCTGCTGATGTGCTACTCTATTCTGGATTACGACTCACATGGTTACAGCTTAAAGATGGAAACAAAATCAGAATATGTTCTCAGGTGTAATAGCTTGATAAAACTGTGAGAAGAGCTTGATTATGACTCGATGTAACGTACGTGGATTAGATTCTGTATAAGTGGACGTTGTTTGGAATTGTACTTGCCTTTAGAAGGACAAAGTTTAGCCTTCAGTTATTGTTAGCGCTCATTCCGTCCAGGATATCCGTCAGCTCTCGCTACTTTTACTAACCCACAGCATCCTTCTTGCCCCTCTCTTGCGTGGATCCAATACACCAGAGAATCATTTTAATAAGCGCTGTACAAGTATTTTATAATTTTTTCCTTCAGAAGACAAATGGCAGTCTATGCCCATAGTAACAAACCGATGTTTTGTTGCTTGCTTTACGGAAGACAGAACCTTAAAATTAACCGAATTCATATCTTCAAGTATTGTTAGTTCCAGAATACTATACCACATGACACTGTAGCCGAGCATTGTTCGCCACATAGTTAAATATGTGACACTCTTCGTTCCATGCAACGCACAACTTTTCTTTTTCCGTTAATTGTAAAGGCAGTTACCAATCTCTAAGAGAGGTTTACAGTTGTAGTAATATCTGAGTATGTATAGGAATATCCAACAGTTAAGCACAAATTTTTCATCGCGTCAGTGCCTTACGTAGCAGCGCCAGAGCAAATGCGAACATGAATGACCCTGCAACGCTTTCTCAAGGGTATACAAAAATAAATCTGCATTTACTGGTGCTCTCCCACCCGAAAGTGAGTAATGTACTGAATAAAAATCCTCAGTTCATATTATCTGAAAAGATTTTTGTAAAATGTAGTCAGTATGACACTGACCCGAAAGTAAAAAACGGGTTGCAGAACCCGTTGTTCATCTTTATTTGTGGCCAAATTAATTACTATTCATTCATTCTCGTTGTTGGGTCTAGCTCTTTTAATCATTAAAAGAGTCAAATGTTCGTTACTTTCTGCCAGTGTGAGGCAACATATCCATTAAGAATTTGGAAGTAACGTATCTGAGGCTTCATGGATCTCTGGGCCAGTTATTGATGCAAGAGAGCAAGTGAGTTACACGCATGATGCGTGCGGGGTAGTGTACATAATTCAGCATTCAGCATTGTGTACATGTAACGAGTGTTCTTAGTGCAGTATCTTTTTTTTTTCTCCTGGTGAAGGTTTAGGGGAATGAGGCAGGTTTCGTTAAACAGAACTTCGATTTATGAGACACATATAACAAAGGACGTGTATTCTGCTGTTACTGATGCACTTGTAGATTCAGAAGATGCAAATTTTATATCTATTACAGATGATACAAGTATATGAATAAAAAATAATACCAACCCCTTATGCAGTGGTTAGACACTGGACTCGCATTCGGGAGGATGACGGTTCAATCCCTCGTCCGGCCATTTCCTTTCAAAGGTCACGGCCGACTTCCTTCCCCGTCCTTCCCTAATTCGATGAGACCGATGACCTCGCTGTCTGGTGTTCTTCCCCAAAACAACCAACCAACCCCTTACTGAAAATTCTGCTAAGGGAATCTTGGAAAATATCAACAGATGTTTCAAAGCAAAGAAAAAAAAGATTATCACTGATTTTTAACAGTTCTCAGTACACACAGCTTAGTACCTCTCACAGAACTCCACAATCTGTACAAGCAGTTTTCACAAACACTGAAACACAGGAAGTAGAAAGTGTAAAGTTTTTGGGACCATAAATGCATCACAACCTCCACTGGAAAACCCAATGCCTAGAATTAATAAACATTCTTGGTCCAGCTTAGTACGTTTTATTACTGACATAGGTGATTTAGAAACGAATTGCAATACTTCCATTTGCTACTAAGTTATGGAATCATTTTCTGAGGGAATTAAGGTTACAGGGTTTAGTATTTTCAGAATACACTAGCATTTTATGAAAATTATGTCTGGTGTTGCTTCTAGAAAATACTACAGAAACAGTTTCAAAAATCTGGAGTCAAACAACTGCTTCAAAATACAAATATTCATTAATGTGTTTTGTCATTAGCAATACTTCTATTCCGAAAAAAATAGTGAAAATCATTAATATAACACTAGGACCAAAAACATCATCTACAAAGACTTTAAAGAGTTAACACTGGTACGGAAATTATTCAGATACCTCTCTACACATATAGTAAAGTACGTATCAGAACACATTTAATGTCACATAGATAAAGTAGTGAAGTTTATGACTGAATAAGAAAAATATCCTGTTGGGCAAATCCTCTACTACATTGAAAACATATTCACAGAAAGTCTCAATTTTAATGTGTTATATTAATTTAATATGAAACAGCACTGTACTGCAGTAATGCAATGCCATTTTATTGTACAGCACTCAAGTTAAATGTACATCTTTGCCTTATTTCGATATCCGAGGCCGTACTTCATGGGATTCGCCGTATACGACTGATGTACTGGAATGATGCGTAAAACCGGAGGATGAAAAGTGACATAAAGGGTAAACGAAAGAACATTAAGTGAAGTGAAATGAAAATTAAATGTACATATGGCTTTGTCTGCTGGGAGTACCATCGGGGTTGCTTGGCCGCCTGGTGCAAGTCTCTTTAATTGACGCCACTTCGGTGGTTTGATGAACACAACACCACACACGCACACACACACACACACACACACACACACACCACACACACACACACACACACACAGCCTCAAAAGAGAAAACCTCTTACCCAACTGGCAATCGAACCCAGCACCCCTTGATCTAGGGTCAGGAACGTTAACCACAATACCACGATCCGCTGACATTAAGTGAAAGTACCCCCATGAACCATGGACCTTGCCGTTGGTGGGGAGGCGTGCGTGCCTCAGCGATACAGATGGCCGTACCGTAGGTGCAACCACAACGGAGGGGTATCTGTTGAGAGGCCAGACAAACATGTGGTTCCTGAAGAGGGGCAGCAGCCTTTTCAGTAGTTGCAGGGGCAACAGTCTGGATGATTCACTGATCTGGCCTTGCAACACTTACCAAAACGGCTTGCTGTGCTGGTACTGCGAACGGCTGATAGAAAGGGGAAACTACAGCCGTAATTTTTCCTGAGGGCATGCAGCTTTACTGTATGGTTAAATGATGATGGTGTCCTCTTGGGTAAAATATTCCGGAGGTAAAATAGTCCCCCATTCGGATCTCCGGGCGGGGACTACTCAAGAAGACGTCGTTATCAGGAGAAATAAAACGGGCGTTCTACTGATCGGAGCGTGGAATGTCAGATCCCTTAATCGGGAAGGTAGGTTAGACAATTTAAAAAGGGAAATGGATAGGTTGAAGTTAGATATAGTGGGAATTAGTGAAATTCTGTGGCAGGAGGAACAAGACTTTTGATCAGGTGAATACAGGGTTATAAATACAAAATCAAATAGGGGTAATGCAGGAGTAGGTTTAATAATGAATAAAAAAATTGAAGTGCGGGTAAGCTACTACCAACAGCATAGTGAACGCATTATGGTGGCCAAGATAGACACGAACCCCATGCCTACTACAGTAATACAAGTTTATATGCCAACTAGCTCTGCAGATGATGAAGAAATTGATGAAATGTATGATGAGTTGGAAGAGCAGTTGAACGGAATGGACAGTGTCTTGAAAGGAGGATGTAAAATGAACATCAACAAAAGCAAAACGAGGATAATGGAATGTAGTCGAATTAAGTCGGGTGATGATGAGGGAATTAGATTAGGAAATGAGACACTTAAAGTAGCAAAGGAGTTTTGCTATTTGGGGAGCAAAATAACTGATGATGGTCGAAGTAGAGAGGATAGAAAATGTAGACTGGCAATGGCAAGGAAAGCGTTTCTGAAGAAGAGAAATTTGTTAACATCGAGTATAGATTTAAGTGTCAGGAAGTCGTTTCTGAAAGTATTTGTATGGAGTGTAGCCATGTACGGAAGTGAAACGTGGACGATAAATGGTTTGGACAAAAAGGGAATAGAAGCTTTCGAAATATGGTGCTACAGAAGAATGCTGAAGATTAGATGGATAGATCACATAACTAATGAGGAAGTATTGAACAGAATTGGGGAGAAGAGGAGTTTGTGGAACAACTTGACAAGAGGAAGGGACCGGTTGGTAGGACATGTTCTGAGGCATCAAGGCGTCACAAATATAGCATTGGAGGGCAGCGTGGAGGGTAAAAATCGTAGAGGGAGACCAAGAGATGAATACACTAAGCAGATTCAGAAGGATGTAGGTTGCAGTAAGTACTGGGAGGTGAAGAAGCTTGCACAGGATAGGGTAGCATGGAGAGCAGCATCAAACCAGTCTCAGGACTGAAGACCACAACAACAACAACAACAATGTAAATGTTTAAGTATAAATGTTTCATGATACGATCGAGATACAGATTTGAGTTGCTCAAGAAAGATTTTTTGCACGAAAGAGGGTTGCTAACCTGTTAATCACTTGAATGACAGGAAGACCTGGAAGGGCAGGTTCAGTCGCCTAATTGGAGAGGTTTTCGCTGTCCTTCACGCTTGCAGCATTTTTACCTTCGCGAAGTATGGGAACTGTGTGCGTACATGTGTCTGTTAAGTGTAGATGACTGTAATGGTTGTGTGCAAAGTGTAGTATCATCTTCGTGTTGGAGACGATGAGAAAAATTGGAGGATGAACCCGGTGCCGGCACAAGGTCTACTCCTCTCAAAGAGCACCGATTGAGCCAGCGAGCTTACAACCAATGAAAATTTCTTCCATCACCAGGATTCGAATCAGTTTGCTTCCAAAGCGAACGCCACCGCTTAGGTTAGCGAACTCGGCCAGGAAGATGGGTGCTAGTTTGTTAAATCAAACTGAATAAGTCATTTCTGAATCTGTACGCGTGGGGGACAGTATTCTCTAGAAGCGAAATAATAGATTTGGAGGAGTCTAAAAGAAGAAAGCAGGAACAGTCGGAATATCAAACAATATAAAAAAATGGACACAGAAGTTATAATGTAAGAGTCACCGGTGAGAATAGAAGAGAGTATATGAGAACATTCTACTAGTAAGAATAGTAGATGCGAAGAATTGTGAGGACGGATAATAGAATATTATGTACAGTCTACAGTTGATAATAGGCTTTTTTTCTGTAATGTTCTTCTCCTTCCTCCTCCTTTTTCTTAGTAGTTAGCAGTATCACGCATAATAGAATATTACATAAAGTCTACAGTAGTCTTTCAGTTAATTTCACTTCACATTTCGTCTGTTTTCATGTGCGAGTTTTCTCGTCCCTTCTTAAGTACTACACACAGTCTACTGGCACATGAAAAGAAGAGACGAAATGTGAAGTGAAATTAACTGAAAGACTGCTAACTACTAAGAAAAAAAGAGGAGGAAGGGGAAGAACACTACAGAAGAAAAGCCTATTATCAACACAAACTGTTTATTTCATAAAGCACTGAATACTTCGTGGAAACTTCGTCTTCCGCAAGTCAGACAAATTACAGAGAGAGCTGGATTTAAATTCGAGACATTTCTAAATAATCTCTCGATAATGAACGCTACAACGTGCTTTTTCTACATTCTTACAGATCGCGAATAATACTTCACGCAGTCATTAACATTAAAAGTGGAAAAATTGCTACGGCGAGGTTATTGAGAAATGGATCACACGATAGGGTAAAAATCCAGGTAATTATGCAGATAACAACTGAGAGGTACATATTTGTATTCGCAAATAAACACAATTAACGTTGCTAGACGCGTGCTTTATATATCTCACCGGTATTTACTTTCCTGCTGGGGCTTAGAGATAACTTCTTCTAGAGGCGAGATTAATTCGAGGTTAATTAATATTTCGCCCCGTAACTTCCGCAATAGCAAGAGAAATTTTTAGTAGTGAAATAGATAACGCTCAGAAATAAAATACCAACTGCGTTATATCCCAGCCACTTTCCCCAGAGATAAAAAAAAATCCTACAGTAAACTTTTGTTATAAAAGATAAAGAGTACATGCTGCAAAACAGTCTGTTTTCAGTTGCATCAACGATAAAAGACCCTGTCGTACTTTTGTTGCTTCTTCAGCGTTCCACGACGAGAATTTTCTATTGTGCCACTACGCTTCTTAAATATATAGAAACGTCATGGTCTATTTATGTTCGGCCAATTTCATTCACACGCTGTGTACTGGGAAAGGAATTGTCGTTACACCTCCGCGTAAGATCAATTTATATCATTTAAAAGACTTGGTTTTTACACAAACAGTATGTGGGAAGATCTGAGAACTTTTGAAGTGTGAAGGGAAAACACGATTATTCCCCACTGGAGTTCGCTGCACACTCCTGCGCCGACTTACGCAGCTGTCGACACAGTAAGGACATCTGTCTCGTGTAAACTCTACCTACTGTGTTAGGCCAATAGTCGGCAAAATTTTCCAGCGCAATACGATTGTGCATCCGCTACCATACACCAACTCCGAAAGATCTCGCCCGTTCATCTTGTATAGTACATAACAGATCCGGTCTAAGGCTAAGATGTTGAAGTAGTGACTGGTTAGCTGTAAATGTCATCGTGGAGGGTCTTTGTTTATTGTACGTTGAGTTTGTGAATTCCTGTGATATGCTCTCTCTCATAGAAATTGAAAGGAGGAGAGAGATAGTATGATTGTGGTTCGATGAACCCTCTGCCAAGCACTTAAATGTGAATTGCAGAGTAGTCATGTAGATGTAGATGTAGAGGTATTCCGGACAGAATACCATGCAGTTCGTAATAGCTTATTCATAGAACTCCCAGCATTGGCCTGTTCGAGGCTTCTCCACAGATCAGTCCTCAGTCATCTATTTATTGTCCATTAAGAGAACGTTGGCTTCTAGATCTTTTTTTATGTGGTAAATCCTAAAATTAATTTCCAAAATATACATTCCTCAATTAGTCTATCTCCACCACCTTCCATATCCACTACAGTTTCGTAACACTTCAGTGATTTAACGTATAAATTTCTGCACCAGTTAGGTTTTTCTCATGCCTGCAACGACATGTTTCAGGAATTTATTTCCATTTTTGGGAGCTGTGGGAATTTGAGGAAGTATTTGATACGATGTCTGCCTAGTCTTTTTCCTGTTCTCAGTGTTTCCCTATAACCGGAAAATACAAATATGAAAAAATGTAATTGTCAATATTCCTAGATTTATAACCTTGCGCAGCCAGGTTATCGGAAAACCGGAAAATATAAATATGAAAATAATAGAAAAGTCAGTACTCTAGATTTATAACCTTGTAAAAGCAGCTTCTTCCATCCAAACACAGAAAACTATAGTTCTTGCAGGGGTCGACTGTTGCCGTCGGTACTGAATGTGCGTATATTAATAGCAGTATGTGTGAATCCAAAGAGTTGCTACACCACTAGAGCAATAGGCCATCTGTCAAGTTTTCTCTGTTAAAAAAAAATGTAGTGTCGCGTGCTAGCACATAACGTGCAAAATAACGGCAGGAAAACATCCTTATAAAAAAAGACTATCTACATTGTACTTCATTTCTTAAATTAAAAAAGAATAAACACGGGATGCTCGTGAATTCGCACATTACTAAGAAGAAGATTAATAACAAATTAAAATGGGCTGCCAATATTCAGTTTAGCGTGCAAGAGCAGTGCTGTAATTGACTGGGCTATCTAAGTGTTGCACGATAAGACTTCACAATTTCGCTTTTGCCTGTACATCTCGCAATACAAGACTCTGGGTGGTCTCCGTCTGGCAGACAGTTTTAATTTGCCAGGAATTTTCTTAACATCTTGCTGCCCTCTTAGATAGCACATGATCAAATGAATTCCACATTTCAGGCCGACCATAAGTATCTGGGAGCGTATGAACTGACATTATGGTGCGGTGTGTCAATCTTTTGTGTCAACCTTTCGCCATTATGACGGCTGAAACTCTGTTGTTGTTGTTGCTGTTGTTAGCGGTTTGCCAGTGCTCAATGACGAAGTTACCGGGTTAAAATGTCGAAGATGCAATAAAAGAAAAACGATGCGTATTCATACAAAACTTTGCTCACTGTCTCCCATTCTCACTCATGACCACTGGCACAATCAAAGCAGCTCATATCCTATAAAATGTCGTTAAAATTGTCATATGCTCTAGTACTGTCAAGTTAGACGAGAAGAAAACTAAAATAGATACATAGGTATATGTGGCTGGCTGCTCACCTATAAAATCATTGAACGCTGTTGGGAACAATTTCTATGAGGTTTCTGAGTGTTTTTGGACGAATGGGAGCTCGTTCTCTCACAAGAGCGGATACCAGAGAATTGCAAGAGGTGACTGCTGTGTCAGGAGGCTCTTTCCCAGATCGCTCCTTGCCAGGTTTCCTCGCATAAAAATGCAGATAACGTCTTGACTTGTGGTCGGCATCGTCTGTCAATGCCCGCTGACGAATCGCGTCGTAAGCGGCCTTCACCCCGTTCAAGGCAGCCGGCACAGCACACTTGAGTTCCAGCGGGCTGCTACACTGGCGGTTCGCCGCTTGCGGTAGCCCCGGCAACGGCTCTACAGCGACGCAGCGGTAGTGAGTGAGGGCGGCGCGTGTATTTAGAGATGGGCAAACTCGATCATCCTTGGGAACTAGTTCACTGCTGATCGTTCTTTTTTGGGAACCGTTCATTTTTACTCGTTCACCGTTCATTTGTGCTTGGGATATGGTTCTTACGAAAAACTGAAAACTAGTAGTGTAAGTGACTGAAGGATGGAGGGCACCAAGAGGGGGCACTTGCCTCCCCCCTGGAGTATAGAGTTTTTATTCATTACAGAATTCTTACACACTTTTAGAAGTAATTTCTGTGATTCTGCAGAACCTGTCGTTTAGCCAACCTTAGCCTTGTGTGGCTGATCGCAGGGAAATAATATAGATAGGGTGGCGCACGGAAAATCGGCCCCGAGTACAGACTGCTCGCCAGTTACGTACGATGTGTTGCCAGCTACGAGCAGATACAACAAACAGACAAACATGTAATAATAAGGCAGTGAAGAAATAACAAGGTAATGCAAGCTACAATTGCGAACCAATCGATGACGATGTGTAGAGAGCTGGAGAAGAGAACATGAAAATCTCACGCGACGCGCATGGGCTATAGCTCATGTAGTCTTGTAAACCTGTTGGTGGCTGTTTCCCAACATAATAGACCACAAGTGACTTGTATAAAATTCTTCGATTCGACTACATACCTATGCTACGATGTAAACAATAATCGTTTACACCCTATATAGACTTCACGTTGTCTCTGAGTTCGTAGGCGAAGTACAGACTTTATGGAAGCATAAAATAAAATGTGGTTTTCTCATACTTGCGTTACACGCTCAGTAAAAATTAGGTTTTTATGTTGCATTATTAAAGTTAATGCAGCAATAATAATAATAATAAAGTTCGCAGTAATAAAGTGTTTGGTTTGAAAGTTCCATCTGAACAAATCTTTTTGAGATAATAAGTAAATATGATTTTGTGGCAATCTATGTCTTTTCAAATGAAGAGGCACCGCTTTTCCTACTAAGCCAAAATGACCCACAACCCACTTTATTTTCCAAAGAAACCAAACTAGCGGGTAATGCAAATTGGAAACAACTAAACTTAAAATAATTAGAACCTTCCTACATGTAATGTTTTCTATATGAAAGATACACGAAAATCGTTTTAAATTTTCTTACACTAAAAATTAATCAAATTATTGAAAGTTAGCTGTTAAATCAAGTCGATGAAAGTAAAAAATACATGAATAACAAAACAAACTTGCCTTGTTGTAAGTATGTCTCCTGCTGTTCATCGATGTAATGAAGTGAGCTGATATGCCCTTTTGCTACCTGAAATGACGTGCCTATTACATACAACGTAATTTTTATGTAATTTACGTAACTATAAAATACTTTTTGATTACCGGTCGTGGACGCTGTATAGCCAGAACCAAGTGCGAGAACAGTTTGGAACACATGTAAAATAGGCGAGCGAAGTGAAGGAAACGAACAACTGGATACTGAACTAACTAGGAGCAGGCGGCAGTGGAACTGAGACAGGTGGTCATGCGAAGAACGACGAGTGCGGCCGAGGGAGACCGAGACTGAGACGAGCACGGGACCAAGGCTGGAACGAGAACTGCCGAAGTAACCGCCGCGACCGAAGTGAACTAGTAAACTATGAACCGATCGTTCCTCGTTCCTGGGAACTATAAGTAGACCGCCGCGACCGAAGTGAACTGTGAACCGATCGTTCCTCGTTCCCGGGAACTATAAGTAGACCGCCGCGACCGAAGTGAACTGTGAACCGATCGTTCCTCGTTCCCGGGCACTATAAGTAGACCGCCGCGACTGAAGTGAACTATGAACCGATCGTTCCTTAGAATTCGTTCCTCAGTCCTTTCGTTCATCTTGGTGAACGGTTCCTTTGCAGTCGTTCGTTCGCGAACTACCCATCTTTACGTGTATTGAAATTACACACGCAGAATTCGGAGGTGCCCTGTCCCCTCCCGCTCAACACCCCTCTTCGTCATACGTCGTACCGCGATGACGGTTGCCGTGTAGTCATGAAGTTCGACGATATTGGCCTGCCGTCCACCTATGCGCTACTCAGTCTGCCGGAATGTCAAGGAAAGCTGGTGTCCTGATCTTGGTGGGAACGGGAGCCTTCCAGTCCTCTCATCTGCGACAGACTTGTGGTGCTGAACTCTGCGACCGGTGATTACGGCGGGGTAGCCATCTCTCCCAGAAGATGCTGTTGTCGTCCATGGCGTGCAGGATATCTACAACAGAGTTGCGCGCGGCTGCAATCAGGGAATCAAATGCGAACGTTATGTACCGGTACGTCATCGATCCGTCTGATCGACTGCCTTACGAACTAAGCTGCTGGGGTATTTATGGAGCGAAGTAGCGGCTAATGTTTACCTGAGATCATTTGTCATGACTGCATAGGGCTTGCCATTACGAAGGTATCAGCGGCTTTGCTTCCGCTGTGCTTCATTAATGACTTTTTGTGTTGTGGAACTGTTTCGTAAAAGGTCTTGTTACCGTTTGTTGCTTTAGCCTTAGCCTTGCTTTCGTCACGTATCAGTGGTGCCATCGCCCTGTTTGGCTACTCTGAGCCATTAAAATCTTCCGAAGTCTACTGCCTGGCTCGCCGCAAATGCCGACGTTGTGTTTTGCCCTGAGCCTCTCTCGGGGGCAAAATGTTATCACTGCGGCCGCCTCGTGACGACATTGTAGTAATGTAGTAATGTAACTTTGAATATTTTCGTGTTCTGCTGCCTTGTATAAGGTTGACTTGCAATCGAATTTAGTGACGATGGACGCTTGGGTCTGGAGTGAAGTCGACGTTCTAACTCATCCCAAAGGTAGACTTTGGACAGGCCGGTCCATTTCAGGTATGTTCTCGTCCACAAACCGTTACCTCTAAGGCGCTGCTGTTTAACAGGGTGCTCTGTCACGCTGATCGAATCACTTATAGTCTCCGAATAGTTGTTGTACCGTATGCTGTACACAACGCTGTGCTTCTGTCCTTCTGTATTTGGCGTTTTGTTAAACGCAATAAGGGGACTACATGAGAAACGCCTCGCTGCGCGGGATAGCCGCGTGGTCTAGGGTGCCTTGTGACGGTCCGCCCGGCTCTCCCCGTTCGAGCCCTCCCAGGGGGGGGGGGGAAGCTGTTGTCCTTAGCGTAAGTTAGTTTAAGTTAGATTAACAAGTGTGTAGGCTTAGGGATCAATTACCTCAGCAGTTTGATCCCATAAGACATTACCACAAAAAAAACGCCTCTATACGATAGCACTACGTCCTTCGCTCTTCACTATTGGCACTAAATATGATGGCAGGTAACGTTCATTCGCTGAAACAAAACCCTTCCATAGAACAGCCACAGGGCTTAGCGTGATTCATAATTCCAAACCACTCGTTCTCTGTTATCCACTTCAAAAATGGTTCAAATGCCTCTGAGCACTATGGGACTTGACATCTGAGGTCATCAGTCCCCTAGAACTAAGAATTACTTAAACCTAACTAACCTAAAGACATCACACACATCCATGCCCGAGGCAGGATTCAAACCTGCGACCGTAGCGGTCGTGCGTTTCCACCTGAAGCGCTTAGAACCGCTCGGCCGCACCGGCTGGCTGTTATCCACTGTCCTATGGCGCCGCTCCTTCTTCCATCTCATACTCTGACTACAGAAATTTACAGCTTACGAGGGCTCCTCGACGCCCAGTCACTGGGCTAGCTGAACCGCTGGCAGTCGTTTAGAGCTTACGAGTGATTGCTACCGCTGATTTTCTTCGCTTGTTTACTGTCACTCTCAATGCTCGACGACACATGTTCGTCTGTACATCAGGTCTTTCTGGTCCTGGTTTAGCTGTAGTTGTTCCTTCGCGGTTTCCCTTCACAATCGGATCAACAGTCGACTCGGGCATCTTTAGAATGATCGAAATGTCCATGATGGATTTGTTGCTCACGTTGCACGAGTTCCTGCGTAACACGAAGATGAAGAACACAAGAGCAGAGAAGACTGTGAGACGACGTTAGCCAATAGCACGCTGACTAGGGCATCACGACAACAGGAGCGGCCTCTACAAGCGCCGCTCCAGCCAGAAAACGACCGTAGAAGAGAATACCAGAAGAACCGTCATCCTAACTGTTATACTAAGACAAGGGCCTTATATTAATTACTTGAATTGACATTGTCTATAGCGGAGAATATTGATTATTGCATGTCGCCCGTCGCTTGCGACAAATCGTTGTATACCAAAGTATTGTCGGTCTACTTTATTGCAATAACAACTATTAATATTATTTGCTTGAACTGATGTACAGCTGTCCGAGAACGCAGCATTCTTTAGGCACCCTATCAGAGACGAGTGGGCAGGACCCCACAATATGCAATGACTAGGCCACTTTCGAAGACAATGAACCCTCATGACGGAACCATGCTGCTGTTCTTCTCTGCAGACAACAGAATATTCTCCGCCTCCTTTTACAACAGCGGATTCGCCTCTCCTGACATCTAGTGATCTGTCTCGTATTAAACACGGGTGTCTGCGTACCTCTGATCAAGCAGTGTGCTTTCACATGTGGGAAAGTTCCTTTCGATACTCTCAACGTGTCACGACCTGAAAAGGATGTGAGTTTTAGATGATTTTCCCTGTGTATGGAGATGTAAATCGAGAGCACCAGCGTTTAACGGGAAGGCTAAATGATTCGAGCGATACGGTAAGTAAGTTCGTGGTTCGTGTGTGTGTAGCGGACATTCGTTATTGTGTCCCCGTCGTGACAAGGGCCAGGGCTGAAGGGCACACGCCCGGGGCGCGGCCTGTCCGTGGGTATCGGGCGTGCTGGCAGTGCCCAGGGCGTCTCCTTTGTGTCGATGGAGATTGATGGCGCTCGGATAGCAGGCCGCGGCGTGGGGCGCGCGCCATTACGGCTGATAGCGGCCACTTTGCCGCCGCCATCATGGACAGCCGCCTGCACCTACCCACATCCCCATCCGATGTACACGCTCGCAACGTACCGCTGAAATCACTACCTTTGATCACTGTCTTTAGTCGTTAACGGAAAGACCCTCTGGTACAATTTATCTATGTATCCGCCTTTCTTCGTTTTTGTCTAGTGCAGGTCCGCCGGCCAGCGTAGCCGAGCGGTTCTAGGCGCTACAGTCTGGAACCGCGCGACCGCTACGGTCGCAGGTTCGAATTCTGCCTCGCGTATGGGTGTGTGTGTGACGTTCTTAGGTTAGTTAGGTTTAAGTAGCTCTAAGTTCTAGCGGACTGATGACCTCAGAAGTTAAGTCCCATAGTGCTCAGAGCCATTTGAATCAGTGCAGGACCCACAGCAAATTTCATTTTCTCAGGTAATATCTAAACACTGTGTTAAAAGAAAAGAAAAAATTCCTTGACGTCTATATTTATGTGCTGCTCCATGACTCTGCTGTCAATATCTTTATTCTTGGCTTGTGTGTAACTTCTGTGTTTTTTTTCTTACAGTAAATGTGTTTTTTTTCGTATCCAGGGTGTAATTACAAAGCTAATAAAATGTTTTGTTGCCTTTAAATAATATTTTTCATCAGGTTATGGGCCCAGTACACGTGTAAAGGTAAACAACACAGTTTAATTAAAACAATATTTGTAATGAGTGTATGTCTGTAAAGAAACATGACTGCTAGCGGCGATTATAAGGTCAGCATTGATAAGCTTGATGGACCTGACGACTGGGCCAAATGGAAATGGCATATTTTTATGGTGCTACGTTCATATGGACTAGAAGATATTATTAACGGTACACGTGAACGTGTAGAGTTGCCGCAAGATGCGACAAGTGAACAAAAAGAAGCGTATGTGGAATGGCTCAAGGACGACGCAAAGGCAGCAAGTCTTATAGCAAGTGCGCTAAGTAAACCTGTTGCAGAACTCGTCTTAACGTGCAAGAATGCTAAAGAAATCTGGGACAAATTACGCGCCCGATTTGAACGTAGCAGTACTCAGCGTTTGAATATGTTGATTGAAACATTTTTCCGTGTTAAACGTGATGAATCGGAAGATATTAGTGCACATGTGGCCAAACTGCAAAAGTTATTTGTGGACCTGAACGATGAATTATCAAAACATGAAGAAAATACGCTATCTGAAAGAATCTTAAATGGTCGAATTTTGTCTACACTGGGAAAAGACTACAACAATTTTAAGGATCTCTGGGATACGATACCGACAGAAATGCAAAGCTTGAATTTATTGATTGAAAAACTCTGTACTATTGAACTGCGTGAACAAGACGTTAATGGAAGTGAAGCTTTTGTCGTTTCTAAAACAAGAAAACGGCAAACAAGTAATCAGCAAGTAAAGATGACGAAGTCACAATTAAAACAAAAGTTTCCGTGTAATAAATGCAAACAATTAGGTCACTGGGCAGCAGAGTGTCCACAGAACACTCGTGAAACCAATAAAAGAAAAGAGAAGAAGCGAGACAGTGAACACGCTGCATTTACTTCATACGCTATGGGTGTGTGTACCAGTAATCACAGTGACCCAAATAAATGGTATTGCGACAGTGGCGCTACAAATCATATCACTCCCAACAAACAGTATTTTGTTTCGTATAGTGAATTTGATGTTCCTCAAGTAATTTCATTGGGAAAACAAAATGTGAAAATGTGTGCGTACGGTCAAGGAACAGTTTACATCCAAATCCGACGAAACAATAAATGGTACAATGCTAGAATGGACAATGTTTTATACGTCCCTGATGCAAGTGCTAATCTGTTCTCTGTGAGAGCCATTGCCTGCAGAGGCTACAGTACTAATTTTAGTTATAATAATGTCTGTGTTCGAAAACAAGTCAGTGGCAATATTGTTATGACAGGTTATGTGAAAAATGGACTTTATGTGTCGAACATGCGTGTTGTTAGAAATGCTAAAATGAATCGTATGAGCTTGATGACTTCATCCGAAACATTGCAAGTGTACCATGAAAGGTTTGGTCATCAGAATAAACAACATGTGAAGAATATTTTAAAAGGAATGAACATTAATGTGGAAGATGCCAAGAGTGAATTTTGTGACGGCTGTGCGGTTGGAAAGATGCATAGGCTGCCATTCAAAACACGAACAATACGCGCTACCAGTACTGGTGTATTAATCCACGCGGATGTAAATGGACCAATGAGCACGAAATCTTTTGGAGGCAAGCATTATTATGTATGTGTCAAAGACGATTTTAGTAAATTTCGTCGAATTTTCTTTTTAAGACACAAAAGTGAAGTGTGTACTGTGCTTAAGCAGTTTTTAAATGAAGCACGAACTAATGGACATGTTGTCAAACTATTTAGATGTGATGGTGGCAAATAATTTAACAATAAGAATGTCAGTGAACTGCTTGCAGACAGGGGAATAGAGCTACTGATTCCTCCTCCTTACACTCCTGAACAAAATGGTGTGGCTGAACGGGAAAATAGGACCATTGTTGAAGCTGCCCGGTCAATGCTAAATCCGAGTAAATTACCTAAAGGGTTGTGGGCAGAGGCATGTAACACAGCAGTCTACCTAATAAATCGTACTGGAAAATCTTCAGTTGAAAATAAAACCCCTTATGAACTATGGTTTAATCGACCAGTAGGACGACTTGATCATCTCAGAATTTTTGGTACAGGCTGCTATGTTCACATTAACAAACAATTCCGTTCCAAGTTTGATGATAAGGCAGTTTTCGGACGACTTGTTGGATATGTTAATGACAAAGATGGGTTCAGAGTTTGGATTCCATCTAAAAGAAAAGTGGTGTTGAGTCACGATGTAAAATTTAAGCCAGAAATTGTTTTTGATTTACATAGTGATCATGTTGAATTTGAAGTCCTTCGGGAAGAATTTAATGATCCGAATTCATCTAAAGATGACCAATGTAAATCTCCTAGGCTATACACTTCTGGAGGAAGCCAAACTCAAGAAAAAATTGGCACTCTCGATTCTAGAGAAAGTCAAGCGTCGAGTGAATCTGAAGAAAATAAAGAATTAACAGAATTTCTAAAAGCAGAAGCTGCTGAATCTTCTAATGAAGAGAAACAGAAGAATAAAAGACAACGAAGAAAACCAACCTGGATGGAAAGTGGTGAATTTTGTATGGCAACAAAAGTTGATGCACTTGGATATAAAGATCCAAACTGTTTTTCAGAAATATTGCAGTCAAACGAGAAGGAAGAATGGATGCAAGCTATTAGTGAAGAACTTTAATCACTTAAGGAAAACAATACCTGGGTGCTGGTTGACCGTCCGAAGAATGCCAAAGTATTGCAAAACCGCTGGGTTCTACGGCGAAAGGTCGCAGTCAGTGGAGGTACTCGCTTTAAAGCCAGATTGGTTGCAAAAGGCTGTATTCAGAAAGCAGGAATTGATTATGACGACGCCTTTAGCCCTGTGGCACGTTATGACACCATACGAACTCTGTTGGCTGTAGCTGCTTCAAAGAAAATGCTGCTAGAACAATTCGATGTAAAGACAGCTTTTTTGAATGGAATACTTGAAGATGAAGTATATATGGAACAACCAGAAGGTTTCGAAGATGGTACAGGCCGAGTATGTTTCTTAAAGAAAGGTCTTTATGGGTTGAAGCAAGCGCCACGTTGCTGGAACAAACGTTTTGTTGACTTCATGAAGAAAGCTGGTTTTTCAAACAGTGATGCAGACCCATGCCTATTTTATCGTAGACAAAATGGAAATAGCCTTTATCTGGCAATCTACGTTGATGATGGCCTGATTGTCGGCAGTAACAAGAAAGAAATTGCTGTTTTTATGGATGTTTTACAACATGAATTCGAAATAACAACTGGCAATCTTGACAATTTTCTTGGCATAAAAATAAAGCAATATGAAGATGGAGCAATAATGATAAGTCAAGAGAAATACACAGAAGAAATTCTGCAAAGATTTCGAATGGCAGAATGCAATACAATCTCAACTCCTATTGGACGTGAGGACAATAATCAAAACGAAGAAGTTTCGTCATCTGTACCCTACCGTGAAGCAATTGGTTGTCTCATGTACCTTTCAACAGTAACTCGTCCAGACATCACTTTTGCAGTCAATAAAGCTGCTCGAGCTATGGAGAAACCAACCACTGAAGACTGGAATAGAGTAAAGCACATTTTCCGGTATTTGAAAGGGACCTTAAATTTTGGAATTGTATATAATAAAAAAGAAAAGATTTACGCTGATGCAGATTTCGCAGGTGATAACCGGACAAGGCGCTCAACAACTGGAATTCTTGCAAAGTACTCAGGTGGTGCAATGTCATGGACAAGTCAGTTGCAGAAAGTAGTGGCCACATCCACAACCGAGGCGGAAATAATTGCAGCTAGTGAAGGAGCAAAAGAGTTAGTTTGGTTACGTCGTCTGCTGTCAGAATTAGTGGAAATGTCGGGGCAGCCTCCAGTTCTTTACATTGACAATGCTAGTGCATTGAAGTTGGCAAAAAATCCAGAATATCATTGACGTTCTAAACATATAGAGGTCCGACATTTCTATGTTCGTGAAAGATATCTGAACGGTGAGATTTTCTTGGAACACATTGATGGACGCAACCAGTTGGCAGATATTTTGACGAAACCTCTTGAACGAGTTCGATTTAATTTTCTATGTTCAGAAATTGGCATGCAAGAGACAAAGATAATTTCATGATTTTTTCTTTTGGAGGAAGTGTTAAAAGAAAAGAAAAAATTCCTTGACGTCTATGTTTATGTGCTGCTCCATGACTCTGCTGTCAATATCTTTATTCTTGGTTTGTGTGTAACTTCTGTGTTTTTTTTCTTACAGTAAATGTGTTTTTTTTCGTATCCAGGGTGTAATTATAAAGCTAATAAAATGTTTTCTTGCCTTTAAATAATATTTTTCATCACACTGCACTCCTTTCGTTTCCACGTGTATGCTGCGTATATCAGGCAGAACTCTTTCAATTGGCTTGGTGCAGTTGTGTATTTCTCCCCGTCCAGTAGCACTTTTTCCTTTGATTTCGCCAAACACAATTCGCTTTCTATCAGTTACGGGGGACTTTCAAAACACTCTCTACATGTTCCAGATAAATGATAACAGCCAAACAGTTGCAGGATAAGATTTATTAAAATCCTTGACCATGGTTTCGGTATATCTAAATATACCTTCATCAGAAGCAAAAATACAGCTAAACACGGAGACATCTTCATTAGCAAAAAACTTAGCAACTTAACTGAGATAGAACAAAAAAAAACAACCACTTATAGCTTTAAGTAACCATGAAAATTACCAAAGTAATTAAAAGCACAAAACCTATTAGTCACTTACTAAAATCACATCCTGAGTGAAGATGCATAAAACAATCGTGCCAAAGGCGTCGTCAGTAGTTTAAATTAAAATATCACCTCCATCTGTACAACATAATTATGAAGAGATGGTCGATGCGAACAAGGCATATTATCTGTACTTAGTCTGTGAACTAGCATCAAGAGGGTGTGGAAGCACTATGGCAGAAAGTTTCACCAAGAGAGGGCACTTGTAGAATGCGCGAGACACTCGCTCACATTAAAACCCAGGGATACAAACTCGTGCGCATCAAAATTTTAAAGGTTGTTCTAATTCAAATCCTCTGCCTTAATAAATAAAACATATCAGAACCATTTAAAACACCTACATACACTAGAAAATATGAACACCTATTTGCATGTGTCCTAGTGTCGAGTAGGTGAAGCTTGCGCTGAGGAACGCATCTAACGCGAAGGGCACTAGTGTCATGCGCGAGAATCTCGCGCAAATTACAGACTCGGATATATACTAGCGAAAATGAACAAAATGTTGTACTAAATGGAAACCATCTGTCATCATGAACAAAAAACATAACAGAATCATTTAAATCACACATACACATCGAAAACCGCGAACAGCAGTCATCAAAAACACGTAAAATCCCAACAAGACAGGAAAGGAGGATCTCACCAGCATCGACAGACAAGAAAACCAGCTTCTAGTCAGCCAGACTATATTACGTTACAGCAAGAAGCGGTTTGAAACTACCCAAAAAAGATTTGTTTCTAAGTTGCACCTGTTCATTAAGAATAAATCCATGTTTTTGAGATAGATGTTAGAAAATTTCTAATTACTCGAACAGGTCCAGTTTGTAACCCTTACTCACTTCGTGAAGCAATTCTGTGTCATCCAGTTTACGTGGCGTATGCTTTAAGAGCAATAGATGTTCAGCAAAAGTGGGATTATATACGTTTCCTCCATTTTTACCTAGCATGTCTTCTTTTTGCCAAAGAAGGTGTCTCCCTGTCCAGGTGTATTTTTGCTTCTGATAGAGGTATATTTAGATATACCGAAACCGTGGTGAGGGATTTTAATAAATCTTTATTCTGCAACTGTTTGGCTGTTATCATGTACCGTGGAGATTTTCAAGAATTGCTGCTTCAGCCATGTCTAAAATTTTGAAATTCTCTACGTGACTAACACGGGAACCACACATCTAATGGACCACAGATGCTGGTCATCTTTCTCACGACCTTAGTATATTCTGACACTCAAATAATCCTACTGCAGCACAGTACGCTTTCCATGTGCTTTCGAGAAATCGAAGGATCAAAGTTTTACGAGCCTAATGAATAACGTACAAGAGCGCCAGCCGACGATCAGCGGTGTCATAGTGATCGGCCAAGTACGCACGTACTGCATTCGAGTCACGTCTTTTCTTCTTACGGTTCCGTACTTCAGTCGGTAGAAACGGAAACCTTATAGACTCACTTTGGTTTTCCGTCTGTTTGTCTGTTCGTTTCTTAAGACCTAATTTTGCTCCAAGAACGGATAGAGGTATCAAGCTGCAGTTTATGCCAAATACTACGGTCATGGCGATGTAAAACATTTAAGCTTCTAAGTCAATGTAATCAAAAGATACAGCCATTTATGTCACACATTTTGATATTAGCAAACTCACTCACCAAAACCTATAGATCAACTATCTACGAGAGGCGTTCAATAAAAAAAGCAATACTTTTTTTCTGGAAGCAGGCTCGTTTAATTCGTTTCGCTACAAAACCCGATTTTTCAACATCATCTCCATTCAATGCGACGTCCTTACGCCACCTTGTGGAGAGAGCCTGTAAGACCGCATAGTAAAACACTACTAGTCGGCGAGGGGGCCAGCGTCTTCCTGCATAATAGTCCCGTTGAATGTGTTTTTATGGGCTAAACAGATGGAAGACGGATGGTGCGAGATTCACGCTGCAGAATGTATGAGAATGAACCGTCCAGTGAAGTTTTGTGAGCTTCTCCCGCGTGCTCAGACATGTGTGAGACCTTATATTGTCATTGAGAAGAAGTACATTTCACTTTTTTGCGGTGGCAAACACTATGAAGTCGGTTTTTCAGTTTCCTGAGGATAGCACAAAACACTTCAGAATTGCTACTTGAACCACAACTGAAGAAACAAAACAGAATAATCTCTTGATGGTACCAGGAGACCGTCGCCATGGCTTTACAAGCTTAGGGTGTAGAGTGAACCTTTTCTTCGGAGGAGAAGTGGTGTGACGCCACTCCTTGGATTGCCGTTTTGTTTACGTGTTCGAACTGACGAACCCATGTTTCGTCACCTGTGAGGATGTCTGACAGTAAATTGTCACGATCAGCCTCGTAACAAGCAAGCAATTCCTTACAGATGATCCTCCGTTGGCCTTTACCGTCTTCTGTTACACGGTGAGGAAATCAGTGGGCACACGCCCTTAAGAACCCAAACTGCTGGTATAGTGTGTCAGTACTACCAACAGAGAGATGTATGATTCTGATCCGTCCATCACATCGCATGTCCCAACATTCCAGAAGTCACAGCTATGATTGGCTGCCCGGCGTGCGTATGATCGGACAGGTTTGCGCGACTTTGTTGCAACGATGATAGACGCTTCGCTCAACTACTCACCGTGCTTTTGTTC
The DNA here is from genome assembly GCF_021461385.2 of Schistocerca piceifrons. Classification (NCBI taxonomy): domain Eukaryota; kingdom Metazoa; phylum Arthropoda; class Insecta; order Orthoptera; family Acrididae; genus Schistocerca; species Schistocerca piceifrons. The sequence goes on along the minus strand of NC_060141.1, from coordinate 314,018,731 downwards.
ACTGCCAAGTCTCCCTAGACATTCTGCAAGCTCTTATAAAAATCTCGATTTCCGGCAAAAAAATCTCAAAATGGTTCAAATGGCTCTGAGTACTATGGGACTTAACATCTTTGGTCATCAGTCCCCTAAAACTTAGAACTACTTAAACCTAACTAACCTAAGGACATCACACACATCCATGCCCGAGGCAGGATTTGAACCTGCGACCGTAGCGGTCGCGCGGCTCCGGACTGAGCGCCTAGAACCGCGAGACCACCGCGGCCGACAAAGAATCTCAATTTCGGCTCTCTGCTTGAAACGCACCTACGTTACAGACGCCATTTTGAACGTTGTGTATAGCGCCGCTATCAGCTGGAGCTTCATTAAGCTATAGGGGCTTAAGCGAGAACATTTCCAGATGCCCAACAATAATTTATTTGTTAAACACAGTCATAGTCTCACATAAGTTATTACTTTTTATTTATAGATGACTGGTTTCGACTTACTACAGTTATCATCATCAGATCTACATTCCTTGGTGATAGTAGGAATTGCTGGCGTGGAGCAGGCCCGTCCGTGCTGGCGTTGAGAACACTGGCACGACAGCGCGGACGGGTCTGCTCGACGCCAGCAATTTCTACAGTCAGCAAGGAATGTAGATCTGATGATGATCTCCGTAGTAGATCGAAATAGATCATCCACAAATAAAAAGTAACAACTTACATGCGATCACGGTTGTGTTCTAAGTAAATTACAATATTATTAGATCCTCGTCACCTGGAACAATGTTTCAAAAAAATTTAAGTCCAACAATAAATTCTTCATTTTTTCAACAGAATTGACTGAGAAGACAAAAATAGCCGAGGCGAAAAACGTGGCGATTTCAGCACTTTCCATTATTACATTTATATCGTACTCCATCACGAATGTGTTACATTGATCAACATGGCTGTTACTACAGTCATTATTATTATTCACTTTATTGATGTTCCTCTTTTCCCAATAAAGTTGCTCGAAGTCGTCTTTCCTTTTACATTTTTTTTCTTTTTTTGAGGCTAGATTAGTTCCTACTTCGCTTTTTATTTTAGGTTGAGGTTATCAGCCTGAACGTTTGCAGGCTGGTGTTTATTTAATTTTTTATACTTTGTTTGCTACCTTACCTTTTTCGTTGGTTTTATTTAAGGTTTATGATTTTTCTAACACTTTATATTTCCCTTTATTGGTTGATTTTGCTTCTTATTCTTTTATGTACTTATAGAACTATCTGGTTGAAGATTAGGGGAGAAAATGACGTGCTTCAATATAGCACGAGCAGACTTCCAATCTACCACCTTCGCCAGTAGGCAAACGACGCTGCTTCTCGATAGCTGACGCTTTCGTACGCTGTGAACCCTTCAAGTTAAATTTCTTGAGAGTTCTTGAGAAAAAAATCGCTCTGAGCGCTATGGGACTTAACTTTTGAGGTCATCAGTCCCCTAGAACTTAGAACTACTTAAACCTAACCAACCTAAGGACATCACACACACCCATTCCCGAGGCAGGAGTCGAACCTGCGATCGTAGCGGTCGCGCGGTTCCAGACTGTAGCGCCCAGAACCGCTCGGCCAGCCAAGCAGGAGTTCTTGAGAAGCTCATGTCCTAGAGCAGTATATGTTTCCCGAAAGCACGTGCTACAAGCCTGTGAAAGTCGAGGAGCACCGTAGACCAGTTCCATATACGCTTTCCTTACAAGAAGTAACAAGATTTAAGAAATTATACAAAAAAATAGCATTCTCAGCATCTGTTTCACGTGTTCATTCCATTCCATTAATCAGTTTTTTCCTTGGTTTTCTCAAATATTTGTTTCTGTGTCGACCTTTAATAAGCCTCATACTTTAACTTTATTTTTGAACTTATGACGTTTACAACACAACCATTAATTTTCTACCTACAGATATTTCCAAGAATATGTCTACACTTTGGGTCCTGAAGGAAAAACAGTGACCTACCAGACATTTCCATTAGCCTCGAATTTTGCAATAAAGTGAATATCTTTTACAATGCAAGACAAAGTTGCATTCGAAGATGTGACAAGCTGTGGTCGAGATCAGAGGGTGCCAGGCTTCTGCGAAGACAGTAAAGTGTAAGTTCGTGCAAGCCGATTTCATCATTTCGGCTGAATGTTTTGATGATTACCATTAAATAAGGATTCTAAATTATTTTGAATTTCATAAACATGACTGACTGACACTTTATATAATAAAAATTGTTTAAGTACAGGTGTTAAAACTATTAAAGTATAAAAGTGAATGAAAAGTCCAGTAGTCCGCTATAGCTGTGTTTATTTTAGTCTATTAGAGACCCACAGTAAAGGTTTCACAACTTTCAAGTTGCTTCTTCTGGAGTGTATAAGTGCTATGTCATGTGATACAGGAGTAGTTACAGAATGCCGCAGAGTAACAGCTGGTGTGGCTAAGCAAAGTTCCCAACCCTCTTCAATGGATTAAAACCATCTTCACTGATGATTGTCATGTCTGTGTTAAAACCACAAACTGTAATCACTTTACCGATTGTAATATGAAGGGCTTATTTCAATAGTGGTACAGGTCCATTTTTGTTCATGTTGAGTACAGAGTCCTACAGTTAAATTAGCTCTGAAAAATCTGCAGTTGAGATACCAGAAATGTTCAAGTTTATGGCCTCTTGCTAGAGAGGAACCTTTCTTTCTGTTTGTTTGGCTCATTAATTTCAGAAGCATTATAGACAGAAAAGTGGAGGTAATGGAGTTGTACCACTATTGAAATAAGCCCTTCATATATTCCTGTAGGCATCTGTCACGAAAACAGACAATGCCCTTCATATAACTTAGTTAAGAGCCACACTGGAGATGCACTACATACAACTGCCAGAGCGCAGGTGACGTGAGCAACAGGCGGATGCTGATAAACATGAGGGCCGACTGATTGATTGATTGAGCTTCCCAAGAGAGCGTCCCCTGGCTGCGAGCCGGTTGGGACCTCCCTTAGCAGAACACGACGTACCGGGATAGTAAGCCGAATTTACCACGAAGATGTCGCAGCGTAACTTCCACACTCACTTCTTAATCCTAAAATCTTTTGCCTCTTACGTAACTGTAAGCTGTCACGTGTATTCCGCAGCTTTTATTTTCGACACATTATTGATCATCTACCTTTACGTCTTTTGACATTTTTTTATCCTTGATGGGTACAATATGCGAACTATCACACCAGTTTTATTAAGATATGACTCTGAGCACTATGGGACTTAACAGCTATGGTCATCAGTCCCCTAGAACTTAGAACTACTTAAACCTAACTAACCTAAGGACATCACACAACACCCAGTCAACACGAGGCAGAGAAAATCCCTGACCCCGCCGGGAATCGAACCCGGTAACCCGGGCGCGGGAAAGGAGAACGCTACCGCACAACCACGAGCTGCGGACCAGTTTTATTAAAAAATTCTCGTATCTTACTCCTGTATTCGGTTTAATAGGCAATCCTTTGAAGTTCCTATTCAATCACCTTACACTTTTTAATCCAGAAGTGGTGCACCTATCTGTAGCTACATATATTCTTCATAAGCCGCCTTATTGTTTGTGGCTGAGGATACACTATGTGATGCTGGCACTTGCCCATTTTTAAGTTCCAGACGGTATTACTAAGTCACCGTGTGAGATGAAATCTTCCTAACCTTCATGGTCTTCCCTCGAGGTATATCTAGGAGGAGGTAATATAGCGACTGACAGTTCTAAGATCGAATGCTCTCGGACGTTTGACAGCAAGCTTTTCCGTTATGCACAACTCTTTTATTGTAGCGTCTGCCATTTGTGTTGGATATATCGTTTAAGCTTTCGCCTTTACTGATCGAAGAATTCAAGCATCACATCGAACGAGGGTTCTATAGTTCTCTGCTAAAAATGGCTCTAAGCACTATGGGAGTTTACATCTGAGGTTATCAGTACCCTAGACTTAGAACTACCTAAACCTAACTAACCTAAGGACAGCACACACATCCATGCCCGAGGCAGGATTCGAACCTGCGACCGTAGAAGCAGCACGGTTCCGGACTGAAACGCCTAGAACCGCTCGGTCACAGTGGCCGGCAGTTATCTGCTTCCTGGGTGCACTTCCAGAATATTTTTACAATAAACTTTGGCATCCACTTTTCCTTCAGTTAGTTGTATAAGGGTTTATCAAAAAGTTTCAGTTAGAGGGCGCTAGTGTTGAGTGTATGCAACCCATTTCGACTGCAATACGAGTATGTAAACACCGACATATAGTCAAAGCTGTATTTTAAATCGTTCCGTATTCATAGTCCCAGATATTGAACTCATGCGATTGATTCCACTGAGTGTCTGATAATCGTGTATTCAAACAATAACGGGGTCAACTCGTCTATTTACGCGCAATACGCTGTATTCGTTTTTGGAGTCGGTCAACTGTTAATCTCTCACCAAGAATCAGCCATCTGCACGTCTTCCAAGAGCTCATTGCAGTTTTCTAGCACTGTGTGTTCTATATGAATAACAGCATCGACCACGAAAAGCCTAGCACGCGGCGTTATTTACTAAGTAATTTACTGCATATGGCTCAAATGGATCTGAGCACTATGGGACTTAACTTCTGAGGTCATCAGTCCACTAGAACTTGGAACTACTTACACCTAACTAACCTAAGGACATTACACAACACCCAGTCATCACGAGGCAGAGAAAATCCCTGACCCCGCCAGGAATCGAACCCGGGAACCAAGGCGCGGGAAGCGAGAACGCTACCGCACGGCCACGAGCTGCGGACTTACTGCATATATACTGTAAACTTGCTTAGGACTTCTACGTCTAAAGATTTCTCTCTTTCGAGAATGACATGCTGTGTTACACTTGCGGGGAACGTATCAGTCCAGCCACAAAGCTGGACAGATATTCAATACGCACTTATTTTGTGCATTAGGTGACGGTTCGGAACGTATAGAACACATTCTGGAAGGAACAGGGCTAAGTGCCTACATCTATTGCCTTCTGGATTACCAGGACGAATAGAGCGAACTGGTTTTCACACGATCATTGTCTGCGTAATCCTTGTTGATTCCTAAAGCAGAGATATTTGGCCTCCAGAAAGGTCAAAAAATGGTTCAAATGGCTCTAAGCACTATGGGACTTAACATCTGAGGTCATCAGTCCCATAGACTTAGAACTACTTAAACCTAACTAACCTAAGAACATCACACACATCCATGCCAGAGGCAGGGTTCGAACCTGCGACCATAGCAGCCGCGCGGTTCCGGATTGAAGCGCCTATAAAGGTCATAATACGCGATCATAAAACGTGCTTTCAAACTATACAAATGAGTGACGCCAGCTTTCGACGACTCCTCTTGAAAATGGGAGCGGCCTAATCATTTTTAGCCCACAGTGACCTACGAGTAACTACTAGAAGAGTTCGCATACTCTACGTACTTCAACAGGGTCCAGTCACCTTTCCCCTAACTCTAGTTCCTGTGTCTCAGTCATTTGTTTGGACGAAATTTTAGTGATCGCGTGAAGGAGTTCGACCGCATCGCCTGCGATGTGGACACATAGCAAATGTCGACAGGTCAATACAAGGCGGTCAGGAACAGCCTGAAAATCTTGTAAAAGCGTTGCACGGTAGATTGTGCTGAGAAATAATTGTTCAGAAAAAATACGATACATTGCGCCTTTTCCGAGTTAACTATCGAAGAAGTTAGCCCACCAGGCCGCTGCGTGCGCAGATTCAAGCGGCTCGCCATGTATGATTAGTGCCATTTGCTGTCGTAGAGTAAATGACAGGGGACGATACTACTCAGCCTTTAATTGCATGCGATCCTCACTACCGTCTCATGTCCAGCATTCGTATCGCTGTCTTGTTCGGTTTTAAGAAACCAAACGAAGAACACGTTTAGCGACAACCTGCTTGAATTGCTTTCGCACTGGTCTCGTTGGTTAACGTCAGTACCAATAAACTCGGAAAAAGCGCCACGTATCGACTTTTTTCTCAACAATTATTTCACAGCGCAACTTACCGTGCAACACCCTTACAAGGTTTTCAGACTGTTTCTGACCACCCTGTATACACATAAGCAAATGCACTTACAGAAATACCAGTCTTTAACATGTTTGTCAGAGACAATTTGTCCAAGAATTTAGTTAAAAATAGGTCCCATCCTATTTACAGTTAGGACTCCCTCTGCCACATTACCAGATCATTTGGCTGAAAAGTTCCTGGATCTCAAATGGCTCTGAGCACTATGTGACTTAACATTTGAGGTCATCAGTCCCCTATAACTTAGAACTACTTAAACCTAACTAACCTAAGGACATCACACACATCCATGCCCGAGGCAGGGTTCGAACCTGCGACCGTAGCGGTCACGCGGTTCCAGACTGAAGCGCCTAGAACCGCACAGCCACACCGGCCGGCTTCCTGGATCTACAGAAAATCAAGAATCTAACAAACCGCTCCACGCTCGAGGAAAAAAACCATCAGGGACCACAATACGAACCACCGAATTGAATCATTTTCGGAAAAAGTAAGTTCGTTTCCCCGTTCTCTCTAATCTCGTGCTTGGTCTGTAAGGAGGAAGGATCATACTTTCTTCCTACTCGATTGTGCGTTGTCAGCCGATACAGTACTCTCCAGCAGATGCATGGCTTACTGTTGGTTATAGGTAGTCAGTGTTACAGTCGAATGTAGGAAAGTTTTTAGTTCTAGGAAACAGAATATTGGGACGGAGCAAGTTGGAAGAATGGGTTCCGCTGTACCGTCGATGATTATCATTAGGTTGGATTTGACAAAAGTGGGACAGGAAACTGGAAGGCGCCTTTCCAGAGGAACCATCGCGGCGTCAGCTTTAAATTATTTAGATAAATCATTTAAAATGAACATCTCGAAGACCAGAGAAGTATCTGAAACCATATTCACTGACTGCAAGTGTCGTGCGTTAACCTTTGTGCACCTCGCCCGGATAGTCGTGGATCGTCTTGCAATTTTATTAAATTAACTATTAATTTAGAGTCGTTATGAGAGGAGTTAAGCATCCTGCTCGACAGATTAACGTCTCCCGTGAGCAGCGGGGTGATTACAACGCGTTTGCGCTGGAATTTCCCTCCGCAGAGCAAATCACTTTACGGCTCGTTTTAGAGCGGTTATAAAGGGGAAAAGACTGAGATAATACGAAATTCCATCTCAGGCTTGTTATTCTTAGAGCAGAGCGGCAGACGAAGGCTTGTGCTTGTAATTAGTCCATGAACTCAGCCCGGGAATTTCGCTGATTAATGGATACTGTGCAGGTTCGCGAACATTTGACCGAAAATTTAGTCTCACTGGAAGCTGACAAAAGGATCTCTTTTCTTATAAAAAAACGCGCAGATGATAATATAAATACTTAAATATCACTTTTAGCAACATGTAATTTAATTTTAAAACTTTTTATTAGTCCTTCGAGGATATCTCTGCCTTAGATTCTGGAAAGAGTTTTACATCAGTCTACTTTCTTTACGATATTGGTATGCGGTTATTTTTCAATTCGGTTGCTAGGTTGTAACAAGGTATTTCAGGGTGCGTCACGTAGGACGTAACAATCCTTTTATTTCGTGAATTGTTACACATATCGAAACGCGGCTTTCGAAAAATTTTAGAGCAGCGAGGGGGACTTACGTTTTTGTCTGGTTAATGTTTTTAGCGTGGCTACCAGTGGAGGTACTGAAACAAGTAGCTTTTTTTTAACGTAACCTTATTCTTTTTGTAACTGCATTCGATAGCTCTTGAGAAGCAATTACAGTGATATACCGTTTGTATGTTGACATTGAAATCTGTCGTAAGAACATTGAAAAAATATCCTAAAATTTTAGAACGTGGTGGCCGCAATAGGCATTAGCGGTGCAAACATCGCCAAGCAGAGCTCTCGTGCTACATTGTGTCAAAATGTCAACAAATTAGCCTGTTTACTTGCCTGCAATGCAGGACGCTCATTCCTGCTTCAATATTCATTGCGTGCAGACATTTACGCTAATGGGGAGAAGTTGGATATACTACTTTTATACGGCGAATGTAAAAGAAGTGACGTAAAAATAGAACTGCAGTATAGGGCTATCTGTACGGATCGCCAGTGTCCGACCCGACAGGAAACTGCGGACAGGCTGTTTGAATGTCAAAAAGAGGATAAGGAAGAAGACTGCAACTTACAGAGAACATGGAGAAGCTGTTCTGGCTACGACGCTGATGAATCAGCACAGTGGTACGACAGATGCTGCCAAGGAATGTGGAATCAGCCAGACGAGTCATTCGCGTCCTGCATCTACAGAATTTCCATCTTTATCGTCTGTCACTACATCGGGCACTCGACGACCGTGATTTAGAAAGTCGTACAGAATGTGATAATTAAATCAAGACCCTTAGCTGTCATCAGGCGTTGATATACATCAACGGGGACAGTTGAAAATGTGTGCCCCGACCAGAACTCGAACCCGGGATCTCCTGCTTACATGGCAGACGCTGTATCCGAATGTAGTGTGTGGACATTAAGGTGGGAATGTGGGTCCCTCAGGGAGCGTGCAAGGGATAATTCCCTGCAGTCGCTTTATCCTCTGTGCCCTCGGTGGCTCAGATGGATAGAGCGTCTGCCATGTTAGCAGATCCCAGGTTCGAGTCCCGGTCGGGGCACACATTTTCAACTGTCCCCGTTGATGTATATCAACGCCTGTCGACAGCATAGTGTCTTGATTTATTTATCATTCCATTCTAAGAGAGCTGCATGGTCGCTGATTGTATCTGTTCTTTCGAACATGCCCGAAAGAACCGATACCATCTTCACCCCAAAGAACCGATACCATCTTCATATATCGTACAGAATGTCGATTTGACATGCGGCACCTGAGAGGCGATCCTACGTTTTTTTCCAGCGAGTGCTCTTTACCGATGAAGCAACGTTTACTAACCTCTTTAATGTAAGTTTTCATAACATGCAGTACTGGGCCGCCGAAATCCACATTAGCTTGGTCAGGTGCAACATCAACGTCCTTGGGGCGCAATTTATTGGTGCGGCATCATAGGAAATTACATTGTAGGATCTTACTTCATCTCAGACGTTTTAAATGGACGTTCATATCCACACTTTGTGATGAACATTCTGCCGGTTGCTACACGACAGTTGTCCAGCTCACTCGTCCCATGTTGCAATGCCAATACTGAATGAGAACATTCCTGGATGTTGAATGGCACGGAATTCTGTTGTCAAATGGCCTGCGAGGTCCGCCGTTTTGACTTCTCTTAGTTTTTTTTTTGGGGGGGGGGGGGTGTACCCAAAAATGCAGTCCGTCACAAAGCTCCATCTACGCCAGATCTCATGTGTAGTCGAATCACCAGTGCATAGTCCACTGTAATTATATCTGTTCATCGTTCTTTCGTACGACTATTGCAAATGTGCCTTATTAGCCCGTGGTCAACAGTATGACCACATGATTTAATTAAGGATAAAGTTATTTTTTTGGAAGACAAAGTTTATGATACGTGATTTACGTGATTACCAAATGATTGTCAGTAAATTGGTTATTTCATTTACGTGTGTACAAAATTGCACTGCAGTGTCAAATGTGTCCACAGCTCGTAACACTGTCATTACTCGCTTACGTTCAACATGAAACGATGTTGCATTAAGAAGAATAGTCATTTTGCGGCATACAGGTGGGCACCAAAGTATTTTTAATAAAATGTTCAGTTCAACGAATGTATCTCGTATGCAGTGTAGGTAGAGACAGTCGTCCGACAGCATATATTTCACCTCTAGGAAGTATACAGCCACGTACCTCGGAAAAGATAGAACAGATCTTCCTTCTAAGATTTAAATATTTAATATAGTAGTTGCTTTTGCAGCATGCAAGACCTCTTTACTTTTTAAGGAATGAACAGTCGATTTCTCTGTTTCAGCTCACGTAAACCTGGGAGGATACAGAAATTTGAAATAGTTTTCCTAAGTCCTTTATGATAAGCTAGTTTCCAGCCTACGTCTTACTTCATTATACAGCATTCGTAGGTGAACCTGTAACTGGGTCGCAAGTCGATTCAAGGTGAAATAAAGCTCTATTCTCGTAGCGCAGGCCTACCTCACGACTGACTGTCAGTGTTTGCACAGCGAACGCCATTTCTGGCCACTGTGCTCTCACAGTCTTGGACGTTTTTCGACTTTCTTTGTGACAGGTTTCAACATCGACATCAACATTAAAAAACGCTGTATCACTGTAATTGTCTTATCAAGAAGTGACGAATGGAGTTATAAAAAGTATATGGTTCCCTTTTTTGTCTCAGTTGCCACAGGCGCTAAAAACATTAACCAAACAAAAAAATATGTACCCCTCGACGCTCTAACATTTACCGAAAACCGCGTGTCGAAATGTGTAACCGTTCACGAAATAAAAAGTGTGTTACGTCTTACGTATGATTGATGGTAGATACAGGGCCAACGTCAGAAGAGATAATAAGCTATCAGCAGTAATTTTGGAAGCCCTACTACTTAATTCCATATAATTCCAACAATACCGACAATCCTTCTTTCCACGAACAATACGAGACTGGAATAGAAGGGAGAACCGATAGAGGTACTCAAGGTACCCTCCGCCACACACTGTCAGGTGGCTTGCGGAGTATGGATGCAGATGTAGATGTAGATTCATGGACAGCGGTGTGTAATGATTTTTGTACCGAATTTATGTTCATGTCGCTCACGATTCAACATTTATGTTACTGTGGTTGGAATCTATGAAAGCGGTACTTGGTTCTCGATTTAGATAGTCTGTGGTTTTCTAAAAATCGTTTGCAGTGAATACAAGAATTTGTTTAACAGAGTAATGACCAGTTCATTCCCCACTGATGGATACGTTATTCGAAATGCCGTCGAACTCAACGGCATATTAAAGTCCTACCTTCACATCTCTCCCGTATGTTTCTGGATGGCTTTAACGGTTTTTGCGAAGAATTCCGGTTGAGGGCTTAGCTACTGAGACACCTTTGAGGATAATTTTCCATTGATATTCAGTGCTTTTTCCCATCAAAACCATATCGTGGGGCACGTCTTTATGTTATTTAATTCTTCTACATAAGTTAAATTATTTTTCTGTTGCACGAACGAACAAATAGCTGCCACTGACTTTCTTCTGCAGAACAGGCAAACTGCACTGTAACACCAGGAAGGATGGAGTATAAGAAAAAATTGTTTTGTGCATATGCAGGGTGTTAGGGGTACAAGTGGAGATACTGTGATCATTGGTATCTCAATATGTACCCATGTCAGTGTAGTAGTTGTTTTTCCTCTGCGACTAAGAGGCCTCCAGCAAACACGTAACACAATTTACTACCTGGTGTTTTCTGCGTGGTAGTAACTGCACCTCTAAGTGGACTACACCTGTCAATCTACGTGTCCACACTTCAACACCTGACCTATTGTCCTGGGGAAGAGTGGCACTAATGGTTTACTCTTGCTACATGTACAGGGTGTTTCAAAAATGACCGGTATATTTGAAACGGCAATAAAAACTAAACGAGCAGCGATAGAAATACACCGTTTGTTGCAATATGCTTGGGACAACAGTACATTTTCAGGCGGACAAACTTTCGAAATTACAGTAGTTACAATTTTCAACAACAGATGGCGCTGCAAGTGATGTGAAAGATATAGAAGACAACGCAGTCTGTGGGTGCGCCATTCTGTACGTCGTCTTTCTGCTGTAAGCGTGTGCTGTTCACAACGTGCAAGTGTGCTGTAGACAACATGGTTTATTCCTTAGAACAGAGGATTTTTCTGGTGTTGGAATTCCACCGCCTAGAACACAGTGTTGTTGCAACAAGACGAAGTTTTCAACGGAGGTTTAATGTAACCAAAAGACCGAAAAGCGATACAATAAAGGATCTGTTTGAAAAATTTCAACGGACTGGGAACGTGACGGATGAACGTGCTGGAAAGGTAGGGCGACCGCGTATGGCAACCACAGAGGGCAACGCGCAGCTAGTGCAGCAGGTGATCCAACAGCGGCCTCGGGTTGCCATTCGCCGTGTTGCAGCTGCGGTCCAAATGACGCCAACGTCCACGTATCGTCTCATGCGCCAGAGTTTACACCTCTATCCATACAAAATTCAAACGCGGCAACCCCTCAGCGCCGCTACCATTGCTGCACGAGAGACATTCGCTAACGATATAGTGCACAGGATTGATGAGGGCGATATGCATGTGGGCAGCATTTGGTTTACTGACGAAGCTTATTTTTACCTGGACGGCTTCGTCAATAAACAGAACTGGCGCATATGGGGAACCGAAAAGCCCCATGTTGCAGTCCCATCGTCCCTGCATCCTCAAAAAGTACTGGTCTGGGCCGCCATTTCTTCCAAAGGAATCATTGGCCCATTTTTCAGATCCGAAACGATTACTGCATCACGCTATCTGGACATTCTTCGTGAATTTGTGGCGGTACAAACTGCCTTAGACGACACTGCGAACACCTCGTGGTTTATGCAAGATGGTGCCCGGCCACTTCGCACGGCCGACGTCTTTAATTTCCTGAATGAATATTTCGATGATCGTGTGATTGCTTTGGGTTATCCGAAACATACAGGAGGCGGCGTGGATTGGCCTCCCTATTCGCCAGACATGAACCCCTGTGACTTCTTTCTGAGGGGACACTTGAAGGACCAGGTGTACCGCCAGAATCCAGAAACAATTGAACAGCTGAAGCAGTACATCTCATCTGCATGTGAAGCCATTCCGCCAGACACGTTGTCAAAGGTTTCGGGTAATTTCATTCAGAGACTACGCCATATTATTGCTACGCATGGTGGATATGTGGAAAATATCGTACTATAGAGTTTCCCAGACCGCAGCGCCATCTGTTGTTGAAAATTGTAACTACTGTAATTTCGAAAGTTTGTCTGCCTGAAAATGTACTGTTGTCCCAAGCATATTGCAACAAACGGTTTATTTCTATCGCTGCTCGTTTAGTTTTTATTGCCGTTTCAAATGTACCGGTCATTTTTGAAACACCCTGTACTTGGAGGTACTAACCAATGTAAAAACATGCTACTTCCAACAGGAATAATTATTGGTCTGCAAATGAAGTAACTACTGATGTAACGCTATTTAGTAGACTGTTTCAGTCAGCAAAATAATACCGAACTTATATCTCTAACACGCTGTATAGTGCAAGCTACTGGGATGAATACATTATTAAATTTGCAGGCGATTTAAGGATATACAGGATGGGGAAATTAAGTACGATGAGTTGCCACCACTGGTAGCAATAATGGCTCTAACGCCCCTGGGTAAGGCACATAGCTTGGATGATAGATAAGAGTACGTCATTCCATGCCGCTTCAGTCAATCTCAAAGGTCATCAATCGCAGTGCTTGGCGAGTGGTGGCATGACAGTCTCTCCCTAACCCAAGAACAAATGAAGTGAAGATCTGGACAACGTGCTGACCAGGACAAAGTTCGACCAACCTGTGTACCTTCATAGATCAGGAGAACATGGGCAGCTTGAGGTCTTCCATTATCTTGTTGAAAAACCATGTCTCGAAGACCTCGAAGACAGGACACAACTACCGCAGTTAACATGCTTCAAATATTACGCCTCTCACCTACATTACGGTGTAAGCGAAACCATCTATTGTAGTGGCTAGTGAAATTGGCAACTCATGGCCAGATGTTTTCAGTGGCTTACTGATCTGGAGAATCAGCTGTCCAACGCTACCACTGAGCAATCTGCATAGAGAGGGGTCAGGACAGCAAATACAACGTGCGGTCTTGTATTATCTTGTTGATATTCAGCGTCATGTAGAACGCGAAGGTATGCAGTCACCGGCCTTATCGCGTCAGAAATTTAACCGCAGCCGCCCAAATTACCACCTAAGCGAATCGGAGATCTTCTTGATGTAAGCCCAATGGTATATCATACCATCACGCCATTTGTTGAATCCTTGTAACGATGGCGAATGTGGTTCAACAACAATCGTTCCACAGGCGGAGACGCGCGTTATGATACTGTATGCAGAACCGAGACTCGCCTCAGACGTATCCGTGGTATCAATTCGTCGTCCAGTGTTGCCGTAATGCGCACCTCTGTAGATGCACCTCTGTCTGTGTCTGCGTCACAACAACGGTCGTCATGTTGACAGTCATCCCAATGTCCGTATCGATACTCTGGTATTACACTTTGGTAATGTTGTCATTTTAGTGGTCAGCGGTGAACAGTGGATATAGTGATGGGAACCTTATGTAAAGCCTAACCTGTACATAAAAAAATGAAAGACGGCGAATCTGACGGTTTCGTCGGCTTTCACATTGTCGATATTTGAGATGCAAATTATATACGGTGGTAAGTAGATAGAATTAATTTAATTGGAAAATAGCGTATTCCTTCATTTTTATTAAAGATTATCCGATAGTGATTGCCAGAACATGAAATACATGTAGGCGTTTTGTTTCTTGAGAATTATGTTTCGCTCGGTTGGCATCACAGACAGATCAAAGCGGGCATCGGCACCGTGTAGGTTGTAAAGGTGACGCCTATTCCAGGTAGGACAGCGTTAGGCAAAAAGGATGTTGTGTGTGCTGGACAGGGTGAGCGGGCGCCCGTCGCGAACCGACACAGTGCTGACTGCAGGTAACCCCGTCGTTGGAATCCTGCACGAGATGATCGTCGCTCTCACGTTCGTAAAGCGTTTGTCTGCGGTGAGGGCGTTGTAAAGTACAGTGAAGGCGGGCAACAAAGAGCTTTGGGCGGAGAATGCAGAGACAACGGCGCCGTTCTGCCTATAGGACAGCAATATACCGGTGTACAATCGCAGGCTCTGTGAAAGGTAGAGGTATTTATGGTTCTAAGCTCTTGGCAGAACACGGTAGGCAAGGTGTGAGAATTCCGTAAGTGTGAGACTGCAACTTTCCCGTCCCAAAAATACCTGTAGCTGGACTCTCAAGATAGGCATCTTTGGATTGTCCTAGGAAGCAATATGTTGACACGCTCCTTTGAGGCACCGACGGGACAGAGCCAAAACACATTCGTTTCTTTAGCTGTCGGCATCTAGGTGCAAAAATGCAGGAATTTCATTTTTCAGCCTGGCCTAACGTAGTAATCTCGGAAAATTATGGAGAACAGACTCTTGTGATTGGATGACTGATCTTGAGAGGGTAGGATTTGCTTTCGAAGAAGGGGCGAATGTTACGAGTGGAGACAGGAGGAACTATAGTGGATTTCGTCCGCTGCTAGTGAGAGAATCACTCCCATTCCTGATCGCAGAATTCGATGTGAGGTTTGCGTTGGGTAGCGTTTCGGGGTTTGCAGGGATCGTCCGACACAGCGACCGCCGGCAGCAACACCGGCCGACTACACAACGACGCTGTAAGAAAAAAAAAGTAACATCTTCAATCGACTTCGGCGTGTATAGGCCGCAATGTGCTCAGTAAACGTTAGTGTTAATGAATATGAGGAAGAAGCCCTTCTAGCAGGTATAATTTTACGAACTCAGTTTTTGGCAATCACTGTCGTCAGATTGCGGAAACTGATCAGTATGCTAATAATGCAGTAACCTACCGTTTCTTGTCTTGAATCCCCTCCAACGTTAGTTACTTGTAAATGTTTCATGTTCTCGTGATAATTTGGCAGTGAATAGGATGTTATTAAACATGTTCGTGTTATACTTCAGTATAACTACTGCACTCGCTTTCTGTGAGTTCTACAAAAGAACTGTGATAACTCTGGTTTTCATTAAATACGTATTTCACCTGGTCACAAAATTAAATTACAGTGTCACTATACCACCACCCTTTTGAATTCTGTACGGGCATAATTTAGCGTATATAAAAAAGTCCTTGTGCAACAAATAATAGTTTACATTCTTCATTGTGCATCTACATACCGATACAGATTAATTACCTACAGGCGTAGGCGTTGGGGTAGTACAATTGGTCATCATAAATACTTGGGAGGAGACGAAACATTGTGCACAAATACCTAATTCCTATAAATTCTAAGTTACCAACGATTAGAGGCACTTGAGACACGTAGCACCCCTGTTGGCCATACGACGGAGCCGAACGGTGTGGCCGAGCGGTTCTAGGCGCTTCAGTCTGGAACCGCACGGCCGCTACAGTCGCACGTTCGAATCCTGCCTCGGGCATGGATGTGTGTGATGTCTTTAGGTTAGTTAGGTTTAAGTAGTTCTAAGATCTAGGGGACTGATGACCTCAGCAGTTAAGTCCCATAGTGCTCAGAGCCATTTGAACCATGCGACGGTAGCGACGCGATGGACTCCACGAGACTCATGAAATGTTAGGGAACCATCCTGTTCCATCACCTCTCAGCGCACGCTCACAGGTCGTGGTGATTGCTCGGCAATATTAATTTCCTTTATTGCTTGATGACTAGTTTCGATCATAAAATCTTTATCAAATCATTCTAAAAACAGGAACCATTGCAAATTACTGCAGTGCTGAAATTCAGGTACCTAAGTGAGACACTGCAGTGTGGAAGTTATTACGAGGACTAGGATAGAGGGCGCTCATCGAAAACACGCTGTCTTGCACCAACTTAATTTTACATATTTTCTTCTTGTTCTTTTTCCAATTTTTTATAAAGTGACTAACCGGCCATGTGATAACAAGCATTACAAAATACCTATTTCAAATATAACAAAATGTTCACAAGAAGATATGTAAGCTAGGATTTCTAAGCAAAAATGTGTCCATATGTCATCATGTCATCCCCAAATTCGGCTTGTCGATGAAACAAATTTCGAGCACCTTGAAGACGCTAGTAATACAAAAACAAGTTTTCAAAGCACCAGTAAATAAATCCACAGACAAATTTTCACAGACATCTTTGTACGATATGGGAAGATAATAAACTCCAACAGTATTAAAACCGCATATTCAGATAGAAAGCGACTACATAGTCAGACATAAAACAATGGTAAAACCATATCGACCAGTATAAGCCACTACAGACAGACGGAAGTAAAGGAGAAATAAGTGTGACAAGGTAATATATGAAAATGCAGCATGAATAAAATCACACTGTCAGATGTGAAACATTTACGTGAAAACTAGACAAAATAATGTTAAAACCACGTAGTCTGGTATAAAATCGTTACATAGAATGGAACATAGATTAAAGGTAACGAATAAATATTAGAGGTACATACACCTTATAATTCATGCTAACAAAGCCCTGTACTCACAACAAAGAGCATATATTCGGATACGTTATAAAATACCGTATGTGAATGGAACGTACATCTTTTTTACATTCTTTTTCCCCTCAAAATTTGAAAGCAGAGCAGATATCAGTAATAAGCTATCAATGTAATATTGTATTTCTGACAGAAATTTAAAATAGTGCTTCACTGTTAAAAATAGCTTCATTGGTATCAAAATGAGATGGCGAATGTTAACTAAGTTTCTATAGGACAGTGGCCATGAATTCAAAATACATTGCGCTGATTTTAGTTACCTAGCCTCACAAAAACGTCAAGTAATAAAGAAAATTAATGTTTCAACTTGGACGGTTCTCCGCAGTTTATTGGATAATTTGGTACAATATTTTGCCTGTTATCATTTAGGAAATGATATTAGTTTATAGCCTGGACTGAAAACAAAATAAGTTTAGTTTAAAATATTGCCTCGAGCCTCATGCGTGTGTGGAAAGAAGTGTCTTTGGATCACGACTACCTTTTACGACCTGTGACGGAAAGGAATCGCCCCCGTGATCTGCGCCTGATAATGAACCAATTAGCGAGTCGGCCGATGAGAGACCGCAGGCCGGCCACAGCCGTCTTCATTAGCGACAGCCCGAGGCAGCGCGCCTCCCTGCCACGAGGCCGCCCGGCCCCCTGTTAGCTTCACGCACTGCACGGTATTGTGCCAGAGCCATGTTGCCGGAAGCCGTTTATGGAGCCGTCGTTGTCATTTTTATTCGTGGAGGAAGAGTACAAAGGCGTGACGAAGAAAGTTATTGTTCGCGTTCTTCTTGCACCATACGGATTAGGCACTTGCCTGCTCCGGCTTCATACATCGTACAGTGTTTAGTGCGTTCTCCTTATATTTCTACTGCCCGTTGACTTTATATTTTTATCCTGTCGAAAACAAACATAATCACGTGGACACATAACATAACTGTGTGGCCCAGTCGCGTTAAAGTAACCACCCGTCAAAAGCCTGAATAACTACCTTCTGCAACGTGAACGTGTAGGGACAGAGTCAATGAAGTTTTGGAAGCTAGCGACGTGGATAGAGGGCATGTCTACCCCAAGTCAGTGGCCAGTTGCACTAGGTTTCTCTGTTAAGGATCCATGACGTGAACATCCCCATGGAGATGGTCCCACAGATTATTGGTTAGGTTTAAACCCGGGGAATTTACTGGCCAGGAGAGTATGATAAACTCATCATGCGCTTTTCTAGGCACGCTTGTACACTTCGCCGACCTTGGTGACCGAACGGTTCTAGGTGCTACAGTCTGGAACCGAGCGACCGCTACGGTCGCAGGTTCGAATCCTGCCTCGGGCATTGGTGTGTGTGATGTCCTTAGGTTAGTTAGGTTTAAGTAGTTCTAAGTTCTAGGGGACTGATGACCTCAGAAGTTAAGTCCCATACTTATCAGACCCATTTGAACCATTTCGTACACTTCAACCTATGTGACACGTTGCATTGTCCTGCTGGTAGATGCCATAGCGCCGAAAAAAAAAAAATTGCATGCGGGGATGGAAGTGGTCTCCAAGGATAGATGCATGCTTGTGTTGATCCATTATGCCTTCCAAAATGATGAGATCACACAGGTACTGCCATGAAAACATTGGCCAGACTTCCTCCTCCGGCCTGTACCATTCCGAAATTCATTGCTGAATCGTATAGGCCAACCGTCATCTGTCTGATGGAACACCTGCTCAGTGGACGTCCAGTTGCAACACTGGCGTGAAAGTTCCAGCCTTCGTCGCCTTTGAACAGCAGTGCGCATGGGTGCATGAAACGGGTGCTTGCTGTGGAAACCTATACGCAGTAACGTTTACTGAATATTCTTTGAGAAGGAAGTGTTGACAGCATCTGGAAGGTCAGTTGCAAAATAGTTTCACATCTGTTCACCTATACACATCACCCCTGTGATCTATGGTCAGTATTGCACCACAATTGTCTCGGTGCCGAATTTGGATAGGGCCATTTTGCCATGCGTAGTATATACCACGACGGCACATGAACAGTTGACATACTTAGCCGTTTCCACCCTCGGCATGGAAGCCAATGATCATGCCAATTAAGAGGTCAGATAAATCATTCTGTGTTACGACAACGACTGCAGTGCTTTCTGCGTCCCCCACGCGTTTTATATACTCTTCGCCGCCAACGGTGCCACCGGTCGCCAGGGAGTGGTTACTGCACATTGACGTCCAACGTGACTGGATCGTGAAATAAATGGTTCAAATGGCTATAAGCACTATGGGGCTTAACATCTGAAGTCATCAGTCCCCTAGACTTAGAACCACTTCTAGTTCACTGAAAGTAGCTTTTTTTAAGTCTTCTATGGTGCATGAGGCTGCGAGAAATCGTCTTAAGGCCTACTCATTTGCCCACTTACGTGACGGACACCACGCACGGAAACCCCGTCTCTAGGGAATAGTTCTGTTCCATATGACGCCTTAACGGATGTGACCGAGTCACTTCCAGGCAGTCCATTCTTCTGGCTGCCGCAGACACACCTGTAGTCCTTACTCAGGTGGCGGCGGTCCCCCTATTTTGCGTCATGCTCTACTCAGAATGAAGCCG
Organism: Schistocerca piceifrons; assembly: GCF_021461385.2. Classification (NCBI taxonomy): domain Eukaryota; kingdom Metazoa; phylum Arthropoda; class Insecta; order Orthoptera; family Acrididae; genus Schistocerca; species Schistocerca piceifrons. The sequence goes on along the minus strand of NC_060141.1, from coordinate 313,998,944 downwards.
AGCATTAGTTTTCATTATACATCGCTGGAATAAAATGATTGTGTTACCGTTATTCCAATTATTAGTTTAAAGAAATATAGTATTTTGCTGCTTCATTTCCGTATAATATCCCTTTCCTTATGCAAAAGAAAAGTAAATGAAAACACTCAGTTTCAAAATACACTGCCCGACAAAAAGTGAAGCATCAACAAGATATGGTCGTATGTCAATGCAACTTCGTGGCTAAGAGGCCATTGGGGTCCCGGGAGCTATGATGTACTGGCATATCGCGAGAAAGTCCGCAACTTACTCTCCATGAAGGGTCCAGTCACTCTGTGAAGCCTAACCTGTCTTCTGCCCCGCTCCTAGGCGCTATAATAATTTTTATGGATTTTAGTTATCCTGATGCCAGGTAGTTGCCCACTTTGTCTGTTTATTATTGAGATGAAATGTCAGCTACTTCTCTTTGATAAAACTGTGTTTAAATTGTGATATCTTGGCTCCATAATCACATTATACTAAATGAGAATTCAGTCATGCTACTGGAGGATATACAGCGTTTGCGTAAAGGCCCCAGAGCGGGCGAAGTGGCCATCTTGGCAGTGGTTTTAGACTACTTTGTGTGGAGAGGAAAACGTAAAAGCAGAGGTCGTAAGAAGGGCTCCGCGGCATTACTTACGGGAGGTGCGTCTAAGAGTGGCCTAGAAGCGGCAAATAAAGAGAAGAAAGAGAAAGTAAAAAAAAGGAAGAAAGGAAAGCAGGCGAAGAGGAAGAAGGAAGTAAAAAGAAAATTGCGAAGAGCGGGAAACCCAACCCCAGAAGAAATCTTTTTGGGGACAACGATGAACAAGCAGAGTGCATCTACTGCGAAGAAAAGATTTTCGACTTGAAGGACAGAAGAGCGGTAGATTAAGTACCAACTGAGCCTCCACTGGGCTATAGGAGTTGAGGAACAGTGTTTCATTTTTATTGGTGAAAGTTCTAAATCGAATCACGTTCCACAAAAAAACGCATTTAGTTGTTTGTTAAAACAGATTTTTTAGCTCTATTTTTGAATTTAAAGCTAAGTGGCCGCTTTACATGCTCGTGTCGGAAAAAGTGGCCGTTTTGCCGCTCAGTGAAATGTGAATTGCTTAAAGCACATAATTTGATGCCAAGGTTATTACACTATTCTGTATTGTATTTCAATATTATAATCATTTCCGTCTATTACTACTCAGCTTAAAATACAGTAATACCTCAGTATGGCCACATTTTCCGGTTCTCCCCTACACAACATCGCCGGGTACATAAATTCTCTGCGATTGGTACATCGGCTATAGGAGTGCATTAGTGTTTTACCAGGCCTGGTAGGGTGTATTAACTGCGTGAACATAATCATAATTTTGGTAATTACTGTGAATTATACTGAGATGCCCTCTACTTGTGTGAGAAAGTTTGAAAGGGACCTCATTATGGGTCTCCATCTGCCCGGCTACTCGAACAGTCTAATATCCAGATTTGCGGGACATTCGGATGTGAGAGTGACCCGACACTGAACTGCATGGGAAATTGAGAGCCGGCATATTCGTCGTCAAGATTTCGTTCGACACATCTGACCAACGCAGTGTTGTGACACGAAAGTCATTTGTTGTCTTTTGGAAGGAGAAATTTGATCGCGGGTCGCTTTTTAAGGGTGCACACACGGCGACCGGTGAGGCCAGCTCAGCCAGCCAGCGGGTTAGAGAGCGGTGGGGACGGCGGTGAGAGAGTGATGAGCGGCAGATCGCTCCGCGCGGGCCTGTCAGCTTCAAACGGCTGGCGGTTACGTGACATCACGCGGGCTTACCCCTTTCCAGCGCATGGCTTTAAGACAATGCTTTATCCACGTTTGCGTTGATTAGACGCAAATGCAAATTACTACGACAAGATATGATACGGCAAATGAAAAATGGGTTGAGAGTAATGAGCCGAGATGCTGATACGATTTATTCGAATTTTATATCAAAAGATTTTAAATAAACAAGAGTGCAATATGTGCAATTTACTGAATAATTTATGACTTTTGAACCAATGCAGGTACATAGTAGAGTGAAATAGTTGTATAATTTTCGGCATTAATATTTCACTACCAAAACATCAATTTTACTGATTTGTTAAGAGTAAGTAACTAAAACAAAAATACAAGACAGATACTCCAACAGAAAGGCAGTGTTTGGTAGTAGGTGTCGTTATACGGAATTTAACATCGTTAGTTTGTGATTTTGTAATTATTATGTCATGTTGTCTTTGTTTATTAATAATTTTTGCGTAGTTTTGCCCATATTTGTTTAACATTTGTGTATATGTAAATTCTCATCAGTAGATCAGAAAGAGCGCTTTAAATCTGTATGGAAAGTGGTGCCTTATCAAGGACTGTAATGTTATTTAGTGGCAAAAATGGACAAAATCTATTTTGGCACTCTGCATAGATAATTGCAAAACATTAAAACGTTAATTCTGGGCAAACTATTGCAGCTAAAAATTTCTGTAATATATACTTTTTGATGAGAATTTGGGCTCGCGTATAATGGCGCAAACATGTAAAAAGATATGCAGAGAAGTGGTGATCAGTGGAAAGCAATTATGTGTCGTAGCATGGAGACTCTCGGATCGAGGCTATTTGAGTGGAGCTGACTCAAAGGAGGACAGAGTTCTGTGCGCCTATGCTCGACACGACACTTTGTTGTTAGTTTTTGCGGTTCCAGAAGTGTTGAAATTAGGCGAATTTCACGGTGCGCGCAAACGGAAGAGAAATTTTTCGCAAAGAAACCGGATTTACGATATTTTCGGAGTGAAACGCAATAGCGACTTGTGGTTTTCACATTTTGTGTCTTTTGATGATTGCTTTTGTAAGCAAACGGGACTTTGTTGCAAAATCGTTGCTGTTGGACTCTTGTTTCCATTCGAGTGACGCCACACTTAACCGCTGAGGCGCTACTGTGGGACTCTGTTTAATTTTGAACATTCCGAACTGTGTTTTGAGACACAAATGGGACTTAGATGCTGATACGGTCACGTTGGAAGCTAATTATTTTCGCCGAATTTAGGTGAGTGATACTGAAACAGTGACACTGGACTTTAATCGTGTTTAAACAATTTCGGGCTTTGAATACTTTGTGGCATCCGACATTTGCGAATCCGCGCTAGTCTAGAGTGAACTTTAGATCATCGGGATTAGGCCCTGTCTTAGAGAACTGATTTGCTAAATATCAATCGATGTTCTTCAGCATTCAACAACTTTTATTAAAATTCGTATCGTTTTCAGTATCACTATGGGATACTCGATCAATAATTAAAACGGCGCATAACTGTCTGAAAGATACCACCAATGAATTATATTTAGTTATGAATAAAAACTTGTGAATTTTAAGAACTAGATACACGTATTAGATTTGTCATTTGAGTTCAGCCTCGTAGACTGTACCCTGGTTAACATTTGCACTTGTCGGTCAGCAGAATCAAGAGTATTTTATTTGTATCTGGCAGTAGGAAGGATAGGAGATCACCCTAGACGACGAGAACCAGCGAGCAGCAGCAAATGCAGCCCCATTCCTATTCCGCCGACCGTCGGATTGTACATCAATTACATCACAACTCCTTCAAATCTTTACTTGTCATCCGAGACCACGTAATGGACTCACTGCAATATTCTGTGTCATTCGGCACCTTTTGGTCACACTACCAACAGCTGGGCCACGGAATTACTGTCTCATGCTTGGGCTACCGTTAACACCGCAACACAAACGGCCTTATGTGGAATGGTGTCGTGACCAGCAAGCGTGGATTGCTGATGAAAGTCATCGCCCAGTGTTTAGCGATAAATCGTGGTTCTGCACTGTCACGGACGACTATCGTTGGCGAGTATGTCGGCGACCTGGGCAGGGGTCTCATTCTTCCATAGCTTTGGAGAAGCCTAGCGCTGTTACTCCTGGTGTCATGATGTAGTGAACCACGAGGTGCGACTGAGGGAACTAGACGGCACAGTAATACATCATAGACGTCCTGCGTCTTCGTGTGTGTGCCTTTCATAAGACAATACTGCGATGCTATTATTCAACAGAGCACTGCTCGTCTACACATGGCACATGTCTCTATCGACTGTTTCAATAAATGTTGAGGAGTTCCAGTGGGCAGCAAGATCTCCAAACTTTGCTCTATAGAATATGTGAAGGACCAGCTCACTGTCAAATCTGTCCCACTGCTAGTATCCAGAATATTAAGGACAAGTTGTGGGTCAGGTTACCTCAAACAACCATTTTAAGACAAAATTCCCAATTGAATCTGTGTATGCCTTCAGGTCACGAGGGAACAATGACATACAAATAAGTGGACACATACTGCCAATATCATTGTTAATTTGGCTAGAATGTGTTGAGAGGTGGCAAGCCTCTATCTCACATCAACAACAATGTCTGTAAGATTAACATTCATATTGTAGGCCATGATTTCAGTGTTTCCCGGTACTACATCTGACATACGTGGTTAATGATTTTTCCTACATGACTACATTGTGGGCAGAATGTTCTTGTAACTGCATGTGTAATCTATACAGAGCTTGTACTCGGAGGGGGGGGGGGGGGGGGCTTGCAGGGGCAACCAAGTACTGGAACGAGATGAACTAGAGGTCGCAAATACTGTGCGAGTGATTTTGGGAAACAGGGTTCCGTGGTTCTTACCTGCAGAGGTTCGGATAGAAGGGCGTTGGTTCACAAAACATAGTACCTTGAGCCAGGCACCAGCCCACCGTGCGGTTCTAGGCGCTTCAGTCTGGAGCCGAGCGACCGCTACGGTCGCAGGTTCGAATGCTGCCTCAGGGATGGGTGTGTGTGATGTCCTTAGGTTAGTTAGGTTTAATTAGTTTTAAGTTCTAGGCGACTGATGACCTCCGAAGTTAAGTCGCATAGTGCTCAGAGCCATTTGAACCACTTGGAAGGCTGCTGGATGGCGGGAAGTGGATGGAGCAAGCTTTTTTAGAGCGACTGTTATAAACAGAGCTTTCGTGCAAACGGTGGGAAGGTCATCAAACAAAGTGTGTTCTCATATTAGAAGGTGGGACGATACAGACAGAGTGGCTGGCATATGTGTGTACTGACTGTAAGACCGTAACCCTGGTCTGTTGACGTCAGGAAGGCGCCAGATTCCATTAATGAGTTGCAAAAACATATATTTCCTTGGCAGGACTGTCTGGGAAGCTTAACAGCCTTCTTTTAGAAATTGGGAATAGTCTACCCAGAGAGATTAGATCACTAAGTAAGTGAGGGACTGTAGTCCCATCAAGGTACATGGTTTTTGCCAAAACATGCCTCCCGTGAGAACGACACCTCCCTAGTCTACAACTTTCGTCTTTGTGACGAGAGAGATTTGGAGTCGCTGATTGACTCCTCTCAGGGTGTGTAATGTAGAGGCTTGGTCCCCCTAGCTTGGGAAAACCAGAAGGTAGTTACATTGGTTTGTGCAATGTGGGGGGGGTTTCGTTTTGGTAATTCGGCTCCCATACAGAGGCTTGGTGGAAAGTGTTGGTGATTCTTTAAGGTTTTCGTCTTCTGGTCCTTCACTGGTCAAGAATAACAGGAGTTCCCCTAGTGGCTGAGACTTGTGGTCTGTATCTTGTGGTGGACTGAGAGCTTGTGACAGTTTCCAACTGCACCGACAGTGGAACTCCATGTCATTTCAGACATATCGTGTGTCACGAGGGAAACTTACTTGTCCTGAGTCGGCCGCCTCACGTGCAAAAATTCCAGCCCGCACCGTCATGCTTGTGAGTCAAATATGTTTGTCCAGACCAGCGAAAGGGTGCACCTCATACTGAATTCTGCCTGGATTTCAGAGCTCGCGTAGGGAAGTTCATCGCGCTCTGATAATCATAACGCAAGACCGCGTAGTTTGCGTGTTCTCGTGGACGTGTCGTAACACTACAGCTGGCACAGCGAGTGCTCCTCTCCCACAGCGCGCAGTTTTCTGCTGCCCCCTGAGTCTAGGTGAAAGGTTAAAGTGGTGCTGCGTAGGGTTGTTAAATGATATTTGCATCTCCCTGTTCTCAGGTGAACCATAGGTTGTTGTATAGTTGATCGTAATCGATTCAATTTGAATACAGTTGGACCTCACATGGAATCATGTAAACAAAGTCAGACTGGGTTGTACAAGAGATCAATTCAGGGGATAATTTGTAACGTATGCTTTGCCTAACAAACATCATTCCTTATCTGATTTGTGTTTGTCATTTTTTTGTGTAAGATTTATCAGCTGGTTGTAGTTCTTAACTTGTTATTATTTTGTAAACAAAATACGCCACTGTTCGTATTCATACTTCCTCTACTATTCACTGTTATAATTTTATTGTGGTGGTACATGAATAACTTCAGTCAGATATACAGGTTGTAAATTTTAAGTTGACCAACCAGAATAACTCGAAAAATAAGCTTCAAACGAAAAAATGTGTAGAATCCAAAGTTGATTATTTTCGAGGGGGACATCTGCTGAATTAGCCCGCCACCCCTGCCCCCTGGGGGGTGGGGCGGGAGGCACCATTAAAATTTCAAATGGGAATCCCCGTTTTTTATTGCAGAATCAAATTGAACATAAAAACTACGTGCATTTTGTCTTAAACATTTGTTTTGATTCTTGGTAGTTGGCTCTGTAATTCAAGAAAATCCAGGTTCTCATTTTTTCGTGGAAAATGGTTACGGATAAATAAAACATACTTGCGCCAACATTTGTAAAATTTTAATTCCTTTCTCTCAAACCCCACCCTACGGGGAGAGTTTTAGTTTTAGCGAATCAATATTTACGAAGTAAATAAGTGTTTTTTATTTATCCGTAACCATTTCCACACAAAAATGATAACATGGATTTTCTTGAATTACAGAGCCAACTGCCAAGAATCAAAACAAATCTTTAAGAGAAAACGCAAGTAGTTTTTGTTATGTAGAATCTGATTCTGCAATAAAAAAATGGGGATTCCTGTTTTAAATTCTAATGATGCCTCCTACCCCCCCCCCCCCCCCCCCCCCTCAACTTTGCATTCTACACATTTTCTCGTGTGAAGGTTGTTTTTCGAGTTATTCTGGTTTATCAAATTAAAATTTACATCCTGTATATTTATGATTAAAGTCAGCGACAGCTTGCACTGTAATCACCAAAATAACATCACTCACTCACTCAGGCAGTGAAGTTTCATTTCGTTTTCTTGTCTGGGAGTTTCACTTTCTTTGCTGAATTGAGTATTTTTCTTTTCAAATACCTCTATATTAGCCGTCCACCTCCGTAGCTGAGCATTCAGTGTGGAACACTGCCATGCTGGGCACCCGGGTTTGATTCCTGGTACTGCCACGGACTTTTCCTTTGTGGGAGGACTGGTATCGGCTGCACTCAGTCTCTTGAGGCCAACTGAGGAGCTACTCTACCGATTAGTGGCGGTTACAAGGTCAAGAAACCCGGCAACGACTGGGAGAGCGGTGTCCTGAGGCCGTGCACCTCCATAGCGCAAGCTTTGACGCCATTTGCAGAGGATGACAAAGAGGTCGGTCGGCCCCAAATGGCCCGTCAGGGACAGCACGTGGACCCGTCCCTTTTACCTAAACTCGCCGTTTGGTTATATTTTAAATACAGGTAATTTCCTCACCAGTTTTAAAACACTTCAGTACTATACATCCATAAACGGTGGCGTTTGACGGCAAGAGTACATCATTTCATGATATCGATTATTTCTGTCTTTTGCTTTTAAAATAAAGCTCAAACAGCTTTTAAAAACCTGTCTACCGCCTTCTACCAGCCGCTACCCTTCAGATAATACAACACAGTGTCGTACTGCAAAGCTCCAGATGAGGTGAGAAAGACGACACCGCATTCTCACAATCTCGTAAATTCCTCGTGCGGCATAAAAAGACGTATATTTGCATGAATATACTCAAATACTCAATGAGTATTCAATGAACTGTGGATGAAGCCCGACCAACAAGCATTACATGCATTGATAAAAAAAAATGATAGTGCCTTGAGAATGGCTAGTTTCTAGCTGAAATCCAGATCTGCCATTAAATTTAAAAAGGACGACTGTTAGCTGAAATCTATTATTTATAAGTGAATATAACAGTCTCTGAGTGCTACAGCCTTCTGAATGGAAGATAACCTGACACACTTTTGGGTTTAAACAGTTCAGCTGGCCACTAAACTCCCCAGTCATGAACATTACTGCACATATCTGGGACGCCTTGCAACGTGCTGTTCAGAAGAGATCTCCAACCCGTCGTACTCTTACAGATTTATGGACAGTCTTGCAGGCTTCATGGAGTCAGTTCCCTCCAGCACTACTTTAGACATTAGTCGAGTCCACGCCACATCGTGTTGCGGGACTTCTGCGTGCTCGCGGGGGCCCTACACGATATTAGGCAGGCATACCAGTTTCTTTGGCTCTTCAGTGTAGTATGTTGACAGAGTTTAGAAGGGCAGTCAACAGCTTCTTCTATACCGTCTGAAAAGTCTCATGCAGTGATGACAAGGATGTCATCATAGTTGTATCTTCTGAAAAGATCGATCATCTATGTGATTGTTAAAGAAAGATGGCGTAAACACACATTCTCGTGGTATGCCGCTCTCTGTTTCCTGCATCTGCTGTGGAATGCAACAGGGAAGATTCATTTATGAAGGAGACCTGGTATAGTGTGGGTTGATAAGTAGATTTTTGTGATGTTGTAACCATGTCCTAATAAAATGCCACGTTTCACATTATTGTAAGCTTCTGAAATTTCACTGGAGACAGCTCCTGTGACGTGGACAAGAAAACGTACAAATGCTTGCCATACTGTATTCGGAATTTTATTCAGTGGCGTATGTTTTATCTTCACTTTGCTTTCCGGAAACGATATAATAAATTTGACAACCAAGCAGTTATAAAAGCTGCTTTGATGAAAGAGATATACATTAGTGTTTAGTGATTTGCTTTATAAATTGTACTCTAACTTCCAAAACACATTTCAGTTGTTATTTAAGGAATTAATTTATTGAGAATGCAAAAAGCATAAAAGAGCGTTGATGATAGGCCTACTGCATTCTTCCACGTCCAAGTGCACTGCAATAGGAAACTCCCTGTCTATAAGTTGTGGTTTGACGAGGTGTTGTACTCACGATATATAATGGCTTATGCCAGTCCGTCACATAAAGTGAGGATAAAATGAAACTATACGTAGTCTTTGAAGAAGTGATATAATTGGTTTTACTGTATACGACATGGCTGTTCTTGGTTCATGAAAATGACACTAAATGTTTGTTCTTTCTCATGAAGCGAATAACAGCAATTACGGATCGTCAATTATCTAATTATATGTACATTTGAAGATTTGACTGTAAAATTGTTCTTTACTCTTGTTACCAGGAATATGTACGAATATATACATCTGAGTGTGTGTGTAACCTAACAGTATACAACTCTCGTGATCATGTATGAAAAACAGATTTATTTCTGCTGATAATGTTTTAAAAATAAACGTGAATTGTGAGCCGGATAAAATTAATTGTTACTTTTCTAATGTAGTGAAGTCATCACAAACTAGCCATCGTTTTGAAATTTGTACTGTATTGCTGAAACATCTAGGCAATCCAACCAGCACACCCTTACATGACGACTGTTTAAGCTAGTAACTGCACGACGAACGCGCCAGATTAAGTTCCCAGTAAAATATAATACAAAGCACATAGAAATTACCGAGGCTATCAAGGCAAAAAAGTGTGAATACATCACGAGTGTTGTGTGTCCCCAGACAGGCTTCGACGCAGGGCGCACGGACGACACAGAACTAACTAGCTTCGAGTTCTCGGCGTTTGCTGATTCAGGCTTCGAAGTTCCCAGGCTAGCAAGCGAGTGAGTCTGTATCTCGTCATAATTACTGCGGAAATTGGAGTTTCAACGGCCATCAGCGGGGAGGAGGCGGAGGGTAAGCGTGGGGATGGGAGGGGTGGAGGGCGAGGCACAGGTCCCTGCCACGTGAGTCTGTATGTCCAGCTGGAAAATGCGTTTTGTCGACAGTGAACTGATACATTTATAAACGGTATTCATTCCACCAAACAGTTCGCAGTGGGAAAACAGAGACCAATTCATGTTTGTATGTGCCGAAAATTGGAAGAGGTGGCGGAACGGAAGCACACAATGTCTGTGAAAATGCCAGTCACAAGGAAAATATCTTCATAATTCCTCAAGAGAGGAAACGCGACTGGAGTTGAGGGGTATCTGTACTGTTCCATACAGGGTGTAACAGGTGTACATGCAGATACTTCTCTTAGTGACTGAGGACGGTGTTATGAACAACATTACATCAGTATTTACGTCATTTTCAGGCTGTTAGTTATAGATATTATAGGTCGTGTGTTTGGAGGTTGGGTAGTACCTCGAAGTACATGTGGCAAGAGAAAGCCGTCATTTCCCCTTGAACAGCAGGTTAAGTGTTGAAGTGTGGACGCATGGAGGCAAAATGGTTAGTCTATACTGACAGGCGTAGTCCAAGTAACGGTGCCATTACGATCGTGCAGCAAACTTCAGGTAATACAGTTTGTAAGGTGTTTGTCGGAAGACCGTCCGATGCAGGGAAAAACAACCAGCATACTGCTGTGTGTACATGTTAAAGTACTACATATAAAAATATCTGATAACGCAACGAAGGGTTCCCAGCCATTGAAATAAGGTACAGGCCTTTCTTGTTCTCTAGGACAGATACTCAAAGCTACAAGCCTATCCCATGATGTGAATTAGCTGTAGAATTATAGAACACGTTTCACTTTCTCGTATTATGGCCTATCTAGCGTCTGAAAATCTTCTCAGTGACTATCAACATCGATTCTGCACACTGAAATTTAGTGAAAGCTCACTCTGTTCGGTTATGGGATCATTATAATAAAAATTGAAATGAAGATGAATGGATTTTGGTCCTAATAAGGTTTAAATTCATTATGTAAGGTTAAATTCAATTAATGACAACAGATGATGGCAGCCAGGTTCATAGCATAGTCCTTGACTTCCAGAAGTCATTCAATGAAATTCTGCACTATCACAAAAAGTACAAAGTTTACAGGAAACAGAACTAGTTTTGTGACTCGACTGAAGCCTTTGTAGCAGACAGAAACCTCGCCGGTCTTAATGAGACATTGTACGTGAAATTCGTTGAAATATTGCATTTTCTGTTTTCTACTCCATAACGTACTTTGGACTTTCCTGAACATTTTGGTATATAATACATTAAAATCAGCCAATTGTGAGACCTTCAAATAATATGTCGAATGTTGATGTGTGACTGTCAAATTTCGCGTCTACGGACATACTGCCACAGTTGAGCAGTCATTTCTTGGGAACTGCACAGTCTAGAAGGCTGTGAATTGCTTTGTTTTCTGCCTACTGTTACGGCTCAGAAGTTGGAATTGCGAATAAACAAATCAGCCCTCTGTTTCTGATACTAGGTTTCGTTGAACGTAGCGTGATTATAGGCTGTTGATGAATTACAGGAATATTATAGGAAGGCCATTAGAGATAACTGTGACAATTTAGAGAAGATGAAAAACGGTGTGTGGAGCACTTTCTTTCATCGATCATCAGATGAAAAGCTGTGTCATGATTCGTGTCCACCTCCTCCAAACACTTGGCGTAAATATAGGCAAGCTGAATTTTCTGGCACCCTGCATGAATTCTCTTCATTTGGCAGTAATGGAAGCAATCAAACCTATTTTCAGAGATTTGACAAATCCTGAGCTACTAAAGAAGTGTTTAAATGGGAATACCCAGAATGTGAATGAGTAGTGCCGTGTGCCTAAAAATGTATTTGTTGGCCTTACGACTCCAAAGTTAGCAGTGTCTGATGCTGTAATAAATTTTAATGGTGGGAACTATGAAAGACTTAAGGTCCGGGAGAAGTTAGGGGTAAGATTTGGACAGAACGCAACTGAAGGACCGCGGAAACTGATTGAGCTTCGTGTACGTGAAGCAAAGTTAGCTGCTCAGCAAATGACAAAAGAAGCAAGAAAGAAAATGAGGAGGCACGCACTGGGCTGTTGTGACACTGAAGAAGACACAGACTATGAGCCAGGGCCATACTAGTGCATAAAAGACGCAGAAATGTAAGTTTGTATAAGAATTTGTTATAAAAAAGTTTTAATCCGCAGTATCTCTGATCTACATTTTTTTGCAATAAATGACCCGGTTTCTAAAAACGTACTGATGGCAGAGACCTGAAATTGTCACAGCATGCCAAGTGTGAGATTCAACACATATGTAAGTAGAATAATTAAAATATCCTTAGTTGTTTTGTTTTATGTTCATTTATTTACAAAATTCTGTCAAAAAATAGAGTGCACGAAAAAAAAGATAACATGTTCACAATACAATATTAGTAATAACTCTAGTTCAGTGTATCTAGGAAGATGCATTCAATAAGTATGGAAAATCGTAAGTTGGTGTCTTAAAAAGTTTTCAAGGTAAAGGGTTACAAAATTCGATAACATTGGTGGCTTCGTATATACAATGTCCCCTTAACGGAGCGAAATCGTTAGATGTAAAAGTAACTGCAAGTCTATAACAAGGGAGTGTTTTAAGGCCGCTGCTGTTCACCATATATAGTGAACAAATCGCTTAGAGAACACACTGTGAGGTTTTTTGTGCGTGATTATATCATATAAATTGTGTAGGAATTTTTAGTTAACCCTCAAATTAAATAACTGTAACGTGCAGTTAAAAATAGGCAGAAAATCCAATTACAGATATAAGGGCCAGTCAAATGAAGACGAGAGAGATGGAAAAAAATAATTAAACAGTGTAATACATCATACGTAATCACCTTAACCGTTAATTCATTTATTCCACTTTGGGACAAGATGGTCAGTGGCCTTAAGGAAAAAATGTTTGCAGTTGCCTAAGGATCTATTATTTTACCCATGCATGCAGGACAACGCCCGCCCACATATTGTTAAGTTTTTTTACCCCACGCTGCAGAGGTGTCGGGAAGCCCTTACATATTCCCCATAGAATCCTGATATCTCTTCCATGCGATTTCCACGCTTTTGGAGTGCTGAAGAAAGATATTCGCTACCATCGATTTGCTTCAGACTAAGAGCTGCACGCCTGGGTACAAATCTGAGGCATTTCCGTAAAGGCACTGATGGTCTTACCTTACTGTGGGATAAGTATATTAGCAGTGATGGTGGTCAGTTTTGAAGTGATAGACAGTTTACTAACCTTTTTCCATATCTGCCTTATATAACACAATCACTGGGAACAGAATAAAATTATCTTGGAATATGCAAGCCTCGTCAACCTATTCTTGAATAGTGTAGAACACTAATCACTTACGAATAATGGAAGAGATAGGAAGAACCAAAGCAGAGCGACTCCGTTTCTTAGCATGAGATTATCACGGAAATGCTCATAAAAATACCATGACAGACGGTACAAGAGATGTTTGGGATATTTCGATTATCCCTTCCGGATACATCCCTTCCAACATCGCTGTGTCCCCGGTTGCCAGCCGCGCCTGCAACGAAGTGGGCAGCGCCACTCGGACAGAGGTACTACTTTTGCCGCACCTGCCGCAGTCACCAATCCGAGACTATGACGATGCCGTCCGGCCAGGAAGTCCAAACGGCGACGAGCTCTCTGTCCCTGACAGCGGCGCCGAATCACGCGGCTGCACTGTATTCACCAGCGCGGTATTGTAGCCCGCGGCTGAGGGCTGCAGACACAGTCCCATCAGCATTCTCATCACGGAGTCAAATCCCGGAGTTTATTACGGAGTCACGGCCAGTAATTCTATTGCCGTCAGGGGTTACTTGGGACCTCATCCTGGAATACACAGTACTAAAGATGGTCTCGTTTTTGAAGCCAACCCAGTCAGTTACCGTCTGTCATTTGGACTTAGCCTCTGGCAGAATGTGTACTTGCGTTCAAAGTAATATCAAGGTGTTTGTGAGGTGAACTAAGTCTTCTGGACTTGGTTTAATTTACTTAATAGTGGTTTCAGAACGCTACACTGGCGCAGTCAGCGAAATTTAAATATCTTACCAGCACGTCACAACAAGAAGTATTATTACGCATCAAGGAGAACATTACTGCTAAAATTCCGAAGAAGAGTTAACAAAGTTTCGAACTCGTGCGGAGGCATCGCGATACTCGCAGATCAAATGGAAAGTGAGGGTGGGGGAGGGGGGCTGGGGAGGGGGAGGGGGGAATAGCCGTCCGCAAATTAACCGCTGTCACATCAGGTGGTTTGCAGAGTAGAGGCGTACTCTCATATGTGTAGCGTGCAAGGCAGAAGATGTCACAACGCATGACGACGCATATCTGTCGTAACATTGAGTCTTCCCAGGCCATAAGGAATTAATCATAACGTTGGAAGACGTGACTAAGTCAAACCTCGCCCTTCCGTTTCTAAATGTATTCACAGATCGACTTAGGTATCTCAGCGAAAAGGTCAGTGAGGTGTATAGTCCAGTTACCTGTTCTCTTGATCGAGAATTTTATGGTGATCACCGTATTCGAAACACTGAATTGTCTCCATTAGGATTCATATTGATAGACGTTCAACTGGGACCAATATACGTTGCTGGTACTTTTGAGAATCAAGGTAATTTAAAGCAAGAAGTGTTTTTTGAATAAGAGCGTCTTCTGTCGAAAAATACTCAGAATTACAGGACGTTAAACTCTGAGAAGTACTAACTGAACTGGGGGTCGACAACTCAGAATTTTTGAATATACGTCATACATCTGAACTACCAGGAACGCTGAAATGCGCTGCCGTTTCGCATCACTCTTTGCTGACGTATCGCAACAGGTTGAACAACATAACGACACAGAACATTGGTGTTCCGTAAAACATCAGGAAGTAAGTGATGTGATGTTTTTGAGGGAAGACAGTTTGAGACAGAGAAAAAACAACCAACACACTAATGTGCGTACATTTAAAGTACAACATATAAAAATATCTGCACTTATACCCGTTACACTCTGTACACAGAAAAAGTGACGTACAATACCTATTGAACTACCGAGAGATTTCCCGTTCCGCAAAATCGTGTGGCGAACTGCATATACGTATCCTGTATCAGGCGTACACCGCCTAAAATATGCTACGGATGATCTCACTTACGTAATAACGTTGCTGTGCCTATTTATAATATCAAAATACTCTCAAACTCCTTCTCCAAAACAAGTTACACGGTACTCAGTGCGCAGTTCAACGTTCTGTCGCCTCTAAGAAAAAAATGAAGCATTTTCATTTATCACCCAGAAAATGTTCACCTCAAAATTTTAAATACATGGGGCCATTTATCTGTGTGAAATAGAAACAAATACACTTTTTTTTCCTGGTACGCTTCTTCCACTTTTCGTTTCTCAGTCGTCCCTTCACTTAATTATTTTGCTCTTACCTTCATTAATTATGTTTTATGATGTTCATCTTTCAAAATCTCTCCCGTAACGTCGACAGAGATTTAGGAACCAGGTTTTAAATTGTAAGACATTTCCAGGGGCAGATGTCGAGTCTGACCACAATCTATTGGTTATGAACTGTAGATTAAAACTGAAGAAACTGCAAAAAGGTGGGAATTTAAGGAGATGGGACCTGGATAAACTGAAAGAACCAGAGGTTGTACAGAGTTTCAGGGAGAGCATAAGGGAACAATTGACAGGAATGGGGGAAACAAATACAGTAGAAGAAGAATGGGTAGCTTTGAGGCATGAAGTAGTGAAGGCAGCAGAGGATGAAGTAGGTAAAAGTCGAGGGCTAGTAGAAATCCTTGGGTAACACAAGAAATATTGAATTTAATTGATGAAAGGAGAAAATATAAAAACGCAGTAAATGAAGCAGGCAAAAGGGAATACAAACATCTCAAAAATGAGATCGACAGGAAGTGCAAAATGGCTAAGCAGGGATGGCTAGAGGACAAATGTAAGAATGTAGAGGCTTATCTCACTAGGGGTAAGATAGATACTGCCTACAGGAAAATTAAAGAGACCTTTGGAGAAAAGAGAGCCACCTGCATGAATATCAAGAGCTCAGATGAAAACCCAGTTCTAAGCAAAGAAGGGAAAGCAGAAAGGTGGAAGGAGTATATAGAGGGTCTATACAAGGGCGATGTACTTGAGGACAATATTATGGAAATGGAAGAGGATGTAGATGAAGATGAAATGGGAGATACGATACTGCGTGAAGAGTCTGACAGAGCACTGAAACACCTGAGTCGAAACAAGGGCCCGGGAGTAGACAACATTCCATTGGAACTACTGACGGCCTTGGGAGAGCCAGTCCTGACAAAACTCTACCATTTGGTGAGCAAGATGTATGAGACAGGCGAAATACCCTCAGACTTCAAGAAGAATATAATAATTCCAATCCCAAAGAAAGCAGGTGTTGACAGATGTGAAAATTACCGAACTATCAGTTTAATAAGTCACAGCTGCAAAATACTAACGCGAAATCTTTACAGACGAATGGAAAAACTGGTAGAAGCCGACCTCGGCGAAGATCGGTTTGGATTCCGCAGAAATGTTGGAACACGTGAGGCAATACTGACCCTACGAATTATCTTAGACAATAGATTAAGGAAAGGCAAACCTACGTTTCTAGCATTTGTAGACTTAGAGAAAGCTTTTGACAATGTTTACTGGAATACTCTCTATCGAATTATAAAGGTGGCAGGGGTAAAATACGGGGAGCGAAAGGCTATTTACAATTTGTACAGAAACCAGATTGCAGTTATAAGAGTCGAGGGGCATGAACGGGAAGCAGCGGTTGGGAAGGGACTGAGACAGGGTTGTAGCCTGTCCCCGATGTTATTCAATCTGTATATTGAGCAAGTAGTAAAGGAAACAAAGGAAAAATTCGGAGTAGGTATTAAAGTCCATGGAGAAGAAATAAATACTATGAGGTTCGCCGATGCCATTGTAATTCTGTCAGAGACAGCAAAGGACTTGGAACAGCAGTTGAACGGAATGGACAGTGTCTTGAAAGGAGGATATAAGATGAATATCAACAAAACCAAAACGAGGATAATGGAATGTAGTCGAATTAAGTCGGGTGATGCTGAGGGAATTAGATTAGGAAATGAGACACTTAAAGTAGTAAAGGAGTTTTGCTACTTGGGGAGCAAAATAACAGATGATGGCCGAAGTAGAGAGGATATAAAATGTAGACTGGCAATGGCAAGGAAAGCGTTTCTGAAGAAGAGGAATTTGTTAACATCGAGTATAGATTTAAGTGTCAGGAAGTCGTTTCTGAAAGTATTTGTATGGAGTGTAGCCATGTATGAAAGTGAAACATGGACAATAAATAGTTTGGACAAGAAGAGAATAGAAGCTTTCGAAATGTGGTGCTACAGAAGAATGCTGAAGATTAGATGGGTAGATCACGTAACTAATGAGGAAGTATTGAATAGGATTGGGGAGAAGAGAAATTTGTGGCACAACTTGACCAGAAGAAGGGACCGGTTGGTAGGACATGCTCTGAGGCATCAAGGGATCACAAATTTAGCATTGGAGGGCAGCGTGGAGGGTAAAAAACCGTAGAGGGAGACCAAGAGATGAATACTCTAAGCAGATTCAGAAGGATGTAGGTTGCAGTAGGTACTGGGAGATGAAGAAGCTTGCACAGGATAGAGTAGCATGGAGAGCTGCATCAAACCAGTCTCAGGACTGAAGACAACACAACAACAACAACAACAACAACAACAACGTACGTAGCTGCCGCGGATTACAGTTTGAATCCACCTGTCTGTGATTTACCTTTATGCTTCTTCTTTTCATTAACAAATATAGACTCTGTTTTTCTGCGGTACGGCTATTGCTATTTTCACTGCTTATATCATGACTGTGTAAATATTTCGGGCGCTATTCTAGATTTAACACCTCGTATAAGTAGTGTGTACAATATGAAGACTATGTGGTTAGATGTAACAAAGTGCCTGATATTGTCAGGAAATAAATAAACAATAGACGTAAGATGACTTCTGCTGTGGTTAAGGAGAGAGATGCTGATATTTCTTAGGAGCTTGTAATTTAATTTTGTTGCCATGAAATGAAAGTAGCTTCCTTGAGGGAAGTGTATTTGGGTTTCATGAAGGTTCCCACGGCAGACTAAACTTTTTGTCGATGTTTTTGGGCTGGTTTAATATTCGAATGTACCGTCTATCGGTTCACGTCCAGACTTAATACAAGTCAAAAATATTCTTGAAGCTGAAGTGTAATTTATCGGGGAAGTATACCATCATGCTTTGATTCTTGAATGACTTCACATAAAACAGCCCAGCAGCTACACTACCTGTGAGAAATCAGAAACACCGCTGGGTCGTCTGGCTTACTTAACTGGGAAGGAAGCTGCAAATCGTGATCCAGCTGCGGACTCTGAAGATAATCGTCGTGGAAGATTACTTAGATTCCGCCTTGCAACAACTGTTGATACCGTCTCTGTTACTGAGAGATTGCCCTTGGTCGACGAAGAGTATGCCTACCAAGAAAATCTGCTATAGATGGATCCGTCGTCAAGAGTATGAAACTACAGCTCGTGGCATATTAAACGTTTTTGTGGTTCAAATGGCTCTGAGCACTATGGGATTTAATATCTGAGGTCATGAGTCCCCGAGAACTTAGAACTACTTAAACGCAACTAACCTAAGCGCATCACACACATCCATGCCCGAGGCAGGATTCGAACCTGCGACCGTAGCGGTCGTGCGGTTCCAGACTGAGGCGTCTAGAACCGCTCGGACACCCCGGCCGGCTAAACGTTTTTGTGGTCTCGTTGTTATCCGTTTGAAAAAACCCGAGTCGCTGCCAGTTTCAACAAGTGAAGAACACACGATGCTAACAACGAAAGTACAGAGGAGACTGAGACAACATGGAAATAGCCCGCTATTTTATTTCAAAGTGGCGAGCCAGTACCCATGTAGAGAGCAAGATTTCGGTGCGTGTAGACCTGTTGATTTCGTGTATTTTCCCCTAAGTCGTTTAAAGCGATTGACGGAATTCTTTCTCCATAAATTACACCGTAAATCTACACACAAATTTTCTCGGCCGTTTTCTGTTGGAAAAATGTGGAATTTGTTATTTCAGATCGCGGAATATTCCTGATTCAGCTTCTTATAGTTTCATGAAGTTCTGATCGGTGGCGCCGGTACACGTAGGCTTCTAAATGGTGTCTGTAACGGAGAAGCGCTCCAAGCAGGGAGCTGTAATTGAGTTTCTTTTGGCGGAAGACCAGAGCATCTCAGATATCCATAGGGGCTTACAGTATGTCTACGGAGACCTGGCAGTGACCAAACGCACGGTGAGTCATTGGTTGGGGCGTCCGTCATCCTCACAACGAGGTCGCGCAAACCTGTCCGACCTCCCCCGCGCCAGCCGGCGGCACACAGCCGTGACTCCCGCAATATTGGAACGTGCAGCCACTCTCACTCGAAGTGATCGACGAACACCTCGCTGCACAACTGGACGTCTCTGCTGGTAGGTGTCCACAGTTTGAGGTACTCAAAGGTGTGTGCACACTGGATTCTTCGCCACCTAACAGGAGACCGTAAAGAACAACGAAGGGCCATCTGTGCAGAATTACTTGCGCGTTACGAGGCTGATCGTGACAATTTCTTGTCGAACATCGTCACAGGTAACGAAACATGGGTCCATCACTTCGAACCAGGAACAAAACGGCAGTCCATTGAGTGGCGCCGCACCACCTCTCCTTCGAAGAAAAAGTTCAAAGCGGCTCCTTCAGCCGGTAAAGTCGTGGTGAAGATCTTCTGGGACTCTGAGGCCGTTTTTCTATTTGACGTCCTACTTCACTGTGCAACGATAGGTTCTGAAGTGTACTATGCTATCGTTATAAAACTGAAAAAAATGCAAACGAACTTGTCCCTTCTCCATGGCAACACGAGTCCTAATATAAGTCTGCGCACCCGAGAGGAACTCACAGAACTTCACTGGACTGTTCTTCTTCATCATCCACTCTTCAGCCCGGATCTCGCAACTTCCGGCTTCTGTCTGTCTGCGGGAAGCAGTACGTGGGCGATGGGGCGGTTATTGATGCAGCAAGACGTTGGATCCGACGCCAATCAGTAGGGTTGAAAAATAGGTTTTTGTAGTTAATAGAGTGGAGAGTAATACACTTATTGGAATCCTAAATAAAGTCAACCTGCTTTCAGAAAGAAATGTGTTACATTGATTATTGAGCGCCTCTTATAGATATACGTCCCCATCCGCGTTCTGTCCAAGCTCTAATGTCAAATGGAGTTTTTCACTGAACTGAGAACTGGACTCAGTGTGTTATTTCCAATGGAGAATCATCGGCAGTAAGTTCACGCTTGCCGCAGGCAAGTGTGTTGGGAACCTTGCTGTTCATATTGCATGTGCAATATTACTAGTAACTTCTGACTTTTCGTAAACTATACGGTTATCTGCAATAAAGTACTGTCTGAAAAAACTGCACTTGATAAGATTTCAAAGAGGTACAATGATTGACATCTCGCTTTAATGTTCAAATGTTTTCAGGACACAAAACGAAAAATCATTGTATCCTATGACTGTAGTATCAATTATTGACGTTTGGAGTCAGTCAACTCGTACTGATACCTAAGTATAACAGTTTGTAGAGAGATGAAAATGAATGAACACGCAGGCTGTGTCGCAGACACGACAGGTGGCAAATTGCGGTTGATTGGCACAGTTATGAAAAAATGCAGTCAGTCTACAAAAGGGATTGCTAATGAAACTTTCGAGCTACCCATCTCAGAATACTGCTGAAGTATGTGGGATCCATACAAAACGAGACAATTAGGGGATACTGAACGTTGAAAGGTGGCTACACTGAGCCACAGCGCCAGAGATTGCGCCAAAGGGTATTATTCTGCCGCCTCCACTGGCAGTGCTTATTGAGAAGTAGCAGTAGGCAGTGCTTGTTGAGATGTTCCAGTAGCGAGTCGTAGTTGAGAAGTTCCCATGGAGAGTGCTTGTTCAGAACTTGTAGTATTGTTTTGATGGGCTAAACACCAGATGTTGTTGGATTGGGGATGCTGTAATGATCAGAGTGTGCTTTTCGTCTATATATATGAAGGTAAAAAAATTCCTTTTTTTTTAATTATTTCAATGTCTTAAACAATAATGCCTCTTGGTCACAGGTTCAGTCAACAAAGCATCAGGCTCGTGTTCTTGTATTAGACTGTATTTCTGGTTTCTATATGCAATTATAGTATTTCTGTTTATTTTTTTTAATTACTTCAGTATAAATGGTATTTAAAATATTGAGGAAGAACCGTGCCAGATGTGTACGTTGAATCACATTTCCACACACAGAACAGCGACACTTGTGCCTTGATGCTTCGTAGCTTTCATAGTTGCTGGGGACTTAATTAATTAATTAATTGTGTTAACGGAAATTTCGTTTCATTCTTTGTTGTTGTTCTATGCAGGCAGATTGCGTACTGATACTAGTCAGGGCCAACCGGTACGAGACTTCGTAATCGGACAGTCAGCTACTAAAATTAAAATTATTTGCATAATGAAATAATTAAGCCCCCATGCACGTGGCGATCGCTGCTTCGGATCGTCCCTTGGAATTCTTCTGATTGTAAAAATAGCAGATAGTAGGATTGTTGTGGTAATTTGTAGTTTAGTAATTGTAGTCTATATTGCATGTGTAGATTTGGTAATTGTTATTCTTCTAATGGTATTTTTTTTGCAGAATTTAATTTTTGATGTCTTGTATACGCGTTTGACAATTTTGTGCAATTATGAAGATTTCAATTATTCGTTAATCGTGTTTGAGGGAAGCATTTCGTGTCAAAGGTATTGTTGGTGATAAAGTGTCATATTGTGTTTATTTTTCGTATAGTGACGAGTTTTGTATGTTTTGTAAATGATTACGCGATCGATGAGAAAGGCAAAAATGATGGATAGTGAGAATGACGAAATTGTTAACATGGCGAACTCGCCAACAGAGGAAAACAGTATGATGAATAATGAAGTAGAAAACAATTTAATAAGCAGGGAAAATAGTCCAGAACCAGTTCAAAACTTTTCACAATTAAAGAATTTTCAGAATACGAGATTAATGACAAAAGATTCTGGAATAGTATCGAACACGGATAGCTTTACAGCTATGACAAAGGAAGCTGGTTTTGGGGGAAATGTTAGGGGCGAAAGGACTTTCGAACCAGTCAATGTGGAGCAGTTGACGGGTGCAATATTAAATCTGGGATCACAGTTGGGATCTGAATTAGAAACAGTGGGATCACAGTTACGATCTGAAATTAAAACAGAGATAGGAACAATTATAACTGATATGGGAACAATGGAAACACAGTTAAGATCTGAATTAAAAACACAGATGGGAACTTTGGCAACACGGTTAGAAACTGATATGGGAACAATGGAAACACGGTTAGACTCACGGACAGGGACATGTTTCAAAAACATGAAAGATGAACTAAAAAAAGAAATTAGAGAAGAAGTACAACCGATTTTGAATGCTCGCAGTAATAGATTAATTTCAATAGAAATCAGATAAAAAGAACAGGATAGAAAACAGGAATAAAGAGATCGCGCGATAGTACAAAAATTTTCAGAGTTAAATTTACAACGTGCACACGATAAGGAAGAAATATTTGAAAGAATCGAGGAATCCGTACCAAATGACAGAATAAATAACCTAACACAACAGTATGAACAATTAACTACTAAATGTGTCAATACTGAATCCCGAGTCGCGACACTTACGGAAGACGTAAATAAACTGAAAGAAAAAATAGGTGACTCATCGGAATGAGTTGAGGAGATTTCAGATAAATTGACAAGTCTTAGTTTAAATGGGGACAGAGATTCAGATGATACAGCTCCATTGCCATTTGCAGATACCGAAGAGTACCAGAACATAAATAAGCATGTTGAAAATCAGGGAAAATTTAATGAACACGTCAAAAGGGAATTTGAGGCATTACGAAAGCAAGTCAAACAAATTGAAGGCGAAATCGAAGAAAAAGACAGCAGAAGAAATTTAGAATCACAGATAGCAGAGAGGTTTGAAGAAAATAATTTGTTTCATTTACGAGATGCAACAAGAGAGCGCCAGGCGCGCGAACTTGACAATAATCGACATTGGGACTGTTTTGTAAATGGTCTTTGTCGCCACGAGGCGAAAACTTTGACTATAAACACTTCTTAACTGTTCGGAAATTTAAGATCTTTCGCAATTCTAAGAACGACATACATCCATGTTCATGGTTAGATCAATTTATGTACGCACTTCCACCAAATTGGCCACTAAGTCACAAACTGGAATTTATGTGTGGATATTTAGAAAACGAACCGGCGACGCGGATGCGCGCACTTATTAGAGATTGTAATAATCTAAATTATTTTTATCATGCATTTCTATCGGCATGTTGGTCAGAAAACACGCAAGACAGAGTCAAACATAGTCTTATTATGCAGAGTAATTTTAAACAGTCTGAGTTCCGCACGCCAGCAGAATACTTTGAAGACATGATTCGAAAGAATCAATTCCTGTCCAATCCTTATAGCCCGACTGAATTAATTCGCATTTGCTTAACTAAGCTGCCACAATCGATAAGACAAATTGCTTTAGCCGGAAGATGTAAAGACGACATTGAGACTTTTAAGACTTTGCTACAAGAACTTGAGTATGACAACGACGACGGGACTTCTTGCAATTTTTTCAGTACCAGTAATTACAATAGATTTTCAGAGAGAAGGGATAATGATCGGAACGGACGTTATATGGGTAATTTTGAAAATGACAGACGTAACAGACAATTGCAATAGATACCAGCCTTATGACAATAACAGACGGTCTAACAGAAATTACACAGACAATTATAATAACGAAAATTCCTACCGGAATGATCAATCATACGAAAACAGTGATCGGTATCATCAAGACAGAAATTATTCATACAATAATAGGAATTCTTACTACAGAAATAACCAGGGTAGTAGATATAACAACAATTTCAGAAATGACAGTCGAAATTACACAAGAAGTAGTCGTGCAGATAGCCAGGAAAACAGAAATTTTAATAACAGACACAACCAAGAATTTACATGTAACAGACAGGAGGGACCTAACTGGCATCTTCCGCGTGACAGAAATTCAGAGGGACAAGTGCAAATAGCAGAAATTGATCCGCGAAATGACGCGAATAATCAAAGATGTGACGCAAACAATCGACAATGACTTGTAGCTTCGGCTTCTGGCAGCAATATAGACGGTTCAGAAAGTAATGACACTACGACTATACACTACGTACGCCTGGAAGACATGAGAGACATTTTGCTAGACGAAAAGGAAAATAATGTAGATGCATTTTTACATCCTGTTATTGAAGTATGTGTGGGTAAGAATAAGTTCACTGCAATTTTAGATTCTGGGAGCCCATTGAATGTCATTAGTGAATCAGTTTTTCGTATATGTGTAAGAACTAGTGCTTGTCCTGTGTTACCTGTTTCTAAAACTACAATTCGAGGCGCTATTTCTGGAAAAAGTGTGGAAGTCAAACAACAGACCAAATTAAATTTCATTTGTCAAGGATACGCATTTTCTGCTAATTTTATAATTGTTCCATTACTCAGTACACAAATTATATTAGGTATGGAGTTTCTTAACGCACGTAAGGCAATTTTAAACTTTAAAGAATGAAGTGTGAATTTGACTGTTGCCGGAATGCCGAAAAGTTTGAAATTTTTCGAGTGTTTAACAAAATCTGAATCAGACACATAATGTTTAAGGTTTCTTACTTCTGATGTTTTCGCTGAGCATTGTGGCGACAATGTGTTCATTCATGACAATGACAATAGATACAGAGACGCGATGGATGATATAATTAACAGCGACGAATTAATTAATGAAAAGGTTAAGAAAGCTGAAGTGCCAGATGACGTTGCGAGAGAAGAACTGCACCAAATTTTGACTTCACATGCTACAGTATTTAGCCATCACACAGGATCTATACAAGGCTTACAATATTTATTTAAAGTAAAAGAACACACACCATTTCCGGGGAAAACGTACGCTATTCCTTTGGCTTAAAGAGACAAGGTTAAGAGTGAACTTCAATACATGTTAGATCAAGGCATTATTGAGCCAGCAGTCAGTCCTTATACCAGCCCATTACATGTCGTTCTTAAAAAGGATTGGTCGATTCGTTTGGTTCTGGATTCCAGGCAGATAAATAATATCATCATTCCTGAAACTGACCGTCCACAAAATCTGGATGAACTTCTTCAACACTTCCATGGAATTAAAGTTTTATACACGATTGACATGCGCGCAAGTTTTTGGCAAATAGAACTCCACCCGGATTGTAGAAAATATACTGCCTTTTTAGCCTTTGGTAACTGTTATCAATTTCGGAAATTACCGTTTGGACTTACTGTATCTTCAGCAGCATTCATTCGTAGTTTAAACGAAATTTTACCTGTTTATCTTCGTGACAATATTACTTCATATGTTGACGATATTCTTATTGCTAAACGTTCTTGGAGTGAGCACAACAAAATTTTGGATTCATTATTACGTATTTTTGCAAGAGTTGGCATTACAGTGAACTTGGAAAAATCTGAATTTGGTCGTTCTCAGGTGAAATTTCTTGGTCATATTATTTCTACAGAAGTTATCCTTCCTGATCCAGAGAAACTAGATGCTATTCGTAATTATGCAGTTCCTACTACAAAACGTGATGTTCGTAGTTTCCTTGGTGTCAGTAATTTTCTTAGACGCTTTGTTAAATTGGACGATTTGGCCACACCTCGTTTATGTGAACTATCTGGAAAGAATTCTAATTGGTGTTGGGATGAGGAAGCTCAATCAGAATTTGAACAACTTCGTGATGCTTTAGTTGCTGCTCCACTTCTTTCACATACGGATTTATCTAAAGATTTTTGTTTGGCGAGGGACTCATCACACAAAAGCCTAGGTGCACACTTATTTCAAGAGATAGAAGAAAACGGCGTTGTTGTACAGAAAACTATCGCATTTGGAAGTCGTGTTCTCTCTAAATCAGAAAAGAATTATTCGATTACGGAACTTGAAGCCTTGGTAGTTATTTGGGCTTTCACAAAATTTCGCATCTTTTTGTATGGCAGACATACTAAGGTTTACACCGATCATCGAGCTCTGGAATTTCTTATGTCAACAAAATTAACTCATGGAAGATTGTCACGATGGGCGCTGTATCTACAGGAATTTGACTTTAGTATTGTTTACATACAGCGTTCTTCGAATATTATTGCTGATGCTTTATCACGTGCACCTATGGGTTTGAAACAAAGTGCTGAAGAGGACTGCAAAGAAAACAATTATTGTTTGATGTATATTCAAGGTGTTGCGTTCGAAAATTTTATTTCGTCTTCGCTTCAGGACATCGCTAAGGAGCAAAATAAGGATCCAGTCTGGAAGGACATTAAGGAGAAGTGGAGGAGAAAGGAAAGCGTAGCGATTAGACAGCATTATTTAGTTCGCAATGATATTCTTTTTAAACGAAAATCGGTCGACAACTCTGTTTGGTTAGTTTGCATTCCTGATGAGTGGGTTAATAAATTGATTTGGTACACACATTTTAGTTATGCACACTTTGGTCCCAGAAAATGCTTTCATAAATTACGAGAAAATTGCTACTTCAGTAATATGGAAAAACGTATTCGATCTGTTCTTGCCAAATGCAAATTATGTCAAAAGGCTAAGCCGCCAACTATTTCTCACAGAGCACCGTTGTTTCCTATCATTCCAGCGAAATTAAAGGACATGGCTGCAGTCGATTTGTTCGGTCCAGTGGTTCGTTCTACTAATGGTTTTGCGTACATTTTGGTAGCAGTGGAATTGACATTAAAATATGTGTGTTTTACACCTTTACGCAAAGCAACAGCTCGTTCAGTATCTAACGCTTTCATCAAACATTTTCTTAAAGAAGTGGGTCATGTTGATAAGATTATATGAGATAATGGATCACAGTTTCGCTCTAAAATTTGGCTTCGTGCTCTACGGCGTCGTAAAATTAAACCAATTTTCGTTTCACTTTCTCACCCTCAATCTAACGCTTCAGAGAGATGGATGAAGGAAATCAATAAATTGTGTCGACTTTATTGTCATCAGAATCACAGAACGTGGGATCAGTATCTTCATATTTTTCAAAACATTGAGAATGAACTCCCTAATGATTCAACTTCTTTACAGCCCATATTGATATTTAAAAATAAAGCACCGACAAATCGCATTTCTGAAATCGTTCCTTTTCCGCCTACATGGAAACTGCGGCATTCTGAAGTTGTGAACCTGGCTCTGCAAAATATTGCATCTGCGGCTGCTAGAAGAGAGAAATCAGCTAAACGTCCTGGTCGTTTAAAAATCTTGTCAGTTGGTCAAAAGGTGTTAATTCTCACCGTTTGTCTCACAAAGGAAAGGGCTTGTGTCGCAAATTTTTTCTACTTTATAACGGTCCATATAGGGTTCGCAAAATCATTCATGATAACACTGTCGAAGTAGAAACTCTTAAATCTCGACGCTCTAAGGCAATACATCATACATCTAACGTTAAAATTTTTGTGGAATGACATACTTTAGAGAAACTAACAGTTATACGTAAACACACGGAGAGTACAAGGATACCGCGCCGTGTTCCGGCGGCGGCACATACTCAAAGCAACAGTCAAGTCTGCGCGGCGCACAAGGCAGTCGTTGACCGCAAACAATTACTTCCTACGTCACGCGTACCTACAGCTGATCGAGCGCTCAGTGCGAATGCACTGACAGCCGTAAACAAATACACAGTATAATTTCTCCGAATAAATTCAGTATAAAGCTATAGTGACTTGATACATTATGTTATTAACGTTCAGTATTTTTCAGGATACGATTGTATAAAATATTTAAGACCTTCAGGTAAATTCTGTGCGTGTCCGACGTTAAGAGGACTTGCTATCGAGAAATTTTCAGGAAGAATGTAATTTCGAAGAAGAAACTAATAAACTAAAAAGGTAACTGTTAATTGAGTTTATTTTTCAGGTAACATATTTCCACTTAGGTACGTACTTTAGACGTAATTTGCTGCTCCCGATTACGTGATTCATACTTTGTGCTAAATTTCACGTTCTATGAATTTACTTGTGAAGCGACGTGCTTGCGTACATTAACTGATATCGACAATGATTGATTAATGAACAGGGTTGTTACTTATGTATATTATGCATCGCTTGGCTGCACTGCTTTTTCATTGATGTCATATTTTTCTATTATGTGCCTGCTGTGCTTATTTATTTAAATTATAATTGTCACCTGATTAATTGTGCTGACTGTAGTTATGTATGTAAGTTATACTTTGTGATTTATCTGCTTGCACCTTCATGTTTACTTATTAAGATTACATGTGAACATTTATTTTCTTATGCTGATATGATGTTAATGACCTGTTTATTATGTAAGATACATATTTGCTGCTTGGCGTATGGATTGCATATTTACACATTTTTGTTCTGTTGTCACAATTACTCTTTAATTTGGTATATAGAAATGCTGATATGCGGTGTACGAACATGGAGTTTAGGTCACACTATGGTATTAATTATAGATTGTTTGCTTGGCAGAGCCTCGTTGTAGGGATTGTGCTGCATCCACTTGTTGACATTCTGTTCTCGACTGGTATATTTATTCGCTATAACGACATTAGTACAAGAAACTTCATAGAAGTCACATGAGCTGGAGGTTTTATGGAAGCTGTATAAATTTATGCTAATAGAAAGGAAGCTAACGACAGGAAATACCAACACTAGGTTTAGACCATTGACAGTCATTACACTGCATTTTTCGTGAGCAATTGAAATAGTAAGTGACACTTGACACAAGAAATACTCCACATGTTTGCTTCTGTTTTGCCATGATTCTTGAAGTGGTGTACACACTGTGAAATATTACGATTTATTCACTCAAAGTCTTATGTGATCTTTCATACTACGTACTCGCACCTACTTACTGAAAGTTATTCAAACTGAAGGCTGTTAGAGGTCATGTATGCATTTCTTTTATTTAATGATGGACAAGGTAACCAAAATGTATTTTATGATTCATAATGAGTAGAAAATATGGGTCAGATGGATTACACAGAGGTTGTGTGTGGACATTGTGTCTTCGGATTGTATGAGATGATGAATTGAGGTTTGCACTAGGATTTTATCTATACTTGTTCAAGGAGACTGACTAGAGGAAAGAGTTGTTATGGAAGTGAAATGGTATTGGCGATAAGGTTTATGTGTCGACGTATTGAAGAGGTATTATTGAGGTATTGAGATTGTGTGAAGTTGACGATTATTGGAGTTTGGTGGACAAGAGGTAAGGTAAATGATATTGATGATAAGGTTTATATGTATCGACGTAAGAGGTATTATTGAAGTATTAAGATTATGTGATGCTGATGATTATTGGAGTTTTGGTGGATAAGAGGGAAAGTAAGCGAGGAGCATAATTTTTTTTGTTGGTTTATATGGAACAAGGAGGATGAAGATGGCAGACTATAACACTCAAGTAGAAGGAAGATTGTCTACACACACACACTTTGTTAAATCACTAAGCAGTATACACTTTTTTTTTGAGAGAGGAAGCATTTGCGTATTTTGGCACACTGACAGTTGTTCAGCAACCGTACATTTGATTTGGCTTCCCAAACATTGGTCTTGACATGATAACTATGACGTTGACTAACTATTATTGACTGTTATACATTGCTGCCACTACTACTTGATACACATGTTGAACATTAAATCTTTGACAGAATTGCGTTTACACAGTTAACACTATTTAATTATACAGTAGCACTTAATGTGGATGAAAGATGAGTGAGTGTGTTTTGTGTGTTTTCCTTTCCTAATCCCAAATAATTGGTACCGACCTATCTCCTAAATATTATTTTATGTGTTTGTTGTGGCTTGCACTGACACCCATAAATATTATAGGTTTACTGATATTTGTGTATTGTAATAGTTAATATGACAATTATCTCATATCATTTGTGTGTTTATTATAATTTTTATGTATAGTGTAAGAGCATTGATAATAATTTGGTAAAAGCAATTGTGTGTGCATTCAAACTGTTGTTCATGCCTGCACCTGTTCAACATTGATGGGTGCCACTGGGAAATGTTTAATTTCTGCTGATGAACTCTGATGAACAGTCTGATTAGTGATAGTGAATATTATGGACTGTTACCTGCACTTGTTCAACATAATGGGTTCCACTAGGAGATGTTTAATTTGTGCTAATGAACTCTGATGAACTGTCTAATTAGTGATAGTGAATATTATGGACTGTTACCTGCACCTGCTCAACATTACTGGGTGCCACTGATGGAACTGCTTCTACTGAAATGATGTCACTTGTTGGTGTCTGCACCTGTTCAACATTACTGGGTGCCACTGATGGAACTGCTTCTACTGACATAATGTCACTTGTTGGTGTCTGCACCTGCTCAATATTGCTGGGTGCTACTAATGGAACTGCTTCCACTGAAATGATGTCACTTGTTGCTGTCTGCACCTGTTCAACATTACTGGGTGCCACTGATGGAACTGCTTCTACTGAAATGATGTCACTTGTTGCTGTCTGCACCTGTTGAACATTACTGGGTGCCACTGATGGAACTGCTTCTACTGACATAATGTCACTTGTTGGTATCTGCACCAGTTCAACATTTCTGGGTGCCACTGATGGAACTGCTACTACTGATGATGTTACTTGTTGCTGTCTGCACCTGTTCAACATTGCTGGGTGCCACTGATGGAACTGCTTCTACTGAAATATTGTCACTTGTTGGTGTCTGCACCTGCTCAACATTGCTGGGTGCCACTAATGGAACTACTTCTACGGAAATGATGTCACTTGTTGCTGTCTGCACCTGTTCAACATTGCTGGGTGCCACTGATGGAACTGCTTCTACTGAAATGATATCACTTGTTGGTGTCTGCACTTGTTCAACATTGCTGGGTGCCACTGATGGAACTGCTTCTACTGTAATATCACTTGTTGGTGTCTGCACCTGTTGAACATTGCTGGGTGCCACTGATGGAACTGCTTCTACTGACATAATGTCACTTGTTGGTGTCTGCACCTGTTCAAAATTGCTGGGTGTCACTGATGGAACTGCTTCTACTGACATAATGTCACTTGTTGGTGTCTGCACCTGTTCAACATTGCTGGGTGCCACTAATGGAACTGCTTCTATTGACATGATGTCACTTGTTGGTGTCTGCACCTGTTTAACATTGCTGGGTGCCACTGATGGAACTGTTTCTACTGAAATAATGTCACTCGTTGGTGTCTGCACCTGTTGACCAATGCTGGGTGCTACTGCTGGAACTGTCAACTACTTGTTTATTGATATATTGACAAGATTTTATGTGAATATTTGTATAAACTGATTTTTTTGTGTATTCGCTGTTTATGTAATGTTATGAGACTCTTACCTGTACATATTCGTCATTGCTGACGCTATTGATTGAATTGTTTAACCACATGATACTTGTGTAAACTATTATGTAAAATCACATGTATGAAAGCATTTGTATACCCTACTGTATTATATATTAGGTTATTGAAGGTTCAGTGCAAAGCCAAAATTTATTTAGTTATGTGTTATTTACTTATTAATATTATTTTTTATTTTTGTCTGTATTTTTTTTGACGAATTTGGTGGTATTTTCACCACCAACGCTGGCAAAAATACCATCAAATTCTGGCCCGTGGAGGAGGGGCATATGAAAGGTGGCTACACTGAGCCACAGCGCCAGAGATTGCGCCAAAGAGTATTATTCCGCCGACTCCACTGGCAGTGCTTATTGAGTAGTAGCAGTAGGCAGTGCTTGTTGAGATGTTCCAGTAGCGAGTCGTAGTTGAGAAGTTCCCATGGAGAGTGCTTGTTCAGAACTTGTAGTATTGTTTTGATGGGCTAAACACCAGATGTTGTTGGATTGGGGATGCTGTAATGATCAGAGTGTGCTTTTCGTCAATATATATGAAGGTAAAAAAATTCCTTTTTTTTATTATTTCAATGTCTTAAACAATAATGCCTCTTGGTCACAGGTTCAGTCAACAAAGCATCTGGCTCGTGTTCTTGTATTAGACTGTATTTCTGGTTACTTTGTGCAATTATAGTATTTCTGTCTATTTTTTTAATTACTTCAGTGTAAATGGTATTTAAAATATCTTGTCGTATTGAGGAAGAACCGTGCCAGATGTGTACGTTGAATCACACTTCCACACACAGAACAGCGACACTTGTGCCTTGTTGTTTCGTAGCTTTCATAGTTGCTGGGGACTTAATTAATTAATTGTGTTAACGGAAATTTCGTTTCATTCTTTGTTGTTGTTCTATGCAGTCAGATTGCGTACTGATACTAGTCAGGGCCAACCGGTACGAGACTTCATAATCGGACAGTCAGCTACTAAAATTAAAATTATTTGCATAATTAAATAATTAAGCCCCCATGCAACGTATACAAAAAATGCCGCATGAGTGATCACAGGTTTCTTTGGCCCACGAGAGTATCACAAAGATGCTGTTGAAGCTGAACTGGCAGATTCCCAAACATACACTATTATCATCTGACCAAAGCCTGCTTATAATCTTTCTAAAACCAGCAATGAGAAACCTGGAAATTTATTGTAATTCGTCGGCGTAATGACGGCGAAGACTAGATTACAGTGTACACAATATTTTTTTTTACAGTCCATACGCAAATGGAATGGGAAGAAGCTTTAATAAGTGGCACAGCAAGAAGTAGTTAAAGAGATTGCTGCACCTGAACGATAATATACTTCCGAATATGCGGTTTCTCCTGTTTCATGACAGTGACTGAATTTAGAACTACTTGAAGGAATGCACTTTAGAAGTAGCCATAAACAGTTTCCGAAAGTTTCTGCTGTCTCTGTCGTTGTGAGACATGAGGCTGTTTTGTGCAGCGCTTTTAAATACACACATCAAAAAAAAGTTTTGCATCACCCCGGTTCCCAGAACTCCTGTAGATAGACGTTGACTGTGGATATTGTTTCACAGACACAATCCCTTTGACTATTCAGAGATGCATGAACAGCGCCTATTAGACGGAGGGGTTCCGACGGCCGATCAGTTCCAGTCATTCCACCAGGAAGGAGGTACACGGCTCATGTTGTCTGTAGTTCAACCAAGCCTAGACGGTCAATATCGCGGTTCGATTGCGTCCGCATTGTTACTTCGTGCCAGGAAGGGCTCTCAATACGGGAAGTGTCCACGTGTCTCGGAGTGAAACAAAGCGATGTCGTTCGGACATGGAGGAGGTACAGAGAGACAGGAACTGTCGATGACATGCCGCCCTCAGGCCTCCCAAGGGCTACTACTGCAGTGGATCCCCGCTACCTACTGAGTATGGCTGGGAGGAACGCTGATAGCAACGGCACCATGTTGAATAATACTTTTCATGCAGCCACAGGACGTCGTGTTACGACTCAAACCGTGCAAAGGAGTCTGCATGACGAGCAACTTCACTCCCGACGTCCATGGGGAAGGTCCACCTACGCAACCACGACACCATGCAGCGCGGTACAGATGGGCTCAACAAGAAGCCGAAAGAACCGCTCAGGATCGGCATTACGTTCTCTTCACCGATGAGTGTCGCTTATGCCTTCACCCAGACAATCGTCTGAGAGGTGTTTGGAGGCATCCGGTCAGGCTGAACGCCTTAGACACACTGTCCAGCGAGTACAGCAATGTGGAGGTTCCCTGCTGTTTTGGGGTGGCATTACGTGGGGCCGACGTACGCCGCTGGTGGTCACGGAAGGCGCCGTAACGGCTGTACTATTCGTGAATGCCACCCTCCGACCGATAGTGCAACGATATCGGCAGCATATTGGCGACGAGTTTTTCTTCTTCATGGATGACAATTCGCGCCCCCATCGTGCACATCTTGTGAATGACTTACTTCAGGATAACAGCATTGCTCGACTAGAAAGGCCACCCTATCGAACATGCCTGGGATGGATTGAAAAGAGCTGCTTATGGATGACGTGACCCACCAAGCACTCTGAGGGATCTACGTAGAATCGCCGTTGAGGAGTGGGACAATCTGGACCTACAGTGCATTGATGAACTTGGGGATAGTATGTCACTACGAATACAGGTATGCAACAGTGCAGCATGACGTGCTACTGGGTGTTAGAGGTACCGGTGTGTACAGCAATCTGGACCACCACCTCAGAAGGTTTCGCCGTATGGTGGTACAACACGCAATGTGTGGTTTCCATGAGCAATAAAAAGAGCGGAAATGACGTTTATGTTGATATCTTCTCCAATTTTCGGAACAGAGGTGATTCAAAACTTTTTTTGGTGTGTATATTACCAGTTCAAGTTCTTTGTGATATACAGGGTGTAACGGACATAAGTGCAGGTATTTTAATATGTGGTACCTAAGTATACACACACATCTCTGCTTTAGTTGTTGTTGCTCTGCATTAACAGTCTTCCCACAAACACGTCATAAATTTTACGACTAGATATTTCCTGCAGAGTTATTCCTGAGCTACGAAGCGAACAACGCCTGGCAGTTTAGACTACCCGTTTTGCATCCGCATGTCTACAGTTCAATATCTGATCTGTTGCTGTGGGAAAACAAACATATATAGCTTCTGTGTGCCGCATGTAGTTGGAGGTTCTACCGAACATAAAACCACACGACTTGTAAAAATGGTTGAAATGGCTCTGAGCACTATGGGACTTGACATCTGAGGTCATCAGTCTCCTAGAACTTAGAACTACTTAAACCTAACTAACCTAAGGACAACACACACATCCATGCTTGGGGCAGGATTCGAACCTGCGACCGTAGCGGTCGTGCGGTTCCAGACTGCAGCGCCTAGAACCGCTCGGCCACAGCGGCTGGCTACGACTTGTAATAGCTATAATTAATAGCTGCAAATGACGTAAAACTGATGTAATATTGTTCAGCACACCGACTTACGTCTCCATCAGAAATAGCCTGTAGTACAGCTGTTTGGGGGACTTTTTTCAGTAACAGAGTTTTATCCTGAGTAGAATTTAGTACATTTTTAAAACTGTTTATATAATTTCTGGACCGTTAAGACATAGTTCGTCGGTCCTTCACCATCTTGTACCTTGAAACAGAAGCACTTATACCATGGAGCACGCTATATTTACAAATAAACTGTTTTTTTAACATCTTAACAGTTTTATCAGTCTTGCAAATATAAATTTGTGTTCATTGCCTATAATTTTAATTTTAAAACATTGTTTAGCTTTTAATTCGCCACACTTCTTCTTAATTTGATTTCACTTACTGATTATTACCATGTAGCTGATAAATAATGTAACACAAAGACTATTACATACAGTGGTGACAAGATTTTGCTGATTGTAACGCTTCTAAATTTGAACAGGATATTTTTTTCTGTGTTTCATCGTGGAACAGTTCTTCAACTTAGGAAAAACTTTAATTTCCCAGAGTAATTTTTGTAATTCCAGAAAATGACTGCGGCAGACACAAAGATATTGCTATCGCTTCAGAAGAAGGCGAAAGTCAGAAACGTTTTCCAAGATGCAACACTCCCCTCTATGGTCTATGATGCACTCCACAACAGCTGCCGAATATATGCCGATGTAGATTCAGATCTCGTATTTGACGGTACGTTAAATCCCAAACCTCCTGCCTTCCTTTTTTCATTTCGATATTAGTTTATTTATTTTTATTTATTTATTTAGCCTTATCTGATTAGGGCCCTCAGGCCCATTCTTACATCGGACCAGGGTTTCATACGTACAGTAACTTTTTTCCGTCATAGTTACCTGAGAAATAACTGTTTTAAAGTGACAAAGAGATTAAAATGATCTGAGTGTGTATAGAGACAGCGGGAATAAATAAAACTGACTATGAACTTATGGAGTTAATGCTGGCAGTATTTGTGCTACTGCTGTTAGTAATAGAGATAATAATAATAATAATAATAATAATAATAGTAATAACATTAATAATAATGATTACTGAACGCACGGTTGCCGTAGCGAGATTGAATATTGTAACCCCCTCCCCCCCAAATCCTCCAAAAATAAACGAAAAAAGCAGGTAAAAGTTCACTTGATGCCTTTCTGTGAGACAATATCCACGCCTTCCGAATTATGACGTAAGTGTTGACTAGTTGTGGCTTGAATTAAAAGAAATAGTATCTACAGC
This sequence comes from Schistocerca piceifrons, assembly GCF_021461385.2. Taxonomy (NCBI): domain Eukaryota; kingdom Metazoa; phylum Arthropoda; class Insecta; order Orthoptera; family Acrididae; genus Schistocerca; species Schistocerca piceifrons. The sequence continues at coordinate 313,962,720 of NC_060141.1, read as the reverse complement.
AGTTTAGAGAGTTATACCAAATAAATCAACCAATGAAAGAGCTGATCCCCCTCGGTACGTAACCAGAACACGAGAACACGGTTGCAGAAACAACGCAAACTTCAATATGAGATGCTTATAATACTTGCCACAACGAAACTTTGTCTCTAAACCTGGCAAAAAATCTAAAGAGAATTCTGGTCCTATGTGAAGTATGCTAGCGGCCAGACACAATCAAGACCTTCTCTGCGCGACAGCAATGGAAATGCTGTTGATGAATGTGCTGCCAAAGCATAGTAATTAAACGCAGCCGTCCGAAATTCTTTCACCAAAGAAGACGAAATAAATATTACGTAATTCTAATCAGGAACAGCTGCCAACATGAATAACTTAGTAGATATCCTTGGAGTAGTTAAATAAATTAATAAAAACAAGTCTACCGGTCCAGACTATGTACCAATTAGGTTCCTTTCATAATCTGCTGATACAAGAGCTCTAGGCTTAACAATCATATACAACCGCTCGCTCAATGAGAGATCCATATCCAAAGACTGAACTGTTGCGCAGATCACACCAACATACAGGAACGCCAACGTAAGTAATCCACTACGATACTGGCCTATATCATTAACGTCGATATGCAGCAGCATTTCGAACATATATTGTGTTAGAGCATTGTGAATTACCTCGAAGACAACAATCTATTGACACAAAGTCAACAAGGATTTAAAAAACATCGTTCTTGTGAAACACAACGACCTCTTTTCTCGCATGGTAGTATTGAGTACTATTGGCAAGGGATTTCAAATTGATTCCGTATTTCTAGATTTCGAAAAGGCTTTTGACATTGTACAGGTGGTTTGTGGTGAAATTGCGTGTTTATGGACTATCGTCTGAGTTATGTAACTGGATGCGTGAGTTCCTGTCAGAGAGGTCACAATTCGTAGCAATTGACAGAAAGTCATCGAGTAGAGCAGAAGCGATTTCTGGCGTTGCACAAGGTAGTTTTATAGCCTCGTGCTGTTCCTTATCTATATGCTCGGTTTTGGCAACAATCCGAGCAGCCGTCGTAGGTTATTTGCAGATGATACTGTAGTTTGTCGTCTAATAAGGTCATCAGAAGATCGAAAGAAATTCCAAAACGATTTAGGAAAGATATCTGTATCGTGCGAAAATTAGCGGCTGACATTAAATAATGAAAAATATGAGGTTATCTACATGAATGCTAAAAGGAATCCCTTCAACTTGGGTTACACAATAAATCAGTCAAATCTAAAGGCCGTAAATTCAACTACATACGTCGTAATTACAATTACGAACAACTTAAATTGGAAAGAACACACAGAAAATATTGCGGGGAAGGCAAACCAAAGACTGTGTTTTATTGGCAGATCTACTAAAGAGACTGACTACGCTACAATTGTCCGTTCTCTTATGGAGTACAGGATTAACAGAGTACATTGAGAAAGTTCAAAGAAGAGCATCACGTCCTGTATAGTCGAGGAACAGGGGAGAGTGTCACTGACATGATACATGAAACCTAAGGCGTTTTTCGTTGCGGCGGAATCTTCTCGTGAAATTTTGATCACCAGCTTTCTCCTCCGAATGCTAAAATATTTTGTTGATGCCGGCTTACATAGGGAGAAACACACGGAATGATATAGGTGTTCGTTTATTCCGCGCGCTTTTCGAAGTTGTAATAATAGAGTATTATTGTGAAGGTGATTCGATGAACCCTTGCCAAGTACTTGATTTCCACAGTATTCTTGTAAATATGGATGTAGAGGTAGAAAAGTAATAATTGTAACAATAACGATGATAGTAATGACAGTAACAACGATAATCAGAGTGGTAGATATAAAATAATTTATAGGAGCACAAAATCGATATTTTCTGATATAGCGAGTTCTGGGAAAGTAAATTTAAAGAGATGTCATCAGGTAAGAATACTGGGAAATGAAGATGATTTGGTTGGAAAGAAGGATGTGTAAGAGTAACGAGAGCGTAAAGGGTGTCTGACAATCATTATTGTTGCTTTAGTAGATCTGTCATTAACCTTCTTGTGAAACTGGAGATACTATTCAGTTCTTTAATGTAATGTCGAAAGTTATTCGAAAGTCGGGTTCCTTGTATTGAGAAGGACTGCGAGAAAGTGGTTGAACGATGTAGCAGGACAGGAAAGATTTTACTCTGATAAGAACGGGTGTTCCTTTGATGTTGTTCAGACAAGAGCGTTAAGGTCGAAGAGAGATATGACAGTTTACGTTGATAAAACAGTAACGAAGACGGAGGGTATGGATATCTCTGCGCTTGTCTGCACTCAGACAGGATACTCGTGCATATGATGGTGAAACGTGATGAAAGATAGGAACATCACAGATGTAACGAAGTCAGGCATTGGTAACTAGCTGGAGGAGTAGTTAGCTTTCCCGAGAAAAACCTTGTAGGATAACATCCGTAGTGAACAACTGGAAGCATTAGTGTATGTACAAGTTTCTTTTTCAAGTCGGGACGGAAGAGCTTTTTACGTGTTTGTAGGGCATGGGGAGATGCTGAAGCCTTCTTGCACACTGAAGTTACGTGCTCTAACGCAGTAACGAACTCAGTCCCATTTGGGTATTCAGCTATTATTACTTCTAGCATCTTTGCTGGAGGAGAAAAGTTGATATTTGTCCCATTTAGGGTTGAAGATGGTCAGGATTTCCGATACTTCGGCTAATGAGCTGGAATGACCAACTAGCATCGCTTGCGTATTGGGTGCATGGATGGGTTTCTGTCTGCTTAGGCTCAACTTTTGGACACATGTGTTCGAACGATCCCTTTGCCTCAAGCTCAGAGTCAGGTCAACGTAATGCACTCTTTCAGCTGAGAGCTAAGTTAGGAAGAAGGTGCGGGAACTGCGTTAGCCTGCAGAACTCTCTAGACACTCCTGCCTTTGCCGAGCCGACGGCCTGGCCCGGACGAAGCCTCGCGCTGGCGGCTGTGAAGCCCCTCTTTAGAGCAGACACTTGTTCGCCAGCAGTCTACCGGATTCGTTACACACGAGGAGCGCGCCGCTTCCGGCAGAGTGACGTGCATTTTACGTTCCAGTAAGTGACTGAGAAATTGAAAAAAATGTAGCTGGATATCACACTAGAGAAAAAATTTAATCAGGCCAAGAATTGTAGCCCTATACACATATAAGTGCATTTTCGGAAACTTAAGAAATACTAATTGTGGAACATTAGACGAACGTCTTCATGTGAGTACAACTACGAAGACTATAGGCGAGGACGGACGTAAAATGCGCCGAAATGCCGCCAGCCAAATCATAATTATATATACAAAGTGGAGAAAAATAACCCGGTAGTAATGTCAGAAAGGAGAGGGGACGTAAAACTGAGCAAAATTTTCCAACTGACCACAGGTCGCAAACACTCCGTTACGGATGTATGGCAATGTTTCCAGCCTTTCTTAACCCATTAGCACTGAGCACAATCACGTATTGGCTAGTACTTCCCCCGTCCATCCACCTCACCCCCGTCAATATTAGCGCCCAATAACATTTCAGAAAGGAGAAGAATTGCCTCTTAACACCTTTACTTTGAACATAACGGAAGATAAGTGTTACTTAGTAGTAGGTGTTTTATTAAACCACGAACTAATCAATCAGGGACATAATGTGTACTACTTGATGCAAACAACGTTTTTTATAGAATGATGAAGCAATTCGTAATGCGTTACTTGTATTACTTTCCAGAACAGGAAGCTAACTATCCACATCCAGAACAGGCACTTGTTACAGAACAACTTCCTCAGCATCACTTCCCTCCATAGTGACACGTACTTCACCCACACCATGCAATCAGCGAAGAGACCGCTGAAATTTTTCTGCTAAGCGCAAGAGTTTGAGCGTGTCTAGCAATGCGGGTTCGTCCCCCTAAGTTCCAACCTAGCATATTAACAAATTAATGGCATGACGGGGACGTTTATCGTAGTTCATTTAATAGTCATTTTTTATGCAGAAACCATCACGGAAAATTCGGATCAGTGTAATCAGCCATGGATGACAATTTAAATTTTGCCTGGCTCCGACTGTTCACCAAACACCATTATCTTCAGCTACTTGAATTAATAACCTCACTCTTCTAAATAACAAGTATTAGCTGGGGAAAGTCAATTTGGATGCGCACACAGCTGCGCTCGTTGCTGATTGCCTGCCGTTTTATTTCCGTAGCTGGACAACGGTGCATCTCTGACCTCTGTCAAGAAAATTTTTGCTCGATTCGAGGTCCCCTAGTCTGCTCCGACATTATTACCATTTTGTTTTTCTCCACCCTGTCTGTGAAACGACCGGGAAATCGTGGCATGGTTTCTGTACTGAAAATCTTGTGAAATATTTTTCTCATTACGTTTCTCAGAAGCTCACGTTGTCAGCTCAACTGACAAAAACGCCAAGGAAGGTAAAACTTCAACTGAAAATCATATGCATTCCTTCAAAAAGTGACGAGCTCGAGAACACTGCGCACCGAAAACATCGGTTCAAATGGCTCTGAGCACTATGGGAGTAAACATCTGTGGTCATCAGTCCCCTAGAACTTTGAACTACTTAAACCTAACTGACCTAAGGACATCACACACATCCATGCCCGAGGCGGGATTCGAACCTGCGACCGAAAAGATCGCTTTTGGTTTACGAGTGCCGCGCCTTCTAATCAGCGTCGAACTCTGTTTTAAAACATCTTTGCAAGAACCACTAAAAAAGCGCTCAGATCGTACATTGCACCCATAAGGTCGACCAAGGGAAATGTTCTCCAGGCAGTAACAAAAGGAACGCCTTTGACAGTGAGGTCTAATTACGTCATCTTCAACTTTCATTTAAAACGGCTGCTGTTTCCACGCTATATGTTGTTAAATAAGATTGAAAATGGCGCTATGTAATTTGGACAAACCTATGTGGTGACGGAGCTTACTTCAGTTCAAGTCTTTGACAATGACTCTTCAGCCAAGGATGCAATAATACAAATAAAGTTTACCAATTCAGCCAGTGGCGGAACCATATCACCATTTATGAAAATATCGTAGAATTTGCAACCTGTTACCTTACCGTTAAACAGTGGCCCAACCAAAAACTCCTCACCCCCTCCAGCAAGAGCATGTTTTGAAAATCACCGATCCCCCTTCCTTTCTCTTCTTATTTATGTTAGCTCTCGATTTTTAATCTCTGTAGATCGAACAGAACAGCAACGCAATGAAGAAAACAGGGAAATGTATACTGTTGTCAGAAGCGACAACTCTATTCGATAAATTTCACGATACGCCCGTGGCTAGCAGTTACTCCAGAGGGTACATGGAAGCTACAGTCATAGTTTCATACGACACGCAGTGGATCGTACTACTAACAATATATTACTGTATGAACGACGTCTTCGTACACTGCACCCTTGATCTTATTTAGAAGATTAGCCACTACATCAAAAACACCTATCTTGCCTTGGTTCGAAGCAGAAACTAAAATATTAGGGAATAAAGAAGTTGACACCACACGAATGTAAGCAGTATTCACGGCAATACAGGTTCACGTCAACATTCCGCAATACGCTCCTCCATAACATAAAAATAGGAAGTCAGTGATCAAAGTTACAATTGTCGTTCCATGCAAAGGGTAAACGACATGCTATTTCCAGAAACCATATTACGGAAAACGTAGATAAAGCAAAAATTTCGGTGTGTACATCTCTCCTAAAGGATGATAAAGCCAACCTCGCTTATGATATCTATGGATCCGTTTCATGTCTGTGACCGTGGGGTAAAATAAGACATGAGTCATCTTTCGGTTAGGTCCCCGTGAAGGAACTTTGAAACAACGGGATTGCTAAAACGGCTGTTCACAATTGCCACGTTTTTAACTCGGAATGTCGAACTCTCTTTACTGACAGAATTCATATGCGCATTTCACATAAGGAACCAGCGATCAAGTTAATTGTGTGACTTCTATGTTTCCTGACCTTTAAAATGATTTCTAATCCTACATGAAGACGTATTTCTCATTGTCTAACGATTTCTTGACTTCCTGAATGTACCGCGTTAATAATGAGGCGAGAGAATCATTGACAGCAGTGAATGATGTAACTTGTGCGTCTCAGGGCTGCATGACAGCGCAACTACTGCTCATGTTTAACAGCATGATTAGAGGATAATATTAAATTCCCTGCGGATACAGTTATGAGTCATACAAGTTTGCCACCTGAATGGGATGACGTTGTAATCCGATGTAAAGATTGGAAAGCATATTACAGAACGATTAATGGACCACAAAAAAGATATCATTCAAAGACTTGACAATAACGGCACACAGTGACATGAAAGTAAATGACCGCTTATGAACATTTCAGAACTGAATGAAGGGTAGAGCCACGGGTCGTAACACATCTGAAATATACTCATGAACAATGTAATTAGAGGATGAACAGATAGGTTATCCTGACTGTTTACCTCGTCCATGAAAGAGACTTTTTATTGACTGCTCATACCATTCAAATAGAAACAGTGAGAGACATCTCGAAATACCCACAAAACAGCGCTACCGAGGTAGAAGAGCAATTAGGTACATAAGGGAATATTACAAATAATATTAAGGAATTCTGAACTGACAGTTTCTTGGAAAAAAACTTGGACCATCTATTGCCAATCTAACTAAAAAAATTCGAGACCCATTCTTCTGAGTTTAGAAACATCCTAAAGACTCCTACCTAAACTGGAAAGATCTCATCTGAACGAACTTCATATAACAGTAGAACAAATGAACACCGCATCTGCTAACGTATCTTCCGCAAATGAAACACGAAGAATATATAAGGTATTGTACGCATTTTACACTGGTGGCCAGGCAGTGGATGTAGTAGTAGATACATTCAATATTTATTAACAGGTTCTAGACATTGCTCACTGCAAGAATAAATATAGTCTTTTGTGCAATACCTCTCGGTAGATTACAATCATACAGCAATTCTTCAGACGCTTGAAGAAGGAGAAGCTGTTAATGGCATTATGTTCCTGATTTCCAGAATAAATCTATCCGAGAATGGAAATAAAATTTTCGTTCACCGTTGCGTTATGTATTTCAGTATTTCACGAAGACTCGCCGGGAAATGTTCTTTCATCAGGGTTAAAATTCTGTGTAGTTATTAAAGCAGCAGAGATTTTTAAAATAGAATTTGCGTTTATTTACTTAAGGCAGTAAAAACACTGAATAATGAAAGAGTTATTTACTATTTTGTTCTGGGTTGGAGCTTAGTTTTTCTCGTTGAAAGCTTTATTTTATTGATCATCAAAGTTCACAAGGAGAATTTTGAGATTAGTTTGGAAAATACCTAATGCTTACTATTCTTTAAGAAAGGCACTAATTAGATACCTGATAGTGCTAAGTAGTTGCGATGAGGTAATTTCCTGTACTTTATGAAAAGAAGGCTTACCATAACTCGTCGAAACATAAAATAAAATAAAAACTCACGGTTCAAATCCCCACTCAACATTTCGATTTTCCGTCATTTACCTAAGATTGTTACGTAGGGTACTGCCGATTTTCTACCCTCGAACGTCACAGGTCTCCAGCGTGTGCTTGTGTTCCGTCTGTAACGACTTCGAATGGACGTTAAAACATAATGTCCTTCCTTTCCTATAATTCGAAGGCTCATTTATCAACATTTCATTTCAGTGATAATCCGTTACCTTGTAGATATATTTTACATCTTTGGACATTTTTAAGAGCAAAATTTGACTGTTAGTTTACACATTCATCTCACCAGTTTTGTAAATTCTGCGTCTTTGTATTTACTAAATCCCATGTCAAAGATATTTGTAGTTTACAACAATTGCACATACATTTTGTCCCCATTTGCATAGCCCGACGAAACACGATGCAAGTGCCCTCCTCCTCCCCTTCCGAGGTGGTATCATAACAACTAACCAGAGGAACTACAAGGAGGACTCTGCTCGGAGACCATTGTCTGCCTGAGCATAAACCATCTTTTGCGTCACCAGAGGTACTGTTGTTTATTGCTGCTGTGATTATCATCAGTATTTAAGGTAACTCGCAAAAATATTAGTTTTGCAGCATGGCGAGGCCTTACGCAATCAGGGAAAGATCTTTCTTTGTCGACAACCTTGCAGGTAGGGCAACTACAGCTATGAGTAGTCATCTTGGGCGTTAATAAAACGCTTCAGCTGTATTTAGTCCTTTCTTATTGGATCACTACTGGTTTCGCGGTACTAAAAGCCACAGCTTCAGGTGGACATCAGTATGACAATAAATTCATAAGAAATAACAACCCTGAGATAAACAAAGGTATGGTAAATTACATTACGATTTTCAAAAAAATTTTGAAAACATTGAAAACTTTTAAATGAAAATATCAAAATGATAGTACTCACATAAATACACAACTAGCCATTAAAATTACTACACCGAGAAGAAATGCAGATGATAAACGGGTATTCATCGGACAAATATATTATACTAGAAATGACATGTGATTACATTTTCACGCAATTTGGGTGCATAGATACTGAGAAATCAGTACCCAGAACAACCACCTCTAGCCGTAATAACGGCCTTGAACGCCTGGGCATTGAGTCAAACAGAGCTTGGACGGCGTGTACAGGTACAGCTGCCAATGCAGTTTCAACACGATACCACAGTTCATCAAGAGTAGTGGATGGTGTATTGTGACGAGCCAGTTGCTCGGCCACCATTGACCAGACGTTTTCAATTGGTAAGAGATCTGGAGAATGTGCTGGCCAGGGCAGCAGTCGAATATTTTCTGTATCCAGAAAGGCCCGTACAGGACCTGCAACATGCAGTCGTGCATTATCCTGCTGAAATGTAGAGTTTCACAGCGACTGAATGAAGGGTAGAGCCACGGGTCGTAACACATCTGAAATGTAACGTCCACTTTTCAAAGTGCCGTCAATGCAAACAAAAGGTGACCGAGACGTGTAACCAATGGCACCCCATACCATCACGCCAGATGATAAGCCAGTATGGCGATGACGAATACACGCTTCCAATGTGCGTTCACCGTGATGTCGCCAAACACGGATGCGACCATCATGATGCTGTAAACTGAAACTGGATTCATCCGAAAAAATGACGTTTTGCCATTCGTGCAGCCAGGTTCGTCGTTCAGTACACTATCGCAGGCACTCATGTCTGTGATACAGCTTTAAGGGTAACCGCAGCCATGGTCTCCGAGCTGCCTGTTATCTCGACTGCTAGTGATACGAGGCCACTGGGATCCAGCACGGCGTTTCGTACCTTATTACCCTCCTGAACCCACCGATTCCATATTCTGCTAACAGTCATTGGATCTCGAACAACGCGAGCAGCTATGTGGCGATACGATAAACCGCAATCGCGATAGGCTGCAATCCGACCTTTATCAATGTCGGAAACGTGATGGTACGTATTTCTCCTCCTTACACGAGGCATCACAACAATGTTTCACCAGGCAACGCTGGTCAACAGCTAAAAGGCGGAATGTTGTAGAATAAAACAACCGAATTCCAATACAGTGGATGAGTCCTAAACAAATCATACCATACTGATCCAGTGGTAAGGAGAAAAAAAATGAAAATTATTAAGACCTAATTTTGGGATGTTGTCACAAAATGTAGGGTTATTCTACCTGGACTAAATCCGTCATATAAATAGCTATTGACGGAAAAGGAGAACCTGAAAACTGCACTTACCGCTTCTGCGAACAGTAACAAGGCTGTTTCGGACAGTATTAACAAAAACTTCGATGAGCATAAAGCGCTAATTGTTCCAAAACAGCCGTTATCTAACATAAAGATCAGTATGTGAATAAAGTGCAAACCTTTTTTCAATATAACGGAATCGTTAAGTGTAATGTAGATCCTACGAATAGATATTTGGCCAGGTTAAGAAAGACCCTTAATACAACCACTACCTTCCCAAATCTGTTCACAAAGAAAAACGTTGTTCCTATGAACTCAGTAGCACCGAGACTCCGAGCTGTGATTAAGCTACATAAAGACCACTTTTCATCTCGTCCCGTTGTTAACGCACGCAGTGGGGTTGGTTACAATACTGAGAAGTTGATTACAAAGTCGACAACCAATTTGCTTGAACATTCGCAATAAGGAACAGTTAATTGAAAAACTTCCCAGAGTAACCATCTCCCCAAGAACTGATCTGGTCTCCCTGGATGTCAAGAACATGTAAACAAGTATTCCGGCGGATTAGGTGCATGATATTCTAGCTTAGAAATTAAGGGCGTATAAATTCCCAGAAATAAATACAGTAGAAGAAGAATGGGTAGCTTTGAGGGATGAAGTAGTGAAGGCAGCAGAGGATCAAGTAGGTAAAAAGACGAGGGCTAGTAGAAATCCTTGGGTAACAGAAGAAATATTGAATTTAATTGATGAAAGGAGAAAATATAAAAATGTAGTAAGTGAAACAGGCAAAAAGGAATACAAACGTCTCAAAAATGAGATCGACAGGAAGTGCAAAATGGCTAAACAGGGATGGCTAGAGGACAAATGTAAGGATGTAGAAGCCTATCTCACTAGGGGTAAGATAGATACCGCCTACAGGAAAATTAAAGAGACCTTTGGAGATAAGAGAACAACTTGTATGAATATCAAGAGCTCAGATGGAAACCCAGTTCTAAGCAAAGAAGGGAAAGCAGAAAGGTGGAAGGAGTATATAGAGGGTCTATACAAGGGCGATGTACTTGAGGACAATATTATGGAAATGGAAGAGGATGTAGATGAAGATGAAATGGGAGATATGATACTGCGTGAAGAGTTTGACAGAGCACTGAAACACCTGAGTCGAAACAAGGCCCCCGGAGTAGACGATATTCCATTGGAACTACTGACGGCCGTGGGAGAGCCAGTCCTGACAAAACTCTACCATCTGGTGAGCAAGATGTATGAAACAGGCGAAATACCCTCAGACTTCAAGAAGAATATTATAATTCCAATCCCAAAGAAAGCAGGTGTTGACAGATGTGAAAATTACCGAACTATCAGCTTAATAAGTCACAGCTGCAAAATACTAACACGAATGCTTTACAGACGAATGGAAAAACTAGTAGAAGCCAACCTCGGGGAAGATCAGTTTGGATTTCGTAGAAACACTGGAACACGTGAGGCAATACTGACCTTACGACTTATCTTAGAAGAAAGATTAAGGAAAGGCAAACCTACGTTTCTAGCATTTGTAGACTTAGAGAAAGCTTTTGACAATGTTGACTGGAATACTCTCTTTCACATTTTAAAGGTGGCAGGGGTAAAATACAGGGAGCGAAAGGCTATTTACAATTTGTACAGAAACCAGATGGCAGTTATAAGAGTGGAGGGACATGAAAGGGAAGCAGTGGTTGGGAAGGGAGTAAGACAGGGTTGTAGCCTCTCCCCGATGTTGTTCAATCTGTATATTGAGCAAGCAGTAAAGGAAACAAAAGAAAAATTCGGAGTAGGTATTAAAATTCATGGAGAAGAAATAAAAACTTTGAGGTTCGCCGATGACATTGTAATTCTGTCAGAGACAGCAAAGGACTTGCAAGAGCAGTTGAATGGAATGGACAGTGTCTTGAAAGGAGGATATAAGATGAACATCAACAAAAGCAAAACAAGGATAATGGAATGTAGTCTAATTAAGTCGGGTGATGCTGAGGGAATTAGATTAGGAAATGAGGCACTTAAAGTAGTAAAGGAGTTTTGCTATTTGGGGAGCAAAATAACTGATGATGGTCGAAGTAGAGAGGATATAAAATGTAGGCTGGCAATGGCAAGGAAAGCGTTTCTGAAGAAGAGAAATTTGTTAACATCCAGTATTGATTTAAGTGTCAGGAAGTCATTTCTGAAGGTATTCGAATGGAGTGTAGCCATGTATGGAAGTGAAACATGGACGATAAATAGTTTGGACAAGAAGAGAATAGAAGCTTTCGAAATGTGGTGCTACAGAAGAATGCTGAAGATTAGATGGGTAGATCACATAACTAATGAGGAAGTATTGAATAGGATTGGGGAGAAGAGAAGTTTGTGGCACAACTTGACCAGAAGAAGGGATCGGTTGGTAGGACATGTTCTGAGGCATCAAGGGATCACCAATTTAGTATTGGAGGGCAGCGTGGAGGGTAAAAATCGTAGAGGGAGACCAAGAGATGAATACACTAAGCAGATTCAGAAGGATGTAGGTTGCAGTAGGTACTGGGAGATGATGAAGCTTGCACAGGATAGAGTAGCATGGAGAGCTGCATCAAACCAGTCTCAGGACTGAAGACCACAACAACAACAACAAATTCCCAGATTTTTGCAGTTTCTTCAGTTTTCATCTATAGTCCATAGCCAATAGATTGTGGTCAGAGCCCACATCAGTTCTGGAAATGTCTTACAGTTTAAAACCTACTTCCTAAACCTCTGTCTTACCACTATATAACCTATCTTAAACCTTCCAGTGTCTCCAGGCCTCTTCCACTTATACAACCTTCTTTCATGATTCTTAAAACAAGTGTTAGCTATGATTAAGTTATGCTCTGTGCAGAATTCTACCAGACGTCTTCCTCGTTCATTCCTTACCCCCATTCCGTATTCACCTACTACTTTTCCTTCTCTTCCGTTACCTATTACCTAATTCCAGCTCCCCATGATTATTAAATTTTCGTCTCCCTTCACTATCCGAATAATTTAGTTTATTTCATCATACATTTCTTCAGTCTCTTCGTCATCTGCGGAGGTAGTTGGCATGTGAAGTTGTACAATAGTAGTAAGCGTGGGCTTTGTTTCTATCTTGGCCACAATAATGCGTTCACTATGCTGTTCGTAGTAGCTTACCCGAGCTCCTATTTTTTTTATTCATTATTAATCCTGCTCCTTCATTACCCCAGTTTAATTTCGTATCTATGAGACCAGAAGTCTTGTTCCTCCTGCCACCGAACTACACTAATTCCCGCTATATCCATATCCTTTTTTTAATTTTCTAGCTTATGTGCATGATTGAGGGATCTGACATTCCACGCTCCGATCCGTAGAATGCCAGTTTTCTTTCTCCTGACAGCGACGTCCTTCTGAGTAGTCCCCTCCCGGAGATCCGAATGTGGGACTATTTTACCTCCGGAATATTTTACCCAGGAGGACGCCATCAGCATTTAACCATACAGTAGAGCTGCATGTTCTCGGGAAAAATTACAGCTGTAGTTTCCTCTTGCCTTCAGCCGTTCGCAGTACCAACACGGCAAGGTCGTTTTGGTTAATGTTGCAAGGGTAGATCCGGCAATCATCCAGACTGTTGCCCTGCAACTACTGAAAAGGTTGCTGTCCCTCTCCAGGAACCACACGTTTGTTTGGTCTCTCAATAGATACCCCTCCGTTGTGGTTGCACCTACGGTACGGCTATCTGTATCGCTGAGGCACGCAAGTCTCCCCACCAACAGCAAGGTCCATGGTTCTTGCACTATATGGCCTACAAAAAGGGCTATGACAGTGAGTTCGGCAAATGTATAAATCAGGGTAGCCTCAGAGAGGTAAGAAGAAAAGCCAACCCACCGGATATCACCCTTATCAATGCTGGTTGTCGGAATAGTCGCTGGTATTACGTGTCATAAAATTCCATGTGACGGCGATATTTTCGAAAAGATCGGCAGGCAGTTGAGGTCTAAGAATATTTAACCGGCTTTCCTCATTCCCAGTAACGTTGTCACAAAATACTGGCACAGAGAACAAGCCACTTGCTCCAAATATAATGCAGCCGTGGTGTATTGGACCACTTACAATGATTGCCCATGCGGTACATTGGGCAAATGGACAGAAGCTTTAGCACCAGGTTTAAAGAACGTTTAAGGGATTCTAGCTTAAAATCTACCTTGAGTACCCAATTTCGTGAGCAGAGCATTCTACCACAGATAACACTAGTAACTTAACAATTTTACATCGAGAAAACAAGGGCCACACTTCAAGCATCTTGCATGAGGTCGAAATTATTAGATCCATTAGTCGTTTTCCACACCAAATTCTGAATAGGCAAGTGGAATTGACGTATCGTAGCATTTGGGCAAATTTCGACTGCCTAAGTTGGTTGACATAAGACTCTGTTTTTTCTTTACCTAGTCCTCCTTTCTTCCTTCTGGACCGTTCCATTCCCCCCCCCCCCCCTCCCCTCCCCCCACTACACCTTCCCACCCATCTCCTATGCGTTCTCCTTATTGTATTAGGATTTCTACGTTTCCCTTTGAAGTATGATTTAAAATTTTTATAAATTTTGTTAAGTTTTATCTATTCTTAATAAGTATCAAAATTCACTACAGTCTTGCATCCTTTTAATTTTAAAAGTGAAGAATGTTTTAAAATATTTTAACGAAACAGTAATTTTTACAATTTTAATGTTCTTATTCGTTTTCTTAAGAAAAATTTTAAGGTTTATTCAGTGGACACTGGCGGCAGATCTGTTTCGTTGCTTATCATATATGCACATGATTTTCCTGTTTTACGCTGTAGCTTTATCATAACTTACTGGCGCTATTAGCGAAACATATGTCAACTGTCTTATTGTTATTCTACAGATCGTTTTTCAAACAAAGTCGCTGTACTTTTTATCTCAATATTGCTTGTTATCATTCACCATTCGTGTATCTCCCAAAAGACCACCAATCATTCGGTCGCACCTGCTCATTATCAGCGCATGCGCGAGCCGTCCACAGGAAAGCTGTTTACTTTCCTGCCGTCAGTATGACAGAGCACGCGTCTGCGTTCTCTGTTCATGATTTTGCATAGATCAGAGAAGCGGTAAATGCCGTTTTCAGTTTCTGATTTCCCATCAATAGCTATTTAGTGGACTACTTTTTCCAAGTACATTTGTAGCAACCACTTCTTGGGTTTTCATTATGGCCCAAAATTAGGTCTTAATAGTTTCATTTATTTTCTTCTTACTAGTGGATCACTATGGTATGATTTGCTTAGGACTCATCCACTGTATTGTACTCCGGCTGGTTTACTGTATGAAATATCAACCTTTTACTTGTATTTTGTTCTGAGGGACAACAAATGTCGCGTAAAAAGGTTTGGAGCTTTTCCGCTCTATTGTTTTAGTTATGTGAGTATTAACATTTTGATATTCTCACACAAAAGTTTTCAACATTTTCAAAAAAAATTTTAAATTTTAAAATAATGTACCATCTCAGGGTTGTTATTCCTTATGGAATTATTGTTATACAGATGTTCACCTGAAGCTGTGGGTTTTAGTGCCACGAAACAGGTAGCGATCCAGAATGAAATGGCTATATACAGCTGAAGTGTTTGATTAATACCCCAAGATGAATTTATGTACGACTGCTCTGCGTGTTTATATCGTCCTTCCAGCTATAGTTCCTATGGGAGGCGTTAACGAAAGCTACTTATGCAGACACATACACCATAACCACTCGTTGTGGTCTCCCGTACAGATATCCAAATTTAAATTTTTCTAATATTGCTTACATCAAGGGATGCGGAAGTTCCTTGAAAAGAAAAATTATCTGAGCTTGTTCTCCTTCTCAAAAGACGTCGTCCTCGGCAGAATGTAAATTTGTCCGCCTTCCCTTCTTTAGAGAAACAGCAATAATAAAATGAATACAATGGGACACACAATGACGATTTCAAAGGAAACGTTAATCTTTTTCCCATGGATTGATTCGTGTCCGTCGTTTCGTTACGTTGTTACTTTACGAGGCAGTGGGCGACGACTGTTTTTCTGTTGCTGTAATTCAGCGTCAACTGTGTGCTCTTGTATTCAGTACGGACTAATCTCCGAAGGACGGAATAACAGATCAAAACATAAAAAGCGATCGTCGTCAGCACTTTTTCACTAACAGAAAAGGCCAAAACTACTACTCCGGTTCATTAGAACAACATATTTCCTGCTGAATACCTTTGTTCCCAGTATTCTGTAATTCCATTGTTGGTAGTTGCGAGGCAGCAGCCCAAGACGATTTATGCGATTGTGGTCCACGGAGTGGTGTCCATTAAATATTTAAAGGCCTCACCGCCTGATGGGATCGCCAACTACTCAGTGGGAGACGCAAGTGCTTCGTCAGCTTCTACAGTTACAGTTATTTCATTTCGTAAATTGCTGTCAGGCCTATTATGTTACAATTGCATCACCCTAATTCCTCTGTTTACACTAAGTGATCGCACGTAAATATTACGAGAAGTGAGTGACTCCATGATTTATGATTTTTCTAAGCTAACGACCATATCAGCCACCAGAAGTATATCCATATAGAGAGTCAATTTTCGTAGCAGGTTAACTATTTCTTTTAACTACAATACTAGCAATTTTTAGTTATTGTAATGGCTGTGTTTGCTTT
The DNA here is from genome assembly GCF_021461385.2 of Schistocerca piceifrons. NCBI lineage: Eukaryota > Metazoa > Arthropoda > Insecta > Orthoptera > Acrididae > Schistocerca > Schistocerca piceifrons. The sequence continues at coordinate 313,946,392 of NC_060141.1, read as the reverse complement.
AGATGACACTTGATGTTGTACAGAATAAAGGTTTAGGTTACTAGAAAGTGAAAATTTTAACGCCTGCAGATCTGTGGGAAATGTGCCGTTATCCTGGCCGCTTTTACGACAGCGAGGCACCCGACCTTGCAGCTACCTTGCGTCTCGTCACAAGAAATCGGCATCTCTCTTTCTACCTGTTTTATCTTCTGAGAAAATTACAGCTTATCGTGCCCTCAGTCAAACACTGACATTAAATCTGCACGCTTTCACTGTTAGCATTTTTTCTAAATTTAGCAATATGTTGACCATGTGTAACCTAACGGAAATTTGTTAATGCGAAGCAACATATATCTTTTGGACTTCACTCCCAAGCGCAGTGTGGACTACGGGGCTCGATCTGCAATAGTGCAAAGTTAAGAATATTACATTTATTTTTGATTAATGTGTACTGTTTTATTAGTGCTGTAGTGGAAGCCATAGTAGCTCTCTCCTCTAGTAAGAAATTGCATTGTTATGATGAGCCTGTCTTCCGCACATAGAGCATTTCTCAAGTAGTATTCCTCTTTGTAACGTGAGGAACAAGTTTACTCAGTAAATACTGAAATGTACTCTCATCCATTCGTAAGTAATTTATATAAGACTTGACATGCTCAACTTGAAGCTTTCGTAACAAATTTTGCTGAATGCTTTTACCATCTCAACGTAAAACTTCGGCTTCATTCAAGTACTCTTTCTTTCTTTCCGCGGCTTCTTTTCCAAATGCATCCACAATGCAACTACGGTACAAACCATTGCAGCGCATGATAACAAGTTGTTGTTGTCCGCCGTCTTTGAAATTTAACCGGTGGCCAAGCGGTTTGAGGCGCCATGTCACGGATTGCGAGGCCCTCCCGCCGGAGGTTCTTGTCCTCCCTCGGGCATGGGTGTGTGTGTTGTTCTTAGCATAAGTTAGTTTACGTGTAAGTGTAAGTCTAGGGACCGACAACCTCAGCAGTTTGGTCCCTTAGGAATTCACACACATACGAACTTTTTTTTTTTTGACTGTGACGAAAAATATGACGACAGTGTAATAGTTCTTTTTAGCACCACGTCAAAGATCTTGGTCAAAGAAATTTGACGAATGTTTAATCAAATTTCTTTGTCAAAGCAATATGACAATGTAATTTCGGCCTTAATAACGAAAACTGACATGATTGATATTTTATCATAACAGAAGCAAAAGTGTTCCACTGAACATGGGTGACCAAACGAGCCGTTTGCAAGATGATTTAGAATATGTAGTTACGAGCTGCCGCTGCCTTCACTGTGCAATACTCAACTAGTTAACGGAAATGTACTTGAAACATATGTATAAGGGACAGTCAAATTGAAACAAGAGGGAGGGGAAAAATTAAGTAAACTGTTCATTATTTCAAAGTTAATCGCCATAATTGTTACTTTTATCCCACTGAGAAACAAGACAGTCAGTGCCTGCATGGAAACATGTTTGCAGTTTCCTATGAAACCATTATATATACACGTGTGCATCTTTTCGTCCGAACAAAATTGACGCCACAAGCGGCTGTCATCAGTGTACCAAATACATGGAAATTCATGGGTAGAGACTTCCCAGTAAAACTTCTGCACCATACTCGAAACAACCTTGGCGACATCTGGCCGATTTGTTTCGGATGAAGAGGTGCGCGGTTGGGTGCAATCATGGTTCCGTAGACAACCTCAAATATTTTCCTAGAGAAACATCGATTTGCGTGTCCCAAATGTGATAAGTGTATTAACAGTGAAGTGGGTTATTTGTGAAATAATAAACAGTTTACTTAATTTTTCCATCTGTCTCATTTTCATTTGGCTATTATAATGAACTGCTACGTCGTAAAGAAAAATTAAGTTGACCTTTGACTTCGAAACAGATAAGACAGGTACTCTTTTGATTTTTTTGCCTAGATGTGTAGATTTTAAAATTTTGACCTGTCTAATATAAAAGTCCGTGAAAAAATTTCCCTGCAGATGAATGACAGTGGCGGTATGAAATTGTAACATACAAGCTGACAGCGAAATATTTCGCGTCGTTCGGACCGTGACAGTAGCAGATTCACCCAGTATTGTTAATCTCTGAAGAAATCACTGTGCACGTGACTGCTAAAGAAACTAATCCTTTCATGAAGGTGTGGGGATCCAACAATGAATAATAGTTCGTAGACAGTAATTTACCTTCCTGTTCACAAAATAAATTTTTTATTCTTGATAATTTCGATTACAAGTTGTATCTGGTCTGCACTTCAGATTACGTCCGTACACAAACTACGTATCTCATTCGCAAAATCAGTGTCCAATAGCCATTCCATAACTCCAAAATCGCAAAAAGCATAGATGCTCCTTTTCACACACAGAGTGTTGTCTCAATTACGGTATCGCATCGCCGCTGGCACTCGCAGCCGTAATTACAATAATGTTAGTTAAGTACTGCTTTGCTTATTACACACGTACAAGCAATAAACGAAGCATCTATTCCATTTCACGTAACAGATAAGAATATTATTATATATCACAGAACCGTCAGTTCACATTACGTAGAAACATTACAGGCTCATTACGCACTGAAAGGATAGTCGCAACACCAAAAGTACAATAATGTAGAGCAAGAAAATTTCGGGAATACGCTTGTCTGGGTGACATATTTAAGTGTTCAACATTGGAAGGTCACAGGTTAACATAAGCGCGACATACGTCATTGCAAATGTGACATGCTGGTACATTAATGACCGGTGTAACCACTAGAATGGTGAACGGAAACATGCATGCGTTGTGGTGTACAGGTGCCATATGTCATTTCGAGGGTTGGAGTTTGTGGTGACAACGAATCAGAGGGTATCGCAAAATGTAAACGGTGTCATCGGAAACAGCACCTGCTCTAGCCTCTGCTGACATAGAACCGACTGTGTTCAGCTACCGCTGATAAAATATTGTCTTAAACAAACACAACTACCTACCTACTAATGCAATGGCGGTTAATGCAAAGCGCAAAAAATTAGTCAGCGGAGCACAATAATTCGTATGAGGTAAAATGCAGAACAACAAAACACGCAAATGTAGGTAAAGAGTAATAGACTACGTAAATAAACAAATATTGGCAATTAAAAGGAAATGAAAAGAACTTAAACTGTTTAACTCTTACCTCATTAGAATTAGTAACTAATGTTTGCAAAAATGGCTGTGTCGAAAATTAATGGGTTTGCAAAGTTATTATGGTTATCAAAAGAAATAATTACATGACTGAAAATGAGCAACGCTACAAGTAAAGTCAGTAGCTCTTTAATCGCGGTACACGCCAAAATAACAAACGTAGCATTGTCCAACACACATTTTTCGCCTGCCACGAACACAATGCGTAGCAGTACACGCGCGGCACGACAATCTCTACGACTCCGTTCTTCTAGCTCTTGACTCTTTGTTGATGCCTTCTCTATCGACCTGTCGATATGATTCTACATTGCACATGCACAGCACTTCACGTAAGGTTTTCAAACTTTCTGATTACATCAGTTAACAGTTTTATACAAAATCGCTATTTCTTAATGCTCTATTAATAGAAACTGAGTCCAAATGATACGTTAACGAATAAGAAATTATACAACAGAATAACTGAAAATGGCAATCATATTCATAACAACTACATTTAAACAGAAACATAATTATACCATGAATTAAATTTACAAGACTCATTGTCAAATAATGTTTCCAATATATGATGAAAATAGAGCAGGAAATTGGTAAAAGTTCCATGCCTGTTGCACTTGGTCCGTCTAATTAGGGACGGTTAATGTTGTTTCTATAGGACGCTGGAGTGATCGTCTGAAGACGTTCCACATGTGATCCATTGGAGATAGATCTGGTGATCAATCAGCTCGGAGCTGATCTTGAAATAGCGGATTTGTATCACTTTTGTGCCAAATGCTGCTCAAATCGCTGCTGCAGGTGCAGTATGGTGCGCCAGAGCTATACGCTAAACTCGATGGTTTTCCCTCTCCGTAGTGCCACATAGCCCAGTTTTCTTGCGAGAGTACATTCTTGTGACCACCGCCACCAGCAGTCATCTACAGTGGTTGCATTCCTGTTGAGTCTTTCTGTGATATTAAGGAAGGAATATCCAGCTTTTCGCAACCCTTAAAGCCGTTTCTTCCCTACTCGGGTATTTCGTCAATTCATAAATGAAAAGAGGGCAATGATTTTTACCCGACGATCGCGTGAAAGGTTTAGTGGTTGGGTGATGGATTTCAGCATTAGTGATTTATAATAAAATTTAGCTTCAATTGGAGGATCAGTTATAAAGAGTCATCTTACTTAGTCAGCGGCGTAAGTTGTCGGACTAGCTGCAAGACCTATAAACTTATTAAGAAAATATAAGCAGTTATGTCATTGCTTGTCTGACAAAGGGATGCCGTGACCGTGCAATTTGAAACTGAAATAATGACAGAATAATATGAAAGCATCGGACTTTGAAATCCCCGAACTAAACGTTCGAGAAGATAGGGCTCTCAGATATTTTGGCCGTGCATATTGCACAAATAGCATGGACAATTTCTGCTGGTCGAATTCATCTCTTTGGCATCGGCATATGGCGACTGTCCCACAGACAATCTAAAGCTGAAATAAGAATTTTGGTGCAAAATGTTAATTTAATTATTTTAATAACTGATTGAATTAACTTACATATATTTTACGCTGTTTACGTAAATGTTATACATTGCAAAATTGCGACTGCTGTTGAATGGAAAAGGGCGTCCAGTCGCAACTAGAGGTAAAACATAAATGTGTCTCCTTCGCGGCTGCGAGAGAGACGTAAGAAAGAATCATTCATTTATTTAAACAAAAAGCATTACAGAGCATAATCAAAGGTTCTTAAACGCAGCTCATTTCTGCCCTATTTATATAGGGGTGTTGCATCCAATTGCACGAAGGCGTTAAAGCTCAGTGAGGTGTTGATAATGGTGTCTTCGTCGCGTCAAAGGCATTCTTGACTAACATCAGCTCACCACATCCAATCTCAAAGGTAACTGACTTTCACGACCGTTACAGCGTCTATTTTAAGCAAGCCTGATTTGCATTTTCAGAGTGGTGCTACTAGCGCCACACTTTGAGGACCGGTGAGAAATTTTCAGATACAGGAACATGCCTACCAACTTTCGTTTATGTCGCCCAAATCCTTTTTGGTGTTGCGATTTTTTCCGTTAGTGTATGTGTACGATTCTGTTAAGTATTCATCTATATGGACACGAAGTTTATCCATGGCTCATGGTTGTGGACTGTGTTATACGTGTGATGGGGCACTGGTACCGATCGTAATTGATGTAAGAGGACATCTAAAGCGGCAGTATAGTCTGAGATGAAAACGTCGAACGGAACATGTAAATTGTCCTCAAGATCAGAGCACCTGACACCACTCCTTTGATTTCTTCTGAGTTCATCCAAAATGTGAAGTGTACAGCACTCCCACTGTATATTTGAAGTCTGTAGCAGCGAGTTGTACAGTCTTGTCAAGATTTACAAAATGATCCGGAGGTGTTTGAAACTATTTCTAACTCAGTAAGGAGACGAGTTTGGTATTGCATACAGTCACCAGGGCGTCACTTGTAGAGATCCTTTAACAGGCACGAGTGTACAGTAAACCATAACAAGTAACTTGATAAGTAGCTTGTAAATCTTGGTAACAAAGGCCATAGGTGTAATTTGAGCCCAATTAGATGGGATGTTAATCGTAACCAATATATTCTCAACGTATCTGCACGGAGTACGATAATATTTCACCCTGAAATCATAGCCGGCTGGTAACTACATACCTGTAATAGTCTCGAAAACTGGTCGACCGGTTTCGCTTCTATAATCGTATACTTCTATTCGGATCAATTTTAGCTATTAATTTGTCACACTCTGTGTTTTATTGGTTTTTATAACCACACAGTTATAGTTACGTAGTGCTAGTCAGCTGTTGGAGTGAAACACTGAACACGAACACTCGGTTGAACGCTAAATGGAAGGTTCAAGTATCTTGCATGATGATAATTCAACTTCTGTTAGAACGTGAACATCGGTTTAAGCGGATAATAGTATACCTCGCCGGAAAATGACGCTCCTCTTTATGAAAAGTTTATTTTCGTTCATTAAACCATTTGCGAAGTAGTATGTTCACACATCGTATGTTATTTACTCTATGAACTGGCGCCGGCCTCGGTGGCTGTGCGGTTCTAGGCGCTCCAGTCCGGAGCCGCGCTGCTGCTACGGTCGCAGGTTCGAATCCTGCCTTGGGCATGGGTATGTGTGATGTCCTTAGGCTAGTTAGGTTTAAGTAGTTCTAAGTTCTAGGGGACTGATGACCACAGCATTTGAGTCCCATAGTGCTTCGAGCCATTTGAATTTTTTATGAACTGGCATACAGGCAGAGCAATTTCTGTTCGCTTCTTAAAGTAGATGAGCTAAGAACCTGGTTATTAAAAATTCTTCCCACATGCAGATATTTCTTTGGATGACTGCATGAACCACTGAGAGGTGGTAGTAAGACGAAACTGAAGATAGGGAAGCCATGTACGGTTGTAAGTTCTGAAACTTGTTACTTCCTCTAGCGACATCGATGCAGAGAGACAAAGAAGAGAGACTGAGGATAGTGAGAGAAAAAGAGTGAAAGGATGGGGGTTAAAACATTCAAGAATTCGGCATCTCTAAATCCCACACGATTCTTCAACCAGTAGAAGTGATGCAAATGAAATGTCAGTCAAGTAAAATGTTGATCTGTGTATTACTTTTAACCCTTGATGTTATTTGGCATACTTACGCAAGGACAAATAACCTATTACAGACATAATGATTTACATAAATTTATAATTGAGAATATGGCCAAGTCGGGCAATTCGCCCTCTGAGTCAGAGGAAGGTGCACTAAGCTAATGACCGTACTGTTCACAGGGCGTTTCATGAAGTTTGCATACCTTTAAAAAGAATGAACTTCGTTCTTCGCAACAGCAAAATTACAGTTGTCGCCTGAGAACATTTAACTAATTCTTGTCGAATCCACGATGTATAGCAGTTACAAAAGGTTGTGGGATCTCTCTCAGATAGGCGTTAAAACAGAAGATCTGCACCAAGGCTTCTAAACAAAATTCTTGGCTAACGACCAATTTTTATGGTTCTAGTGGTAATGTGTCTTCGTAGGATACATATCTGTGACTCTCACTGTAATTACACATCACGTAAACGACGATTGAAACGGTGTAGTAAAGACTGGAAGACTTCTGCTGTTGTAGGATACGTTACTTCTCATGGTGCAGGAAGTAATCGAGGACAATGATAGTGTCAAAGGTGGAAGTGATTGAAAGTTAATAGGCGCCACTAGCTAGCAGCTTTCAATTGTGGTGGTTATTGATACACAGGGTATGTCATACTTAAAACTGACACGGGCGAGAGTATACGATATTTGAAGTAAAAATGTTCCATCCTTCATGGGCTCGGTTTCAGAGATATTTGCCAACGAGACGCAACTGATTTCAGTATGAAATACTACACACACTTGGGTACAAATGTATCTGAAATGTAACATCTTAGATCCAGCCTGCATCTAATTTGGATAAAATTTCACTTATGTCCCACCGTAACGAGAGAAACAATACTACTGGAAATCTAGAACTCTCAGTACAATTGCCGGCCGCGGTGGTCTTGCGGTTCTAGGCGCTGCAGTCCGGAACCGCGGGACTGCTACGGTCGCAGGTTCGAATCCTGCCTCGGGCATGGATGTGTGTGATATCCTTAGGTTAGTTAGGTTTAAGTAGTTCTAAGTTCTAGGGGCGTAATGGGGCCCCTTAGGGAAATGGCAGCAAGAGAGGGGAAGAAAACCAATGTGCACTCCGTGTGCATACCGGGGGGAGTCATTCCAGATGTGGAAAGGGTCCTTCCGGATGCCATGAAGGGTACAAGGTGCACCCATCTGCAGGTGGTCGCTCATGTCGGCACCAATGATGTGTGTCGCTATGGATCGGAGGAAATCCTCTCTGGCTTCCGGCGGCTATCTGATTTGGTGAAGACTGCCAGTCTCGCTAGCGGGATGAAAGCAGAGCTCACCATCTGCAGCATCGTCGACAGGACTGACTGCGGACCTTTGGTACAGAGCCGAGTGGAGGGTCTGAGTCAGAGGCTGAGACGGTTCTGCGACCGTGTGGGCTGCAGATTCCTCGACTTGCGCCATAGGGTGGTGGGGTTTCGGGTTCCGCTGGATAGGTCAGGAGTCCACTACACGCAACAAGCGGCTACACGGGTAGCAGGGGTTGTATGGCATGGGCTGGGCGGTTTTTTAGGTTAGATGGCCTTGGGCAAGTACAGAAAGGGCAACAGCCTCAACGGGTGCGGGGCAAAGTCAGGACATGCGGGGACCAAGCAGCAATCGGTATTGTAATTGTCAACTGTCGAAGCTGCGTTGGTAAAGTACCGGAACTTCAAGCGCTGATAGAAAGCACCGAAGCTGAAATCGTTATAGGTACAGAAAGCTGGCTTAAACCAGAGATAAATTCTGCCGAAATTTTTACAAAGGTACAGACGGTGTTTAGAAAGGATAGATTGCATGCAACCGGTGGTGGAGTGTTCGTCGCTGTTAGTAGTAGTTTATCCTGTAGTGAAGTAGAAGTGGATAGTTCCTGTGAATTATTATGGGTGGAGGTTACACTAAACAACCGAACTAGGTTAATAATTGGCTCCTTTTACCGACCTCCCGACTCAGCAGCATTAGTGGCAGAACAACTGAGAGAAAATTTGGAATACATTTCACATAAATTTTCTCAGCATGTTATAGTCTTAGGTGGAGATTTCAATTTACCAGATATAGACTGGGACACTCAGATGTTACGGACGGGTGGTAGGGACAGAGCATCGAGTGACATTATACTGAGTGCACTATCCGAAAATTACCTCCAGCAGTTAAACAGAGAACCGACTCGTGGAGATAACATCTTGGACCTACTGATAACAAACAGACCCGAACTTTTCGTCTCTGTATGTACAGAACAGGGAATCAGTGATCATAAGGCCGTTGCAGCATCCCTGAATATGGAAGTTAATAGGAATATAAAAAAAAGGGAGGAAGGTTTATCTGTTTAGCAAGAGTAATAGAAGGCAGATTTCAGACTACCTAACAGATCAAAACGAAAATTTCTGTTCCGACACTGACAATGTTGAGTGTTTATGGAAAAAGTTCAAGGCAATCGTAAAATGCGTTTTAGACAGGTACGTGCCGAGTAAAACTGTGAGGGACGGGAAAACCCACCGTGGTACAACAACAAAGTTAGCAAACCACTGCGAAAGCAAAGAGAGCTCCACTCCAAGTTTAAACGCAGCCAAAACCTCTCAGACAAACAGAAGCTAAACGATGTCAAAGTTAGCGTAAGGAGGGCTATGAGTGAAGCGTTCATTGAATTCGAAAGTAAAATTCTATGTACCGACTTGACAGAAAATCCTAGGAAGTTCTGGTCTTACGTTAAATCAGTAAGTGGCTCGAAACAGCATATCCACACACTACGGGGTGATGATGGCATTGAAACAGAGGATGACACGCGTAAAGCTGAAATACTAAACACCTTTTTCCAAAGCTGTTTCACAGAGGAAGACCGCACTGCAGTTCCTTCTCTAAATCCTCGCACAAACGAAAAAATGGCTGACATCGAAATAAGTGTCCAAGGAATAGAAAAGCAACTGGAATCACTCAATAGAGGAAAGTCCACTGGACCTGACGGGATACCAATTCGATTCTACACAGAGTACGCGAAAGAACTTGTCCCCCTTCTAACAGCCGTGTACCGCAAGTCTCTAGAGGAACGGAGGGTTCCAAATGATTGGAAAAGAGCACAGATAGTCCCAGTCTTCAAGAAGGGTCGTCGAGCAGATGCGCAAAACTATAGACCTATATCTCTTACGTCGATCTGTTGTAGAATTTTAGAACATGTTTTTTGCTCGCGTATCATGTCATTTCTGGAAACCCAGAATCTACTATGTAGGAATCAACATGGATTCCGGAAACAGCGATCGTGTGAGACCCAACTCGCCTTATTTGTTCATGAGACCCAGAAAATATTAGATACAGGCTCCCAGGTAGATGCTATTTTTCTTGACTTCCGGAAGGCGTTCGATACAGTTCCGCACTGTCGCCTGATAAACAAAGTAAGAGCCTACGGAATATCAGACCAGCTGTGTGGCTGGATTGAAGATTTTTTAACAAACAGAACACAGCATTTTGTTATCAATGGAGAGACGTCTACAGACGTTAAAGCAACCTCTGGCGTGCCACAGGGGAGTGTTATGGGACCATTGCTTTTCACAATATATATAAATGACTTAGTAGATAGTGTCGGAAGTTCCATGCGGCTTTTCGCGGATGATGCTGTAGTATACAGAGAAGTTGCAGCATTAGAAAATTGTAGCGAAATGCAGGAAGATCTGCAGCGGATAGGCACTTGGTGCAGGGAGTGGCAACTGACCCTTAACATAGACAAATGTGATGTATTGCGAATACATAAAAAGAAGGATCTTTTATTGTATGATTATATGATAGCGGAACAAACACTGGTAGCAGTTACTTCTGTAAAATATCTGGGAGTATGCGTGCGGAACGATTTGAAGTGGAATGATCATATAAAATTAATTGTTGGTAAGGCGGGTACCAGGTTGAGATTCATTGGGAGAGTGCTTAGAAAATGTAGTCCATCAACAAAGGAGGTGGCTTACAAAACACTCGTTCGACCTATACTTGAGTATTGCTCATCAGTGTGGGATCCGTACCAGATCGGTCTGACGGAGGAGATAGAGAAGATCCAAAGAAGAGCGGCGCGTTTCGTCACAGGGTTATTTGGTAACCGTGATAGCGTTACGGAGATGTTTAATAAACTCAAGTGGCAGACTCTGCAGAGAGGCGCTCTGCATCGCGGTGTAGCTTGCTCGCCAGGTTTCGAGAGGGTGCGTTTCTGGATGAGGTATCGAATATATTACTTCCCCCTACTTATACCTCCCGAGGAGATCACGAATGTAAAATTAGAGAGATTAGAGCGCGCACGGAGGCTTTCAGACAGTCGTTCTTCCCGCGAACGATACGCGACTGGAACAGGAAATGGAGGTAATGACAGTGGCACGTAAAGTGCCCTCCGCCACACACCGTTGGGTGGCTTGCGGAGTATCAATGTAGATGTAGATGTAGATGTAGGGGACTGATGACATAAGATGTTAAGTCCCATAGTGCTCAGAGCCATTTGAACCATTTTTGATCTTAGTACAATTCAAATGAATATTGAAATGAAAGCAGATAAGGAGGCGGAATGTTGACCACTCCTAATGAGAATCATCAAATGGGATAGCAGTTGAACGGATTTTTATTGAAATGGTATTACTCTCTAACTTCATAGTTCGGCGGAGGAAAGTTTACGGTTAAAGCAGAAACACTGATGTATCAATCATCTCAGAGATCAAAGTATGGCAGTGAAAATTCAATTGTCAACCGAGAATAGACCTTGTAATTGGTGTTTAATCCCCACCTTCCCATTTCGTCTCAGTTAATAATAAAACAGAAATTAATGTGAGCTGATATGTTTGAGACGACATATTAGTGAAGAAAAGATGATTGATGTCTCACATTTTGTTGACAGTATCAACACAAGGACTGCTAACTCATACGGAAAATAAACGGCCTACGAATTCATTTTTATGATATATTTTTTAATGTCAAACTGCAAGCTAAATTTGTTTAAAAGTCTACAAACAAATATTCCAAATTCAGTACACGACCCTCTACCCACCCTCAAAAAGGTCAGTGTATACTCACATGTACTAACAAACAAAAGACAAAAGTTAATATTTTTGTGAAATTACAAGTGCCTTAATCAATTGTGTCTCTTGTTTGAGACATTTTAATTTTAGTATGTGTCACACGTGAAAGTGTACTTCTATCGAACACAAATATAGCACTCGGTTAAATCTGTGGTTCTGTTCCGATAACGAGATTTGTTTTGAGGCGACAAACACTGCAATTTAACAAAGTCTGCTAGCAAAGCGCTGATCAAGACGAAACGATCTGAACAACCAAAAAAAACTGACTGAAATTCTTTCCTTCTCCATGCGTACATAGGGATAAAGCATCGACACCAATAGTGTAAAGGTGCTTCTATAAATGCCCATGGCTTAAGCTGATTCTTGCAATCATCGCCCTAAACAGTTGTGAGCACGGATTATGACATATGCCAGTGGAGTCTTCTCTTTCATCGCGAACTGCCGTCTTCCCCAGCATACCTGCGAATTCATTCACTGCAATATTAGAACTCACTTTCGTCCACATTTGAATATTTTCGTGTATACTATGGAACTGGGTAAGTAATCCCATTATATCGTATACTATTGGGTGATTACTGAGACCTCTTCTTAAGTCTGCAACAGTTACGAGTCGATCTTGAATGAAGGATAATGTATTGCAGCCCCTTTAGAATGACACAACTTGAGCTGTCATACTTATGATATCAAATAGAACCTAAAATTGCGATATTAGTAAACTGTAGGTTACCCAAATATGCAGGCACTTTCCTCCTAGTTCTTTGACCCGTCGATGATTATTATTCGCGCGCCATCGCAGTTTGACTCGGTAAGGTGTGCTCGACGTTCCCTGAATGCTGGATCCAGCACAGCATCTGCCTCCAGGTTCACAGTTAGGTAACCAGAGCCAAACAACACAACCTCATTGCCGATCTACTGCTCGTGATGTATGTGATCATGTGCAGATGTAACAGTTTGTAACAATCCGTAAGTTTAATTCTGATGAACATTCATGTTAGGTAGTGAACATCTTGCAGGGAAATACCATTTATGATCTGAGACTTTCATTAAAAGCATCATACTAATATACTGGCTTCGAAATGACGGAGAGGGTTATTTCATTTCGACCAAAAGTGTTTTCGCTGTTTTATCGAGGTGAAGAATGTGAACTAACTGGTTGACAACAACCTTTTCTTGCCGTAAGTGATTTATTGTAAATTAAAATTGAAAGTTTTCGAGCCTAACACCTCCTCCAATCGATAGCTTCAAAATTTCACGAAGGAAGGAAGGTCAAGAAGTTTAGGGTTTAACATCCAGTGGATGAATGGGCCATTAGGGAAGTAGAAGCAGCCCGGATTGAGGAAAAATGGTTAGGAAATTTCCCGTGCCCTTTATCAAAGGAACCACAATGACATTTGCCTTAGGCGAGTATGGGAAAGGCCGGCCGGAGTGGGCGAGAGGTTCTAGGCGCTTCAGTCTGGAACCGCGCAATCACTACGGTCGCAGGTTCGAATCCTGCCTCGGGCATGGATGTGTTTGATGTCCTTAGGTTAGTTAGGTTTAAGTAGTTCTAAGTTCTAGGGGACTGATGATCTCAGATGTTAAGTCCCATAGTACTCAGAGCCATTTAACCATTTGAATTTGATTATGGAAAAGGAGGGGAAACCGTAAACTGGATGACTAAATGGGGACTTCAGGCGTTGTCCTCTCGAATTAGCGTCCATCGACCAACCTCTCTCTCGGTCCAACTTTTCAGCTAGGTTGTCTATATTTTCAGCCTGACGACACGGTATTGTAGTCCAGCGAGCAGGCGAGCAGGCGGCAGCTGGACAGAGCCCAGCGCCGGCCGTGTCCTATCGCGGATCTCGTCGCTGCCTCCACAATGGCAGCCGACAGTTGCAGCCAGTGGGCCTCTGTTTGCTCCGTGGCTGCCCCGGCGCGCCTGCTGTTTGAGCAGTACAAATATTTCGTCGCCGCAAGGAGGCTGGAGAAAAGTCGCATATCTACCTCCAGACGTATTGCCTGGTCCCAAACGAAACGGCACTTTGGCTGAAAGAGATCGCAAAACACACACACAGAAGAGTTTCACATATATGCATTTCTTGCACAGTTTTCTACTCAGTTCTCGTAAATCTCGTAAAACTTCTGTTGCAAAGACAGTTTTCCTGAACATTCTGCATATTGTTCTCCTGTCAAAAATTTCATGTCATCACTTGAAGTTTAATGTACTGTACTGATCATTAAAACCACAACACCAAGGACGTTAGTACATAATGAAATTTTACTTATTCTGCATGCGTATTGAAATACAGAGCCACGTATACACGAAGAATACTGTGCTGCGGTCGGCAACGGTTGTATGAGACAAGTGTCTGGCGCAGTTATTAGATAGGTTACTGGTGCTACAAAGGCAGGTGTTACAGTCGGCGAACAAGCAATGGCACACAGCATCGCGGAGGTAGCGATGAAGTGGGGATTCTCTCGTACAACCATTTCACGAGTGTACCGGAATATCAGGGATGCGGTAAAACGTCAAATCTCTGAAATCGCTGCGGCCGGAAAAAGATCCTGCAAGAACGGGACCAACGACGACTGAAGAGAATCGTTCAACGTGACAGAAGTGCAACCCTTCTGTAAATTGCTGGCCGTAATCAAGTGTCAACGTGAAAAACCATTCAACGAAACGTCGCCGATATGTGCTTTCGGAGCCGAAGGCCCACTCGCGTACCTTGATGCTGGATAGTAAATCCTAAATTATTATAGCTATGATCAATATTAAAGTTTTATTGGGATCACCATAAAAATTTATGAAGGATGGTAGATTAAAATTACTGTTCCTTCATTCCCTGAATTACTACAGTGTTAAATAGTTTTCACAAATGTTTCCCTTTATGAACAAACTTAGGTCCGTCATATTTAACACTGCTATGTCTCCCTGGCCACAAACAGCATCTGCGGGGTTTCCCTATCATGCAGGTTCTCATCTGTCTCACTTGCACATTACAGCGTTTACGCCTCATTCAGCACAATTGACGCCTGTGAATTTCCCCATCTCGTGGCCAATCGCGCTCTTTGTGGCACACCGTCCTGGACGACAGGGTTCGTTTCACAATTGCTGATGGCTGATTCTTTCGGCCATATACCGGGTGATAAAAAAGTCAGTATAAATTTGAAAACTTAATAAACCACGGAATAATGTATACAGAGAGGTAAAATTGGCACACATGCTTGGTATAACATGGGGTTTTATTAGAACCAAAAAAAAACAACAAAGTACTGCTAGACGCGTGAAAGATCTCTTGCGCGCGTCGTTTGGTGAAGATCGTGTGCTCAGCCGCCACTTTCGTCGTGCTTGGCCTCCCAGGTCCCCAGACCTCAGTCCGTGCGATTATTGGCTTTGGGGTTACCAGAAGTCGAGAAGTCGCAAGTGTATCGTGATCGACCGTCATCTCTAGGGATGCTGAAAGACAACATCCGACGCCAATGCCTCACCAAAACTCCGGACATGCTTTACAGTGCAGTTCACAACATTATTCCTCGACATATTGAGCATTTCCTGTAAAGAACATCATCTTTGCTTTGTCTTACTTTGTTATGCTAATTATTGCTATTCCGATCAGATGAAGCGCCATCTGTCGGACATTTTTTGAACTTTTGTATTTTTTTGGTTCTAATAAAACCCCATTCATCCCAAGCATGTGTGTTAATTTGTACCTGTCTATCTACATTATTCCGTGATTTATTCAGTTTCCAAATTTATACTGACTTTTTGATCACCCGGTACTTAAATGAGAGCGAAATGCTCGTTAACTTACAAGGGCGATTTAAAATAAGCTAATTCGTGTACACAAATATTTACAGACACAGACTTCAGTTAAAGACAATCACTAGATATACCCCTGGTATACGATACTTTTTTTAGAAATAACTTATTAAATAATGCAATGCCACACTGTTCACTCGTATCTTACGATCAGTCACTGCACACACTATACTCACATTGTTTCATAACACTTCACTCTCTACACACACACACACACACACACACACACACACACACACACACTTGCACTCGCACTCGCACTCACTCACACACACACACACACACACACACACACACACACACACACACACACACACGCGCTGGTGATCCCTGGGCCATTTTGTGTACCGCAACTTCCCATTTACTATTCTAAAAAACTGAGTCAGCATTACTCTGTAATGAGTGAGATGTTGAGATCTGAAAGAGGAAGAGGTGTTAGTATTGTGCTATGCGTGGTTTGGGAGGTACGTTTTTCTAGAAAAGGAAAAAAAGAAGGAAAAATAACGTACTGTGAAGGTGTTATGTGCAGTGTTGGATGTTTTATAATCATTGTAATTATTTATTTGTGTAGCTTTTTTTGTTTGAAACCCCTACTCTGTTTTATCTAAGAAATCTTTCAATGTATAAAATGTATTGCATAACAGATACTTTTTAGCTGCCTTTTTAAATAAGTGTATTTTTGCAATTTCTTTAATATCTTTTGGTAATTTATTGAACAGTTTTATTCCTTGGTAGAAAATACTGATATGAGTTTTATGTTTATTTTTGTTTGTAAGTGTAAGTTGAGTCTAGCTGTTGTTCCATAGTGATGGACAGAGCTGTTTGTGCAATAATTACAAATGTTATTTTTCATGTGTACAGCTGACTGCTAACTGTATTCACACGGAGCAGTGTTTTGAACAGATCTTTACAATGAGATCGATTTCTACATTTGGTTAATATTCTTACGGCTCTTTCCTGAAGTTTGAAAATTGTGTTATATTATGTGGATTTGTTCCCCAAAAAGGAATGCCATAGCTAAGAATTGAGTGTATATATGAATAGTATGTAACTAAAATGACACTGCATGTCACACACTGATGACAGGATTCTAAGGGCATAACATGCTGATCACATTCTGTTTGCAAGTACCTTTGTGTGTTCACACCGCTTCAACTGAGAATCAATATTGAGAAAGTGTCTGCGTTCCGCTCGAATGATGATAAAATAAGATTTTCATAAAAAAACTTGTTGGATGCCATAAAACGCGGCAAGTCGCTTTTTAGCATTCCGTAAGTCATCGGTAAAAACAGAATCCTTCTAGGATCACTTTCTTGTCCGTTCTTCTGACTGTTTTTCTCAGGGGCAAGTATACGTATGAAGTTGAAATTTGTCACATATTAACGTCTACGGCAGCTTACCGGTGTAAGCAAAGTGAATGTTCTAAGCCAATACAGTCAAAAGATACCGTCACTTGAGGCATTGGCATGGGGAAGGTAGTAAGTCAAAACAAATTGTTTTTCCGATTTTTTATCTAAAGCGTAGTAAAACCCGTCACCAGTGGCCTAGAAGAAGCACAATGTGAAAGTTGTGAGCGGTTGCGTCTTTACAAACGATGATGTGAGCTGGCATGGATATGGAAGTAAGTCAACAAGCCACTGAGATACCGGTTTTACTCTGTGATCAACGGTTCATTACTGTGTTACTGATTCAGTAGTAACGTTACTAGGAGCTGCTCTTGTCCTAAAACGCCTCAGAAACTTGTTACATACAATCTGGTAAGTCGTATTTTCTGTCTGTTATGAAATTTACTTGTTTACATTAATTGGTAACACCTACTTTTGTGATTTATTGCGAACCAATCGTTTCGTATAGTTCCTGTGCGCAGACTATTTCAGGATGCCATTATAACTGCCGTAGTTTTGAAAAGAACGGCGTACGAAGCTGCACTCAGAGTTTTGGAAGCAAATTGGATAAGTCAAGGTAATTTTATTTCAGGTTACATCAACATAGGGCAGATAAAACAAACAATGATGCATACTATCGTCGATCCTCCTCTGAGCAGAAGGCAGAGTTCTGTCACTGACTCTGACTCAGACTGTGTAGTGTGACAACTGCGTCTTAAAGACTTCAATCTAGGCAGCGATGAATGTCAATTTGAAATTTAGAATGTCGGGGAATTCGTACAGCCGGCCGCTGTGGCCGAGCGGTTCTAGGCGCTTCAGTCTGGAACCGCGCAACCGCTACGGTCGCAGGTTCGAATCCTGCCTCGAGCATGGATGTGTGTGACGTTCTTAGGTTAGTTAGGTTTAAGTAGTTCTAAGTTCTAGGGGACTGATGACCTGAGATGTTAAGTCCTATAGTGCTCAGAGCCATTTGAACCATTTGAATTCGTACAGGTCTTGTGTCAGCCATTTCGGTATAAAAGAGAAGAGAGAGGAGGTTTCACAAGCAGTGACTCCTTACGAAATAGATGATATGATTAGAGAAGAAAACAATGTACAACCATTGAATATTGTAAAGATGACGGAGGAAGATTTATATGATTTCACATCGGTTTGTGATACATTATTGCATACAGCTCCAGTGTAAAACAGTTCTGCTTCTTGGATTAGTGGTGTGAGGGATAAGCTATCCATCATAGAAATAAAAGATTCGTTCCATGAAATGTAACCGTGGAGGGAGCACAGCATTTTGGAAAAAAAAACGTAAATATGATTTGGATTTTCTGTAACTATTTTGTAAATACAACATCGTATTTCGTATTGTCAAAAGCGTATTTTGCTTTTCATGTCAAATTTACTTTTCATGACCTACTCCTTCCCTCATGTCAACGTCTCATTTATGCCACATATATTGATAACTTCTAACTCAGTCATCAAAACCTGTAGGGTACTTCCCATTGGCCTAAAATCATGAAATTTTCCCAAAAGCGAAATTTCGCAATACAGCTAAATCGAAGGCCAAAATTTATTAATTTGTAATTATATCACACGAAAAAAAGTTTTGTCATTTGTTACGCTATTGTCTGACAGGCCGTCAGACAATTAAGCTCCGTTTTTCTCAGGAAGGCATAAACGTACCCAGGTGAAATTCATACCACATACTATGGTCTATAGGCAGTTGGCAGTGTAAATATAAGGTTACAAGTTAATGCAATCAAAAGATACGGCCATTTATGCCACATATTTTGGTACTTGACGTAGAATCTTGAAATTTGGCAAGAAGAAAGGTTTCACAACAAAGTAAAGGAAAAAAATCAGGAAATTGTTAATTTGTAAATATTTGTTTGGTTGTTTGTTATCTGACTTGAAACTTGAAATTAAAACTCTCTCGAAAGCCTTGAAATTCCTGGGAGTGATATCATGTAAATATTAGTGTTGATAACAGGTAGAAATCGTTGAGATCCTCAATAGCCGGAATGGATGAACTATTAATATACATAAATTAAGTTTGCACGGTCCTACTCACACGTGACCAATATTTCCTTCTGCATGGTGTCTAGTTTCCGCTTAATAAGCATCCAAGACTAAATCTGCCATTACGGAACTGAAGATGTGTGGCCGATCCAAGTCGTCTTCACTGGATGGTGATGCACAAGAGAGAGGGCGATTCAACTTCGCACATCAATGTGACCACCTTTCAAAAGCCTGAATAACAATATTTTGCTGCGCAGACGTTCCGCGAACAGCCCGATCGAAGCGGTCCCATTGATAGCATTTAAATCCGATGAGTTTGGTGCCCAGGGGAGCACGGTAAACTCATTCTGGTGCTCTTCTAACCACGCACGTACACTACGAGCTGTGTGATACGTTGCACTGTCCTACTGATAGATGACAGCGCGCCGAATACAAAACAAACTGCATATAGGGGTGGACATAGTCAAAAAGAATAGACGAAAAGAATAACCAGATCGGAAAGCTCACTCACCCGTAGTCTAGGGATAACGTCAACCAACACGTCCTCGGTCACTGGTTCGAACCACGCCACCGCTTAGATTTTGAATCAGAGTAATTAGCATTGGTGCCGAAGACATCCAGCATAAGATGTCATCCTCTTTCTACCAACGGCCTTACCAAAGAGGGCGTAAGAGCGGACAGATGTTCAGGGCACTCTCTTGCCCTTGGGGTGGGAAACTGCTCCTAAAGGCGAAAGAATAAGCAATGATCAACGGCATAAGAATGCAGAAGGAAATGGAAACCACCGTGTTAAAGACACATAATTTGTATTTACAGGACTTGTGACCTGTAAATGAAAAAGTGTGATGATTATCTCTTCGTTGGCGAAAGATTCGGGAATAGTCTCCCATTCGGATCCCCGGGAGGGAACTGCCAAGGAGGAGATGACCATGAGGAAAAGACTGAATAACCAACGAAATGATAACGTTCTGCGAGTCGGGGAATGGAATGTCAGAAGTTTCAGCGTGGTAGGCAAGCTAGAAACTCTGAAAAGGGAAAAGCAAAGACGCAGTCTAGACATAGTCGGAGTCAGTGAAGTGAAATAGAAAGAATACAAGGATTTTTAGTCAGATGACTATAGGGTTATATCAAAAGCAGCACAGAATTCTAGAACGGGAGTAGGACTCCTCATGAATAAGAAGGTAGGGCACAGAGTGAGTTACCGTGACCAGTTCAGTAATGGGGTTATTCTCAGCAGAATCGAAAACAAACCAACACCGACAACGGTAGTTCAAGTATGCATGCCGACTTTGCAAGCCAAAGATGAAGAGATAGAGAAAGTATATGAGGGTATTGAACGAGTAATGCAGCAACTAAAGGGTGATGATAATCTAATAGTTATGGGGGAACTGAATGCAATTGTAGGGGAAGAGCTAGGAGAAAGGTTTACGAGAGAATATTAGCTTGGTTCTAGGAATGAAAGAAGAGAAATTGTGAGTTTCCAAAAATTTTCAGCTAGTAATAACTAATACTTGGTCCAAGAACCACAAGAGGCAGTAGCATGCTTGGAAAAACCTGGGTGATATGAGGAGACTACAGTTAGAGTACATCATGGCAAGACATAGACTCAAAATCAGGTACTGGATTCTAAGGCACACCCAGAAGCAGATACAAACTCAGATCACAATTTAGTAGTGATGAAGAGTAGGCTAATGTTTAAAACACTAGTCAGGAAGAGTCGGTGCTTAAAGAAATGGGATACGAAGTACTAAAGAATGACGAGATACGCTCGAAGTTCTCTGAGGCTGTAGATGCAATAATAAGGAATAACGTAGCAGTCACTACAGTTGCAGAGGAATGGATATCTCTAAAGTGGACAATCACAGTACCTGGAAAGAAAAACAAAGAAGCTAAATGCGAAGAAACCGTGGGTAATAGAAGAAATACTTTAGTATATCTATGAAAGAAGCTCAAAAATGTTCAGGGAAGTTCAGGGCTACAGAAATACAAAACACTTAGGAATGATACAAATAAGAAATGCAGAGAAATTGAGGTGAAATGGCTGCATGAAAATTGTGAGGAAATCTGAAAAGAAATTATCGGGAAGACTGCCTTAGCTTATAGAAAAGCCAAAACAACTTTCAGTGAAATTAAAGGTAAAGGTGGTAACGTTAACAGTGCAATGGTAATGTCGCTTTTAAATGCAAAGGAGAGAGTGGATATGTAGAAAGATTCCTTTTAAGACCTCTGTGAGGGGGAAGACGTGTGTGATGACGTGATAAAAGAGGAAACCAAAGTGGATATAGAAGAAATGAGTAATTCAGTACTGGAAACAGAATTTAAAAAGTCATTAGACGAATTGAGATTGAATAAGGCAGAAGAGATAGATTATATTCCATCAGAATTTCTAAAATAATTGGGAATGTGGCAACAAAACTATTATTCACGTCGGTGTGTAGAATGCATGAGCCTGAGGATACGCCACCTGACTATCGGAAAAACGTCATCCACACAATTCCGAAGATTGCAAGAGCCAACAAGTGCGAGATTTATTGCACAATCAGCTTAGTTGCTCATGCACCCAAGTTGCTGAGAAGAATAAACTACAGAAAAACGGAAAACAAAATTGAGAATGTGTTAGATGACGATCTGGCTCTGAGCACTATGCGACTTAACTTCTGAGGACATCAGTCGCCTAGAACTTAGAACTAATTAAACCTAACTAACCTAAGGACATCACACACATCCATGCCCGAGGCAGGATTCGAACCTGCGACCGTAGCGGTCCCTCGGTTCCAGACTGAAGCGCCTAGAACCGTCGGCAGATGACGATCAGTTTGGATTTAGGAAAAGGAAGGGTACCAGAGAGGAAATAATGACGTTGTGGCTGATAATGGAAGCAAAACTATAGAAAAATCAAGACCTGCAGAAAGCGTTCGACTATGTCAAATGGTGCAAGATGTTCTAGAATAGGCTTAAGTTATAGGGAGAGACGGGTAGTACAGATCATGAACAAGAACCAAGAGGGGATAGTTAGAGTGTAAGACCAAGACCGAAGTGCTCGGATTAATAAGCGTGTAAGACAGGAATGTAGTCTCATGTCCCTACTGTTCAATCTATACGTTGGAGAAGCATTGACGGAAATAAAAGAAAGATTCAAATGTGGGATTAAAATTCAAGCTGAAAGGACATCAATGATAAGATTCGCCTATGACATTTCTAACCTCAGTGAAAGTGAAGAAGAATTATAGGACCTACTGAACGAAATGAACAATCTCATGAATACAAAATCGTGATTGAGAGCATTCTGAAGAAAGACCAAAGTAATGAGAAGAAGCAGAAATAAGAACTGCGAGAAACTAAACATCAGCGTTGGTGATGGTGAAGTAGTTGAAGTTAGAATTCCGCTACCTAGGCAGCAAAATAATGCATGACGGACGCAGCAAAGAGGACATAAAAAACTGACTATCACTGGCAAAAACGGGCATTCCCGGCCAAGAAAGTCTACTAGTATGAAGCACAGGCCTTAATTTGAGGAAGAAATTTCTGAGAATTTATGTTCAGCTACATGGACGCCTTCTGGATTTCGTGTCCCCAAACAACGATGAATTTTTTTATGGATGACAATGAGCTATATTAAAGGGTAACGATTGTTCACCACTTGTTTGAAGAACATTCTGGACAATTAGATCGAATGAGGTAGCCACCCAGATCGCCTGACATGAATCCCATCGAACATTATGGGGACTAATCTAGAGGTCACTTTGAGCACAAAGTCTTGCACCGACAACACTTCCGCAACTATGACCTGCTGTAGAGGCAGCATGGTTCTACATTTCTGCAGCGGGCTTCCAGCGACTCGTGGAGTCAATGCCACGTTGAGCTGCTGTCGTACACCGGTCAAAAAGTGGTCCAACGCTTTATTGTGAGATATCTTATGACTTGTCACCTCACTGTAAATGCTGTTTGCTGTTTAATTAACAAACAGGAGAAAAAGTATATAGGACAAAAATGCACGGTAGTTTACCCAGCCCTTTATATATCCCCAATAAATTTCTTGATGGTTCATCACTCTCGCTTTTCAGGGGGATCTACACTCATGCTCATATATTAAGGATAATGCTGATACACGATGAAATAACGCTCTGGTGGGCGGTTTGCGGGTTTAAATCATCTCGGGGTATGACCATGCAGTGCATTTGATCTGCGGTCGTCGCACGATGGCGCTGGCAGCAGTCCGCATACACAGAGGTGTATTGCTGCATGTCAGAGTATGGTGGAGCGAGTAAGTGTGCAGACGTTTTCAGACGTGCTAATGGTGACCGTGTGTTGAAAATGGCTCAAAGAACAGATATTGATGACGTTATGAGAGGTAGAATAGTAGGGCGACTAGAGGCTGGTCAAACACAGTAGGTCGTAGCACGGGCCCTCCGTATGCCATAAAGTGTGATCTCAAGATCATGGCAACGATTCCAGCAGACAGGAAACGTGACCAGGCTCTAGAATACGGGACGTCCACAGTGTACAACACCACAAGAAGACCGATATCTCACCATCAATGCCCGCAGACGGTCACGGAGTACTGCAGGTAGCCTTGCTCGGGACCTTACCGCAGCCACTGGAAAAGTTGTCTCCAGCCACACAGTTTACAGACGACTGAACAGACAGGGTTTATTTGCCCGGGGACCTGCAAGGTGCATTCCACTGACCTCTGGTCACAGGAGAGCCCATAAATCCTGGTGTCAAGAACGCAGGACATGGTCATTGGAACAGTGGTCCCAGGTTATGTTCATGGACGAGTCCAGGTATAGTCTGAACAGTGATTCTCGCCATTTTTTCATCTGGCGTGAACCAGGAACCAGATACCAACCCCTTAATTTCCTTGAAAGGGACCTGTATGGAGGTCGCAGTTTGATGGTGTTGGGTGGGATTATGATTGGTGCACGTACACCCCAGCATGTCTTTGGTAGACAAACTGCAACAGGTCAGGTGTATCGGGACGTCATTTTGCACCAGTATGCCCGCCTCTTAAGAGGTGCAGTGTGTCCGACCTTCCTCCTGATGGACTGTAACACACGGCCCCACTGATCTGTCATCGTGGAGGAGCACCTTGAAACAGAAGGTATCAGGCGAATGGAGTGGCGTACCTCTTCTCCAGGCCTAAACCCCATCGAGCACATCTGGGATGCTCTCGGTCGACGTATCGCTGCACGTCTTCAGGCCCCTAGGACTCTTCAGGAACTCTGACAGGCACTGGTGAAAGAATGGGAGGCTATACCCCAGCGTCTGCTCGACCACGTGATCCAAAGTGTGCCAACCCGTTGTGCGGCCTGTGTACGTGTGCATGGTAATCATAACCCATATTGATGTCTGGTACATGCTCAGGAAACAGCGGCGTTTTGTAGCACGTGTGTATCGGGACGGCCTTCTCAAAATATTGTGGACTTACAGATCTGTGTCGTGTGTGTTCCCTATGTCCCTTTGCTATTAGCGCCAGTTTTGTGTAGTGCCACATTGTATGGCACCACATTCTGCAATTACCCTTAATTTGTGAGCATGAGTGTAATAAGACCCTGATAACATACGTAAAGAAAGGTAATATCAGTTGCGTATGCGACACACCTAACGAACATGTAACACGGGTCCGATGTTAAATGAACAAAAATACTAGGGAAACAGCCGCAGTCTATGCGTAGTATGCGCTAGTCTAGGTAGTTTTGCAACTGTAGTTACAAACATTTGGACACTGTGGATTTTCACCATTCCCATTAGCACAGTGCGCTGCACGGACGGCATCTAGGAAGCAGCGAACGTGTACCGAACGTTACGCACGTCCGCCATGCCCCGGCGGCCGTCTAATGAGAAGGCGTGTGAATGGCAACAAACGGCTGTCACGCGGGCCGGGCGCAGGACAGCAGCGCAGTGCAGCGGCGCGTCATTAGCTCGGCCCGAGAATGGCGCGGAGCGGCGATCGACGGCACCACAATAGGCTGCGCCCCATTATTTAAATGTTGCTCGACAATCGACCGCGCCCCGAATCTCGGCGGTACGCCTGGGGCCGACCGTAGCGGAGCCGCGTGGCTGTGCCTCTGCCTGTGCAGCGGTCGATTGGCCCTCAGGAGCAGGTGGTAGCAGGTAGGAGGCTGGTGGCTGGCGGCAGGTGGCGGCCGAGCGCAAAGCACAGCCGGCTTACGCTCCACAGCCCCAGCAGGCACGGGTAACGGCTGCGGCGTTTCGCTGCAAAGTCTGTCTTGTTACAGTTGCCTCGCTTGTTCAGCAGGGACCGTGTTCCGCGGCTACAATTTCGGTTAGGGGTGCTTCGAAGTCTGCAAGCATAATAATTTCAAACATTGCGTCTGTGCACCAGCAGCAGATGATAAGAGTACGACTGATGGTAATTGACAACTTTAATTACCATCTCAAAAAAATTAAGTTACATAATCAGTTTCTTGCTTTAAAGTTCGTAGGCTTCCATGGGAAGTGTCAGCTTCAATAGATCATTTTGAGTATTAGATTGCGTAATTAGGGAAAACTAAAAACGAGTAAAATACCGACGATTCGGTAATCTTTGCAGCGATCTTCTTCAGGGCGACTAACTTTTTGATTCTGGGGGTGGACTTGTGCTATGTAGGGCGCGCCAAGGAAAAATACATGCTTTGAAGCTCTGTGCAGAACTGTTTCTAAGATAGAACACAATTCATATTACAATTAATATCACTTTTGCAGTATTTCTTGTATAACTCGAAAACCGGACCCTCCAGCGAAATCGTGTCGCGGTACAAAATTTAACTACATTAAGTTTCCTACAAAAAAGATCTCTCTACGACTAAGAGTTTGCTCAAAGTGAGCGGAAGTATATTCAGAATCTTCCGCAATGCGCATCCGCTGTAGCTAGTTAGCTTTTATAGGTCAATTTGAGATAGTTTCGCGACTTGATAGACCACAACTGTCATGTGTTAAACTGTTCGTTTGAACTTTTACACTACTGTGGTAGGCTTTAAACAATGACCGTACTTCAGTAAGACAGAAAATAAATAACGATACACATTACATGTGTTCTATCTAGTAAACCATTCGGTATAGGACGTGTTTCCATATGAAGTGTTTTGTTCAGTACCGCTAACAGTATCACCCATTAAAGAGAGTACCTTTCCTCCTGACTTACGCTATATACAGGGAAGCCGTTGAACAATTCAGTGCAGGCCGGAGTGGCCGAGCGGTTCTAGGCGCTTCAGTCTGGAACTGCGGTACCGCTACGGTCGCAGGTTCGAATCCTGCCTCAGGCATGGATGTGTGTGACGTCCTTAGGTTAGTTACGTATAAGTAGTTCTACGTTCTGCGGACTCATGACCGCAGATGTTAAGTCCCATAGTGCTCAGAGCCATATGAATTTTGAACAATTCAGTGTGAAGCTTGATATGGGGAGCTGACTGTACAGAAGGCTGTGCTACCCTGGCAGGAGATTTGTGGGCAAGTGCGAATAAGAATCTGCAGTTTCTGCAAAAGAGTTCTGCTTTCCGATAGCGAGACATTGATGCCGCAATTCAATTACCTTGCGGTTGCATGTTTGTACTGCTAAAACTGGGTCATGTGGAGCAGCTGACTGTGCCAGTCACCTGCCAGAGTATCACAATCAAAAAATGGTTCAAATGGCTCTGAGCACTATGGGACTTAACATCTTAGGCCATCAGTCCCCTAGAACTTAGAACTATTTAAACCAAACTATCCTAAGGACATCACACACATCCATGCCCGAGGCAGGATTCGAACCTGCGACCGTAGCAGCCCCGCGGTTCCGGACTGCAGCGCCTAGAACCGCACGGCCACCGCGGCCGGCATTATCACAATCAATAACTATATTGTACACCGAACCTCCATTCTGAATTAATCAATGGCATCCCAGTATACAGAAGAAGACCGTTCTCAGAATACTGAAGAGAGTCGCTCTACAAAGGACCCTGCAAAGATGATCGAAGCTTGGGTATTATAGTAGTAGTTAGGATTTCGTAACGCCGCGGCCGAATACCCAAAGTGATTTTATTCAAATATTCTACAAGTAATTTCTTGGTTGTTTGCAGCTTCGTGCCTGCAGTCGTGGCACATACGGAAATCACTGCACCACTGCATCTTAGCACACTGCTAGAGGAGCAGTTACACGGTCCGGTCGCGTTAATGTTACCGCCGCTTACATTCGACATTAACGTGTGGTAACCAATCACGGTTGGCAGGTGCAGCACTAACAGTGGATAGTATATAAAGCATGTCAGGGGGACGCGGGAAAACAGTGAAGTCGTCGATGCGAGAACGGAGCGATTTACTTGACAGTCAAAAGGACACTATCATAGGCTTTCGGGCCAAGGGTCGGAGCATTTCCGGCACGGCTAAGTTTGCAAACAGTCCGTGTGCCGCAGTGGTTCGATTATACAATGCATGCTCTAAGCAAAACCGGTGCCGAGGCAACTACAGCGCACCACTACTCGTAGATGATAGGACTGGGCGACGGCTGCATATATGTGCACCGGCCAATACACGTGCAATCCTTAAAGTAACTGACCGCCCAGATGAACCAATGGGCTGCCAACAGTGTCTCTTCAACGACTGTTCAGCGAACGTTCCTGTGTATGGGCCCCCGCAGCAGGCGCCAGATACGATCATCCATGCTGACTGCTGCTCATCGACGGCAGAGGAAATATACAGGCCACTGCCGCAACTGGACGTCCACCGACTGACCTTTTCAGATCAATCACGTTTCATGGTCCATCGAGCAGATGGCCTTTGGCAAGTGCAGCTCTCTACAGCTGCCTCTAGTACCATGGAAGTTACTTCGTGATGTCTTAAAAGACGTCCTGCCACCTTGTCACTTCTTCTTGTTAGTGTTTTCAACATATTCATTTCCTCACATATTTTCCGGAAAACCTCCTCATTCGTTGCCTAATTTTCTATATGCTTCTGTAGCACCACATCTCCAGCGCTTCGATTCTCTTCCCACAGTCCATGTTTCACTACCATACAATGCTGTGTTGCTTGGGAACATGAAATCCATGAATGGCTGCAGAAGGTCTCCATGTAGCAGAACTTAACCATTTCTAGTCAATGAATACACTCCTGGAAATTGAAATAAGAACACCGTGAATTCATTGTCCCAGGAAGGGGAAACTTTATTGACACATTCCTGGGGTCAGATACATCACATGATCACACTGACAGAACTACAGGCACATAGACACAGGCAACAGAGCATGCACAATGTCGGCACTAGTACAGTGTATATCCACCTTTCGCAGCAATGCAGACTGCTATTCTCCCATGGAGACGATCGTAGAGATGCTGGATGTAGTCCTGTGGAACGGCTTGCCATGCCATTTCCACCTGGCGCCTCAGTTGGACCAGCGTTCGTGCTGGACGTGCAGACCGCGTGAGACGACGCTTCATCCAGTCTCAAACATGCTCAATGGGGGACAGATCCGGAGATCTTGCTGGCCAGGGTAGTTGACTTACACCTTCTAGAGCACGTTGGGTGGCACGGGATACATGCGGACGTGCATTGTCCTGTTGGAACAGCAAGTTCCCTTGCTGGTCTAGGAATGGTAGAACGATGGGTTCGATGACGGTTTGGATGTACCGTGCACTATTCAGTGTCCCCTCGACGATCACCAGTGGTGTACGGCCAGTGTAGGAGATCCTCCCCACACCATGATGCCGGGTGTTGGCCCTGTGTGCCTCGGTCGTATGCAGTCCTGATTGTGGCGCTCACCTGCACGGCGCCAAACACGCATACGACCATCATTGGCACCAAGGCAGAAGCGACTCTCATCGCTGAAGACGACACGCCTCCATTCGTCCCTCCATTCACGCCTGTCGCGACACCACTGGAGGCGGGCTGCACGATGTTGGGGCGTGAGCGGAAGACGGCCTAACGGTGTGCGGGACCGTAGCCCAGCTTCATGGAGACGGTTGCGAATGGTCCTCGCCGATACCCCAGGAGCAACAGTGTCCCTAATTTGCTGGGAAGTGGCGGTGCGGTCCCCTACGGCACTGCGTAGGATCCTACGGTCTTGGCGTGCATCCGTGCGTCGCTGCGGTCCGGTCCCAGGTCGACGGGCACGTGCACCTTCCGCCGACCACTGGCGACAACATCGATGTACTGTGGAGACCTCACGCCCCACGTGTTG
The DNA here is from genome assembly GCF_021461385.2 of Schistocerca piceifrons. Classification (NCBI taxonomy): domain Eukaryota; kingdom Metazoa; phylum Arthropoda; class Insecta; order Orthoptera; family Acrididae; genus Schistocerca; species Schistocerca piceifrons. The sequence continues at coordinate 313,917,219 of NC_060141.1, read as the reverse complement.
AGCAATTCGGCGGTACGTCCACCCGGCCTCCCGCATGCCCACTATACGCCCTCGCTCAAAGTCGTCAACTGCACATACGGTTCACGTCCACGCTGTCGCGGCATGCTACCAGTGTTAAAGACTGCGATGGAGCTCCGTATGCCACGGCAAACTGGCTGACACTGACGGCGGCGGTGCACAAATGCTGCGCAGCTAGCGCCATTCGACGGCCAACACCGCGGTTCCTGGTGTGTCCGCTGTGCCGTGCGTGTGATCATTGCTTGTACAGCTCTCTCGCAGTGTCCAGAGCAAGTATGGTGGGTCTGACACACCGGTGTCAATGTGTTCTTTTTTCCATTTCCAGGAGTGTAGTTCAGTTGGACCAGAGGACTCAGTCCTTTTCATGTAAGCTCATCCCATACCACCAAGGAGCCGCCACCAACTCGCTCAGTGCCTTGTCAACAACTTACGTCCATGACTTCGTGGGGTCTGCGCCACGCTCGAACCGTACCATCAGCTCTTAGCAAGTGAAATCGGGACTCATATGACCAGGTCACGGCTTTCCACTCGTCTAGGATCCAACCGATATGCTCACAAAACCAGGTGAGGCTCCTTAGGCTATGTCGTGCTGGTAGAAAACGCACTCGCGTCGGTCGTCTCCTGCCATAGCCCATTAACGACAGATTTCGCCGCACTGTCCTAACGAATACGTTAGTCCTAAGTTCCACATTGGTTTAGGCAGTTGTTTCGCGCAGTGTTCCTCGTCTGTTAGCACTGACAGCTGTAAGCAAACGCTGCTTCTCTCGGTAGTTAAGTGAATGCTGTCGACCGTTGCGTTGTCCGTGGTGAGAGGTAACGCCTGAAATTCGGTATTCTCGGCACACTCTTGACGCTGTGTATGTCGTAATACTGATTTCCCTAAGGATGTCCGCCTGCTTAGCTGGGTGAACCGGCACGGTAGCTCAGCGTTTTCGGCCGGAGCTGTTCTCCGTAATAAAAGAATTGAGTGAATGGATCATCCATGAACTTGAACGTGTGTCTTGGGACGTCCGCCCCGAACAAATACAACGAGAAATACCGAACAAAACGAGAATAAAGAAAAAGGTGATAACGTGCTCGCCTCGCATGCAAGCGGGCCCGGGTTCGATTCCCGGCCGGATTGGAGATTTTCTCCGCTCGGAGACTGGGTGTTGTGTTGTCCTCATCATCATTTCATCCTCATAACCGGCGCCCATGTCGCTCAATGTGGCTTCGACTGAAGTAAGATTTGCACTTTGCGGCCGAACTTCCCCGAATGGGGCTTTCCGTCCAACGATGCCATACGCTCATTTACATTTTTTTCCCTAACGAGTTTCGAAATGGAATATCTCACGCATGTAGCACCAACTAGTATTCCTCGTTCAAAGTCTGTTAATTCCAGTCGTGCACCCATAATCATGTCGGAAACCTTGACACATGAATCACCTGAGTACAAATGATAACTCCGCCAAAGCCCTGTCGTTTTATACCTTGTGTATGCTGTACTACAGCCATCTCTACGTGTTCATTTCGCAATCCCAAGACCTTTGTCATCTCAGTGTATAGCAAAATTGAAATTATTATTGTTTACTTCAGTTTTCATTCGAAAATCGTTAATTTGCTAGTGAAACAGTTGGATGTGGCAGTGAAACTGAAGAAAACAATACAGATTTATCATGCAGCGCTAGGAAACTATTTCGTCAACGAATAGCAAATTTTTTTTCTTAAAAAAAGCAAATTAAAAATGTATTAACCATCGCTTCAATACTTCGTCGAAATTATATAAAACATGTTTCTGTAATTCATTAACAACTTTCGCATTTATCAGTAATAACAGGATACTTTTGCCTTTGATTGTGACGAACAACGTTCTATTCAATACAAAACAACAACAATAATTATATATCTACTTTTTATTTTTGTGCATGACAACTGTACTTGCACCTAAAGTAATTTCTTTGGTCGCACAAAAACTCAGAAGTTATAAAACATACACAATTTTAAATATAAATATAGAAATATGAAGTACAATTTATATTTCCTCTAGGATATAAAATAAACGATGGACTAACACTGAATTGCAGTTAGATGAGAAAAAGCTCCCAGCTGCTCTCTCAAACAATCGTTTGTTTCTTCCCATTACAATGCTACCAATTCTACCGCTGATCCTAGCGTGTTTATGGAGAGTACCAAAACTAAAGAACCGTAGTTTTGATAGACCACAACTGTAATTGTAACAGATACAATACACACCTCTCCATTCATCAGGGAAAAAGCTACAAAAATCGACTTTGATGCTAATAACGGCAAAGTAGTGAAGGTATGTTTTCATTATAATTCATTGGGCCAAAATAGAGCGCGGTTACTACATATAAATGATTTCTGGTCCTACGCACATATAAATCATTTTTAACGTATTCATTGAACTGTGTTGACATGGGCGTATACACGCTACAGCACGCTGAAACAGAGGTCACTACAAGGTCAAAATAGGAAACCAAACATGATATTTATCAAATATACAAAGTGTTTCAAGAATTATTTCACAAACTTTGGGGACAGGTTTCTCAAACCACAACAAGATAAAAATGTGTAGTGAACACGGGCACGGAAACGGCTACCTTAATAGCTATGAGCCCTTGTTCGTCTTCAATACTCCGAAACATCGTTCTTAAACTACAAATCCTTTGCTTTCCATATTTTGGGAGTAGGCAGTGTGGACCAATACAAGAACAAAATATCCGGAACATGGACTCTAAAATGCATGCGTTAAGTGATATGAGCACTTGTTCATCTTCGCTACCATGAAATACATCCCTTCTACTAAACAAGTGTTCATAGCCAATGTTTACTGGACTTCTTCTCTTGTTTGGGTGCACACTTCCTCCTCGCAAAATATCGAAAGCAAAGAGCTTTGCAGCAGAAAAGAAGTGTTCCACAGTACCGAAAATGAACAAGGGTTTATAGTTTTTAAGGTATGCGTTTTAGAGCCCTTGTGTACTACACGTTCTCCTTGTTTTGGTGTAAGGAAACTGCCCCCAAAGTTTTTAAAGGTATTTTTTAAACATCCTGTATATGATTACTAGTTTATAAATGTCTTAAAGTTTTGAAAGTAATCGACACATTATTAATATTGATTGAAACATTATCTTTTAGTTCAAGAAAATTACCTGCATCGTCGTATTTCGACCTTGTACATCGACTATGATACCACAATTACTTCAAAATGCTTATCAAAGCGATCGTTGAAAAGTCAGTCGAGCATTCCTCTCCTCTCACGCTTTATTGTATTCGTTCATTTCAGTAAATATAAAATCATGTATAATTTTAGAAATTTAGTTAATGAAATGCTCGTGGGCGTTATAAATAGTTCCTGTCCGATTCTTCGTCACTAGACATTGCAAAAACACATTGCAAGCTGTTAAGAACTTGTAAGAAATTTCCCGCCAGTATATGCTCAACGTATGACGTCAAGCAGACAGAAGAAGTTGACAGTGTTAAAATTTGGGATTTCAGCTTGACGGAGCCCACCATGGAACTATTAAAACGCCTAAGCAGGTCTTTTTTTTGTGACACATATGTTGTCAGATACAGGTGATTCAAAAACAAGAAAAAGCTAGCAGTACGAATTACAAGCTTATGTGCTGTTAACTCAAGAACTTCATAAAGAGACGTGTGTAAGTAACCAGGACAGTAAGTGTTGTTTCCATACATATTTATTCCTTAATGAACCTGGTATTAAAAATATATCTCTTGTTCAAAATGTACGTTGTTAGTGTTACATGAGATTGCGGTGGGGTGCTTTAATTGAACCTTTAGCTGAATATTCCAATATTGCCCTGTACATTTGACACAGATAAATCATAGCCCACCAAAGCAATGATAAATGAATTAATCCGACCACGAAATTAGGCAAGGATCTCAGTTGACTCAATTACATATAAAGTCCAAAGATACAGTTAAACCCTCGCAATATCAAGTGGGAGGCTACTTCATGCCCAGCTTTTGACATTACTGTAATCTAACCACTTATTTTACATTTTATAATTTTGAAATTTTGTTTTGTTTTAATGAAGTCTTCTACCAGATTCAATATACGTTTTAAATTTTTCAGTTGTACTTAACCCAAGAATTTAAGTCTCACTTGAAGATTCACTTTCTCTAATGAATATCATAGTCAATATTTCCAGATTCAAATCCTTACGTACAAATCAATATCTCTTGGGAAACTATGTTGAGAATAAAAGTCATCAACAATGAAAGAAATTTGGATTTTTAAATTCTTTTAGCGTGGTCGTAAAGTTGGTAACGCGTTATTGAAAGTGCGTTGATATTGCCAAGAGTGTGCTAAAGCGTATTTCTAGGTTCTGGACCACACTTACTCATTATTATGACTTCAAAAATTAGGTTGTTGATATAATTCAACATCAATTCAGGAATTTTTCTTTTTCTAGGTTTCTAGGGTGGGGTAAAGTAACGCCTCTCCCCTTGGTAATGCACGTTACGGAAAATGCCTTCGTCTTACCAAGGTTAACAATCATTGAAAATAATAAACTAATGCCTTGGTAAATTTGGCCAATCCATTCTTGAATGTGATTCAAATGAACACGTATGTGGATAAAATATTCATATTTGAATAAGTCATAATGGTTCAAATGGCTCTGAGCACTATGGACTTAACTGCTGTGGTCATCAGTCCCCTAGAACTTAGAACTACTTAAACCTAACAAACCTAAGGAGATCACACACATCCATGCCCGAGGCAGGATTGGAACCTGCGAACGTAGCGGTCGTGCGGTTCCAGACTGCAGCGCCTAGAACCACTCGGCCACTCCGGCCGGCGCGTAAGTCATACCATGGTTGCTGGTTACTGCATGGACATAGAAAATAATACAGAAGGATGCGTATGTGCATCTATTGCTAAATTGAACATCTAACCGCAAACAAGTGTTGAAAATAAAGATTAAAATTACTGAAAATCATTAAAAATGACTCGACTTTCCCTACAGTTGGCCGGCCGCGGTGGCCGTGCGGTTCTAGGCGCTAAGTCCGGAACCGCGTGACTGCTACGCTCGCAGGTTCGAATCCTGCCTCGGGCATGGATGTGTGTGATGTCCTTAGGTTAGTTCGGTTTAAGTAGTTCTAAGTTCTAGGGGACTGATGACCACAGATGTTAATTCCCATAGTGCTCAGAGCCATTTGAACCATTTTTGAGCCTACAGTTGACCTCACTGCTGTAGTTTCATCTCAGCATATTAATAATTTGCAGATGGCGGCTGAAGCGCCTGCAAAATCAGTCACTGGCTCTGTGCCAACAACTTGCGTCTAAGTTCACGTCAGTCAGTTGAGAGTCTGTTGTCACTCATGAGTCTGGAGTAGTCATCTAGAAAAGAAGTCCACATATGGAGAACCATGCCACAGAAGCTGCCTGTCTGACAAGATGCTGAAGTAAGAAGTAACTTTCTGCAGTGTGCTTCCAACAAGAAAGTCTCTGTTCTCAACGTTTCCCAGCGTCACGTAAATTTTATTGGCTGAATGATAAATATTGTGAGTGCTGACCAGTAAGAAGTTGTCTTAAAAGACGCTGAGCTCCCTCCCTTAACCACATTTGAGGTGGTTAACAAGTTACAAAATTGGTTATACTTGGCACTCCAAGACTGTCCTACTCTCTGCCTGCCTGTATTCGCGTGCTGACTGTTAAGGATCGACCTCTGTAAGAACAGTCATATTCCTTACTCCACTCCTAAATCATTGAAGTTAATCAGTGACAGCCATTTTTACAATTCCTTGCATATTCTTCCCTGCTGGGATCTGAGGTGTAGAGTCGGTATCTCACGATCTTGAAAGTAGGCCTAATCTTTTCTGTTCATTTCCCATTCTCTAAGATGTAATCTTAATAGCCTGTGTTTTTAGGGGAATCCTGATTTTGTACAGTTTTTTCCCACAATAGCAGCTCTTCTCGGACTCTTACCAAAAATGGCAAGCGTCCACCAACCGCACACAGCTCACTAAAACAGTCTAAGTTGTCTCTCCACAACTTGGAGACACAGTCTGTATTGTGTGACTTCAGTCATCTGGTGCCATTTGTCTAGGTGACACATCGAAGTGATTTAGATCACAAGATCACTGGTTAATACAAGCTCGAGATAAAGCATTCCAGATATGAAATGCTGATACATTAATAACGTGTTCAACCGCCAGAATGTTGAAAGCAAGCGTGAAATAATCAGTGCAGTCTATTGGATAGGTGCCGGATACCTGTCTGTGGGATCGAGTTCAGTGCCTGTTGCTCTTGGTCGGTCAATATAAGGGCGGTTAATGCTGTTTGTGGATGACGATGGAGTTGTCGTCTGATGATGACCCTATATGTTCCCGATTTGAGAGACATCTGGTGATCTAGCAGACAAAGGCAACATGTCGACACTCCGCAGAGCGTGCTGGGTTACAACACCGGTATGCAGGCGACCATTATCCTGTTGAAAATACTCTCCATGATGCCGTTCATAAATGGCCACTTCGGCGACTTGTGCGTCGATGGGGATGAAATGATAATGATTAGGACAACACAACACCCAGTCCATGAGCGGAGAAAATCTCCGACCTAGCCGGGAGTCAAATCCGGGACCTTAGGGTTAACATACTGTCGCGCTGACCACTCAGCTACCGGGGGCGAACAGGTCCATTGTGCCTACCACGCAGACAGGTTGTTTGCAGGCCCTCAACTGGCCAACTGGCCTCCTCCTAACCAACAGGCCGCCATCACTGACCCCGAGGCAGAACCATCTTTGATCAGAGAACACAACAGTCCTCCACTCCGCCGTTCAGTGAGATCTAGCTTCACACCACTGGAGTGGTTTCGGGTCAGTGGAATGGACGCTACAGGGCGTCTGGCTAGGAACTGTTATTGAAGTAACCAGTTTGTAACATAAGGTTGTGTCACCGTAGAGCCAACGACTGCTCAAACTGCTGCGGCAGACGCAGTACGACACGACAGAGGCGTACTCCGAACTTAGTACCAACTTCCGTTACCGTCGCACAGCTCCTACTTAATGTTGCGATCCTTTTTCTTCGTGGACGTATTTACTCACACATTAGACTGATCTTCCAAGTTTAGGTTATGACGCACAAAGGTCCTTTTCTGAAATAATCGGTTTGGTGTACATGTATGTCTCCGTGTTTGTACCAGACATTTGATTGATAGAAAGGGCGGAGAATACAGCAGAATTATATCACAAGTGACAATGGCAAGTCAAGTGCGCCAGCGGAGTCGTTTGGCAACGCGCCGCACTTTGCCAGCAGCATTGGTGTCGCCGCCTTTGCTTTCGGCGTCCCAGGAGAGGCAGCGCTACGGTGGCTGCGACTCTAATTAACGACGCGTGGGACCACTCGGCAGGCGGCGGGTTTTCACTGGGCGCCGTTTCTGCGGATTATGCAGACTAGCGACCGGTTTAGCACGTCGCCTGTGGAGCCCTCCCTTTCCGAAGAACTCTTTCACTCGACCGTCTCTCCTTTTTCGTTCCATATTTAACTTTTCAACTGGGAATTAGCTGCCGAGAACTGTGCTTAATTTCTGCATTTAATTAGCATTTAATTGAATGGATCTGTACTTCGGAAAAGCTGTGAATTTTTATAGAATGCGATGAACTTCAACTAACACCTTTCAAGAAAGTGAACAAATTTAACAAAGGAAGTAAAACGAAATTTAAAACAGAATATTCTCCAAAAAATCTGACAAGTTATTTGTGTTCGTTGGATGAGTGCTAAGTGCCACACTTCAACGCCAAAGATAGAACATTTGAAGCCCCATCTGTTCAAAGATCTTGTCGGTCATTTATTGATTCTTTCACCCCTGGCAGTGACTTGCATACACTGAGGTTACAAAAGTTATGGGCTGCGATATGCACATATAGAGATGGCGGTAATATCGCTTATACAAGATATAAAATGGCAGTGCATTGGCGGAGTTATTCGTACTCCGGTGATTCGTGTGAAGAAATGGATGTGGCCTCACCAGCGAATTGACAGACTTTGGACGCGGAACGGTAAGTGAATCTAGACACATGGTACATTTCATTTCTGGAATCGTTAGGGAATTTAATATTCCGAGATCTACAGAGTGAAGAGTGTGCCGAGAATGCCAAATTTTAGGCATCACATGTCACCACGGACAGCGCACTCTCCTATAGCCTTCGCTTAACGACCGAGAGCAGCGGTGTTTACTTGGAGCTGTCAGTGCTAACTGACAAGGAACACTGGGTGGAGTAAACACAGAAACCGATATGGGACGTACGACGAACGTACCCGTTAGGGCGGTGCGGCGAAATTTGACGTTAATGGGCTATGGCAGCAGACGACCGAAGTGAGTGCCTTTGCTAGTAGCGCGACATCGCCTACTGTTCCTCTCCTGGTCTCGTCAGCATATTGGTCGGACCCCAGAGGACTGGAAAATCGTGTCCTGGTTAGACGAGCCCCAATTTCATTCGGTAAGAGCTGATAGTAGGGTTCGAGTGTGATGCAGACCCCTCGAAGTTATGGACATAAGTTGTCAAGAAGGCACTGCGCAAGCTGGTGGTGGCTTCATGACGGTCTGGGCAATGCTTAAATGGAAAGGACTGGGTCCTCTGATCCAACTGCACTCTTCATTGACTAGAAATGGTTATCTTCGGCTACATGTCTACACAAAGTTTTCATGTAGCCGAACATTCATGGACTTCATACACTGAAACAAAGACGTAATTTTTGTGGTTGACACTGCGCTACAACGCAGCGTCACAATTGGTTTGCAGAACATTCTGGACAATTCGGTTGAATGACGTCGCCTCTCAGGTCACCCGACATTAATAGTATCGAACACTAATGGTATAAATCGAAATGTCACTTCGTGTACAAAATCCTGCACCGGTAACCCTTTTGGAATTATGGGCGACTAGAGAGGTATCACGGCTCAATATTTCTGCAGGTGACTACGAACGACCTGTTGAGTACATGACATGTAGAGTTGCTGCATGGTGTTGTCAACAGTTAAAGTGAGCTCCCCACCTGTTTCAAGTGCAAAAACCACCAGAAAACCACTAACAATAATGCCCCTACTCACATAATCGCTAAAATTTCCAGTAATTGTTTTTTAAATCGTTATGAAAGGAAACAATAAGTATATTAGTAATTACTTTTCTTTATTATTAAGTAATAAAATATTCACAATCATTAAATGAACATACAATAAATAAATCAACATGTCAATGTCAGGAACAGACAAAAATTCCTATAACAACAGCTAATTATTTAAATGAATTCATCTTTTTTAGATGAGTCATTTTCGTCTGCATCATCATCATCATCGTAGTCGGTTTCAGATTGGTACGGTTCTTTGGAACCGATTTGTTTCACAAGGTTTATTGGAATTTTATATTCGTTTCAGCATTTTCCTTCCAACCTCAAACCACAGCGTATTCTTAATGAAGCAGTTAAAAGATTTAACTTCAGTCTATTCCTCTGCTTATTTTTTATTACATTCATACTGCTAAATAGTCTCTCATCATCGGCACTGGAACGAGGCAGTATTAGGAGAGTAATCGCAAAAGTATCTTATTCCTCAGATCTGGATTCCCCTTGAGCATCATTGAAATGAAATACTTCATTCAAAAAAAATTTTTTTTTTGCATCTTTGGTCTCGTTCCAGTTCAACAAATGAATTTGTCGCAACTGATCATCCACTCTTGCTATAAATTCTACACTTTTATTGAACTGAGCCATCATATCAATTAGATTTTCTTTGTTGTGGTTAAGTGCTTGTTCAAAACGTATCCCGGAAATTTTTTTCATCAACGTTAAATCTTCTGGTAACCTGTATTTTATTTCTTCAATCATACTTACTATAAATGTTATGCACCGATTACGCTACATTTCTTCGTCTTCCCGTGGTAATTCTCTTTCTCTCATTACAAGCAACTGCTTTTCAAAGCGGAATCCCAGGTAACATCATAGATCGAAGAAATCACGAGTATTTTGGGTAAAAATATTAACATTATTTGCCGGTAACTTAACATTTCTTACAGGCATATCCATTACGTTGGTCAACTCATCAAGGAGTTCGGCGTGATCTGTATCTTTCGACCCGAACATTTTATTGACTCTGTTTATTTCAATTAATATTGGATACAAAAATGAAATATATGCGTAATTAATCTCGTTCGCATACATAGCGTGCAATACCTCTGCCATGTGACACCTTTCGCGCACTTAAGTTACGGAAAAAAATGCGTTTTTAGTCCCGACCATTGCGTGTATACTCTTGACACAGCGGATTCTATTGATAACCACCTTGTCTGGCACACTTGAACTATTTTTAACGGTTTCCGTCCATCGTTGGTGGTTTTGTATAGCTCCATATAAAGAGATTGTCTGGAAGAGGAGCGACTAAACCAATCATATGTCTCTTTAATTAAAAGCTCCAAATTCCTCGGTAATTTTTTTTTTTTTTTTTTTTTTTTTTGCAGCATCTGAAACAGCCAGTTACAAGGAATGGCACAAGCGACGTACTAAAATCAGGCGTGGTACCTCTTCTTTAAATATAGTAAATACTCCGCTATTTACTCCAACCATGACAGGGGCATTTTCTATACCAATACCAATTAAATTTTCAAGTCGCAAATCGAATCGTTGAAGCGTCTTCTTTATAGCAGAGACAATAGCTTCAGCATTACACTCGTGCAGTTCAGAAAGGTCAAGGTATATAGATACTATTTTTTGGTGTAATTTACTGCAATAAGCAACATATAATCAGTCCCAAGTATTTATGTACAGCAATATCAGTATATCCAACAATTAATAAGCTATATTGTTGATCTCTGCAATCTTGTTCTAGAGCGTCAGTGAACTGCAGTGCTAACAAGTTTTTTATAACTGAGTGCACTTAGTTTGGTGCAGCTGAAATTTTCCGCCATCTTTTTCATGATTGTGATCAATTAACTCTCCCAAATGGTCGACTACACGTATACTAGTATGCACGGCTGAGAATAATGCAAGTCTTGCTTCTTCCTTTCTTTTTTATTCTCAATGAGCTCTGACTTAAAAGCAATTTTAAGCCGCATAGTTACAACCTGCAACAATTTACTTAGTCAAAGAGTGGTGAAAAATGTAAAACCGATCAATGAATGAAAAACCAATTTAAAAAAAAAGGTTGCTTACCTTTTTATTTTTAGATGCTTCTTTGACATCCCATGAGACTTCAAATCTCCGTTGTGACTCCTAAAATCTGTACCACAAAATATGCACTTCGCTACCTGACAAATATTACTTTTAATAACTTGAAACCAATCTTTTAAATGTGGGTCCTGAAGCCAAGAATCCCGGAACTTTTGCGTATATTGTGGTTTCGGTGTAGTTATAAACATATGAAGTCTTGAAATAATACCATACACTGGGAATCACAATTCTATAGTGCACACCACGAAAGACGACAGTCAAGTTACTTTTTCTGCGCATCTGACGTGACGCTCCCTGCTTGACCCAGCAAGGGCTCAGTGGTTATTCAAAGTGACGACGAAATAAATGAGCACCTATTGTTTGAAACCGGTTGTTGCACTCCCTGCACCTGCACAAGACGCCTTCGCTCATGAAATGAACTATAACTAAGTGCTACTAAATACTGTTCATTCTACAGGGAATCCCCGCATGTAGTCTATCGAGTGTGATGGTCCATTTGATGTCACATTGTAATGCACCAGTGTTGTCTTCGCAGTAAAAGTTAAATACTCCTGAAATCAAATAAAGTAGGAATAACGTATTTCGAAACATATAAATTAGCTTAGTGGTTGAGAGTGACTGAAACTGATTTCTACTAAACCACTATAACATCCACCAGCCACTAGAAGCAATATTTCGCCACTAAAAGAAAGGTAGAAACCACCAGTTTTAGTGGAAAATCTACTAAGATGGCAACACTATGCGCTACACCAGGAAGGAGGAGGTCCGACACGATATTAGGCGGTATCCCATGACTTTTGTCACCTCAGTGCGTGTGAAAAATGCTTCGCTTCTGCTGTGGTACAGGAATTCATGCTAAAATGTAGGATCCTCTGTACTGTCTGGGAAACTCAGCTCTAATTTCGAAGGAAGGCAAAAGCACACCATATCTATTAGGACCAGGACAAATAAAACACTACAGCGTGTATAAAAAGCAGTCTTTGATTCGATGACAGCTCTACTTTAACGTCACACTATGACAACAATTTGCCGTCCTTCCTAAAGGGGATTGTGATGTGTGGACATACACAAGAACGAATTCGTATATTGCCAGTCTTGTTAACAAACGAATCAACTGCCTGACACATGTTGCATATATCCACTCCGTAAAGTTTCATGGAATAATGTTATGGGGTAACTCATTACTTAGAGAGGAAGTACTGATTGTACGAAAGCGTGTAATAATAATAATAATAATAATAATAATAATAATAATAATAAGTGGCGTTCATCCAGCGTTGCCATGTATGTACCGCTTCAAGGAGTTAGGCATTTTAACTGCACTATCACGGTACATATATTCGATAGTGAAAGTCGTCGTAAATAATCCATGATAATCTGAGAAGAATAGTAATGTCCATGCCTTCGATACAAGTGGGAAAACTGACCTTTATTACCCATTATTAAAGATGTCAGTGGCTCAGAAAGCAAACATTTTTTATCGTTTCCGCAGTAACATAGAACGTCTGACAGGTATCAAAGCAAGTTTTAAATCTAACTTACAATCATTTCTCCTGGGCAACTCCTTCTCTTTTATGAACGAAGTATTTAAAAACTGGTAACTTGTAAAGAAAAACTCAGTTTTAAGTTTAGTTGCATGTTCCATAACATCAACACCAATCATGTATACTTCTCCTCCAAACTCTCGCGTTCCATATAAAAAAATTGTGGTATGATCTTATGGGACCAAACTGCTTCGGTGTCATCAGTCCCTAAGCTTACACACTACTTAATCTAACTTACGCTAAGGACGACACACACACACCCATGTCCGAGGTCGAACCTCCGACGGGTACAGCCGCACGGATCGTGACAAGAGGTCCCAGACCACGCGGCTACCCCACGCGGCCTTCAGATCAGATGATCTATGAAACATGTAACTAACTGGTTAACAAAATTAGGGCAAGCAAATTTGGAGTAACAGATTCACTTTCAATTTTTTTGTGCCTGAACATGTATGGGACGCTCAGTTTGACAAAATAAACACCTAACACCACCGCCATCGCCGACTTCTGCTAACATCGAAAGCCAGATGCCTCACTGAACGGATGATTTCCCGCAAGTTGTCCTGTATGACGTGAACTAAAGCATCGGACGGCATCCATTGCCACTATTTATAATAGAAAGCCACTACTTTTTACTATGGACACAGTGTATGGTGCAGTTTCATTGTTTCATAGCGCGATCTCCCATGGAATATTAGGAGCGCATTGTCGTACACTAACCTGTAGTGTCGTTTTGTCTAATGAAATCCCTGGGGACAGTCTGGTGGAATACGAGTGATATCATTGCGTTCTTATCGTCGACTAAGTAGATTAGAACTAGTATTCAGTTTTTCACTTCGTTTTGCACTGATGTGACAAAAGTCACAGGCTACCTCATAATATTGTGTCGGACTTTATTTTTCCTGGCGTAGCGGAAACTCGACGTGGCATCAACTCAGCAAGTCATTGGCAGTCCCCTACAAAAATACTGAGCCATGCTGACCCTATATCCGTCCGTAATTGAGGAAGTGTTACCAGTGCAGGAGCCGTGCACGAACCGATACCTCGATTACGTCATATAAATGTGCCGGCCGCTGTGGCCAAGCTGTTCTAGGCACTTCAGTCTGGAACCGCCGTGCTGCTAATGTCGCAGGTTCGAATCCTGCCTCGGGCATGGATGTGTGTGATGTCCTTAGGTTAGTTCGGTTTAAGTAGTTCTAAGTTCTAGGGGACTGATGACCTCAGATGTTAAGTCCCACAGTTCTTAAAGACATTTGAACCATTCGTATAAATGGTGTATGGGATTCGTATTTGGCGATCTTTGTGGTCAAATCCTGCGCTAGAATTGTCCGGTTTGTTCTTCGAACAACTGTGGCCCTGTGAAGTGACATCGTCGTTCTGGAACATGTCGTCCATGAATGGGTGCAGAAGGTCTCCAAGTAACCAAACATAACCATTTACAGTCGTTAATCGACACATTTGAACTAGGGAACCCATTCCATTCCATGTAAACACAGCCTGCAACATTATGGGGCTGTCACCAGCTTGCACAGTGCCTTGTTGACAAGCTGATTCCATAGTTTCGTGGGTTATGCGGCACATTCGAACCTTATCATCTGCTCTTACCAACTGAAATCGGGACTCAACTGACCAGACCACGGTTTTACAGTCGTCTAGGATCCAACAGACAAGGTCCCGAGCCCAGAACAGACGCTGCAGGCTATGTCGTGCTGTTAGTAAAGGCACTCGCGTCATTCGTTTGCTGGTATAGCCCATTAACACAAAATTTGACTGCACAGTCCTAGCGGATGCGTTCGTCGTTCGTGCCACATTGATTTCTGCGATAATTTCGTGCAGTGTTGCTTGACTGTTAGCACAAAAAAATGGTTCAAATGGCTCTGAGCACTATGGGACTTAACATCTGTGGTCATCAGTCCCCTAGAACTTAGAACTACTTAAACCTAACTAACCTAAGGACATCACACACACCCATGCCCGAAGCAGGATTCGAACCTGCGACCGTAGCAGTCGCGCGGTTCCGGACTGAGCGCCTAGAACCGCGAGACCACCGCGGCCGGCTGTTAGCACAGAGTTGTCTAAGAAACGCCGCTGCTGTCGATCGTTAAGTGAATGCCGTTGGCCACTGCTCTGTCCGTGGTGAGAGGTTACGTCTGAAATTTTGTATCGGCACGCTCTTGACACTTTGTATCTTACAATACGGAATTTATTAACGATTTTCAAAATGGAATGTCTCATACATCTAGATCCACTTACCATTCCTCGTTCAATGTCTGTTAATTCCCATCGTGCAGCCGTAATCACATCGGAGTCCTCTTCATCTGACAACAAATGACAGCTCCGCCCAATCGATTGTCCTTTTATACCTTGTGTACGCGATACTACCGCCATCGGTATACGTGGACATCGCTATCCCATTCCTTATCTTCCATTAGTGTATGTTAGACTGGTGCTCCCGCAGAAGAACCGAGTTGTGGCGATGCGAAGCTCAACAGCGCGGCAGGTCGGGTGATGCGCCAGTAATTGCGCCTTGAAGCCATCCCGCGGCCGGCAGGGCGAGGGCGCTGCTGAGAGCGCGGACAATGCCGGCGGAGGACCCTCTGGTGTAGAGTGGCGCCGAGCAGGGCAGAGCGGAGCCGCCGCCGCCCCCACCACAGCCAGCCGCAGCCCGGCCCCGGGCCGGAGCCGCGGCTTACGCTAATCCTCGGCCGCTGGCTGTCGGCCGACGCCGGCTGAGCCCGCAGCCGATCGCCAACGGGCCAGCGAGCGCTGCCTGAGCTCCAACAGGAGAGACCGCCACCAGCTCACCGCAACAGAGAGCGGCCCATTCATTGCTGTCTGGCCATATTAACTACCGAGAGAAAACATTCCAACACCTCCAGACATTCGTGAGTCAAAACATTGTGACCATAGCCCACAGCGAGACTGAATTCCACCTAGTGGCTCTGTGGGCACGTGACACGGTAAGGAAAGTGTACAAGCGGAGCAGAGACGAATGGGGAATCATTCTAGCGACGTTATGGCCCGCAAACTGGAAAATAAATTACCGTAAGCGCCTTTGACAACGGGTAGATTTTTATAACGCAATGCCTGGACACTAGCATAAAGGAAATTGCGAATTTGGTAGCCTATTCTACATCTACATCCATACTCCGCAAGCCACCTGACGCTGAGTGGCGGAGGGTATTTTGAGTACCTCTATCGGTTCTCCCCTCTATTCCAGTCTCGTATTGTTCGTGGAAAGAAGGATTGTCGGTATGCCTCTGTGTGGGCTCTAATCTCTTTGATTTTATCCTCGTGGTCTCTTCGCGAGATTACGTACCAGGCAGCAATATACTGCCTGACTCCTCGGTGAAGGTATGTTCTCAAAATTTCAACAAAAGCCCGTACCGAGCTACTGAGCGTCTCTCCTGCAGTCTTCCACTGGAGTTTATCTATCATCTCCGTAACGCTTTCGCGATTACTAAAGATCCTGTAACGAAGCGCGCTGCTCTCCGTTGGATCTTCTCTATCTCTTCTATCAACCCTATCTGGTACGGATCCCACACTGCTGAGCAGTATTCAAGCAGTGGGCGAACAAGTGTACTGTAACCTTGATTTCGGATTGCATTTCCTTAAGATTCTTCCAATGAATCTCAGTGTGCCATCTGCTTTTCCGACGATCATTCCGTTTTAAATCACTCCTAATACGTACTCCCAAATAATTTATGGAATTAACTGCTTCCAGTTGTTGACCTGCTATACAGTAGCTAAATGATAAGGGATCTTTCTTTCTATGTATTCGCAGCACATTACACTTGTCTACATTGAGATTCAATTGCCATTCCCTGCACCATGCGTGAATTCGCTGCAGATCCTCCCGCATTTCAGTACAATTTTCCATTGTTACAACCTCTCGATATACCACAGTATCATGCGCAAAAAGCCTCAGTGAACTTCCAATGTTATCCACAAGGTCATTTATGTATATTGTGAATAGCAACGGTCCTACGACACTCCCCTGCGGCACACCTGAAATCACTCTTACTTCGGAAGACTTCTCTCCAATGAGAATGACATACTCCGTTCTGTTATCTAGGAACTCTTCAAAACAATTACACAATTGGTCTGATAGTCCGTATGCTCTTTCGTTGTTCATTAAACGACTGTGGGGAACTTTATCGAACGCCTTGCGGAAGTCAAGAAACACGGTATCTACCTGTGAACCCGTGTCTATGGCCCTGTGAGTCAAAAAATGGTCCAAATGGCTATGAGCACTAAGGGACTCAACTGCTGAGGTCATTAGTCCCCTAGAACTTAGAACTAGTTGAACCTAACTAACCTAAGGACATCACAAACATCCATGCCCGAGGCAGGATTCGAACCTGCGACCGTAGCGGTCTTGCGGTTCCAGACTGCAGCGCCTTTAACCGCACGGCCACTTCGGCCGGCGTCCCTCTGAGTCTCTTGGACGAATAGCGCGAGCTGGATTTCACATGATCGTCTTATTCTAAACCCATGCTGATTCCTACAGAGTAGATTTCTAGTCTCCAGAAAGGTCGTTATACTCGAACGCTGTTGACATGCTACTGGCTTGAGCATCCATGTAAGGGAAAAAAAGGTGGTGAGCGAGTGGGCGACAGGGTGTTGGACGTCCATCAACCATCACAGAACGTCGAGTTCGGACACTTGCTTGCTCTGTAAAGTTGGATAGGCACCGATCTGTGGTAGATCCAACGAGGGAATACAATTCTGGTGCAGGCCCGAGCGTTTCAGAGCATCCTTTCCGTGCACATCGTTAAACACGGAACTCTACAACGTATCTCCCCTGTTTGTTCCCATGTTGATTCTAAGATATCGTCCATTACGATTGCAATGGACAAGGGATCGTCGAGACTGGACCTTGAATCAAACGTCACATGTCACCCGGGTGAGTGAATAAAGTTCCATAGGGCCTATGGTTATAACCGAAGGTGCCACGACACCTGAAGACTATATGAACAGTATTGGGGACCACCTGTGTCTCTCCATGCTTGACGCCTTCCCCGACAGCTGTGACATCTGCCAACAGTGTGACTACTCGTGTTATAAGGCCGGAATTTTACTATAGTTATTGGAGGCTCCTGTTAGTGAATTCACACTGAAGTCTCGGCCACAACATTCGTCTGGTCTGAACCCCATGGAACACATCGGAACGCTTTCGGGTGCCAGCTCCGCACCCGAAAAACATGGAGCCTGTGATGTAACGGGCGAGTCGTCGCGTCCTGAAAATATTCTAAATTCGGAGGAAGCAGAGGCCGCACGGGACGCTTGGCGGGCGCGGGCAGCTCGGCAGGCCGCCCACGTGGTGGCAGACGCTGGCCGAAGCAAGAGGGGTCCAGCCGCGTGGCTGGGAATTCCATGGTGACGGTATGTTGATGAAGGAGTCACGCTGGGAGCGCCAAAGATGGCGGACTTTGTGAAACGTTAATAGCAGACATTTCACAGTTCGTATAGAAATTAATAGTAGCCAGATGAATTGCCGGCCGCGGTGGTCTCGCGGTTCTAGGCGTTCAGTCCGGAACCGCGAGACTGCTACGGTCGCAGGTTCGAATCCTGCCTCGGGCATTGATGTGTGTGATGTCCTTAGGTTGGTTCGGTTTAAGTAGTTCTAAGTTCTAGGGGACTGATGACCACAGATGTTAAGTCCCATAGTGCTCCGAACCATTTGAACCATTTTGAACCAGGTGAATCATGATACATCAAAAAGAAACATGTACATTACTATTATGTGCTAGACGATTCTGATGGTGTAATCAGATTTTCAATATCTTTATTTGTTTAAAGTTTAGTATCTGACGGTAAATTATACAAGTAACACCCAGTAACGAATTTCCTAAATGTAAACGCTTCATCCGATTTCATCGATCGCCGTGTCTTTAGAAAGCTATTAGTGTAAACCAAAATTGGTATGAATTACAGGCATGTAACTTGAATAATACATGAGTTATCGATAAAAATACTTCGGGGTGCCGACTTGTGAACTTCTAAGATTTTTGTGGTTGCTACAGTGAAGATGTAGTGTGCGTTTAGAAGTGGATACCTCGCGAGCTGTGTTTTCGTTCATGAGTAATTACGTGCTGTAGGAATCTATTGTTTCCCTGTTATTCAACTTATATTTTATTTAATTGCTGGACCATCGACACCGATAAGTGTTTTGCAGAAATATACCGCATTCTCAAAAGTACTTCTACTATCGTACTCATCATTTAAAGTCATTAGCATAGTACCTGCAGATTTTATTTAATTGCAATCTTTCATTTATAGATTTATATGTTACATTCATAATTCGCAATTGCCGAGTGACAGAAACCTTCGACCATTCGAGTCATGTGTGTATTCTTATCGTATACAGTAGACTCAGCAGAATTTGGCCTGTAATGCGCCAACTACGTATCCCAGCCCATAGACAACGAAACCAGCCAAAACTTTTAGTACTTCAACTCTGAGTCGGTGGGTGTGTAGTTATTTGAAAGCATGCAAGCCGTAATTTACGGCAGTTACATGAACTGCACACGGATATTTCGTTCCACATATCTCCTGATACCTAACAAGTACCTTTCGTATCCACGCGAAGCTTAAATTGTGCTGTATCGCGTTCTAAGGGTGGACCAACATGCAGTTCAAAGGGTGCTCATAAAGTCTTGCTTTAGCTGTGCATCTGTGTAACGTGTGCGGACATAGATTCAGTGGAAGCACAATATAAAAGTCTAAGCCACATGAGACAAGACAAAAAGAGACACTTCAGTGTGAAATGAAAACAAAATATTTACCATAATAAAGGGAATTTTTCGACAGTGCATATCTTTCACATTTTGGAAATAAAAAAATGTTGCTAGTTAACTTTGACTATGATATCACTTCAACCCGTCCAATGCATCCAACCCGTCCAATGCATCGTGCTTCGAGCCTCATTGGCAAACTGTCCACAGGGTGTTAGACACACTGCTGTTGAAGCCTGTTCCGCAACTTTTCGGTGGTTCTCCTTAGAGCACTGCAGCCGCTTCGCAGGTCCGACTGGTTTGCACTAGGCACTGGTGTCGGCGGGAGAGGAATAGAAAAGTCTGCGCAACTTGACGGAGGTAGCCGAAGATGACCATTACCAACCAGCCTAACGACACAACCGGAAGTACGACTTGTATTGCCGTGTTCATCCCACTCCCTTGCGTGTAGACCAAGAAGTTGAAACGGGCAAAGACTAACGCTACATCTCACATTGCGTAATGACGTACCTAACCGCTGACATGTTCTCATAGCAGGAGTCATACGCCTGTTGGGTCGGCGAGTGTTTTCCCGTGTGAAGGAGACTATGGCTGAGCCACATTCATAGCGAGTGATAGGAAATGGGTGTCATACACCCGGCATCGCTAACATCAGCGACCAGGTTCCGGCGACGAGGCACTGAAGTTTAGCTGTCCCCAACCATACTCAGTTGGGTTCGTGTCAGCATATATACGTCACCATTCGATTCCTGCCTCCTGAATGAAGATGCTCACAAGGCGGGCACGACGTGATCGTTCATTACGTCTTGAAACACAAACCCAGTGTCGAAATGTTGACAGTTGGGCTGGACGTAATTTAGAGCATCGTGACCCGAAACTGTACAGCTTTAAATTATCCACGAGAGTATACTGGCCCAAAACATCACTAATCCACCATCCTATGGAACGGGTGGGTCTGAATGCCTGAGATGTGCATTAGCACTTGGCCATCGCCACCCTCTCCTGTGACTATCAACTGGCGCCAGAAAAACGTTTCATTGCCTGCCTCGATCCAGGTTTCATTCCAGTTACTCCTATGACCTGCTTCGTCATGGACTATTGTCCTGAGACGTTTCTCCTATTGCATGTAATGAATGCTTAGAGGCGAAGCAGATCAGAGGGAGACAAGGTGCACAGAGTTTGGGTCGACGCAGCCGCACCTGTTGCCTCCGAAACAACAGCACATAATTCGGATTCATTCACCTCAGGGTATTTACCAGCCATGAACTGGAAGCAGCAGTCATCATCTGGTGCTGTTGATCGCCAGCGAAGACTACGAGAAAGATCTTAAATATTTTCGATCTCGTGGTAATGGTTCAAATAGCTCTGAGCACTATGCGACTTAACTTCTGAGGCCATCAGTCGCCTAGAACTTAGAACTAATTAAACATAACTAAACTGAGGACATCACACACATCAATGCCCGAGGCAGGATTCGAACCTGCGACTCGAGCGGTCGCTCGGTTCCAGACTGTAGCGCCTAGAACCGCACGTCCACTCCGGCCGGTTTCGTGGTAATGATTGGGTATCGTATGATATCGCCCTGATGTACGCCACGCTGACAAATCATCTTAGTGTGCGGAAACAATGCATGAATTGTTCAAGCTTTTAGTACCCTGTCGAGGTTTGCTGACAGACTGAACACCTAGACAATCCCCCCTGTCCCGCCAACAATTGAAGACACAGCGTGTTGTTTTGAACAGCATTGATGGTTGAAGTCAGAGATTTCCTGCAACCAAAAGAATATTTAGAAAGACATTTTAAAAAAATATAAGAACAATCTACGCACTAAATGATGGTGATATTATTGACAGTTCATACTCAACGCTTCTGTAACTATGGAAATGCCTAATCCAGTCACTGTCTGTTTGGGCAAGTACTCTGTCTGTGAAGGGCTGGGCATCAACTGAATGTTAAATATCAAAATTCTTCCACTTTTTTTACAAAAAAAGAAGAATCAAGTCTCAAACCCTTTCCGAAATTCATGAAACATCACGAGAGACAATTCTGTCTCGTAGCCTCTCAATATTGTGATAAGTAACACAGTGACAACGAGTACGATGTATACAGATAAACCTGCCATTGGCCATGTGCTTCCCCATTCATCATTGGTACGCAGAATTAGGAAGTAGGGTATTACTTTCTCGATTAGCAACAGTGGATGCGCAGCGGTCTCTCTTTTTATACTTCATGCCAATTAAGGTTTGTGGAAATCCTCACTTTGATGGAGAAGCGTCATTTTAATGTCAGCTTCAGTTCGTGGTGACGGCGCTTGGAGTTTAATTTTTCGATCCAGAACATCTCATACGTTTTCAGTCAGTTTTAAGTTATCAGAACGATTTGCTAGTCTAGAATGTTGCTCCTACTCGTTCAACCGGACATGCTACGTGATCGGCCACTATCATCCATCCGCTGCTATTCAGGTCCACAAAAGCCACGAGAAAGACGCAACTGTCCTTGCCAAATACCATTCCTATAAACTTAAGCTTGCATAGTACCACTACGAAAATAATGCAGTAATGTACGTGCTTTTAATATGATTCAGTGCCAGAGGAGATCACTGGAATCATTATACAAGTCTCCTTGCAGATTATTTTCAGGTCACAGAGCCGCACCATGAGAACAATTTGATTGAGCGTCACTGCATAGTCAGAATCATGGTGTTTCAAATATGGATCTCGCCACCCTGATTTATGTTTCCTGTACAAATCTTATATTAATGAAGCGAATTGCCGGTATGTTGCTTTTTTCGTAGGACACAGCCGATTTCTTTTCCCATTCTTCCCTAATCTGAGTTTGTGCTACGTCTCTAACACCGTCATGGTCGATGGAACATCAGATTATCCATTCCTAGCTTTCGAACTAAGAGCGAACATCACACTCATGGATGAATCAAGGGTCGTCCATAAGAAGGACACAATCCCAGTGACCTGAGTCCACTTATGGTGGACAAAACACAGCCTTCGTCGAGTTGTACCAATATTTATCTAATTGCTTCATTTCTGCGATCCAACAAGCCTTGTACATCTTAGACATGGAAAGCTTCAACAGAAAAGACACAACAAAAAATTACAGACGGAAATGTGATAGTTCAGAACAAGTATTCGTCCTACACGGATGATGTGGCGCAATAATGTAATCGTTACATTTCCGGCAACGGCCTTTTTTTCTGGGTCACAGCATACATCACAATGTAATTTTAAGCTATGGAATTTAACGTTCTTTCTTCCACTCCCAGTGCTCAAGGTCCAGATATTGTTTCCTGACATATACTGCACGAGCCGATAAGCCAGTCTACATCGTATTGTTGTACAGCATATTATACTCTTTGTGTGATCTGCATGTTGAGCATGCTACATCCCAATGACAGCGTTATACAGAATGTCACATATTTAAATTGAAATAGTTTACTTTTAAACGACAGTCCAGATACCATGGAATGAAGGACGTAACCATGTCACGTTTGATCCGGGTTTTAGAGACACGTTTCGCAAAAAGAGGTGAAGAGTATATCAAATATACAGATGAAGTTTATGATCATGGAGTAGGTAGTGTCCTGTTACGAGAAGGCTATTTCTGTAGCACTCGCCTCCGTAGAAATGTCGCTAACGCTCTTCTGTGCGGTAAGCCGGTTCGAATCTTGGAGGTGGATTAAATTTTCACTGTCGGTATTTGGACAGCACGGGAAGGAGAGGAAGTGAAGTAAAGCTCTTGATCACCGGCCTTTCCGCCAATGTAGTGGATTAAATTCCAGACCTCTCCGCATTATCTCATGAACAAATGTAAGGCGTGGACAAAGAGGTGCATTGCTCAAAATGTCAGGGGCATTTGACAACACGTCCGTGGAAGCCTTGTGCGTTGATCTTGCAACATATCCTATTGACATGTCCATTAGGCACAGAGCAGCGCCATACTGGCTCAAAAGGGAAAGACCGAGTACAGTATATGAGAGATTTATTTCTACTTGAGAAATAAATAAAGATATGAGAGAACAGGAGAGCATATTACAGAAAAACCCCGATTAAATCTTTGGAAGGCTGAGACGCAAAAAAAAAATGGGAACCGTTTGACGAGGGTCGTCGGGTTTTCTCCTTCTCGAAACATCGGGGAACGGTTGAGGCTGAGGCACGTTAACCGAAGTTACGGTATGGTACATTTCCTGACGGGTCATGGCCCTTACTCTACTCACTTGCACCGCCTTGACCTTAGCCAAAGTGATATGTGAGGATGTGGGAAACATGGATCTCCCGAACACATAAAACTAAAATGTGACACACACACACACACACACACACACACACACACACACACACACAAAGGTAAGGTCTAAGTCAGTAATCGAAGACATAGCGCAAGCTTCAAGAGACTAGAACATGCTTAACCATATCACTGATGAAATGTCAAGAGCACTGCACAAGAGTTTTATAAGCAGCAACTACCACATACAAGATCAAGACCCGAAACACACTCTACACCACAACAAGAGGCATGGCACAACTGAAATTAAAACACTGGTATGAAAACAGATGAACACACAGACACAGATGATGACTTGAACTCCAGTATCACCAGATGTATATACTTCATAGCAGCAGATCACACGTCTGCAGCAATACTACAAGTAATACATACATAGAATTTAGAAATCAGTTAGTAATATAAATAAGACAAAGAGTTTTCCTGTTCTTACAATTAAAGCAAGTTATTATTTAGTTCTTTGGATCATTATTTTCTAACATTAAAACACGTGAACCTTATAAAATGGTGCATACACACACGAATGCAGTGTAATAAGACGTAATAAATATACAAACAACTCCTGAGTCTCCTCTCCGGCTTACGCCCGGTTAAGTGGAGGAAGCATTGTAGTCACAAATGGTACTGTCGTACCTTATACACAAATCACATAGCGTTAATATAACACACATACGTACAGTAGTAGCTATAGTAGAACAGAATATGCTAATTCAGGTGAGACAGGTTCTAGGTGTTTACCGAAGCCCTCCTACTTGAAATAGCTAGGTAAAGCGATATCTTTTGGTATCCAAATATTTCCTTTAAATGTATTATTTTCCTGTTAATAATACAGTAAATATGTTTTTTTCTTTCCTTTCCCTAACTATACTTTTGTATCTTGTATTTCTTTCTAATTAGCAATTTAATTACATAAAAAACAAGAAACGTACTAAATTCTCAGAATTGTTTGGTGTGCAGTAACGAACGACCCACCGTAGTTATCAGGGTGATGGGTCACTTTGTAATGTTAATAATTAAATAAATAAATATCTCACGAAGCGAGGGCATGTGACACTGTTGACGGTGATCCGTCGGTGGCGAGGTGACGTTGTGCTCTACGGCCAACTTTGTGCTGTGCGAGCACTAGGTTTCACCTTCTTCCTCCTTTCATCACATCATACAACACACATAACAGCACGTTATACACGCATCCATTACACCCACGTTTACGCCACAAAATAAACATACTCGAACGACACAACTGTCACAAATCCGCAAGGGAAGGGACCAATGATCGCTGAGGGAAAACACCCTTTCCGACGTGTGACTGAACACGACTCAATGGATTTCCCTGCCAATATTGCCATACGACATTTACATTTTTTTTTTATCTCTTTAGCGAAGAAGAGCTGAGCCGACAATCATATTCATATGTAACATATTTTCGGCCCCCAATTAAGAAATCTTACATCGAGAAATATCACGAGTCTCATGTATCTGTAGTCGTTTCCAGAACTTTCTCATGTAATTAGCAAAACCATACAATTTAAAAATACCATTCGTGCTTCAATATTCAGGTAGACAAATCTATAGTTATGTAGTGAGTAGTTCGTGAAATATTGTACGCCGAAACTCTTAACACATGCCTTGGTTCCGCAAATACTTAGCTGCCACAGATTGAGTGATTCCTGCTGTACTCAGTGGGTACAGAACTATCGAATCATCTCCTGTAGTTTTCATAATACGTTCCTTCAGCGGCTCTGAGATAACATCTGACGGAACAAAGAGAAGAAAAACGACTGCACTTACGTTGCAGCCCCTCAAGGGTGTGACGTGAATTACACACACTCCGACCCGAAAATATGCTCAGCTATTAGCAGTTGGCGCTGAATCACTATGAAAACAAACAATGTAGTGAAGTACCGTCGAAATACCATTGAAGTATTACAAACAATCTTCGTTCACACTGCGTGTTCGAAAAGCCAGTTTCGAATGCTGCACTTAATGAACTGGATTAACACTAGCGTTTAATATTAGAACTGTCACATGCTGAATAAATAACTGGGAGTCCGATTATTCACAATGAAATTTAATTGCCCGTGGAAATAATGTAAAGTAAAAGCTACTGCAGTAACTACAGCCAGTCACTACCATTACGAAAAAAGTATTGCAGCTTATAAACTCGTTACGAAAACTTTTTGAGTTTTGTGTTTATTTTGTCTCAATAAAGAAAAGAAAATGTGGGATTTCCAGTGCATTTTATTGCCTAAACAAATCAATTGCGAAAATGTTGTTTTGTCTCTATATTCATTTATATCTGCTGTCTGGGCATTCTGATTCTGAGTGTTTGAGAAGAACAAACAGCTAAGGTCACCAGTTTCCCCTTCATCATCCAGGACAGAAGCAGTGTACCCATTCATTCTGGTTTGCGTATAGAGTAAATTCGTCGTGCATGTGTGAGAAAGTGTTCTTAACGTTTGCGTAACGTGTATTTGGAGCGGAACTGGGGAACCATTCCGATATACACGTAATGGGATCTGGGGTACCACCTAAATGCCACATCCAGGCGCCCGGCACACCGTTCCCTGACTGCTAATCCGCCGGAGTATTTGATCCTGGACCTGCCTAAAGCCCCGAGCGAGAAGCGGTTGCATTAACACGCTCGGCTGACCGGGCGGGTGGCTGGGATCAAAAAATGGTTCAAATGGCTCAAATGGCTCTGAGTACTATGGGACTTAACATCTGAGGTCATCAGTCGACTAGAACTTGGAAGTACTTAAACCTAACTAATCTAAGGACATGACACACATCCATGCCCGAGGCAGCACTCGAACCTGCGACCGTAGCGGTCGCGCGGTTCCAGACTGTAGCGCCTAGAACTGCTCGGCTACTCCGGCCGGCGGTGGCTGGGTGTTAATGTTATTCACGTGGTTTTTCCCCCAGATCTTGTCTAAAACCTTCATTTCTCACTTGTCTGCCCTTAAAAAGTGTCTGCTTATACGGGCATGAAGTCTTTCTGCTTTGAATAGATCCAAAAATAACTGAATATTGGTCCCCGTAGAGAAGCACTGAGAGTGCCGCAATGTTATAAAATTTTACTCCTGTAACTTATGTGATTTTCTATTGTACATTACAGAGGGTGCCCCACATAATTCCTAGACTGACTTATTTCACGTTTAGATAGTTAAATTCGGCGACATCAAATATCAAACCTGTGGAACGTGCTGCTCCCATTCGAAGAACACTGGTATTGTGTGCTGAGGCAAACATTTCGTGGATTCAAAGTTACAATATTCTTTCAGTTACAGGAAAAACGTTTTTAGAAATGAAATGCACTTACCTGCGATCCGTCAATATTTGTTTTATGAAACGAAGTATTAACTGAAATACCATGTTTAAAAATGGTCGTTTTTAAAATCAACAGCTGTTCGACCTTCAGAGCAAATGAATGTGTGAGCTCCGTGCATTTATTATACGTATTCATCACCAGATTGGTCTCCCGTCCGTTAGTTGAAACATATTAAAATCATACTGCTTTTTGAGCTTTCTTTCTCCTCTGATGGTTTCAGTGAAATGTAACCGTGTATTGCACCCTATCGGTTTTCGTATTATGTAACAAACATTATGCAAATTCGCGCAGTTCCAGCACTGGTACAGCATGTGATCTGCAATTCTGGTTAAGTGATGCAAATGCGTCGGCCGGTTAGCTTGATATGTCCCAACTGAAACACATGCCACTAATGCCACTCAGCTGGTACTCCGTTGTACCTGCGTGTTTATCCACAAATCCAAAAATGTCACGACACGCTATAATAACCTGACAGTGTGATGTAACTGGGTCTAAGTTGCAGATGCGTTCCCGTGTTTTGAGATATGATAACTTCGAGCAGATGAGAGATATCTTTCCTTTTCGTAGAAACCATCACGCTATTTGCATTTAGCGATTTAAGCTAACCACCACAAGTCTAAGTCCGGACAGCCTTGCAGTTTTCGAACAGCCATCTTCCATAATTAGACTCGCCTTACTGCAGTCACCTCGCTCTGTAGCGATATACGAGGAGTGTCAGTCCGCCCAACACATGAGGACGCCATAACTGTCTTACCAGCAAGAGGGCTTTGTGGCCCATTACTCCACATCAAGTTGTAGGTGTAGCTGCTGACATGTGTTGTCCAGAATGAATTTCTGAGCAACAACAAGCATTCCGTCTTCTATTTCCGCTGCTAGAATGAGTATTACCTTCCATGAGTACCACTCAAATGGCTCTGAGCACTATTGGTCCTTAACTTCCGAGGTCGTCAGTCCCCTAGAACTTAGAACTACTTAAACCTAACTAACCTAAGGACATCACACAACACCCAGTCATCACGAGGCAGAGAAAATCCCTGACCCCGCCGGGAATCGAACCCGGGAACCCGGGCGCGAGCCCAAAGTTCTGCAATTCCGTTACAAATGTAATTACACCCTTACACGACATCATTTGGCCTCAGCGATCCTCGAGCCTACATTGTCGCGATTGGGTGCTCATTTTGTACAATTAATATTCTTGTTTTAATTTACGTCACATTTTTAACTTTGACTCATGTTTGCTACATTACTACTGTGAAAATAACACCTACTCTCACCGTTTTCGTTTCTGTTGATTCATCGGATCCGTTAAAGTTGTGTAGTTATCATACGTGTTATCTTCAACCTATGGATTGAAAGTGGAGCAACTGCAAATCTTTCATTTTGTATTGCACTAGTATTAGCTACAGTCCGTGGAATGGGCTCACAGAATTTGTCTAAATTGAAATGTCTATCATTCTATGTACGCGTTTCGACCATAGTCATTATGTCAGTATCAGATCTAAATAAGAGAATGTGGCACTCATTACAGTACGGCACACTAAACTTGTTGTGTGATATATTGTATCTATGCTTCAGGTTATATTTTGACCTGATGATGACTAAGGCCTAAACACGTCATCTAATATACAGTACAAAAATTAATACTTCTCTGTTTGTTCGTCTTCTACGCACTCCTATTCCAGTCAGCAGATT
Organism: Schistocerca piceifrons; assembly: GCF_021461385.2. NCBI lineage: Eukaryota > Metazoa > Arthropoda > Insecta > Orthoptera > Acrididae > Schistocerca > Schistocerca piceifrons. The sequence continues at coordinate 313,888,420 of NC_060141.1, read as the reverse complement.
ACAATGAAACTTTGGTGAAGTGTTGAGTGCATGCGTTCAAAAGTTTCTGTCGGGGTAAGAACTCACTGGGATGGGGTTGAAAAGTGGGGTGACGTATCTTAATTCAGGAACATTTTCAGCAATTTCTATCAAATTTCGAATACACATGACTCATTATTTGTGTAAAAATACTTTGAGAGTAATATAACCCAACTACCCATAGAGTTGGAAGTGAGGGTGAGCAGACGCGACAAGCACAGATGTTCCATAACGATCGATATTAGTATCAAATCCATAATTTTCAGGGTCGCTTGAGGGAATGTCTACCAAAACTGGAATATGCGTCATTTTCTGCCTGTAAAAATTTGTGGTGATAGTAAGGCATCCCTGGCACCCACGCGGCAAAGAGTTTGGGATGTAAAGGTAAGATTTTAAAGCATAACTCAAGAATGGCTGAAGCAATTTCAACCAAATTGGTATGTGCATATCTCATTATACACATGCAAATACTGTGGGAATAATTACCCCTAGTACCGCTAGGAGTCGAGAATAATGATAAAGGCTGACATCAAGAAAGTGTGAAAACTACCCGTTGAAATTTATTTCTTTAGTTGGTTGATTCGGAATACTTTAAATTTATGAAGTAGAATCTGTCTCTTAACTGGGTTTTCAGTGCGTGAACATCATCGTGAGGATAAGCACTGCAGCGAGCCAACGGCTGACTACCGCACATACATTTAACGTCTTCTCTGCAGCCGTATGGAGTAAAGCAGACAGCTGCCAGCGACAGTCCAGTTTCTTGAAACGACATTCAGTTACTGGCAGAATGACAAATTTCCTATGAAACTCTAAGCAAAATTCGCTACAGATACGGATGAAATGTGTGTATAAATATGGGTGAAATATTGTGAAATGTATGTGAGATATATACAGTGTGTCCCAGGAGCAATGGTTATTGTTCAGGAATATGAAGGAACGATAATTTCAAGCAATAAATTTCGCATGAACATATGCCCTACTTCTGATGGTTTCCGAAATAGAACACATTTAATGTACATCATTATTTAATTATGTATTATTCAATACGTAGTCAGTTTTACAAAGCATCAATTGAAAAATAGGTATTTTTAACCCATTCACCTCCAAGAATTATCATAAACATGACATCGCAGCTGTAGTACAGTTCACAATAAATTTTCGGATATCCCACTATCAACTTCAATGCACTTGTGTAACGAGGTAGGTTGGGCTAGAATAACAAAGTCAAAGAAGTCTAGTGGGTTCCCAAAGATAAATGTGTTCTAGCTCGGATACCATTCGGAACAGGGCAAATTTCAATGTCAAGATTTTGCTTTAAATGAGGTTCCTGTCGTACCCCGAAATACTGACCATTCCTCCCGAGAAACCCTGATTTGTGTACGGTACATGCGTCATACGCATACGCGGACGAAGTCGCAGGCAAAAAGCCAGTAAGTAATAATAAACACATCGGAGTCCAGCCAAATTCTATGTGTCAAACAATGGAAAATCCAGGATGGAATGTAACAATATGAGAGAAGGAAAGTTGCTATTCACCATATAGCGGAGATGCTGAGTCGCGATTGGCACAATAAAAAGATATACATAATCATAACTTTCGGCCATTAAGACCTTTGTCAGCAGTAGACACACACACACACACACACACACACACACAGTCACGCAAGCGCAATTTGCACACATGTCTGCAGTCTCAGAGAGCCGAAACTATACAGTTGCGCTTGCGTGACTGTGTGTGTGCGTGTGTGTATGTGCGACTACTGCTAACAAAGGCCTTAATGGCCGAAAGCTATGATTGTGTGAATCTTTTTATTGTGCCTATCGCGACTCAGCATCTCCGCTATATGGTGAGTAGCAACCTCCCTTCTCTCGTATTGTCAAATTCTATGAGTGAGTGTTAATAATGTTCACTCTGTCGGGTTGAGATGTTTGGGATGCGGATCCGTATTGCCTGTAATAATTCCACGCACGATCCCGCACTGCTCCTAGTGTCCCAATCACACCACGATCGTCCTGTCTTAAGATCCGTCAACTGGAAAGGCTTTCTGCAAAGACAAGACAGCAGGCGTCGCAATCAAGACATTAGACTAGTATTCTGAAAATGACGCTGCCATTCGGCCATCAAGATCTTGGTGTACCCTTCAGTAACATCACATCCGATTTCCTTATTCGTATTTCTGTCATTCTGAGCTTCTGTTCGGTCACCAGTGGACTCTTCCTCACATGAACGTTAACTTATATCCTCGTTCTTTCGTTGTGTATGCATATTAGTTTCGACTTCGGATATGAACCCTTGTGTTCGCTGAAGTATTTTGGCTTACTCCTTGCGTGCGTGATAGTAATTCGGACTACCAATGTACAGAAGTCATGTAATGCCTGGAATCATTCCAACTTATGAGCTCATAGACTTTAATTCCTCTGACGACAGCTACTTAATTCCTAATTACTTTCTCGTTCAGTACGTTGTATTTGATAGTTAAGGGTCTACAACTGTACTTGGAAATAAATAACAGCAGCAATTGGAATTTTATTTTTTAAGACGACCAACATCGTTTTCTAGTTGCTGTCAGCCTAGTGCCATGGGGTATAGGGACACATTCACACTCGCAGCGTAGGTGGCTGAAACCTGTAATGAAATTAGAAAATAAAATTGCAATTGATGTTTTTCTTTGCTCTCCAAGTGCTCGTGACTCTTCAGAGAACGAAATTCCGTGGCGGAAACAAAAACGGAGATCAGTCCACCTGATAGGGTAGAGCCGTGTAGCGCATCGGCGCTCGAAATTGTATCTTGACCTTACGTGAGATAGATGCATTTTAGGATGGAGGAACTGTAGGAGTAAAGTTCTGGCAAATGTCATCTACACCTGGAGACGGAAGATTATATACCGTAAACAGTTGCTTTGGTTTTTCAACAACATATCTGTGACAATCTTTTGTATACACGGAGAATTCAAGAAGTAAGTTACACTTATTATGGCACGTCACGTAACTTTTATTGAATGCAGCAAGTGACACAGATATCTGTAAGAGTAAAAAATTAACAAAACATTTGAAATACTTATAATCGCAAATACATAAGTTTTACTCATTAATAGTTTCAGCTGATTATTCAGTCATCTTTGAGAGTAAACAGAAAATTCCATTTAGAAGCGGGCTCTAAAACGAATCAATTAAAGCTTCGATACAATAAACAAATGTCAATTAAAATTGAGCATGTGTAGTGTTCGTAAGGTAACAAGAGCCACAACGTCTGAATCACAGTAATACAACATACGGGAGGCGGGAACAGTAAAATGATGGTGCATAACATATAGCTAAAACATTGTGTGTGCTAGACCTAAAAACTATAAACAGTGATACGAGATAGAATACAAAATTGAATAGCCAGAGCATGAATAACTATAAACCCTTTTTATAATACCACACTGATACGGAATACTATGTACAGAATCTTTTTATAGTAGTAACGTGTCAACAACACATAGCCTATAGGCTGTATACTTTTCTGAATGGGCCACATGCGTATGTCGCTGACAAGTTACTGCTGTAATGAGATTGTATACATAATAACGTACATCAGTATGGTGATGTGGCAATTAGCTCTAAATGTAGAAAAATGTTCGTTGACGCCAATGGATAACAAAAATAAACCAGTAATGTTCGGACTCAGCATAGTAGTGCTCTGCTTGATACAGGTCGCCGGCAGGGGTGGCCGAGCGGTTCTACGCGCTACAGTCTGGAGCCGCGCGACCGCGACGGTCGCAGGTTCGAATCCTGCCTCGGGTATGGATGTGTGTGATGTACTTAGGTTAGTTAGGTTTCAGTAGTTCTAAGTTTTAGGGGACTGATGACCTGAGAAGTTAAGTCCCATAGTGCTCAGAGCCATTTGAACCATTTTTGATACAGGTCGTTTAAAATTCGGGGCGCAGCGTTGCAAAGTGCTATGAAATGGAATGGGAATATGAGGATTAGGGTAGGAAAGGCGAATGGTTGACTCAGGTTTATTAGGAGAATTATAGAAAAGTTTGGTTCGTATGTAAAGGAGACCGCATATAGGACGATAGTGCTAGCTATCCTTGAGTGCTGCTCGAGTGTTCGGGATCCGTACCAGGTCGGATTTAAGGAGGATAGTGAAGCAATTCAAAGAAGAGGTGGGTTGGTGGATTAGTTAGTGGTAGGTTCGAACGACACGTAAGTGTTACAGAGATGCTTTGGAAACTCAAATGGGAATCACTGGAATAAAGGCGACATTCCTATAGAGGAACACTGTTTGGAGAATCGGTATTTGAAGCTGACTCCAGAAGGACTTTGTTGCTTCCAAATGACATTGCGCGATAGGACCAAGGAGATAAGAGAGGAAAAATTAGGGCTCATATTGAGAAATTTAGATTGTCGTTTTTCCCTTGTTCAATTTGAAAGTGGAACAAGAAAGGAAATGACTAGTGGCGGAACGGCGTACCATCTGCTACGCGGCATAAGGAGAACTGCAAAGTATCGATGTGGATTTAGATGCAGAATATTTCACTACCGCGTACTGCTGTGCGTACCTCAGTTTTGAAATAAGCTTCCAGAGGCCATGCCATTTTATTCGCAGACCGTAATGCATCTGTTATCTATACCACAGCAGAAATGCGTCTTCAGGACACCCGGAACATGTACTCTCTTCTGATAATGCGACACTATTGTTGACGATGGTCTTAGAGTGAGACGACTTGTGTAACTTTCTTTGTAAATTCCCTACGTGTATTGGAAACCAGTATGGACAGTCACGAACGCACAGAGTATTCACCATCATTAATAACGAACGCAGGAATGTAAAGCCCTGACAGGTTGAAATTGTAAGCTTTTCCAGTATGCAGTTTTGTTCCATCGTATAGACAACATTGGTTATTATTGTATCAAAGATGAGGGGATTCAGTCCATGCGAATGACATACAGTTTTGAAACTACGTGGAGGTTTTACAGATTAGTTCAAACATAATGATGCGCTGAAGCAGAAAACGAATAAGGTCATCGACGCAGGTGAACCATCATAGCAAACACATACCAAACATGCAGGAAAGATTATCAAACCCAAATTTAAGGCACCTAAACCTTTTAAAATCAGTATAACAAGACATGGGAAGTTGTTGTTGTTATGATCTTCAGTCCTGAGACTGGTTTGATGTAGCTCTCCATGCTACTCTGTCATGTGCAAGCTTATTCATCTCCCAGTACCTACCGCAACCTACATCCTTCTGAATCTGCTTAGTGTATTGATCTCTTGGTCTCCTTCTACGATTTTTACCCTCCACGCTGCCCTCCAATACTAAATTGGTGATCCCTTGATGTCTCAGAACTTGTCCTACCAACCGATCCCTTCTCCTAGTCAAGTTGTGCCACAAACTTCTCTTCTCCCCAATCCTATTTATACTTCCTCATTAGTTATGTGATCTACCCATCTAATCTTCAGCATTCTTCTGTAGCACCACATTTCAAAAGCTTCTATTCTCTTCTTGTCCAAACTATTTGTCGTCCATGTTTCACTTCCATACTTGGCTACACTCCATACAAATACTTTCAAAAATGACTTCCTGACACTCAAATCTATACTCGATGTTCACAAATTTCTCTTCTTCACAAACGCTTTCCTTGCCATTGCCAGTCTACATTTTATATCCTCTCTACGTCGACCGTCATCAGTTATTTTTCTCCCCAAATAGCAAAACTCCTTTACTACTTTAAGCGTCTCATTTCCTAATCTAATTCCCGCAGCATCACCCGACTTAATTCGACTTCATTCCATTATCCTCGTTTTGGTTTTGTTGATGTTCATCTTATATCCTCCTTTCAAGACACTGTCCATTCCGTTCAACTGCTCTTCCAAGTCCTTTGCTGTCTCTGGCAGAATTACGATGTCATCGGCGAACCTCAAAGTTTTTATTTCTTCTCCATGGATTTTAATACCTACTGCGAATTTTTCTTTTGTTTCCTTTACTGCTTGCTCAATATACAGATTGAATAACATCGGGGATAGGCTACAACCCTGTCTCACTCCCTTCCCAACCACTGCTTCCCTTTCATGCCCCTCAACTCTTATGCCTGCCAACTGGTTTCTGTAAAAATTATAAATAGCCTTTCCCTCCCTGTATTTTATCCCTGCCACCTTCAGAATTTGAAAGAGAGTATTCCAGTCAACATTGTCGAAAGCTTTCTCTAAGTCTACAAATGCTAGAAACGTAGGTTTGCCCTTCCTTCATCTAGCTTCTAAGATAAGTCGTAGGGTCAGTATTGTCTCACGTGTTCCAACATTTCTACGGAATCCAAACTGATCTTCGCCGAGGTCGGCTTCTACTAGTTTTTCCATTCGTCTGTAAAGAATTAGCGTTAGTATTTTGCAGCTGTGACTTATTAAACTGATAGTTCGGTAATTTTCGCATCTGTCAACACCTGCTTGCTTTGGGATTGGAATTATTATATTCTTCTTGAAGTCTGAGGGTATTTCGACTGTCTCATACATCTTGCTCACCAGATGGTAGAGTTTTGTCAGGACTGGCTCTACCATGCCGTCAGTAGTTCTAATGGAATGTTGTCTACTCCGGGGGCCTTGTTTCGACTTAGGTCTTTCAGTGCTCTGTCAAACTCTTCACGCAGTATCGTATCTCCCATTTCATCTTCATCTACATCCTCTTCCATTTCCATAATATTCTCCTCAAGTACATCGCCCTTGTATAGACCCTCAATATACTCCTTCCACCTTTCTGCTTTCCCTTCTTTGTTTAGAACTGGGTTTCCATCTGAGCTCTTGATGTTCATGCAAGTAGTTCTATTATCTCCAAAGATCTCGTTAATTTTCCTGTAGGCAGTATCTATCTTACCCATAGTGAGATAAGCCTCTACATCCTTACATTTGTCCTCTAGCCATTCCTGCTTAGTCATTTTACACTTCCTGTCGATCTCATTTTTGAGACGTTTGTATTCCTTTCTGCTTGCTTCATTTACTGCATTTTTATATTTTCTCCTTTCATCAATTAAATTCAATATATCTTCTGTTACCCAAGGATTTCTACTAGCCCTCGTCTTTTTACCTACTTGATCCTCTGCTGCCTTCACTACTTCATCCCTCACAGCTACCCATTCTTCTTCTACTGTATTTCTTTCCCCCATTCGTGTCAATTATTCCCTTATGCTCTCTCTGAAACTCTGTACAACCTCTGGTTTAGTTAGTTTTCCACGTCCCATCTCCTTAAATTCCAACATTTTTGCAGTTTCTTCAGTTTTAATCTAGCGTTCATAACCAATAGTTGTGGTCCGAGTCCACATCTGCCCCTGGAAATGTCTTACAGTTTAAAAACTGGTTCCTAAATCTCTGTCTTACCATTATATAACCTACCTGAAACTTGTCAGGATCTCCAGGCTTCTGCCATGTATACAGCCTTCTTTTATGATTCTTGAACCAAGTGTTAGCTATGATTAAGTTGTGCTCTGTGCAGAATTCTACCAGGTGGCTTCCTCTTTCATTTCTTAGTCCCAATCCATATTCACCCACTACGTTTCCTTCTCTCCATTTTCATATTACCGAATTCCAGTCACCCATGACTATTAAATTTTCGTCACCCTTCACTATCTGAATAATTTCCTTTATTTCATCATACATTTCTTTAATTTCTTCGTCATCTGCAGAGCTAGTTGGCATCTAACCTATCCATTTCCCTTTTTAAATTTTCTAACCTACCTGCCCTATTAAGGGATCTGACATTCCACGCTCCGATCCGTAGAACGCCAGTTTTCTTTCTCCTGATAACGACATCCTCCTGAGTAGCCCCGCCCAGAGATCCGAATGGGGGACTATTTTACCTCCGGAATATTTTACCCAAGAGGACGCCATCATCATTTAACCATACAGCAAAGCTGCATGCCCTCGGGAAAAATTACGGCCGTAGTTTCCCCTTGCTTTCAGCCGTTCGCAGTACCAGCACAGCAAGGCAGCTTTGGTTAGTGTTACAAGGCCAGATCAGTCAATCATCCAGACTGTTGCCCTTGCAACTACTGAAAAGGCTGCTGGCCCTCTTCAGGAACCACACGTTTGTCTGGCCTCTCAACAGATACCCCGCCGTTTTGGTTGCACCTACGGTACGGCTATCTGTATCGCTGAGGCACGCAAGCCTCCCTACCAACGGCAAGGTCCATGGATCATGGGGGGAGGTGTAGGAATAAAACATTAGAAATTCGTAGCACAAGAGACTGAATTAATAGTAACTACCCAAAATTAGCGCACAAAAAACATAAGTTACGTGAGAAACATGTGTAAGGAAAACTTTTGTGTTGATCACGTATCTTGCTAGTTACTACGAGATTCTGGTGATATTTTAGAATACCTTATAAACACAAGGCGACATAAAGTAATAGTGTCGTTAATGTGAAAACTACATCGCAAACGAAGTAATGACCTCGTCGTTCCTCGGAACGCGTCTTACAATTAGCTGCAGCGAGCGTTGCCACTCTTTATGAGCGCGACATGAGGAGGGATCTTAAATCACGGCCTCCACAGTGGCGGGTCGCCAAGAACGCCAGCAGCGCTGACGTAATTAAACTGCGGACTCATTAGTCTTCCTCTCTGTCGTATTTCCGTGCTGTCAGTAATGAACCACAGTATCTGACCAATAAAAATTGAAGCAAAGAGAAAGATTTACTTTACATTTCTCGATAGAGGTAGTTATTGCCACTCAGTTAAACTGGTTGAGTTAAATTCTGGCAGCACAAGACACAGTAGTTCTGCAGATGAGGTACGTTTTAAGACCTAGAAAATCACGCAGCTTCGCTACGTATTTCTTGGGTGTCCGTCGTCAATCATTCACGAAAGTCGATCCAATAGACTATCATATTTAAGTACATCATTAATACACTACTGGCCATTAAAATTGCTACACCAAGAAGAAATGCAGATGATAAACGGGTATTCATTGGGCGAATATATTATACTAGAACTGACATGTGTTTACATTTTAATGCATTTTGGGTACATAGATCCTGAGAAATCAGTACCCAGAACAACCACCTCTGGCCGTAATAACGGCCTTGATACTCCTGGGCATTGAGTCAAACAGAGCTTGGATGGTGTGTACAGGTACAGCTGCCCATGCAGCTTCAACACAATACCACAGTTGATCAAGAGTAGTGACTGGCGTATTGTGACGAGCCAGTTGCTCTTCCACCATTGACCCGACGTTTTCAGTTGGTGAGAGATTTGGAGAATGTGCTGGCCATGGCAGCAGTCGAACATTTTCTACATCCAGAAAGGCCAGTACAGGACCTGCAACATGCGATTGTGCATTATCCTGCTGTAATGTAGGGTTTTGCAGGGATCGAATGAAGGGTAGAGCCACGGGTCGTAACACATCTGAAATGTAACGTCCAATGTTCAAAGTGCCGTCAATGCGAACAACAGGTGACCGAGACGTGTAACCAATGGCAACCCATACCATCACGCCAGGTGATACGCTGACGAATACACGCTTCCAATGTGCGTTCGGATGCGCCCATCATGATGCTGTAAACAGAATCTGGATTCATCTGAAAAAAATGACGTTTTGCCATTCGTGCACCCAGGTTCGTCATTGAGTACACCGTCGCAGGCGCTCCTGTCTGTGATGCAGCGCCAAGGGTAACCGCAGCCATGGTCTCCGAGCTGATAGTCCATGCTGCTGAAAACGTCGTCGAACTGTTCGTGTCTTGCAAACGTCCCCATGTGTTGACTCAGGGATCGAGACGTGGCTGCACGATCCGTTACAGCCATGCGGATAAGATGCCTCTAATCTCGACTGCTAGTGATACGAGGCCGTTGGAATCCAGCACGGCGTTCCGTATTACTCTCCTGAAACCACCGATTCCATATTCTGCTAACAGTCATTGGATCTCGACCAACGCGAGCAGCAATGTCACGATACGATAAACCGCAATCGCGATAGGCTACAATCCGACCTTTATCAAAGTGGGAAACGTGATGGGACGCATTTCTCCTCCTTACCCGAGGCATCACAACAACGTTTTACCAGGCAAAGCTGGTCAACTGCTGTTTGTGTATGTGAAATCGGTTGGAAACTTTCTTCAAGTCGGCACGTTGTAGGTGTCGCCACTGGCGCCAACCTTGTGCAAATGCTCTGAAAAGCGAATCATTTGCATATCATAGCATCTTCTTCCTGTCGGTTAAATTTCGCGTCTGTAGCACGTCATCTTCGCGGTGTAGCAAATTTAATGGGCAGTAGTGTATCTACATTTACATAAATACTCCGCCAGCCACAGTACGGTGCGTGGCGGAAGGTACCACTACTAGTAATTTCCTTTCGTGTTCCACTCGCAAATAGAGCAAGGAAAAAATGACTGTCTAAATGGTTCCTAATTTCTCGTATCTTATCTTCGTGGTCCTTACGTGCCTCGTATGTTCGCGGCATTAGAATCGTTCGGCAGTCAACTTCAAATGCCGGTTCACTAAATTTTTTCAACATTGTTTCTCGGAAAGAACGTCGTCTTCCCTCAGGGACTCCAATTTGAGCTCCAGAAGCATGTTCGCAAAACTCATGTGTTGTTCCAGTCCAACGGTAACGAACCTGAATTTTTTCGATGTGTTCCTTCAGCCCGACCAGATGCGGATCCCAAACACTCGAGCGTCCTATATGCGGCCTTCTTATATGCGGTCTCCTTTATAGGTGAACCACACTTTCCTAAAATTCTCCCAATAAACCGAAATCGACCATTCGCCTTTCATACCACAGTTCTCACATGCTGGTTCCTGCTCATATCGCTTTGCAGCGTTACGGCCAGATTATTAAACGTCTTGAATGTGTCAAGTAGGACTTTAGTAATATCGACGTGCCTAGACTTATAAGAAGTTACACATTTTCAAAATGTATAAGGGCGATCAAACAGTTTTACATTAGAAGGCAATACAGCACAGAATCGCTACGCCAGTCAGGCATATTCACCATAAACATTCAGGCGATCATCACACCGACGCCCCATTTTGAAGATACCTGTTTGGTGAACCACCGTGCCCTGCTGCGTGGAGGTCTGTAAGTGCCTGCTGCACGTCATCTTCCACCAGGAATCGTCGACCATTCAAGGCCTTTTTGAAGGGCTCCAAGGCGTGATAGTCGCATGGGTTCAGATTAGGACTATAGGGCGGATGCTTGAGTGTCTCCCACTTGTTTTGGCGTAGCTTCTGCGTTACGTCAATTGCGATATGGTGACGTACACTGTCATTAAGCTGCAGCACCCTTGTCGCCACATTTTTCAACAGTGGTTTGCGACAGATGTGCTATCCCATGCACGTCTACCGGTGTTCGTCTTTCGTTAGCCAAGAAAAGAATAACAGCACGTTGGTCCTGTTCGACGCATTTGGTACTAATGCGCCAGAGTTCACGTATCCGGATATGCCGCAAGGACGTCGGGAAGACACAGATACCACAGTTACCCCTTGCCTGCATGGCGGTGCTTATCTAACCGCATCGCAGTCACATTATGTTGCATATACGCTGCAGCAGCGCCCTCAACCGGAAACTTTTTTTATCGCCCAATAAAGGATTGCTACGGAAAATAATGAACTCTAACTACTTCTTTGTGCTTGCATGGAATCGAATACATCTCGCAGTGGTACTCTGGTCTGTTCAGGTTAATATAAATTTTTTGTTATTAGAGGCACTGCGTGCCAGTAAACAAATAAAAATCCCCAGGAGCCAAACTCAATGCACATTAGAACAACCACAAGCAAATGTGGTCAATATATACGGTTAACACTAGAATTGAGTTTGAAACAGCGAAACCAGACAATGAGTTGCAGCACATTAATTTGAATTCCAGATTGACCTAGGTTAAGGCAAGATGATTTAATGTTGGAAAATGACAATATTTACGAGGAGTGTTCTCAACGTATATGCCTCATATCACGTACTTTGCACAATAATTTAGTCCATCAGATACTAGTCTCTTGTCTCTGATCCAGTTATCCTTAACATAGCTTATACGTACTACTCAAGAGTTCCTCTAAGTTGTTTGAGAACGTTGTGATTGATTGTTTGTTTCCTGTTCCATATTTACTCACGTTTTTATTTCCTTTATTCGTTCCACTGCCTGATTCACTTACAAATTACAGAGTTCTGGCTATCAGCTACAACCCTGTTGTGTACCTCTCTAAAGACGACTCTTTTGTTTTCAGTTTCCGCTTTAATTGCTCTCACTTTGGGTTTGTGCATATTTTAGATGCTTCATTGGTGTCTTCACTTTTCTCCCACAAACCTGAGAATTTCAAAATTGCGCCTCAAACTTCATTGTAAGAAATCAGAAGCCCTCACATTCCATGATAGTACAACAGCTTCACATACGATACGTTACTAAATACATCACAATTGGATGTTCGGTACTTTTTTTAATGCATAAATATTTTCATCCAGTGCCCTCAGAATTTATTTCTTTTTTGACCTCTACAGTCTTCTAGTTAGCAATTTGAGATTATGAGATGCCACGTTTTTCGTTTAATAGTTCCGATACTTAGCTGTTTGTACATCTTAAGTAATTTGACGAACTGATTTTGACAGAGCTGAAATCTTGTTTTCTTGCAGTTCTTTCGTCTTTGGCAAGCTCTTTCGTGCTATTCTTACGTAGGGCTCGCTCATATGCCCTCAGTCGCATTCGTTAGTGAGAAATGCGCAATGTACCATATTTCAGCATCGTTAGTTCAGCTCATATGTTACAGTCATTCGGAGTCAGGACGTGGTTTCATCGCCCGAGAATGACCAACGCCGCAGATTCTGCAACGTGATATATCACAGATTACCGCCGCCGTGGGGATTTATCTCCGAACACAGCTCGTCATTTACAACAAAGCCCCCCTTGCGTATAGCAGCTGCCGAGAAAACGTATCCAACACGCGCCGTCTGAAGAGGCTTTGTGTTGCACACGGAGCGCGACGGGGTGACTAAGCGGCGCGCCGCTGCCAGCAGATATCGGGGAACAGATGGCGGGCGCGTGAGTTGCGGGCAGCCGCTGCGGCGCCTACCCGCCCAGCCTCGCCAGCTGGCGAGACCGCCTGCACCGCACCAGCGTCCGGGAACCTTCAATTGTCTGCCAAATGCGACACCCCTTAGCGCCGTAAATCCTCGAGAATTTATAACACACGACGAATAACTACACACACACACACACACACACACACACACACACACACACGGCAAATGGTATAGTGCTGCCCGGACTAGAGGCTAGTAATCGACTGGTTTTTACAATTGAAAGGGACAGTCAGTCCACCGTTCATATAATTTTGTGGTTTTATAATCTTGTGGATTTATCGAGCTCTTGTGGCAGCTCCTTCAGAATTGATCAATAATTTAAGAAGGATTCTCATTCTTCAAATAATTTTAAGTACATACTAAGAACATAAATGTAGCTTTTGGTACTAATGATTAGTGAAGTACCATGTTTGTCTAAGAATAAGAATGCATTATAGAGTTGGTGCTCCTGGTTTGTTTCATGTTTCACTAATGCATAATAGTACATGACAATAGACGTTCATTAATCTTTCTTTGTCATATCTGGTCTGAACTTAGTTTGGTCTGTACGATTGCTGCATTTATCCTGATGAATCTAAGTGTATCTTCTGATTGAAATAATAATTTGTGGAAAGATCAGCAAACGTTATAAACAACGATTCCTATCCTTTACTATCCTGCGGTGTGACTAGGACCTCCCGTCGGGCAGACTGTTCACCGGATGCAAGACTTTCGATCTGACGCCACTTCGGCTACTTGCGTGTCAATGGGGATGAAATGACGATGATTAGGACAACACAACACACAGTCCCTGAGCGGAGACAATCTTCGAGCCAGACGGTAATCGAACGCGCGCACTTAGGATTGACATTCTGTGGCGCTGACCACTCAGCTACCGGGGGCGGACGAAATGCCATGTGGCTAGGACCTTCCGTCGGAAAACCGTTCGCATGGCACAAGTCTTTCGAGTTGATACCACTTCGGCGACTTCCGTGTCGATGGGGAGGAAATGACGATGAGAAGGACAACACAACATCCAGTCCGTGAGCGGAGAAAATCTCCGACCCAGACGGCAATCCGTCGAGCTAACCACTCAGCTATCAGGAGCGGACATCCTGCAGTACCTAAAGTCAAATGTGGCCACTGTGATGGTACCAGCTGAAGCTAGTGTGGTATTGCGGACTGACAGTAAATTATTTTCAAAAAGTGGCTCTGAGCACTATGGGACTTCACATCTGAGGTCATCAGTCCTCTAGAACTTAGAACTACTTAAACCTAACTAACCTAAGGACATCACACACATCCATGCCCGAGGCAGGATTCGAGCCTGCGACTGTAGCGGTCGCACGGTTCCAGACTGAAGCACCTAGAACCACTAGGCCACACCGGCCGGCAGTAAATTATTTCTGTTCTTAAAGTCGTTACTTCTATCTTCTGTTTAATAGAACCTAGAGAGATGTTATTCTTTTACGAAGTCCGATATTTTATTAGGTTACGCAGTGTAGATCATTTATTCTGTGGAGATATTTTAAACGAAAGCCCACAAGCTGAAGCTACTCGGTAACTTTGGCTTGAGCTGAATTTAGTGCGATTCTCCCGGGAGAGAAATTAATAAATCTAAATACGAATGAAAAGCAAATTATTGCATCCTGTCTTTGCCCATAACTGAAGGATGTGCAGAGATGTTGTTTAACGTTGGATCACATTTCTGTCAGTTGCCTCGAATTTATAGCGGACGCTCCTAAAATTATAATCCAATAAAAAAAAACAAATTTCACAATCTTCTTGTGACGACATAAATTAAAATACACTCCTGGAAATTGAAATAAGAACACCGTGAATTCATTGTCCCAGGAAGGGGAAACTTTATTGACACATTCTTGGTGTCAGATACATCACATGATCACACTGACAGAACCACAGCCACATAGACACAGGCAACAGAGCATGCACAATGTCGGCACTAGTACAGTGTATATCCACCTTTCGCAGCAATGCAGGCTGCTATTCTCCCATTGAGACGATCGTAGAGATGCTGGATGTAGTCCTGTGGAACGGCTTGCCATGCCATTTCCACCTGGCGCCTCAGTTGAACCAGCGTTCGTGCAGACCGCGTGAGACGACGCTTCATCCAGTCCCAAACATGCTCAATTGGGGACAGATCCGGAGATCTTGCTGGCCAGGGTAGTTGACTTACACCTTCTAGAGCACGTTGGGTGGCACGGGATACATGTGGACGTGCATTGTCCTGTTGGAACAGCAAGTTCCCTTGCCGGACTAGGAATGGTAGAACGATGGGTTCGATGACGGTTTGGATGTACCGTGCACTATTCAGTGTCCCCTCGACGATCACCAGTGGTGTACGGCCAGTGTAGGAGATCGCTCCCCACACCATGATGCCGGGTTTTGGCCCTGTGTGCCTCGGTCGTATGCAGTCCTGATTGTGGCGCTCACCTGCACGGCGCCAAACACGCATACGACCATCATTGGCACCAAGGCAGAAGCGGGTAAAAGTTGCATAAATAGTAATGTAGTAGTGCGGGTTGCTGGCCACTACATGATCATGTAAGCATAGTAGCATGTAAGCTGCGGGTAACGGCAGAGAGTGGGTAGTGCCACATCTGTGGTGACGACGAAGTCAGAGAATGCTCTTAGAAAATAAACAACTTTTCTTGGCAGCCCATACTAAACAACAAAGTCTGCCACTCCCTGTAGCCAGGGAACGCTGAGTGACTGAAAGCGTGGACTGTGGTGCTGGCAGCTGCGGGATGGGGCGGCTCCGCCGAGCTAAGGCGGTGTGAGCACAGACCTCGAACGGAGAAGTTTGCACCAGTGAGGGCTGTCGGCAGCCCTGAGGTGCCAAGCGTGTTTCTGCACAGCTCGGATCGGACACAGGGTCTCAGGGACAACTGAGTGCTAGGCGCTGGAGTGCAGTGAACGGCCCTACGGAGTGGACCCAGTTCAACGCCCAAGAGCGTGAGCTAGCAGACCCGTGGCTGTCTATAGCAGCTGGTGTGGCCCGAGGACGCGCCGAGACAGCAGTGGTGCTGAGGCTGAAGTCGATACAGGCATCTAACCAGCAGACCAAACGACAATTGGATCTTCGTGATTTTTTTTTATGGTACTTGAAGTTCAGAACTCAAAAATCAATCTACCAAGTATTTCAATACAACTCTCAAAAATTCCCGAGAATATCGACTTCACAGTTTTCCGATTGTCTTTAGTTTCACAAAACGAGGTAACTTCGGTGAATGGCTGCATAGTTCTGCGGCAGAATATTTGCCCACCGAAAGTGTGTCCCAAGTGCGATTCTTGACTGTGACACATTCTTAAAAAAGGTGCCTGTACTATGAGCATTTCCGTGAAGCGTAAGATACATCAGGATGAAAAAAAGTATTTTTTGAGAACCTGAAAAATTTTAACTAACAACGTTTTATAAAAGATCACTGGCTAGGAAAATTATATTTCCAATCAAAATCGGATTAGAAATATGATGTCGTGCATTAATCGTAAAATAACAATTACATACATATTAATTAGCATGTCTTTGATGAATTTTCCATTAAATGACATAGGTATTCGTACTGAACGGAAAAAAGATAAACATCATGTGTCTCCCACTCCAACTGCCCGACTGGTACAGCAACCGAATCAAAATTATTTTGGAATGAAAGAGTCTTGGTTGCGAAAATATTGGTTTGATGACGCTTTAAGCCATTGTAAGACGTCATCAGGTTACCTAAAAAAAGAATAAAAGGAAAATAGTAAAAGTATGCTGCTATAATGCACAGCTGCAATAAAAACCTAAAGAAATATTCGTGGACCTTGAATTGAGAAATATTCATAGAACTGCTGTGTCGTGGAATAAGCATACGTCCAGATCGAGAATTCTCCCTACAGATGAACACGAACTGATAAACAAAGCTTAAAAAGAAATAATAAATGACGTAGTGGTAAGTGAAATAAAGTGTCAAAATACTAAACAATACCTCCGATATAGCCATGAAAGCAGGTGCAGTTATGTAGTGACAGGACAACACATAAAGAATTGGGCACATCTTGTTTCATTAAACACAGTGCAATGAAAACTAGCAATCACAGTAGAAAACGTCGATCCTGTACGCAGGTGAGCACTGGATTGAGCGCTGTCTACACTTAAGTAATGAAACACATGCAGATGGCACTCATAAGCATTTTTCACATCATATCTATGATTTAGAATAAAAATTCCTAATTAAGCTGCAGAAGAACAATGGATAAAGAACTATAATCAAATAATGAGTGCGACGGTATACACATTAAAAGTAAAAAGACTGAAAGGAACAAATTTATATAACGCACCATTCGATCACGTGCATAGCAGCACACAATAACACACAATGCAAGCCACAGAAAGACTAAAGTCGAGTAAAATGTACGAATATGGCTGCATTAACATTAATTATAACGATAGAAACTCTATTTGGCACTTAAAATGTAAAAAGCAGAAGTGTAAAAAATTAAAAAATTAAAAATATGTCCTAAGTACATCCACAGGACTAAAAGCGGCTGTAAAAGAATCGAAATCATTTAGAAATAGGGGTGCCAAAAGGAGGTATCAGTTGAGGCACAAAAACGAGTGACCATGATTAAAATGGTTACAATGGGAGGAAATGCATCATCTAAAAATAAGCAACATATTATGTGGAAAAACGATTTAAATGTACAATAACGAAAGCCAAAAAAATCAGCCAATTAACTACTTGAAAACTGACATAATTGATTCGAAGTACTTATGATTTTTACTAATCAGCTGATCGCTAAGCAGTTGATCACTAACTGAACGTGCATGCTTGAGAGTTTCTAGTTCTTCCAGAAGGTGAAGTTTCTTGCCTTTTTGGGCACAATGCAAAATCTAGGAAACATCCAACGTGGGTGACTGGTGCCCTGTTGTGTTCAAATGCCCAGCAAACGTTGAATGCCGCTTTTACCTGATTTACCTGGCCTTTTTTGCTTAACAGGTGTTCGTTGAATTTTGTCTTAAACAAGCTACCGGTCTAGCCTAGGTAAAATTTTTGGCAAACATTACCCTCAGGTTTATAGACATCAAGAAAACAAATACCAGCAGCCGTAATTTTATGAACTATTTTCTTTAACTATAAGTTTCGGTGCCCAACTGGCTCTATCTTAAGGTGCCTATAAATGTAACTAGATATGTCATCTACACGTCTGTGCTATTATAGGGATAATTTAAACTGTTTATCGTAGATTTCTGAAACTTCTGTGTAGACGAGGACTCTTCAAGTCTCTAACGACACATGAGTTTCCTAGGCTCATGCTCTGGTTAGCATAATAGTTCTACGAATGTGTCTCAGGCCACGGTTTGTACAAAGCTCCTTATATATTTTGTTACATGACATGACCATACCGTAACTATTATTTTCCTTTTGTTCTTTCTGTAGATAATCTGATGATACCTTAATACGTGAAACGCGTCGCTAAAGCAATATTTTCCTAACCAAGTCTGTTTTGTTGGTAAATAAAAATAACCCAAAGGAGAATCGAACCAGAGATCCACCTATTTCCAGTCTTGGGTGCTACTGTTTTTTGTGTTTATTTTACGCTTACAGCGGAACAATATTGGCAGGGGGTGCTATTGTTATGGGCACTAACTGTTTCGGGACCTAACTGACCTTCGGAAACTAATGGAAACAAGTGTCAATGTTCTTCATAACTAGCATCCTAGCACCATAGGTGTTCCTTCCTTTGCGTTCCCACAGTTTACGTGAGCCTGTCCAGATTTCTACCTTGTATGCAGAGCGTATGAGGTGCCACAATCGTATCCTTCCGCGTGAAGACAGAACGCACAGGAGTTCTAATTTTCCACTAATCTGGTGTCTTGATGACTATGGTATCCCAGCACAGAAACAGCACATAGATTGTGGTGTCCGGCTGTTTTGACGTGAGGCTATAATAAAAGTTGCTAGCGACTAGGCTAAGGGACCCTGACTGCCGAATGAGAAGTCTAATTTAAAGTTCTGGGACTCCAACAGCTTTTCTTAAACGGAGCAAATCTGCAGACAAAGCTGTAAACCCCAAACAACCAATATAATACTCACACGTTACACTATCACAGTTGACATTGTTGGTACAGCTCGCTGAACTTTATACAGTGTGTTTCAGTTAGAGCGTCCAAGAATTCAACAGGACATAGAGAATGCTCCTCTGAACAATTTGAGTTAGGGAACCTGGGGTTGAACAAGCATGCCTATGGAGATACGGAAGTACACTTGTCTACGCCTTTGTCTAGCATTACAACTAACATGCGTACAAGTTTACACGTATTGTGCTGTTTATTTACGCGTACACACTTTATTTCCTGCAAGGAAACAAAGAGGACGAGCCTGATTACTGGGAAGACATGATGCAGGTTTTATTTACTTTACTTGTCCATAAGGTGGCTCTGATGTATCGTATGTCCCCTTGGCTGTTCGTGAGAGGATGTGGATACAAAACGACGGTGCTCCGCCTCATTCAGTGTGGAAGTCCGCAGCCATCTCATTGCTGTATTTCCTGGTTGCTGCATTGGAAGCGAGGTCTTATTGCATAGCCTGCAAGTTCACCTGATCAGAATCCGCTTGATAATTTCCTATGGGGATATCTAAAGTCACTTGTGTATGAGATCCCAGTGGATACAGAGATAGAATTACCTGCCAGAATTGTAGCTCTCTGTGATGTGATTCGAAACACACCACGGATATTTGTCAGGGTGCATCAGAATCTTGTTCGCCGTTGTCATGCTTGCATTGACGTTCATGGCCGTCAGTTTCAGAACGTTTTGTAAGATACAGTTCAAGTGGTAGATCCATTGTGTCAGTGATGGTATTTGCAATCAACTGTAACCAATGTAAATAAAAAATACACAGTAATGTGATTTTATTCCTGTTATCTCCTTAAGATGACTTCTCCAACACCATCTTCCCTACCTCAAATTGTTCAGGGGAGAATCCTGTTTGTCCTATTAAATTTTTGCACCCACTTACGGAAACACCCTGTATACAAGACATAAGACAGTAACTCCTAGCTGCACAGTATCATCACCGCGCGGGATTAGCCGAGCGGTCTGGGGCGCTACAGTCATGGACTGTGCGGCTGGTCCCGGTGGAGGTTCGAGTCCTCCCTCGGGCATGGGTGTGTGTGTTTGTCCGTAGGATAATTTAGGTTAAGTAGTGTGTAAGCTTAGGGATTGATGACCTTAGCAGTTAAGTTCCATAAGATTTCACACACATTTGAACATTTTGAACAGTCTGATCTGTGTTGTACACAGAGTGGTCGTCCATTAATATTTTCATATTTGGTGAGCAAATAAGATCTTGCCCGTGCAGCACTTCCCACACTGAAACACTCGACTGCTGCCAAGCGCTCGCTCACCCGTTCACGTCCCACGCTCGACTCCAGCTGTCCGAAACCCGATTACTTCGTTCGTCTCTCACTGTTGACAAGTCGAAGCCCACGAAGTGCTTGGCCTGCGTTGCATCATGTTGACCTTATGGAAATAATGTAATGAAAATGATTTGAATATTACATTTGATCCCTTATTATTGAGTGTCGCTACAATGGTTGTCAATCAATCAGCATTTAGATATAAATGAATGTTAACAAATGAAATTTGTCTTTACCTCACTCCTTCACCTCCGTCATATCAGCTGAAATTAACGTTTCTAGCAACTAAGTGAAGTATGAAGAGAACGCTTTGGTTCGGATCACAGAAGTTAAGCGCTGTCGGTCTGGGTTAGCAATTGAATGGTTCAAATAGCTCTGAGCACTATGGGACTCAACTGCTGAGGTCATCAGTCCCCTAGAACTTAGAACTACTTAAACGTAACTAACCTAAGGACATCACACACATCCATGCCCGAAGCAGGATCAAACCTGCGACCGTATCGGTCGCGCGGTGCCGGACTGTAGGGCCTAGAACCGCTCGGCCACTCCGGCCGGCCTAGCAATTGAACGGGTGACCATCAGGTCTGGCGAGCGCTGTTGGCAAGCGGGGTGCACTCAGCCCTTGTGAGGCAAACTGAGGAGCTACTTGACTGAGAAGTAGCGGCTCCGATCTCGGAAACTGATATACGGCCGGGAGAGCGGTGTGCTGACCACACGCAACTCCATATCCGCATCTGGTGACGCCAGTGGGCTGAGGATGACATGGCGGCCGGGCGGTTAAAATATGGTCAAAGTGTAAACACAGGCGACATTATTCGTAAAACATAGGAACTCCAACTAATGTTTTGACCTAGGTGTAGCTTGACGTATATGTTTCTACTTTTTATAACCAGCAGAACGAAGGTTCACGAATGTCGTATTCTACTGCAAATTTTTGCAGCATACTTGTTCTCTGTAGAAACTGGACATCCAGCAATGGTAACTTGGAAATGCTGACACTATGTACTTTAATTCAGTGCAACGTAGCGGCGTGTCTCAGCTAGTTTAGTGGGTTGATTTCTGCTTTAGAATACTCTGCACTGGGCAACACTGCTACTCTGTACTGGATTAATATACTTGACGTATGAGTGACTGCAGTATTTCTATACTTTTTGTACTGGATGACCTGCCGGTGTGGTCGAGCGGTTCTAGGCGCTACAGTCTGGAACTGTGCGACCGCTACGGTCGCACGTTTGAATCCTGCCTCGGGCATGGATGTGTGTGATGTCCTTAGGTTAGTTAGGTTTAAGTAGATCTAAGTTCTAGGTGACTGATGACCTCAGAAGTTAAGTCCCATAGCGCTCAGAGACATTTGAACCATTTTTTGTACTGGATGTATACTTACGGGAACAATTTAGATAGAGAAACTTTAGTATTACTAAGAGGGTTGGAACCATGCTGTGAAATCCGTATTAGTGAATGATTCTTAACCTGTATGTTTAAACAGTATGAGAGAGAAAGAGGAACGCTGAGAGGAGATACATCATCCTACGGCCATGTGCATTACGCTTCGAAATATCTGTCCATGTCCGCGCGACCGGGTAGCTGTGCGTGTTAAATCGCCGCTTCGGGGGTGGGGAAATGCGTTAGCCCAGAGTCGAATCTGTCCAGTGGACTAACGGAGGTCGGTATGTAGGCCAGCGTGGCGGTTTCCTACATCCCCGTAAGTGAATACCAGGATGGTAAGAAAGTCCCGGCTCATTTACACGATTCGCAAATATTTAGAAAATTTTCACGTACTTTGACATGAATAGCACAACGGCCTTGCCGCAGTGGATCTACCAGTTCCCGTCAGATCACCAAAGTTAAGCGCTGTCAGGCGTACCCGGCACTTTGATGGGTGACCATCCGGGCCGCCTTGCGCTGTTGCCATTTTTCGGGGTGCATTCAGCTTCGTGATGCCAACTGAGGAGCTACTCGACCTAATAGTAGCGGCTCCGGTCAAAGAAAAGCATCATAACTGCTGAGGATGACACAGCGGTCGGATGGTCCCGATGGACCACTTGTTGCCTGAAGACGGAGTGCTTTTGGCATGAACAACACTACATGCAGGCAGCTGGGTACAAACATTCTGTCCCAGGGTTAGCGAGCTGGCCACAGGAAGGACATCGGGACACCCCTCATTCTAACCAAGCAGTCCGTTGCCGAAGGGAAAAACAACGAATTACTGATATCACAATTACGAATTTTAAATACAGCTACATATGATGGATGTCGCAATCCCTTAGGGACCAAATTATGTAAATTGTGCAGCGTCTTAAACCCATTATTTTGAAAATCGAAACTAACTAGTTATCGAAAATGAATATTTTATCTGTTATTGACATAAACAACTTACACTGTAAAGAACAACTGGGTAACCATAGCTGTACTGCGCTTCATTTTAGGATCATTTACTTATGCTCGTATAGACTGCTTATAGCGTCATGTTTCTGCTATAGCACAAGTAATGAAATGCGGACTTCGTTGAACTAGAGCATTCTTTTCACGTATTTTTGATGCATGGTAAATAGTTTCAATTTTTCACCTCATTAGAACACATGCACAGTAACTTTACAAACCAGTCCTTACCTCTTTAATTTGAAACGATCTGGAACAGAACATATCTTCATCTTACATATCAACCAAGGACACAGATAGTCTAGCGAATAACAATAAAAAGTTTTAATCGGCTTAGTTGCTTGCTCTCGGTCGTTGGCTATTCCAGTATGAAGTTGTTGGATTCTAAAATATCGTTAGTTACGATCGAGGCGGTCTATTGACAATACTAAAACAAATATTTGACCACCCAGTCGCCTCTGTGTTTGGGCAGGCTACAATCTCCCAGTCAACATGTAATGACGGTTACCGATCTAGATGTTGTAGACACGGCATTTCTGTTCGGATGGAATGGAGTTCAAGTCCTCGTTTGTTAATGTTGGAATGTTTTCTTAGACATGTCACAGGAGTCTGAGGTCTCCTGCTGAACTACTGCCCCCGCTCTCGACCTCGACGAGATGTTAACTATTACTTTTCGTTCCTTTCCTCTGTTTGCCAACAAACTGTGAAAATTCTATAATTAATTGAATGCGGTGTTCATGCCATTACCAAGACATTTAATAGATTTATGGCTGGATTAATACTGATTTCATGATCATTTACTTCCACAGACCCGTGAAAAACTTCAAATTTTTTTACGAGTAATCGTCGTCACACTTTCTAGACAGCGCTCTATTGCTCGATCTGGACGTATATTCGATTCACAGCATAATAGTTCTACGAATGTGTCTCAGGCCACGGTTTGTACAAAGTTCCTTATATATTTTGTTACATGACATGACCATACCGTAACTATTATTTTCCTTTTGTTCTTTCTGTAGATAATCTGATGATGCCTTAATACGTGAAACGCGTCGCTAAAGCAATATTTTCTTAACCAAGTCTGTTTTGTTGGTAAATAAAAATAACCCAAAGGAGAATCGAACCAGAGATCCACCTATTTCCAGTCTTGGGTGCTACTGTTTTTTGTGTGTATTTTACACTTACAGCGGAACAATATTGGCAGGGGGTGCTATTGTTATGGGCACTAACTGTTTCGGGACCTAACTGACCTTCGGAAACTAATGGAAACAAGTGTCAATGTTCTTCATAGCTAGCATCCTAGCACCATATGTTCCTTTCTTTGCGTTCCCACAGTTTACATGAGCCTGTCCAGATTTCTACCTTGTATGCAGAGCGTATGAGGTGCCACAATTGTATCCTTCCGCGTGAAGACAGAACGCACAGGAGTTCTAATTTTCCACTAATCTGGTGTCTTGATGACTATGGTATCCCAGCACAGAAACAGCACATAGATTGTGGTGTCCGGCTGTTTTGAAGTGAGGCTATAATAAAAGTTGCTAGCGACCAGGCTAAGGGACCCTGACTGCCCAATGGGAAGTCTAATTTAAAGTTCTGGGACTCCAACAGCTTTTCTTAAACGGAGCAAATCTGCAGACAAAGCTGTAAACCCCAAACAACCAATATAATACTCACACGTTACACTATCACAGTTGACATTGCTGGTACAGCTCGCTAAACTTTATACAGTGTGTTTCAGTTAGAGCGTCCAAGAATTCAACAGGACATAGAGAGTGCTCCTCTGAACAATTTGAGTTAGGGAACCTGGGGTGGAACAAGCATGCTTAAGGGGATACGGAATTACATTTGTCTACGCCTTAATACTGATTTCATCATTTACTTCCACAGACCCGTGAAAAACTTCAAACTTTTTTACGAGAAATCGTCGTCACACGTTCTAGACAGCGCTCTATTGCTGTATATTCAGCAGCAAGGTGATAGAGAGCCGAAAATTGGCACATTTTATGGTCATTTTAGTAACAGTAAGCAGAAGTGTTCTCAATTTTAAGATCAATGTATGTGTGTGTATAGGTGGCAGCAAATTAACGACCCTTGCGGAACAGAATCTGAATGGTACCACCGTTTTAGCACCGCAGCCCATCCACATAAACTGGGACAGCAATAAAGTCAGTTTAAACGCAGCTTCAAGAGGTCGTAAAATTGTTTGAAACGACCGAAAAAAAAGGATAACTTAGTCCACTTCCGTGTCGCCGTAAAAGGTGAATTTTCTTGACTTATGAAGTGCTACGTTTCCACAAGCTTTAGCTGTGAAAGAGATTCTCCAACTAAGAGCGGAAGTATGGCTTGTATTACACGAATCTTGAAGTACCTCGCTTTATGTTCTGAAATCAAGTGTGGCTGACGTGAGCCAGGAATAGGATGCGGTATTTTCCAGTTTAGCGTATATTAATTTTCAACTACAATAAAATAGAAGGAAACGCATTAGAGACAAACTATCTTTTGTTTCGTCTTTTAATCATTTATTTATATGTACTCCTACACTAGAATGGTGTGTGTCTTTCTACTAAACAGCTATTTAAAAATTTCATGACCACAGAAAATTAAATGAAGCATTTCCTTATTTACGAATAACAAACTGTAAAATGAACGATTGAATAGGTGCGTTCCGCAATTAAGAGTATCCGGTTAAGTGAATTTGTTAAAAAATGTAGATTTGTATTTCGCAGGCGTTGGCTGTATGCAGGTTTTGTTACTTCGAAAACTTTGCTTCATCCATATCTACAACATAATGTCAAGGCGAAGGAAAACAAGCGCTCTGAATTCTCCAAGATCAACAAAGATAAGAGTACGTAATGCGACAGTTATCCTACACTGAAGAGCCAAAGGAACTGGTACACCAGACTGATATCGTGTAGAGCCCCCGCGAGCACGCAGAACTGCCGCAACACGACGTGGAATGGACTCGACTAATGTCTGAAGTGGTGCTGGAGGGAACTGACACCATGAATCCTGCACGGCTGCCCGATCTCTTCTCAACAGTACGTTGCAACGCATCCTAGATATGCTCAACAATGTTCATGTCTGGGATGTTTGGTGGCCATCAGAAGTGTTTAAATGCAGAAATGTGTTCCTGGACCACTATGTAGCAATTCTGGACGTGTGTGGTGTCGCATTGTCCTCCCGGAATTGCCCAAGTCCATCGGAATGCACAATGGACATGAATGGATGCAGATGATCAGACAGGATGCTTATGTACATGTCACCCGTCAGAGTCGTATGTAGATGTATCAGGGGTCCATTATCACTCCAACTGCACTCGCCCCACACAATTACAGAGCTTCTACCACCTTGAAAAGTTCCCTGCTGACATGCAGGGTCCATGGATTGATGAGGTTGTCTCTATACCCGTTCACGTCCATCATTTCGATGTAATTACAAACAAGACTCGAACGACCAGGCAGTATGTTTCGAGTCCTCAAGAATCCAATGGCGGTGTTGACGGGCCCAGTTGAAGTGTAAAGCTTTGTGTCGTGCTGTTATCAAGGGTACACGAGTGGGCCTTCGGCTCTGAAAGCCCATATCGATGTTGTTGCGTTGAGTGGTTCGCACAATGACACTTGTTAATGCCCCAGCATTGAAATATGTAGCAAATTGCGAAAGGGTTGCGCTTTTATCACATTGACCGATTCTCTTCATTCGTCTTGGTCCCTTTCGTGCATGATCTTACCTCGGCCACAGCGATGTCTGAGTTTTGATGTTCCACTGGATTCCTGATATTCACAGTACACTTGTGAAATGGTCGTACGGGAAAATCGCAACTTCATCACTACCTCGGAGAAGCTGTGTCCCATCGCTCGTGCTCCGACTATATCATCACGTTCAAACTCACTGAAATCTTGATAACCTGCCACTGTAGCAGTAATAACTACGCCAAACACTTGTTGGCTTATACAGGCGTTGCCGACCGCAGCGCCTTATTCTGCGTCTATACATATCTCTGTATCCTAATACGCATGCCTATACCAGTTTCTTTGGCACTTCAGTGTAGTCTCAATACAGACATACAGATATCAGTTTCACATATTGTATTCGCCGTCCGCATCACAATTGAGGGTAAAATGTAAAAGGCACTTCATCGCGACCAGATCGTGGGTGCCATCTTCAACATCTTTCGGACGTTGGGCTTTTCACTTGGCAATATTTCAGAACTGCAGGAAGTGTAGCTTTATCGTGAAGAACGACCATAATCAGAGTCAACTGCAGTAGACTGCTGTTTGTTGAAGATATGGGCCATTGAAGAATAACAACAATTCTGCAATCTGAAGAATGTGTGAACAGCACATCTCTCCGTACTGATACGGCCGAAGAGACTCAAAGACCTGAGGCGAAAGAACGATGCTGCTGTGTGACTGCTTGCGCATGCTGCAACATATATCACCGAGCAGCAACGTATTACGATTATTTATCATCAAACACTTATCATACATTTACAAACGATCAGAATCTCTCTGGATTTCCTGTCAGATTTCGAGACAAAATTTCGTTACGGATACTATTATAAGTATCTCCCACTGAAGCCCGCGTTAAATTGTGGACTTCTCTAAAAGATCGCCAATCGTTAGGGTTTCGCGTTCATTTAAATTTGGCATGCTTTTTTCGTTGTCACTGCAACAGTGTTCTGACCTGTTTTGTGTACCATGGGGGTCACTTCCGCCATCTCTTAATTTATTTGGTATAAATCTCTCAACTGCTACCGATACTATTTCTTTGAATTCTAGCCACATCTGGTCTACACATTGTTAATATGGAAGGAGTGGAGATTGTCTCTCAGGAAGGCGTCAAGCGAATATTTATCCGCTTTCTCGGTAGGTATATTATTCGTTTATATTTAATGCATTTGGGATTTACGGTATTCAGTCTCGCTACGACAACCCTCTTTGTATTCATTAATCCCTGCATCCGTTTTGATGCTCATTATTAGCTCGGGATTATTTGTTGGTAAGAAGTCAAGTGTTTTTTCGCAAGCGTTTGCTGTTAGACTTTGCTCATGAGTTAATTGCTCAAAATAATCATCAGAGAATGCGTTTAGCACAATTTTGGATGGTATTTTATACGTACCTTCGGATTTAAACATGTATTTTCGCAAACATATCGATGGTAAGTTGATGTCATCGCTAAGTATAACCGTATGAGTCGGGTACATGTTTCAAATTAGACTCAAGTTCTCTTTGAACTTTTCATTAATCGTATCATCTGAGTTGGGAGGACCCAGTTATTGTTTTAATCCAGTTCCCAAAAATGACTTCTTGCCTTACAAACTTGCAGCTACAATCAACTTCAATTTCACGACAATTTAAATTACTTCTAACAGAAACAAACATGCCTCTGCCAAGTATATATAGCTTATCCTTTCTGAACAGCGTTAGGTCCTCCGCAAAAATTTTGGCTCATCTTATCTCCGGCTTTAGACAGCTTTCACCGGCTCTAACAATTCCAGCTTCAGTGCTTTCTATTAATACTCGTAGCTCTGGTAGTTTCCCATCACAGATACGACAGTTTACAACCGTTATATTGATATTTGCTTGATCAGCGTTCTTCCTGTGTTAGACATGCGCCCTTTGAGACTGAAGCCCTTTTTGTGTTACCCCGAGACTCTCTAATCTAAAAAAACCACCCAGTCCACGCTACACATCCCCCGCCACACGCGCAGCTGCGTTCTGCTTTTGATGGACTCCTGACCATTTAGCGGAACGCGAAACCTCACCACCGTATGGCGCAAATCGAGGAATCTGCAGCCTATACGGTTACAGAACCATCTAAGCCTCTGGTTCAGACCCTCCACTCGGCCCTGTACCAGAGGTAGGCAATCTGTCCTGTCGACTATGCTGCAAATAGGGAGCTCTGCTTTCATCTCGCAAGTACGACTAGCAGCTTCGGTCACTTCAGTTAGCCGTTTAAAACCAGAGAGAATCCCTTCTGATCAAAAACGACACACGTCACTGGCACTGAAGTGAGCCACCAGCTGCAGTTGGCTGCACCCTGTGCTCTTCATGGCATCCGGAAGGACCCATTCCAGGGCTGGGATGACTCCACCCGGTATGCACACAGAATGCACACTGGCTTCCTCTCCCTCATTGGCAGCCGTGCCCTAGGGGACTGAACAATGGACCACCCAACTACCAATAACCCCGCCCTGTGTGACAGCCCGGATATTGCAGGCTGAGAGATTTCTTCTGAAACAGGACAAGCGACTTCATATACCTCAGGGGTACTATCAGCCACAGACAGCACCTGGAATCAGTTTGTCAGACTATCCGTGGAAGGGGAGGGGGGTGCTTACGTTTGGCCCCCTGGGAAGTCTTTTTGCAGCCTGACACGCCATGAGGCGATCTCCCAGTCAACCACAGGTGAGGCGACAACCAAACTGCAATCTGTAACTGAGCTGGCCACCAGTGAGGACCGATAGACAGACTCAAGGGTCGTGCTGGACGTCCGTTGGATCCCCAAGACTAATCCACAACAATGATTCCCATCCGTTGCAGCATAATGCTGTGCAACCGAAGCCAACAGAGCCTGGAGCTGAGCGCAAAGAGTCACTACCTCAGCTTGCATGCGTACACAGCAATCACAGTCCCTATCCATACTAAATGACGTGGGAAACTACACTACACAGACACACAAACGACTATCGACATGCACAGTGGGACTCTACGGTAGACACAAACGGAAACGTAAGGACGGTGGCTACTAAATTGAATTAATACTCGGAAGTTAAGAAACTAAACTACTCTGTCGATAAATAAAAGCCTATAGCAACCGAAATACCAACATGCGAAACCAAAAGTCTATAAACTTATGCACCAACCTAATATGTCGTTAGTGACTATGAAGGACGAGGTAAAGGGTGAAAATCGGTATTAGAACATAACCTTCTCTAAATATGCGAAGAAAGCCAAGGAACAGAATGTCTTCATTATTTCCTTGCTTTGGAGGGAAAGTAATGCTTATGGAAACTTCTTCCAGCGTCAGCTTTAGAACTGTCTTCGTGAGGTGTTGGTGGAGCGCCTCGCAAAAGTGTACGTAGCAACCTTGTCCACAAAGGCGGGATCTTACGACGGAGAGATATATTGCTACTAGTGAGCACCGAGTTACTAGAGCCACAAGAAAGTGGCACATTGCTCTATTCCATAACATATCACTGACCCATATGCACATGTCTTACTTCTCCGGAGTAAAGGAAACTGGAGCACTTAGTTTTCAGTGAAGGTTTGTTAAAATTAGATACACTTGCAGAAAGAAGTCAGTGACATTGACGCACTTTGAGAACGCTAAGTGGTCAATAAAATACACTTAATAAGAAACTGAATGTGACAACAAAGTTCTTAGTAACGTAACTTTTTGTAATAGATGATCTATTTTGTTGCCTCTTTGAATTCGAGCAGAAACACAAACATTCTACAGACGCCATCCTCCTCGTAGTCAGGGGGAACTGTTTACCTGGGAATACTGCTGTGGACTCCATTTATAACCAGCAGTCAGATTGTAATCGGCCGACGTTCATCATTGAGATATCATGGAGACAGTCGCCATTCGTGACATTTGAGGTTACGTCGATTTAAACAACTCTGAATATTTCCCTGAAACATTCCAAAACGGAGCGCTTGCTTCTATGCACGCTAAGAATATAATCAGTGTCCTCGTTAAAGACTTTGCTGCACCGCGTAACATCAACGGTCTCCCTGGCAACAGAATTTCAGCATGTAAATTCCTGGGACAAACGTGTTGTAACCTCAAACATCTTTCCTTGTTTCTTTATGTGCACCGTCGGCGATTTCAGTAAGCTGCTATGCCGCGGTGTATGCGTAGCGCCCAATATAGCTGCTGCCGCACTCACAGGGTATTAGAAATTCCAGGAATTTCTGCGGGCAAGACTGTTCTAATGAGGAGCATCCGCGAATTCAATGAGAGGACAGGCGTCTACCGTATCCAACTTCGACTGTAGTATGGTACATATTTTTAAAAATTTTGAATTGCCAAACACAAGCCTAAACCATCAAATCTGAGATTTCTGTGTATTGCATACTTGGGTCACCCATTTTTGGATTAGCGATTCGACAGGGACATGTATTAACTGTAATTTTACAATCTCTTCTCTTTCAACTTTAACGGAAACATCTTACATTTTAGTATTATTATCACACTCACTTCACAGTACATTAGTAATCCAGTTAAAACTCTTTCGTCATCATCTGTATCGGAACGCATTAGATCTGATCACAATGAGATGTTCTACACGACGACGACTTTACAGCGCACATTGTTACAGTCTTCAGCCGGAAGGATGCAGCTCGCCACCAATGCGTTAGCCTACTCCTCTATCTCTACGTACATGCCGCAGCCTGCATCATTGTGAACCTGTTTTCTGTAATCAAGTCTTGGTCTCCTACAATTTTTACCCGCCGTGCTTGTTTACATTGCCAGACTGACAATTCTTTGATGATTCAAGGTGTGTGTATGAATCTGATGCCTTCTTTTAGTAACATTATACCATAAATTTCCTTTTCCACGATTCGATTCAGTACCTCGAAGCTTCTATCTTTTTCTTGCCTGAACTATTTATCGGGTACGTTTCATTTCCGGTACTCCAGACAAATATTTGAAGAATATACTTCCCAAGATTTAATTTACATTAGTTGTTAACACATTTGTCTTTTCTTGAAACGCTTTTCTTGCTAGTGCCAGTCTTCATATTATATCATCTCTAATTTCGTCATTGTCAGTTAATTTTCTGCCAAGATAACAAAATTGTGTATTACTTTTACTACCTTATTTCCTAACACAATTCCATTAGCATCATTTGATTTAATTAGAATTCGACTGCATTTCATTGTCCTTGTGTTACTTTGTTATATTCATCTCACAATCTCTGCATGAGACACTATCCATTCCTTTCAGCTACCCTTCCAATACCATTGCCGTCTCTGACAGAATTACAAACTCATTGGCGAACGTAAAAGTTCATTTCTTCTCTCTGAACTACAATAGCCTTTATAAATCTCTCTTTGTTTTGCTTGCCTGCTTACTGAATGCATAGACCCTGTCTGACTCTTGTTCTCGACTGCTGCGCCATTTCAAGGCTTTCAACTCTTATCGCTCATGTCCAAATTAATGGGTACACTATTTTAATGCACCTCACAGTGATTTATTATCTTTTGTTAGAGAGTAATTAAGTCATTCACGATTATTTGAAACAATTTTCAGTTTGCAGTACATCTCAGTTTCTCTTTTACTATACGAAGCGAGTAATTTAATATGTAGCACCCCTTTTATTTCCTTAATGATGAAATGGTTCTACATACCGATGAGAAGTTTTCTGCAATTGGTAGTATGCTGAGGGGCACCCAGTATTTTGTATGGATAATGCTCTGAACTCTGGTATCAACCGAGATACTGAAACAAGTTTTGTTTATTATGGAACCGTATACTTTTCGTAACTGCTTTCAGTAGCTCCTGGAAAGACACAGTGATGTAGTGCTTCTTAATATTGACGTTGAAACCTTTCGCATAAGAATCAGAGAATTGCACTAAAATTGAAAAGCTATGCATCCAGAGTCGGTTATTGCGATGCAAACAACGCTAAGCGGAGCTCTCATGACAGGCTCAGTCGTTATATTTGGCAAGGCAGCTGTACGTTACTAGAATAAAACCAATCCATTGTGTGAAAGCCACACATAAATATCACTTCCAATTTCACAATATTTGTGGTGCCAATTTTAGGTGATTCACCTTGTTCATGTCGTTAATCTGAGACACAGGTGTTCATTTAAGTATTTTTAACATCATGTATAGAACTGTTATACAAAACTCACTTGTTCTAACACAGGGGGGCCATTTCTTCGTTCCGATTAGTGATCAGGAATCCATATGGACTGGCGAAAAACTTTTACCCATTTCTGCAGCTATTTCTCGTTTCATTTAGTATTTTATTTTGTGGTTTTATTTAAGAGCTAACGAAAGACAAGAATTGCATGTAGACATACCCACTCCCATTAATGATTTTCTATCAGTTTTAATATGTTAACAAGCAACCGCTTGGCCGTCATCATAAGACGGTCTTTCAAGTGTCCAACTTGTGTCACATCACGATCACCTGCACTTATAACAGCAGTCTGGTTTCTGTACAAGTTGTAGATAACTATTCACTTCCTATATGTTATCCCTGCTACCTCTAGTATTTCAAAGGGGGAATTCCGAACGACACTGAAAAAAGTTTTCTTTAAATCCATTAATTCTACAAACGTAGTTTTACCTTTCTTCAACTTATTTTGTAAGATATATCGTAGTCGCTGTTGCCTCGCCTTTTCTTACATATCTCAGGAAACCAAACCGACGTTTCGCAGAATCACTTTCTACCAGTCTTTCTGTTCTGTAACCAACTCGTGCCAGTATTTGACAATCAAGACTTATTAATATGATTCCATAATACTCACACGGTAGTTACTGCTACTCTGACGTGAGCAAACGCGCCCACGTAACGTGGCTGCACCTGCGGCGGCCTCCATGAGAGGCTGCAACCTTAGTGTGGAGCCTGAGTGTGTCTGACTCCTCGCCAAATCGATACTCAATCTACGCGGGGAATCCGAGTCACTGTTGGATACTAAAACACTCCCTACATTAATTGGCATGTATGAATAGAAATGGCCTGGCCTAAAAATGACGTCCTAGAAATCCCAGCGACAGTCTCGCGCAGTATTTCGTTATTGTGATCGGTTCGGTCGGAGATTGGCACTGTCTGTGGGGCTGCTGGCAGGTTGGTGAACTTAAGGGTGCTACTTGTACAACCTGCCAGGAAGTGGGTCATGGCCACAGTCCAGATGTGGACATCAGTTCGGCATCCATGGACACTTTATTCTGGTCAAACTCACGTACTGCCGATTGCTTGGTTTGGGGGTACCTGGAATTGGTGGAAGTTGGAAGTGGCTTATGCCGTGAAAGTGGTTCAACATCCATCAACTCAAAGGGGTGCTTTCGATATCTAATTATTTCTGCCTGTCAACTTCAACCTGAAAAAATTGTTGCCCCCTGTTGCCGATTATGATGTCTTGCGTCCCCCTAGGATTCCTGTTCAAAGTTGAAACGCATATGTGGTAGGCCAAGAGGACATAAGACTGTATACATTGGCAGTTGACTTGATGAATCATGCGCAGCAAGTCGGAGAAAGGTTGGATTCAACTCCCATACAAAATTTACGCCAGAATGTGTCCATTTCCGAGTGGACCAGAATGTAGTGCGGAAGCTGGTAAGTGTTTCCCCGCAGTCGGCTGTCGTCATGATCTTCCGCAATTGCGTTTTGAAGGTCTTGAGTATTTTATCTGTTTCAGAATGTAACACTTAATCAAATGTGATTGTGGTCAGATGCTCGGTGCCATTGCGCTTGCAAAAATCCTGAAACCCAGATGCCACAAACTGGAAGCCATTGTCGGAAACCATGGTAGAAAATGACCCCTCTATTGCCAATATGATGAAGGCACAGGTAGTAACGTATCTAGTTGTGGTAGCTGTCTTTAACATATGTAGAAAGTTAGAAAGAGTGAACAACAAGCAACCACATTGCTCCTCGGAATGGGTTGGCGAAATAAAAAAAAAGAAAATTGTTCAAATGGCTCTGAGCACTATGGGACTTAACATCTGAGGTCATCAGTCCCCTAGAACTTAGAACTACTTGTATAAGCACTTACCGTCCACCTTTTGAGAGCCAAAATAGCTCCTGTGGACTTGACTAGAAGCGGTAATTTGTATTTTGATGTGCACCTCTCTGCACTCTGTGATAGTGGGTATACTTATGATCTGCATGAAAAATGGATGCACTCGAAACGGCAAGAAACATTATAACGAATTATTTTTCATAGGGTGTGCGAAGAGATCAGCGAATGTAAAGTAGAGCAAATATTAGTGAATACACAAGCTTCACTGTGATTGTGACTGCTATTTTTGGCTATTGTGACGAATGGAAAATCGAAATAGAGGCGAGCGTAACCGTTACATGAAGCCACGCCGAATATTACGAATTGGTTGAAAGACGCGGTCATGCGTGGAAAGTTACGTGAAATAAATTTGATTCTGAAAGTTTATTTTTGACCAGTGTGTCAAGTACACTTGTTATAGATACGACAGTTTGAAACCGGTCTGAATTGGTAATTTGTGGTAAGGTCTTATGGGACCAAACTGCTGAGGTCATCGCTCCTTAAGCTTACACTCTACTTAACCTAACTTTAACTTATGCCAAGGACAACACACGCACACATACCCGAGGGAGGACTCGAACCTCCCACAGGGGAAGCCGCGCGACCGTGACAAGGCGCCTAAGACTCCGCGGCCATGCCGCGCGGCAGGTATGAAGTACAAGTGTTTTTATAAGTGAAATCTCTGAATCCAGTGATCCGCTCTTCAGGTAAGTGTGACATGAGTGACAAGTAATTTTAGTGTTTCACTAAATTCTTTTAACTTTGTTTTTACACTATTTACTAGCATCGTTGCGTCTTCACGATTCTGAGGATACTATTTCCATAGTCTAAGTATCTATCTCGGTTTTAACACTATCGTGAATCGTGAAACACACTGGGCATGCTCTGCAAAACTTGGGCAGCAGCGATTGCACTGAATACACGTGGGCTTGATACCCTGTTGCACAACCTAACGTAGGTTCAGACAGTTTTTTTATGGCAGTAGAAACTAGTTTCACTTAGTTTTGAATTTAGAAATCAAAGAGCATAAAAGCGTATATACGAAAAATGTGTTTTGTCGTCCAAGAGTTTACTCCTGAAGCGTTAGATGCCTAGCTACGTTAGTGTCCATAGCTTGGAATACGATGTGATGTCGCAAGAAGATCGACTACGTTTTTTACTCTGCGCTGACAGTACGTCAGAGCCTCTGCCGCAAATGTTCTCAACTGTAATTATACCCTTGCTCCATAATTTTCAGCTGCGTCATGAGCTGCTATAGCCTGTCTGCGCTGCTGCTGCTGTTGGCACACCGGCGAGACCGAGTGCTGCGCGCTGGCGACTGTTGTCGCCCGCTGTTCGAGGCAGACACTTGCTACATGTTTGTGGCATACAAAACAGGTGACGTCACGGTAGAGTCGTGATGTCGTTGACACAAACGACCGTAATGTGTTTTCTGGGACTCAGACAACGACGAGGAGGAAACTTTTGTATGAGTTTCCACTCGCTTTGGGACACGCTGACGACCAACAAAGCGCTTGTATTTGTGTGCATCTACGAAGGATGAAGGAGGTGGATCGCTAACTACTGCTGTAACTGCTGAATCACACTCACGTAACTACAAGACGTTCAGTTCCTCGATGAATCGGACGGTGATGTTCACTAGTTATGATTAGTTGATCATCTAACACGACGGCAACTACTATTACCAAGAGAACATTATTTGTATTGATTTTGTTATTCCATGAGCTTTGACAATATTTAGCTCATCGCTTACGGTACAAACAGATGGCTCTTAGGTCTCCGCACTAACTTCTCTATCAGGAGCTAGATGTACAGTAACATCATGGGCTAAGGAACACTCATACAATTCATCACACTGTTACCAGGAAGAATTACACTAGCCTGCTAAGCCTTGT
Organism: Schistocerca piceifrons; assembly: GCF_021461385.2. Lineage (NCBI taxonomy): Eukaryota > Metazoa > Arthropoda > Insecta > Orthoptera > Acrididae > Schistocerca > Schistocerca piceifrons. The sequence continues at coordinate 313,851,943 of NC_060141.1, read as the reverse complement.
AGGCTAGAATCCTTGCGAGTATGATTGCTTGTGTTGCGTAAGGAACTGATTAAATTTGAGCCTAGCTGCAATTATGTAGATTTGTGCGATATAGCATTTCCTGAATTTGTTTAAAGTATGACGCAATATTCCTTCGGACAAGCGTGTCAGAAGGAATAGGCACAGTGGTGTCTACAGCCGTTATGAAGTACGGGAAACCTACAACTGTAGGAAGAAATGTCGACATTGAAAATTTGTGTCGGACTGGGACTCCGTCCCCGATTTCCCGCGTGTCGCAAACAGTTGCCTTAACCATTTCGGTACTCCGTGAACGCACCACAGCCAGACCCAAACTTCCATATGTCTTCGCCTATGTGTCATTAACATGCATTTTTAAACTTAATGTATCCTTTTCAGGGCAGGCATTTAATCGAAGGCTTGGGTGTGACTGTGAAGCGAGCGTGGATAGCCTGAATGGTAAAGGCGACCGCTGGCGACCAGCGGGAAATTCGGGTTCGAGTCACACTACGGCACAAATCTTCATCGGATTGCCCGTATTCGCTACTGTGAATACATTTCCTGTACTTCATAATGGCTGTAGTCGCCGCAGTGTCTGTTCCTTTGTACATGCATGCATGTCCGGTAGACCATTGAATCGTACTTCTTACAGACACAGGCATTGCAGTATCAGATTCATCCCTGATACTAGGCCAGCGACTTTCAATTAAACGTACCCGCTCTGCACAGATAGCCGAAACTGGTACTGAACACTCGCGTCAAGCGGTAAATCCGGGTTCGAGACCCGGTTCGGCACAATTTTCCAATATCGTCAATCAATTTTACAGTTGGATGTTGCCCGTATTCTCAACAGCAGATACCTTTCCTGTAAGCGGATTTGGTCTGTAAACATAACAGAGACATCTGGAAAACTTTTGTACCACTCCGTGCAATTTATTACTAGGAGAAGGTGAAATTGCATCATGATATTCCGGGTAAGTTATTCAACCGGCCGGCAAGGAAGGAAGATGAACTATTTTGTAATGATGGAAGTTAATAAATACATATGCATCAACCTAATTCTAGTACTGCATGACCAGACACAGTTCGTTACTCACCTATTCTAACTGCAGAAGCTACTCGTAATCCCATTCAGCCCATGCTGTACATTTCCCCTGTTTTATTTACATGCCTCATTACCTTTATTTCAGTTACTAATATTTCTCTCGCAGTGGTAAAAAAATATGTTTTGCTTTGTACAACCAGAACTGCTTCATTTAACTGGTTAATATAGCTGCTACATCGTATCAGTTTGTAATTTAGGACCTATTAAAGACAAGATCATATCGTTCAGCCACATCTTTGGAATATGTCACCGCAGTTATTGTTTAGTTAGTTTCTTCTACGTACAACAGCTATACTTTGTCTGTAGTTTATCAGTTAATATGACACATATTGTATCTGGTTTGAATAGCCTTGCATCACATTTACACTGAAATAATCCCTAATTGTGGCATTAACACTTTTGATCTCTGGAAGTTGAGTTACTCTGTACATGCGGTAGTTTAAAATTTTTTATCCCACAAAATTTCACTACACCATATACTTATTTTTGTACCTTATTATGGCGTAACAGACGAAAACCGATTCGTGTATGCAATAATAAATACTGTAGAATGCTACACCAGTGTTTTGTGTGTTTCATTCATAACGTATAAAATATTCTACGAAGAACCAACGGATCCGTGCTTCTCTTCCTTTAAATGTCTTAAGTTTCCCTACAGCCATTTCATATAGCCATGCATGCTTCCGTGTCCTTACATTTCTCCTCGTCTCAATTTTGCACTTTCTCCCCCGAATAAAACAATGAACTAAACTAAAGAGGTACACATTTCTAGAGCAGGCAGCGGTTCCAGTACGTACGATCAGCTTTAATACCGCACATTTCGCCGCCGGCCAGGGGTGGGCGGCAATGCGTATATTCCGCGCGTATTTCTCCTTGGCGCTGCCACGCTGGCCAGCCGGCGTGTTGGCAGCTGGTGACTCTCCCAGTTGGCAGCCAGTTAGCATGCCCGGACGGCTGTGGGAAACGGCATTTGGACCGGCTGCGAAGCACGCGCCAGCCGGGGGCATCTGCCATTTATTAACTCTCCCTTTCTGGTCGATAAACCACAAAAGTAGCTCCCCTAAGCAGTCTTCCTCTTGGCCATCACACAATAGAACTGTTGCGCCTGCATGTTTTAAGCCAAGGTTGAGAGAATCTCTCTGAAGACTTCCTATTACTTTAACACTTAGATGGATTACAACATTTGTTAGCGACAACGCTGCGGGTATTGATACTACTGTTAGGTGCCAAATTTCAATTAAAGTTCGGAAAATCAGAATTAGCGCTTTACAGTGGAACATCGCACAGGTGGTGACGGCACAAATTTTTGCAGCTAGTGTGCTCTCTTTTCTCAACTTGTGGAGATTTTCTGTTAAAGTGTTTCTGATTATAGTAAGTGCACACGAGCACCTACAACACTACGAAATCTTGTAACGCACAGTCACGAAATCTCGACACATCAGCTCCTCCTTGTTATACAGTAGATCTACACTTACGTAGGTACCTCTCTAGAAAACACATTGGTTCACTGAAAATCAGTGTAAAAGCATATTTTCTAGCTCTCAATCAAGTAATACAAAGTAATATGCAGTTGTGATAACAATAAAGAACGCAGGAAACTTAAAATTGTACACCAAATACACCTACAAAAATATGCTTACCATACGCTATATGTTTGACTACGAGGATAAGTAGAAAAGCTCTCGAACTGTCATACAGGATAGCTTCACATAGCAAAATATTGTTTAACTTGCAGAATTTTGCACAATAACTTAAATGAAGAACGGTGTGAAGTGAAGCGTTGATTTTCGTAAGCGTTATGTGTTAGTCTTAAACTTAATCCGATTCTGGTGGAGAGTTATGAGTAAACAGCCCATTTACATTCAACAGCCGAAAATGGATGTGGATTCAAATATGACCGTATGTTTTGTACACACCAGCCATTTACTATTACTTTAATGATGGCCCAAAGTAAATGCTTAATCGAATAATCATTTAAAGAAACCGACAGATTTTGTATATCCATTTTTATTTAATGGTATGCCAAAAACGCACCAATAATCAAAGCAGTTGGTTGGAACCATTGCCCTAGCTTTCATCCATTGGAATAGTTAAGCCCAATGTTTCTTGTGTTGCACCACGGATAATGAGGATTCACTTATTTGACTGTTTTTAAAGGGTAAAACAAATTGACAAGTACAGTGAAACCCTTTCGAATAAAGAAGATGGAAATTGCAAAAGAAAATGAAATCTTCCACGGAAACACTCCACTTTCTCGCAAAAATATATTTAGGTTGCTAAAATTGGGTGATTCAATGCTTCTACGGTTGAAAGATTCTCCCTGTTTACCATATTTAGCATCCTATAATTTTCACCTGAGCTCAGATCTAAGACTATTGTGTCTGAAAAACGTTTTTGGTCCAGCAATAAAATTCTTGCAGCCGTAAATAGTTGCGCTGCAGAAGTTCTACAATGGCACTTAGGGATGATACGCAGGCTGGTTAGAGAGAGTCTGAAAAGCTCGTGTGTGTTACAGGAGATATTGTGCTATGAAATAACTGCTAAGAAAAAAATTCGGTACGTTGTGCGGTTTCCCAGTTATTTAGCACTGAATTTAGCCAATGAGGACGTCACGTGCGCACAGTCAAAAAGAATGCCGGAGGCAGTGTTGCCCATGGTGTTCTGCGTGCGGTTAGCTGAAACTCGAATGTGTCTTCTCGACGACTGATTGGCTAATTTCAGTGCTAAATAAGTCGGAAACGGCACAGCCTATCGAAGTTTTGTCTTAACAATTATTTGTCAGCACAACCTACATTCCAGAATGAGATTTTCACTCTGCAGCGGAGTGTGCGCTGATATGAAGCTTCCTGGCAGATTAAAACTGTGTGCCCGACCGAGACTCGAACTCGGGACCTTTGCCTTTCGCGGACAAGTTTTAATCTGCCAGGAAGTTTCATATCAGCGCACACTCCGCTGCAGAGTGAAAATCTCATTCTGGAAACATCCCCCAGGCTGTGGCTAAGCCATGTCTCCGCTATATCCTTTCTTTCAGGAGTGGTAGTTCTGCAAGGTTCGCAGGAGAGCTTCTGTAAAGTTTGGAAGGTAGGAGACGAGATACTGGCAGAAGTAAAGCTGTGAGTACCGGGCGTGAGTCGTGCTTCGGTAGCTCAGATGGTAGAGCACTTGCCCGCGAAAGGCAAAGGTCCCGAGTTCGAGTCTCGGTCGGGCACACAGTTTTAATCTGCCAGGAAGTTTCACAACCTACATTGCAACACTCTTACAAGCTTTTAGACTGTTGCTGACCACCCCGCATACGCATTGCTAAAACGGTGGGTAAATTACGCTATGCTAAGGGGAGATTATATCGCAAAAAAGCGCAGTTTACTTTTAAAACATCACCAGTCTTTTACTACCAACACGGAGATATCGTACAAGAAACCTAATCTTGATCATACGAGTATTCTCTATAATAAACGTACTGTAATACTGCAAGCAATCCTAAGGTAACTACAGTGAATGCATTGTCTCTTTAAAGCACTGAAGTATCTTCTACTGCCACAAATGTGGGCTTCTTTACGTACCATCTGAAGAGGACCTGTTCCGAACCTTTATTGAGTGAAGGGCTAAGTCTGAGAAATCGGAAAATTTTCTCAGACTGAGTCCTGGAAAAGTTTATCAGATATATAATAGTGTTGCTTGATTAATAAGGCATGTGTTTCTTTACGAATGTTGTTGCATATTTTTCAAGATGCTTCATTACTATCAATAAGTAATTTGTAGCATATCGTGATCATACCCACTTAAAACTTTTTCTACCATTACAAAATTTTTGCGTCTCTGTTCAGTGCTCTGTGAAATTTAATTACGTGCTCTATACCAGCAGCTCAACAGCTTACTTTCTGTGCTTACGGAATATAATTACACTTTATATCAGTGCAAATACTTCGTTTCATACAACCACATTAGTTTCAGTTACGAAAATTTGTTAACTTACGTGTTGTTTTAACAGAGAAAATTTCTTACTTCATGGCGTGTTCTTTTCACTCTTCCGTAAACATGATTTCCATTCCTTTCTTAGCGGTTTCGTATACCAATATCTTGTCACTTTCGTACCGTCTTCTCTTTGTTCAGTTACCATATGAAAGTCATTGAAATTGAGTATTCAGTCTGCCATAATAACTTATAAGTTCTATTCTTATGTTTGTTCTTTCTGTTTCCCCTATTACTGGATACCTAGTACTGACTAATGAGGTTTGGAAGTCAGCTCATGTGACTGTGTAACGCCTGAAACAGTATTAATATCAATGTATTGGAATTATCCTAAAGATGCTATTTGGCTAGTTCTGCTTTCTACTTTTCTATCTTACAACATTTTGAAACAGTGATTCTGCTTTATTAGTTTATTTCTGTTTCACATCTGTTTGACTTTACTTGAGATAACACTCCCTTTTCGGCGAATTTAGAAGTGCTGTTCAGTTCACAGCTGCACGTAATATTGGTACTATTTTGTTACCAAAATTACATTCTGTCATGGTCATCGATTCCATGGTGGTTTCTATTTACGTTATTCCGTGACTCCATTTTTTGTTCATTTTCGTTGTGAAGTCTAAATTTCTGCTTCCATGGTAATTGTATTCTTAGCCAAATCCGAGAATTTAATTCGCTTCAATACAAAACTTGTGTAGAACCTTAAAGTTACATTAATTTCCCTGACAGTAGATAGATCGTGAGCTGGATCATATCAGAAAAGTAATACCCTTCGTGAGCTTAATTGTTTCCACCTCAGTCACCAGGGGTCGCCGAATTGCGAGGACTGTTTCATTTTCCTTCTGAACAACAGATTAGGAAGACATAGAAAGGGCAACTTAAATGAATTAGACGGTGCGGAAGTGTCCGGAAGCGAGAGATAACGAAAGGTCTGAGATGTCATGTGCGGTACTTTACAAAGTTGCTCAGCCAGTCACTGTTTTTCGATCGAGCTGGATGTCGCAGTCGTCTCATGTTCCTCATTTCTCTAATTCACTTTTCACGAATGCGGGATTCACTGTGTTGATTGGACACGGCCTCTTTTTGCCTATCCTTCCCCAAATGGTTCAAATGGCTCTGAGCATTATGGGGCTTAACTTCTGAGGTCATCAGTCCCCTAGAACTTAGAACTACTTAAACCTAACCAACCTAAGGACATCACACACATCCATGCCCGAGGCAGGATTCGAACCTGCGACTGTAGAGGTCGCATGGTTCCAGACTATGACGCCTAGAACAGCTCGGTCGCTCCGGTCGGCATCCTTCCTCAATTCGAGCTTCTACTCTACCTCCAGTGATTTCGCTGTAGACGGGACGTAAAACACTTACCTTCTTTGTTTTTAATTTCTTGGTTTTATATGGTCCTAGACTGCAATTTGGATGTCTGACAGCCTCATATCAGTGCGTAAGACCCCTTCCCGTGTGCCAACTGGACTCACTGCGGTGTGGCAGAACTGAGGTTTATTGAGAACAAAAAGAAAAATTGAATATCAAATGTTAGCTTGTAATTGAAGACATCTCATCATAACTTGTGAACTGGTAAAGTTAATTGAGCAACCTGCCAAAACCGGGCAATAAGTGTTTCCCCTGCACAGTAATCTACGTACTGACGAAAATGCAGAGTTATTTCATTCGCATGGATATACGTATCCCTTTTAGTTCTTTGCGGCGCCTGTAGAAGGTCATGCAGCTAATGTCGGAGGTAACTGCACACCAATGATATGTAAGGTGCCCCAGGAGTGAAGGTCAGTATTCTTGGATATGATAGGAAACGATCATTCGAAACAAATATTGTAGTTAACGTTGGCTCTAAATACAATCGTTACGTGGCGTGAGCAACTCATCTTCGATACTGCAAACGAAATCTCTTAAGAGCTAAGAGCACTTGTTCATCTCTTCTCCTGAATAACTGCTCTTGCCTCTTGATAATACTGGTATTAGTACCTATGTTTCCCAGACAATTTTTTCTCGTTTTGATCCAAACTACTTCCCCCACAGTATGGTTACCAAAGAGGTTGTAGTATGAAGAGATTTGTTTCTCAGTATCGAAGATGAAGAAGTGCTCTTAAGGTATGCATTTTAGAGCCCGCGTTTACTAAAACTTTTATTCAGAATGATCGTTCCTATCATATCTCTGAATATTGATCTTCCGTTCTGAGAGACCCTCAGCGGTACCATCAGCTTGTGTGTGATCCAGAGTCTGACTGTGATGCCGCAGCCTGCCATTTCAGTTCATTATTTCTCTCAGATTAGTGATTTTTGTTATGTGTATATTGAAGCTTTCAGTTCATTATAAATCGGAATGAGAAACGGAAATGATAACTGGAAATGCAGTTAGGCGTTGTTGGAAAACCTGCACTACGGAAGAGAGAGAAAAGAACAAGGAAGTCGCAAAATTACATGGCATCGTGTATTTTAGGAGTACTGAATTTCGATCTCTGCAGCACTTATAAACGTGACTTATGTAGCTAGCGAAAACTGTGCAAATCATTTGAAAACCAGGGTGATTTTGTTTTTATTTTTCTTTCTTTTATCTCAACGAAACTTTTTATGCCGTAGAACACCAGTTTCAAATGTGTGAATACGACGTATTCAGCTCCACCCATGATCTATAATGGAGAAACGTGCGAAACGTTCTATATTTGAAAATGTGTAGGATAGAGTGTAAATGTTCTAAACATCAAAATATGGAAGAGAGTGCCGGTCGTTGTGGCCCAGCGGCTCTAGGCGCTTCAGTCTGGAACCGCGCGACCGCTACGGTCGCAGGTTCGAAACCTGCCTCGGGCATGGATGTGTGTGAAGTCCTTAGGTTAGTTAGGTTTAAGTAGTTCTAAGTTCTAGGGGACTGATGACTTCAGATGTTAAGTCCCATAGTGATCAGAGCCATTTGAACTATTTTGGAAGAGAGTGGGTGGGGGAGAGGGAGAGGGGGAGAAGGAGAAGGAGAGGGAGAGAGAGAAAGACAGAGACAGACAGACAGAGAGAGTGTACAAGCGAGGGGCAGGATGGGGCTGGAGATACAGAGACAGATAATGAGACAGATACATAGAGAGGCACAGAAAGGAAATGGGCAGAAAAGTATGTTATGTTGACGCCCGAAAAAATTAAGAGCCTAGCAATTCCATTACATTATGAAAACAAGACAGATTCGTCTTCGTGTAGTTGCCGCGAACGTTACGTAGAAACAAAGGTTCCGAATTCTGTCGGTAGATTGCTTTGTTTTATTTCAATATGACCTGTTTCGGGCCAAGTGCCAATAATAAAATCATCTGTTAGCGTCACAGAGTAACCTGACAAATTTGGAACTGAGAGTTAAGACAGCGAACTTTCAATTCAATACTCGGAATTTTACTTTGTAACTGTAACAAATGATCTGAAAATGGGCAAACCGGTCATATTGAAGTAAAGGAAAGCAATCTGGACACTGTATTTGGACACTTTTTTTTTCATTACATGTTCCGACTAGATGAACTTTGTCTGTTACTTCCACTTATCCGTCGCAGTCCATACATTTACACCAAAGAAATACTTAATTTTTTCCTTGCAAGTATGGCGTAGAGTTTGTCAACATTTCTGATGACAGTTTCCTTTTTAAAACCATGTTTGTCGATTTTATTATTCCTTACATGTGACCTAGAACTGCATTTTGTTTACAAGAAATCAACATGCGCAAAAGGAACGTTAGTAACTGTGAGGTAGTTACGACTGACTCATTATTCCCCGTCGTACGTTCTTCCTGCCACCATTGAGGCGGAATTCGTACGTTTTACGCGAGGATGGCGAGTGGAATGTGTGCGGAAGCAACAAGTAGCACCCAGGGACGGCGGGGATCGCATTCGACCGGGCGGAGAGCGGAGGGCGGAGTCCCTGCAGACGCGGCTCGTTTGGCGCCACCTCGTCTGCGGGTTGCGAGGGTCAGGAGCCGCTAGGCGGCGGCGTGCGCGGCCGAGGGAGGCGCAGCGCTGCAGGTCGTGGCGCGGACCCGCACCTGCTGGTCCATCCAAATGTGGCGGCGTGGTTGGTGTGTTTTTCAGAGGACAGCACATTCTCGTCACTAACTTGGTTTACACTCACTGTATTCCTCGATATCGTCTGATAATGATATGAAGTTCATCTACGTCTGCGAATTTCAATTAGAAATGTCGCAGTTGCAGCGTACTGTTAATACTCCGAGACCTGTCACCTAAACAAGAAGTAACAGAATATTTTAGAAACTAAAAAGTGGCCGCCATATGTTTTCAACAACGCCCGTCGAAAGACCCTCAACACCATATGCTTATATCTCTGGCGTCGCTCTGTTACAGAATTTTTGAAACATGTTTTATGTTGTGTATTTGATATACCTGAAGGCCGAAAATCTCCTCTGTAGGAGCCAACATGGGTTCCGGAAACACTGACCGCGTGAAACCCAGCTCGCTCTGTTCGTCCAAGAGATCAGAAAGCAGCAGATACAAGTCCACAAGTAGACACTTTTCCCCTTATATTACATTAATACTTGTTCCGGAGGTCATGACGGCAACACTTCGTAATGATGTGGAACGACTCAGTTTAATGTAAGTTTTCTTTGCGCACACACACGCACACACACACACACACACACACACACACACACACACACACACACACACACAGAAAATGGTTCAAATGGCTCTGAGCACTATGGGACTTAACATCTATGGTCATCAGTCCCCAAGAACTTAGAACTACTTAAACCTAACTAACCTAAGGACAGCACACAACACCCAGTCATCACGAGGCAGAGAAATCCCTGACCCCGCCGGGAATCGAACCCGGGAACCGGGCGTGGGAAGCGAGAACGCTGCCTCACGACCACGAGCTGCGGACACACACACATATATACTTCATGTCTAAAAATTCATCTGTTGAGTAGAAGGAGTTGCCATTCAGAAATTATTTTAAATTTTATTTTCTTTTTAAATCCTGGTTGGCTATCCGTCACATTTTCAATGTTATTTAGCAAATGACAAAGATTTTTGTGGCAGCATAATTCACCCCTTTCTGTGCCGAAACCGAGGGAGGTGGCGCAGTAGTTGGCACACTGGACTCGCATTCGGGAGGACGACGGTTCAAACCCGCTTCCTGCCATCCAGATTTAGGTTTCCCGTGACTTCCCTGAATCGCTTCAGATAAATGCCGGGATGGTTACTTTGAAAGGGCACGGCCAGTTTCCTTCCCCATCTTTCCCTAATCTGAGATTACGCTCCCTCTCTAATGACCTAGTTGTCGAGGGACGCTGAACACTAATGTCCTTCTCCTCTGTGCCAGAGTCAGATTTAAACCAGTATAGTGAAGATCATCCTTTCTTCTAGAGCTGTAGCTATGCACTTTTCTATGTTTTTCAATTGGGGTGGGTTATGAATAACTGATATTTATCAATGTTGTTATATCATTTACTGTACAGAACTGTAGATACTGTGTATTCTCAAAATCTACTGAGATTCCATTTGCACAGAACCACTCAACAATTTTCTGAAAGGCATTATTTCCAATTTTCTCAGCTAATTCTTGTTTTTTGAGTGTGGTTACTATACTTGCATCACCAGCAAAAAGAATTAGCTTAACATCTTCACGAATATTGAGTGGAAAATCATTGATATATTAATAATAATATAGAACCCAAGACTGAACCTTGTGGGATACCATTCTTGGTAACTATCCAGATAGAGGAATCTGCTAATTTTCGCAGACTATCTGTACTATTGATTTCTACTTTTGCATTCTTCCAGTTAAATATGAATTAAATCATTTGTGCACTGTCCCACTCATACCACAATGCTTAATCGTATCTAGAAGAATTTCATGGTTGGCACAGTTAAAAGCCTCTGAGAGATTACAAAATATCCCAGGGGGTGATGTTCGGTTACTCAGAGTGTTTAATATTTCACCAGTGAAATCATATATAGAATTTTCTGTTGAAGAGCCTTTCTGAAACCAAATTGACATTGACTTACGAAAGGCGTTTTATACAGTTCTATACTGACACCTAATGAACAACATACGAGCCTATGGAATATCAGACCAGCAGTGTGACTGGAGTGAAGAGTTGCTAGGAAACAGAACACAGCATGTCAGTCCGAATGGAGAGAAGTCTTGAGACGTAAAAGTACAGTAGCTTCCGATGTGCCCCAATTGAGTGTTTTATGACCATTGCTTTTCGCAATATATATAAATGACCCAGTACATAAAATCGGAAGTTCCATGAGGATTTTCACGGATGATGCCGTTGTACGCAGAGAAGTCGCGACCCTAGAAAATTGTAGCGAAATGCAGGAAGACCTGCAGAGGATTGACACTTGGTGCAGGGAGTGTAAATTGAACCTGAACATAAATAAATGTAATGTAACGTATGATTGCAGCGTATCTAGGCATCAGCGTACGGAGCATTCTGAAGTGGAGCGACCGCATAAAAGCATTTACTAGTAGCAAGACTGAGGCTCATTGGAAGAATCCTCAGGAGAGTAGTTGATTAACGAAGGAGGTAGATCACAAAACACGCGTTCGACGAATACTTGAATACTCCTCGTCAGTATGGGATCCGTACCAGACAGACCGAGCGAGGTGGCGCAGTGGTTAGACACTGGACTCGCATTCGGGAGGACGACGGGTCAATCCCGCGTCCGGCCATCCTGATTTAGGTTTTCCGTGATTTTCCTAAATCACTCCAGGCAAATGCCGGGATGGTTCCTGTGACAGGGCACGGCCGACTTCCTTCCCCATCCTTCCCCAATCCGATGAGACCGATGACCACGCTGTCTGGTCTCCTTCCCCAAACAACCAACCAACCAACCAGACAGAATTGATAGAAGAAGTGAAGAAGATCCAAAGAAGAGCAGCACGTTTCGCTACAGGTACGTTTAGGAAAGGCGAAAGTGTCACGGAGACGCCGACACAACTCCAGCGGCAGACCCTCCAAGACAGGCGCTCTACATCTTTTTTCGCTTACTGTTAAAGTTCTGAGAGCGTACATTCCTACAAGAGTCAACAAATATATTCCTTCCTCTCATGTACGTCTCGCAAGAAGACCGCGAAGATAAAATTAGAGACATTCAAGCTTTCCCGCGAACCGTGCACAACTGTTATAGTAAAAAGGGAAACGGACACTGTTACACAGAGTACTCTCCGCCCCACGCCGTAAGGATGCATCCGGAATACAGATGTAGATACATCTAATGGAATAACAGCCTCATAGAAAGATCGAAAAATAATGGTAATGAATATATCCCTTGGCTTTTCATTACGTTAGTACTCTTGGCAATAGATCTGTGTTACGAACAAACAGTTCTTTTTGTATACGACCCATTCAATTTCTTGTTTGAGCCGCATGAATTTTTCTCTTCTTCTATTATTTCGGCTGTATATCGTTCAGCCATCTTCCGAGTGCCCCAATGGACTGACGCTACGGTACTCGCTCCGCCCGTCCTTTTAAACTTGCAGACCACTCTACTGCGCATGCGACCACAGATGCAAGTGTGTACTACTTTGACGTCGATCAACGCCTCTGGCGCCTTTGTTTCTGCCACCGTATGCGTAGAAGCGCGATTCCCGATTAAGGAGTGTTGGAGTGTCAATGGCCATTCTGCGATCTCTCTTTCCGATTCGCCTGCGAAACTCCGTCGAGTACGTATCGCCCATTTCCTACTACTCTCCGACACCAATTCCATGCCAGCCGGATCTAGGTGTCAATTAGGGAGCTTGTGTTCCAGGGCTCCTTCGCTCGGGACCAGCCTACGCACACCGAGACAAAGGAAAACAGTAGGCCAGTCCCTGTGACTGAGTCAAACGTTTTTCAAGTTCCGCCGGCTGCGGTGGCCGAGTGGTTCTAGGCGCTTCAGTACGGAACCACGCGGCTGCCACGGTCGCAGCTTCGAATCCTCCCTCGAGCATGGATGTGTGTGATGTCCTTAGGTTACTTAGGTTTAAGCAGTTCTAAGTTTAGGGGACTGATGATCTCAGCTGTTAAGTCCCATAGTGCTTAGAGCCATTTGAACCATTTTTTTCAAGTTCCGACTTGTTCTAAGTCCGGTATGGAATCTTCAGGGGCTCCAATAGCCGATATGCTCTCCAGTTCACAACATGACCATGCTGCACAGGCACAAACCTACGGGGATATCCAGGAAGGACAACAAAGGCAAATCGCCAACAGTATCCTCACTCACAGATGCGAATTCTACACACCGAAATGAGACTTCTATTCCGATAAGGCGGCTTCTGCAATGACGTCTGCAGAAAACACAACAAAACACCCAGTTCAGGAAGATCAAATCGGAATGGAAGCCCAACCTATTCTCAACATTCCGACCTCCAATCATTATCAAGCACTGTATGACGATCAGACAGAGGACACTCCATCACCAGTTAAAGACAAAACTGAGACTGCGAACTCGGACAAAACAGATAAGGCTCCTAGGCCACACATTCCTCCGATCGTAGTTTACGACCTCAAAATTTACCTGAATATTCTAAGCGTTTACGTTATGAAATTTTAAATGAATATTCTGGCTCACTCACGACAAAAACAAGGAAAGGGAACACCTCCTTCCAGTTTACAAAAGAACAGGACTTCAATACTCTTTGTACATTGTTAAAAATGATAATTCTCCGTTTTATATTCATGGCTAAATCCAGACATCCGGCTCAAAGTTGCCAAAAAAAAAAAATGGCTCTGAGCATTATGGGACTTAACATCTGAGTTCATCAGTTCCCTAGAACTTAGAACTACTTAAACCTAACTAACCTAAGGACATCACACACATCCATGCCCGAGTCAGGATTCGAACCTGCGACCGTTGCAGTCGCGCGGTTCCGGACTGAAGCGCCTAGAACCGGTCGGCCACTGCGGCCGGCCAAAGTTGTCATCAAGAAAATAGTTTTTGAAGTGGAACCTGAAGTCATCAGGGAATGCCTGTTGGGTCTCAGTTTACTGATAAGGAGCAAATGACCAAACATGGGGACAACCGTTCAGGGAAAATGCGACAGCCTAATTTCATTGTAGTGTTAGACAACACTGAACCAGGAAGACGAATTTACCATCTTCATACCGTATTCTACTTCACTTGCAGGAGTTGTGGAAACATACATGCTTTCCAACCAAATGCCATAATTGTAAGCAGTTCTTTCATGGCTCCATAAATTGTACTCTGCAGCCAAAATAAGTCAAATGCGGGCAAGATCACAATGCTATAGGATGCAGGAAACCGCCAAATGTTGCATCGATTTGCTCGACTTGTCAAGGAAGTCGTATGGCCAAGTATAGGAAATATCGGTCCTATCTACAGATGACCAGAAGGCCAAGATGAGGTAAAATTCCATCCCGGGAAAGACTGGAAAAACAATCTCTTCCTTCATCTGATCAGAAGAAATTTCTGGCCTTACCAACAAAACAGTACCAGTACCAGTTTCTATAGCAACTTCGTCCAACCATCATTCTGCTACCATTTCTCGCAAAGTTGAATGGAGCTACCAACCACTTCTCACTCATCCCCTCCCCCCTCCCGCTCACCCCTTCTCACTTCCAACCCAACAATCCGTCTCTCGCCGAAATACCCACAAACAGCATGCCTGACATCTAGCTTAACCTTGGTATCCTTTATAAACTCCATATGCTAAAATCATTGCCTCCATCCTATATACAGTAGAAAAACTCCCTTAAACTACCGACACTTTCACTCAGCTTTCAGTCTTTTACAGTCCTGCTTTAGATTTCTTCGACTGCTACAGTCGCAGATTCGAATCCTGCCTCGGGCATGGATGTGTGTGATGTTCTTAGGTTAGTTAGGTTTAAGTAGTTCTAAGTTGTAGGGGACTGATGACCACTGATGTTAAGTCCCATAGTGCTCAGAGCCATCTGAACCATTTTTTTTAGATTTCTTCACAGATAAATAAACCTATTAACGTCATGAACTGAAACACATCGGGATTCTGAATCAAAGTATCTAGTTCGACGAACTTATCTTCACCCAAGCCTGCATTTCAAAATTATGTAGTTTACATTGCATTGCTCGACCTGCAAAACTTTTTTGTTTACTGTGGAATACCCAGCCTGACCAGAACTGAAGCAACAGCTCTTGAAATATTCATCAACGGACCACAAATAGTGCTAATTGCAGTGAACGACCCACCAGAAGGACGTCTTATCAACAGGAGTCGCAATGTTTCCTGGAGCTCAGAACCATCAACAGGAATTGCAACATCCTCTAATCCTCTGTCGATCTCCCAGGGGGCTCGACACTGTCTGACGGGTTCGTGCCTTTCCAGCATCTTTTTCCTTCCGTGCTGCATGTCTATCCTCTTGCTACTCTTATTCCCCTCCCTTGGGGACCATGCCTGGGGTGTTATTGGGAATGATTAGTATTGTCTGTCGCTGACGTAAGAACAGTCTCACCACTGTTTTTCGATCCGTTTCCCATTCTTTGTATCCCTTCCCCTCTCATTCCTCCGCTTCGGCGTTTGAGTTTCCTCGTTTTCTTCTTCGTCCCTGTACGCTCCTGAAGGCTGGTCCACTCGTCTGACACGTAACAGGTGACTGGGTAACGCGTAATTCTCAGCCCTAGGTCGATAGGTAGGGTTTGTACGTAGCCCCTGGTACAGACCAGGCCCAGGGAGGGGTGATTGCCTGAGCTGCAACCTTCCCAAATTTCCAATTGGTCCCTCTGTCGGGTGTTCGGGAGGTGTGAACAATCACTTAAGGGGAAGCACTCCCTTGTGAAGGGGGCCCCCAGTTGAAAGGAGCGTGCCATCGGAGACAATGGCGATCATGGGGGATTTTCTCGCAATGAGCCAATCATCTTCGCAATCAATGTCTATGAAACGTAAACCTAATAACACTAACGATTCAAGGACTGCCGGCCGGAGTGGCCGTGCGGTTCTAGGCGCTTCAGTCCGGAACCGCGTGACCGCTACGGTCGCAGGTTCGAATCCTGCCTCGGGCATGGGTGTGTGTGATGTCCTTAGGTTAGTTAGGTTTAAGTAGTTCTACGTTATAGGGGACTTACGACCTCAGCAGCTGAGTCCCATAGTGCTAGGAGCCATTTGAACCATTTTGATTCAAGGACTATTCCCACTGCACCACGGTTCCTCGTTATCTCACGTGCTGAAGACAGTTAGTCCTTCGCCATGATAAAATCTGTTTATTATTCAGAAAGGTGCTGATGCAATTGCCGGCCCTGTGAAATCCTGCTCTCGTTTACGGAATGGCATAGAGGCTACTTCTGATTGTCAAGCAAAACAACTGCTTGCCACCTCGTGTCTCCACGGTTACCATGTTCGTGTCGAGGCCCATAGAACTCTGCATTCTTTCCATGGAGTTATTTACACTAGGCTGTTCGACGATCTAACCGAGGCTGAAATCTAATCTTACCTCTCCGATTAGGGTGTCACTGCCGTCCATCAGGTGATGAAAAAGATAGATTCCTCCTTAGTGCCCACCCGCACTCTTTTCCTCACCTTTGATAGAGTGGTGCTTTTGTCCTAGATCAAAGCGGGCTATGAAATTATCACAGTGCGACCGTACATTCCGAACTCGATGCGCTGCTATCATTTGGATCTATCCTTCTGCACTGCCCAGCTTGCCCATCGTCTTGAGTGGTCTGTTCTTTCTGACATGTTCTCTAGCGACCATATTCCGTGTGCTATCCGTTTGCTGACTCCTACCCCACCTGCGTGCACACCCAGATGGCAGCTTACAAAGGCTGACTGGCAGCTTTACTTCTCCCTAGCGACCTGCGAAGAACAAGATTTCCCTCG
Source organism: Schistocerca piceifrons (assembly GCF_021461385.2). Taxonomy (NCBI): domain Eukaryota; kingdom Metazoa; phylum Arthropoda; class Insecta; order Orthoptera; family Acrididae; genus Schistocerca; species Schistocerca piceifrons. Next base: position 313,835,073 of record NC_060141.1, on the reverse strand, counting down.
TTGTAATGACCAGGTGGAATATTTCACAAACGTTATCCTTACTGCTGCAGAACGTTCCATTCCTCGCACTTTACCACATCATGCCCAAGTCCCGTGGTGGACTGAGGCATACCGCTACGCAATTCGTACACGGATAGAAGAGCTAGCTGGATTTCATTCACAAATTCTTTTAACCGTTCCAGTGTCTCTGTAGTGTGGGGCAACCTCCGACGGCTCTCTAGGACCAAGATTGATTTCCCAACTTCTGGCCAGACAGTAGCAGACTATGTCATCGTGAACACTATTGCTATCTCCAACACCTTGGTCCGACATTACGCGGACATTTCGAGCTCTTCCCACTATCTCTCTGCCTTCTCCATCGGAAATGATCGGAGGAGGCTCGAGCGATACCCTTGTCTTCTCCGAATCGTGAGTGCTATAGTGCCGCCTGTACTATGAGGGAACTAGATCATGCTCTCCGTTCATCCCGATCCACCGCCCCAGGGCCAGACGCCATCCACATTCAGATGTTGTAGCATCTTTCTTTTGCGGGCAAGCACTTTCTGCTTAACACGTACAACCACATCTGGGCAGAGGGCACATTTCCCGGACGCTGGCGTGAAGTTACCCTCATACCCATACCCAAGCCCGGTAAGGACAAAAACCTTCCTTCTAGCTATCGCCCATCTCTCTAACCGGCTGAGTTTGCAAGGTGATGGAACCTATGATTCATGCCCAGTTGGTATGGTCGCTAGAGTCCGCAATGCACTGACGAATGCACAGTGTGGATTTCCAGAGCGGCGTTCTGCAGTTGACCATGTCGTTATATTGTCCACCCATGCCATGAATGGTTTTCTGCGGAAATCCTAGACTGTGGCCGTATTTTCCGATTTGGAGAAGGCCTATAACACCTCCTGGGGAACTGGTATCCTCGGTACTGTTTACACGTGGGGCTATCGTGGCCACCGGCGGGCCTCAGGCTCCCACCCTGAGCGTCGTATTCTTTGATACCGCCATTAACCCTGTAATGGCCTGTCTCCCGCCAGGCATCTCCGGCTCCCCTGTTGTTGACGATTTTGGCATCTATTGCAGTTCTCCACGGACGCGTCTCCTTGAGCGGAGTCTAAAGCGATGTCTTGATCGTCTTTAATTGGTTTATCCCACCATCTTTACATATTGGGCCAGTTGCCCTTCCGTTCGTTCAAACTATCAAATTTCTGGGACTCATGTTCGATAGGAAACTCTCTTGATCCTCCCATGTGTTTTACCAGGCAGTTCTTCAATGTCATACGTGTGCTAAATTATACTACCTGTGGTGCCGGTCGTAGCTACCCTCGGCCATTTGTACCGGTCTCTTGTCCGTTCAAAACTCGACTACGCGTGCTTTGTTTATGCGCCTGCACGTCCATCGCTCTTAGGCCGACTCAACAGTATCCACCACTGTGGCATCCGTTTGGCCATTGGCGCCTTTTACACTAGCCCGGTTGAGAGTCTATATTCTGAAGCTGCTGAACTACCACTGCCTTACCGCCGACACTTTCTCCTCATTAGGTATTTATGCCATTTGTCTGCCATGCGTGGCCACCCATCCTATGCCTCCTTCTTCGATGATTCCTTCGATCGCCAGTATTGGGGCTTCCCTATTCTATGTTACCTCATGGAGTCCACTTTCGGCACTTGCTATGGCGTCTTAACTTCACCCTACCTGCAACTTTCCCACTGGGTGTGAACCCTACACCACCTTCGCTTTGTGAAGCGGCCCATGTTTAACCTTGGCCTTCATTCACTCCCTAAGGAAACTACTCCAGCCTCGCTCTATCGCCTTCAATTTCACGACCTTCGCATGGAACTTCGCGATAGTACCTCTGTATACACTGATGGCTCTCGGACTGACAATGGTGTCGGGTGTGCGTTCATCACTGGCACCGGTGTGTTTCGATATCGGCTTCCAGCACACTGCTCAGTATTTACAGCTGAGCTTTTCGCCCAGTGTTAGGCCACGGAGTACATCCGGCAGCACAGACTTTTCAACTTCTCAGACTCACTCAGCATCCTTCAAAGTCTATGTGCGCTCCATACCGCCCATCCCTTAGTGCAGCGGGTCTAGGAAAACTGTCACTTGTTCACTCTTGGTAGAGCCAGTGTGATGTTTATGGGGGTTACTGGTCATGTCGGTCTGCCAGGATACGAGTCTGCCGACGCTACTGCCAAGGCTAAATCCTATATTCTTTCCGATGAACCCTGCACTGTCGTCTCTCAGGAGGTGGTGTCCCTTTGGCATCGCCTATGGTCCTCCCTTCACGGGAATAAGCTACGGCCTATTAAGCCTCTCCCAGAGGCTTGAAACACTTCCTCTCGGCTCTCCCCTCGGGAGGTGGTCATTTTAACTATGCTGCGTATTGAGCACTGCCTTTTTAGCCATCGTCATTTGATAAGTGGCACCACCCCACCACTTCGTACACATTGCACCCAAGTTTTAACTGTCCGCCCATTTTTTAACCGTTTAGGTTCCCGCCTGGGTTTGCCGTCTGAGTTATCGGCCGTTTTAGCAAATGACGCGCGGGCTGTCGACCGCGTTTTACATTTTATTCTCAAAAGCAATATGGCGAAGCCCATTTAAAATTCAGTTCTGGACCTCCGTTTCTGTATGCTGTATATGGCCATTTCGGACTCTCTTGAACTTCAGTTCGCCACACAAAACCTCAACGACCAAGAGAGTGACGACCATGAAGAGATCTGAATAGTTACAAGAGCATTACGTGTCAGTTCCACGACTTCACTTCCTGTTATCACTTCAGACACTGTACGTGGACACACCAAAAGAGACAGTATCACTTCACTTCAACAAAAGCATTTTCAGCCATGTGGCATCGCTTTTCTAGCAAATATTTGTAACGCTTGCCTCCAAAACCTATATTTTCCATAACCATGGGAACTTGCCAGAGTCATTAATCTACTTAAGCCAGGAAAAGATCAAAAATTTACGTAAAATTACCGACCAGTTTCCCCGTTAAGCTGTTTACATAAAATTTTAAAGATAGTCACTCTTCAGTTCCTTCTAGAATTCCACACTTCAAGAGAGATAATCATCCCAAGGCAAATCGGCTTTAGAAGTCACCACAGTACCGTCCACCAAGCTATGCGATTCGACGGACACGTACGCTCAGCTCGACGCTTCAAACACGACACATAAGCTATGTTTCTTGGTATACAAAAAGCCCTAGATAAGCAATGGTGTCGTGTGTTTGTGTACGAATTACATCCACTCGATTACTCTCGTGATCTCGTGTAAATTCTCTCATCCTCTCTGGTCAACAGAAAAAATTATGTCTCAATTGGTCTACTAAGACCAATAGGGGTCGGGATCCACAGATCTCTGTCATGGGGCCATCGCTGTACACTGTTCACACCAATGCCATTCCGCAACAACCAGGAGAACGACCCTGTCTTTTTTTCGGATGATATGTTTATTTACTGAAGTAGTTCAGCGTCAAATTTATTGCTCCCAAACTTCAAGAACACCTCTAAGACAACCAGCATTGTGATCTTATGTGTGAAAATAACAATCAAAATTGCAAAATCCCAAGCTATCATGTTCACCAATAAAACATACCTTAAAATGTTCAAATTACCTCAAAAGGAAATGCCTTGCCATAGAAATCCAATGTCAAAAATTTAGACCTCGTTATCGATTCTAAGCTTACATTCAAACATCGCATCAATCATGTTCGCAAGAAAGCTATTCTCTATTTTTACCAGACGTATCCGCTTATCACAAATCGTAATCAGTACGAAACTTTATGTACAAATAGTTTTCCCACTCTACACAATCATTTATGGCTCCAAAAACTGGTTCCAAGAAGGAAACACTAACCTCAAGGCAGTACAAATCATAAAGGACAAATTTCTCCAAATTGAAATTGACACTCCCCGTGATCTGCCAAACTCTGTCATTTACACAGAACTAAAAATTTAAAATACTTACCATCATTCAACAACAAGTCCAAAAATGTTATGCTAAATCTCAGTCTTCGGCCTCAATTCCCATTTGCTCTTTAGATCAAATTCCACCCGATGCCCCTTCCAAATTTCAGAGGATTAACCTGGATCGCCAGTTCCACTTCTATTCTCACTCATCTCGTCTTCTTCCTCTAATTTCAAACATATTCAGTTTCCGATGTCATTATTTCCACATTTTGAAACTCCAGACTCAGATGTAAGGAATGGAACCTTGCTACTTCGGCCCTTTGACAAACTGGGTCTACAACCATTCACAACGCGGCGTCAGTGGAGCGTCAGTCTTTCGGTTCACTATGAAGATGTCTCAACGATGTACAGCTGATATATCAGAAGAAGAAGAAGCAGAATTTATGCATCTGCATGCCAGAAATTTAATGGTGTTGTCATTGCACCGCGAAATTATGAAGATTCACATCTTTTTCTATACGTTAGGGGTGCGTCTTTGGCTAGCAACACGAAAAGAAAACTAAACCAATGAAGCGATTTACTGTATTTAGATCAGTTCTGTACCAGCGATATGCAATGTGGAAAGGTGTTTTATCAAATTTTTTGTTCGTTGGAAAGTTAAGAGTTCACTTACATGATAAATGATAACTGTTCACTGCCACGATGTAGGGCCATCTTCATCTGCTTTATCTTTCTGACCGATACGTAATGGATATTATTGTTCATTATTGAAATAATACCTGCAAGACCGTTATAGACAAATATTTCAGAAACAAATTTGTAGACGACGTTTTACGCTGTACACTTCAGTAGGATAAGAAACATCATAAGGAAGGAATGTATTTGATTTAAACACCACTAACCGGTTGCTACATTTATACTTTCCTTAAAACATAACTGTTTGTGATAATTACGTACCTTCTGCATAAATTGCACCAGAGAGAAAGGAAAAACGTGTACTTATGAGGGTGCATATTTTTTTAGTTCCTCGTTAATTTATTATTATTTTTTCTATATGTCTCTTTACATTCCTCCATTATAGTCTCTCTGTTTCTCTCTCACTGAATCCCAACGTCTCAGTAGCTCTGTTATTCCGTCCAGGATAGCACTTCTGTGCATCTGTTGAATGGCTTGAATAACGGTGGCAGAAAGCTATGATGGAGAAGGAAAACGACGTGCACGCATAGGTGTTTCCAACGTCGGGAACAATTCGAAGTTGGGTGGACTCGTGTCCGGGCTGTAGAAAGGATACGTCAACACTTCCCATTCGTATTCGTGCAGTTTCTGGACTACAACATTGCTGCCGATATGAGGGTCAACATTGTCATGAAGAGTGAATGGCACAGCCTCGAGCAACTGAGATCGGGTTTTGTGCATTCTTCTGTTCAAGTTTTGCGTGGCGTTACGTCAATACACTGTTATGACACTTGTTTCACATGGGATTTTATCTGTCATGATGACTCCTTGATGATCATAAGCAAAAATCATCGTTTCCTTGAGCTTCGGTTGTTCACGCCGAAATATTTTTGGGACAGGAGAATCTGAAACTCCCCACTTTATTGAACTGTGATTTCAACTCCGGCTCAGCGACAATTCGACACAAGAATGCTTGACCTTCACTGTTCAATTGTTGTTTGAGAAAGATTGCAATGTCCAGGCGCTTTTGTTTCTCTTCAGCAGTCAAACGGTGTGGGGTCCGTCTCGCATAAATTTTTCTCTTCTTCAAATCATTTTTCAGAATACGGATAACTGATGTTCGAGGAATTCCCGTGGCTTCAGAGAGTTCCTCACAAGTCGCACTGCGGTCTTTTTCAAGACCATCTACCACAAGTTTCACATTTCGTCCATGTGTTGACGGTTTTGGCCTTCCGGGTCAAGGATTACCGTCTGTGCTCATATAGCTACCAAGAAAACAATTTCTACAACGTGAAACTGTAGTACGGTCAACTGTAAACTCACCACAACCTATACTTAATGGACTGTGGATTTCGGGTTGTTGCCACGTAAAGTTTTGATCCTTATGTACGATCTTCATCAGTCACAGTACCTGAGACCCCTGCAGGGTCCTATTCAGCCTCTCTCCAATTTTATGTTAGAGTACACAGCGAGCAAACAAAAACATGAGGAATAAAAGAAAACTGAGAGAACTATACTGGTCTCTCGCGCGTGCAAACGGAAATTGTTAAGATTCAGTTATACTTCAAATGGCTCTGAGCACTATGGGACTTAACATCTGAGGTCATCAGTCCCCTAGAACTTAGAACTACTTAAACCTAACTAACCTAAGGACATCACACACATCCATGCTCGAGGCAGGATTCGAACCTGCGACCGTAGCGGTCGCGCGGTTCCAGACTGAAGCGCCTAGAACCGCTCGGCCACTGCGTCCGGCTCAGTTAAACTTTTAAATGCATTAACTCGTATATGCAGTACATGGACATCACATCCTTCAAAAATGATACAACACACTCGTCTTCGCATTTAAAATGCAGTGTAAGATTACAGTTTCTTTGCGATCGTAACATGGCCGCATTTACGCACAGACTATGTAGTCTGAAGTCTAGTGACCCGCATCACAAATATGTAAAGTAAGAAAGTGTCTTGGTTTTAATGGTGCGGCGTGGGCCTTCATACAATCGTAAAAGGCGTGCAAGCTATTATTTTGTATGGGCCCACTCTGATACATTTCTGACGGGAGAGGTGACACGAATTAAATCAGCATTCAGCTCTTAATCTTGACGCTCTCTCTCGCCAAATTCCAAGTAGCGGCCGGTCAAAAATGTGGCACCTCACTTTGCAGAACCACTAACAGTTTTAAAAGAATGGTTAACGCAGTTTCGGCAGTTCGTAATGGGTGAGATTTTGCGGAAAGCCCACTTCTTAATGTCTCATTTCACGCAAACTAGGATCCATACCTTAGTTTTTTACTTAAAGTCGCCAGACGCGAATTATTCTGTTTTTAAAGCTGAGGAAATCTATTTTCAGGTAACCGTATTCGTTTCTGAGGTATTTCGTGAAATGTACAAGATGTTTTAAGATACAAGGTAGCCGACAAGCCAGCATAGTGACGGAACCCATGGGAAATCCTTGTTGGTGGCACATACTGATTCAAGACGTTATAGGCATCTCCTGTGGCCGTCTCAAATGGCCGTCTCCAACGTTTCAGTGGGGAATTCAAACGTCTAATAAACAAAAGTGTGCCTTTATATACGAATGCATTCTAATAAAAAAGCACTTTTGTTGTAGTAATTGTTGTCCTGTAAACTGGTAACAACTACAGACATTCTCAAGATTTCCTTTACAGCATTATGAGAGATACAGCTGCTGTACTCGTCACTGTAGGTGAAAAACAACAACGGCATAGCAAAGCAAAGCTATCACTGTAGTAAGAGGATTTTTTAAAGCTATTATTACAAAAAGGCAAAGCAATTTACAACCCGAAGTTTTCCTTTTTAGGGTTCCACACCTTAGTTAGTAGAAATGAACCCTTCCAGTATCACTTTGTAATCTGTGCATCTGTCTGTCTCTCTGCCTTTCTGTCCTTCTGTTAAGAACACTTTTCTTCAGGAACGGTTATACCGGGTGATCAAAAAGTCAGTATAAATTTGAAAACTTAATTAACCACGTCATGCTTGGCCTCCCAGGTCCCCAGACCTCAGTCCGTGCTATTATTGGCTTTGGGGTTACCTGACGTCGCAAGTGAATCGTGGTCGACCGACATCTCTAGCGATGCTGAAAGACAACATCCGACGGCAATGCCTCACCATAACTCCGGACATGCCTTACAGTGCTGTTCACAACATTATTCCTCGACTACCGCTATTGTTGAGGACTGATGGTGGACATATTGAGCATTTCCTGTAAAGAACATCGTCATTGCTTTGTCTTACTTTATTATGCTAATTATTGCTATTCTGATCAGATGAAGCGCCATCTGTCGGCCATTTTTTGAACTTTTGTAATTTTTTTTGTTCTAATAAAACCCCATTTCATTCCAAGCATGTGTGTCAATTTGTATCTCTTTATATACATTATTCCGTGATTTATTCAGTTTTCAAATTTATACTGACTTTTTGATCACCCGGTATTTATCAAGTTAAAATTCATGTCACATACTAAGGTCTATGGTCCCTCTCTGATTGGAAGAATTTAATCTTCTACGTCAGTGAAATCAAAGGATGTGGTCGTTCATGTCACATATTCTGAGAATCGTAAACTCAGTCATCAAAATTCCACAGTATAAGTAATGGAACAAATTCGAAAAGTGTTAGTATGTGATTACACTACTAGCCATTAAAATTTCTACACCACGAAGATGACGTGCTACAGACGCAAAATTTAACCGACAGGAAGAAGATGCTCTGATATGCAATTGACTAGCTTTTCAGAGCATTCACACAAGGTTGGCGCCGGTAGCGACACCTGCAATGTGCTGACATGAGGAAAGTTTCCAACCGATTTCTCATACACAAACAGCAGTTGACCGCCGTTGCCTGGTGAAACGTTGTTGTGATGCCTCGTGTAAGGAGGAGGAATGCGTACCATCACGTTTCCGACTTTGATAAAGGTCGGATTGTAGCTTATCGCGATTGCGGATTATCGTATCGTGACATTGCTGCTCGCGTTGGTCGAGATCCAATGACTGTTAACAGAATATGGAATCGGTGGGTTCAGGAGGGTAATACAGAAAGCCGTGCAGGATCCCAACGGTCTCGTATCACTAGCAGGTGAGATGACAGGCATCTTATCTGCATGGCTGTAACGGATCGTGAAGCCACGTCTCGATCCCTGAGTCAACAGATGGGGACGTTTGCAACACAACAACCATCTGCATGAACAATTCGACGACGTTTGCAGCAGCATGGACTATCACCTCGGCGACCATGGCTCCGGTTACCCTTGACACTGAATAACAGACAGGAGCGTCTGCGATGGTTTACTCAACGACGAACCTGGGTGCACGAATAGCAAAACGTCATTTTTTCGGATGAATCTAGGTTTTGTTTACTGCATCATGATGCTCGCATCCGTGTTTAGCGACATCGCGGTGAGAGTACATTGGAAGCTTGTATTCGTCATCGCCATACTGGCGTATCACCAGGCGTGATGGCATGGGGTGCCATTGGTTACACGTCTCGGTCACTTCTTGTTCGCACTGACCTCTCTTTGAACAGCGGACGTTACATTTGAGATGTGTTACGACCCGTGGCTCTACCCTTCATTCGATCCCTGCGAAAACCTACATGTCAGCAGGATAATGCACGACCACATGTTGCAGGTCCTGTACGGGCCTTTCTGGATACAGAAAATGTTCGACTGCTGACCTGGCCAGCACGTTCTCCAGATCTCTCACCAATTAAAAACGTCTGGTCAGTGGTGGCCGAGCAACTGGCTCGTCACAATACGCCAGTCACTACTCTTGATGAAGTGTGGTATCGCGTTGAAGCTGCTGGGCAGTTGTACCTTTACAAGCCATCCAAGCTCTGTTTGATTCAATGCCCAAGCGTATCAAGGCCGTTATTACGGCCAGAGGTGGTTGTTCTGGGTACTGATTTCTCAGGATCTATGTGCCCAAATTGCGTGAAAATGTAATCACATGTCAGTTCTAGTATAATATATGTGTCCAATGAATACCCGTTTATCATCTTCATTTCTTCTTGGTGTAGCAATTTTAATGGCCAGTAGTGTAGCTTTAAGAATCTGACAGGTAGCCAACTGGGGATATTTTTTTTTTCCAATCTATCTGTCCGTTTGCAAAGACCTCTTTTTCTCGGGAACGGATAGACGCTTGATATTGAAATTTGCGTCGGATGCAAAGGCTTAGGGTCCTGTCCCGGTGTAAAACATTTAAACTTTTATGTCCATGAAATCAAAGAATACGACCATTTATGTCACACTTTTGGTACTCGCAAACTCACTTATCAGACCCTATAAGGTACTTCTTGTTGATCTAGAACTATGACATTTGGCAATAAGCAAAGTTTCACACTACAAGTAAGAGAAAAAATCCTGAAAAAGTTAATTTGAATTGTATCGATAAAAAAAATTTTTTTTACGTTTCTTACCCGACTATCCGTCCACTAAGACACGAAAACTCAGGAACGGGTGAACGTAGAAAGTTGAAATTTAAATCACATACCTCGGATTGTAGCTTATCGCGATTGCGGATTATCGTATCGTGACATTGCTGCTCGCGTTGGTCGATATCCAATGACTGTTAACAGAATATGGATTCGGTGGGTTCAGGAGGGTAATACAGAAAGCCGTGCAGGATCCCAACGGCCTCGTATCACTAGCAGGTCTATGGGAACTTGGGTGGGTAAGAAGTATAAGATCCCACCTCAATGCAAAGAAGAGATACAGCGATTGTTGTTACTTATTTTGATATCTTGCTGGTATCGATATCGATAACAGACAAAAACCGTTGGCGTTCTCAACTCCTGTGACGGATGAAATATCTACATCATAATCAAGGTAATACGGAACCTTCGGCGCTACTCGCACCTACTTGGCTTTTTTTTAAGTCTCAACTATTCACTGCGTCATGAACTGTACACCAAAATACTATAAATTTTTTATTCATTATTACATTAAACTTAAATTCCGGATTGTAGGTCTTTAATTCGAAAATTGCTCTAAAATACAATTTTTTCCAGATTAATTATCACAAAATTCGCCATGGTAGGGCTCGTCTTAATTGTTCAGGTCTACAGGTTGTAAATAAAACCCTGGTTCTTCAAACGTCTGGTACTATCACATTGGACGTTTCTTTTTCTCCTTCTTCTCTCGTTTCGAATGGGCCTGCTTTGGACCACGCTTGTCCAACTGTTGGGCTTTGATCTTTGCCCAGTATTGTCGGATCCTCAGCCAATGTAACTCCTTCGTTTCTTCTGTCTAGGGGGTACCTTTCCTTCGGGGATTTTCCTGAAATCCTGGGACTTCTTTCAGACTGTCTGTTCTGGAGATCAGTTATTCCCAGTTCTCTGATATCCTTTTCAGTTAGTGTCAGCGAAGTGGTGCGAACCTTCTTGTTTTGCCATAAGGTGAACACACAGTTGGTCTAATACCAGGAGGATCTTCTTGAGGATTCTCCTCTCTCTGACTTCCAATTTCTCCACCAGACTTTTATGGTTCATGGAAAGACATTCCATTGCATACACGGCTTCTGGTCGAATGACTGAGGTATAGTGCCTAAGTTTTAGGTTACGTGACCGGCATTTTTTTTGGTAGCTGTTCATAGTCAGTCGACAGGCTAGTTCCAACTTGTTGAGTCTCATGGATAATAACTTTTTTTTTTCTCATTAGTTGGGTTCAATCCATTCGCCGAGATACTTAAACTTCTCAGTCCTTTTCATGTTTTCCTGGTCTAGTATCATGTCTCTGTTAGCTTCTTTGTTGATGGTGAAGAACTCTGTTTTCTCCAGCGACACTTGAAGACTCACTTTGGCTGCCTGTTTTCTGAGGCAACTTACCTGCATTGTTGCCATTTAAAGAGAATCAGCAATGAGTGCCATCTCATCTGCAAAAGCCAGGCAATCTATAATTAGTCCTTCGTTATTATGGCCCAGGTAGACACCACTCTGAACACCCAAACTGGTCAGCTCCTTGCGCCATTCTCTCACAACCCTTTTAAGGAAAGAACTGGGGATCGTCCATCCCCTTGTCTCACTCCAGTTTTTGTATCGAAGCTTTCTGAGATCTCACTTTTAAATTTGACCTTGGAATTGGTGTTGGTCAAGGTTTCCAGAGTGCGTCTGCCGGTTTTGTTGTCTAGTCCTCGTTCCTGGAGTATTTGGTAAGCGTTTCTCTATCAACAGAGTTGTTGGCCTTGCTGAAATCAACCTAGGCACTTAATGTTGGTCACTCCATATCCTGGGTATGAATGAGATGGTTCTCTTTAAAACCGTGCTATAATGGGGAGTTGAACTTGGAGGATAATGTTCCTCGGACAACATGATTTTTTTTTCGGTACTTCAGTGCAGTGATTAATTTTAAAATGATATGAACGAATGCGCACTATAGGTCGCTATAAGCAGTTTGCGCCATTTCTTACAGCTTTGTGCTGCATCTGTACATATTTTGCGTTATACACATTTAAATCCTGCATTATTATTCACACTGTTTGGAATATTTACAGTAACTGTTATCTACAGAATTTTATGATGAGAGAAATACTACATATATTTTATATCTTTTTATAGAACAAGTGGACAGTTAACCCATATTTCATCGTTCGTGCACCATATTGTTCCCTGAAACAGAAGGTCAATATGTGGTACTTGCAAAAGAACCGAGTTTCTTTAACGTGTTAACTATTTTACGTGTCTGGACAATGGAAGTTTATGTTACATTCCAGTGACTTCTGTTTAAAAATGTATTTATGTTGTATCTGGTTTCTGGTTTCCGCTTAATTTGACTTCGCTTACTGATTGTTGGTGTGTAGTAAAGTAATAATGTGACTGAGAGACGATTAAATATGCCACTGACAAGAGTTTCTGAACTGCGGCGCTTTTAAACTTAAGAGGGTACTTGTTCCTGGGTACATGACCATGTACTTGGAACACGCTTTTGCGTGGGAAAACCGTAATTGTCAGGAGCAAGTTCAGGAAAAGACTGCAGTACATAAAAGGCCATCATTTAAAAATGGAATAACAAAACACGAGGTTCATTTCAAACGTTCTGCGCATCGTAAGATAGAATTCAAGAAAATAATTTATGTTAAAAGATATCCTTACAGGCCTTCGATATAATCTCGATTCTAGCTTATTACATCTTACCAACGTTTTGGCAACTTCCCTATTCCGGATAGCGCAGATTCGTGGTTGAACTGTCTGATTACTCGGGCTATCTCACTGGAAGCTTAATTAATTGTATCAAAACGTTTTCCACGGAGTTGTTCCTTCAATTTGGGAAACAAATCAAAATCTGGTAGGCTCGTATCTCGACTGTATGGTAGGTGGGAGAGTATTTCCCATCCTTTATTCGTCGAGCATTTCTCTCACTGGTAGGGTGGTCTTGTAAAAGGAGGAAACCAGCTCTAAGCATGTCAGGCGTTACTTGACGATTTTTCGGGGGCAAAACATTTCGCAGAAAGAGCTTGTAATAAGCGCCTGTAACAGCCGTCTCCTGGGGCACTCTGTTTCTAGCTATGACTCCATTCATGTCATACTCAAAGATCATCGTCAGTTTCACCATTAATTATTGGCAGCGGAATATTTTCTGGCGTGGAGTGTCGGACCTTCCTCATTGTGGCCACTGAGACTCCAGTTCTGGCTCTAAACCTCGTCTCCAGGTTTCATCAAGGGGAACAACCTTTTTCAGAAATTATTCACTCCTGCTCGCAGACGTTAAAGCAATTCTTCAGCTTTTCATTTGCGACCTGCTTTCTGTTCTTCACTGAAATCATGCGGAACCCATCCAGCAGCAACTTTTCTCATGTTTAACTTTTCAGTTACGAGTCTATAAACTGACATGACAGACATTCTGGCCTGCTATGCAATTTCGTCCACATGTTTCTCGTCAATCCTCTCTCAAAATGACATTAACAGTAACCTGAGAGGTGTGGTCTGTTGCAGTTGATGGATTCCCACTTTTTGGATTGTCGTCAACGCTTAACCGTCCATCACGGAAACGAGCAGAACACAGTGATACCGTGCTAAAATCCGCTACATTATTCGCACACTGGTCTCTCGAAACGCTGAAAATTTTCCAATGGGTTCTTTCCATGTGGGGATTCTATTTTGATGTAGGAACGTTGGTCACTCTGTTTCATCTTCCACCTGAAAACAGAATTAATTACGACAGAACAAATATACGAGCGTCGCGTCTAAAGTTTCACTCACAACTGATATGAACTTCCACTTCATCACCCCATCGCAACGGTCACCCATTCCCAGTAAGCAGGACGTTTGAAAAGACCCTCATATATTACATTTCTATTAAAGAACTGGGTAGATGCGAAAGTCTGAAAAGTACACCAGGGTACAACACGCTCTCCTACCTAAAATTATGGGAGGAAGAGAGAGTGAAAGTCGAATATTTAAAACAACTGGAAAGGAAACTGAAAAGCCATGAAATCCATTTTGTTATCTATGCATGGCTTGTGACAAACTATGCAAGTGTAAGGTTCATTAACGATATGAGCTACTAGCAGCTTTGAACTAATCACGTGTCACAGAGTTGACGGATACTAAGATATATTTGACGGAAATAAATAAATAAAAATAATTATAAAGAAAGGGCACACACACACACACACACACACACACACACACACACACACACACACACACACACACACACACAAATGTTCAAATGTGTGTGAAATCTTATGGGACTTAACTGCTAAGGTCATCAGTCCCTAAGCTTACGGCCGTGCGGTTCTAGGCGCTGCAGTCTGGAACCGCGAGACAGCTACGGTCGCAGGTTCGAATCCTGCCTCGGGCATAGATGTGTGTGCTGTCCTTAGGTTAGTTAGGTTTAACTAGTTCTCAGTTCTAGGGGACTAGTGACCTCAGAAGTTGAGTCCAATAGTGCTCAGAGCCATTTTGAACCTAAGCTTACACACTACTTAACCTAAATTATCGTAAGGAAAAACACACACACCCATGCCCGAGGGAGGACTCGAAACTCCGCCGGGACCAGCCGCGCAGTCCATGACTGAAGCGCCCCAGACCGCTCGGCTAGTCCCGCGCGGCACACACACACACACACACACACACACACACACACACACACACACACACACACACATATATATATATATATATATATATATATATATATATATATAGTGTGCCCCATCACCCACCCTTTCTCCATCCCCACCACAACACACCACTATAACAGGATCCCTCAGTAACATGTGCAGTTTTCTACAGCATAGATCATGTGTAAAATATATTTATTGGAAGAACCCTATACCATATGATCAATAGCAGTTCAAACGTGTGCAGAGGCTGTGTGCAAAATATAATTACTGGAAAAATCTCTACCATGCACATTTAGCACATACAGGACAGCAAATAGCGGCAAGAAGATGACACGAAAACGAATGTAAGGAAAGTGCCACAACATGTAAGTGTAAATAGAAATAGCTACATTTAAGCAAACTGGACAAGAGTTTCTGCATCTACATCTACGTGATTACTCTGCTGTTCACAATAAAGTGCCTGGCGCAGGCTTCAATGAACCACCTTCATGCTGTCTCTCTACCGTTCCACTCTCGAACGGCACGCGGGAAAAACGAGCACTTAAATTTTTCAGTGCGAGCCCTAATTTCTCTTATTTTATCGTGATGATCATTTCTCTCTATGTAGGTGGGTGCCAAAAGAATCTTTTCGCAATCGGAGGAGAAAACTGGTGATTGAAATTTCATGAGAAGATCCCATCGCAACGAAAAACGCCGTTGTTTTAATGATTGCCATTCCAATTCACATATCATGTCTGTGACACTATCTCCCTTATTTCGCGATAATACAAAACGAGCCGCTCTTCTTTGTACTTTTTCGATGTCATCTGTCAGTCCCACATGATGCGGATCCCACACCGCACAGAAATACTCCAGAAGAGGGCGGACAAGCGTAGTGTAAGCAGTCTCTTTGGTAGACCTGTTAGACCTGTTGCTTCTTCTAAGTGTTCTGCCACTGAATCGCAGTCTTTGGTTTGCTGTACCCAAATATTATCTATGTGATCTTTCCAATTTAGGTTATTTGTAATTGTAATCCCTAAGTATCTAGTTGAATTTACAGCCCTCAGATTTGTGCGACTTATCGCGTAATAGAAATTTAGCTGAGTCATTAAAAATTTCACATCAAGGTATGATAATTAAAGATTTTATATATATCATAGACCACTGAAGGTGCCTAACATGAATAGGCGAAACATTTTTGGTACTCAAGAATAAATTTCAGTTGCAGAAGAGGGAAGTTCTCTTGTCGTTATGATAGTAGGTAATTAAAGAATTTCTATCTACAAATTAACTTTACATAATCTACTACGTCACAGCGAGAATTATGCCAGCTGTGAGGCCTTCTTTGGCATTAGGACTTCTAAGCAGAAATACGAACAGTGAATTTAGTATGAGTGTTGAATTATTTTGTGTAAACATTATAAATATTTTGTTAATCACTCACACCTAATTAGGCTGCCGTTTGTATACGACATTACAGTGTTGGTATTTTGACAACATGTATAGGGAGGATTTCGATTGTGCGCTCTGTTTACGAAATAACCCGACTTCATAATCTCGGTAATAAGCCAGCACGAATACCTGCTTCCTCACGAGTCAGAATGTGATTCCAGATTCTTATAGGGGAGAGAAAATTAGCTGACAGTTGCACGTGAAGAATGCCCCAACTTCTGCCGGCTCTTAATTTCTGTCTCCCACAACGTGTCATTGCGGGACAGCTCACCAGTGACGTCGTTAAACTTTTAGAATGTTTCCAATTAATGAAACTCTTTCATTCTTCTTCCTTCTTAGCAACTCGCAAAAAAATACCGAGATCAATCAGTATGTCAGAGTTATATCCAATAAGTCACGTAGATGACGCAAATGAGTCACGTATTTCTCATTTCCACTTCGTGATTACAAAGACAATCACCGTTTTTACACGTAAATGCCCTTCTTGAGTGGTATTACTGGAACGCATTGGCTATCATGGTTCGCGAGTACAGCTTAAGGCGTGAAACATGTAATCGGATTCCGTGTTTTATATAAATGTATATAAGTTAGATACTTTCAGGGGCATAATTTTTTCAGATACATGATCAACCCAACAAAATGGTTCAAATGGCTCTGAGCACCATGGGACTTAACAACTGAGGTCATCAGTCCCCTAGAACTCAGAACTACTTAAACCTAAGTAACCTTAGGACATCACACACATCCGTGCCCGAGGCAGGATTCGAACCTGCGACCGTAGCAGTCACGCGGTTCTGGACTGAAGCGCCTAGAACCGCTCGGCAACACAACAGACAGAAACTCAGTGAACTGGCAGATTATGTAACTGAAAGAATTCAACGATAAAGCACTTCAGCAAATAATTCTGTGAACCATGTGACCTCGCCGTTAGTATGAACTCAGATGGATGGACTAGGTTGGACAGAGAGTAAGAGAGAGTGGACGAGAGGGACTGAAAGGAAGGGGCGCTACGCTGAACTCGGAACTTCCACTCTAACAAAAAATTCGAAGTGCGGTTTTGTGCACAGAAAACCCTGATGAATAAAGGGGAGGAAATTAAATTTCTGCTCTTGTGATTAATGGCGTCACATGTAACTGGCCTTGGCGCCAGGCCAAGAGGTAAGCTCAACATGTTGAGTAGAAGATTTTCAGATTATTCCACAGCGCTGAACTTGGCTTTAGAATTTGCTAACAGCCGTAGGGGTTAAAAAATGAGTGGAAGTTATTCAGTCCCAAGAATCTCTCATCTTCTGATGTTCTGAAACGTCCCGGTAAAACACATTCTGCATCGAATTGGCGATAGTGACCTGGCATAACAGCAGTGACAGCTTCGTGGAGTGACTGAGAATAGTTTACTTGCATCAGAAAACAGCTGTAGCGGGAAGAAGATAGTGGCTTCCAAAGATAAACATATACGGTGGTAGCCATTTAAATTTGCAACACCAAGTTGGATAACAAATAAGACACTTCTATAGCTTCCGCATACACAGCATAGTGAGCGGGTTACATGATTAAAATTTTCGTGTTATTTGAAGTCGTACAGGGTGCGAAATTTAATACCCAGAGCTGATACCTCTGTCGGCGACAACGGCTCTATCTCGGTTAGGCATTAAACCTAGCCAAGTCTGGATGAGAGATACTGGCAATTCATTCCATACTGCTTCAACAGTAGTAGCTGACTAACCACCACGTGCTAGTCTCTCCGCAGTATATGACGCGATATTTGTGATGGTTGAGAGATCTGGAGAACGTGTTGACCAGGCCACCAGTCTAACACCTAAGAATCGAAATAGGTCAAGAGAACTCCACCAACATATGGTCTTTAGTTATTGTGTTGAAACACTACTTCCAGAAGACCTCAAAGTAGCGCAGAGCTACCGCCCTTAACAAGCCAGAAATGTAGCAACTGCTTTCTACATTATCGTCTATGCGAAGCAGATGTGGTGATGTAGTGTATGTGATGACACCCTTCATCATGACGCCAGAAGCTGAGTAACTGTGACGGTGACGAATGCAATCTGGCAACGTTCGTTCTCCTCAAAGTCTCCATGCAGGCTTACATCCACCGTAAAGCTCTATGGAGAACAAAGACTTGTCTGAAAAGACTAAGAGGCTTCATTCCCCTGTTCATTGTTATCACTGGGGCGCATCGCTGTTCGCCCGCACCTCTCACTGATGTCGTATCAATGGATGTCCCAATGATGGTCGCCTTGCTAACGGTGTTCCAGATGTAGTCGCACCGCCAGTGTGCACACTTGTAGTGGCCGAAACAATACCATGACTCGAGGTACTTGAAGTGACTGTAAATCCCAAACGATCTAAAAATATGTTTGTCCTCTCGGGCGCTAGTCGTGAGGGTCCCTGAGATTCTGCGTGACTTTCAATACGGATCACCTAAACTCATCGATTCCATATTCGCAAGACAGTCGAGCAATCCCGACCAGCGTGTGGTTAACCGCGGTTTCAACAGCCTGGTTACTATCGAATTCCAGCACGTGCTAGTAGACTTTTCTGCATCTGGCCCGAGATGTAACACTACCTTCTCACAAACAAGCAACACCAAAATGTCATTCCTGAATAATAAATCCACAGCACGATCATTCTTTATACACAGAATGTAGACGACATAATCCTTAAAACGCTCGTAATGTTGCCTAAAATGCTAATCATTTGTGTACCCAAGCAAGTAGTAGAGATTAAGCCAATTTATAGTGTCGCTTGCTGCCTTTACAGTAGTGCAGTTCTAAAGAACAGCTCAGTATGAACCAATAAATGCCCTTCTCATTCCGATTGCCTAAAGAATCAAACTCCCGTAACTGTAGAAATGAGTTAATGGGTTAAATTTTTGACATAAAACACGTTAGCAAGAAAAATTTTAGAACAAGTTCGAAATTATGTTCAAAGTTTTTGAAAGTCACTAAGCGCTCTCATTACCAAATAATGGTGAGTGTTGTCTCCGTAATATGGGCATTTCAACATCTCCATATTTGTGAAGTCACGTCCCCTCAATTAGGTGAACCATGTGTAGTACAATGACATAATTTTGCGGGTGCATTCATGGTATATATGTATACAGCCTGAAAAATGTGTTGCAAGGAGAGTAAGCAGTAACGAAGTAATAAATTAAAATGTCATGCCTGATGCTGAAGGCGCTTCAGTCTCGAACTGCGTGACCGCTACGGTCGCAGGTTCGAATCCAGCCTCGGGCATGGATGTGTGTGATGTCCTTAGGTTAGTTAGGTTTAATTAGTTCTAAGTTCTAGGCGACTGATGACCTCAGAAGTTGAGTCGCATAGTGCTCAGAGCCATTTGAACCAACCTGATGCTGAAGATTTACTGCTTAAGGTATTAGTGAGAAAAGTTTTGTCGAGGTTTGAAATTATCTTTAAAATTTGTTGGAAGGTGGTAAGTGCCTTCACTCTCAAATATTGGACGAACATAATCTGGGTAATTTCCGTGCCATGAATTACACAACCTTAAGATACATACGCAGTTTATGACTGTAATAATTGTCTTATTGCGTTAAACATTCAACATAAGATTTCACCTCTTACTGAGTAATTATTACAGAATTTTAATTTTTAAATTTGGTCCATAATTATATGAAATATTCAAAATCAAATTTTCGTTTTCCCAGAAGCGGTCAGATAGGTGACCTGCAGCTGCAATTGTGCAACGAGTTAGCCGTTTAATGATATAGATAATTAAAGTTACGGTAATTATGGGATGGGATAGGTATGCACAGTTGAGAAGTTTTGCACAGGATAGGAAAATACAAATGAAGACAAGCAAGACTGCTGCACTTAAACACCCGAAATGACTTGTAGGTAACGGTTATGGTTTCAAACAAGTGAATATGGCACAAAGTATCATTCTTACAAAGCCCTAGTTTGAAGTTTGATGATGCTACGTAGTCTAGGATTTGGCAGCCAACGATAGTGAAGGCTCTAAGTGAATATGTAAACATTCGTAAAACGGGTCATGGCTATGTTATTCAGTACTTTCATTTGGAACTTCTTAGCTCAATTAATATTAAATGTGACTCACATTTTGCTCTTGGAGAGTCTAATCCTTCGTTTACAACAGTAAAATATTGTGTGACAGAGTTCAAGTAAGGCCGCACGAGCTGCCACGACGGACATAGCAAACGTCGACCAAACGAGGTGACCACCCCAGAAATTGTAAAGAAAATCCAAAAGATGGTATTGGATGACCATCGACTGAAAGTGCACCAGCTAACAGACATAGTAGTCATTTCAAAAAGTGCTTACATGCATACCGACTTCAAATTTGGGCACAAGAAAGGTGCGCGCAAGATCGATGCGGCGTTTGAAACCAAAACAGCGTAATGAGAATGATTAAGTAGAATCTTTGGCGATGTTTTGCTGCAGTAGGGCCGTGTCTCTGCATCGATTCATAACCATGAATGAAAAATGGGTCTACGATTTCATACGTGAGACGAGGGAACAATCAGAATAGTGGAATGAAAGGGAGGAGCGTTTCCAAACATGCCGAAAACAGTTTCATTTACGGGCAAGGTCATGGCGTCATTTTTTTCGGATATGATTATCTCCCATAGTCCGCATCCGTAGCTTAATGGTCACCGCCGCAGACCCACATGTTGGGGAACCAAATTCGATTCGCAGTACTTCGAGGGATATTCCCTTGATGGGAGGACGGGACTTGGTGCATTGAGCTTTGTGATGCCAGGTCGTCGGTAACGGCTGGGTGTGTGTATGCTGACCCAATGTCCCTCCATACCGCATTCGATGATGAATGAGGATAAAACGATGATCGGTCGACTATCGCGTGGTCTTCGGGACTGATCACGGTGTTTTCTATCTTTTTCCTTTTATGTTCAAAAGTAAATGCTATCAATGATGAGTATTATACGAACTTTCTGCAGTGCTTGAGTGATGAAATCAAGAAAAACCGGTAGCATTTAAATAAAAATGAAGTTTTGTTTCATCGCGAGAATGCATCATGTCTATTTTGAAATGGTAAAAAAATGAGTTAAAGTTCGAATTGATTCCTCCCGCATCCTGTTAGCCAGATTTAGCCCCCAGCGATTATTTTATGTTGCCACACATTTAGAAATAGCATGGTGGTAAAATATTTGTCAAATACGAAGGGATGGAGCCTGTAGTTCATGTAGCTGTTTTGTGGGTCTCAGCAGTTCTCACAGTAAACAATATGTCCAAGAAATTCTTCATACGTGTGGCCATAGTAACCGTAGGTGCTTTAAAATTCTTGAGGGTATTTTTGTTCAGTCGTTGCAAGTACAAAAATGAGTGATTTTTTTTTCACCAGACGCGTTTCGCTTTATTGAGGTAAAGCACCATCAGTGGCCCGTAATTAAGTTATTTACGTTTTGATTTGCTTTTAGTTCGAAAAACAGTTCGTTAAGAATAGGTTGATTTGTACTTACGGTGATTTTTCGGCTTATTTCTCGTTCACATTGGGAAATGCCGTCTGCTAGCACATCGTCGTTTTTCTGTGTTGGACACTGCTTTCGAAATATGGTGCTACAGAACAATGCTGAAGATTAGATGAGAAGATCACGTAACTAATGAGGAGGTACTGAACAGAATTGGGGAGAAGAGGAATTTGTGGCACAACTTGACTAGAAGAAGGGATCGGTTTGTGGGACGTGTTCTAAGGCATCAAGGGATCACCACTTTAGTATTGGAGGAAAGCGTGAAGGGTAAAAATCGTAGAGGAAGACCAAGGGATGAATCTAAAAGCAAATCAGAATGTAAATAAATTAATTACAGACCACTGATGATGCTTTATCTCAATAAAGCGAAACGCGTCTGGTGAAAAAATCACGCATTTTTGTAGTTGCAACGACAGGAGAAAAATGCCCTCAAGATGTGTATCCAAACTATTGAACATCAGTGGGAAAAGTGCGTCGATCTGAAAGGAGACTCAGAAATTAAGACTTTTCCCAAAATTTTATGGATTTTCTTTCTTAGTGTGGATACTTCTGGGACGGCCCTCGTACACTGTAGAGCCAGGAGCTGCCTAAACTAGTCGTTGCAGCAGACGGAGTTACCAGGAGCAGATGTTACGCCGGAAACATTAGCCACCTGTGCCGTGCGTCGCTCCTCACGGACATGTCTGTCCACCCCGCCTGCCGGGATGTTTGGCATCAACACCGGATTTGTAGCGCGCTGCCGCACGGCAGGGGGAACAAGGGAAAGCACTCCTGCACCGCGACCGCTGCCTGCTGTATGCTTTGCAGTATGCTGTGCGGGACAGCCGGCTCAGGCTGTCGTGTCGCGGCTGGGTCGCACGCAGCTGCGCCCTAATGGGCAGCCACTTTACTGATCCCGTGCGTTGCAACGTTTAGCTGCCGGTGAACCCTTCTAACTTCATTATCCTCTTTTTAGTACCCATTATGCTTACCGTGCGACAACTTGCCGTGTCTACAGCAATTAAGTGTGCAACAATATCCTGCAAATTCCGCCAGCCACTATGTCAATGGTGGCCTCTCTGACGATTCACTATTCTAATCATTCCACTCATATAAATAGGTAGATTTAACCCCAGTAATAGTAGCTGATTTTCACTAACGTGTACTTCTAACAGGAGGGAAGGAGTTCCTTATTACCTCCTCAAAAAAGGACAAAATACAGATTTTGTTAAATGTTTATTTCATCAACAGCTTGCTTTTTAAAGAGGTACTAATATGTAAAACCACTGCATTAAAGACACGTAACGTGTATCCACAGGACACGTGGCCTGTAATTGAAGAAGTGTCATGATGATCTCTCCATTGGCAAAAGATTCTGGAATAGTACCCCATTCGGATCTCCGGGAGAGGACTGCCAAAGGGGAGGTTACCATGAGAAAAAGATTGAATAATCAACGAAAGGATAACGTTCTACGAGTCGGGACGTGGAATGTCAGAACCTTGAACGTGGTAGGGAAACTAGAAAATCTGAAAAGGGAAATGCAAAGGCTCAATCTAGATATAGTAGGGGTCAGTAAAGTGAAGTGGAAGGAAGACAAGGATTTCTGCTCAGATGAGTATCGGGTAATATCAACAGCAGCAGAAAATGGTATAACAGGTGTAGGATTCGTTATGAATAGGAAGGTAGGGCACAGGGTGTGTTACTGTGAACAGTTCAGTGACCGGGTTGTTCTAATCAGAATCGACAGCTGACCAACACCGACAATGACAGTTCAGGTATACATGCCGACGTCGCAAGCTGAAGATGAACAGATAGAGAACATGAGCGACTGGAATGCAGTTGTAGGGGAAGGAGTAGAAGAAAGGGTTACAGGAGAATATGGGCTTGGGACAAGGAATGAAAGAGGAGAAAGACTGATTGAGTTCTGTAACAAGTTTCAGCTAGTAATAGCGAATACCATGTTCAAGAATCACAAGAGGACGAGGTATACTTGGAAAAGGCCGGGAGATACGGGAAGATTTCAATTAGATTACATCATGGTCAGACAGAGATTCCGAAATTAGATACTGGATTGTAAGGCGTACCCAGCAGCATATATAGACTCAGATCACAATATAGTAGTGATGAAGAGTAGGATGAAGTTCAAGACATTAGTCAGGAAGAATCAATACGAAAAAGAAGTGGGATACGGAAGTACTAAGGAATGACGAGGTACGTTTGAAGTTCTCTAACGCTATAGATACAGCAGTAAGGAATAGCGCAGTAGGCAGTACAGTTGAAGAGGAATGGACATCTCTAAAAATGGCCATCACAGAAGTTGGGAAAGAAAACATAGGTACAAAGAAGGTAGCTGAGAAGAAACCATGGGTAACACAAGAAATACTTCAGTTGATTGATGAAAGGAGGAAGTACAAACATGTTCCGGGAAAATCAGGAATACAGAAATACAAGTCGCTGAGGAATGAAATAAATAGGAAGTGCTGTGAAGCTAAGACGAAATGGCTGCAGGAAAAATGTGAAGACATCGAAAAAGAAACTGTAGTCAGAAGGATAGACTCAGCATACAGTAAAGTCAAAATAACCTTCGGCGACATTAAAAGCAACGGAGGTAATATTAAGAGTGCAACGGGAATTCCACTGTTAAATGCAGAAGAGAGAGTAGATAGGTGGAAAGAATACATTGAAAGCCTCTATGAGGGTGAAGATTTGTCTGATTTGATAGAAGAAGAAACAGGAGTCGATTTAGAAGAGATAGGGGATCCAGTATTAGAATCGGAATTTAAAAGAGCTTTGGAGGATTTACGGTCAAATAAGGCTGAAGGGATAGCTAACATTCCATCAGAATTTCTAAAATCATTGGGGGAAGTGGCAACAAAACGACTATTCACGTTGGTGTGTAGAATATATGAATTGTAAGTAGGCTGTTTAGGTTCTTATACTGGTAACGCCACGTAGCGCTCTGAAAATCACTGGCTGTGCTGTGTGCAGTCTGTGGCTGGTTTGCATTGTTGTTGGCCATTGTAGGGTTGGGCAGCTGGATGTTAACAGCGCGTAGCGTTGCGCAGTTGGAGGTGAGCCGCCAGCAGTGGTGGATGTGGGGAGAGAGATGGCGGAGTTTTGAAATTTGTAAGACTGGATGTCATGAACTGCTGTATATATTATGACTATTAAGGTAAATACATTGTTTGTTCTCTATCTAAATCTTTCATTTGCTAACTATGCATATCAGTAGTTACTGCCTTCGGTAGTTTGAATCTTTTATTTAGCTGGCAGTAGTGGTGCTCGCTGTATTGCTGTAGCTTGAGTAACGAAGATTTTTGTGAGGTAAGTGATTTGTGAAAGGTATAGGTTAATGTTAGTCAGGGCCATTCTTTTGTAGGGATTATTGAAAGTCAGATTGCGTTGCGCTAAAAATATTGTGTGTCAGTTTAAACACAGTCTTATATAATTGTTATAAGGGGACGTTTCAGAGTCTGGCGATATACCATCTGACTTTCGGAAAAGCATCATCCACACAATTCCGAAGACGGCAAGGGCTGACAAGTGCGAGAATTATCGCACAATCAGCTTAACAGCTCATGCATCGAAGCTGCTTACAAGAATAATATACAGAAGAATGCAAAAGAAAATCGAGAATGCGCTAGGTGACGATCAGTTTGGCTTTAGGAAAAGTAAAGGGACGAGAGAGGCAATTCTGACGTTACGGCTAATAATGGAAGCAAGGCTAAAGAAAAATCAAGACACTTTCATAGGATTTGTCGACCTGGAAAAAGCGTTCGACAATATAAAATGGCGCAAGCTGTTCGAGATTCTGAAAAAAATAGGGGTAAGCTATAGCGAGAGACGGGTCATATACAATATGTACAACAACCAAGAGGGAATAATAAGAGTGGACGATCAAGAACGAAGCGCTCGTATTAAGAAGGGTGTAAGACAAGGCTGTAGCCTTTCGCCCCTACTCTTCAATCTGTACATCGAGGAAGCAATGATGGAAATAAAAGAAAGGTTCAGGAGTGGAATTAAAATACAAGGTGAAAGGATATCAATGATACGATTCGCTGATGACATTGCTATCCTGAGTGAAAGTGAAGAAGAATTAAATGATCTGCTGAACGGAATGAACAGTCTAATGAGTACACAGTATGGTTTAAGAGTAAATCGGAGAAAGACGAAGGTAATGAGAAGTAGTAGAAATGAAAACAACGAGAAACTTAACATCAGGATTGATGGTCACGAAGTCAATGAAGTTAAGGAATTCTGCTACCTAGGCAGTAAAATAACCAATGACGGACGGAGCAAGGAGGACATCAAAAGCAGACTCGCTATGGCAAAAAAGGCATTTCTGGCCAAGAGAAGTCTACTAATATCAAATACCGGCCTTAATTTGAGGAAGAAATTTCTGAGGATGTACGTCTGGAGTACAGCATTGTATGGTAGTGAAAGATGGACTGTGGGAAACCGGAACAGAAGAGAATCGAAGCATTTGAGATGTGGTGCTATAGACGAATGTTGAAAATTAGGTGGACTGATAAGGTAAGGAATGAGGAGGTTCTACGCAGAATCGGAGAGGAAAGGAATATGTGGAAAACACTGATAAGGAGAAGGGACAAGATGATAGGACATCTGCTAAGACATGAGGGAATGACTTCCATGGTGCTAGAGGGAGCTGTAGAGGGCAAAAACTGTAGAGGAAGACAGAGATTGGTAAACGTCAAGCAAATAATTGAGGACGTAGGTTGCAAGTGCTACTCTGAGATGAAGAGGTTAGCACAGGAAAGGAATTCGTGGCGGGCCGCATCAAACCAGTCAGTTGACAATAAAAAAAATAAAATATGTAAGTAGGGTCCAGAAACGGAATATGCATTATCTGATATTCGTTGTGAAAATTTGCATCTAGTAGTATGAGTAGTGGGTGGTGGTGAGGGGGAGGGGGGAACTTCAGGACCATCTAAATTAGAACTACATTTTTTAATTACATTGAGGCAAATAAATTTAGAACAGTCACAGAATCTTGTAGTGGGTGGTGGTAAGGGGGAGGGGGAAACTTCAGGACCATCTAAATTAGAACTACATTTTTTAATTACATTGAGGCGGAAAAATTTAGAACAGTTATAGAATCTTGTAGAAGAGTTCATTAAAGACAGTAAACGTTTTTTCAGAACTTTAAAGTATAACGTACACTACTGGATTACAGTATTTACAGAAGGTGGGCATAAATTACTCCTCCGTTAGTACTGATAGTGTTAATCATTTTTAGGGATATGGAATGTCATGGTAACATAGGCTTAGCTGTAGGTGGGGCAAATGGTGGAATTTTATTGCATTTTCCCGCGCATCCGGTCAGTGAATTGGCCTAAAAGGAAACTGCTTACAATACACACGTCCGACCCATCCTCGAATACTGCTGAAGTGTGTGGGAACCACACCAAATAAGACTCACAGAGAATATTAAACGCATTCAACGAAGGGCAGTGTCTACGGTCCCAGGTTTGTTCCGCCCAAGGGAGGGCGTCACACTTACGAAAAACCTGAGTTGTAAGACGCTTGGAGGTAGACGCCAATCACCCCTGCAAGCATAGTTACAGAGTTTCACGAACAAGCATTAAGTAAGAAATCTGAGAATACACTACAGCCCTCTACATATAACTAATTACAACATGCACAGAGGCTATTAAGGAATCATTACCCCGCGCTTCAAACGATATTGGGGTGGGAAGAAGCTCTAAAAAGGGCAATATAGGAAGTACCCTCGTGGTAGTTTGTAGAGTAAAGATGTAGTTCCATATGTAGACGTTGGTGAGGTAGAATGGCGATCTTCCGGGACCGCTAGAAGACACTATACAGATAACAACAGTGAAAACTAAGACAACATAGAAATCCTGAACGTCACTCGATGGCATTTTGTACTGTTTCCCCACAAAGAAGCTGATACTATTCTTTGCTGGTGGAAACAAAACGGGTCCTGCGGTTTTTTTTTTTGCATTACTGATCACGAATGTTCATAACCGTAGGAATACAGTGGTAGAGGAGGACACATGAAAGGCATGGAAGATGATGCAACCACACACTGGTTCGAATCCCGGACCATTGATTGCATATTGTCACCTAATACGGTTTCAGTGACTCTACGAGTTTCTCTTTGTTGTAGTCTGATCAAAGCTGGCATTCCAAATCATGATAATATTATCCGAAATACTGTAGAGGTGTCACCGTGCTAGTTTGGATTAAAAAGCTTCCCCTGGAACACTGTTTACATAAACAGCTAATATGGTAAGGAAAAAGATAGGCCAGCATTTATCGGTCGAGGCTCCCAGTGTTACAAAGTCTAATTGTGTTCCTGGAAATTCTTGCTACACTGAAGCCTTCCTTCGCACAGCAGGATTTCTCTCTAGGAGCTGTACCAGCCGGGTTTTCGTCACATTGGTCAATTGAAATTTAGTTCTTTATATGGACGTTAAGTTCAGAGGTAACTTTAGTTGGAATAATCTCTCTGTTACATACAACAATCCTCCTAAATGCCCCCAGGCTTGATCAATAACTTTAAAATTTATTCACTATAGATACTATCTTAACCCCTACTAACACTGTGCACAGAAGCCCACGTTACCATTAAAATTAGAATCTACAAACTACATGGATATTGTCAATCTGCCCTCGTTGGAAATCTATGTCGACTCATACGACGGGCAATCGACACACCATATTCACTGGCGAATCACGTCGCTTATAGAAATGTTCAGTCTGAGTGAAAAATAACAGAAAATTTCCATCCATTACATAGTAAATAAAGTTCAAACTCCTTAAATAGGATGTTTGTATTTTTTGAAATCTCATAATTTATAAGTGAGTGGAAAGAAATATATCTGTAAAGCCATTCTTTGAGCGCGATGTCCTGCACATCTATGAGTTAAAGTACCGGGTGATTATAATTACCGTTAAACCTTCAAAACGCTGTAGAAATAACACCACTGGTCAGAGTGACGTCAAATTTCAACGGAATATTATCGGAGAAGGGAGGAATGTCTGGCAGAAGGAAAAAAAATATTGTGAAATTTCATCAATAGATGGCGGTGTAGGTATCAGAATACATAAATGAAAACACCAGTCATGCGCACGACCCATTGAAGTTGGTATAAATACGCCGAGTACACGGCTTTTCCTCCTTTTTCGTCTGCGACTTTCGCCATGACTATCTCAATGCGCACTAGAACTCTGCTTGTAAAGGTGTGTTACAAGAACGATGACTGCGCGCATGTTGCTCTGCAGATGTTCCGGACTCTGAAGGGTGTGTAAAAATGGCGCTGGTCCGAAGACTGCCTTGAGTGTGAAGAAAATAATTCGGAAATTCGAAAAGACGGGTTCTTTTGGTGAGCAGTCTGGCAGAGCGAGGAAACGAACTGATTCGACGTCAGTGGAAGCAGTGGCCACAGCAATTCAGGAGGAGACAAGTGCTGGTGTGCAAACGTTTAGTGCACAAAGACTTACCCAAACATTGGACCGTGAGCATGGTGCGTAAAATCCTACGAAACATCCTTCTTTGCTATCCATTCAAAATTATCCATGTTCACGAACTGCTTCCTGCTGTGCCAGCAAGAGAGACCTTTGCTTTAAAATTTCTTGCTCACATGGAAGGACAATGATTGGCCGTGGAAGATTTTGTGGACAGACGAAGCCCACCTCCATCTCGCAGGATATGTCAATCGACAGAATTGCCGATTATGGGCAACGGAAATTCCACATGCCGTGAACGAAAGCGCGGTGGAACCGAATGGGAGCGGCCCACGAACAAACAAGATGGATGAACGGAAAGGATGGACACGCACGACAGACGACCGAGTAAGACACCAATTGCAACAACACGCAAGAAGCAACGGGGTCACAAGCGAAAATCTCACGAAATCAACAACGTCCACTAGTACACGGAAATAAGAAAATGTCTGTAAGCGAGATATCGAGAAACTCACGCGAATATCAGACTGACCCGCTGAGCTTTTTTCTTTATTGTTATTTAAACACCTTTTCAGGAAAGGTAGGCCGGCAGCGCCCTATCCATGCCGCTCTTCGGCCACAGTTAACACATATAGCATAATTAGAGACGAAAAAACAAAACGAACATGTTGGATAAAAAACGGTAGTCAGACATATTAAAATACATGTAGTCGTTCACAGGCGCAATGTGCGAATAAAAAACGTTCAGCACTTGGTCACAAGCAGAGAAGACAGAAATTACACATGTGAAAAGTGGAGCACGAAGTAGAGACACTTAAACACTAACACGAAGACACACACAAAACACTGGCGACGATCTCCGGCGCACGAATATTCACTGTTCACGTACAAGGCTGGGGACCTGCCAAAGGGAAAAGGGACGGGTAGGAGGGAGAGGGGGAGGGTGTAGATGCCAGTGACGAAGGAGAAGGGATGGGGAGGAAAGAAGGAAGGGGCGGGGTAGGGGAGGCCTGTGGGGAGAAGAGGAAGGGAGGAAGGGAGGAGGGAGAGAAGGGAGAGAGGGTGACCTGGAGGAAAAACACAGAGGGAGGAAGGGGAGGATCAAAGTTGATAGGAGGGGTAGATGGAGGAGATGAGGGCATCTTCAGGGAGGGGGAGTTGGCGGAAGCCACCTTGGGCAAGGGTATGGAGTGTGGAGAGATAGAGAGTGGGTGGGATGTGGGAGTGCAGGCGCGGCAGTGGACGGGGGTCGGAAAGGATGGGAGAGACAGTCACGTGAGGGGGTTCAAGTTTGCGGGAGGTGTAGAGGATCCGTATCCATTTGAGGAAAAGGAGTAGTGTGGGAACGGAATTAGGTCATACAGGATCCGCGTGGGAGAGTGGAGGCGGATGCGATAGGCGAGGTGGAGCGCATGGCATTCCAGAATTTGAAGGGCTTTGTAGAAGAAGGTAGCAGCGGCAGAGATCCAGGCGGGATGGGCATAACAGAGGATAGAGCGTATGAGGGATTTATAGGTATGAGGATGGTGGAGGAGTACAGACCCCATGTAAGGACAGAACTCGCTGAGTGAGAAGCATGCTAAGGTACGTCGCTATTGGCCACTGGGACCACGTGCTCCACAGTGGCACCCTCACATCATACACGGGCCAGGAGCGCGCGCAGCCATGGCTTATGACGCGATGGCTGAACATACCTCTAGTTGTAATCGAGATCCATGCTGTCTGGCGCGGATTCGAAACTCGCGGCGTTCGGTACCAGAAGCTCTATGAGAGTCTTATGCGCATCCACGTCATTACAGCTCTGCAACAACATGGATGTGTGGACGAGATCATTTTTATGCAAGACACCGCACCTCCGCATATTGCAAATCCGGTTAAGCAGCTGCTGAAGCACCACTTCGAAAATGCTAGAATTATCGTCAGCCATTTACCTACAGCCTGGCCGTCCTGATCACCTGATCTTAATCCGTGTGATTTCTGGCTGTGGGGCTATCCTAAGATGTTTTTAGTGTTCCGACAGGAAACTTAGCTGTATTGAAGGCACGCTTTGCGCAACACATTCTGAACGTGACCCCGGAAATACTTTTATCAGTTGTGGAACATGCTGTTTCTCGATTTCAACTTGTTGCAGAAAACGGTGGACAGTACACTGAACATGTTTTGCGAAAGTCGCACGGAAATTAATAATCCAATTTGATTTTGATAGATGCTTATATGCGGTTTTTGGCCTCAGGCCAATTACAAACCGATGTGGGTGATGCTTTTTATGCCGTTTTTGGCCTCAGGACAATTAAAACCTATTTTTCCCATTCGATGTCATATGGCCTAGCTGTGGTGGGTGGGCTTACGTAACTAATAGTATCACACTTGCAAACTCATTCAAACTGAGTAGTACAGTTTGTTTAATGTCAAACGTATACCTTAGACATTGTTGTATGATTCATTTGTCATCTGTAGTCGACCATTTTTGAATTATGATGGTTACAGCGCCATCTATTGATACATTTTGTAACTATTTATTTTTCTTCTGCCATATGTTTTACCCGTTCTTCGATAACATTCCGTTGCAAAATCCTAAGGACAAACACACACACCCATGCCCGAGGGAGGTCTCGACCCTCCGCCGGGATCAGCCGCACAGTCAATGACTGCAGCGCCTAAGACCACTCGGCTAATCCCACCCGGCCCAGGGATCTTAAAAAGGGCTTGTATGAGTAACAGAACCTCTAGCAAACTCCACGAATTAATATCAGTGTGGGATGTGTAAAGAGGAAGTGCAAATGCTAGTAGTGGAATTCTCGGAGGAAACGTCATCCAGATTTGGTGATCTTAATTACAAAGTAGGGCCAACATACTATTTTCTGCTGTTTCAATTTGGATTCACATATTTTCAAAACAAGTTGTCATTGTTGGACGTAATTGGGTCTTTGTTGATCTCTTTATTTTACGAGAACTATATATTCACTTAGTGCTTACTTAATGCTTCCAGTAGCGTTTTATTTTGCTATGGTGAAAGCTCCTGAATTTGGAAAACGAATTATTGGATTACTCATCACATTCAGCAGATTTATCACCATCTGCCTTCAACACTCTCTCATATCGAATGTGCTGGGACTGGAAAACAATATGAGCCCAATAAAAGAGTTTCTGACGGCTGCGTGAGTATTTTGTTGAGTTTGCAAAAGCACACATCAGAGGTGGAATCTTGTCACTGGAATGCAGTGGAGAAGCTGCATCGAAGCATGACTATACTTTTATCCTAAATACACTAGTTTGTCACGTAGAGGTATCTTTATTCTTGCATAACTACAGCAACCTAAATCTGTTTCAACCTGTTTACTATATTCAAGTCTACATTCTTTATTACCGTAAGTTGTGTTCTGTCAACTATCCTTTCTTTTAGTTGAAGTGTGTAAACATTTTTTCACCACAATTTGCTTACAAACTCTTAATTAGTGTTCGCAACATCCGTTTAATTCTTAGCATTGATGTATGGCGCAACATTCCACTTTTTTCTTACGTCTAATATAAGGCTTCCTCCAGACATATACACGAACGGAAAAATAAGCGAAATGCCAAGAAGGAATTATGCAACATAAACGAAAGTTGGTAGATATGTTTCTACACCGAAAAAATGATGGCATTCAAAATCGCGCCAGTGTCACATGTATGAGGAGGCATATAAAGTTTCTTTGAAATATACGTGGAAATGTAATAATGCTACGAGAAACTGGATGTTCATACTGTGATATTTCAGAAATACTTGGCATTAATGTAGCCACCCGCAGCGATGGTCAGGAGAAGGTATGGTCGCAAGAAGACTGGACTCCGAGCGGCGCTACTGGGAGAGAAGACCATCGTGTTCGGCTTATGACTCTGTTGCATCGTACTGCATCGGTAGCAACAATATGAACCGTGACATCACAGTGACAAAACGAATTGTCACGTCAAGGACAGCATGAGCTAGACGCCCTGCAGCGAGCATTCCACTGACCCCCAAACCACTGCCATTTGCTGTTACAGTGGTTCAAGCGAGAGCTAATTGAAGAACGGGGTGGAGGTCTGTTGTGCTTTCCGATGAAATATGGTCCTGCCTCGCTGCCTGCTGAGGGCCTACAACGAACCTGTCTGCGCGCTGGACACACTAGCCTACACCTCGAGTTGTAGTCTAGGGTGAGTTTCGTATGACAGCAGGAGCACTCTCGTGGTTACCCTACTCACTATGACTGCAAAACTGTACGTCAATCTGCTGATTCGACATGTTGTGCTGCCATTCATGAACACAGCTTCAAGGGGTGTTTCCCAACAGCATAACTCTCACCCACATACCGCTGTAGTAACCCAACATGCTCTACAGATGGTCAGCATGTTGTCTGCGCCTGCTCGACCACCAGCTATATCTCCAGTTGAGCACATACTCGACGTAATCGGACGACAACTCCAGTGTCATCCACAGCTAGCATTAATCGTCCCTCCTATGGGTCGGCTAAGTGTAACAGGCATGGAACTCCAACCCACTAACTGACATCCGGCACTTGTACAATACGTGCACGTCTGAGAGATTGCATTCAACGTTCTGGCAGTTATACCGGTTATTACTGTACCAGCATTTCACGTTCGTAATGGCTTGCCTTGCGCTTACATTAACTTGTGATCTTCCAGAAATTTCCATGCTCTGCATTAATTATTTCTTGACGTTACAATTCCTTTCCGTCAGTGTACATCTAGAAAACACTTCGTGAATCGTTTTTTCAAAACGGCTTTTGGTGCTAAGGCTACACTGAAGCGCCAGAGAAACTGGTATAGCATGCGTAACCAAATACAGAGATATGTAAAGAGGCAGAATACGGCTCTGCTGTCTCAACAACACCTATATAAAACAAGTGTCTGGAGCAGTTGTTAGATCGGTTACTGCTGCTACAGTGGCAGTTTATCAAGATTTAAGTGAGTCTGAACGTGGTGTTATAGTCGGCGCACGAGCGATGAGACTCAGCACATCCGAGGTAGCGACGAAGTGGGGATTTTCCCCTACGAACTTTTCAGGAGTGTACCGTGAATATAAGGAATCCGGTAAAACACCAAATCTCTGACATTGCTGCTGCCGGAAGAAGAGCCTGCAAGAAGGGGACCAACAACGACTGAAGAGAAACGTTCGACGTGGCAGAAGTGCAAGCCTTCCGCAATTGCTGCAGATTTCAATTCTCGGCCATCAATAAGTATCAGCGTACGAACCATTCAACGAAACATCATCGATATATACTTTCGGAGCCGAAGGCCCACTCATGTAGCCTTGATGACTGCGCGACACAAAGCTTTATGCCTCGTCTGGGCCGGTCAACACCGATATTGGACTGTTGATGAATGGAAACATGTGGCCTGGTCGGACCAGTCTCGTTTCAGATTGTATCGAGCTGATGGACTTGTACAGATACAGAGACAACCTCATGAATCCATGGACCGTGGATATCGGCAGGGCATTTTTAAAACTAGTGGGGGCTCTGTAATGGTGTGGGGTGTGATATGGGAACCTGATACGTCTAGATACGACTCTGACTGGTGACACGTACGTGAGCATTCTATCTGATCACCTGCATCCATTCATGTCCATTGTGCATTCCGATGGACTTGGGCAATTCCAGCAGGACAATGCGGCACCCTACTCGTCCAGAATTGCTACAGAGTGTCTCCAGGAACACTCTTCTAAATTTAAACACTTCTGCTGGCCACCATACTCCCCAGACATGAACATTATTGAGCATATGTAGGATGCCTTGCAGCGTGCTGTTCGGAAGAGATCTCGACCCTATCGTAATCTTATGGATTTATGGGCAGTCCTGCAGCATTCATAATGTCAGTTCCGTCCAGCTCTACTTCAGACATTAGTCGAGACCATGCCACGTCGCGTTGCGACACTTCTGCGTGCTGGCGGAGGACCTATACGATATTAGGCAGATGGACCAGTTTCTTTGGCTTTACAGAGTATTTTGCGTTTTATATCCTCTGTAGTACAAGCTGGTACCCTAACAGCAAACATCATCAATTACTCTTAAGGTGTTATTTCATAAATTAATTTCCTCAGGACTTCCTGATTTAGGCCGATAGCAATCCTTTACTTTTCTTTTACGTTTGCTGTTTTTCCTCTTATAAACTATTTTCAAGGCTCTATTCATCGTTCAATTGATCTTCCAGGTATTTTGCCGTCTCGGACAAGATTATAGTATTATCGGAAACCTGTCAGTATCAATCTGTCTAATTATAAATGCACCGTTACCTCTACACTGGTGAAGAAGGAGTTTTATTGTTTTGGCGAGAGGGGTGGGGTACCAGTGGGAGGCAACCTTGCCCGCTCCGCCACCCACCAGCCTCGGCGGAGGTCCAGGACGTGAGCGGTGCGGCGGCCGTGGTGTGCCGCTGATTGGATGCGAATGGGACCACCAAAGTGCCATTACGTCCGAATTAGCTCGCTCTGCCCGCACACTGGTCGGTGTTTAATTGGAAGCCAGCGCCGCGCGCATATGCTACCCGCGCCACTGCGGATGCCGCTGTCACGTCTTGCAGATCCGTGGCTCCCAAACGCGCTAAGCACCCGGCACCCAAAGCGATTTTCGTGCTTTTGTTGTTCTTAAGCTTTTCGATTTTTAGACTGTATGATAGTGAGCTTCTGATGTCGACTGCGAGCTACATGTTAGGATTTTACGTGATGTGTTGGTAAGAAAGGTCATCATCGTCAACAGGGCCTCTTACCGTTATGCAACACAAAACATGCTGTAAAGTGTATTGTGCCACCACTCTTTCAAACCAATGATGAAAGAAAAGATGGACTGCAATTAAACGTTGATATGTTTATTTAGTATCACCACAGCAGCCGAAACATAAAATGTGCGAACTACAGCACTCACCACCTGTCTGCAAAAAATTAGTTGCTTCGAATCGACTAAATAAATGCAATGGAATCTGGACAGAACACTATTCCCCTTTCTATAAAACCGCTAAATTTTCAGTCACACATAAATCACATTAACTTAGGGATGAGAAAAACATCATTCAAAATTTAGTATGCCGGGAAAAGTTTCATCCAGTTTCACTACATCATTTCTTCTACGCGAATAAAGACACATACAGGAGGTGGAGAAAAAATGGAAACACGCAAAAAGCGTAACACATTACCATGCTTAATGGTTCAAATGGCTCTGAGCACTATGGGACTTAACTGCTACGGTCATCAGTCCCCTAGAACTTCGAACTACTTAAACCTAACTAACCTAAGGACAGCACACAACACCCAGCCATCACGAGGCAGAGAAAATCCCTGACCCCGCCGGGAATCGAACCCGGGAACCCGGGCGTGGGAAGCGAGAACGCTACCGCACGACCACGAGATGCGGGCACCATGCCTAATATTACGTAAAAAAAAAACTCGCCTTCAAACCCTTCAAGTCATTTCTGGATGGATAAGTACAGACTGTGTGCAAGAATATCTTATACCACTCTCCATGCAAAGCTGTGGCAAGTTCAGGGGCCGATGATGGAGGTAGATAGCGATCGATTACCCTTCTCTCCAAAGTAGACCTCAAAGGGTCAAAAAATTGAAATCTGATGATTTTAGTGGCCAGGGGAGATACAAAAAGTCATCATCGTGCTCACAAATCCAGTGCTTGACGAAGCGATCTGTGTGAACAAGGGTCCTGTCATCTTGGAACACAATATCCCAACTGGGGAACATTGTATCATGGGAAGAATCTGGTCAGCTAACCAGTCAAACAGTCCTTGACAGTGATGCAGAGTAGGCTTCAGGCCCATGGAATACCGCGATATCACTGATAACTCCTCATAGAAACCTCACCACGTTTCGCCCTTGCGACATGAACTAGAGCAGAAGTTGGAAACAGTGTGGAACCTGACTCATCCGATCAAATAAGGCTCTCACATTGCTGGCCGGCCGGAGTGGCCGAGCGGTTCTAGGCGCTACAGTCTGGAGCCGGGCGACCGCTACGGTCGTAGGTTCGAATCTTGCCTCGGGCATGGATGTGTGTGATGTCCCTAGGTTAGTTAGGTTTAAGTAGTTCCAAGTTCTAGGGGACGGATGAACTGAGAAGTCAAGTCCCATAGTGCTCAGAGCCAACTGAACCATTTTTTTCTTACATTGCTCCACAGTCTAGGTTCTATGGTTTTCCTGTTACGGGAATTTGCATCACTGATGAGCAGAGTTTGGAATTCCAGCTCGCCTTGCAAATTCCCTGCTTATGGAGCTCCCTTCTTGTTGTTTTGATGCTAACTGGATTCGTGAGCGATGCATTCAGTTCTGCACCCACTTTGGCAGCTATCGTCTATTTCTCTCATAGTCCTCTTCAGTAACATGCCCGTCACGATCATACAATGTAAGCTTTCACGGCCGGTATTGTCTTCACTTAAAACTTCCGGGATGATAGGCCGTGGTCGAAGTACAAAACTCTCCCCTGACGTTTCGTCTCCGACTGCGGGAGACCTCGTCAGAGATACAGCGGCGAACTGTTCGCTGCTGTACCGCCGAGGAGACGAAACGTCAGGGGAGAGTTTTATACTTCGACCACGGCTTGTCAGCCCGGAAGTTTTAAGTGAATGCCCGTCACGATCACTCAACACAAACTTTCGTCAGCGTCGGGACATAGTAGATGGTGCTCTACCGCAATCCGTGTATGCGGAATAAACCTTAGATACGGTGCGTCTTGTAAGACTAAACACTTCGGAAACACCCTCCACAAGAGCACCAACGATTTGCTCAAGTTAGAAATCACTTAGCTCCAACGTGATGTACTCACAAGTACACCGAACACTGTTATGATCACAACTGACAGTAGCAACGTGTTAAGGACACTGTACAGGAGCCATTCGAGTTCAAATACAACAGCATCTGCATTTGTGTTTAAGCATGCGTTTCCCTCGGTGTTTCCATATGTTTGCCCAACTCCACTTTGGGTGAACTGTAACTTACGTATCAAAGATGGAAGTTTATCTTGGAGCCAGTTTTACGTTGCCGTTTCATGTGGTTGCCGACAGATATCCCCGTCGTTCCCCGCTCGTTCATTACGTAACATGCATCCAGCCGCGATGGTGGTAACAGACCGACAAAAAGCGTTTTGCGTTCTCCATTTCAGCAGACGCAATTCAGTTACATCATAACGGCGTGACTTTTGTTGAGACAACGGCCTCAATGGAGGATCGACCGTAAGGTGCGTACGGAGCTCACGTTGCACCATTGGCCTGATTGTCGCCTGATTACGCGGTGTATGACTTTTTATTATAGTGGTTTTTGAAGAACTCTATCTGTGTATCTGTCTTTTGAACAAATTTGCATGAACTGAGACGTTGCCTAGCAACAGCAGTGAATACAGTAACTCCAAATGTGAACGCAAATGTATGGACAAGTATGACTATCGTCTGGCGGTTGTCGTGCTTCCGATTGGAGGACGCACTGAATATCTATAGCTGGTAAAAGAAAGTTTTGACTATAAATGTATTTGTAAAAAGTGCATCTAGCTAGTACGTGTGGGCGTGTAAAAGATATACCCGTGTAAAATGTGATGGTTCTTTAGAGATGTACAGGGTGACACAGAATAACGGGAATGTTTGAAATGAGTAGTGGCAGCCATGGGCAGGTGGCAGCACTGCGGATTCGTGACAGCGAGTAAACAGTCCGCCATTTCAGTAATCATACATCAGTGGAATGGACAAAAGCGTGCATCAGCCATTAAAATGTTTTATAAAAACAATGATAGTTTGGTGGCGGCGCATAGGGAGTTTCGACGTTTCTATAATTTAGGACGTCATGATGCCTTTCCGTGGAAACACGCGATAAAATGTTGGATTAATAACGAGAGACTAGATCTGCCCTCAAGAAGAAACCAACAGCACGACTACGAATTGTGCGTTCTCCAGCGAACATTGATGCTGTACGCGAGATTGTCTTACGGAGCCCACGGCGTTCAATTCGTAAGCAAGCATGAGTGGTTGGAATGTCCTGGGAGAATTGTCACAGAATTCTTCATCTTGATTTAAAATTTCATCTGTACAAACCACAGATAGAGCAACAATTGAAGGACAACAATTACCGGTTATGATTAGGATTCCTTCAACAAATGATAACAAAAATAAACAATGACGATGAATTTCTAAATAAGTTGAGGACGTCAAAAGAGGCACATTTTAGTCTCACAGGTTATGTGAAGAAACAGAACTGCCGTTACTGGACAAACACAAATACTAATGACGTTCATGAGCGCCCTTTACACGCTAGTAAAGTGACAGTATGGTGTGGCGTTTCATCACATGCGGTTATCGGACCGCATTTTTTCGCAAATGAACAGGGAAACACAATAACTGTCAATGACGATCGTTACGTGGAGATGTTACGAACTTTCGTTACACCTGAACTGAACAACTTTACAAACGTTCAAGAAGCCTGGTTTCAACACGACGGAGCTATACCACACACTGCACGTCAATCGACGGCATATGTGCTAGAATTTATTGGCAACCGCGCGATCTCATGATTCGGTAACATTTCCTGGGCTCCTAAACCGCATGATTTATCGGTTTGTGATTTTTTTCCCGTAGGGCTACCTCAAAATCAGAGCCTACACGACTCGACCAAGAACCCTGGATGAGTTGAAACAGAGAATTCGGGAGTCAATTCACAGTATCGCAGCTGAGATGTTGCAACGATCAATGAGGAATCTCAACAGCAGATTTCAGGAATGTATTCGTACAGGAGGAAGCGAACTGAAGGACGTAATTTAAAAAAAATGATAAATGCCATCATTATATCATAAATGGAAAAGTTGTAAGGTTTCAATTACTACCAATGCAATTTCTTTCCTTCACCATTTCTAGTTTTATTGGATTGTGGAAATGTTCCCGTTTTTCTGTGTCACCCTGTGTCTCTTGTGATAGCCAAGATCGCTTAATTTTAAGTCCTTTATCTCCAGTACTAGTTTCGACGAAATCGTACTGTCATCTTCAGACTGGCATGACAGTCTATGAAATGAAAATGGGTAATCGGTAATCTGCACATAATACAACCATTGTTTTGGGATTTCCCAAATTTTTCAAAAGCTTTTACTCACATTTCCGTATTCGTTCACATACTTATGTCGTCGATATTTTGAGGAGAAAGTGAAAACACATTAAAAAACTCCTGACGGTTTATAAAACAGCGTACTCCGAGATGGGTTGTCAAATAAAGAAAAGAGAAAAGTACAACATCCGTAGCACCAAAAGAATTAAAACTACACGCCACGTGAACGACCTCACGTGGACTAAACTGTGGCGCCACTGAGCCCTTGTCACTTGCCGTGTAAACGTCAGTTGGCGCCATAGTATTAACCGGCGATATATTGAATTATTTTGAAATTAATCTCATGAAAATTTTTCACAATTCAAAGAGCATATTACTTACTATTGGAATCACAAAGGTA
Source organism: Schistocerca piceifrons (assembly GCF_021461385.2). Classification (NCBI taxonomy): domain Eukaryota; kingdom Metazoa; phylum Arthropoda; class Insecta; order Orthoptera; family Acrididae; genus Schistocerca; species Schistocerca piceifrons. The sequence continues at coordinate 313,794,628 of NC_060141.1, read as the reverse complement.
AATCTTTATACCTGATTCTTATACAAACATACGGGCATTTTACCAATATTAATTACATATATAGAAAAACGTAGGGGGTAACAACTGAGAAGCATATGTTTTTAAAGATATTAGTTGCATGAACTAAATTCAAATATTAATGTTTGTTATCCTTCATTCTGTAGTTCATAGTGTAAGAACCCGCCAGACAAATGAGTTAGCTATGGGTGCAACAAAGAATTAAAAAAGGACCCAACGCGACCTAACGACCGCCGTGGCTTCCTCAACCGATAGGCATCAGTGGATGCGGATATGGAGAGGCATGTGGTCAGCAAACCACAAACACGCCCGGCTGTTGTCAGTTTTCGCGACCAGAGCCGTTACTTCTTAATTACGCATCTCGTCAATTGCCTCACAAGAGCTGAGTGCACCCCACTTGCCAACAGCGCGCAGCACACCCCGATGGTCACTCACCCAAGAGCCATTCAAACCCGGCAGCGCTTAACTTCGGGAACCGGTGTTACCACTACGGCGGAGACGTTGGCCAGTGTGAACTTGTGCCTTGTCTTTAACCGCCTTTGAGTCAACGGGACATTAAACCCTAATCTTAAGTTTTCTCTTTCTCTCATTTCTGAGTTGATTAGCTCCATATCATTTGTTTCAGACCCCATCGACATGACCCACGACCGGCACGGTAGATTACACCAAATAATACTTAAAAATTTTCTTTAAATGAGTGTTTGGAGACCCTATCGTTCCTATGGCAGAAGAAATATAAAGCAATGAACTGAGAATTATAATACTAACTTCACATCTTGAAATTTACTCATTATATACGCAGCACTCTACCCACGTTGAAAACGTTTCGTTCGCAAATTAGCCTTTTTGTAGCACGTACTCATTACTGTGTCTACGAGAACCTCCACGATGAGTTTTGAAATGGGTCGACACATAAATACAATGTAGGGGTGGGAAAGGGGAATGACTGACTTTAATGCACTGGGAGAATTTTCTGCGATGTCAGTAACTTTCGAAATTTTTGCGAGGGGAGATGTTGAATACCTTTCCTTGGTTGAGTACGATTTCTGTGTTGTGTTGATGGTAGGCAATACAGAAGATTCAGAGAAGACGTGTGTAAGTCCCCAATAAATTTTAATGAGAGACACAGTACTTCATCAAAGGTTCACGCCCGACTCTGGGAACGAAAATTTTATTACGAATCAAGAAATACATCACTTTCTGCCGCACATACCTTACCTTATGATCATGATAAAAAACTGAAGAAATTTGGGCTCACGCAGAAGGATGTTGGCAGGCGCTTTCCCAAAGTATCAACCGCGTCAGTGGGAGAAAGGGCAATAAACGTAATCTGTTAACTAAATGACATAACTTGTCACTTTTTTCTACATGTTGCTGTAGGAGTATTTGCTGGAATCCAAATATGAGAGTAGACTGAATGATACAACAGTCGTATATACAGGGTGAGTAGAATTGGAAGGGCACGTTCTTTGAGGGTAATAGTATTAGTGATTCTGAAGAAAAACTACATTTGAACATATACCTTATTTCGAATGGCTTCCAAGAAAGAACACATTCAGTATTATTTGCTACGTTTACTTGAATAACGTGAAACTGCACCCTCCAGCAGCAGAAATTTGTTGCAGTAAACAATTAAACTACAGTAAATTCCGTACAGAAAAAGATCCTGGCATTTTGTCTCTAGGATTTATAGTTTGCGCGAAGAGAGTGAGAGGATATCGTGCTGTGCTGTGGCTTAGGAAGTTTTTGTGGGGGAATTTGAGGAGTTTCCTGATTAGGAAGTTCACAGGTGTCCCTTATCAAATTTTTCGTCTCAGTTTCCTCTACACTGCTGTGGTAAATTGTAAGTAGTGACAATGTTTGAATAATACAGAAAATAAATAACAATGTACATTGATTTCTATGTCAGAAAGCAGTCGAAATGGTGTATCTGACCATATGAAGTTTTTGATCACTCTAAAAGTACGGGCTTTTCCTTCTGACGCACATTTTGTGCTTGGTAGCTGCAACAATTCGTGAGTCAAGTTCTTAAGTTTTACTTGTAAGTAAATGCCATTATTCTCAGGTGCGTTATCCTAGCGGTGAATTTGCTTTCCAGGTAACTGATTGTGGAGTACCTTTAGGATCCCAGAATACACTAGTCGTACTGTTTGCAGCTGACGAAATAAGTTTCGAGTTTTTTGGTGCAGGGTCACTGATACCCACCTACTACTTAGACAGCTGTTGATACCATGGATCCTCATCTTATCCACACTCACAGACTGGATCATACGATTATCTAGTTTGTTTTAAAAACGGTCCAAACTTCGCCGAGTAATAACGTTACCCATTAGTTTTTGGTTGAGAAATGCAGCAGGCATCTTTCCTAAGGCTTTCTCTTAGTTAACACTCCGTGTAAAATTAAGTTCTTTTTGTTCTGATGGTCTATTGATTAAATGAATCTGGACACCTATTAGAGACAAGACTGCGTAAATACGTCGTCAGTTACAACTACGGGTTTCGACAGACATTGCGTTATCTTCAGGTCTTCTAAAATTTTTGTCATAAAACGTGTTCCTTTTTGAGGTGGAATGCAAAGTTGTCATGTTAGTGGCCACATTACACAAAAGTTTCTTATAAATAAAACATTTAATATCAAGAAGAAAATTGTGCATATGGCCATGTCCAGATATGCAGTGCCCTACATTTGTGGACAAGGCCATGTGCCCAAGGTACATTTTAGCCCTAACATGACAACCTGGGATTAGTTTCCAACTCAAAATGAACACGGTATATAACAAAAATTTTTGAAGACTTGAAGATAGCACCAGAGTTTGCTGAAACTGGCTGTCACAAATAAAGGTACCAAGTAGAAAAGATCGCTCCTTCCGATTTCTCAACATGAGAAAATTCAGTCTATTAATAGACAAACTACGTATGTTCACCCTTCACGTTCATGACGGCATGAACTCTGCTAGCGGTACTTTCAATTAGACGTCGGAACATCTGTAGGGCAATGACTGTCCGTTCTTCCTCAAGAGTCGAAACCAGATAATGGAGTGGTGTTGAACGCTGGGGTCCGGATCGAAGCCGACGTTCTGCCTAACCCGTAAGCTGTTCCATTATGTTTAGGTCCGGCTCTTGGCAGCAAATCCGTCTCAGGAATGTTGCTATCCACAAAAAATTGCCTAGCAGATGGTGATAGAAAAAAATAATTGCCTCCGAACAGTTCCTCTACTCTACAGATTACATAATGTTGTAAAATTTGTGCATATCCTTCCGGATTTAACGTTTCCTTAAGCGCAATGTGTAGACCACATCCTAACACCTCCACACAGAAACACAACCTCCACTGTAGTTCACTTCTGACGCCACACTGGACGGTACGCAACGTTCTCCAGGAATTCACCAAACCCAAACATTTCCACTGAATTGCCACAAGATATGGCGTGATTCATCACTACGAATCACTCGCTTCCAGTCATCCAATGTCCAGAGGTGTACTCTCTACATCCCTCAACTGTTGGGTAGCTCTAACTACAGATATATATGGCTTATGAGGAGGTGGCAGACAATTCTACACCATTCTCTTTAATTTCATACGGAAAGTCTTTGCGTTAGTTAGACCGCTAGTAGCACTTTGAAAATCGCGAATGCTTCCCTCGACAGATTTCATGCGACAGTATCTGTCCGTCAATACATGAGGTCTGTACTGTCTTGGGTTAGATATGACTGTTCCCTTGAGTTTCACTTCATATTCACATCACCAACAGTTGACTTTGTCAGCATTAAAAGAGTTGAAATGTCCTTGATGGATGTGTTATTCTGGTGACATCCTAGGACTGGGACACGTTCAAAGTCTCTGAGCTCTCCTGGTAGCCCCGTTCTGCTGACACTACCAGTACTGACAACACAATACGCCCTGTCTTCTTTTATACTGGTGGGTCTCCCTTTCATGACATCTAGCGGCCAATTCTTCGTTATATAGGGCTGTCTGAATACTTCTGATCAGACAGATGCCGATCTTTCAGTGACAGATGTGTGATTTCTCGATGTTCTCGTTTAAAGTTGTAATTTTGGGCTGTCCTTCTCTTAAAGAAAAGTATGGCGACATTTATATCTTGCTGTCTACTTTATAGCTCTTGAAATTCAACGAATTAATTTTTTATAATTCTTCATAAACTGATTGAACCTGCATTGGAGGTAAACCATCCCGGAACTTAGAATTCAGAATAGCGCAGTCCCCAGAATATTTTTCCTTTTTTCCCATATAACGAAATTTACACAAATCGAATAGCGTAGAGACTTATCTCACTCATCAAGCTGACACTTAACCAATATTATCGTATTATACGTACCAAGATAAAAAAGGCATAATTTCTGCCACAGCGACGTGTGTTCTAGGCTGAGATTTTCTTCTCGCCCTCTATAATTTTGACAACAGCACATTTCGTCCAAGCGAAACTGTACCTTGATCCTACATTATGTCCACATGTTGCAACGCACAGTGTCAGAATACGCCCCAGTCTCCCTGAAGCGTTCCTGTACTTTGAGTGGCTGCACGACTACCACCTGGGAGCTATGACGTCATGTTATCAATTATGCACGCGTGCCGCAATGTTCCGGCTCCGACGGACGTAAAACAGGGACGAGGCCTTTTCCTGAATCCCTCAGCGTCCAGAACAGCATTTTACGATCTCTGGAACTACGTATACAGATGAAACTGGACATTTTAATCCTTTATTTTTCGCTTTCCATCCTCATTCCGTTAAGTTTGTCAGTTCTATCATACTAGATTTTAACTTTCTTCGGGTTTACTCCATCAGTTATTGAACACTGTTACATTGAAACAGATTTGTAAACTTCTTTTTGGCTGCATTTATGATAAATAGTTTGTTATTTCTTCTTTTATGGTGCTCAAGTATTCTAAATGATGGTAATTGAGCAACATACAAAACCTCTTTCGCAGTGATACTATTCGGTGCTACTGTTTGTTCCTTGATGTGAAGGTAAACACTATTTTTAAAACTGCTTCTCCAAATAAGTTCCACAGAGTTTTCCACGGTATTTATGGTGTTGTTTGGTATAAGAAACTAGTGGTATTTGGTGGTTCAGCACATAGTAACATTAATTTCTGAGTGATGAAAGACGAACAGTTACCACTTGTAGTTGTTGCGGTTTTCGTTAGTCCGCTTTTAGAAGTACGAACCTAGTGATAGGGATTGTAGAAATGAAAATGGCTGCCGACTTTCGGTTCCTAAATTACATTTTAATTTATCCTTAACTGCTGGTCGTCAGCTGTCTCGACGGTGGCCAGCATCGGATCTAATTTTTTCTAGCGGACGTTCCTGATTATTATTTATGGTTTGCTGGGGGTAACAGGGTAATTATACAGACCAGGCGTCGGACAGATTTGGTAAAATATTGCATATATTCCCATAAACACACCTGAAAATATGAGCTTGCCTGTTACAATTAAAATATCGAGGACTACAAACATAGCGATTGCAGAAACCTGACACAGAACATCTTGCTGCAGGCCAAGACAGAGGGTACTACTATACAGTATAACCGAGCGCTCTCTTAATTCATCCAGCCCTTGATCACTGAGAGGGAGAGTGTGCCTTCATTGAAATAAAATTTTTTGTATTGAGTATTAAACACGAGAAAGAATAAACTGAAGACCAGGCAGGTCCAGTACAAAGCACTATCGCACGAGCATCGTTAGCTTTGTCGGCATACCGATCGAAACGCAAACAGTCGCATTTCTGAAGGTCCACGACCGAAATGGTCGCGGTTGCATTAACTTTAACACGAAACATCACTAATCTCAGTTGTAAGATCAATGGCTACTACTGGAAACAGTAAGCGAGCACAAGGATATACAAATGGCGGCAACTTCTGCGCAACTGAATTCCGTGGACCCGCTCCAACAAACAACTCCAAGTTACTGAGAACGAGACGATATCTCCCGTCAGTATCTATACCAAGAGTGTCGCAACCGAGTGAGAGTTCTCCGGCAGAAAGGGGAGCCTGTAGTAGCCTAACTAGAGTGGTAGTTAAGTTTTATTTCGACCTGCAAGGTCTGGTCTCACGGATCTGATGTCGAGTTCACTAGAGTGGCGGCAATCCGGCGAAAAGGGAAGGATGGACTTGGGTCCCTCCTCAGCTAACAAGCCGTGGTCTGGAATTAAAAGTAACTGCTCGAATAGCCTTTTTGCCTTACTGCGAATTACTAGGAATAATTAAATCAAGCCTCGCAAAATTACTTCACCCCTGGTTAGATAAGCCTATGTTGATATCTGACTGCCGGGAAAAATTGGTTTGATATGGTTTAATTGACGATTAATTTCATCTTCTTTCTGAGTATTAATTAGATCGACCTTCGTGATACTCCAAATGATTCGTAAATTCGCGTATAGTTTCAATCTACGGGGGAAAAGTAAAATGTATTTTGTTGCGACACTACCCCTTTGTTCAGAAATGCTAGACAGTGTGGCAGTTATTCTTACTGCATACCTTGTCGTAGTTACAGAAAGTCTCTGCTCTATAAATAATTTCGCTAAAAACTGCGTCCCTCATTTTCTAGAAAGGAGTTTGTCTTTTAATTACGCTGCAGATAAAAGGAACTTACAAAGTAATATTTGGGTCCATCTTTATACCTTGTGATAGCTGCAGAAAGTCTCTGCTCTATAAATAATTTCGCTAAAAACCGCGTCCCTCATTTTCTGGAAAGGAGTTTGTCTTTTAATTACGCTGCAGATACAAGGAACTTACAAAGTAATATTTGGGACCAACTTTATCGCAGTTCTGATGATGATGCTTAGGACATGGTAACCCATTTCCATGGCCAGTTCGCCCACTAGATACGACGCTGGTGTATTTCTTCTTCACAGTTACGAGAAGAGCCTGGTTTGCGATCGACCACAGACCCATTGTTGCAGGAAATACTACAGCTAGTGACTACTTATTTCAGTGTTGTGTGACTAGTTTACAGGATTCTAGTCGACACCCACAGATACCTCAGTTTGGTTGTGACATTTGAACTGCCAGAGCGTAAGTGACAGGTCATATTGCTTGTATTTTCACTAATCGTTATTACATGTTGAAATTAAGCTTACCGTTGTTTCAGTATAAAATTATCTTTGTGTCCAGTCATAAAAATATATTACGTAATCCTTTTACATTCTCATTCTGCAGAGATCACTATGAGAAACTTGGAACAATGAAGAAATGTTAATAAACAAGCGAGCTGTCACATTCATCGAGCAGTATTTCTACAACCCAGTAATCAATCTTGCAATTAATAATAATTCAGTGCCTTTCATTACATCACATACGACCATTTATGAAAGAAAAGACTTAGGATAATTGATTACAACTCTGAAACATTACTCAATACCACACCAGAAGTCAATCCAGTAGCTGGAAGAAGGTAAATGATTTGAGTGATAATAAAAGAAACATCAGCACCAGCATTTGGTTCGCTGGATTATGATAGTTGGCGGCATCCAGTTCCTCATCGCCAGACCTCGCGGCAGTCTCTTGGTTCAAATGGCTCTAAGCACTGTTGGACTTAACATCTGAGGTCATCAGTCCCCTAGACTTAGAACTACTTACACCTAACTAACCTAAGGACATCACACACATCCATGCCCGGGGCAGGATTCGAACCTGCGACAGTAGCAGCAGCGCGGTTCTGGACTTAAGCGCCTAGAACCGCTCGGCCACAACGGGGGGCTCAGTCTCTTGGATTTGATCCCAAACCCTAACTGCAACCTTCCATAGATTAGACGCATGTGACACTACTAATCACAGTCAGTTCTTGGGAATTTAAAATCGGTATGCATCATGTCAACTGAGAAAAGTAAGCTACGTGGAGGCACTGGATTTCATCTTTCCTATTTTTTGTGTGTCGAGTAGTAAAGAAATACAGACAACAATGCACGGTGTATTAAATCACCCACGTAAAGCGGGTGCTTGGAGGGAGCCAAATGTGAAGAGCCAAGTTAGAGAGTTTTTTCAGTATAGCAATGCGGTATTCTCGCACCGTTGACAAAAGCTGTGTTCGTGATAGGCTTTGAAAGTTTTACAGCACACGTTCATTCATGGTATCTGGCAAAAACTATGTTTTGAAGTATCCTGACCTTCATGCTTTATACGACCACTAATGAAACGATATCACCTCTATATTCACGGATGACAACTTTGCCATAGCTATGGATCTAATACAGGAGTTTCAACGTTTTTGCAATGCAAATATTAGATAGAATCCGATTTGCTCGGTGAGTATTGCATTAATTTATAGGATGTCTAGTCGATTAAATGTGCCTTACGTTACATAACATACTACTAGCTACTTTTTAAAGACATTGGTCGTCCATTGAAACGTGTGATGTGGCAAGAATGTTGCTCGACAGTAATATGAGTTACGCATGAACTAATCATGTTGTATCATTAAGTTAGCAAACACTTGCTTACTAGAGTATCGGAGATACTTAAAGTCCGTGTGTGTGGAATGATTCTCGACATAAAATAAAGTATTTTGTGTCATACGGTCACCTGGAATCTCGATTTTCTATTGTATTTAGTAATTATTAGAAATATTTTCGTTTATGTGTATATTCAGTATTTCTGATATAAAGTGCTTTTGTATATTTTAACCAAAACGATTTATTTCTTTATTTTCAGGTAAGTGGTCCTGCAGTTTCTAGACGGAATCGCCTACGGTTTATCCATATTTGGACGAGCAGAAGCTAACTCTAAAACTCTGTGAGTAGTGTTTTAATCTATGAGTATATTTAAGAGAAAGGGCCACAACATAAATAGGATGCGTAGTAAACAGAAAATGACCACCTTACTCTGGAGCTCATGGCATCTGCAGGTATTTGTATTAGACTATAATGTAGTTATGACTCTGGATTATTAATATTCGAATTTAATTAATTGGTGTATTATAATTTCGATTTTGGAAAGTTAATAGTGAATTTGCTGCGTAAATAAAACAGGTCACTTCAGTTAAAAGTGTACCGACGTACTGTTATGAAAATGATCAAACACTTAGACCATCACACTGCAGCCATTCAAGAAACAAACCACGGATACGTCACTCATCTTTCGAAGTGATAGAGCTGTTACAGGACGTAGATATTCATCTTCCTAAATAGGAGCATGTAATACATGCCGTTTGACGTTCACTTGTCTGGCAAGTCGTTCATATCTTCCGGTTGCAAAAGGAATATTGTTCCACAGTATGAAAATCAGTTGTTGGGCATGTAGTACCTACTGTAAGATTCGCTGCAGCAGCTGAGATTTGATTCCGAAAACACGAAATTAATCAACAAATTTGTCGGTGTCACAGCACCAGAAACAGCGGCTGCCTTCTCAAAGATAGATACAACGAACAGTATTTAATTTTGGTATGTGTATAGTGATGGATGCTACTCCTTACCGTCTACGATCTTATTTTCAACTTTTCTTTCATAAAATATGTAAGATATTTGTCAAAAAATAAATAGTAATAAGTAAAACGTAGCTAATAATTTCTTAGTATTACAAAGGGTTTTCGTGATTCTTCAACGTGATGCTGTCGAACATTTTATTCTAAAATTACTGAACGGTGAATAAATGTTGCACAGACCTTTTACTCATGGCAACGACTGGCTATAGGCATACAACTTGTTGTTTCTATCACTTGACTGACGGTTATATCTTCATACATCACTCATATTAACCAACGTCAGAGTATGATTAGAACTTTTAAGTAGAACTCGTGATTTTTAATAATACACGAGTATTGTCTCGCTGCCGCTCGTCACGATATTTTGAATACGTTTCTACTTTAATTTCAGAATTTTATACCCAATACGGTTTAAAAAATACTGCATAGTGGGCAAGGCTCTCAACTGGGCTTACTGTATTGCTTAATTGTCTTACAACAGTCTTACAACATTAGCACAATCGTCTTAAGACAAATATTGCACAAAATTATTATATGAAAAATAGTAGTCCAGAAGTCATAAGACCTAAAACACAGCTTCGAAATCGTCCTAATACGCTGACATATATTTATACAGTTGCATTTATAATCCTTGATCAGCAAATGTACTGGAGTAACATGACCAGTTTTATGATACTTTATGTGAAATGAGACACCAGCGTCACATTATCGCAAGTATTACGCCACATGCTCTTTAGATTGTATGAAACATTACTTCAAACATACGTAATTCTCTACAAAATAATTAAACAATAACGTAAATGAACAAAGGATGGAAGAGTTGAAGTCTTGGTAAGCAGTACAGTAATAACAACTCATCCTCTGTGCATCAGAGTTACGGAATACTGCAACACTACAAATATTGGGAAAATGCTAAAGGGTAAGCGGAAGAAATCTGAAATACGGCTGACTATAAGTGTTTCTAGAGTCTCCTGATATCTGACTTTAAATGAGAATTATTTATTAAAAACATGTTAGATGATGTTTACATAAGCTTTAAATTGTCAAGTATCTCACGCGATGCTTCCAGAACATCGTAATTTTATTTTTTCTGCTTATAGAAGTTACACAGCAGAAAACGGATTTTTTATGTAGTCACTGCTTTGCCGCTACTATGTCCTTTTCGTTCGTCTCTCTATAGCCTACATATTACTTCGGAGCAGCTTCGTGTAGTGTGTGATGAAATTCTTGAATCACGGAGGGTTGCATTGCTTTCCTGTTAAACACAGAAGACCATAAACTTATCTCTTCGAAAATTTAAAAGGCATTTCATTTCAAAATTGTTACAATATTTGCGATGATTTAGTCATATGCACTCTTCTGGCTACGTTAAATGTTGTACAACTTGTCATTATAGAGGCGTGTGCTTAAAATAACTTTTTTGTTTTTTAGTTAGGACCATGAAACTATATGAACCAATTTTCAGTTGCCCGAACTAGAAAACCATGTGATGTAAACGCGGCTTCATTATGAACACCCTTTCCTTATTTTAAAGAAGAACGCTACTCAGCTTTGCAGGTTTATATAATTTTCACTGCAGTATCACACAAAATACTATTACAAACTGAAACAATTTACGTCCTGGATTGCAGACTTAAATTTTCGAGTGCCGGTTTTTATACTGTGTGCGACCCGTATGTGTGTGTACTGATTAAGCTGGATACAAAAAAAAACATACCTCTGACGAGGCGTCCCTGTTATCAGTCATTCGTCGGACGGTTTCTCGAAAACTGCGGAATTATTTTCCTTAGTTACTTTCACATGATATATCGCCAATGCATTACATCAGTCGAGGTAAATGAACCGTGCGTTTACATTGTGAATCCTTAATTTCTAGCTTTTAATTGCCTAAGAAGCATTAGATACACATAAAACTAATACGTAAAGTATGTTTTATATATAACAAAACATGCAGTCTTCAAATATAGAATAACTCAGTTAGCTTCTCTTCATGATTAAAAGGGAAGGGGGAAGAGAGACGGCCTGATGGGCCCAGTTGCCTTAGCAATAGAGCTAACTGGTTCGTAAGGTTCTCAACCTCTTATAATCTATTGTTGTTTGAATTGGGCTAACTAGGTCTGTTGGCTAACATGCAAAGTTCATACTAAATTACAAGAAGTGATTTGAACGACGTCTTAGTCAAATTCTGTGTTGTATAACAGAGCGCCCTCATAATGGTTGAATATTTAACTAACTTTAATACTGAAACAATTAATCTTTATTGCGGAACAGAAGGTGAAAGTAGAAAGAATAATAAAATTTTAAGTGTTTGTTAAGTCACGCAAATGACTCAATCATTAATGAAGCTGATTATAACATTGAATCTAGATTAACTCTTCTTTTATGAGCTTGGACAGCTTTCTTTCTGACACCTTTTTTGACATCATACAATTCTTTTGTTGTTTTGCTAAACTTCAATGTTTGCGATTGATGTTCGAGAAAAATGTCATTACACCCTGCGATGTTTTCATTGTCAGTTTCACTAAGTACAGCGTGAAATTTAAAGTAATTTTTGATGTTCCATAAATTTTAGTGCATAATATTGGCCCACTTGTGTTGAAATCACATCAAAAATATGTATTTCTTCATAACAATTACTCAATAAATCTTAACCGTCATCTTCACATTGTGAACGAACGCTTCCTTCATACGTCTAATCACTAACGTTCGTGTGCTTCTTCCTTTCGCTTTTGTTCCTGACGTCGGAGGCGAAGTATGTTACCCCAAACATCTGGCCTACTTATTCCATTTTTTAAGGATTTAAGGATAAGTGGTCGACCCGTCAAAGTTAATAACCTAAAGGAGAATACATGATGGCAGTAACATCTCATGATTCCAGCGTGCTTCTAATTTATGCTCCAGTTCATTTGAGAGAATCGAGATGCCGAGATGCTGCTATGGTAATTTTAATCTTCAGATTTGAAAAAAATTTCTTCACACACAATAATTAGACACACTGGCTGCTGAAGGGAGGTACAGTTGCCCTTCAGTGTTGCCAACTGCGTGCTGTAAAATTGCTCTAAAGTGTCATATGGAAAAATGGTCTAAAGCATTCTAAAAATTCGAAGTGTGTATGAGCCTTATTAAACGGTAAATGGGTAAGTAGTAGTTGACATTCCCTCAAATTATAGAGATCATTGGTAACAAAACTATTCCACCTTTTATGCAAGATAAATCAGACGGACGAAATACCTTCAGTCTTGAAGAATAATGTAATAATTCTTATTCTTAAGAAGGCCGACGCTGTCCAGTGTGAATTTTACTGAACAATAGTAAGTGATGGTCGTTAGATACTGGCATCAATTATTTCCAGAACAACGGAAAAAAGTGGCAAAAGCCAAACTGAGGAATGATCGGGCTAAGCCGGCTGGAGTGGCCCTGCGGTTCTAGGCGCTGCAGTCTGGAGCCTAGCGACCGCTATGGTCGCAGGTTCGAATCCTGCTTCGGGCATGGATGTGTGTGATGTCCTTAGGTTAGTTAGGTTTAATTAGTTCTAAGTTCTAGGCGACTGATGACCTCAGATGTTAAGTCCCATAGTGCTCAGAGCCTTTTGAACCATTTGATCGGGCTAAATTCCGGAGAAATGTAGGCAGAAACGGTGCAATGCTGACTCTCCGATTTATCTTAGACGGCAGACTGAAGGAAGTTAAACGTACGTTTACAGCAATTGTAACTTGAGAGAAAGCTTATGACAATGACGAATTGAAAATCGTTTTTGAAATTCTGTAGATTGTAAGAATAAAGTGTGAGGAGCAAAAATTTACCTGGAACTTGTACAAAAACCAGTTTGCAGTTGTAAGGGCCAAAGAGCACGAAAAGGGAGCAATGGTTGAGAAGGAATTGCATCAGGGTTTTAGCCTCTCTCAAATGTTATTCAGTCTGTACACTGAACAAGCTGTAAAGGAAACGAAGGAGAAATTCGGAATGGAATTAAAGTTCAGGGAGAAGAAATAACAGATGTGAGGTTTGCCAATGATATTACGAGTATAATTCTGTCAGGGAAGACAAGTGACTTGCAAGAGCTGATGAACATCTGCGTCTCAACTGTCTTGAGAAGAAGTTGTAAGATGAAGAGGTAGAAAAGCAATTCAAGGGGAATGGACTGTAGTAGAATTAAATTAGGCTATGCCGAGGGAAACAGATTATAAAATGAGGCACTATAGGTACCGTTTATTTCTTGACGTAATCACTTCTTTTTTGCGACACAACCACAGTGGCTTCTTCTGAGCCTCTGTGAACGAAACCGGTTATAGCTGTGTCATAAGAAGTGATTGTGCCACGAAATAAATAGACCGTAGAAGAATTGTTGTTTTTTCCAACACTAGAAGTACGATAGTCAATGAAATTTGCTGTTTGGGCAACCGAAGAAGAGCGGGTACGAAATGCGAACTTTCAACAACAATAAAAGCATTTCCGTAGGAGAGGAATTTATTAATATACAACCAAAAATATGCACTCGGAAGTCGATCCTAAAGGCACATGTGTGGGTCGTAGCCATGTACAGATGTGAGGCGTGGAGGTTAAGGAGCAGAGACGCGAAGTGAACAGGAATGTGAAGCTACAGATGAATGTTGAAAATTAGACGAGAAGACAGAATAACTGAAGGGGATATACTGAACTGAATTGGGTAAACAAGAAAATTGTGGTACAACTAGACTTAAAGAACGGAACGAATGATAGGACTAATTCTAAAGTGTCAATAAATTTTCAATTTCGTAGTGGAAAGAAGCGAGTGGAATAAAAATTATAGAGGGAGGCCAAGGCTTCAATACAGTAAGGAGATTCGCTGTGTCAAACCAATCTTCGATTGAAATGCAAGCAACAATAGCTTTAGTATGTATCATCTAACTAAGATTTGATGTTCCTCTTGGCGTTTCTCCGTATTTGCGATGTAAAATTTGGGTTTGTTTCAAAATCCACGTTACGCAAACACTATTCAGTTCATCGTATTCAGCCACGCATGTCCCAACACCTGTGTGACATCTTCTGTAGATTAAATTTTATTTCTGTAAGGTAAAATAGAAACTTTATAATCATTTACCTACTGTAGTTCTAAAAATTCTGCTTGGTTTGTTTCAATTAGTCACCTGAAAATAACGGTGCTAGTGAAACTGCGTAGTTATAGATAGATTTTTGTGTCATTTTTGTCATTTCTTACAGTATGTCTTCTGTAAAGTAAGGGTTAAGAAAATTCTTTGTGCATTTCTGAAGTACTATTTCGTGGGTCGGGTTATGTATGTTACTTCACTCACATTTTCCGCCGTGTTGATTATTTCTGGTGGATATCTCTTTCTGCTACTACTAAGTACACTGCTTCCACACTGTTACTTATAAAATTTCGCTGACAACTTTACTTCACACGCATTTTCTACAAAACATGAGAAAACATGAACTGAGCAGACACTTTTCTCTTCATATTCACTGAGAGGTGTAATGTTGCTGACGCTGCTCAGTTGTTCATTGTTTACCTTAAGTTTAAGGTGGTGCTAATTTTGAGTGTTCCTTGAGAACTAATGTTGTCTATCTGCTGGGGGAAATCTACGTGATGAAAAGGTATGTGATGTGTGCTTTGCCGAAGCAGTCACACCAGATTAATTCTCACGAAACATTCAAAATTAGCGCCACATTCAACATAAGGCAAACAGTGAACAAGTGAACCCGACAGCAACATAGCGCCTCTCAATGAGTGTAGTGACAGAAGCGTCTGTTCATATCCCGTTTTGTGAAATAAAGTTGTGAGCGAAATTTTATTAATAACGTGGAAATTCAATGGCAGTACAACGAAATACCTACCAGAGATATCCAACTGAACGGAGTGACAGTAACATACATAACCATTTCCCACTAAATAGTATTCAGAGATGCACAAAACATTTTCTACATGACTACCTTGCAGATGAATACCTGTCAAAAACGACAAGAAAGGGGCGCGGAAATCTGTCTATAATCACACAGTTACACTAGGAATGTAATTTTCAGGTGATCAATCGCAATAAACGAAACAAAAAGAACATGATGATTAAAACTTTTCTGGATGTCGTACTGCGTCACTGTATATAAAATACTTTAATTATAAACAGTAAAAACCAACGTTTACATTG
Organism: Schistocerca piceifrons; assembly: GCF_021461385.2. Lineage (NCBI taxonomy): Eukaryota > Metazoa > Arthropoda > Insecta > Orthoptera > Acrididae > Schistocerca > Schistocerca piceifrons. Next base: position 313,779,031 of record NC_060141.1, on the reverse strand, counting down.
TATTACAACGGCCTTCCTCAGGCCAAGACTGGTTTCGGTAGAGGAAAGGTGACGCTGTTTATTTCAGATAATAGTTGTCACAAGGTCATATTTTGTAATTTTATTGGCCGTAGAATATAATAGGCTAGTCAAGATGAAAGGGTCGTGCGAAGTGGCCGCGCGATTTGAGGCGCCATGTCACGGATTGCGCGGCCCCTCTCGCCGGAGGTTCGAGTCCTCCCTCGGGCATGGGTGTGTGTATTGTTCTTAGCTTAAGTTAGTTTAAGTAGTGTATACGTCTAGGGTCCGATGATCTCAGTAGTTTGGTCCCTTGCAAATTCACACACATTTGAACACATGATGAAAGGGGAGAGAATAGGAAACAAGCTATTCGTGGGATAGACGGCTTGCCAGTGATTGGCGACAGCCTGCAAATCAGTGCTCGGTTTCTGACTGAACGTTTTCCTTTTGACGTCATGCAAATGCACTGACAGTCCTACGATACATATTTGTTTAGACTATTGCGTCTGTAGGAAAGAAGCTATTCTTGGAAAGATGATATTCTTGGGCTAGCCAGTTTATCAGTGACTTGCCAGTCTACAAAACAGCGCTTGGCTTCTGGTGTGAAAGTTTTCTTTCTCGTTCGCACGGAAAGACAGTGACAGTCTCTCCACAGAACTTTGTTTAGGCTGTCATGTCCATGCCCGTTGAGGTTTTTGGCCATGACCGTACGTGGCCCCTTGGGACGGTTGTCAGACAGAACGCCAGAAGTTTGCTGCCGTCTTCTCTGTTGTTGTTGTCTGACTGGTTAAAAATTCCAATTGCTTCTCGAAGTTTGCGTTGGCGCATCCACAACTGACAATACGTCATACTTGTGAAATTTTATTGGCTGTAAAATGTAATAGGCTAGTCATGTTGAGTGGGCATTGGGAGAAAAGAAGCTATTTGTGGGCTAGCCAGCTTGTAAGCGACTGGCAAGAGTCTTCAGATCAGACCTTGGCAGCTGGTGGGAACGTTATCTTTCTGGCGTGCGAGGAAATCTACTGTCCTTCCTCAATAACTGTTTCTTTAGACTGTTGCGACCGTGCCCATTGAGGCTTTTTCCCCATGACCGCAGGCTGGGCCAATGAGCCGTCATCTCTATTGATGTGTGGCTGCTTAATAATTTTAATTGATTCTCAAATTTTGCACTCGCACATCCACAACTGTCAGTAGATCATATATGTGAAATTTTATTGGCTGTAGAGTGGAATAGGCCAGTCATAACGAATGAAGAGGGTGTATGGAAGAAGCTATTTGTGGGTCTGTCACATAGTCAGTGACCGACAGTCTGCAGATCAGTGCTTAGCTTCTAACGCGCACGTTTTCTTTTTCGTATGCTTGGAAATGCACTGACAGTCCATCCATAGCTTTTTGTTTAGGCTGTCACGTCCATGCCAAGTGGGGTTTTGCCCCGTGACCGCACGCGGCCTGTTGAACAGCTATAGCTTGCAGCCAGAAGCTCAGAGCTGGCCGGAGTGGCCGAGCGGTTCTAAGCGCTACAGTCTGGAACCGCGCGACCGCTACGGTCGCAGGTTCGAATCCTGCCTCGGGCATAGATGTGTGTGATGTCCTTAGGTTAGTTAGGTTTAAGTAGTTCTAAATTCTAGGGGACTGATGACCTCAGAAGTTAAGTCCCATAGCGCTCAGAGCCATTTGAACCATTTTGAACAGAAGCTCAGAAGTTTGTAGCCGTCCTCTCTGTTGTTTTTGTCTGGCTGCTTAAGAATTTCAGTTGCTTTCGTATTTTGCGTTGACGCATCCATGACTCTTTATGTCAACACAAGAGCTTCCTGGAGCAAGGTAGGCCGTCTACACTTCACAACGTTTTGGTCTACAGTAGAGAATTGATTGTACTTTACAGAAATAAAATTTGACCTACAGAAGATACACAAGTGTCGAAGCATGTCTCGGTGTATGAAGAGAGATAGTGTTTACGTAAGGCGGGTTTTGAAAGCATCGCAAATACAGTAGGTACGCTCAGTACTGTGGTGGAGCGACAGCGCTGCGGCCCCCCTCGGTTCCGCCGCCTGCCCCCGTGGCAGCAGCGGTCGCAGGCAGCGCGATCAGCCGGCCGTCCGCCGCCCGTCGGCCGCTCCATTAGCGCGCCACTGGCACACTACCTGCCGGCGCAGCGCTCGCTCCGCCTCATTTTTCGCACCCGGCACTGGTCATTTCTCTCCGTCCGGCGCACGTCTGGCCGAGTGCCGACACTGTCTCTTTGTGTACAAACCGCGTGGCGGAGACAAATACGCTCGTTGAGCTTCCAGTACCTGGACCATACAGAAAAACCGGAGCCTGGGCCAACGGGTAAACACATTGAGGACCTAACTGTCTTAGGCTGAATATTTATTTGCGAATTAGCTGACTGCTCGGCGTTGCCTGGTTACTTATTTATGCCAGATGCGAATCAGACAAGAAAAGAAACGAATTCTATCTACACTGACGGAAAAAAATTGCGACACAAAGAAAGTAGAGTAATGAAATTTCGGGAAGAATTTAATAATTTGTTTAGGTAACTTATTGCAAGATCACAGGTTAGTGTAAGCGCGAAATAAGCCATTGAATTGTGCAATGCTGATCCGTTAATAACCAGTGTAACTACCAGAATGGTGGATGAAAGATTGCGAAAGTGCATGCACTATGTTGTGCAGGTCGTCTGATGATGTCCTGTGTGTGCTCGATTCGAGACAGATCTGCGACCGAACAGACAAAGGCAACACGTCAACTACGGCAAGAAAAAGGAATAAAAGTGAGATTGTGTTAATACTTTCATCCTTCTTTACCTCCTCTGCATTACTGCTGATGACGTGTCACTGAGCACATTTGTACTGTGTATGCAGTACACGTCAGGTGCCTAGTTGTTTCCACTGCCCTGTGTGGAATACATAAGTTTTTGTACACTTCACTAACCTGCTGTCTTCGTGATGATGATGTTCCCTGCGCAGAAATCAGCACGCAGGTCGTGCATTCTTTTTCTTGAGGCTGAACTTAGCTTCGCTAGGAGCTGCTGCTACTAATAAACTATAACTCATTTGGGATACCACTCGCGTTTTTATTGATATAGACACGAGAAACTATTCTTGATCACAACGTATTGAACATATCTTTCCACAGTCATTATATCTGGCTAAAATAACGTGAAATACACCCTGCCACAGACAACATGTCTGTCTACTGGAACCGTCAGAACTGGTGAATAAAATTACATGAATCAAATACTACTATTACAGACAACATGTCTGTACCTAGCGACGGTAGGAACTGTAATAAATTGCATCAAACAAATACTGCTATAATAGACAACATGTCTGTCTTCTGGAACGGTCAGAACTAGAGAGCCGGACTGCCCGAGATACTTCGCGCGCCAAGCCAGCAAGGCGTGACCCGAACGCCACCGAAGTGCATCGGCAGTAATATCGTCAGTCTTTTGTTTTAGTAATACTTTGATTTTAATAATTTTGAAATGACTGATTGATAGCTGGCTGTTGAGAGATGTTTATTTAAAAAAATGAAGTAATTTGGATGACATGTTTAATTAATAATAGCAACTAAAGTTTAACGTTTTGGCGCCCTGCCGCCGAACACAGCAGCCAATCACAGAGCAGCAGCATCATGCAGGCGGTTTTTCTCACGGGCATGGTACCGAATCTAACATCTGTCACCGGTACCTCATCCCACATTGCGTCATCTCTATGCTTCTTGCATCTCCACTGCCCTGGGAATAGCTTCCTGTAGCCTAATTTGATAGCTGAATAAGCCAGAAATATTACACAACACAGTGTACAGCATTTTGGGTTACAGCAGCGGTAGGCTTGAAAAGCATCCCCTGGAATACTGTTCATGAATGGCAGCACAACAGTTTGAATCACTAGACTGATGTACAATTTGGCAGGCAGGGCACGTCGGACAATCACGAGAGTGCTCTTACTGCAGTACGAAATCGCACCCCAGACCATAACTATAGGTGTAGGTCAAGGGTTTCCAGGTTGGTAGCAGGCCCTCAACTGGCCACCTCTTAACCAACACACGACTGTCACAGAACCAGTTTTCATCAGAAAACACAACAGACCACCGTTCCACCCACCAATGAGTTCTCCCTTGATCCTGATGAAGTCTCTAATTGTGGTGGTTTTGGATCAATGCAATGCACGCTCGGGGCGTCTGGTTCAGAGCTTTCCATGAAGTAACTGATTTGTAACAGTTCGTTGCGTCAGTGTGGTGCCAATTGCTGCTCAGATTGCTGCCGCAGATGCAGACAGAGCCATGTGCCGAACACGATGGTCCTCCCTCTCGGTAGTGGCAAATGGGCGGAGCCTCGTCTTCTTGCGACCGTACATTCTCGTTACCACCGCTGCCAGCACTCATGTGCAGTTGCTGCATTCCTGCCAAGTCTTTCTGAAATATCGCAGAAAGAACATCCAGCTTCTCATAGCCCTATTACACCACGTCATTCAAACTTTGTGACGTGTTGGTAGTGGCATCGTTCTCACCGTAAAGGCGTTCTTCACTGACGTCAACTCACCAAGTCCACTCGCAAAGGTAACTAACGATCACGCCGTTACTGAGTGTATTTAAGGTAAATCTGATTTACATCCTCAGAGTGGCGCTACTGACACCGGATATCATTTTTCAGGTGTACCTGTAGAAACGCGCCTACCAACTTTCGCTTATGTGGCACAACTCCTCCTTGCTGTTGCGATTTCTTTCCGTCAGTGTATATCATAATTTTTTTATCTTAATCCGGATCAAGTATGATCACTTAACCACTTCAGTTCATCTTCTTTATAGTCCGCTCTTTTTCCTTAACTCCATCTTCTCCCGTTGTTTTCTTCTTACTTCTGTCAATGTTGTTTCTGATTTCTTATTTATTCTGTGTTGAAAGGCTTGCACATCTTCAAGGGATGTTCCGAAAAGAAGTATCGTCACTGTTTTTGAAAGAGTAGATGCTACGTCATATAATACAAACAGACGCCATATTAATCCACACCCGTTGTTGTTTCATCAACGGCGGAGGGGCGTCGGTGCAGGAGGAATGATGGATGCACATAATGCTGAAAAAGAGAAAGTAGCAGCAGACCAGCATGCCCGAGGTTATTCCAGTACACATCACGACGGCAGGAAGACTGACAACGTGGTCGGCAATGGAAATTAGGTGTTATTCGGTATAAATGGGTACGTGGGAGCAGTGTGTCCGTCGTACATGAACGCTAACAGACCGGGTATGGTAAAGAGGTCATTCGTCGTCAAACGGTTGGTCGCTGGTGTGGGATTTTCAGAAAAGGAAGGCAGAGTGCGGAGGATGAAGATCGAAGTGACCGTCCCTCTACATCCACGAATGAAACAAACATTGCCAAAGCACTGGCCATGGTGTTAGCGGACGGGCGCGTGATGGTGTCAGATGTGGCGTCCACACTGCGACACGCTCACCAAAATCATGTCCGCTTTTCGACGAAAGAGACCAAGCCTCTTGAGTGGTGTGGGGGAGGGGGGAAGGTGGTATCCTCTAAGACGACAACCCAAAACCACACACAGCAAGACTCACTCAGGATCAGATTAGTCGCTTCGGATGGAAGAGATTGGATCACCCAGCATACAGCTCTGATCTTGCCCCATTGGAATTTCACCTGTTCCTTGCATTGAAAGCCGCACTCTCGGGACGTCACTTCCAAACCATTGTGAGGTCAAGCAAACTGTGGGACAATTCCTTGAGTCACTTGCGACGAAAGACCCCGAGTTTTACCTCAGTGGTATCTTCAAACTGATGTAGGCTGCAACAAATGTCTCAGTGTTGGCGGCGACTGGATCGGAAAATAGTGCAAGGTGTACAGCTCATGGTACTGTCGAAACTTAATTTCGGAACGTCGCTCTTAGTACTTTACTTTTACGAGGTGTGTTTTAAGAATGGGCTCGTAAATTTCGGAACGCCCCTCTTAGCACTTTACTTTTACGAGGTGTGATTGGAAAGTTTTAAGAATGGGCTCGTAATTGTACAATGGTGGTACTTGCATGCTAGTGTGATGCACCTCCTTCAGAATAGTCCCCTTCTGACCGAACACACCGACTCCAACAGTGTGCACACTTTTGGAAACATTCCTGGAAATTTGTTTTCCTGAAGTGTGCTAAGGACTCTCTCCGTATTGCCTGGATGTCTTCAGTCGATTCAAATCGCTTCCCTTTCAGCGAAAATTTCAGTTTAGGAAATAGGTAAAAGTCCGCAGGGGCCGAATCAGGGAAATATGGTGGTTGTGAAAGCATAGGAATTTTGAATTTGGTCAAAAATTCAACGATGGAGAATGCATGATGAGCCAGAGCACTGTCATGGTGTAGCACCCAACTTCAGTCTTTCCACAATGCAAGCCTTTCCTTTTGCACCTTTTTGCGCAAATGCTCAAGGACACATTTGTAGTATTCCTGGTTAATTGTCTGTCCTCCAGGGCTAAATTCATCATGCACAATACTGGTAGACTCGAAAAAAAAATCACCAACATTGTCTTCAGCTTCGACCGACTTTGCCGTGATACTTTCGGTTGTGGTGAACCTGGAGTCTTCCACTGCGAAAACTGCACTTTGTTTTCAGGATCATGTCCATACACTCAAGATTCGTCACCTGTAATTACCTTACATAACAAATCTGGGCCATTTTTAGTCCGATTAATCAGTTCTTGGCACACTTCAAGTCGGTATTGTCTCTGGTCACTTCACAAAACTTACGGAATTAATTTTGCAGATACTCGACGCATGTTCAGATCTTCAGTTAAAATTGACTGAACTGCATAGAAACTTAAATTAAGTTCATCAGCCATCTCTCTAATTGTAAGTCTATAATCAGAGCTCACTAAGTCGGGAGCTTTCACAACATAGTCATTCGTTTTTGAGGTGGAAGGACGGCTGGACCGTTGTTCATCTTCAAATGATTCGCGGTCATTTTTAAATCTGTTGAACCACACAGAAACATTTGACTGGCTCATACAATTATCTCCAAAAGCTGTTTTTAGTAGTTCATAAGTCTCAGAAGCTGATTTCCCGGTTTCAAAAGAAAATTTCACACAAAATCATCGCTCCGTTTTTATGTCCATTTTCACGCAGACAGAATCCGGCAACAAGTGCTAACAGAGACGCACTCAACCAGCTGCCCAACGAACTGAATAAAGGAAACGCAGTTTACTGTCAGATTGCGTTCAAGGACAGGGCAATGACTCACTACCCAGCCTCGATGTACCTGCCCACCAAACCAGTAAGCAATATAGATCCATTCTTGAAACTTTCCAATCACATCTCGTATAATTGTTTATTTGTGTTGTTTTCGATTCTTTGATGTCGTTTCTCTCTAGCTCTTTCCTTATTTTTTAATCCATGCTACTGTGTACTTATTTTTCCAACAATATAGGAACATTTGATCCATTACCCTATTGTAATTAATTTCGTAGAGATGGTCAAATAAGTACTGCTATTACTTCGAGCCGCTTTTTTGCTACACACTTCTTGTGTTTCTTAATTTCCCAAAACTACACGGTTTGAGTTCGATTCCTTTCTGTTACTTTTTTCAACCCGTACTTGTGAGAGTCGATCACCTGTCTGTATGTCCTCCCCCAGTAACTGAGTGGTCAGCGTGACAGAATGTCAATCCTAAGGGCCCGGGTTCGGAGATTTTCTCCGCTCAGGGACTGGGTGTTGTGTTGTCCTAATCATCATCATTTCATTCCCATCGACGCATTAGTCGCCGAAGTGGAGTCAAATCGAAAGACTTGCACGCGACGAACGGTCTACCCGATGGGAGGCCCTAGTCACACGACTTTTACACGACCTGTCTGTATGTCGTTCGTGAATCAACAGTGACGGGCTTGGGACCCTTTACGTACCCGCTAGTGGTCGTACTTAAGATGTCGGGCTCCATTTATGATGTTATGGATTATCATGGCTGATCGTGAATTTTCCATTCATGCTATAGTGTTGTGGAATTAACTCTGAACACTTCATAGAGATTCATTGAATCCTGCATTCAGTTCATAGTTCAGAATGATCAATTTAGGAGATCTCTGACATTTCATAGACTCAATGTCACGCAGAATCGAGTGAGTGATTAAATCAAAAGGAAATCTCACGAGATACTGAGATATTTTGGTTCATATATGCACTACAATTCATCGCAAACTTCACGAGCCATGCCCTTTTGTTTGCAGTTTGAAAGTTTGAGTTAAGATATAGAAATTCAATTAAAAATCGAACGAAATACTCACAACCCAGCAGTTTCAGGAAGTTTCAAATTATTTGGTACAAAAGTATTGCAATATTTCTCAGTATCTCGTGAGATTTCCTTTTGATTTAATCACTCACTCGATTCTGCGTGACATTGAGTCTATGAAATATCAGAGATCTCCTAGTTTGATCATTCTGAACTATGAACTGACGATGGTCTCTAGAAGTTTCGTCTTGTCAATGGAATTCTGTAGTCAAATTACAATTTTCAACAGTGACAACAAGTTCTCAGTGAGGGTGAGTTCGGGGCTGTCGCCAGGCAAAGTTACCACACGAATGCCATGGTCAGCAAAGCGTTTACAGCGCTGAGACGTGGCACATTGTCTACCTGAAAGATGAACTCATCGTTTTTACCTTGAAACAAATCCCAGATAGAGGACAGCAGTTTCAAGACTTATACCTCTTCTTGGTAATTTTTGACGTTAATGTTGCCTTACAACACTTGTAGACGCTGAATGCCATATCTTGCAATTTAGCCTTACACCACGACACTGATGGGATACTTGGTAGTGGTAGTTGTGTACTCAGGCAAGAAGTCTCCTGGGATACGACAAACGAACTTAACTCCATTGCTTCCAAAGATGCCGAACTTTTCCTCGTTACACCAAGTTACTGTAGCCCAGCCTTCTTCCGTCCACTCTCCGTGTGCCAATGCCCAATGCATTCGTTTCTTGATGTAGTGACATTACCATTTACATGTTCACTCACCAAATCTTACAAGCACAAATTAATAAAATAGCGTCTGTTGTTATTTTCTGGGACGTATTCAAGGCATTTGACTGCGTAACTCACAGTATTTTCCTAAATAAATTGAAGTTCTGTGTGATTGATGGTATAGCAATCAAAAGAATGCAGGAAGTTGTACTTAGTAATTCAACCAATATAGTATGGGGAGAAGTCACTTTAACTTTGAGACTCCGCGCAGCCGATACGTCTTACCGTCCAGGGGCTAGGAAGGAAGTCGCCCTGAAAAGGCTGCCGCCCCTCTTCAGGAACCACACGTTTGTCTGGCCTCTCAACAGATAACCCTCCGTTGTGGTTGTACCTACGGTACGGCCATCTGTATCGCTGAGGCACGCAAGCCTCCCCACCAACGACAAGGTCCATGGTGATAAGTATAAAACTTCCTGGCGGATTAAAACTGTGTGCCCGACCGAGACTCGAACTCGGGCACACAGTTTTAATCTGCCAGGAAGTTTCATATCAGCGCACACTCCGCTGCAGAGTGAAAATCTCATTCGGGGATAAGTATAGTTTGTATTTGTAAAATCTGTTCTCTGAGAATCACTAGGGATCACATAGGACTGAATTTCGTTCTTAGAGAACATTAGGTGTTGGAGCATAGTACAAAATCACAGCCGCGCAGGATTAGCCGAGCGGTTTAAAGCGCTGCAGTCATGGACTGTGCAGCTGGTCCCGGCGGAGGTTCGAGTCCCCCCTCGGGCATAGGTGTGTGTGTTTGTCTTGGGATACTTCAGGTTAATAAGTAGTGTGGAAGCTTAGGGACTGATGACCTTAGCAGTCCCATAAGATTTCACACATTCTGAACAAAATCACAAGGCCATTACGTACAGCCAATCAGACAAATTCCTTACTTCTCCAAATGCACACACTTACGAATTTTATCATATTGATTAGGAATGATTCTGTATTACCGAGCACGTGTTACGAACAACATACTTATGGATTTCCACTACTATCCGTGCTAGAAATATTATCAAATTAAGGCAATTACCTCACCAGATCTGCGCCATAAAATACGTCGAGGCAATGCGTTTCGCCTGCGGGCGGGAAGCCTCAACATAGAGAAAGAGCTGTTCCGTCCCGTGCGGTCGGCTATAGCAAAACTTCTGTGTTCAGGAAAGGACTTGCTATGGGGAAGTCTTACTGTGTGAACCTATGAGACTCTGATGCGCGTAACTGTCGATCGTTGAGCAGAATATTGTAAAAAATAAACTGGTACAGAGTTGTATAAAGAAAGAGAGAGTGATCTGAGACTTAATCATTGTAAACCTATGTGAGAATATAAGAAAATTTCATAAAAGATAATTCAGTCCATTTCAGTTCTTTGCTGAAGTGAATTTTGAAGAAGTAAATTGTGCAAAGCTTCTGTAGTAACTTCGGGCGTTTGGTTGATGATGTTTGCTGGTTGATCTGCAAGCTCGGTCAAGGGAATTTAGAAGTGTTTCCTGTTATTAACAGAAATCTGCGAACAGCTGCGCATCATACAACCCGTGAACTGAGTCGTACATAATCAGTACCCGAGGATCCTATACAAGTTCCAGTTGATGAACAGTAAAAGTTTTACGGTGACCGGAGGATATTGTCAGTTGCTTCTGCGTTACAAGGTCAACGAGATTTCACCACTACAGATTTACTATTCCTTCTAGGTTAAAATCTTATCACCGGACATTTTTTGACGAAGACTTAATGATATATGTTCATGCTCTATAAGACTGTGAGGTACAATAAGAACAGAATGGTTCAAATGGCTCTGAGCACTGTGGGACTTAACAAATTGACTCTGAGCACTATGGGACTTAATATCTGAGGTCATCAGTCCCCTAGAACTTAGAACTTCTTCAATCTAACTAACCTAAGGACATCACACACACCCACGCTCGAGGCAGGATTCGAACCTGCGACCGAAGCGGTCGCGCGGTTCCAGACTGTAGCGCTAGAACCACTCGGCCACCCCGGCCGGCTGGGACTTAACATCTGAGATCATCAGTCCCCTAGAACTTAGAACTACTTAAACCTAACTAACCTAAGGACATCACACACACCCACGCCCGAGGCAGGATTCGAACCTGCAACCGTAGCGGTCGCGCGGTTCCAGACTGAAGCGTCTAGAACCGCTCGGTCACAACGGCCGGCAATAAGAACAGAAATTCGTGCTCTAATAACTGAGACTTTCGAGGATTAGCAAGAGAGTTTTTGCTTATTCAGGACCCAAACTTTCTCAGCGTAGAGCAGTAGACACAGATTCAGACATAGGTGCATCTCTATTAGCTTCAAGTTATATTTACTTCAAAGTTGTTTTCTTTTCACGATTAACTGCACCTTCAGTACAATATATCAGCACATCCATTCAACAATATACACAAACACAATAGGAGATGTACTAGTGATGGCATACGACGTACGTAATCGGTTTGGACAGCCACTCATGATGCAGATACGAAGAAAAAATTTGTACGATAAAGAAACAAACAGGAATTTCTGTAACGAAAGCAATAATTTCATTTACCATTCAAAGAAATGAAACGATAGTAGAAAGGATTCTGTAATAAATAAAATGTGACCAATTAAGTGAATTTTCAAGGAAAATTTAGTATATGTTGGAAAGTTAATTTTTTTAATTCGCTGAAGATTAAATTGCTGGAACGTAAGTGGAGAATTATTGATACGACTGTGAAAACCCATTTCTGTGAAATGCCTGAAAAATTCTAACGTAACGTAGTGTATAGTATTAAAGTATCATGTGGAGATCACATGCATTATATACGCCGAAGGCAATGGACTAGATATCGTCCTTCGACTACCGTAAATCCCAGTTCCGTCAGTGGGCTCATATCAGTGAAGTAGTTACCTAACAATGCGTTTAAGAAATAAGTAATACACAGGTGATGGCACGAGACTTAGGATGGATTGAACAAGACTTTCATTGATTTTGAGCAGGATGGCCTGCCGGTTGTGGGTAGTATGGCTGATTTGGTTGTGCCAGGAGCGATTGAAAGCCTTAAATAAATCGAAATTCTTGTCCGCGTGTTCTGTTTAGGTTTACTATGAACTCGCCTCCCCCCTCCCTGCTAGTAAGGATGGCGCTATGCGGATTCTAGTCCCATGCGCGTCAAGATGGAAACTTCAAACATATCGAAAGAAGTGCTGGTATTTTGGGATGGATACGGAATAGTAGAGAGAAGCAAAGGAGTAGATATTAGATACAAAAGAGTCTGAGGCGAGGTCGGATGACCGAAATCAAAAGAACCAGAGGCAAAAACAAATCACAAGAGAGAAACAGGCACTGAGAGTGTATGAAAATAGACAAATAGTGCGTACAAAAAACGAAAAAAAGCTAAATAGTCACACGTATGAAACGAAAACGGTAAAAGGGTTTGGTGCCAAAGGAATCTTCGAAAGCTTCAAAATTAAATACAAAAAGTTAGTAGAATAGCAGAAGAGAACTGCATAAAAGTGGAGTTAAAATTCTGAGAGGACTTCGTGTAGAGTCGTTTTCAAGTAGCATGCGAAAATGTTAAGAACAGTTTTGTAAGGTTGAGGTGTACGATCCGATTGCACAATAGCAATTTAATAATGCTCCAGAAAAAAGTCTACAGGTGAACAGAATGTAAATGGGGAATGGTTCTGGATAATCATAAGACAACTTTAAGATTAATATAAGTTAACAGATTTACTGAGCTTACAACTAGCAATTCGTGAAAGGATGAAGAAACAACATGATATATACACAACTGCTTCATGCCTATGGTATGCGTTTAACGTATTTAACTGTAAACAATGTTCTGCATAGCGTACAGTATGGAATGAATTACCGTAAAAGAAGAACAATGCTTTACACAGCGTGTCTCACCTAACTTTGCCATCCCAGATTTTTCCGAAATGAAAGAAAACGTGAAACATGCAATTGCCATGGATGCACCTATGTCAGAGGCTCACACAATAGGCAAGAATGCACAATCTCTAGAAGTAAAAAACATCACTTTCAACACAAAGCTACGTTTTCTTAAACGGCACAGGCACGCTGCTTCTACCGAAATCAGAATTAGAGATGCAGTTAGTGATGGCAGACTTGGTTTCACGCTCTGAAAGTTATACCTTCTGGAATACGTAGACTTTAAACAATGGGAATTACGCCACAGTTTCTGCCGAAATGTTGTAATGCCGCAATGCGGGTTCCTTGCAGTGTCCTAAAGCCTGCTGCTCGCGACAATTTTTGTTGTGCGCATTACGGAAGAAACTGTGGTACCATTAGCAACTTTTTAAGTCTACATATTTCGGAAGATATGAGTTTTAGAACAGCGCAAACAAGTCAGCCGTGAGTAATTGTGCCTGTAGTTTTTACTCCCACAGAAGTGCACGCCTGACCAACTGTATTTTTCATATTTTGTTTCTTTTCGGTAATATGAGGTGGCAGAGTTAGGTGGGACACTTCTGTACATCTAAAAGTCTAGCTGGTAGATGACGAGGATGTAAGGAAGTTCTCACACGAAAAAGAAAGATTGTTCAAGGAGTAAAACGGTAAGGATAGTGAGATTATGAGATGACATGTATTTTGGAAGTTATCAGGAGAGACAGCATAGAACTGTATCAGGGAACCGACAGAGCTGGTAGACATAACATTACGATTATTTTTAAAATGAACGGGATGTGGGCGGGACGTTTATCCAGACCAGTGAGTGGTAGGTGAACCAAGGAGGTTTTTCTGGAGGATTCCGAGAGTTAAGAAAACACCGAGACGACGACCTTTCTGAAGCGGAGTAAGTGGCTAAAGCTTGCAGCGGGAATACCAGTGCATAGACCTGAAAACCGCGGTACACACAAAAGCCTAGAGGAAGCCTTTATCCAGCAATGAATGTAATATAACTGTTGATGTTGATGATTATTATTATGAACATGAAAAATATGGTCTGGTCCCCATAATATTTCTTTCTAGTCCTAAAGAAGCGTGCACTAGTGTGCAAACCTAAAGGCCGAAAATAACTTCACGTGATGCATCACTTCCAAGTAACTTAGCTCTATGAAACTTGGACTACACGCAGAAGAACTGCTGCATTGTATTACAGAAGGTACACTGAATGAAATACGCAGTGAGTCGAACAGAAGACACTTTTATTCAAATAAAATAGTTAAACTTATTTCAGCGCGGCTAATGCTGCTTCCCTGGATATTGCAAAAGGACTGCTCATGGCTCCTAATGAGATGTGTGATAACAACCGACGGCAGTGCCTGTTGTGCATCGTGCTCCCATGCTTTTCATAATGTTAACAAGGGATTTTTGTGGTATGGCGATCCATTCCCACACCATACCGTTTGATGACTGCTGGGGTGCCGTTGGTATATGGGGACGTGCTGCAATACGTGTTCCCCCCCCTCTCCTCCTCCCCCCCCCCCCCCCCCCCGCAACCTTTACACTCTAGATGGGGTTTAAGTTGGAAAGAACGGGCAGGCCAGTCCATTTGCCGAATATCCTTTCTTCCAAGAGTTCTCCCACCGGCTCTGTTCGAAGCGGTAAGGCATAGCCATAAAAAATAAAAAAATTGGAGTCAGGGCCGAATGCACCCCTGAAAAACTGTACGTGGGGAAGGAGCAAAGTGTCACAATAAAGTTGGCTGGTGAGTGTACCGCGTTAAATATAGAGGTAGACCCATGTAACATTATGCGTCCCGAAATCATACCAGCTGGAACGCCAAAAGGATCATGTTCGACAATGTTCCTCTGGCATTACGTGCTTCCACCCGTCGCCATATGAGGGAACGCCCTGAATCGCTATTCAGACTCGTCCGAGAAGAGCACGCGCACAATCGCACAATCGCAAGCTAGCGTTGCTACCTCTGCATCATTGGTCCCGCGTCCGATTCCCGGCCGGATCGGGGATTTTCTCCGCCCGGGGACTGGGTGTTCGTGTTGTCTTCATCATCTGATCATCATGTGCGAAGTTCCGAGACTGGAAATGGAAATATTTGGAACCTGTACGGGCGCTGATGAACACGATGTAGAGCGCCCCACAAACCATCACCATCATCATCATCATTATCATCATCATCATCATCATCATCATCATCACCATCGCAAACGCTACCACCGATATATGGTGTCACAGGAATACCGCGCACTGGTCGCCGGGCAAAGAGAGGACCTTCATGCAGTCGACGTGCCCGTATCGAACGTGAGATGGCGTGCCTTTCAGTCCTCTTAAGAATGGTCGTAATTGTACCAGGTGTCTGACACGTGTCACTTCTTGCCTCTTGCACAGTGCAGTGGTCATGCCGCTGGACTTGACCATGGTCGACCACCTCCTCTCCTTCAGACAGCGGTGCCTTTGGTTCGGAATGCCACGGGGTCAGTGAAAAATTTCTGTGAGCAGTACCATACTCATGGGGTATACTCTTCAAATTTCGTCCTTCTTCCAGTCATCCAGATGTTACTGCCGAGCCATGCTGTAATGAAGAACACCACCTCAATGCTAGCTGATTTCCCGTTTCTTCAGCTGCTTCGTGTTGTGAGGCGTCCATTTTGGCACTTTAACCACGCTCACCTCATGCCATGTGACGTTCAACGCTCTGCGCACAAATGGGAGATCTTTAGCAAGGCACTCCTGCGCTTCCATTCGTTTCCACCGAGTAGTTAACGTATCTTACCTTACCATCTCGTCCCTTTAAAGAGCGATGTATATGAAACGAAAAAAAATTATAATTGCAGTAAATGTACAAGACACAGATACATCAGTATTAGCGAATGCGTAAATCGTTTTTTATCTGTGGTCCTTCAACCATGATAAGCGTCCGTGATTGGAAAGTACAGTAAGTTTTCACGAAAATCAGTTTAATGCCGACCAGTAAAAATGAGAAAAATGTGAAACGTAAAAATATTTGTAAATCATTAAAATGGTTTCAAATAAGTGATTTGAATTCTTTCTAGTAGAAATTAATCAACTTTCTAACCTCGCAAGAACATTTATATCAAGTAATCGAGTGAAAAGTAGAGTTGCATACGTCCCGAATTTAGTAAAAGATCTTCTCTTCGAGAAAAAGAAATCGTTTGACGTCGAAATTCAATATAGAATGAAGGAAAAAGTGCGCAGCGTTGTTCCACCCGAGAATCACACGCAGGAAGAGTACAAAACGAAAATCAATGATGTGTAAGCATAAAGTGCGTCCCAAGAGTGTTAAAATTGAAGTGCGAGGGTTGTGTATAAAATAGAGTTCATGACCAGAAAGTGGGAAGAGAGGATCCGCCCCAAATACACTGTGAGAGAGATGCTAAAAGCTCCATGGTAAGCTACATTTACAGAGGATGAAATGGCGGATGACAAAACTATAGGGAAGTAAACGTGCTGCCATTATGGAACACCTGTATATTGCAGGCTGTGTTCTGCCAATGAATCCATATGCAGATAATCACAGCCAGTGCATGTCTTGCAAATACATCTTTCCTACTCCACGGATAATTTTAGTTCTAAATTGGGATATAATTGATAGAATGTACAAGAAATAGATGAAAACAGTAGGTAAGAAGAGTTACATGAAAATGTTACTGTTTTTATACTCAATAATGTCGACAGGTATAACTCTCCATTTAACGGTGAAACGATTCAGTATATAAGTTTACATTGAACGATGATAAGTGTCTCAAAGAATGTGAGAATCTTTCATCTCTACACGGGATAAGATAACATCGTTGTTTTATTAGCTATACCTCTAGAACCAGCAAGGAAAACTGATACACTGTTCTAATATTGCTATGAATGTATTACACTTTTCTGTTTCGGAAAACTGTAGCTGTATGATATATCAACGCAAGTCATTTGAGAACTACGTGATTTACAGTCTTGGATGCGCCATGGAATTATTATGATTATACTATTACGGAGTTATAGTACGTGCATGGTTTGACGAAAGCGTTATAGACATCTTGTCTCAAGTACACAAAATAAACCGTAGGGAAATCGATATTATATATGGTTCTGTGCGTGAGCGTTCAAACATTTCGTGGGAGAATAGCTTCGTCACGTGAACGCCAATAGGTGCCACATAGCCAACGTGAAAGTCGCCTGTTGGGTGTGACTCAGGTCTCAAGTGTCGGCTACTTGTTCGCGACGTCTTACAGCATTCACTTTAGCTTAGGGATTTTGACTCAGATGGAATGCATCAGTCACAGGGGCTCATATTCAGAGTCATTCTGATTTAGTGTACGGCACTCAGAATCGTTTAGAGCAGAGTGTGAGGGCTTCGCTGAATGTTGATTTTGTACATTTACTATGGTTTAAATGTACTGCACGACTAATTTTACCTTTCCATTACTACACAGGTAGGTAAGAGGTGAGCTAAAAATAAGTTGTTTGTGAAGGTTATTTCATTGTGACTGAGTTTATGCAAGTAGGAGTCATCGCGTTGATACCGTGAACATTGACTTTAGGCTTGGTAATGGTTGCAGTTCAGAGTGAAGACTGACTGATGGATACTGTAGAGCAACTAGTTAGTAGGGATCCTGAGTGTTACATTTCACTGCTGTTCAAATCGTCGTAAACATTTGCTGTAGGACGGAGAACGGGTCATTTAGCTAGTCAGTCGAAATGTAATAGCGCACTAGGATCATGGCCGTTATTTTGGAAGACAGGATTTTGCACATCATACTCGTCATGAAAATGCACAAAAAACTTCGAATCATTGAATGTTTAATCCCTTAAGCCCCAATGGTTTCTGCATGAAATCAGTTTTTTCCAAGTACCAGTTCGTTGGTTGGTTTGTGGGGGGTTGAATGGACCAGACTACAAAGGCCATCGGTCCCTTTTTCAAATACCAGTGCCTTTCACATGAAACCACCGAGGCTATACCAAGACAGAGACTTCTGGCGGTACACTGACGGTCTTCTAAGAACGTAGTGCATTGTAGTAGTCACTTAGAGCGACCAAAGAAACAGTAGGCTTGGTTGTAGGAGTTTCTGACATGCGGTGTTTTTCTATAGTGTCCATATTGAGGAGATCATTGACGGTAAAAGTTACTCTAACGTGAATTTGAGTTTGTACTGCTGCTTTTACGAGTGTTATCGAAATTGAACCACTGGGACGGTATGTAGTTGTGATAAAAGTCTGTTAAATGTTAGGTCCATTCTTGCTTGTTATTTAGGACTGTAATTTGATTTAGACGTTACGAGTTGATGACAGTCTCAAGATATGGGATTTTGTCTAGCAAAATTCAAATTTGCTTTCTTTTACCGGTTGGTCATAATTAATAGTCACGGAGAGACAGTGTGGGCTGTGATTATCGTATGGCAGCGAAACTTATTAGATATGATAGTGTGTTAGTACAGAACCGATTTACTCTGCAAACAATTAGTTCCAGTTGCGGCCACCAGGTGCAAATCTGGGGCTGTACATCATCTCGTCGACGCGTCCAGTGCTCATACTGAACAACTGGTGTAAGCGGCGGTAACAATAAAATCAACATTATGCATTTCTAATTTCTTTGACATTTTCCTTCCACGTCCAGTTCCTAATCCATTACATATGCTGATATTTCTATTCGTCTTTCTTGCATTCACAGCGTCAGATTTGGACCTAGTGACCAAAATTGTAACTAACTTTTCCCCTGCGTATATCGGTTCCGCATTAACATATAAGTATATCTACCAAAATACTCTGCCACACGATAATCACAGCCCACACTGGACCTCTGAGAGTAGCAGCACTTTAGTTATAGCCATCCACTATATCACACGAAATGGTGGGTTGTTGAAAACTACGTGAACCGGTGGTTCCAAAGAGAAAACACTTTCTTAAAACAACTGGTTGTTTACTTCCTGCATATTTCTTTTTGCATTCGTTGCTTGCTATGATAATAAAGATTAATTATCTGAAAAATTTTAAAATTGTATTTTTTCACACTGTTGGGACTCGAAGGGTTGTATAAACATCCCAGTTCGTAGTCACTATAACTGTAATAATTGGCCCAAGTTATGACACGTAAAACATCACATGAAACACCACAGAACGACCTCCGGTCTGCACTAAATCCTCCATACATTGCGGTTTGAACGCCTCATTGTGGCGTCGTTGTACTCGACACTTGTAGAAAATGAAAAGCGGCAAAATCGCGACCTCTCTGGTCACAACACACGCCTCCGATCAACTACCTCACGGTTCTGTGTTGTTTGGCCTATTGAAGACATGCAGACGTGCAGTATTGTGTGTCGCTGTGATCACTGACCTTATGAGAGGTACAGCAGTCCAAACGCCCACTACGCACAGTAATCATCGCAACGTTCAGTTCGAAGCTCGTTGATATCGAACTGCGTTTCTTGCCGACACGTTGAACTGTACACTTTGATACACCCACAAATCAGGTACAATCTTTTACGATGTGGACATGGGGAGGTCCAAAAACGATATCTTCTTTCTGTCATTCTTTCATCGTCTCTACGTGGATCCGAGTTACCGCGCTGACTTCATGTAGCCGACTGGCATCCACCTACACCTCACTGCCATGACGTACGTCAGCTGCAAAGGGTTACATGACAGCCTGGGGCTAACGCTAGACCATCTACAGAGCTCCAAAGCGACCAGAGTGTTCCTTTAAGGGGTGACTAATAAATTTCTCCGTTGAGCTTATGTGACCTTCTGAACGACCTAGAGGTGTAGAAAGTTTACAAGAATTATTCGGAGGCCTCTGTTAGTTACGAAGTTTATCGCACAGGAACCGTTTTGCTAATCTATACGTATTTCGACATAAACGATGTTATTTGCCATTTCTATTTACTTTTCTATTTCTTATTCGCTAGTAACTCAAACCTAAGTATAAAATGATTATGCAAGCATTAAAAAGGTAAAGGAATTTCGATGTCTTACAAGCAGTGCAACATTTGTTACCAGTTCCGGAGACTGAGCATAAACGAGGCAACAAGAATTGCTATTTCAGTATATAAAATGTCGTATCACCAGTAACTGTTACAACTTGCTGGAGGCCGAGGTGGCCTTCTGAAGCGCGCAGGGTGTGGCTGGATAAAGGCAGCCGCAGTTCGATCCATCAGAGGCTGCCATTCAGAGGTCGTTAACAACGGGCCGCTGCGCTGCCGGGCAGTTTTCATCCCTTGTTAATAATATCTGGAGTGCAGCAGCCGCCCTAAGTTGGCGGCAGAAGTTGTCCTGCGGTGGTTTGGCGCTGCTAACGCAAAGCCAGGATAGACCGCAACTCAGAAGCATCGATGGAAACCATGTTTACAGTTCCATCCACATCGCTCATGTACCTCGTATTGTGCAGCATATTAAATCACAACAAAACGCTGCTAAACGGGGACCACACCACTCGATTACGATACATAGCTGCAAAACCCTCGTCGGTCTTCACGTTTCCTATGCGAAAGGTTCGTGGGTGTTCACCGCTCCCAAGTTTCACTGCTCACTTGTAATCCTAGAACGACATCCACTCTGCCTCCTTCCTATACTCTTTTCTTTTCTCCCATTTGGATCCTGTACCAGTTGATAACGTTCCCACATATCCTCAAATACCTCGAACACCTTCAGTAGGCCTACGTCACACGAAAACCTACTCCCACCACGCCATTGTATCTCTCTCCGGCCAGCTGTCATCACGTCATGCCTTATTTACATCTACACACAATCCATATCCATTCCAAGGCTCTTTTGAACCACCTTCCCCTATTCCACCATGGAATAATTCCTGCAGTTTACCAATGCTATCTAATATAACCTACCCTACCTCTTCTCATTTCTAAATGAAATCTCTAAACAACCCTCCCCCACATAATTGATATCCTACCCATATTCTCCACCTTCCCTACAATTAACCCGTACCTTATCTCAAAACATTTCCTCTCCAACACCAACTGCATTCAGACATCTCCACTAGCAAATTTTTCCGTGAGCCCACAGTACCATCCTCTTTAGTGTTAAAAACCCTCCTGTAAAGGAATATATCATAGTTATGATTCTTGTCAATACTTGCGTACGTGGTTATAAATTATTATTTAATTTCCATCTCGTCCCACTCACCTTATTGAGGAATGTAAATATCAGATATTAGGTAAGTAAAAAAAAAGGAACTATTTAATACTTGGTGTTGAAAGAGTCTCTCATATGGTACATTATTGGAGGTGCCAGGATAACACCTTGACACAATCACAAAAGAACTCAGGAACCTAAAGTGCAACGAATAACATTTCCTATGAGTGTACTTTGATAGAAGGGTACTAACTGACTCGATACACTTAGAATGTGTAGAAGGTGTAGCCATTTGACCTTCAGTACGCTTAACATGTGACCAGTAATCATCATGTTTATGAAACAGATTTATCTCCGCAGGCTATGCGTTATTACTATTGTTTATAAAGTTTTTACATGCGTATGCTGTAGCTATTGTAAAAAACTCGCAAGAAGATAATGGTTCAGATATAAATTGTTTGATACGCTAAAGAAATTGACTTCACGGACATATTATGAAAAATAAAACGGTCACTAGCACTTTGTTAAAAAATACTGAGTGAAGGTATTGGAAAAAAAAACATTACTCTTTGTATTTTGCTTTTGTCACAAATAGTTATCTTCAAAATGAATAACGGTGGAAAAAATTATATTGTGATATTGATTGACAGCATAAAATTTCAGTGTTGACTAAAATTGTACAACGACAAAAATCAAAGCAGCGTTTCAGGCGACCCCAAACGTCTCATTGTAGACTTCATGATTGCAGGTCATAGAGCTCCTTTATTCTGACGCAAAGAAATAACAATGTGAAAGAAAATTGTAGCACGTAACCGTTACATTTTTACATAATATTTCAGTAAAGTCACTTTTTTATCATAAGCAGACAAGGCCTTTGGAACCAAACAACCTTTGTCTGAACCATTATCTGGTCACAGTCGTATCAATACATTGTTAGAGACGGTCTAATTAGTTAGAATAGGGTGTTTAAATGGAGATGATTCGTTATTCACTTTGTTTTGCCTCATACCTGCGGGAGTCGTTGTGACATCGTCCGGGCCATTGGTAAAATAACCTGACGAACACAATAACTATTCTAAATCGCGTACGTTGTCGTCAAGAGTTACATTAAATAGTTGGTGTTTAATGACGTCCATAAATGTTCCCAAGGATTTCAAACTTCGTTGCGAATTTGCAGTTGGCAGATGAGCTATTAAAGCATTCAGGAAAATTATCTGCAGAAATGAGATGCCTTGGGAAAGTTACGCCAACTACCATACTTTGAGTAGTGATTGCTCACGACAGGAGCAGGTTGTGGTTAGTGAGACATAATCGTAACTGAACGTCATTACCTCCCTCGAGTTAAATCTCTGTAGAGTCAACGAATGGGTCTCCTGAGGGGCAGATATCTGGGGTCGTCTTAGCGACCGGATTTTTAAAAGCCTTTCACACGGGTGGAATCTAACTAAAGACATTCCTCGTGCATTCTTACAGCTTAAGAAAACATTAAGAAGAGAAGGGCTGCATAGGCTGTTATCGTGCTCGAAAAAGATTGTTGCATTATGAAAAAAGTTTGAATGTCTGTTTTCTAATACGAGAAAGATAGCTGCGTTGACCATTTTAGTAACGTTTGGTTTACATTCTACGGTCAGATGATGCGCAATACATATGCCGTTTTATTAAGAAGTTTCGTTTTCAGGGGTTAATACAAAAAGTCATGTTATGATTGTTTCATTTCAGTGGATAAGGTATACCATGTTGCATTAGCTGGTGCGATTAAAGTGGTTGTTGCTACTAGGATAGAGATAGTTAAGTTTGCTTAGTCTCCTACAAAAATCGTCTGGCTGATCACTTCACCACACTGCTCAGACGGATCAGTATTTGCTTCAGTCACCTTATGGTATCGCACGAACAGGTAAGTGAATTCCTAACATCAATCCTGTGCAGATGACTGATAGAAGTTTCAGTTATGGAAGAATATTATCGTCATTACGGACATAAGGTGCCATCTATCGCATATCCAATCAGAGAACCACAGTTGTCTTGCGGGAGAAAGTTGTAGATTATAGTATTGGCAGTACCTGTGCTGTCGTGTTTCTAACCACTGTTCGTTTGAAGTGCTAGATAGAGGGGCGAATGTATTGACAATGGGGATAGCCAGTGTCGCACGCTCAGGATGAACCCGAGTGTTGTTTACCTCACTATGGGCCATGATACTGATGCAGACTGGTTGACAGTGCAGCAGGTACGTACAAACGGTCAGCTGTAGGTGGCACTGTTTGCGTAGCTCAGCCAGCTGGTAGAGGTTGGCTCAATGTAAGAGGCACCAGAGCGCAAATTTGCGAATTAAGGACCAATGGGTAGTGGCTCTGATTCGGATGCGGTAGCCAGAAGCTGGCCCCCAGCTGGAAGTTCAAATAGCGCTGAGCACTATGGGACTCAACAGCTGTGGTCATCAGTCCCCTAGAACTTAGAACTACTTAAACCTAACTAACCTAAGGACATCACACAACACCTAGTCATCACGAGGCAGAGAAAATCCCTGACCCCGTCGGGAATCGAACCGGGGAACCCGGGCGTGGGAAGCGAGAACGCTACCGCACGACCACGAGCTGCGGACCCAGCTGGAAGTCATCAAGCACCACGACTGGGCGCAGCCCGTAGTCCTGTTGGTAGCAGAGGCATGTAGTAGCTGAGGCTCGATGGCCCAAATCAGGTCGACGACTAGTGTAGAGTACTTCTTAGTGCTGGCTGTGGATGGCGACAGGTATTGCACAGTTGAAGCAGGCGGCATTTATGACCGCTAGGCCAAGCCAAGTTGTGATAAGAGATCACTTCTGATAATGACGAACAAGGAAGCGGCGCAGAGCCAGGCCCGAGCGTGATGTGATCCATGTCAGCACTGCGAATGTCTGACCCTCGTACTGTGCTGCATCGACAATGTCCGAGGCAAGGCTGAAGGCAACGGGGCTGTAGATGTGACAACCAAACTCGCTTTAGCGCCAGGACACAGACACTGCTCATCTACAACTTCTGGCAAAGGAATGCGGCAACAGCCTTCTGCTTGCATGGCCACACCTGACGGACGCCATTTTAATAGGTAGTGGTGTCACACAAGTGTCCATTGTGCGTTGAGTCCCTTAGGAGGAAGTATATGTATTACTTTATTAAGTATACCAGTCCAGTCCAGTCCAGAAAAATATCATCGATATTCCATAACGCTGCAGATCAACCACATTCTTCATTATCATCATCAGGCGAACGGAGATGAACGTTATTACTCGGTATCATTGGGCGAAATGAAATGTTCCTTTGGTCTCGTCCACGGAGCTGCAGTGGCGTCGCCCGATATCCCACTCGAGGCTAGAATTCAAGCACTCTGAAGGTCGATTCCCACTAGCAGGGCTACTGTTAAAAACCAAAAGTGAAATTAGTGTTATACAGAAATAAAGCTTTGTGGTCCCATGAGGGCAAATTAAATTTATTGATTGAATTAGACGTCTCATAGGCTGTCAATGTCATTAAACTCTGCCTCCTCCTGGCAACGTTGTGCTACGAAACCTCTGCCTACCGAGGAAGCGCTCGCTCACTAAAGCACAGAACTACCGCAGAAAACCGGGTGAAGCCTCATTCTACAACTTCGAACGGTAATCCATCACCATAACCACTATCAATCACTGGGGCTTACTCAGGCCCAACTTAACACGCCTAACGATTATAAATCGTCTCCGTTCCACAGAGCCCACGATTCTATTATTCCAACTCTGGGAGATGCCAATCCACTCCTCCATTTCGCTACCTCCCAGCTGCTCCATGAAATTGTTTCAACGTTCAGACCTTTCAGCCATTGGTAGACACTTGTATTAAAAGCATTCGCCTTTAGTGTGCTACTTCCTGCCAGGACCCACGAGTTTCTTTTTAACGCGGCTAGAAAAATTGGTGCCGTAATGGGTGAATCACTAGCATTCAAGCGAACTTGGTAGCACCGAACGTAACGCATTTTGAACAGTGATAGACAGATAGACAGACACACACATTTCATCTCCTTACTAGGCGAAGTCTGCTTTTTCTGCATACTGGAAACTAGCTCTGGTGTCTATGACAGCCGAAGATCAAGCCTATGGGTGTGGTCAGGCGCGGTATCTTGCACTAGGGTGTTGGAGCCGGCAAGGAATATGATGAGGATGAGATTCACTCCAACCCACCGTAAAAAATGGAGTGATTGCACGATGAGTACAGATTTTGCCCTAAAGAGTGACATATTCTGCAGGATGGAGGGACAGGAATGATTTTTACACTAGTGTGTTGAGAGCCGATGTTATGCTTAGTGATTATATCCAGGAACAGATTAAGTACAACATTCATGACGGACGGAAGAAAACAGTAGTAGCTGCCTCTGCTGTAAATATCTAATGAATGACAGACCATGGTGGTTGAGATCAGGACGCAAGAAGTGACAGGAATCATAGATGGATCCTCTACAAATTTGCCAGAATAGCACTTGATATACCAAAATGCATCCCCGCAAGCCAACATACAGTGCATGGTGGAGGATATCTTGTACTACTGCTAGTCGATCTCTTCCCTCTTTCACTCCCAAGTGGACCGAGGGAAGATAGACTATCTATGTGCTTCCTTAACAGTCTCGATTTCTCTTATCTTGTGTTCGCGGTTATCGCGCGAGGTGCATGTTGGCGGTGGTAGAATCGTTCTGCAGTCCACTTCAAATGCCAGTTCTATTGACGTCTCAATACTGTTTCATGGAAAAGACGTCGTCTATACCTTCAGGAACCCCATTTCAGTTCACGTACAGTTTCGGTAGTGCTCACATGCTAGACGAATTTACTGGTAGCAAATCGTGCTGCACGCCGCTGAGTTGCTTCGACGTCTTCCTTTTATCTGACATAGTAGAAATTCGAAGAATTTGAGAAGTACTCAAGTAAAGATCGCGCAAGTATTTTGTGCGCCGACTTATTTGTAGATAAGCTACACTTCACTAGCATTCTCCCAATTAACCAAGGTCCACCATCTGTCTTCCCTACAGTAGAACTTACATGATCGCTCCATTACATGTCGTTGTGCATCGTTACTCAAAATGGTTCAAATGGCTCTGAGTACTATGGGACTTAACATCTATGGTCATCAGTCCCCTAGAACTTAGAACTACTTAAACCTAACCAACCTAAGGACATCACACAACGCCCAGCCATCACGAGGCAGAGAAAATCCCTGACCCCGCCGGGAATCGAACCCGGGAACCCGGGCGTGGGAAGCGAGAACGCTACCGCACGACCACGAGATGCGGGCGCATCGTTACTCTCAG
This sequence comes from Schistocerca piceifrons, assembly GCF_021461385.2. NCBI lineage: Eukaryota > Metazoa > Arthropoda > Insecta > Orthoptera > Acrididae > Schistocerca > Schistocerca piceifrons. The sequence goes on along the minus strand of NC_060141.1, from coordinate 313,752,752 downwards.
ATATTTAATAGAAGAGATTTTGTCAAGAAGCACACTCTAATATTGTATCCGAACGTTACCCGGTTGCTTTTCCTACTTTTTGTACTAACTTACTGTTTTCCACATGTAGAGCAAACAGCCTTTCATCGTAGAAAATTATGTCCACGTCATCTAGACACATCCTGCAGTCACTGAAAGACCCCTACCGAGTCATCAGTAAACAATCCCAGATAGCTGTTCACCCCTTCCAATAGAGCGTTTACGCGTAGAGAACAATAGTGGTCGTAAAACACTTTCCTGGGTCATTTCAGATGACAGCATTGCCTCGGATGAACAATTACCATCGAGGTCAACGTACTGCTTTCTACTCGTGTTACTTCAAGAGTATTTTAGCCGTCCACGTGGGTGAGAACATATTTCATATGCTGAGCCCTCTCTTAACAGTCTGCAGTGTGACACTGTGTCGAATGGTTTTTCGGAAATCTTGGCATAAGGAATCTGCCTGTTGCCTTTCATTGACGTTTCGCATGAGCAAAGCTTTTTAAATCACTGTTGATTTCTGGACAGAAACTTTCCTGTCTCAAGAAAATTTATTATATTCCTCCTTAGAGTATGCTGAAGAATTTTGCAGCAAACCGTTCATTTACCTTTGTTACACACGGTTAGTCTCTGTAAAATCTAACTGCGATTGAACCTTAACCTGATGACATTTGTTTTCAATTCTTTCAGCTGCTTTTCAGAACAGGCGATGATGATATCCGTGTCCTCCAGTCATCTCCTTGTATAAAATACTGCACAATGTGCGTTGAAGCAAAAGACGACGACGCAAAAAAAAATAGTCATTTTTCATTTAAAAAATTCCCTCCCAAAGTGAAAAGTTAGCTAGACGGGCTTGATTCGCGTCACCTTTTATTTCGTAGCTGAACGTTTAGAGCTGTGTACACGGCGCCACCCGTCCACTAAGGTCGTAAATCCAGTGCCGGACGCCGGAGGCTGGACGTTACGCGCGTGCTAGCAGCACTAAGTGCGACCCCCTCCCACTGCTGAGCTGCCCTGGACAGAGCGCCGTACGCGGCTCTGCGCTCATGGCCGCCAGCGGCCGCCTCGCGTAATTAACTACGGGTGCTGCAGGACTACCGTGTCCGCTGCTCAGCCGCGTCGAGCCGTTATTACTTCGGTGAAACACTGCGTTTCGCAGAGCATTTCATTAGACTCGCCCGCTCTTACTGCTTACAGCGTTTCGCTTCTGATTTTACACCACATGTCCGCTGTGCCTGATCTCTCATAGCAGTCCCTGCCTCTGCTCGCCCACCGTGTTAGACATCGAGTGATTTAAACGGTTACTGCGTGACGACAATCGTTCCACATCAATAACAGTCGTTGTAACACTTGTGGCTTTACATTACGTGTCAGAACTAAGCTCAACGGCCAAAGAATTAATCACAACCAATAACATCACGCTCATGCTGTGTAGAATCGCCTCTAGCACTGATAATGGCCTGAATCCACCGAGCTTCTTCATCTACGCCATATCTAGATGAATTCACTCGTTGCTAACTACATCCCGTAGAGCTACAAAATTGCTGGGATGTTAATTCCTGCATTTCAACCGCTGCTCCAAACAGTCTCTCACCCTTACTGTACGGATTACGAACGAGGGATTAACGGTATGTACCCGTACAGCCTCTCGTACAGGAAACGGGACTGTCTACGTCGTACTCATCAGAAAGGTGTGAAACAAAAGGCAAACCCTCGTCACCGTGAATGTTGAATTGGACATCCTCGACGACGTTCACGGCAACCCGAATAACTAGTATGAAGTCATGATATGAATATCTTCCCAAAATACAACAAAACCAACTCCACCCAAACTACACGGATTTAATGCTCTCCCTTTCCAGACCGTGAACCGATTCCTGAAATCTAGTCTTCCTTCCAAACATAACCGTCTGCACAACCCATCCAAAATGAAAGACCGCAAGCTAATCTTTTCTTAGACAGCTAGTATCACACACATCTCCTTAAACCAATGTCAGATTCATCTGAATGTAATAGGAATAAAATAATGAGAGCGAAAAGTTAATCAGAACTGAAATTCGTATTACATGGTTCGCTGTGAGTCCATGAAGAGGGACGTTCATCCGCTGTTTACAGGTTTTTCCTATAGGATGCCACACCAGCGACTTTGCGCCCATACCTTATGCCAGTAATACCGCCAGGGAAAAAGGAAACACAGTTCAATGTGGAATCCGAATCACTTATTCCTTTATTACCTTCCTAGCGATGTGAGGCGGAGACAATGTGTAAAGGCAAACGGAGTACTATGGTGCATGCCTGGGATTCCATGCTGCTACCTTATGGTCTCCAGGCTGGCACTTTCCCAGTAGACCTTTAAGGCAGATAGTTATTCATAGTTTCGGCAGAAATCTTGTTGAAGTTATAATAGGCTGAGGAGGTAAAAGGAACGCAGTAATTGAGAACGGAGTGAGGTACTGCTGTATCCAATTCCCGATGTTGTCCAGTCTACACAGTAGGCAAGCAATGGAGGACATCAAAGAAGAATTTGGAGAGGGAAGGGAGAGAAAATAAATGCTTTGAGGTTTGTCGATAACATTGTAATTCTCTCACAGGCAGCGAAGGACTGCGAAGAGCAGTTGAATGGAATAGGCAGTGGGTTGTGAAGAGGGTAAAAGGGGAACATCAACAAGAGCAAAACAAGGTAACTGAATGTAGTATATTTAAATCAAGCGATGTCGAGTGAATGACACTGGAGAATTAGATGCTCAAAGTAGCAAAAGTAGTAGACGAGTTTTGCAGTTTGGGTAGTAAAATAACCGATAGTGGCCAAAGCACAGAGGATAAAAATGTATACTGGTAAAGCCAAGAAAATGTATCTGAGAAATTAGTTAACATGGAATATAAATGTAAGTGTTAAGAAGGACTTTTTGAAGGTGTTTGCTCGAATGCAGCTGTGTATGGAAGTGAAATACAGGCGACAAGCAGTTCATACAAGAAGAGAATACAAGCTTTTGTAATGTGGTCCTTCAGGAAAATGCTGAAGATTAAATAGGTAGATCGCATAACCAATGAAGACGTACTGAACTGAACAGGCGAAAAGGGAACTTACGGCACAATATGACTAACAGAAGGGATCGGTTGATAAGACACATTCTGAGCCATCTATCAATCGCCAATTTCAAATGAACGAAGTGTGCAGAGTACAAACTATAAAGAGAGATCAAGCCTTGAACACAATAAGCAGGTTCAAATGGATGTAGGGTTCAGTAGTTACGCAGCGATAAAGAGGTCTGCTCAGGATGGACTAGCGTGGAGAGATACATCAAACGAGACTTCGAAATGAGGATCAGATCAACAAAACAATCCTCTCAGGTATGTCCAACGTCCAAGTTTACATTCAGTGTACCAAAAGCTTCTGTAATGAGATGTAAATCACATCACTATCATTGTAAAGCTGATCACCTATTTTTTACTTCACAAAATACTTCATATTAATGTAGAAATTTTATAAAATGCAATGGCTGAAGAGTGACAACTTTGTCACTACCAGCCCATCCTAGTAGGGCAAAATGTACATAACTGTTAAATAAAAAACAAGTAAAAGAGAATTAAACAGCTACATAGTTGCAAATTTGATATAGTTATTCACCTCACTTGGCTGTGGCAGCTTTGAAGACTAGACGACTTCCCACATTGCTACTTATGCTATTAACAATATTACAGCTGTGAGATTTTAACCTTGTAGTTTGTGCAAACCATAATAGAGATTTACCTATTTGCATGCCTGAACGAACTGGTGGTCTCTGGTCCTGAAGGCACCAGGTTCAATACCAGATAGGGTTGGGATTTCTCCTCATTCCTCCGTGATTATCCCAGGTCCAGTCACTCCAAATAAGTACTGCATAAGTAGATGGATACTGCATGTTCTCCACCAGGCCTACCTGAGGCCTGTCACTATCAGTGATATCTACTGCCAATTCCTGATCATGAAAACCACCTCAGGTTTTTAAACAAAAGTTAATCAGTTTGTTATCAATTTTAACTGAATAAAAAAATGAATGAAAATGAGTTAATTATAAATTTTTATCTGAATAAAAGTAAAAAAACCCTCAAGTATGAAAAAAATTATATTTGAGACTAAAGGGATGAAAAAAATTTAACCTAAATCTGGATTTTCCATTCATTTCTTATTAAAAAATTAAAATATTTAATGTTTCTTTTTTTTCTTACAAATCAGTACACTAATAAAAAGCTTCATTGAACTTTGACAATATTTTTAAAAAACCTTCCCTATGGGTGTCCTTTGAGAATATTCTGAATTGAATAATTTAAAAGGGTATTACAAATTAAATAAAAATAATTAGACTATACAAACAGTTGAATATTTAATAGGAAATGAAATAAAGGCAATGAAGAATTGGAAGCCATTATCTTATTATGAAATAGAAAGTGATGATTTTTTAAATATTTGAGGTTAAACCAATAAAGAAATATTCCCCATTTCTACAAATGTGTCTGAGGAACAAAAAATAACAAGGAGAATCCAGTCAAAAAATATTTCCATTTTCTACCAATCTGTTTGCGAGAGAAAGAAACAGAAAAACAGTTAATCAATATTAAGTCGATACAGTATTTAAAAAAAATTACAGACTGCAAATTTCGAAAATGATATAAAGTTGCTTGAGCGTAATCATTTCTTAAATGCAGAAAAACTGAATATTATTAAAACAGCTAAAGAAAATCTTATATAATGGTTTGAAAATAAAAATGTTTATTCAGCCAGTACAGAATATAGACAGATAATAAATTTATGGAGTTTGGATGTCAAACACAGAATTTTAGGATTCTTACAGAAAACTATATAATTTAAAAATTTACGACTGAGATACTTTAACAAACATCTCTTACTTTCAGACACAGATATTTGGTTGGACATTAAATAGAATTATTGCGTTAAAATTAACAATTAATAAATATTTTCGATTAAGAGACTCATCTTACACAGAGTTACCACAAAAACTAAAAGAAAACAAAAGTTTCTGCTACTGTAAAACATAATGATAAAAATGCTTCCAATGTGCAGGAGCTTCCATATTAAAATCAGTAGATAGACAGAAATGTAAAAATCTTGACAGAATGAGTAATCATGACTTTGTTAAAAAGCTTGAAGAAAAAATACCAGGCATTTGGTTACCTATTGAAAGTGATGAAATCCTGGAAAATTAAACTAAAATTAATGTATTTATTAATGTTTATTCCTTCAAAGAAAAAATTCCTGCAAATGAAACATATTATGATGTGTGTCCAAAAAAATAACAAGATCTGGAAAAGAACACCACATTCATTTATTATATTTAAAAAACCAAAATAATTCACACTACTGTTGGATAAAGGATTTCTCACCTTATTTCTTGTCAAATTACTAAAGATGTACATAAAAATTTATTTGCAGTAAGTGTATATTACATTTTAACAATAAATTATTTTAGTATTGGGCGGGGGGGGGCAGCAGTCTGGAGGGTAGAAATCGTTTAACAATAAATTATTTTAGTATTGGGTGGGGGGGCAGCAGCGTGGAGGGTAGAAATCGTAGAGGGAGACCAAGAGATGATTACACTAAGCAGATTGGAAGGATGTAGGTTGCAGTAGGTACTGGGAGATGAAGAAGCTTGCACGGGATAAAGTAGCACGGAGAGCTGCATTGAACAAGTCTCAGGACTGAAGACCACAAAAACAATAACAAAAATAACAAATCAAAAAGAGATAATCATTCAAAAACAGTACAGTTAATTAACCAGTAAAATTAACACTACCAGATAAGTTCCTTTGGTTATTTATGCAAATTTTTAGAGTATGTTATTAAAAGGAGATAATTTGAACCCAATCTTAAATATTCTTTTACTATATAACATCAAAAATATGAACTGGAAGGTTTTTATTATTAAACTGAATACATAAATGAACATTCTGAACATCAGTAACGTATATAGTACTTAGTTGTCATACAAAATGTTTTAAGAATATATGAAAAAAGAAGCTGAACAAATTGGTGAAATTTATGTTGAAGAAGAAGAAATGATATCTTTAACCTCCACTCATTCCAAATTAATAATATAAGTGAGAACTGCTGCCAACATGAATAAAGTAGAAGTAAATATCCTCGGTGTTGTGAAGCAACTTAAATCACTTAATAAAAGTAAGTCTTCTGGTCCACACTGTACACCAATTAGGTTCCATTCGCAGTATACTGATGCATTAGCTCCATACTTAACAGCTATATGCAATCGTTCACTCAGTGAAAGATCCGTACCCAAAGACTGGAAAAATGCTCAGGTCACAGCAGTATTCAAGAAAGGTAGTAGGAATAATCCACTAAATTACAGGCCCATATTGTTAACGTCGATATGTAGTAGGATTTTAGAACATATATTGTGTTCGAACATTGTGAATTACCTCGAAGAAAACGATCTATTGACACACAGTCAACATGCATTTAGAAAACACCGTTCCTGTGAAACACAACTAGTTCTTTATTCACATCAAGTGTTGAATGTTATTGGCAAGGGATTTCAGACCGATTCTGTATTTCTGGATTTCCGGAAGGCATTTGACACTGTACCACACAAGCGGCTCGTAGTGAAATTGCGTGCTTATGGAATATCATCTCAGTTATGTGACTGGATTTTTGATTTCCTGTCAGAGAGGTCACAGTTCGTAGTAATTGACGGAAAGTCATTAAGCATAACAGAAGTAATTTGTGGCGTTCCTCAAGGTAGTGTTATAGGCCCTTTGCTGTCCCTTATCTGTATAAGCGATTTAGGAGACAACCTGAGCAGCCGTCTTCCGTTGTTTGTAGATGACGCTGTCGTTTTCGACTAATTAAGTCATCAGAAGATCAAAACGATTTAGAAAAGATATCTCAATGGTGCGAAAAGTGGCAACGAAAAGTGTGAGGCATCCACATGAATGCTAAAAGGATCTCTTTAAACACTGGTTACATGATAAATCAGTCAAATCTAAAAGCTGTAAATTAAACTAAATACCTAGGTATTACAATTACGAGCAACATAAATTGGAAGGAACACATAGAAAATGTTGTTGGGGAAGGCTAACGAAAAGCTGCGTTTTATTAGCAGGACACTTAGAAAATGTAACAGACCTACTAAGGAGACTGCCTACACTAAGCTTGTCCATCCTCTTTCAGAATACTTCTGCATGGTGTGGGATCCTTACCAGATAGGGCTGATGGAGTAAATTGAAAAAGTTCAAAGGAGGTCAGCACGTTTTGTATTATCGCGAAATATGTAAGAGAGTGTCACAGAAATGATACAGGATTTGGGCTGGACATTACTAAAAGAAAGGCGTTTTTCGTTGTGACAGAATCTTTTCACGAAATTCCAGTCACCAACTTTTGCCTCCGAATGCAAAAATATTTTGTTGACACAGACCTACACAGGTAGGAAAGATCACCACAATAAAATAAGGAAAATCAGAGCTCATATGAAAAAATATAGGTGTTCATTGTTCCAGCATGCTATACGAGATAGCAATAATAGAGAATTTGAAGGTGGTTCGATGAACCATCTTCCAGGCACTTAAATGTGATTTCCAGAGTATCCTTGTAGATGCAGATGTAGCACATAAGATCATTTAAGACATAATGCATTGCTCTTTATGTAAAAATTATTGTACAAAATATTAATCCTGACCATTATTTCATAGAAAAATATATATTCTATTACATAATAATTGTTATTTACAATTAAAACATTCCAATTTTGTTCCAATTTAGTTTATTAATTTATCAGAATATGATTTTTATTTGTCTGTAAGCAAACTTTGTTACAAAGGAAAGAAATAATGTAGTACCAACTTATGAAAATTATTAGATTAGTTTTCGTAAAACGACAGCAAATTTTGAAATGAAATTTTTGGTTACTTCTAATTTTAAGCATTTAAGACTAGATAAACTTCCTTCTAACTTGAAAACAAACATAAAAAATTTCCAGAAGATTTAATAAATTTAGAAACTTGAAAGGGTGTTTATCCTTGTGATTAGCTAGATGGCAGCTAAAAAATTAAAGAAATAGAACATACAAAAAAATTACATTAAACTGCAAGTAAGTGATAAATGTGAAGAAGATTAGAAAAATGCTAATTAATTTAGGAAAAATTTCATATAAAAAACTACCTATAATATCATGATTTATTCATAAAACTGTATTTTTATTGTTACCTAATGTATTACTTTTGAAACTCTTCCATAAAAACTCATGATTATGATCGATTTTGGTATTTTGCAGCTCCTGCTTTATCTTGGGTAGCAATGTTAAAATTGACTGATCAACCAATTGAATAATTACATAATTATAACATGATTTTAATGGCTGAAAAACGAATAGGAGGTGTTATATCCTAATATTGCAAAAGATATGTTGAAGCAAATTATAACTATATGAAAAAATTGGTTGAAAAGAAGATAAAAATTATTTAGCCTATTTAGATGAAAATAAATTACCTATTATTAGCAGTGGTGCGAGTAAATATTTACCATATGGTAGATTTCAGTGGGATGATTCAGAAAGTTCTGATCCTAAAGAAAGTGAAATTTCAGACACTTCCAGAAATTGTTATATTTTTGATGTAGATTTAGAACATCCAAATAATTTACATGATTTACGTAAACATTTTCCATTGGCCCCAAAAAATAAATCTATCTCGGAACTTTTAAAAAATTGTTAACTACTTTAGGTAATAAATATAATTATGTTCTTGATCATTGAAATCTTAAATTATATTTCTCTTTAGAAATTAAAATAACAAAAGTAGATAAGTTTATAAAATAAAAACAGTCTGATTGCTTGAAAAAGTATACAGATTTAAATAAAGAAACAAAGACAAAAGCAAAAAAAAAAGATTTTGGAAGAGATTTCTACAAATTGGTGAGTAATTCAGTATTTTGAAAAACAATAACAAATAAACTAAGTAGAGTTGATAAAAAATTCATCTCAGATAAAGCTAAAAGTGGTAAATTAGTAACTACAAATTTTTAAAACAAAATAATACTTTATGAAAATTTAGTTTGCTATCTATATGAATACAGTTTTGGTCAATAAACCTATTTATATTGTTATAGCTATCATCCACTTATTGATAGAAAGAATGTATAATTGTCACTACTATGTTACAAATCCAAATAATGGAGAAAATATTGAACTTTGTTATCAACATGCAGATAGTTAAACTGAAGAACTAAAGATTTTTTTGATGATGTGAAAGCAACGATTTATTATTTTGATACAAGTGAGTATTCAGAAAATAATATGTATAGTAAAGCTCTAGCAAAGATAAAAGAATTGGGCAAAATGAAAGATGATTATGAAGGAAATTAATTGAATTTTGATGTTGAACACCGATAATGTATGGTTATGTAATTGATGATCAGGAAGAGAAAATTTTGAAAGTGCATAAAGAAATGTCTCATACAGAACAAATATGCCTTCAGCACTACAAGGACTGTCTGTTCAATGATTCTGAATAATATAGAACAAAGAGCATGATACAAAGCAAAAACATGAAATCTCTGCAGTTAAAAGCAATAAGAAAGCATTAAATCTACGTGACAGCAAGATATGTACCTCAGAAAATAAAATGGATACATTGCCATATCTACATTACAGAATAAATAATTACATTTTAAATTCCCATTCAATATTCTTAATTTTTCAATTTAAAGTAATTTACAGTTGAAATCACATGTTATATTCTAGAATACATTTTTAAAATTTATATCTGGATTTATCCTTGAAAGAAAGATTCATATAAAAACAATTTAAACCTTCCATTTCCTAATAATTTGCACATCCTTTTTTAATCAGCACCAGCCAAAACAGGCTTTTTATCAGCTTTTTATCATCATTTCCATAGATACTACTTGTATGTGTTCCAGACTTGGAATTCGTTTTAAATGTTCTTTGCAATAGTATTTAGAAATGTTTTTCCCATAACACAAAAATTTTATTTTTGAAAATATTTTAAAGATATTTGTTTAAATGAGGTCTACACACAGTTCTGTCACTGTCCTTTTTAAATGTCTATGAAATGATATTATCTACTGATGTTTCAACCCTAGAATTTTTTTTCAAGTCTTAGATTGGACACCTCGGTAAAAATTTATTACGAAAATTAAAAATTAAAATTCTAAAAATTAATTTTAGAAAAAACAGTATTTAGTTTTTTATAATGTAACAGTATTTTTGGTATCCAGCTGTTATGAAAATTATCGAAAATAACCTACATAAAAACTTTATGATCTTTTATTTTTAAATTCTTTCCAGAAGATATATATCTCAAAATTATTTTTTATGTAGTTCTTATTTTTAAAAATTTCGTTTTATATTTTTTAATAAATATGTAATTGTATTCGCAAATATAATATCTTAGATTTCAGAAATTTTTATTAACAAGTTGGCTGTGTTTCATTTTTCAAAAATTCTTTTTAATTTAAATATTCTTACTTTATCCCTATTGTATATTTTGCATCTTTATTATGTATATGGAAAACTTTTCTATGAACTTCTATTGCTTTCATTTTTGTTGTAGAACACTTTGTATTACTGAATTCAAGGACTGATTTTGACGCTATATATGTCCATCTATAATGACCAAGAAGGGCAAATTTTTTCACATTTTTTCTTTTAATATTCTATTAAACATTTCTGCAACAATTTAATTCTGTAAAAGTGGAATGCTGATTAATGCTGCATTTTTATGTCCTTAAAAATCTTTATTATAAAATTCTTTTCCAATATCTATTTGCACATAGTTTGTAATTCTCGCCCCAAATAATTTTTCATAAGCTTCAGCTACATTTTAACTGTTTTATCGTTAACTGGAATAGCTCAAGCAATATTTGAGAAGTTATTCATACATTTTATTTACTTTTGGAGTTCCATTTAATTTTCAAGAATCCATTTCTACTACATTTTCTTGCTATAAATAATCTATATAGAAAGATGTTTCCTTAGTGGTTTATGTAATTCATTGATAACTTGTTCATGAGTATTCAGACCATCATCTACAATAATTTTAATGAGTCGCTCTTTCGAGTGTTGCACACTGTGCAGAGACCTTCAATCCCCTACCTTCCCCTTTTAGTGGTGACTGTTGGAGGGTGACGAGTCTCACAAGGGGAAGGCTTCAGAGACGGCCAACCGATTCTGCTCAGATTTGGCAGGTCGTTTGTGTACAACCTAAAACGAAGGAATCTAAGATATTTTGGGTTAACACCCCCACGTTTTTGAGAAAATCTCCCCTAAAAGTTATGAAGAGCAATCAACTCAAAGTTGGCGGGATCGATAGATAATTGTAAATAGAGCATTTTTGATCGCCAGGTATGGGCTCTGAAAACGCATACTTTTCCAGAAATCGAGGTAAGGTACTTTTGTAACTGCCACTTCTGTACCCACATCGTCAACGCTTTTCGCCGACAGCATCAATAGCGCAACGGCCAAGGTAACTGGCTGTGAATGAAGAAACGTAGTGGATGTTATTCTTTTGGTTTGTATTTTTCCATATTTTAATTGATAGGGATAGGAGGGCTAATAAGTTAAGTAAATCAACAAGGAATGATAATAAGGTAGGCAAATAAATTTCTCGAACCTATTGGGATAGTAAACAACTAAAATGTTGCTCCTGGTCACTTTACAATGGCTCTTCCAGTCACTGTTACGGGTCATCACTTTTCTTCAAACAAGTAGATGGATGGTACTTTTCACATAAACATTCGAAACAAATATACTCACGGCACCAAGAGCATCTAATGAATGCAATCGTTCGACAGCTACACTGTTCCTTCCCTATGATATGACGAAGAGGCAACCAGGACAACAGAACTCTCCCCGCGTGCATTCTATCCCGTGCCTCGCAGTACACATGCGTCGCACGGTTGGCTATCTGTGATCCCTCTTGAGGAAGTCGCAGCACTTTTACTCGGAGTTATTTTCATGCAACAAGGCTTAAAAGTTTAGTACTTTACGAACTCACAGCATTTGGGAAATTAGTTTGCCTACCTTATTATTATCTTTCCTTATTGATTTACTTACCTTGTTAACCCTCCTATCCCTATCAATTAAAATATGGAAAAATACATACGAAAACAATAACATCAGCTAGGTTTCATCGAGATTCGAGCCCGGGTTTACCGATTACCAGCCAGTTACCTCTCTCTCTCTCTCTCTCTCTCTCTCTCTCTCTCTCTCTCTGTCTCTCTCTCTCTCTCTCTCTCTCTCTCTCTCTTTCTCTCTCTGTCTTTTGTCTGCCTCATGTAAAACATTATCAATACTGTCTCATTGATCATTATTTAGTGTAGTTTTAATTGCTTTTGGTATAGTTTCAACACTGTGTAGCAAAGTGCAATGAACTGGCAAGTTATTCATTTATACAGATAAAAAATTTTTAAGGATTAATATTTTTTGTAGTCCCTACTATAGACATCAACATCTACACCCATACCTCATTTTCTCTTTCCAGACATTATCCCTCTAGCTGTCCATCCCTGGTAGCTGAATGGTCAGCACCACAGATTGTCAATCCTCTGGGCCTGGGTTCGATTCCTGGTTCATTTGGGGAATTTCCTCTGTCCAGTGACTCGGTTTTGTGCTGTCCTCATCATCATCCTATCATCCTCATCGACTGCAGGTCGCCAAAGTGGCGTCAGATTGAAAGACCAGCACCCGGCAAATGGTCTGCCTGACACGGACCCTAGCCATACAAATAAATAAATAAATTCCTCTGCTGTAGCAACTAATTTTTCTCCAATTAATGAGTCAGAAACATGCCTTCTATCTTTTCCAGTTGGCTGAAATTCTTTAAATGCTTCATGTCTTTTTTCCTAAACCTTTAGTATCTCTATGTGCAGTATCATGTTTTTTGCAAGTTTAATCTAGTGGATTTATTGCTTGATGGCCTATACCTAATCTTTCTTCTGATTTGGTTTCTGGATCACTATAATTGTAGCCACGGGGATAGCTTTTGAATGATAATTTATTGATTAAAGTATTAAGTAATCCTTTTCCATATTTTTACTTTCCCCAAAATGTATGTGGCAAATTATTCAAAAATCTAATCAGGTGTGGTATTCCTTTTGTGTTTTTGATAACAAAGTCACTTAATTTGTTCATTAAAATGTGTGTTATTCCAACTTTTTCATTATGATATTTTTTATTGCCGGTGAATTATTCTCTATAAATTACTGCTACTCTGTCGATTAAATCTCTAACATCATTCATCCAAATGTATTCAGTTGGTAATTGTGTGTATTTCTTATTGAGCCTTCAACTTTCTTTGCATCTGAAAAACCTGGACTGGAAAGAGTTTGACTTAATCTTGGAAAATAACCTTCAACAGTTCCTTTCAACAAACCATTGCATTTAATACCTCTACTTGATTTTATTTCATTATTTGGAAATGTTTACCATGCCTATTATATGGTGTCTTCTATGGAATTCTTATTTTTAGAGGTGAATCAGTTTTATTCATTTAATTTTTGAATTCATTATTAATATAACTGTGTCTGTTATTCCAATTGAGTGGCAAGTCATCCGTTTTCAAAAGAAGATAACCATGTATAAGAGACAGCTTTAGTAATGTTTCACTAGTTGGTTTTTATACAACATCTATAATGCCAAATATCACATTGAAAAATAATGTTATATTTGATGGAGAAACGATATAAATTCCTGCTGGACAAAATAGCTTGAAAAATTTAGAAAAAATTACTGACTCAAAAGGGCCTAATACTCACATTAAAGTATAATAATTTTAAATATAGTTATTATTGAGAGTGATGTTAAATTATACATGGATAAAGGGGATAGCATTGGAACTATATTTGTATTTAAAACCGAATTATTGAAGACAATACAAAACTATAACTAATGACATGCCTAACTTTATTCCATTTGAGTTAATCAACATTAATTTTAATTTGGCTGATGGAATATATGTAAATCATTGTCATCATTTTCATAGAATATTACTGTTACATTACTACTTCACTCATACCCAGTTTACAGTTTGGACCTATAATTCATGAGCCACATTATCCTGTACACACGCCAATTTTTGATACTATACAGGATTTAGAAATAAGTACAACAAATGAGAAATATAATTTTTTTAGTGTAACTGTTATTTCCGAAATGTCTTAATAAGTATTATCCTTATGAATTGAATAAGACTGGGGGCTATCAGTTTTACTCATTCCCTGTGAATGGGAAGACTAAATAAAACTTAAATAGTCCTAGTAAGAAGACAAAGTTTAAAATCATATTGGTGTTGGTTGCATTCTTGCTAATCAGTACAATTGTATGAGAGCTTAAATATTACTGGAGCTGATGGTACAGATTATCGGACATACAATGGAAAATTCAAATAAAATGTTGGTTGACAACTATGTGGAAAAACTGTTCAGTGTTATTGCCATAAAGAAATGGAATATTATTTTGTACCATTTATTAAGTACCATTTCATTTCTTCATCGGGCTTATGCAATTGACTTTGTCTATAGCCAATGAGATAATCAAGGATGCTGATATCCTTAATAATGGGTAGATAGAAAGTAAGAAAAAAGAAGTACTACTTCCACTAGAATTTCTTGCTGGGTTCTTTAAAGACTGTAAGGAAGTTATGTGAGAAGGATTTAACTGTAAGTTTTTCATGGAGGTCTAGTACAAAAGATCCTATTTTTTGGTGGTCTGACTGTAATCAAGGTGGAGCTGAAATAAAAGAAATATTTCCCAAAGAAGGTAAAATTGTGGTGTCAGGGGAAATTCGTGTTCCTCTGATTAGATACGAAGCAGAGTATTCACTCCAGCTGGAGGGAGAAAACACTAAAAAATCCAAATATTCCCAAATCTTTATTTCAATGATAAACCACTGAGATTGACAGATTAAGAAATTTTCAATCAGATATCACCAATTACTATAATTCTGCAAAATCTGATATGTCTTACTTAATCTTCATTGTTTTTCAAAATAATTGGAAAAATAATCAGTTGACTGATTGAAAGAAATGATTGTACGGCATTGTTGGCCGGGACCCCTGTGCGGGGAAGTTCGGCCCCCGTATTGCAAGTCCTTTTTAGTTGATGCCACTTTGGCGACGTGATGAAAGAGACACAACACCCAGTCATCGCGAGGTAGAGAAAATCCCTGACCCCACCAGGAATCGAACCCGGGACCCCGTGTGCGGGAAATGAGAATGCTACTGCAAGACCACGGACTGATTATTCTTTTTTCAGTGATGTTAAATTACAGAGTGTCTGTGTAAAGAATGGTAGAATTGAAATCCTGCATATAACGTTTTCCGAGATTTTTAACAAGTCACAAAATTAAATAGTGATGTCAAAGTTAATCCATTCAATTTCATATGGATTTATTTTATGTTAGTTATAAACATGTTCAGGAGAAACAATGTGTTAGCTACTCAAAAAGCTAATATTAAATTGTGTTCTACAGTCAACAATAAAATTCTGAATGAAAAAATTGCTTATATAATAATGCCTGGGAAAGAGAATTTAACATTTAATGCTCAGCTCAGAATATAAACTTAGAATTTTAAATCTATATAAAATTATCTTTTATAGTTATTGAGTGAGAAACTTGTACAAACAGTATACAAAATTATAAAAAATCTCGTATTATATTTGGTAATTCACAATATTCATAATATTTGGTGAAAATGTTGATTATCACAATAAATATGTAAGAATAAACTATCAATATTTTTATAATAATTCAGAAATATTTAGGTCATAAAAAAGAGAATATTTGACTTTTGTGTTTCTTCCCATATATCTGTAATGCATTCTTTATAATTAAAAAATAATTCCCAGTCTTCAGATCAATTGTATTCACTATAATTTAGCATATAATCAATACCTTCTTTGAGTTTCTTGCTTCTAAAATATTCCATGGTTATAGATGGTTTAAAATTGTTTGTGCAGATATTATATTTGACTTTTATCTCTCTTGGTTTATTAAAAATATTTTCTGTCTTGGTTTATTTAAAATATTTTCGTCCAATTTAAATTCACACCACACATCATATGTTTTGTATTTAATTTATAAGGAATAATGTTATAAGAATGAAAAAATAAAGTTTTTATTAAAATCTTCTAAAAATTTTTCCCCTTTATTTTCTAATCTAAAGTTTTTTCGTTCACAAGATTTCTTGTTTCTTATTCAGCTAAAAATTTATTGTTAGCTGTTTTTCATTCATTGTTTTATATTTGGTTAAATTTTGTAATTAACTGATTTTGTTTCATTTAAAAGTCTGGTGTGATTTTGGTGATAGGAAATCAACAGTAGTAGATAGACACGGCCAGTAGCCCCACTCATGGGGCAGAACCAGCAATGTACATCTACTTGCATATCTCACCCAGGGATTAAAGACAGCCAGGGTGATGTCTCTGCCACTATCCACCTCCTAGTTTCACTGCAAGAAATAGCTGCACTCTACCTACAGTCAGGCCAGTTAGTAGAGTAATGGGCTTAAGTCACAAACACAGACTCAAATAAGTGGCGAAATCATAAACTTTCGTACTGTTAATATTGGAGTTATATTACTGGGTGGTACACAATTGATGCCGTGTGATTTGACTTCATCTTTTGTTTTCAAATAATTAATATGTGACGAACAACATCTAAAGGTGGCAACAATACTTTTGAATTGACGAATGTCTTAGGATGCAGCAGATGCATAGAAATGCAATCCTTTTGCTAGAAATTCGCCATTGTCTGATTGCCTCACCTGTAGTTGTTCAGAAGGGACGGATGTTTAGAGTTCCTTCTTCTGTCCACGTGTTTATTGGAGACGGAGCATTCGTTCAAACCGATGAAGGATGGGGAAGACCATCGGTTGTAATATTTTCAAAATAGTCTTCCCTTAATCCATTTAGTTTTACAAAAACCATCACAATTGTAAATCAGGAAGACAGGACTCTGACGCGTGGGTCTCCAGGAAGCGAGTCAAGTCGTCTTAACTGCTGACATTCTCGCTCGGCAGCTGCCTGAAGAACGACTTGATGTTTTACTCATGAACTATCTTCGCACCAGAAGAATTTGCTGAAGGTTGTAGCCTTGTCAGTTGGCGCCGACGGTACAATTGGCTCAGCTGTCACTAAACGACGCATATTTGTTGCAAGGACTTCGATACTCATGTCATGCAGGCACACAGAACACTTTCATATTATTTTTTCGATTTAGTATTGGTCATCTCGTGGTGCAACTCGAGAAAAATATGTGCGTTTAATTTGCGTATCCACCTCCACAGCTGAGTGGTCAGCATGGCCAACTGGCATGCCGGAGAAATCGGTTCCGACTAACGGTGTTATCAGAGGTTTTTCCTTGCTGGGAGGATGGTGAAGCTCATCCTGGTGACGCCAAACTGAGGAGCTACTAGACGAAGTAGTAGTGACACCAGGTCTGCTAACGCAAAAGCGGTCGAGACAGCGGTGTGCTGTCTTCACGCACTTCCGTACTACAGCTCGATGACGCTATTCGCTGAGGATGACATGGCGCTCGGTCGGATACGATTGGCCCGTCTTTTGGCAAAACGGTAGTGCTTCTCATTATCAGCTCAAGACAATAAATCACTAGTCGGCTGCTACATCAGAAGACAATTTCGAAAGAGGATGGAGGGGATTTAAAGAGAGATCCTTCTCGGTACTGTAAACCTCGTACGCCGTAGTTCTCCAGCTGCTGCTAGATTGCAACGAACTTAGTGATGGGAACGTGTTGTCCACATGCATAATGCATTCCCTCAGAACACTTTCGATGTATAATATAGACTTAGCTGGAGAGTCCTTTTTGTGCTGCAGTACCGCGTCTAGTACTGTAACTCGTCGCTGCGACTTGGCGGCACTGATCCGCGCTGTGTCGGCCACATACATAATACATGCGGCTGATAGGCGATGTGGCGCGGTCCGCCTTATCTGCGACCTAGTTGGCCGCCGGCAAGTTGTGCTGTCGCGCCGGCTTCTGCGGCGGCAGCAGGTGTCTCCCTCTACTAAGAACAGCCCTTAGGACCTGATCAGTGCCTGGGCTGGAATTGGCAGTGGTCCTTATCGAGTGGGAAATCCAAAAATCTTGGTTGCAGGTCTCCATGTTGCGAACGACCCATTTTTAGCTTTCTTACCTCACCGTCTACCAGAAAAAGAGCTACCGCGTACAAAGGCGTGGCGCTTAAAATAAGTGGAAAAAGTCACAAGCGATTTTGGAATCGTAGCACAAATTAATAAGTCCAGAATTTAGCGACATTTGCCTTCTAATCAGCTCGACGTTATTCCAATAGCATTTCTGAAAACAGAAAGGACTTCGCTCTAACTTTGGATCAGCATCAAAACTGGGCAGAGAAAGTGTCACCATCTACTGCAAGATTTCCGCTTGCCTCTATGCTCTCAAAAAGTTTCGGAACATATTTTCACAAGATGTGAAAAGTAAATTAATAAAATGAAGCGTCTACAGGACCTCCACTATCGTGATGTAATTCAGCATGGCACGAGCAGCGGAAACAGAAGATGGTTGGAGCTAACCATGTATGCTTGCGTTTGTTACTTTTGTTGCATTCATTGATACGACCATGTCATTGCGTCAAGCGCCCAGTTAGGGTGAACCCGCTCTGACAAGCTCAGTGACTACCACACACTATGTATGCTTCACCGGACCATCAGTGCGAAAGAGCCCCATTGCCTCGTGTCAGACAAATACCTGTTACTTCACCATAATCGAAACCCAAGATCCGACCTACCTTGTATCCTACCCCCATCTATTTGTAAAACAAAAAGATTCACTAAATCCTTCTCTGTAGCTGCCCTCCACCTCTGGAATAAGCTACACTGCACTCTGTACACAATTCACTGCCCTATTGTATTTAAGAAGAAGCCTCCTTCTGTTACCCTCATAACGTTTCTGCAAAAATTGAAGCATAGTGAGCTCGGTCAATCAACAATTCTACATCTTTATTCTTCTTGTCTTCGTATTTATTTCTTAACGTAGTAATCCTGGCGACGATCACCTTTCTCCCAACGAGAGACCAGCTCATTAATATAGTCACTGTAGAGTGTTTGATTTCGTTGACGGTGCCACAATCTGAACTCTGTTTGCACCACTTCATAACGATCAAAGTGAAGTCCTCGAAGGCGTTCTTTAACTTCTGGAAACTGATGAAAATCGGATGGGGGAAAGTCCGGAATATATGGAGAATGATAGATGACAGTGAAACCAAGGCGTTGGATTGTTGGAGACGTTGCACCGCTGGTGTGTGGTCAGGCATTGTGATGCTGAAGGAGAGTGTGCTCCATGCGTGGCCCAATTCTTCGCCACAAGCTTTAAGTTTTGAGAGTCTCGCAGTATCTTGCAGAGTTTGTGGTGGTACCTTCAGGCACGAATTCCAAATGCCTTGAACATTCCGGAGCAGAGCGAGCATGACTTCGCCTTCCGATGGCATGGTATTGAACATTTTTGGTGACGGTGACCTTTTGCGGAGAACTCCAATGATGCTCTCTTCTTTTCGTGGTGAAACTGGTGAACCCATCTTTCATCCCTCTCACAGTGTTATTGAGGAACACATCACACTTATCCTCAAAACAAAAAAGACGCTATTGACTTATGTCCAGTCTATTCTGTTTCATGTCAGGAGAGAGCACTCGAGGCGTCAACCGCTCACACAGTTTCCTGTACCGCAGTTCTGCAGTGATGGCCTGTACACTCTCTCGTACGTAACACACTTAGCTGATAGCTGCAGCTGTGTTACCCGAGAATTTTCTCCGATGAGTTCATCAGCCAGGTTCCGATGAGTCTCGGCGGTTGCCTTACGCAGTCGTCCACTCCGAACTCTGCCACACACGTGGAGGTTAGCAAATGGTTCAAATGCTCTGAGCACTATGGGAATTAACTTCTGAGGTCATCAGTCCCAGAGAACTTAGAACTACTTAAACCTAACTAACCTAAGGACAGCACACAACACCCAGCCATCACGAGGCAGAGAAAATCCCTGACCCCGCCGGGAATCGAACCCAATACCTTATGCATACACTTATATTTGATGGTGGCCCTCGTTTGTTAATGAAAATATTTGTTACTGAGACAGAAATTTTCATATTACTATTTTCGTCTTTAATATTAATAGCATACCAGTTATCTTTATACCGAAAGCACAAATACGCTCTCTACTCCATCAACTCCTATGCTTTGCTTTCTTAAGGCATTTGCGAAAGTTAACTGAATCGTTTCAACGTGAAAACGTCAGATTAAATATGTGTAGTTGTTTATTTTAGAAAAGCCTGTCACTGATTTTGTGCCTGCAGATTCGTTACGTCTCCTTTTAATTGCCAACGCAGGTCGGCTGCGTTTCATGACGGCAGTATTCACGCCACGTTTCTCTATGTGTATTGGCTGGGATTGTATTGAGCCATTGTAGAGCCAGTGACTACTCAGACAAATATCAGGCGAGCTTGTAGTGCTGACAGAGGGAGTCCTAATCGAGGATATTTAGGAGATGATTTCCTTTTCCAGCGTTTGTCTTCAAACAACCAGGAGCAACTTCGAGCAGATCTTGGTCAGAACAGGCGCTTGGAAACTGTTGTTAATTTACATCTGCCACAGTATACCTCAGATAAAGAATTCAAGGCCTGTTGTATAAGAAAGTGTACTTGTTTGTGTGTACAAGAATAAAGACGACAACTTGCTTCACATGTGCCGTCCACCTATGTCGCTGTCAGGTAGAGCAAAGTAAGCCGGCCGCTGTGGTGGAGCGATTCTAGGCGCTACAATCCGGAACCACGCGGCTGCTACGGTCGCAGGTTCGAATCCTGCCTCGGGCATGGATGTGTGTGATGTCCTTAGATTAGTCAGGTTTAAGTAGTTCTACGTCTAGGGGACTGTTGACCTCAGATGTTAAATCCCATAGTGTTTAGAGCCATCTGAACCTTTTATTTTTGAGCAAAGAAAGTGTAAACACAAAAGCCACCCAACCCCACTTGCGGTTCAATACAGAGATATTGGCCGTCCGGTGTGGCCGTGCGGTTAAAGGCGCTTCAGTCTGGAACCGCGTGACCGCTACGGTCGCAGGTTCGAATCCTGCCTCGGGTATGGATGTGTGTGATGTCCTTAGGTTAGTTAGGTTTAATTAGTTCTAAGTTCTAGGCGACTGATGACCTCAGAAGTTGAGTCGCATAGTGCTCAGAGCCAACAGAGATATCCAGGAATTGACAATGGCCAATCACGCGATTTAGCTGTTGCAGAATCTGTTTAAAGACGTCTCACGTTTCCTTTCACACGCCTATTTATAGGCAAGCTCAATAAGGTCAAGATATACACTAATCAGACTGAATATTACGACCATCGACCACTAACGATATAAACCCGTCCAGGCTATAGCAGCGTCACCTGACGTGGAATGATTGCTCGTCAGACACACGCACGGTGCAAGTAGTGTCAGTGAACGTCCTCTGCGTGGGTAGAATGGGGAAGGTGCGCGATCCACCTGAGTTTGACCGTCTGCAGATTGTGATCGCCCGGAGGCTAGGGACGAGCGTTTCGGAAACTGCACGACTTGTCGAGTGTTCGAGGAGTGCCGTGGTGAGAGTCTTCAACACTTGGTGAAACCAAGGTTAAACCACGTCCATATGTCATGAGGTTGGGCTGCCACCATCCCTTACATAACACATCAGATGAATTCGCAATTGCGAATAATGGCTACCATCAACGGTAGAATGGAATGGCGACAATGAAAGTTTGTGCCGGATGTCTGACGTCGTAGGCTGTGCAGGCTGGTAAAACAGGACAGTCGGCGAACTGTAGCGGAACTAACATCCGATTTTAATTCTGGCAGTGTACAAGAGTATCTGAACACACAGTGCACCGGACATTCCTAACGATGCGCCATCGCAGCAGACGACCCATGCAGTGCGGCAACTACGACTGAATTGGGCTTATGACTATCGGCACTGGTCGTTGTAGCAGATCGCTGCATGGTCTGATAAATGCCGATACCTGCTTCATCATGCCGATGAGAGGGCTCGAATCGGTCGTCTTCCACCTGAACAGCCCATTGACACCTGTACTATGGGACAGACACAAGCTGGCGGCGGCTCCGTTCTGCTATGGGGAACATTCACGTGGGCATCCATGGGGCCGGTGAAGCACGTGTGCGCTCGATAGCTGAGTGGTCGCGTGACTGTCGTCCTACGGGCCCGGGTTCGATTCCCGGCTGGGTCGGAGATTTTCTCCGCTCAGGGACTGGGTGCTACGTTGTCTTAATCATCATTTCATCCCCATCCGGTGCGCAGGTCACCCAGTGTGGCGTAGAATGTAATGAGACCTGCACCAAGGGGGACGGACCTGCCCCGCAAGGGGCCTCCCGGCCAATGACGCCAAACGCTCATTACATTTCAGTGGAGCTCGTGTACGGCATTATGACGGCCAAGGAGTCTCGTACACTGATTGCAGACCACACACACCCCTTTACGACTATCATGTTTCCCGAAGACAGTAGCAATTTTCAACAAGATAAGATCCATGTCACAAAGCCAGGAGTGGGGAGGAATGGTTCGTGGAACACAGTAGCGAGTTACAAATGATGTGCTGCCCCCCCCCCCCCCACCCCCCCGACTCATCAGATCTGAACCCGATCGAACACATGTTGGCTGTAATTGAACGTGTCGTCAGAGCTCACCGCCCCCTACAGGATATTTACGGGAATTAGGTGACCTGTATGTGCAGACTTGGTGCCAGCTCCTTCCAGCGAACTAGCACGGCCTCACTGCTTCCATGCCACGACGCATCGCCGCTATTTTCTGTGCCAAAGGTGGACATACCGGCTATTAGGTAGGTGGTCATAATGTTCTGGCAGATCAGTGTAAGTTTATCAGGCTTAACTTAGAAACCTCGTTCATTCTTGCTTGTGAGACACTGTCACCAATAATAAACTAATAGCCACAGTCTAAATGTGTACCAAAATGAAGAAGTTCTATGGTATTATTGTTAGTTCCAATGCATTTTCTAGCCTTTAACGTACCCTCTCAACACAATAGGTGTTGTGGTACTAAGTTACGTTCCACCAAAGTCGGTACAGATATAGCACTGAATTACGTTGACGCTATCCTGTTTAGACAGCAGAGGTTACAACACGAAGCAAAATCTTGGATGTAGCAAGTTTTCAATGTTAATGTCTTCATCTCCCAAAACCACTTTGAAATACGTATAATTAACCGCAAGTCTACTGAAAGAGAAGGCTCTCAAAAACGGTAGTTGAAAGCTAAACGAGAATTTCACAGGCCTCCAGCAGCCAGAACTCGAGAAATTTCTGCATACAGCGCCGCCGTGTGCCCTAAATAACCGCCGAGTTTGGAGCGCTGGAACGTTGCCAATGTTTGTACACTAGCGGTGGCTCCCGCTTAATTGCTGTGTTATCTCTAGTTCAAGGGTTGTTTTACACAAGTGTTTTGCAGAGGCAGCGGGGGCTGGTCCTCGGGGAGCATTGTAGGACTGTTATCGGGTGTCGGACCACCGGAATACAATTTTGCGCAGCCTATTAAACGTCGACACCATGCGCTGATAATGGAAACGCGTTGTCCCATCCACTCTTCCTGTCTTTCACCGATACGACAGTGAGGACACTCTCATAGGATTTGATATGTAGTACAGCACCACGCATGGTGCACGTCTGTGTGTCAGGATATCTTAATTCTTTCGTTCCTTGCACGCACAGGCAGAATCTGTACTACAAAGGGAATAAGATTTTAGCTATCACACTTGTCATCAAAATTAAACATGGCTGGCCTTGTAATCCGTTCACAAGTATCGGTGGATCAGTCAATGTAATTACGCATAGGTCGCAAGGCGTACCACGGGGTGATACATCGGCCAGGTCATGGGAACAAACAACAGCAGCAAGTTTAAGGACTCCTACGGACCGTCCCGATCCTACTTGTACTTGACTATTTTCTGGAAATTGATTTGCACTTTTCTATTCCCTGCCATCGATGTTCGGCTTGCACACGGCCAAGTCTAATTCCCTAATGCGGTGCTGTCTCCGTTCGACCACATGTTCCGTGGACGAACCGACAGTGCGTGCGTACATCGAGAGAGTGGTCCGTATTCGAGTGCATCCCATGCGGACAAACTTACAGTGTTCTCCAGCACTAAATAAAGTTATTCAGTAAATCTACTGACTACTTTAATGGCCAAGAGAACTCTTTGTTTCAGTTTAGTTCCGAAGAGTCAGGATATTTTATATTCTGTGATTTATTTGTAATGAATATGCACTGGTTTTTAGTAGACCTGTTTTTGTAGAGGAAGCGGATTTTCAACACTTCCCAGTTAAGTAACAAAAATAATTTTGAAAATTTCTGATGTTATTTCTACTTAATTTGACACCACATTTTACAAGCCATCGTTGTAGCAAATGTTCAAATGTGTGTGCATTTATAAGGGACCAAACTGTTGAGGTCATCATTCCCTGGACCTACACACTACGTAGACTAACTTATGCTAAGAACAACACTCACACGCATACCCGATGGAGGACTCGAACCTAGGACAGGAGAGGCCGCGCAGTCATTGATATGGCGCGTCTAACCGCGCGGCCACTCCGCGTGGCATCGTTATAGCGAATAGATAATAATTCAGAGGGAAGGTTAAAGCATTCCAGAATATGGATGGTCGTTAGTACTCAAGATGCTTCTATAGGCATACCATTATTGATTGAATGTGCCCCTTAGTTGACGCTTCCGCCATGCAAATGCGTTGATCCAATCGCAGCTCTCGAAGTCGCACTGAAACTGGCCAACGCTGCCAATCTATATCTACAGAGTGAACCACAAATACGCTAACAAACTTTCAGAGATCGTAGTATGAACCAAAACAAGAAAAAAGAGTGCAGTAAATATGGGATCTAAAATGCACGTCTTACGAGCTTTGACCACTTCTTCGTCTTCGATACTGTGAAACACATCTCTTCTACTGCAAGTTCTTTGCTTTCCATTTCTTTGTAGGTTGTAGCATGGGACAAATCAAGAAAAACAAATGTCCGGTGGAGCACTAAAATACCTACCTTAAGAGCTATGAGCTCTTGTTCAGTACGAGAGATGTGTTTCACAGAAGCAGAGATGAAGTTGTGCTCATAGTTACGTACTTTATAGGAAATGTTTACTCGACGTTTTTCATGTTTTGGTCCATATACCCATCTCTGAAAATTTGTCAGTGGAGTTCTGGTTCACTTCACAAGTCATCTTACGATGTATGGCACTATCTGTTTACCACTATCTTT
Source organism: Schistocerca piceifrons (assembly GCF_021461385.2). Taxonomy (NCBI): domain Eukaryota; kingdom Metazoa; phylum Arthropoda; class Insecta; order Orthoptera; family Acrididae; genus Schistocerca; species Schistocerca piceifrons. Next base: position 313,727,422 of record NC_060141.1, on the reverse strand, counting down.
TCCTGTCTGTCCTTGTCCAACACCGAAAGGTGATTAGGAAGATTGATTGTCAATAAACTTCTGTACGAGCTATAATTTCTTTGATTTTCTCTTGTGACCTACATGCAAGGAAGAAATACGTTGCCGGAATCTTCTTAAAACGAGCGCTTCCGGGATATCAGCAGTAAGACTCTCCGTGGTGCCGAACGCCTCTGGACTTGGTTGAACATTGCCATAGCGTTCTCACACCGACTAACGATCACGTGTCTAAAAGAGCCGTTCTCCTTCGGACCTTCTCAGTCTGTTCTATTAATCCAAGCCAGTAACTATTCCTGACTGATGAGCATTACTCACCAACCTAACTCACAAGTGGTGATAAGTCCCTACAGGACCAAACTGCTGAGGTCACCGGTCCCTAACTTACAAGTGTTTCGAGTGTTTCGAATGCCACTTTTATGGTGAATGAATTATATTTCCTTAAGATTCTATCGCTCAATCTGAAACTGGCATTTCCTTTTTCTAAGGTTTGTTTCATATGGTCAGTCGACTTTGGGTCGCTCTCTATGCTTACTTCTAGATATTTCTTGATAGTTATTTTTCCCAGTGATTTGTTACCAATGGTATAATAACAGTCAATCTCTTGGTACATTTATGCCTGACATGTTTCATTGATTTACGCCCAGAAAAGAAATTGTGTTTTATTTTTCTGCAGCTACTTCTCATAAAGCATTCTTCTGACAAAAAGGTCTCTAGCAGATCTTTGAGGTCTAAAATCACATTGTTCGCACTGTCGTGTAGAGTCAACAGCTTTCAAAGTATTTAGTGCACGTTGTTGGTTGCACGTTTTGTAAACAAAGTTGTGGCCATCCTTTCGAGGACACACCGCGACGAGTGCTCGCGGCAGGGGGCAAAGCTAAGAGCACTTTTGTTGTCGCGCCTGACGTTCTGCGGTCGTCCATCACTGGCGCCGTGGTGAGAGCACCAGGCCTGCCGGCATTAGCCGCCGGAAGCCACGAGAAGACGAGACGTTAATTACGGCGTTTTGTTTTCGCCAGTGTACGCCGTAATTACGTGGCACGGCGTGCCGTTGTCTAAGCGGGAACACGCCCAGTCGTTAGCTTCGCGGCTCCTGCGCAGATTCCGCCCGTTCACAGGGAGTTCCTCAACTCTGTAGCATGGTACTGAGTCACTGTGTAGCTCCGTTCTCGAAAAAGTGATTATGAACAAGAACGTACCAGCTGTTGTCATGTCCTCGATGTTGCTTGAAACAGGACAGCTTTTCTTGTGGATGTCATAGATTCGTTCAAACTGTGAGTGTTGTGTAACTTCTAGTCAATAGAATAAAGAAATCTTTGCAAATATCAGTGCATGAAGATCAGCGATTGCTGCATATCTGTGAATGAAATACCTTTATTGTAATTGTAAATGACGAGAACTACATTAAATTCACGCGGTGTAAATCAGTTAGGGCAGGTGGTAAACTGTGGCCTGTCAGAATGATAATATGAAATATAATCTCAGTGGGGAAAATAATGAAAAAATCATAGTTTTTGTGAGAACTATTACAAAGGAAGCTTCGTTTTTAATTATTATAACTACAGCTTTAACGATGATATAATAACATAAGCGGCTCTAACAACATATTTTTAAAACGTTATAAAAGTTGCTTACAACTAACTTATATTTACAATGTTGTTTGCAACAGAGATACTGAAGAACTGCTAACCAACGAACGTATTTTAATTGAAGTTATAGGGGGCCCAAATACAGAGTATGTTACGCATATTGAAGCCAATTCAGATAGGTAATCACTGTACAGAGTTACTGGAAAAACGATTTCTACGGTACAGCAGTTTTATTGTAGTAAACATAACACTGTGTTGCGAAATCCTGTCTATGGTTGTAGATTATATAAACAGTCTTACACCATGCTTCAGTAAAAATAAAATAATAATAGTAATGTTGAGAAATCGGGACACAAAATCGTAAGAAACATGTTATGCTCAAAACCAATTGTTCACCTATTGCCTGAGAAACAGCAGGGAAATCAACTATACACAAATATCCACTGTGACATAAAAAGCAGGATACATTAAGAGAATGAACTGGACAGACTTACAAAACAAATAGGCCGATTTTTTTGATTATAGGAGGAAAGCTAAAACGAACGCGATGAAATGGTTGTAGAAGATCAAAACTGATTTGAAATCGGCAGAAACTATTCCAGAAGATGTCCAAAACCGCGAAATCTTCAGATCCATAATTCACGAATGGCAAGTTGACCAAGAGGAAAAACCAAAGAGGAAGACTGAAATAACATGATCTGTAGACAGAAAGGAAAACCTCAAATGAAAAAATATGACCGAAAACTGCCTCTAACTACATTCTTATCCTAATTGGCATACTGGCATATAATAATAATAATAATACGAAGGGCGTTCAATAAGTAACGCGAGACTTTTTTTCTCAGCCAGTTTCTGTTGAAAAAAAAAAAGAAACGTGAGATTTGTTGTGGGACATTGTGAAATATTCCCACTTCAGCCCCTATAGTTTCATGAAGTTCCAGTTGGTGGTAAAGATATACGTAGGTTTCGAAATGGCGTCTGTAACGGAGGTGCGTGCCATCAGACAGTTTTCTGAAAGTTACTTTTGGCAGAAAACCAGAACATCACAGATATTCATTGATGCTTTCACAATGTCTACGGAGACCTGGCAGTGAGTCTTTGAGTGAGGCGTTTGTCAACATTGCAACAAGGTCGAGCCAACCTGTCCAATCTCCCCCTTGCCGGCCACCTACACACAGCTGTGACTCTTGGAATGTTGGAACGAGCGTACACTCTCATTCGAAGTAATCGACAGATCACAATATAAGACACGCTGCACAACTAGGCGTCTCTCTTAGCAGTGCTGACTCACTCGATCACCAGTTGGGGTACTCGAAGTTGTGTCTGCCCGCTGGCTCTCTCGCCGCTCGTACTGCAATGGATGTAGCTTGGTTTACAATGCTTTAGAACTATTTTTTGACCATGATCACATTAAGCTTGCCTCGCAAAGATCACAGTATAGGCAAACTTGCTGTAAAATAACCGATATTGCAGCTACAGGCGCACAGAGTTACGTGTAGCATTAACTGACTTGGATCAAATATGTCATCTTCGACTTTGTTCTTTTTTTCTGTTAATTTCAGTCTGCCATCACTAGAACAGGTTGATGACCGCTACGATAAAGCTCTTTAGCCTACATGAATTTTTAAATGTGTAAGACTATTTTAAAATATTTAATGGTGTTAGAAATGAGGAGCTAAGAAATTAAAATCTGTGGGTAACTATGGTGAGGTTCACGATTTGATAATTGCGTATTGCATTTGAATAAGTAGTTGCTCGTGTAAACTTTGTTACTATCCTTATGTTCTCCGTGGTTTGTTCGTCGTATGTTATTTTTCTTCCAAGATAACCGCTCCCGCTTCATCTTGTCTACAAGGAGATCCTGAATTTTCGGATTAAGTTTGTCAACAGCCTCATTTATGGTTCTTCTCAATAATTTCGTCCTTAGAGTTACTCTCAATCCATATTCTGTGTTCAGCAGAGTGTTCATTCGATTAAAATGTCGTGTAACTCTTCCCCGCGTTTGCGGTCATAACCTTTCACTCCGAATTGTGATTTTGTTTCTAAAACTTTCGCTCGTTTACTTCATTGCTTCTTCGACAAAAAGGGTGATCGGAAATTCCCGTAGCAGACTTCTAGGACTCACAGAGGAAAGTAAGTACATAATACACTGATGCGCCAAACAAGGTGGTATAGACATGCCTATTCAAATACAGAGAAATGCAAACAGGCGGAATTCGGCACCGCCTATATAAAACTACAAGCGTTTGGCGCAGTTGTTAGATCGGTTACTACTGCCACAATAGCAGTTATAAAGATTTAAGTTAGTTTGAACGTGGTGTTACACAAGGCGCACTAGCGATGGGACACACCATCTCAGAGGTAGCGACGAAGTGGGGATTTTCCCGTACGAGCATTTCAGGAGTGTACCATGAATATCAGGAATTCGGTAAAACATCAAATCTCCGACAACGCTGCTACCGGAAGAAAAGCCTGCAGAAACAGGACCAACAACGACTGAAGAGAATTGTTCAACGTGGCAGCAGAGCAATCCTTCCGCAAATTGCTGCAGATTTCAATTCGGGGCCATCAACAAGTGTCAGCGTGCGAACCATTCAACGAAACATCATCGACATGGGCTCGCGGAGCCGAAGGCCCACTCAAGTAGCCTTGATGACTGCTCGACAGAAAGCTTTATGCCTCGGCTGGGCCCGTCAACCCTGACGTTAGACTATTGATGACTGGAAACATGTTGCCTGGTCGGACGAGTCTCGTTTCAAATTCTATTCAGAGGATGGGCGTGAATGGGTATGGACACAACATCATGAGTCCATAACCCTGCATGTCAGCAGGGGATTGTTCAAATCTGGGCTGCCTTGCAATGTGCTGTTCAGAAGAGATTTCTACCCCCTCGTCCTCTTACGGATTTATGGACAGCTTTGCATGATTCATGGTGTGAGTTCCCTCCAGCACTACTTCAGACATTAGTCGAGTCCATGCCACTTCGTGTTGTGGTACTTCTGTGTGATCGTGGGTGACCTACATTATATTGTGCAGGTGTACCAGTTTCTACGGCTCTGTAAGGTTGCACATTAAATGAATGTCAATTCCGCACATTACACGAGAGATTTGATACATCGTAGTAGGAAGGTGAATATGTCACCTGACATATTTCGGCGATAATGAGCAGATTTGCCTATTAAAATGTGCAGTATGAATGCAAAGGGATGACACTCAGTCGATGGTATTGACACAGCGAACCTAAATGTCAATGAGCAAGAGAACAAAGAAGCTGGAAGAGGAAACGTTTTAGTTTGGGAGCAGATGCGAGTTGCCATGTCAGGGCCCAAGTGCAATGGAATGCTCTTAAAGTGACCCATGTCGAGGGACAATGAACGCGCTGGACGACTCAACGAAGAGGGCAGGTAGCGGGCCAGCAGCATAGTATGGAGAGAAGCTTTAGGAAACTGCGTTGGGGAATTTCCAGATGGATACAAACAGACCAGCGACGCAGTGGATCATGTGAAATCATGTAAACCGTGCGTGGTACGCAGGTGATGTACACATGTAACTTCTAGGCGTCTGGAGCGGGCACAAACTATCCGATTGGCTGAAATGAATTAGGTAGGAGTAAAGTGCCTAAATTTCGATGCCGTTTGATGGTAGGCCCTTTGTGATTGGCAGATATAGTTTCCACAAGATAAAAGGAACGCTCCTATCAGTTTGAAAAAGCTGTGACGTGAAGCACGAAAAGACCCAGGTGGGGGACAGTTTTGTTACACAAGACAGAAAATTTCATGGACTCTCCTCTGAACCAACGTCAAGTGCAGAACAGGGCGCATCAGGCTCTGTACGATGCAAAGGAGGAATTTTGTATGAATACTGCGTTCACTTTGTCTGAAATTCAGCTAGATATTAGCTGTAGCGTCGTTGAAGTCTAACAGTGGAGAAACGAAACAGCCACGTAATTAGTTGTTCTTGCAAGAACTGAGAGGTCATTGTAATATGCACGCTGCTCCATCCATGCAATTGCATATCGCCATATTTCAAGACCAGGGATGAGTGCATGTTTTCTCGCCTAACGAGAAATATAGGAAAGTTTCTGCTGATAAAATCACCAAAGATTTTGATTAGCTTTGATAGGACTTGCAGAGGACTAGAGCAGCCATGCAGCCGAGAACTCATCGCAACTAAGGTAAAAACTGCTAGCAGAGGCGTAAACTTGTTGGTTCACCAGCTTGCGTCCACTGTGAACTCGAGCAACCTTGAGTAATCTTTTCCTAAGCTTGTCACAAAAGCTAACCATTCTCCACAAACTTAATTGTCATCCTAAATAGTACCGAACTTAGAACCGGAATCGAATGATTTATCGTAATATTGGCCAACTTCACGATGTAGTTGTAAGAATAATTTTGTAGAGAACCTTCTGGTTAAAATTTGATATTGTTGTGTTCAGAGTCATTGTGATTTAACAGGACGAAATGCGTTATCTTGACAACTGTCCTACCATTGTCATGTTACAACGTACTTATATTCGTGTACTTCTTTGACAATAATCTTAAATTAAAAACAATTTGTATACAGCTAAACATCATTGTCCTCTGCCATAGAAAAAGGGTCCTCTCCTAACCCCAGTCAAATATTCTATAGACGCTAACGCACTCACGGGGTGTTTTTGCGGATGTTTGACAATAGAAGAAAGGAGTGGAGTGTCAGAGCTCTTCCGTGTATTTTGAATAAGAACCTGTGTGTGGAAACGTCATCTAAAACGCTACAGAGCTATAGGCGCCGACGCCTGCAGATGTATGTCTATGCAGCATAGCTCCATTATGATTTTACAAACTTTGAAGGATGATGGGGACGGATAAACATATCAGTTTGAGGTAAGCGTCCCTGGTTAGGAAATGAACAAGGCGAATGTTAGAGGCGAAAATCATTCCTGATTTCTCTGACAGTGAAATATAGACATATCAAAAATGTCTTACATCACCCCAGTTACGAGAACTCCTAAATGTAAACGTTGACTGTTGATATTGTATCACAGATACAGTCCCTTTGACTCTTCAGAGATGTCACTAAACCCACACAAGTATGTAAACAACCACGCATGGGCAGCGCCTATTAGACGGATTGTGTCCGACAACCGATCAGTTCCAGTCATTTCACCAGGGAGGAGGTACACGGCTCGTGTTGTCTGCAGTTCAACCACGCCTAGACGGTCAATACCGCGGTTTGATCGCGTCCGCATTGTAACTTTGTCCCAGGGAGGGTGTAAGTAGGCAGTTCAGGTTTTCTTATTGGTAACGCCACGTAGCGCTCTGTAGGAAAAATCACTGGCTGTGCTGTGTGCAGTCTGTGGCTAGTTTGCATTGTTGTCTGCCATTGTAGTGTTGGGCAGATGGATGTGAACAGCGCGTAGCGTTGAGCAGTTGGAGGTGAGCCGCCAGCAGTGGTGGATGTGGGGAGAGAGATGGCGGAGCTTTGAAATTTGTAAGACTGGATGTCATGAACTGCTGTATACATTATGACTTTTGAACACTATTAAGGTAAATACATTGTTTGTTCTCTATCAAAATCTTTCATTTGCTAACTAGGCCTATTAGTAGTTAGTGCCTTCAGTAGTTTGAATCTTTTTTTAGCTGGCAGTAGTGGCGCTCGCTGTATTGCAGTAGTTCGAGTAACGAAGATTTTTGGTGAGGTAAGTGATTTGTGAAAGGTATAGGTTAATGTTAGTCAGGGCCATTCTTTTGTAGGGATTTTTGAAAGTCAGATTGCGTTGCGCTAAAAATATTGTGTGTCAGTTTAAGGACAGTATAATTGTTCAAAGGGGACGTTTCATATGTCGACCCTTAGCCGAGGATACCTCACTGGAATCTTCTGATTTTTTTCTTGTAGTTTGTGTAATTAGTGTAGTCTTTGTTTATTGCTAGCGCGTAATTGTAGAGAGAATTTCCTTTGTACGAGGTGTGGCTAGAAAAAAACTGGACTAGTACTGGTGAAACAATAAAACGAATGCAATAAGGCTGAAAGTCGCGTGACCTGTCACGTGACTCTCGCTCCGCCTACTGCTCGAGTTTCATCTGCCTCCTGCACTCAGTCTGCCCGTGGCGTCTGTTTTAAGTAGTTGACGTTTTGTCTGTGCGTCGGAAAATGTTGAGTGTGCAGAAAGAACAGCGTGTTAACATCAAATTTTGTTTCAAACTAGGAAAATCTGCAAGTGAAAAGTTTGTAATGTTACAACAAGTGTACGGCGATGATTGTTTATCGCGAACACAAGTGTTTGAGTGGTTTAAGCGATTTAAAGATGGCCGCGAAGACACCAGTGATGACACTCGCACTGGCAGACCATTGTCAGCAAAAACTGATGCAAACATTGAAAAAATCGGTAAACTTGTTCGACAAGATCGCCGTTTAACAATCAGAGCAGTGTCTGAGTTAACAGGAGTTGACAAGGAAAGTGTTAGGCAGATTCTTCATGAAAGTTTCAACATGAACAAAGTGTGTTCAAAAATGGTTCCAAAGTGTCTCACAATTGAACAGAAGGAACGCCGAAGAATGATTTGTTCTGACATCCTGGAAAACATTGAAAGTGATCCCACCTTCTTACAAAATGTTATTACTTGCGATGAATCGTGGTTTTTTACTTACGATCCCGAAACTAAACGCCAATCTACATCTACATCTACATCTACATCCATACTCCGCAAGCCACCTGACGGTGTGTGGCGGAGGGTACCTTGAGTACCTCTATCGGTTCTCCTTTCTATTCCATTCTCGTATTGTTCGTGGAAAGAAGGATTGTCGGTATGCCTCTGTGTGGGCTCTAATCTCTCTGATTTTATCCTCATGGTCTCTTCGCGAGATATACGTAGGAGGGAGCAATATACTGCTTGACTCTTCGGTGAACTTTGACAAAAGCCCGTACCGAGCTACTGAGCGTCTCTCCTGCAGAGTCTTCCACTAGAGTTTATCTATCATCTCCGTAACGCTTTCGCAATTACTAAATGATCCTGTAACGAAGAGCGCTGCTCTCCGTTGGATCTTCTCTATACCTTCTATCAACCCTATCTGGTACGGATCCCACACTGCTGAGCAGTATTCAAGCAGTGGGCGAACAAGCGTACTGTAACCTGCTTCCTTTGTTTTCGGATTGCATTTCCTTAGGATTCTTCCAATGAATCTCAGTCTGGCATCTGCTTTACCGACGATCAACATTATATGATCATTCCATTTTAAATCACTCGTAATGCGTACTCCCAGATAATTTATGGTATTAACTGCTTCCAGTTGCTGACCTGGTATTTTGTAGCTAAATGATAAAAGATCTATCTTTCTGTGTATTCGCAGCACATTACACTTGCCTACATTGAGATTCAATTGCCATTCCCTGCACCATGCGTCAATTCGCTGCAGATCCTATTGCATTTCAGTACAATTTTCCATTGTTACAACCTCTCGATACACCACAGCATCATCCGCAAAAAGCCTCAGTGAACTTCCGATGTCATCCACAAGGTCATTTATGTATATTGTGAATAGCAACGGTCCTATGACACTCCCCTGCGGCACACCTGAAATCACTCTTACTTCGGAAGACTTCTCTCCATTGAGAATGACATGCTGCGTCCTGTTATCTAGGAACTCCTCAATCCAATCACACAATTGGTCTGATATTCCATATGCTCTTACTTTGTTCATTAAACGACTGTGGGGAACTGTATCGAACGCCTTGCGGAAGTCAAGAAACACGGCATCTACCTGTGAACCCGTATCTATGGCCCTCTGAGTCTCGTGGACGAATAGCGCGAGCTGGGTTTCACATGACCGTCTTTTTCGAAACCCATGCTGATTCCTACAGAGTAGATTTCTAGTCTCCAGAAAAGTCATTATACTCGAACACAATACGTGTTCCAAAATTCTACAACTGATCGACATTAGAAATATAGGTCTATAGTTCTGCACATCTGCTCGACGTCCCTTCTTGAAAACGGGGATGACCTGTGCCCTTTTCCAATCCTTTGTAACGCTACGCTCTTCTAGAGACCTACGGTACACCGCTGCAAGAAGGGGGGCAAGTTCCTTCGCGTACTCTGTGTAAAATTGAACTGGTATCCCACCAGGTCCAGAGACCTTTCCTCTTTTGAGCGATTTTAATTGTTTCTCTATCCCTCTGTCGTCTATTTCGATATCTACCATTTTGTCATCTGTGCGACAATCTGGAGAAGGAACTACAGTGCAATCTTCCTCTGTGAAACAACTTTGGAAAAAGACATTTAGTATTTCGGCCTTTAGTCTGTCATCCTCTGTTTCAGTACCATTTTGGTCACAGAGTGTCTGGACATTTTGTTTTGATCCACCTACCGCTTTGACATAAGACCAAAATTTCTTAGGATTTTCTGCCAAGTCAGTACATAGAACTTTACTTTCGAATTCATTGATCGCCTCTCGCATAGCCCTCCTCACACTACATTTCGCTTCGCGTAATTTTTGTTTGTCTGCAAGGCTTTGGCTATGTTTATGTTTGCTGTGAAGTTCCCTTTGCTTCCGCAGCAGTTTTCTAACTCGGTTGTTGTACCACGGTGGCTCTTTTCCATCTCTTACGATCTTGCTTGACACATACTCATCTAACGCATTATGTACGACGGTTTTGAACTTTGTCCACTAATCCTCAGCACTATCTGTACTTGAGGCAAAACTTTTGTGTTGAGCCAACAGGTACTCTGAAATCTGCTTTTTGTCACTTTTTCTAAACAGAAAAATCTTCCTACCCTTTTTAATATTCCTATTTACGGCTGAAATCATCGATGCCGTAACCGCTTTATGATCGCTGATTCCCTGTTCTGCGTTAACTTTTTCAAATAGTTCGGGTCTGTTTGTCACCAGAAGGTCTAATATGTTATCGCCACGAGTCGGTTCTCTGTTTAACTGCTCAAGATAGTTTTCAGATAAAGCACTTAAAAAAATTTCACTGGATTCTTTGTCCCTGCCACCCGTTATGAACGTCTGAGTCTCCCAGTCTATATCCGGCAAATTAAAATCTCCACCCAGAACTATAACATGGTGGGGAAATCTACTCGAAATATTTTCCAAATTATCCTTCAGGTGCTCAGCCACAACAGCTGCTGAGCCAGGGGGCCTATAGAGACATCCAATTACCATGTCTGAGCCTGCTTTAACCGTGACCTTCACCCAAATCATTTCACATTTCGGATCTCCGTCAATTTCCTTCGATACTATTGCACTTCTTATCGCTATAAACACGCCTCCCCCTTCACTGTCCAGCCTGTCTCTGCGGTATACATTCCAATCTGAGTTTAGGATTTCATTACTATTTACATCTGGTTTCAGCCAACTTTCTGTCCCTAGTACTATATGGGCGTTGTGACCGTTTATTAATGAGAGCAGTTCTGGGACCTTTCTGTAGACGCTCCTGCAGTTTACTATTAGCACATTAATATTGTTATTCCCTGTTGCATTTTGCCTACTCCTACCTTGCTGCGTCTCCGGAGGCGTCTTGTTGGGCCTAGGGAGAGGATTCTCTAACCTAAAAAACCCCCATGTGCAATCCACACGTACTCCGCTACCCTTGTAGCCGCTTCCGGCGTGTAGTGCACGCCTGACCTATTCAGGGGGACCCTACATTTCTCCACCCGATAGCGGAGGTCGAGAAATTTGCACCCCAGATCTCCGCAGAATCGTCTGAGCCTCTGGTTTAAGCCTTCCACTCGGCTCCAAACCAGAGGACCGCGATCGGTTCTGGGAACGATACTACAAATAGTTAGCTCTGATTTCACCCCGCGAGCGAGGCTTACCGCCTTCACCAATTCCGCAAACCGCCTGTACGAACTGAGGAGTCATTGGTGCCGACATGAGCAACAATTTGCAGTCGGGTGCACCCAATGCTCTCTATCGCCGCCGGCAGAGCCTCCTCCACATCTCGGATGAGACCCCCTGGCAAGCAGACAGAGTGAACACTGGCCTTCTTCCCCGACCTTCCCGCTATTTCCCTAAGGGGCTCCATCACCCGCCTAACGTTGGAGCACCCAATAACTAATAAACCCCTCCCCCCGTGCGCCTGCTCGGACCTTGCTGAAGGAGCAGCCACATGTCCACTCACAGGCAGAGCGGGCGATGCCACACGGCCAGCCTCCACATTGACCCTCCGCCTCGTGCGCCGCGAACGCCGCTGAACCCGCCACTCCCCTTGGGGAGAGGGTGGCCCAACCGCGCCCAGTACACGCGAAGATGTCTCGACAGCAGGGACAGTGGGTGAAGCATGTAACACCTGGGGTGTACCTTGCGACGCACCAGACTCCCCACTGCCGCTACACTCCGAGGCAGCAGCCTAAAGACGGCTGAGCGCGGCCATCAACACATTCAGCTGTTCGCGAACAGTGGCCAGCTCCTCCTGCGTCCGTACACAGCAGTCACACATCCTATCCATCCTAAGGAATCAATTTACTGAAGAGAGTTAATCAACCTTTAACTAGACTGCTAATTCACTAAAGGCGGCTGTTTACTAACTAAACTGTGGTTGCTAGGCACTTCTCGTAGAAAACAATGAAAATAGCACTACCTGTCTCTGGACTGTATTGAAAACAAACACTAGCACTACTGGCACTATGGCTGACTAAAGGGACTCTCTCTGACTGTATTCAAAACAAACACGAAATCTATGGAACACTATTAATAGCACCCGACAATTAAAGCTTCCTAAAACCAAATACACACGGAAGAAGAAGTGACAAGTAAGAAAAATACAGTTAATACTTAAATTAAGGTAGCTCGCTGCACAGCAGACGTGAAGCAGACGGCAGTTACGACGACACTGACTCTACTGGCACTATGGCTGACTAAAGGGACTCTCTCTGACTGTATTCAAAACAAACACGAAATCTATGGAACACTATTAATAGCACCCGACAATTAAAGCTTCCTAAAAGCAAATACACACGGAAGAAGAAGTGACAAGTAAGAAAAATACAGTTAATACTTAAATTGAGGTAGCTCGCTGCACAGCAGACGTGAAGCAGACGGCAGTTACGACGACACAAACGATGCATTGGAAAACTCCTGGTTCTCCACGACAAAAAAAGCACGAATGTCAAAATCGAAATTCAAGGCAATGATGATTGTTTTTTTCTTTTTTTGACATCAAAGGGATTGTGCACAATGATTGGGTACCAGAGGGACAAACAGTGAATCAGCATTACTACATTAGCGTCCTGGCTACCCTACGTGAGCGAGTAAGGAGAAAACGGAACGATTTGTGGAGAAAAAAGTCATGGATCCTTCACCAAGACAATGCCACAGCTCACAGTGCGTTGTCAGTGAAGACGTTTTTGGCAAAACACAACATTCCCATCTTAGATCATCCACCCTACTCACCTGATTTGGCCCCCTGTGACTTTTTTCTTTTCCCTAAAGTCAAGTCAGCTTTGAAAGGAACTAGATTTGAGACTGTTGAAGCAGTAAAAGAAAAAGCGACGGAAGTAATGTATAGACTTAACGAAAATGATCTGCAGCATTGCTATGAACAGTTGAAAATTCGTATGGAGCGGTGTAGAGACCGAGGAGGAGAGTACATTGAAGGAGATAACATGAAATTGTAAATAATTGTAAATAAATGTTTTTTCCAGCATCAGTCGGGTATTTTTCTAGCCGCACCTCGTAGTTGTAGTTTTTCATTCTTGTGCAGTAAAACAGTTGTGGCATGCATGTAGATTTGCACCAAGTATTTCGCAGCTGCGCTTGCAATTAATGAGATATAATTTTCAATGCTATGTTAATGTGTTTTCTTATTTTGCTCTCAAATTGTGCTTTTCTGTGTTGTCGTGTGAGATATTGTGACAATAATGGCGTGTGAAAAACTTAATACTAGGCTCCAAAGTAAACTTAGAAATGACAGTGAAGACGAAAGCAGTGTGTTAGCGCCACCGTGTAATGAATTAACTAATGTTCAAAGTAGTAATTTGGTAATTGCGCATAGGGAAATGGAGCGGGCTGCAAATAATGGTGTAGGCAGTGAAACAATTAGTGAACAGGGAAGCATTATCGATCGATCGGTCGGCAACAGCTCGCCTCAGGATTCCGAAATGACAGGACACAATCTTGCAAATACTGTAGATGCAGGTTTTGCGTCCTCACCGTTTTCTCAAATAAATCAAGACACATTTTCTGCTTTTCAAAATGCGAATATTGCCGGTTCAAATGCACTGCCGAATAGCACTGAGGAACATGTTTCAGACACCAGTGCACTGTTGTGATAGTTAATGCAACAAATGGGACAAAGGCTACAAAAGTTAGACACAACGCTTGAACAAAATCAGAAACAAATAGGACAAAATCTTTAAAAGTTAGACACAATGGAACAACACCTGAGCCAAACACAGCAACAGTTAGACACAATGGAACAAAACCTTCAAAAGTTAGACACAATGGAAGAACACCAGAGACAAACACAGCAACAGTTAGACACAATGGAACAAAATCTTCGGAAGTTAGACATCACACTTGAACAAACACGTGAAGATTTAACTACCTAACTCGGTAGAACTCGGTTGAATCGAAATGTCAAAAAGTCTGTAATGACGTAAAAACACAAATTTGTGAGCATTTCCAACCTATTTTTTCGCGTCATGAAAATGCATTACAGAATCACGAAGCAGCCATAAAAGAACTGCAAACTATTGTTCATGAAAATCACGACACCTTGCAAGCTAAAATTGACTCAGTTGCATCTACCGATTTGGTTACGCAACTTGCAAAAACTCAGGAAAACTTAAAGGACACAATACATACGATTTCAACACAAATGGACACTCTGAAACTTGGTTTAGAAAAACACACAGAGGAAATAATTTCACTATCGGATAAAGCAGCAGAACTTCCAGATCAGTTCACTAACTTATCTACAAAGGTAGATGATGATCTGAATGACACAAGACCTGTAGCCTTCACAGACACTGAAGATTATGAACAAATTAGAAAATTCAAACAAAATCAAAATCAAATCAATACACAGTACAAAAGAGAAATCCGGGAAGTACAAGATCAGTTGGCACAAGTAATACAAGAATTACATATTTCAGAGGACACTCGCGCTCCAGTGCGGGAAGAGGGACATAGATATACGGAACAACCACAAAATAATAACGCAGGACACTTCGGAAATTATGAAAGAAATTGGCAAGGCGCATTGGATTTTGAGATGGAACCGCCGAAACGAAGTAACAATGAGCGATGTGCGACTCGCCGACACGATGATTTTGACTATAAGCTGTTCATTACTACACGTAAATTCAAAACATTTAAGAATTCTGACAACGGCATTCATCCACAAACATGGCTTCATCAATTCTCCATTGTTTTCCTCCCAACTGGTCGTTGGAGCACAGGTTAGAATTTATGTGTGGCTACTTGGAGAATGAACCAGCTGTAAGAATGTGATCGGTCATTCACGATTGTCACAGTGAAGGAGAATTTTATCATGCCTTCCTCTCAGCGTATTGGTCTCAAACTACACAAGACCGAGTAAAACATAGCATCATAATGATGAAACATTTCGAACAATCTGAATTTTCCAGTCTTATTAAATATTTTGAAGACATGTTGCATAAGAATCAGTATCTTTCAAACCCATACAGCCCCCAGAACTCATCCACATTTGCTTAATCAAACTGCCTGAACATTTACGACATATTATTTTAGCAGGACGTTGCAAAGACGACAGTGAAGCTTTTCAGGGACTGTTACAAGAACTGGAAATTGGCACTGACAATCGTGGAACGCAAAAACAGGAGCACAACAATTACAGGTCACATCTGTCACAATTCCGCGATGACAGAAATAATACACGACAAGACTATTCTTACAACGTAAATCGTGACCAAAACAGACACCACCCGTATGACAACCGTTGGCAGAGTTGTAATAATTACAGGGAAAGATCGACTCTCTGCGGTAGTGACTATCACAGAGACAATCAGAGAAACAGACAATATGGGAACCAAAATAATTATTATCAAGGGAGACAGAATAACTTCAGACGCAACGGTCCAGCGCGCAGTTACGATTCAGGGAGAAATTCTCCACCACGTGACCGACAAGAAAGAAACTACAGAAACTACCGACAAAACGACAGACCTGAATTCCGTCAGAACTGGCGAGCTTCAAACAGGGCAGGGCCTTCTCGACAAGGTGAATCTGCAGAAGTTAGGTCTCCTAATCCTAATAACGACGTGCGCCAACAAAGAGACAGACAATGACTTGCACCGCAGGCAGCCGCGTGCGCCGGCTGGCTCAGAGAAAAATAACATAGACGCTAGCCTTGAGAAAAATTCCAGTATTCTTTATCGACGTATACCGCATGATAATTGCGTTCAGGTTCAAACTCTGCGTACTAGGAAGAGTAAAGGATTGCACCACATTTCACATGTAAAACCGTTTATTGAAAGATAATCTGCTTTTTAACTTTGTCTTTGCCATAAAACTTTTCACTTAACATTTCTAGTATGCATTGTCAGACTTAGAAACTGTTACCATGCAACAATGTTTGAAGTTAAATTTCCAGTCAAGAACCAAGAGAACTTATTTAAACAGAAATTACGAATGCATTGTTATTGTGAACAGACGACACAGTGTTATTGTGTGTGTACATTTTTGCTTGTTAGTTGCACGATTATGTAACTACTATAAGGCTCACACACTTAGAACATTTACCAGTACTGCTAATGAGATTTTAATGCAACATTTTGGTTTACTTGAAAATACAATCTGGATTTAAAGTACTTTCTGTGAGATACCAGATGACACAGTGTATAGTTTATGTAACAGATACACGATTTTATCACGACGCTACTAATAAGTGACAATTTACAATGTTGCTTTTGCGATGTATCTGTTTTGTTGCTGCACAGTTTTTCTGAATTCTTCTGGAAAGTAAAACATGTTTTAGTAGTAACTTTTGTGGTATAGCTACAAGGAGACAGCCTTATCCATAGGACAACAATACGTTACAGCACAGTACTTTCTTCATCACAGCAATAAGCGTAATAACTAAGATATCTATACGCAAAGCATTTCATTTTGTGTATCATGAGGTAAGTACATTGACTTCTGCAGAACTTAGCTTTCAGAGGACGATAACTACGACACTTCCACAGAGATTATCTTACAACAAGATGCACAGTTTAGCGCTACAGTACACTTATTTGAGTGATTAATTTTGTACTTAAAACATTTAATTTTAAAGATATTTGAAGTACAATGATACAAAGGTTTTCTGTGATACATTTCATTCCATTGCTGTAATCTGTAACACCTGAGGGTATACTTACATTAATCCTCAAGGGGGTACATGCCTACTTTGTGTACCATGTGTTTGGCAATCACAAGGAGCCCTAGCTAATATGGTATTGGCTTATCCAACTTTACACATCGGTACCATATTTCTCTAACACATAAATTACACAGCTATCTGATCATTTAACTGGAAGAGATAAACATTTATTTTACTACATCAGTGACAGATGTTTACATAATTACACAGTTGAATAACTTCACACTTATGAAACTGTATCTTGTCTGTACTTTGTGAACTGTTCATATTTTTTCGGAACCATTGTGATACTATGAGAGCTTTGAATGATGTATTTGGTATGGGATCATGATTTTTAAAGTACGTTTGAGGTAGATGACACTTTTGACATGAGCAGAGAATTTTTTTAGGTTTTGAAGTTATTGAAGGAAGCTACAACGATTTTGAGATTTGGCTGAGGTTTTATGATGTTATGATGACGATGTGTATTACGCTGTTGCGGTATGTTTATGATCAATAAGCTGATGCTATATGAGGAATTTGATTATGCTACGTATTTATTATGACGATATATTGAAGAAGTGTCGATGAATATGTGTATGTGTAATAAGGTAAGGAATGAGTAGTGGTTAGGGACTCTGACTTGTGAAAAAGGATATTGGAAACCAAGAACCGTACTTTAAGAATTATGAAATGTGTGTAAATGCGTGAATGTACCACAATGCCGCCGAAAATTTTTTGGACACTGTTATATTTACAGGATTTTGTTTTTACAGATTTGTAACGCAAATTCTAGACCTGTGAAATTTTTTATATGAGACTGTCACTGTAGTGCAAACTGGTGTCGTAAATATTTCGGTAAGAAAGCCAAGTGACCTTGATGTAGTGTGTCTTGAGTGGCCAGCTGTGTCAGACGCCTGGAGAAAAAGCCATTAGTGTGTGCCTCTTCAGAGGCACAGGTAGAAAAAAAAAAGAGGCCATTATCTTCGCTATTGACATTTCTTTGTCAAAAGCATCGCAAATACGACACGCTCAAACTTGAAAACATATGATTACACTGTGGAGCTCTAAATTTATGATGTTTACTAAAATGCCTAATGAAATGATGAGAAACATTTTCACATCTATTGTCTTTCTAGTTGAGAGATTGCTCAATTTGTTTAATATTTGGTCTAGCTGCGCTGCAGCATTGGTTAAAATAAAATTTTATAGATGTACTAATATAAATATTCTATGCCTACAGACCCAGTAAAGAATAACTTTACGATGTACTTCAAAAAAACGAAGGAGCACAAGAAGACATTTCCCTTCACAGGAATTTCATACAGAATTTTCTTTTCAAGTACTTGGTAATTTCTTTTGTAGAATAAATTGTGATGCATCACTCTAGTATTAAGATGTGACATAGGTATTAGACATGGCCATCTTTAGTGTAATATTTTTTTTTTTGCTTGAGCTTCGTCATGTTTAGATATAAGTTATCACATTTTCTGCTGCTGTTTGCCAGGCATAGTGTTACTAAATTTCACTTTGTATTACTCTGTTAAGCTAGTTTTACTACTGATTTATTTTTCTTGTTGCTGCACATTGGCTCATATTAGTTGTAATGTTGCATTGCTTTGTAATTTAGATTTACTGCAGCTTGCTTTGACAATTTCCATTTTTTTTCATTGCTGTTTGTATTAATTGTTTTATGCTGCTACATTGCCTCGTCCCTTAGTTTAGCATCTGAGCTCAGTAGATTTAAGTTAGCTTAAGAGGGGGTAGACTATGTAAGAGAATGAGTCGCGATGAATTGGAAGAAATGCATTGAAAAGTTATATGAAAAAAGTACAGAAAGCAGGTATAGGTAGGATTTTCTTGGAAATAAATGATGAGGTAAGATAATGGGAAATAACTAATGAGGTAAGAAATATGTGAACGTATAAATACAGAAAGCTTGCTTGGATAGGATTTTTTTGGTGGAAACAAATGTTGAAATAAGATGACAAATCTATGGAATGAAGTTTTGGGTTGGACTGCAGTACCAAATGTTACACTTAAAACAAACCCTGTCCTGTATTTTTGTGTTATTACACTATGTGAATTTGTGTTTTTCCTGTCTGTATGTGTTTAGTTAATAAGATTTATGTTGTAGAATTTTTCTGGTAATATGTTATTTACCTTGTAAAGATGTTTAGACATTATTTATTTTGTTTTGTTTTAATGATCATGTGTGAAATTAATGTTTCAAGAACTATTCTCATTATTTTATTTATTTACTTATGCCATAATTCCTGTAACACTGATGTAAATGTCTATTTCTATTCTTTTGTAAAGCCTGTATTACTACAAATGTTATCTGTACTATTATGTTCTTTAATGATGTTTTTTGTCCTTTGTAATTGTACACTTATGTTGTAAATTTATAATAATATAGACACCAGTTACATTTCACTGCACACGTTTCTGTTGGTCATAGTAGTGCACAATATGTGAGAAGTTGGGACTGTTAGTGTTTGCATGTGTGTTAATAATTCTGCAAGGGACTGGATAACAGCATTGCTGGTTCTAAGGACATTTCAAAAAAAAATTTTGTGAGTGCACAAGTGGTGGTTCATGGACTTGCTATATTGTCCACAAGACTCTTCGATGGTGATTGTGGCATCTGCACAGTCGCAACAGATGGCTGCTGACCGTCTCTACAAGGACTACAGTGGGTCTGCATCTTTGATGGCCTACCAATACCATTATTTCTACAAGGACTGCAGTGGCTCTGCACCTCTGGTGGCCCACCAATACCATAATCTCTAACAAGATTACAGTGGTCTGCTCTGTGATGACCTACCTACCAATATTCTTCAAAACTTCGACTGACTCTGCTGTGGTTTGCTCTGTTGTGACCCATTACCTGTCTGCATGTCAAGCGTCAGCATTGTCTTTCTGTTGGAAGGACAACACTACTTCTTCAAGACTGCATGGAAATCCACTACTTCGATGTGCATTGTCTTTTACTGCTCAGACTTTGAGAAAAGAAACGGCAGTTTTACTGTGATGAGTGATCAGGACTGTCTTTATGGACTGTGAGAAAATTTTAGCTTTTGACCAACATTGTATTAATAAGTGTGTGCATTTGATATCTTTCTTACTGTAATTATGAAATTTTTTTTCAATTCTGTATTGGGCAGTGCCCAAAACAATTTGTAAAATTTTTTGTGGGGAGCATGGGGGCTATGTAAGTAGGCTGTTCAGGTTTTCTTATTGGTAACGCCACGTAGCGCTCTGTAGGAAAAATCACTGGCTGTGCTGTGTGCAGTCTGTGGCTAGTTTGTATTGTTGTCTGCCATTGTAGTGTTGGGCAGATGGATGTGAACAGCGCGTAGCGTTGAGCAGTTGGAGGCGAGCCGCCAGCAGTGGTGGATGTGGGGAGAGAGATGGCGGAGCTTTGAAATTTGTAAGACTGGATGTCATGAACTGCTATATACATTATGACTTTTGAACACTATTGAGGTAAATACATTGTTTGTTCTCTATTAAAATCTTTCATTTGCGAACTATGCCTATTAGTAGTTAGTGCCTTCAGTAGTTTGAATGTTTTATTTAGCTGGCAGTAGTGGCGCTCGCTGTATTGCAGTAGTTCGAGTAACGAAGATTTTTGGTGAGGTAAGTGATTTGTGAAAGGTATAGGTTAATGTTAGTCAGGGCCATTCTTTTGTAGGGATTTTTGTAATTCAGATTGCGTTGCGCTAAAAATATTGTGTGTCAGTTGAAGGACAGTCACGTATAATTGTTCAAAGGGGACGTTTCAAGGGCTCCCAACAAGGGAAGTCTCAAGGCGTCGCAGAGGTAACTAAAGCGATGTTGTTCGAACATGGAGGAGATAAAGAGAGACAAGAACTGTCCGTGACATGCCTCGCTCAGGCCGCCCAAGAGCTACTACTGCAGTGGATGACCGCTACCTATGGAATATGGCTCGGAGGAACCCTGACAGCAACGCCATCATGTTAAATCTTATCGTGCAGCTGCAGGATGTCTTGTTACGCATTACGCTGCATGATGCGCTACTTCACTCCCGATATCCATGGCGAGGTCCATCTTTGAAACCACGACACCATGCAGCGCAGTACAGATGGGCCCAACAATATGCCGAATGAACCGCTCAGTGTTGGGATCACGTTCTCTTCACCGCGTTATGTCGGACCGATGTACGCCGCTCGTGGTCATGGAGGGCGCCGTAACGGCTGTACGATACGTGAATGCCATCCTTCGACCGATAGTGCAACCGTATCGGCAACACATTGGCGACGCATTTGTCTTCATGGACGATAATTCGCGCCCCCATCGTACACATCTTGTGAATGAGTTCCTTTAGGATAACGATGTCGTTCGACTAGAGTGGCCAGCATGTTCTACAGACATGAAGTCCATCGAACATGCCTGGAATGGATTGAAAAGGGCTGTTTATGGACGACGTGACCCACCAACCACTCTGAGGGTTGTATGCCGAGTCGCGTTGAGGAGTGGGACAATCTGGACCAACAGTGCCTTGATGAACTTGTGGATAGTATGCCACGACGAATACAGGCATGCACCAGTGCAAGAGGACGTGCTACTGGGTATTAAAGGTACCGGTGTGTAGAGAAGTCTGAACCTTTTCATTAGCAATAAAAAGGGGGGAAATGATGTTTATGTTGATCTCTATTCCAGTTTTCTGTACAGGTTCCAGAACTTTCGGAACCGAGGTGATGCAAAACTTTTTTGAGGTGTGTATGTACCTCTACTGTCATCCCTAAAAGTGTAGGGTGTGTAACTTTCAAAGGCGGTAGTGTGGATCAACATGAACATGGGCTCTAAATTACATATCTGTGAACCTATGAGCACGAGTTCATCTTCACTAGTGTGAAACACATCTCCTTTCTTGAACAAGTGCTCTTAGTTCCTAAGGTACGAACTTTAGAGCCCATGTTTACCAAGAATTTCTTTTTTTTCGTTTTGGTCCATACTACCACCTCTGAAAGTTGCCTACCATCCAATCTTAGGAACAACAGCACCGGTGCATGTTTTTCACTGTCAGAGGTATCACAGCGATTTTCGTTTAAGCTGTAACTTTCAACTCGTTCATTTCCTGTACACAGACCGTTACCTCAAATTGATTCGTTTATCCTTGTCCATCATAGTCGAAAGTTTGTAACATCATGACGGAATCAGACTGTACATACATACATTTACAGGAGCCGGGGCCTATAACTTTGACGCTCTGTGGTGTCTTTGGATGACGTTTCCGGACATGGGTTCCAATTCAAAATATTATGTACTCACACACCTCTACGGGTCCTAGAATTTTGTAGCAGGAATTTCCGGACATCATGTATAAGTTGAACCATCAAGGAGAACGTCTGCTCCTTGCATTTTCCACCATAAGTATAAGAGAATTTCTTTGATTTTACCGTTAAGATCATAATCGAATCATCGATGATATGCACATATCCTCCGTAGATTGTCTCTTTATTTTTCTATTACTTCTACCTCGTAAGGTATCCAAAGCGATAAGCAATACTCAAGAAGTGGTAGAACTTGGGTTTTGTAGACTACCTCCTCCATTAATATATTACATTTCCTTAGGATTTTTCCAGTGAATCTCAGTGTGATATCAGGCTTCCCTATAACTACAGCGATACACCTAAGTACCTGCACGGTTTCAGAAAACTGCCCCGAAACTACAAGCCAAAACAGAAAATAGACACATATCGGTGGATAGAGTGCCTCCTCAAATTTTTAACTCATACTACATCTGCACAAATGGGCACCGTTTGTAACCTGTTCAACGTCAATAAGACACTCAAACTCGTTATATACATGTCATAGTCGTTAACAGTGACAGTATTAATTATTTTAACTTGCAACACCTCCAAACTAAGTGGCAATGGGGACAGGCATATACGATCCTGGACATGACCGCATAAGAAGAAATCACATGGTGTTAAGTCAGGTGACCTGGTGGAGGAGGCAGGGGGTGTACGGGCGAGACCGTGCAGAAGAGGAGAGACATGACGGGAAGCACAAACAATCAAACACTCTGAGGCGATCAGGCAGTGAAGTAATCACGCAGGTTAGAAATAAAGTGTCCCCCAAAGACTCACTTTCTGACTATTCATATATGCAGTAAAACAAAAAATGACTCCATCACTCAAATCTAACCTCTGAGAAAAACTATGTTCCTCCAGTAGACGCCGCTAAATCCTTGCAAAAGTCAGAACGACGCTCATTGTCCAGAGTTGTCAAGTCATATAATACCGGCTTGTTCGTGTTACACTCAGAAGTATACGTAGAGTGCACTAGACAGTTGAGGACAGTATCTGCAGTTCTCTGCTGTCGCGGGCTCCTGACGAATGATTCCAGGCACACGATCAACCTTCTCCACTGACGGACCCTGTCGCCCTGTTTTCTTCGCACCACAAAAATGGTCAGTGTCACGTAATGTGTTGTACCACCTCCGGTTTGTTATGTTTGCCGGAGTTTTTACCTGGTACGAAATCGTCGCTGAACCGTCACAGTTGACTCACATTTAGCGAATTCAGGAATACGAAACACATACACTGTTCCATTATTGACCTTGTTGTTTTTATGACGTCCTTACATGCTCTGTGGTTCTTTAGTGGACACAGGAGCGAGGAACAGATGTTCATGAAAAGAGAGGACATATATTGATTTATTCCACATCTAACATCAAATAGTAAAAATAATAAATAACTTTTTTGCTGCATGTGCGGGGTCAGTTGCTAATAGTAGATTTGGATGTGGAAATATATACAGATACAAAAGATTTATAAATCTGTCACTCTACAATACAATGTCTATTCAGAAGACGTCGAGCCCTGGTCAGTATGAAAGACAGTGAAAGTTATTAAACTGGTAAATACAGAAAATGGGCTTTGGGCACGAATATTCGCATCCGCCAATGGAACTACGGAGAGGGGCTGGGGCTGCGCGCATCGCATTGGCAGCGGCGAAATCGCTCGTGGCAACGCCCTCATGCTGCGTTGGCGGCTGCAGGAAACGCGGCGGCCTAACTGGCGGCGTGCGTATTTGAAAGTGCGGCCGACCGGGTAGTGGCCGATAACGCAGTACTGACGCGTCTACCCCATAGAATAGTAGCTTGCAGAGGTGGTCTATCACTTATATGTGTCAGTCTTCTTTGTATCTTGAAATCACCTAGTCGTCTTCTGAGGCCCTGGAGGTACTTACGAATACTACTTCTTCGTGGCCGATCCACCATAAACATCTTTACATACGCAAATTGCAGTGAACAATTTTGTTAGGCCCCACGTTGGATACCATAGATGTTGTGAAGGAATTTTGGCAAGGTGCGTATTCTAAGTCCAATTAATGTTAATATCGTTTGTTAATTATGTGTAAATAACACTTGATTGCAACTGGCGCCCTCATTTTGGTAAATAATCGTATTAAATGCGCAAGTAATAGGTGTTAAAATAGACTGTGCTATCATCTTTTTATTTAGATAAAATGTTTCTGTTTCTGACGACGACTAGTTACCTGCAGTAGCCCTTTTCGAAAGGGAATTACTATGAATTAAATAAGAAACCAAAGATACGCCCATCACCTTAATGAGAATTCTCAGAGTCGTTTTCAAGAGTTTAGTTATTCTGGGGCGAACGAAACACTGACAGACAGATTGTGTCGTGTCGTTACCAGGCGATGATCGCTCTATAGGCGGTTCTGACGCTGCGGTCCTACCGAGAACGGGCGTTCATGAGCAGCGTTCTGATTTCAGTCAGAGTGTAACCAGAACCAGACCCAGTGTCCGTCGCTGGCAGCACTCTACGGATATAAGCTAAGCCTTCCGTCACCTGACAGTGGACGAAGAGCCCCCCACGAGGTTTAACAGCAAAGTATCTCCCAAGAAGACTTTAACAGATGTCTCACAGTTGGAGGGTCTCAGCCTAGTTCTCCGTAAATGTGATTGACGATTTTGTGTACTGACTGATAGAGTGAGCAGCAATCCGCGACGTTTTGCTGATGACGCTGTAGTGTATGAGACAGGTCCGTCTTCAAGTGAGTGTAGAAGAATACAGGATGATGAGGAGCTAATTTCTATTTGGCGTGGCGAATGGCAGCTCGCTGTACAAAACTGTCTGTCAGTGCAAATGATTAGAAATAAAATAGTTCTACAATGCTCGAATACAGTATTAGTTGCGTGCTGCTTGACAGTCTCGTCGATTAAATAACTTAGTGTAACGTTGCAACCCTTGTACACAAAAAATAAGTATTCACGATTTGGAGAGTTACATTTCCATCATTTAACTACCTGTATCTAGAAAGTTTTCACTAAAGTCTTGGCAGATCGCATCAGTGACGTAGTAACCCGTGTGAAAAGCTAGATTCCGCTGTTGTTATAGCACAGTTAACCGAATACATACCGTGTGTGAAGTAATTAGTCGAGCTAGTGAGTATGAAATTTCACTATGCGTACCTTTTACACACTTCAAAAAGACTTCTGATTCTGTCAGCTACTCTACAGTTACACAGGCACTGGTCAAATAAGATGTGGAAACAAAGTATGTATTATGTAACATCTTCTGCTAACAATGCTAACAATCGATTATTTCCTAAAACTGTCCATTGTGGCAGCTGTTTACTCTGTTTCAGAAGTCGAAAAAATGAACTCGCATTCAGAGATGAAACAGGGGCAGTGAGCTACTTTTAACTGTAGAACCATGTGATAACGAGGTATATATTATGCAACGTCCTCTGGCTTTTGGCTTCTGTTAGAATGGGAAAACACATCTCGGAAACTACTTCAGCAGTCCTAGAGATGACTAAGCCCGTAATTATTTGGAAAGCAAGGGGACTAACAATAAAAGTGAAAACACTGAGGAACTTAGGATTTCCAAATGCTGTATTGGTCCTAGCCAACATTATAATGGAATTGAAATCCTCTATAACGAATTGGTCACACAATGGATGCTTATAATTAAACTGACGATGTTCTGTGTGCTGCCGTGCGGACTGAATACATCACAAGACTCTGAAACTTCGTAGGTATTTTCATTAACCGGCGTGCTCGCGTAGTATGGAGTAAGACTTGCAGCCAACAGGTACCAGATGGCGCTGTAAGCAGTTAGCACACGAAATGTTTCCAGATTTCAGGTCAGTGTGCTATTTGTCGCTATGCGATGATTGTTGAGGTCTTTTATGACGTGCCTGCTGCCCTAAAGAGTTAAAAAGGTTGTAATTTTCCGTACGAAATGCAATGCCTATTGAGAAGAAAGGCCGTGCACTGCTGGTAAATTTGTTTTATCATAACGGCAGCAACAGCACTGCTGCAATCCGGAAATGTCGCTGAAAGAAGCAGCTACGAAGATGCCCCATGTCAGCAAATGGGCTACTGAATATGACCAAGAAATTCGAAGAAATAGATGAATTAGATGGGGCAGCAGGTAGAAGGGTTGGGTTGATTTGGGGAAAGAGACCAAACAGCGAGGTCATCTGTCTCACGAGGTTGGGGAAGGATAGGGAAGGAAGTCGGCCGTGGCCAGTCAAGGGAACCATCCCGGAATTTGCCCGAAACGATTTAGGGAAATCACGGAAAACCTAAATCAGAATGGTCGGACGTGGGACTGAACAGTCGTCCTCCCGAATGCGAGTCCAGTGTGCTAACCACTGCGCCACCTCGCTCGGTGCAGGGAGGAGGAGGAGGTGGCCAATTCCCCTAACTGTAGCCGACCGTGCAGCACATGCCTGAAGTTCTGCAGCCAGTGCTAGAGCTGTGTCACGGTAATTGTCTCTTCCCTGGTCAGTAGTTCAAAAGATTTTGTCACGTATTTTACACTGGTATCCCTATAATATTCAGAATGTAACCCAAATGAAGACCCAAAATAAACTACAAGGCCGTGATTTTGCCGTTCGTTTTTTGTCACGGATGGAAAAGTGTGACACATGGCTGACGGATATTCTTTGGATGGGCTAGGTACATTTTACCCTGTACCGTGCAGCGAATGCCCAGAACTGTCGCATATGGGATTATACTCCACCACATGTTGTGCAGGAACATCCACTGCACCAAGATCTTGTGACTGTGTGATGTGGTTTTGCAGGCTACTTCATTCTAGGTCAATATTTCTTCGAGGATATGACAGCTCGCTGCCCTATTAGGTCTACTGTTATAAGGACTTCCTTGCACAAAACGCAATTCTAGCGTTGCAATAATGGAAGTGTGTCCACGCCATTATCACCATGTAAGATGGGGGACACCATATACCGCTTCGAGATAAAAGATTTGCTTAGAAAAATCTGCGGTAATTACATCATCATCTGTAGGCGATTTTAAAATGCGTGCTCTTTCAGATCTCCAAACGTAAATCCATATGACTTCTGGTTGTGGAGATATTTGAAAGATCGTGTCTCTCAGGGTTGTATCCAGACTCTTCCCCATCTGAAGGATGGCATACCACAACATATTGCTCTAATTACTGATTTGCTGGAAACAACTGTCAACCATGGCGTGTTGCTGAGTCGGGAGATCATATTGAACACATATTGTAACTTGTGATTGTATCCTAAGCTCCATATATTTGAATTATTATTTCTTTCAGCATACTCTACCAGCGCATCGACTGATAGTCATACCTACGATATTTCAGCGTCCTGCGTTGTATTCAGACTGCAATGTCATACTTGGAACCCCGCCAGTTTAGTTATAACCCGTCAGTAAATTTGCTGGAAGTGTTCTGGAAAAGTGTGATACATATGCACAGGAAACTATGTATGGGACAATAATGGAACTATTCACAGAGCATTGCCTCAGATTTTGGAGGCATAGTCATATGACAACATAAATCGATCGTATTCGGAAGACACTGTTACATTAGTAAAACGCAAGTGCAAAAATTACTGATGTGAAGGAACTAAAGTAGTATTCTTACAATGAAGTGATTATTGTTCTCGTGTCCAAAACAAATACTATCCACAACTCATTGGTAATTACAAGACAAATGATTCTGAACAGCACGAGTCTAAAAAGATTTAATTGGTATGGTTACCTGGTACATTTAATTTATATCCAAGTAAACTTAAAATCTAAAATATTTCCCCGAATCAACTTAGGTTAGAGGGCTTATGGAAGAAACGCAACCATTTTTAAATCTGATATGCCAACAGACACGAAAATGAATGTTTTTGAGAAATATTTTCTTTCAGTACAAAAATGTGGCTGTGAAACTTGTATTTTAAACAAATTTCAAAAGAAAACCACGAACAGTTCAGAGATCTGTAGGAGGGTTGTCCTGTGTGTCACTAATTACAGATCGGAAAAGAAGTGAAAATTTCACAACAATATCAGAAATTCAGCATGTTGCGGAAAAAGTAGAGTCTGAAGTGGAAATGGGCAGGACACATAGCACGAATAAGTTGCAGAAAGAAAGAGGAAGACCACAATACAGATAATCCGGCTGTTGGAATGGAAAAAAAAATCGCAAATTTTAACTGGCATAGGGCAGCAGGAAACAGATAGGCATGGCGACAACGACTGAAACTATATTGCTAGCTTAAGGTTAAAGGTTGAATTAAGCTGCAATAAATAAACAAAGTGACATAACATTGAATGAGTACATAATTTCTGTGGTAAGGGAAGGCGTGCAGTCGAATTCGGTTTATTGGGAGAATTCTAGGGAAGTATTGCTCACTTGTAAACGGGAATGGGTATGGAAGACTTGTAGGACCCATTTTTGAGTACTGCTTGAATGTTTGGGATCCTCAACAGGTCCGATTCAAGGAAGACATCAAAGCAATTCGTAGGTGTGCTGTGAAATTTGTTACCATTAGGTCCGGACAAATATGCGAGTGTTGCGGAAATGCGAATCCCTGGATGGAAAAAGATGTAAGTATTCAAATGGTTCAAATGGCTCTAAGTACAATGGAACTTAACATCTGAGGTCATCAGTCCTCTAGACTTAGAACTACTTAAACCTAACGACATCACACTCATCCATGCCCGAGGCAGGATACGAACCTGCGACCGTAGCAGCAGCGCCGTTGCGTACTGAAGCGCCTAAATCCGCTCGGCCACAGCGGCCGTCTGTAAGTATTGGGAAAGTTTAGAGAAGCGGCATTTTCGACAGACTGCAGAACGACTCTACTGCCACCAAGGTTCATCTCGGGTAAGGACTGTAAACACATAAGAGAAATCTGGGCTCGTGCGGTAGTATATAGACAGTAGTTTTCCCCTTCGCTCCATATGCGAGTGGAGAGGGAAAGGGAATGGCTAGCAGTAGAAAAAGGTACTCTCCGCCATGTACCATGTGGTAACCTGAAGACTAAGTATAGCTGTACAACCCATGTCTGACACATTTTGTTGCTGTGACTGACTACAGACACTGACCAGCAGTGATGTAACCGAACAGTAATGGTCCTTTCCATCATTTAATGCCTAATACATTTATTCAAACTGAGAATCAAAATGGTTCAAATGGCTCTGAGCACTATGAGACTTAACTTCTAAGGTCATCAGTCCCCTAGAACTTAGAACTAATTAAACCTAACTAACCTAAGGACATCACACACATCCATGCCCGAGGCAGAATTCGCACCTGCGACCGTAGCGGTCACGCGTTCCAGACTGTAGCGCCTAGAACCGATCGGCCACTCCGGCCGGCAACTGAGAATCAACTGCCAGTCTTCCACAATGTTTATTTCTTAGCAAGTGTTGTTGCTCATAGCTGAAGTTGCAGCTGTCATGTATAGAACAACTTTGTTTACGAACATCATGTTATTTACACATACCGCGGACACCAGTCGTTCATTAACCTGCTGTATATGTGATTTCTGTTCTCAAGTTACTGTCACCAATTTGTTAATTTCTCTATATTGAAGTTCCTGCCATAAACAGGAGTTTAGTAAAGCATCCATCCTCGCGATGGTCTATGAGATCATCGTGAAAAGGGAAGGTCATAGAATGCAATCTTATTGAGAATTTTTATGGGTGGCAAACCAATGTTTATGCCATGAGACAGGGGCTATATAAGGTAAAGGCAAATAAATGCAGTATTATAGAAAGAGAAGGAGTAGGCGATGAGATGGGAGATATGATGCATCGAGAAAAATTTGACAGAGCACTGAAAGAACCAAGTCGTAACAAGGCCCCTGGAGAAGACGGCATTCCCTCAGAATTGCTGATCTATTTTAGAGGACAAGCGGTGACGGAAATAATCGACCTGGCGTCCAACATGTATGAGACAGGCGAAATACGCTCAGACTTCAAGAAGAATGAGATAACTCCAACTCCTAAAAAAGAATGCGATAACAGGTGTGAATATTAACGCACTATCGGGTTAATTAGTCATGGTTGCGAAAATAATGACACTATTTATTTGCATAAGAATGGAAAAGACAGTTTGTGTTCCAGAGGTTGCCATAAAGAGCAGCTATTCACGGAGATCCAGTGTGGGCTGCAATTAACGTATGGCAGCGGAACTTGTTAGATATGCTAAAGTGTTAATGCGGGACCAATTTACTCCTGAAAAAATTAGTTCCAATTTTTACCACCAGGTGCGAATCTGGCACTGTGCAGCATCTCCTCGACGTCTCCAATGCTCTTATTGAACAAACTGTGTAAGCACCGGTTAACAATAAAATGAACATAATGCGTTTCTCACTTGTTTCACCTCTTCTGTCCACTTCTCATTCCTAATTCATTACATACGGGAACATTTGTAAAAGTGTTTTTGGAATTCACATCGTCACATGTGTATCTGGTATCCAAATTTTTTTCCAAGCTTAAATCTACTCTGGATTAACGCTTAGAATAACTAACAAGTTTCGCAACCAGACGGTAACTACAGCCCACAGTGGACCTCTTTGAGTGGCTGTAGATTAATTATAGCCACTCGCTGTGTAGAAATACGCGAGGTAATATTGACCCTGCGACTTCTCTTAGAAGATAGGTTAACGAAACTCAAATTTAGGTTTATAGCATTTGTAGAAGTAGCTTTTGACAACGTTGATTGGAATGCACTCTTTGAAAGTCTAAACGTGTAGCGATAATATACAGGGACCGAAAAGGTATTTACAACTTAACCAGACTGCACATACAAGAGTCGAGAGGCATGAAAGGGAGTGTGACGGGCTTGCAGCCTATCGTCGGTGTTATTAAATCTATACACTGAGCAAACAGAAAAAGGAACCAAAGGAGAAAACTGGGTGCACATGAAGTCCACGAACGGTTGCAGTTGGTCTCCAGGTAGTTAATAAAAACTATTTACAATAAACGATCGGTTCTGTTGGACCAAAGAACCCAATCCATTCCACGTAAACACAGCAGATACCATTACGGAGCCACCACCACCTTGCGCAGTCAGTTACTGACAACGTGGGTGCATAGTTTCGTGGGGTCCTCGGCACACTCGAACCCTACCATCAGCTCTTCGCAAATGAAACCGGGATTATTCTGACCAGGCCATGGTTGTCCAGTCTGCTAGGGTCATACCGATATAGTCACAAGCCCAGGAGAGTCGCTGCAGGCGATATCGTGCTGTCGTTTGCTGACATAGCCGAATAACACCGAATTTAGCTGTCCTGTCCTCACGGATACGTTTATCGTACGTCCCGCATTGATTTCTGCAAGTGTTTCGATCTGTGTTGCTTGTCTGTTAGCACAGATAAATCTACCTAATCGCCAGTCCTGTCGGTCGTTAAGTGAAAGCCATCGGCCACTGCGGTGAGAGGTAAAGACTTAAATTTGGTATTCTCGACATACTCATGACGTTATGGATCTCGGAATACTGAATTCCTAAACGATTTCCGAAAAGAAATGTACCATCGTCTACTTCTATCTACCATTACGCGTTCGAAGTCTGTTAATTCTTGTCATGTCGCCATGATCATGTCGGAAACCTTTTAACGTGTATCATGTGAATCATTGGACAGCCCTTTTATACCTTGTGACGTTACCGCCATCTGTGTATGTACATTCACCTGTAGAAAATAAGACGCAGAAGTAGTAGGAGAGTTTCGTCGTGAAGGCAACAAAATCACTAATTATGATCTACTGGCAATGGCAGCATAAGTTCGTTTAACAAAGAGAAGTTTGTTAAAATAGAATGTATATTTAAATATTAGGATGTCTTTTTCTGAGAGTATTTGTGTAGGATATAGCCTTGTATGGAAGTGAAACGGGGACGATCAGCAGTTCAGATGAAAAGACAGTAATGGCTTTTGAAATGTGATGCTACATAAGAACGCTGGAAATTAGATGGGTAGATCGCGTAAGCTGTGATGAGGCACTGGACAGAATTGGAGGAAAAAGAAATCAGAGGTACAGTTTAATTGACAGAACACGTTCGCATGTAAAATTGAATAAGCATTGTAGGATTGGAGGAAAGTGTGGAAGGTAAAGACAGACAGGTAGAGACAGAGCAAGAGCTGAATACAGCAAGCAGGGTCTAATCGATATAGGATGCAGCAGAGATGGAGAGTCTTGCAGAGGACAGAGTAGTATGGAGAGCTGCATCAAATCAGTTTTTCGGACTGAAGACCACAACAAAAGCAACAAGGGACTGTATTGTTTGTCGATTATCATAGACAGTCAATGCCAGAGATGGTTATGTATTCGGAAAAAGTAAGGGTAGAACACAGCTGTGGGGTGTGTGTCTGGTACAGACAGTAGTCAGCTCCCACACAGTCTTCCAGAAGAGGCCCCGGCGGAGCCCTGGAGAGCGGGGCGACCGTAATGAACAAGCAGAGGCTGGGCGCGCTTGTCGTGTAATTGCCGACAAGTGGCTGCCGCCGCCGCACACACTTTACTCCAGTCCCACGGCGGCGGCCTCCTAACAGCTGCAGTGCAAAGAATCTCCAGCACCGCATACCACACAGCACAAGCGGTAGTTTCACCACGAGTTACAGCCATAGCGATGACGCCGTTAGTTCTCGTGAGCCACCAACCTTAAACTGTTTTATTTATTTACTCGCTTAATTGTGTGTATGGTTGAATATATCATTGCATTTCGGTGATAATCTAAAGAACAAATGAAAATAATCAACGAGGGAACAGAATGTGAAGGTAGTATACATTTGAGTGAAGCTACGTTTGTAGAAAGCATCTAGAATGAAAAAAATATATATCGAGGCAATCAATTCGATAGCATGAACAGTAAAAAGTAAAAAGTTATGAATGCTATAATACGTTATTTTTGAGAAAGCTAAAGCAAAACTGAAATATTTTCTGAAAGACAATGCTTTCCTTGTTCGGTCTCACTCTGAATCTAGTTCAACATTAATGTCACTCCCGGACGAGTACGCTTTGCGTTAAAAAGTTATTTTGACCCATGTCGATTGAGTACTTCCTTTTTCACTGTCCTGGAATATCCACGCTGGGTTAAGTCGCTTCACAGCGCATCGCGCTAATATAGTCTTCGTCTTCCAAGGGGACGGGTTTCTTGCAGTTCCCTTCCGCCGCAGTTCCGGGAATCACAATGTCTGGGTATACTAGGCGGATGAGCGGCCAAATGAACCGTTTGCAGTTTGCAGCACTTGTGATTCGAGTTCAGTCCATCATATCATAAGTATGTTTCAGTGTGCGAAATGATGAAACCCGCAAAGCCCTGTAGTAGAGAGCAAGTCAAAGAATTGTAATAAAGACCAAGATGAAGAGCTGCAATAGCAACAGACTGTATCGATTAGAAGTAACACTGAATGCCTTTTAATAAATCTGCAACTAGTACCCTTCTGCATCCAAACATGCAGAAGAATAAGTTTTATTGAGTAATGACTCAAACAGTGTTCTGTACGTCTTAACACTTCATATTAAATTTTATTATGATTTTAACTGATATGTACTGCTTAGCAAACAAATTAATGGAACGTAAACAGATAGAAAGCATGTAACAAGCTATGAAGGCAGCACGTCTAGATTTAAAAACAATGACTCATTCTTGTTCTGATTAGTTATTGACATAATTAGATTTATGTCTTCAGGTCTTGATTAATTATTACCAAATTTAAAAGGAATCATATAACAAAAGCTTAGTAAATTTAACACTCGGAAAGGAATTTATCGATATGACAACATGGATAGTTGAAAAAATTTAAAGAAACTTATCTTCCATCAAGAGAAAATTGCATAGTATATTAAATGGACGTGATAGTATAAAATAACCTTGGCATAAATCATGATATATTTGTTGCTGATGTTCTTGAAAATTTTAGAAAAACTTGTATAGAATCTTATAATGTAGATAAATCAATTCTGTGGCGCCAGGATAAGTTCGATTTTGTTGATAAAAATGGCAAAAGTTTAATTAGATTCATTCGATGATATGATTTTAATGGTTGAGGAAGGAGCTAGAGGCAGTATTTCTCGATTTTGTGCAGATATATGAAAGCAAATAATAAATATTGGAAATATCATGATTCATATTGGAAATAACACATAGAAAACTAAGGACAACCATCACAAGCACAGACAAGTACAACACATCTGGTATTTACCAACTAACATGTGAGGACTGCAAAACATTTTATACCTAAAAACGTCGGAAATACTTTAAAACACGGGTTTTTTACATTTATTTACATTCATGATCCACAGAGTATAACATAAGTGCGTGTTCTAGGCAAATTTTTCCAAAAATTGGAAAAAAAATCGTGAAATTCAATGGGAATTCTGAGGAATTTTGCGATTTTTCATAGTCTTGGAAAAGTGAGCTATTCTACTTCCAGTCTATGCTGATACAAAACTGCCAATTTTCTTGAGGTGAATATAGGTAACTAAGACGCTGCACAATTCGCATCTTACATTAAACCATGGAAATATAAATACACTCCTGGAAATGGAAAAAAGAACACATTGACACCGGTGTGTCAGACCCACCATACTTGCTCCGGACACTGCGAGAGGGCTGTACAAGTAATGATCACACGCACGGCACAGCGGACACAGCAGGAACCGCGGTGTTGGCCGTCGAATGGCGCTAGCTGCGCGGCATTTGTGCACCGCCGCCGTCAGTGTCAGCCAGTTTGCCGTGGCATACGGAGCTCCATCGCAGTCTTTAACACTGGTAGCATGCCGCGACAGCGTGGACGTGAACCGTATGTGCAGTTGACGGACTTTGAGCGAGGGCGTATAGTGGGCATGCGGGAGGCCGGGTGGACGTACCGCCGAATTGCTCAACACGTGGGGCGTGAGGTCTCCACAGTACATCGATGTTGTCGCCAGTGGTCGGCGGAAGGTGCACGTGCCCGTCGACCTGGGACCGGACCACAGCGACGCACGGATGCACGCCAAGACCGTAGGATCCTACGCAGTGCCGTAGGGGACCGCACCGCCACTTCCCAGCAAATTAGGGACACTGTTGCTCCTGGGGTATCGGCGAGGACCATTCGCAACCGTCTCCATGAAGCTGGGCTACGGTCCCGCACACCGTTAGGCCGTCTTCCGCTCACGCCCCAACATCGTGCAGCCCGCCTCCAGTGGTGTCGCGACAGACGTGAATGGAGGGACGAATGGAGACGTGTCGTCTTCAGCGATGAGAGTCGCTTCTGCCTTGGTGCCAATGATGGTCGTATGCGTGTTTGGCGCCGTGCAGGTGAGCGCCACAATCAGGACTGCATACGACCGAGGCACACAGGGCCAACACCCGGCATCATGGTGTGGGGAGCGATCTCCTACACTGGACGTACACCACTGGTGATCGTCGAGGGGACACTGAATAGTGCACGGTACCAAACCGTCATCGAACCCATCGTTCTACCATTCCTAGACCGGCAAGGGAACTTGCTGTTCCAACAGGACAATGCAAGTCCGCATGTATCCCGTGGCACCCAACGTGCTCTGGAAGGTGTAAGTCAACTACCCTGGCCAGCAAGATCTCCGGATCTGTCCCCCATTGAGCATGTTTGGGACTGGATGAAGCGTCGTCTCACGCGGTCTGCACGTCCAGCACCAACGCTGGTCCAACTGAGGCGCCAGGTGGAAATGGCATGGCAAGCCGTTCCACAGGACTACATCCAGCATCTCTACGATCGTCTCCATGGGAGAATAGCAGACTGCATTGCTGCGAAAGGTGGATATACACTGTACTAGTGCCGACATTGTGCATGCTCTGTTGCCTGTGTCTATGTGCCTGTGGTTCTGTCAGTGTGACCATGTGATGTATCTGACCCCAGGAATGTGTCAATAAAGTTTCCCCTTCCTGGGACAATGAATTCACGGTGTTCTTATTTCAATTTCCAGGAGTGTATGTCTCTGAGCACAGTTCTATTTTCATTGCTTATGGTTCAAGTCACATGTATCAAAACGGATAACTTTCTTTATTCTTTACATGAAGACATTGTTTTATATAAAAGTATACCAAATGTACTTATATATTGTGCAATTTACATTAATATAACACAAAATATTTTCTACGAGTTCATACAAATCAGGACTGCAATTAATATACCTTGTACACAGTGTGTGGTCAAAAATATCGAAATACTAAAACAATGCAAGAAGCATGATTAACGTCCTCTCTCGCCTTTCTGCCGTGGTGCCAGGTTGAAGGGCTACACGAAAGTTGTTGAAATTTTGTGACCTATTCACCATCTCCCAAGTAGATCGTATCTACGATAGAATGGAACGAGCTTCTCTTCATGAGCGAATCCATGGAGATGCTTGGCAAGAACAGATGAAGAACGTTCAGACATTTCTTATCAAGTAAGCAGGAGACAGCATCTGGACGACAGGGAAAAGATCTACAGCATCACTTACATGCGCATGAACAACGAACTCGAGCGCTGCGCTGAGTAACAGAAGAATAATATCGCAAGATGCCGGAAGCAGATTGACAAGGCAATTCCCAACATGTCAAGCACAGTGGTCAACCTCACTGAATGACAACTGACCGAAGAGGAACAGACTGTCCTTCAAAAATGAGGGGATTTCAATATATATCCCTAGAGCTCTACCTGTAGAGGACATCATTACAAATACCGAAGGAGCCATTTGGAACCTTTCTTGTAAAGAGTCGACTAAATAAGCATCTACTAAAATAGCCAGGATACCGCGCCGAGGAAAACAACGAACTTACAACCTGAAGAAGGAAGAAGTACACGCTATCAAGAGTTTTAACGCCGACAGGAGTACACTGGTAGTGCCTGCCGATAGTAGAAATGGCACTGTCGTAAGGAAGACCGAAAATTATAAGCAGAAGATCCGGGGCCTATTAGATCCGATGACGTAAAGAAAACCAAGCGTAGATCCGATGCACCGGATCACACGGAATACATGTCGATTAATCAAGGTGCCTTCTCTGTCGGCGTACATACAGAGGAACCTGCGCAACACAGAAGCCCTACCACCTCGGCTGTATGGATTACGAAAGATCCATTAGAATAATGTTCCATTAAAACCGATTGTTTACGCTCCTGGCTCAATTACGTATAAATTGGCAAAACACTTGGCCTCTCCCCTCCAGCAACACATGGCGAAGACTGTCACATATGTAAAGACTCAAGACATTTCACTGAGAAGCTAAAGAAACTAAAACTTGCAACAAACGACATTATGTGTCAGCTTTGATATTGTATCTTTGTATACTAAAGTGCCACTCAGTGACTATCTGAAGCAAATTGGTTCCATTCTCCCTTAAAACATTACCAAACTCTTTCAAGCGTTTCTCACCACGAGCTATTTCATATAGAATGGAAACGTCTACTAACAGCTGGAAGCGTGACCAACTTCTGCGTGGAACATTCCGAACCACAGTCTCTGGACTTGGCACCTTGTAATCCTAAGGTGTGGTACAAATACGTTAATGATACATTCGTTTTGTGGAACCATGGTGAGGAACAGCTCGGTGACTTCCTAAGACACCTGAACAGTCTCCATGCCAAAATAAAATTTACCATGAAAATAGAAAAGAACAAACAGTTACGCTTTCTAGACGTGCTGGTCATAATGGATGATAAAAATCTGGGGACACAGCGTGTATCGAAAACCGACATACGTGGCCCGATGCCTGTACAAACTAGAACCAGAAAACTGGCATAATTAATAGGCTAGTAACGCGCTCAAGACGCTTATGTGAGCCACAGTACCTCAGATGCGAGATGCAGCACCTGGAGAGCGTTATGAGGAGGAATGGGTACTCCGCCAGTTATATAAGAAGTATAACACAGTCAACACTCAGCGAAATGACACATCGTGAAAAGAAATGTCGGGTACGGCCCTTCTGCCATACATTCCCAGAGTGACGGACAGATCCGGCCGTATATTGCGCAAACACGGCGTAAAGACTATTTATAAACTGACAGGAAGATCAAAGAGTGTCTCAGATCAGCAAAAGGGGAAAGGGACCCACTTGCTATGTAGGTAATATACCGCATACCTTGCACATATGGATAAATTTATTTTGGTATGACTAGAAGATCAATCAACATCAGGATCACATAACATAAGCGGAATTACAGGTTGGGGCAGGAGTGGAAATCGACCGTGGCAGAACTCGCACCGTGTGTGAGGCCGACCACATAGTAGAATTCGTCGACACGGAAATTCTGGCTGTAGAGAAGAGCTCTCACACCAGCCTGCTCAGAGAATCTATATGATACACAAACATAAGAATGCCTTCAACAAAAAAGAAGAAAGCCTCGAAGTGAACTGATCCTGGATTCCCGTGCTGCAGGTAGTAAGAGGACAACCGCCCGGAAATAACCACGGAAAAACCCTTGGACGTGGGCGCGCCAGGTACATGTAGTCTGCGACCGCGAGCTCGACTCCAGTCCATCACCAGCAGTGGAGGGTGAAGCTTTGGCAATGCCAGTCACGCGTGCTGGCGGAACTATAGATAATTCGTCAGACGAAGGTCGGCCGAAGAACTCGGGACTACCCCAGCAGGCATTTGTCAACAAGTCGCCACGAGAACCTCAACAATTTTGTAAAAACACAACACATTACCGAGCCTAATAGCGTGTAGGAAAGCTTTTGGCTGTAGAAACAGCTTCCAGTCGTCTCGGAATGCGTAAATACGGGTCGTGCATGGTTTTTCTGGGAACTTCATACTATTATTCCTGCAAAGTAGTGGTAAGCCCAGGAACCTATGATAGAATTGTATAGCAACCATGCACTCTTCTCTACAAAGTAGACCACAAATTCTAAATAATACTGAGATCTGATGACTGTGGTGGCCAGGGGAGACAGACATTCATTCTTGTCATCACAAAATCAGTCCTGGACGACGCCATCTGTGTGACGGGTACCCAGTCGCCTTGGGACACTGCTTCACTTTTGGGAAACAAACATTGTAGCATGGAACGGACCTGATCAGCCAAAATGGTCACACAATCTTTGCCAGTGATGGGCCCTTGCCGAGTAACCATGAGTCCTATGAAATACCACAATACGGCTACCCAAATCATCACCAAATCATAGCAACGTTTCGCTCATGGGATGCAGACTTGGCCAGAAACTGTAAACAGTTTGAAACATGACTCCTCGAATCAAATGACATTATTCCATTACTCCAAAGTTCAGGTTTTATGGCTTCACCTCCACGTCTTCCTGTTACAGATATCTACACAACTGATAACTGGTTTTGTTTCTCCAGTTCAACCAGTGATTCGCTGTTTGTGAAGCTATCCTCTTGTTGTTTTGATACTGACAGGGTTGACGAGTGCGGCAATCGGTTTTGCAGCGACTTCTTTTTATTTTCGTCAAAATCCATTTTAATAACCGCCTGTCACAATCACTTAATACACACTGTCGTCCTCGCTATGACTTAGCGGATGACGTTTGTCCGCTTTCCCTGTTAAAAAACGATTCGTCACCCATGAACACGAAAGCACCCACCAAATTAGCACTAACAATTTGTCCAAGTTTATATCCACCTAGCCCCGACATAATGCACTCACGTCCATATAGTACACAATTCTGACCAAAACTGACACTTGAACGAGTTGAAGACATTGTACAGGTGCCGTTCATGGTCAAATACGCATAGTAAACTGTAACTTAGAGACCTGACTAGCATCTGCACTTACGTTCAAGTATGCATTCCTCGGCGCGTTTTCATACGTTTCTCCTATCCCTATATCTTGTACCAGTACACTCATTGGTAATGAGATATCTATCCTAACGGGAAAAGCTACACATTAAATTATACTCCAGTTTTACAAAAGTATCTCAGTCGTTAATAATTATTCATCGCATATTTTACAGAAGAAGATATTGCCAGTTAAATTATGAGTTATACCCATTTTAAACGTACCTGATGCTATGTTCTTAATTGCTAATCAAACCATTAGCGCATCAGCTGTGCGACATCAGTTGCACACCCCTGCCATAGTGGAATAATGCAGAGTACTGCTTGTGTTGTAGAACAGATTCGTGCAGGGATATACCGGACAGTTAATTACACATCCAGATAATGTTACCAATGGACAAAAAGGTTCGATGTGACTAAGTAGACGAAGGTTTCTCCTGATGTAAAGCACGCACCATGAGTTTCCTGCCATCTCAATTACACCGACTTCGGGAAACGTTCGTCCCTTGGGATATTGCTGCAATGCACGAGGGATTGTCAAAATGTCTTAATTGCCACCTCTATTAAATCAAGTCGTGACCTTGAAACTCAGTGATGTTTTTAGTCCTCCTCTGGTTATTCACACTTCGTTGCGACACACTTCACCCAGTGATGGATGACTTGGCGGTAACGTCGACGCCTCTCACGTAGTGATATCCTAGTCTGAAAAAAGAAAGAAATCTTGAGACTACAAGAGAGACAGGAGGCGATTCAACAATTAACAGCCCAAAAGAGCCACATATGTGACTTTGTCTTGTGTAGGCTCAGCTGGGGCGTTCTTGTAGAACAAAACAAAATCCTCGAACTTCCGTAGCTACCTCGTCTAGACTGCGTCCCGTAATGACGTCAGAAGATTCTGGTAGTATGCTCAAGCGACGGTTTGCCCCCGTAAGATTTTTAAAAATATTTTGAAATGTGGTTATAGATTTTTGACTGTCGTGCAGTCTGTCTCTTGCACTAAGCCGCCCACATAAGGAATGACTTAGCTGACGTTGACCTGGAGCTGTACGAGTTCGGTGACGTCACTTCCTGCTGATTTACGTTGAGGAGCCGTTTTGTCAAATGGAACACGGAATCTATTGGCACCACACCGTGGCCGTACCAGGAAACACTTAGCATCATCGTGTACAATAAAGTTTTGGTCATCGTATTTTTCGGAAATTGCGAATCCTCATATTTCCGCTGCTTCTTTTGCTCCTATATCTCGGGTCATCGTGATATACCCAACACTAGCAATGGTGATCATGCGGCTAAATACGTCATCTGGATTTACCTGGTATAGTTGCAACATTTCCTCTAGTGCCTAGGTTTGGCAGGATAATCGAATGCTGCAAGAAACCCGTTACACTTCGGTTACGAGATAAATCAATCAAATCAAAATGCCATAAATTCAATTAAATATCCACGAATTATAATTATGATCAACTTAAATTGGAAAGAACGCACAGACAATATTGTGGAGAAGGCCAACCAACCAAAGACAGCGGTTTATTGACAGAACGGTGAACAGATCCAACAGATCTATTGAAGAGACTGCCTACACTACGCTTGTCTGTCCTCTTTTGGAGAAGTGCTGCTCGATGAGGAGTCCTTATCAGATAGAATTAACGAAAGATAGCGAAAAAGTTCAAAGAATGGCAGCACTTTTTGTATTAATTAGGGGAGAGAGTGTCACGGACATGGTGCAGGATTTGGGGCAGACATCATTAAAACGAAGGCATTTCTCGTTGTGGTGAGATCTTCTCCCGAAATTTCAATCATGAACTTCCTTCTTCGAATGCGAAAATACACTCCTGGAAATGGAAAAAAGAACACATTGACACCGGTGTGTCAGACCCACCATACTTGCTCCGGACACTGCGAGAGGGCTGTACAAGCAATGATCACACGCACGGCACAGCGGACACAGCAGGAACCGCGGTGTTGGCCGTCGAATGGCGCTAGCTGCGCGGCATTTGTGCACCGCCGCCGTCAGTGTCTGCCAGTTTGCCGTGGCATACGGAGCTCCATCGCAGTCTTTAACACTGGTAGCATGCCGCGACAGCGTGGACGTGAACCGTATGTGCAGTTGACGGACTTTGAGCGAGGGCGTATAGTGGGCATGCGGGAGGCCGGGTGGACGTACCGCCGAATTGCTCAACACGTGGGGCGTGAGGTCTCCACAGTACATCGATGTTGTCGCCAGTGGTCGGCGGAAGGTGCACGTGCCCGTCGACCTGGGACCGGACCGCAGCGACGCACGGATGCACGCCAAGACCGTAGGATCCTACGCAGTGCCGTAGGGGACCGCACCGCCACTTCCCAGCAAATTAGGGACACTGTTGCTCCTGGGGTATCGGCGAGGACCATTCGCAACCGTCTCCATGAAGCTGGGCTACGGTCCCGCACACCGTTAGGCCGTCTTCCGCTCACGCCCCAAAATCGTGCAGCCCGCCTCCAGTGGTGTCGCGACAGGCGTGAATGGGGGGACGAATGGAGACGTGTCGTCTTCAGCGATGAGAGTCGCTTCTGCCTTGGTGCCAATGATGGTCGTATGTGTGTTTGGCGCCGTGCAGGTGAGCGCCACAATCAGGACTGCATACGACCGAGGCACACAGGGCCAACACCCGGCATCATGGTGTGGGGAGCGATCTCCTACAGTGGCCGTACACCACTGGTGATCGTCGAGGGG
This sequence comes from Schistocerca piceifrons, assembly GCF_021461385.2. Lineage (NCBI taxonomy): Eukaryota > Metazoa > Arthropoda > Insecta > Orthoptera > Acrididae > Schistocerca > Schistocerca piceifrons. Next base: position 313,684,801 of record NC_060141.1, on the reverse strand, counting down.
ACACTGAATAGTGCACGGTACATCCAAACCGTCATCGAACCCATCGTTCTACCATTCCTAGACCGGCAAGGGAACTTGCTGTTCCAACAGGACAATGCACGTCCGCATGTATCCCGTGCCACCCAACGTGCTCTAGAAGGTGTAAGTCAACTACCCTGGCCAGCAAGATCTCCGGATGTGACCCCCATTGAGCATGTTTGGGACTGGATGAAGCATCGTCTCACGCGGTCTGCACGTCCAGCACGAACGCTGGGCCAATTGAGGCACCAGGTGGAAATGGCATGGCAAGCCGTTCCACAGGACTACATCCAGCATCTCTACGATCGTCTCCATGGGAGAATAGCAGCCTGCATTGCTGCGAAAGGTGGATATACACTGTACTAGTGCCGACATTGTGCATGCTCTGTTGCCTGTGTCTATGTGCCTGTGGTTCTGTCAGTGTGATCATGTGATGTATCTAACCCCAGGAATGTGTCAATAAAGTTTCCCCTTCCTGGGACAATGAATTCACGGTGTTCTTATTTCAATTTCCAGGAGTGTATTTTGTTGATGCCGACATACACAGAGAGAAACTATCATCACAAAAAATACGAGGGAAATCACAGTTCGCACGGAAAAATAAATGTGTTCGTTTTTTCCGTGCCCTTTCCGAGAGTGGGATACTAGTAATAGAGAATTACTGTGAAGGTGGCTTGATGAAAGCCCTGTCAGGCACTTAAATGTGATACGCGGAGTATCCATGTAGATGTAGCTCCATCCCTTTCTAATCAGAGGTTGTGCTCCGTCTCTAATGACCTCGTTGTCGACATTAAACACTAATCACCTCCTCCTCTTCCACCTCCTATTTCTAGTGATACACCACATTTGCTTCGGCGCCGGTTTTGGATAGCACAAATTTGCTATGCTCAGTATACTGTAATCATGGCTACACTCGAACAGGTTACAAACTTAACCGTTTCGGAAATGTTTCACACTGTTGGCCAGATACTAATCATGCCCTTTTTGTAAGTCAGAAAAATTGATCCGTTTCCACATTATGACAACGAATGTGCAGTTCGCCGCGTTTCCTCCGACATGCTTTATACACCCTCCACTGCTAGCGCTGCCACCTGCAGTGTGTGTGTGGTTATTGCACGAAGACGTCGAACATAGACGGTGGTCATATTGATGTGGCTGGACTACGTGTATCCAGGGCCAAAACACAGTTTCAGTTGCACATCCTTTCCGCATTTTCGGGGATTTAGATTAGTAGGGTCCTGTTGTTGGACATTTCAACTGAGTCGATGTTCTATAGTTAGTTGAGCACTCAGAAATAGACTGTGGGCACAGACAGATATTTAATTTAGTTCCGCCCCCAAGCAGCAGCAACGCAGCACCACAAACACAGCATGGATTATTGATGTGTTATTCCCTTTCAAAGCAGAAAACCAAATACCATACTTCATAAATGTGCTACGACGTTTTGGTTTGCCTTCTCTAGCGGCATGCTACGGTACTGTGGCGCCTGGACTACAATCTGTACCGTAACTGCAGACATGTACCTGCAAGCAAACAAATAAAAAATTTATACCCCCATTCTTTCGCTGTGAGAATTAAATCTTTATAATTAACCCGTAGTATTTAAGGAGATGGCAGGCGTATTCTGTCGCAAAAAAAAAAAGACATACCTAGCTACTTTGAATCAAACTACAATATTTCCAGGAACATTTATAGCCGATATCAAATACCGATATTCTAACGAAAGAAAAACTATAAAACCTTGCGTTTATCTGACGAAAGTATTCTGAACGAAGTCGACACTGAAATTGATTTTCTCAGTCTAACTAGTGCTGTTAGGTATAAAGTCTTAAGATTCTGATACATTGAGTAACCCAGCAAACACGGGAAAAACTGCTATACTTTGTCATTCATCTATTGTTTGGAAGGCAATTCCTTCCAGTGACCATCAACGTAGTTCTCAGGAAATCTGCGTGTAAATCTCCACGCATATTTTCGGAGATCTAAGGTATTTGGTGGCACCGATTAAGTCATGTCCCGAAAGTAATTTCAGCTAAAAGGAGTGGCGTAGATATTTCGCCTCATTCTCACTTCGGATTTTGGTTGGTGTTCTTTCTGGATACTTCACTTGTGAATTACTTGCTGGAATGAGAGTGGCCTCGCCCTACGTTGTTCGGGAGCTAGTTTAAAATTCTATTCATGGCGCTTAAGAAGAGCTCAACGTCACCCGCTTTCTGGGTCAGTGCCATAAATTTTTCACAGCTTGAAGCTGACGGGAAATTTTGGTCACTGTGGCAGCCTTTCTTCAGCTTCACGAGAAATGAGGTTTTCGTGGTCTAAAAGACAGCTATCTCGTGGTCAAGATAACTAATACACTCCATAGGGATCATTACACATAACGACTATAATCTTTGTGGACAGTTACCGTCATTCACTATACATAATAATACATTCTGCTATTTCTGCATTTCAGTTGTGTCGGTAGCTGTGTGGTTGCACCGTTTTCTCTAAATTTATGGGTTCTACGCCGTATTGTGGCACTTTGATCTGTGGCGTATACTTTGCTCTTTCAAACAGTCGTTCTGCAGGACATGTATCGGATACTTCCATTGGTAAATAACTGTACACACCCAACGGCATGCATTCGCATAAAGTTCCGTTACGGCATGTAGTTTTAAATTGTCACAAATGTTCATCGCAGCATGTAGTCCAGTCAAGCCTAAAAATAAATCAATTACTTAAAGACATTTTGTTCAAATTTCCGGAAGCAGCTTTACTCTAAAGCGTTAGTTCCCAGTCATAACTGTAACATACCGTATGTCCTTTACCCGATTCATTAGAGATATTATTTTGTAAGGTCAGAGTGAGCCAAGTTAGTTAGGGTCAGCTAATTTTCTTTCAGTTTTTGTTATTAAATATCATTTCATGTTCATATTTAGGATGCTTCTTCGCTCCTCTGTGCGTTATACAGTTAGCTTTGATCCCATTCTCACCTGGAAATGAGTCAATGAATACCATTTTAAATTATTTTTCTTTTATTTTTGTTTGTCCCAGGACACTTGGAACATCTTTGAACCTGCGATTTTTGTTTTCCTTCCTTATGAAAAACTACAATGCCTCCTGTCAGTCTCCCATGGTCCGTTCTAGATATACATATTTCTTTCCTTGCATGCTTTTGTGTGTAGGTGTACTATTCTTGACTTACTAGACTCAAATTTCAACCACCTCCTCTTCTTCGAGGCCCCGATTACCTGCCTGAGAATTTTTAGTTCCACAAGCTATAGCTCAAATAATAGTGTTGCTGCAAGTGTCAGACTTCCTGATCTGTCCAAGGGTCCAGATCGACACTCTGCCTCGTAGTGTCCAGATTTGACGTTAATGGAAAGCATTATGGTGTAGCAGATATTGACGGTGAGTTTGTATGGTACAATGATCTTGCTGATTCGTGTTCACGTAGCGTCCATCTCTGTCACAACAATTTCTATCCATTCGCCCACAGTTCTGAAAATACCTTTTTAGAGACTTGCAACTTTCTCCCGAAAACGAGAAGAGCTGACTCAAATTTTAAGATTTGTCGAGGTGACTAAACTCTCCTCAAAATTCTCAGAATTCAAGTGGTTGACCTGTTATCAAATGGCTAACCCGTCGTAATCTTAACGAGTTCACGTGTTATTTACTTGTTTGGCCCATAACTCTCCAGCTTTTTAGGCAACTACGATGTTGTTTATTATCATATGATTAGAAATTACATGTTCACTTGATATGTTGAATTTTTAAAGCATCTCACTCTCATTCTTAATTGCACATTTTCACAGCAAAGAACACAAACATAAATGTTCTTATTTTTGTTAGTATTCTTTTCTTTATTATGTGATGTAACAGTTTTATGCTGATGGTGTTGTCTTTTGCCAATCGTGTGGTACTGGTAGTAAATTTTTATGGTTCAGTATTAAAGATATTATTGAAGATAGAAAATGGACTCAAGACTAACATTCTGAACAAAGAAGCAGTAATTAGTAAATGACTGCAACGGCTTCTAGTAATACCAGATCACCAGTGTTTCGTTTACTGTGATTTGGTGTCTCGAAATCTTGGAATTTGCATGTGACTGTAAGATTTTTAAAAATATTTTGAAATGTGGTTACAGATTTTTGACTGTCGTGCAGTCTGTCTCTTGCACTAAGCCGCCCACATAAGGAATGACTTAGCTGACGTTGACCTGGAGCTGTACGAGTTCGGTGACGTCACTTCCTGCTGATTTATGTTGAGGAGCCGTTTTGTCAAATGGAACCCAAAATAAGTTCTGTGATATTTCGGCAACGTGCCACGCAAGTAGAACCAACGAGAAGACAGAACGCTATTTGCGTCACAAGCAGAACTAGCGGGACGTCATATCGTATTTGTCGTTTCCGTGGGAATTCTTGTTATAATCTATACCTAATTATACCTTATGAATATATGTTGTTTCTAAGCAGTTGCACGTTACTAGTACGATATGTTGCAATAAAAAGACGGAAAGCGTGATATTGCTGATTGAAGAACTTCCGTGTTTAGTTATCTTCGTTTTTATCTGGCACGTTATGAAATTACGCTATTTAAGGCAATGGAACACTGAAGACTCATCAAAAACTCGTCATTCTTGGTTGGATTTGTTATAATTAAACGCCAGTTGACAAGAAATAGGCGACTAGAGCCTCCAGAGAAGCTAAGCACAATGTACAAAGTCATACATTGGAGAACTGCTACGTACAGAAGTTGGTAGAGGTGTAAAGTTACAGACACGTTATGTAGCGTGTTCGCATTTCCTAGCACCCAGATTTCTCTCTCTCTCTCTTTTTTATCTTCACCATTTCTGAAAGTTTGTGGAATTGTCTTGTTAAATTTATAGAAATGATTTCTGGAGCACTAGGCGATGCGTGCATGTGAGTGCGCTGTCCCTCACAAGTAATTTGTCAGATTTTGTGAAGTCTTAAAAGCTGTTCTCCTCACCGATTGGATATGGAACATTGCTTTTTTGTCTTATAACATGTTAATGGGCATTAAAGATTTTATTTATGTATATTACAGACACAACGACGTGACTAGGATGTAGACAAGGGACGAAAGTGTGTTTTAATAAAGCTAATTAGAAATTTCACGCACTTCCGTTTTCGTAAAAAAAATCTGTGTGGTTTGAGAGCCAAATATAGCCGACAACTGGAGCGAAACTCACAGTAATCAGCTCGTCCCGCATGCCCACGGCGTTGCCTCTCGTGTGGTCGAACGTCCCGTCCGCATCCGCGCCAACGTTATTTGCCTCGTCCCGTGTGAGGACGAGTTTACAGAGCTCGGCTTGCTGATTAAGCTAGTGGGGACAGTCTGGCAGTAACTGATTTAAACGTACCAGTTTTGAAGAACGATATTCGAAATTTGGAGAGACTAAAATTTTGATTCAGTGGAGATGCGCTAGGTAACACCCGAGTTCATTTCCAGAAGTGCACATCACTCTAGTTATTATTGTATTACACTAATTTCACATTCTTTTGCGCCCTGTACTGGAAGAAACCACTCTTACTAGTTTCTTCACTAACGTTACCATTTTTCCCACTCGGTCGCCACTCGACCTTAAAATGTGAGAGTGGAATTTTTCATGATACTACTAAAATTCGACCTTCTACCGTGGCTGATAAAAGCTTAGTCCCAGAGTGCTAGCTGCCGGCTGTAGATGGCGGCAGGCGCCTAGGTGTGTCGAGAGACCCTCTGTTCCCCCCGCCCCCCTCACCCCCCCAAATGAGTCCCTGGGCAGACCATTCCGACCGCAGTCCTGCACCCAGCTTAATGGCATTCCTGGCCAGCCGATGGCCCTCGCGATACCGTCTGCACCATTTCCGATACCACTGAGCCCCATCGTCTCTATCGCCCTAGTCTCCTAATAGCAGGTGCGCGTTTTACTCCCACGGCTGCAGCAGCAGCAGCAGTCTCCACTTATTCTCCGTGATGGAATTCACTTATTTATCGCCCTGATCCTGGACAGTGGGGCTCAACCCTCGCCCACAGTCAAGCAATGCGTTGCCGATCCTGTCGCTACCCCTTCTTTCTCGGGACAGAATTTGTGTGCCCATTTGTATACTATTGCTGTTATCTATGCGAAAGGGCGCTAACGTTTTCTTAGTGTTTGACTCGTGTAACAGAGGCACGATGTGGGTACCAGCTCGGTATTCACCTAGTCAATGTGGGAAACCGCCTAAAACTCACACTCTGGTTGCCCGACGCAAATATGCCGAGCGTATTGGACCCAGGGCCTGGTACGCCTCCCAAATCTCGCAATCCGCCTTTTAATGCGAGGGGCTGTCCGGGCAGGCAAAAGGCTTTTAATCATTACCTCGAGAATAAAATGTTAGGTAGTAAATGTTTTGTTTATCATCATAAACATGTCTGCTACGCTGGAACAGTTTATAATCCTAGCGCTACGATACCGTAGCATCCGACTACAGGAGACAAAATGAAATATCGCAGCCCACTGATAAAGTGGAATAAAATTTTGTGTTTTATTTTCTGCATTTAAAGGGAACAACGCTGCAGCAAACGAAGCTGAGTTGTCGAAAGTGTACTACAGCAGCGCACAATGACACAACGCATTGGTTAGGTGGGGCAGACATTTGCAGAGTGATCAAATCCGTCCGAACGACGAAGAAAAAATGACAGACGATATCCCGGTAAAGAACCGGGAATCCCAAGAGAAGTGAACGCCATTGTGCTTATCGCGATCGACGTGACAGTATATAAGGTGTAAATCAGTCATCGATCAGTCATGGATCAGTTTCAACATCATTGTTAGTATGACAATGGTCGCCGCCCACTGGGATCAGCGACTGCTCACACCCATTCAGAAATTCAGCCGAACAAGGGAGCAGCAGAATGGCGTCTGTGTCAGGCCAATCCAGATGACATTTTTAGCCGCCCAATAACCATGCACGAGCGTTCGCCGTGTCAATATAACACCAAGACAAACGAGCATAGCACTCAATGGAAACACGTAGATTTACCTTCGCCAGAAGAGAAGATGACCCAAATACTATAGGAAAATTAAATTCCGAGTGGTTTTTCCGGGATATCGTGGTGCAGACTTGTGCTCGTTAGCCGGCCGGAGTGGCCGAGCGGTTAAAGGCGCTACAGTCTGGAACCGCACAACCGCTACGGTCGCAGGTTCGAATCCTGCCTCGGGCATGGATGTGTGTGATGTCCTTAGGTTAGTTAGGTTTAAGTAGTTCTAAGTTCTAGGGGACTTATGACCACAGCAGTTGAGTCCCATAGTGCTCAGAGCCATTTGAACCATTTTTTTTGTGCTCGTTAGGAGCAAGCTATTCCTGTACAATGTGTCTAGGAAAGAAGTTTACAGTTTAATGTCCTGACAACGTTTCTGTCGACGTCATTAGGCAGGAAGCACAATGTGGGTTTGGGTAAGACTAGGGCTAATAGTCAACAATAGTCTGGTTTTCATAATAATCAGTGGAGTCACCTATGTCGTTTAGAGAAACCATGAAATGCAGTCATCTGGATGAGGAGACTGTGATATCAGTCCATTTTATCTCGAAGGCCATCCCAATGTGGAAATACTGAGACACCTTCCTAGGCTAGCAACATTAGGGGACACTTTCCCCAGTAGTAGACCCTACATAAATCATTCCAGCTTTTTTGAGTTTAATAGATGAGAAAATCCTTTAATAATCACGGCATTCTTTTCTCTTTAACAACTCGTTCAAGCATTCCGAAAACATTTCTAATTTCCATAGGGCACACGTTTACTTCTTTGTTAATGACGTTAACATAACACAGTTTTCCGACTTTGCTCCTTTTTCCAACTTATTCAGAAGATGGTTTTTCCAAGACTGTTTTTCTCTCCTGAGAATCATAACTGAGCGGGAGGTCGAGTCACCAGCGACGAGCGTATGGAGCAACTGATGGTAGTAGCAAAACTTGAACAATAACTTATCCATTTTACTGGTTGTTGAACTCTTTGGCTGGCATTTTATTATTTTTAGAAATATAGCAACCAATCACTTTTTATGTATTTTTGTGTGCGCCAGTAAGCGTTTCGAACTTTCACCCATCTTCAGTTAGCGTGATACATATTTGAATATTCAGTAAGTACGTCGTTAAAACATCGATAGCAAAATGGGTGCTGCAGCTGCCTTTCTGCGTAAATAAAAGTACACAAAAATGTGGCTGATTACGGAAATCCTTAAAAAGAGAAAATAAAGAAAATCTTAATATGAGTACTTGCAAATTATCTGCATATTCATGTACATAATGGAGGACATCTCACACTAATATATATATATATATATATATATATATATATATATATATATATATATATACACTCCTGGAAATGGAAAAAAGAACACCTTGACACCGGTGTGTCAGACCCACCATATTTGCTCCGGACACTGCGAGAGGGCTGTACAAGCAATGATCACACGCACGGCACAGCGGACACACCAGGAACCGCGGTGTTGGCCGTCGAATGGCGCTAGCTGCGCAGCATTTGTGCACCGCCGCCGTCAGTGTCAGCCAGTTTGCCGTGGCATACGGAGCTCCATCGCAGTCTTTAACACTGGTAGCATGCCGCGACAGCGTGGACGTGAACCGTATGTGCAGTTGACGGACTGTGAGCGAGGGCGTATAGTGGGCATGCGGGAGGCCGGGTGGACGTACCGCCGAATTGCTCAACACGTGGGGCGTGAGGTCTCCACAGTACATCGATGTTGTCGCCAGTGGTCGGCGGAAGGTGCACGTGCCCGTCGACCTGGGACCGGACCGCAGCGACGCACGGATGCACGCCAAGACCGTAGGATCCTACGCAGTGCCGTAGGGGACCGCACCGCCACTTCCCAGCAAATTAGGGACACTGTTGCTCCTGGGGTATCGGCGAGGACCATTCGCAACCGTCTCCATGAAGCTGGGCTACGGTCCCGCACACCGTTAGGCCGTCTTCCGCTCACGCCCCAATATCGTGCAGCCCGCCTCCAGTGGTGTCGCGACAGGCGTGAATGGAGGGACGAATGGAGACGTGTCGTCTTCAGCGATGGGAGTCGCTTCTGCCTTGGTGCCAATGACGGTCGTATGCGTGTTTGGCGCCGTGCAGGTGAGCGCCACAATCAGGACTGCATACGACCGAGGCACACAGGGCCAACACCCGGCATCATAGTGTGGGGAGCGATCTCCTACACTGGCCGTAGACCACTGGTGATCGTCGAGGGGACACTGAATAGTGCACGGTACATCCAAACCGTCATCGAACCCATCGTTCTACCATTCCTAGACCGGCAAGGGAACTTGTTGTTCCAACAGGACAATGCACGTCCGCATGTATCCCGTGCCACCCAACGTGCTCTAGAAGGTGTAAGTCAACTACCCTGGCCAGCAAGATCTCCGGATCTGTCCCCCATTGAGCATGTTTGGGACTGGATGAAGCGTCGTCTCACGCGGTCTGCACGTCCAGCACGAACGCTGGTCCAACTGAGGCGCCCGGTGGAAATGGCATGGCAAGCAGTTCCACAGGACTACATCCAGCATCTCTACGATCGTCTCCATGGGAGAATAGCAGCCTGCATTGCTGCGAAAGGTGGATATACACTGTACTAGTGCCGACATTGTGCATGCTCTGTTGCCTGTATCTATGTGCCTGCGGTTCTGTCAGTGTGATCATGTGATGTATCTGACCCCAGGAATGTGTCAATAAAGTTCCCCTTCCTGGGACAATGAATTCACGGTGTTCTTATTTCAATTTCCAGGAGTGTATATATATATATATATATATATACACTCCTGTGTATATACACTCCTGGAAATTGAAATAAGAACACCGTGAATTCATTGTCCCAGGAAGTGGAAACTTTATTGACACATTATATATATACACTCCTGGAAATTGAAATAAGAACACCGTGAATTCATTGTCCCAGGAAGGGGAAACTTTATTGACACATTCCTGGGGTCAGATACATCACATGATCACACTGACAGAACCACAGGCACATAGACACAGGCAACAGAGCATGCACAATGTCGGCACTAGTACAGTGTATATCCACCTTTCGCAGCAATGCAGGCTGCTATTCTCCCATGGAGACGATCGTAGAGATGCTGGATGTAGTCCTGTGGAACGGCTTGCCATGCCATTTCCACCTGGCGCCTCAGTTGGACCAGCGTTCGTGCTGGACGTGCAGACCGCGAGAGACGACGCTTCATCCAGTCCCAAACATGCTCAATGGGGGACAGATCCGGAGATCTTGCTGGCCAGGGTAGTTGACTTACACCTTCTAGAGCACGTTGGGTGGCACGGGATACATGCGGACGTGCATTGTCCTGTTGGAACAGCAAGTTCCCTTGCCGGTCTAGGAATGGTAGAACGATGTGTTCGATGACGGTTTGGATGTACCGTGCACTATTCAGTGTCCCCTCGACGATCACCAGTGGTGTACGGCCAGTGTAGGAGATCGCTCCCCACACCATGATGCCGGGTGTGGGCCCTGTGTGCCTCGGTCGTATGCAGTCCTGATTGTGGCGCTCACCTGCACGGCGCCAAACACGCATACGACCATCATTGGCACCAAGGCAGAAGCGACTCTCATCGCTGAAGACGACACGTCTCCATTCGTCCCTCCATTCACGCCTGTCGCGACACCACTGGAGGCGGGCTGCACGATATTGGGGCGTGAGCGGAAGACGGCCTAACGGTGTGCGGGACCGTAGCCCAGCTTCATGGAGAAGGCTGCGAATGGTCTTCGCCGATACCCCAAGAGCAACAGTGTCCTGAATTTGCTGGGAAGTGGCGGTGCGGTCCCCTACGGCACTGCGTAGGTCCTACGGTCTTGGCGTGCATCCGTGCGTCGCTGCGGTCCGGTCCCAGGTCGACGGGCACGTGCACCTTCCGCCGACCACTGGCGACAACATCGATGTACTGTGGAGACCTCACGCCCCACGTGTTGAGCAATTCGGCGGTACGTCCACCCGGCCTCCCGCATGCCCACTATACGCCCTCGCTCAAAGTCCGTCAACTGCACATACGGTTCACGTCCACGCTGTCGCGGCATGCTACCAGTGTTAGACTGCGATGGAGCTCCGTATGCCACGGCAAACTGGCAGACACTGACGGTGGCGGTGCACAAATGCTGCGCAGCTAGCGCCATTCGACGGCCAACACCGCGGTTCCTGGCGTGTCCGCTGTGCCGTGCGTGTGATCATTGCTTGTACAGCCCTCTCGCAGTGTCCGGAGCAAGTATGGTGGGTCTGACACACCGGTGTGAATGTGTTCTTTTTTCCATTTCCAGGAGTGTATATATATATATATATATATATATATATATATATATATATATATATATATATATGGTGTTACAAAAAGGTACGGCCAAAATTTCAGGAAACATTCCTCACACACAAATAAAGAAAAGATGTTATGTGAACATGTGTCCGGAAACGCTTAATTTCCATGTTAGAGCTCATTTTAGTTTCGTCAGTATGTACTGTACTTCCTCTATTCACCACAAGTTGGCCCAATTGAAGGAAGGTAATGTTGACTTCGGTGCTTGTGTTGACATGCGACACATTGCTCTACAGTACTAGCATCAAACACATCAGTACGTAGCATCAACAGGTTAGTGTTCATCACGAACGTGGTTTTGCAGTCAGTGCAATATTTACAAATGAGGAGTTGGCAGATGCCCATTTGATGTATGGATTTGCACGGGGCAAGAGCCGTGGCGCGGTACGTTTGTATCGAGACAGATTTCCAGAACGAAGGTGTCCCGACAGGAACACGTTCGAGGCAATTGATCGGCGTCTTAGGGAGCACGGAACATTCCAGCCTATGACTCGCGACTGGGGAAGACCTAGAACGACGAGGACACCTGCAATGGACGAGGCAATTCTTCGTGCAGTTGACGATAACCCTAATGTCAGCGTCAGAGAAGTTGCTGCTGTACAAGGTAACGTTGACCACGTCACTGTATGGAGAGTGTTACGGGAGAACCAGTTGTTTCCGTACCATGCACAGCGTGTGCAGGCACTATCAGCAGCTGATTGGCCTCCACGGGTATACATCTGCGAATGGTTCATCCAACAATGTGTCAATCCTCATTTCAGTGCAAATGTTCTCTTTACGGATGAGGCTTCATCCCAACGTGATCAAATTGCAAATTTTCACAATCAACATGTGTGGGCTGACGAGAATCAGCACGCAGTTGTGCAATCACGTCATCAACACAGATTTTATGTGAACGTTTGGGCAGGCATTGTTGGTGATGTCTCGATTGGCCCCATGTTCTTCCACCTACGCTCAATGGAGCACGTTATCATGATTTCATACGGGTTACTCTACCTGTGCTGCTAGAACACGTGCCTTTACAAGTGCGACACAACATGTGGTTCATGCACGATGGAGCACCTGCACATTTCAGTCGAAGTGTTTGTACGCTTCTCAACAACAGATTCGGTGACTGATGGATTGGTAGAGGCGGACCAGTTCCATGGCCTCCACGCTCTCCTGACCTCAACCCTCTTGACTTGTCTACGCAACCCCGGTACCAAATATAGAGACTCTTCGTGCTCGTATTGTGGACGGCTGTGATACAATACGCCATTCTCCAGGGCTGCTTCAGCGCATCATGCGACTGAGGGTGGATGCATGTATCCTCGCTAACGGAGGACATTTTGAACGTTTCCTGTGACAAAGTGTTTGAAGTCACGCTGGTACGTTCTGTTGCTGTGTGTTTCCATGATTCATGGGATTTGAAGAGAAGTAATAAAATGAGCTCTAACATGGAAAGTAAGCGTTTCCGGACACATGTCCACATAACATATTTTCTTTCTTTGTGTGTGAGGAATGTTTCCTGAAAGTTTGGCCGTACCTTTTTGTAACACTCTGTGTATATAAGTATGTAGAAACAAATAAATTTCATGTAGATCAGGATAACAATAAGTATATTTGTACAGCAAAACGTAATATTTGTGATTGTTGCAGTACACATGTCTCCGCTGGGTAATTGGAAAATTTACATGAAATATTGATTTACAGTGCTTAATTTAAAGCAGAAAGACGGGTTTATTTATTAATTTTTGATGATTTTAACATATATTTCATGAAGGAATTTGCGAGAAAAACTGATCTAGACATGCGTTAGCCACTTACAATTTAGTATATGTCATAAATACCTTGCTAGATGAGTTCAGGATAGTGATACCGTTATTGATAATGCATTCGTGCAACAAACAGAAGTTGAAGGAACACGTGCCTATCCTGTTACAAAAGGGATGTCAAATCACCTAGCACAGCTAGTCACATTACGAAATGGTGACCCCACGTACAGTTCGTACTGAGTCGAAGAAATCGGTGAAGCTGATTAATGACGAAACAGTCGAAGAATTTAGAAAAAGCTTAATAAATGTTTAATGTGGTGGAATGAATGATATCTCTGAATTTAACATATTTGTAAATCAGTTAACATCAATTTTTGAAAGCAGTTTTCTTAAAAGTTAATTAAATGTAATAAACTAAAGGGACGCATTAAAGGCACCATTGACTACTGTGGATATCAGAGTATCTTCACAAAGACAACGCTATTTATAAAAAATAACGAGAACAAGTACCGACCCAGGAACACATTTGTATCATATATAGAATTGCAACACATAAATAAAAGTTGTTAAAATCTAGGTGTACACACGCCTTGTGTGAAATTGTCAGAGCAGACAATAAAATCAGTCAGTATGTAATTTCGTTAAAAGAGAATTAGTTAAGAAGTTACAGAATGTGACTTATTTCTGTTAAAGACAATTGGAGCATTCTGAAAGCCTTCCTGTGTAGCACATATATTTGTAATTACATTTTAGAAATAGATGAGAAAACTGGTGTAAGAAGTTCAGAAGGAAAAGCCAAACCATGCGCCGAAGTAATAATACAGAAGTAATTTAGTCAAATAAAAATTAATTCCACATGTGCACATGAAACAGGGAAGATCATCATGACTTTAACAGGTAAAAGATCATCTGGGGTGCATAATATCTCCAAGAAGATACTACAAAATTGTAGCCCTGTAACATGTAATGTTGTTATTCACTTACGCAATGCGTCATTAATTCTGGGTGTTTTCCTAGAAATATCTAAATACACTGTTGTTAGGCGTCTCTGTTTGGCAGGTTATTTCATAGAGGTAATAAATACCGTCCAGTGACACTCCTTACACTATTTTCTAAAATTTTTGCGTACTTAATGTACTGGATTGTCACCCATGAGGGTAGTAATTGGTTACTTAGCCAATAACGGTCTGGATTTATAAACGATCACTGTAGTGAATCAGATATTTGTACTTAGCATACGAAGTCTCTAAACGGAAAAGTATCACCAGTTGGGATGTTCTATGATTTATCGAAGGCATTTAATTGTGTCAATCACGATATTCTGCTATAGAAATTAAGTGTTTGTGGAATACACAGTTAACCCAGGCTGTGTTAGTAATATAAAGAAGGGCACCACATCATTTGCAGGGGGGGAAACTACAAAATGAATACCTTTGGCCGCGCGGAGTGACCGCGCTCTTAGAGGCGCCATGTCACTGACTACGTGGCCACTCCCTTCAGAGGTTCGATTCCTCCCTCGGGCATGGGTGTGTGTATTGTTCTTAGCATAATTTAAAGTTAATTTAAGTAGTGTGTAAGTCTAGGGACAGATGACCTCAGCAGTTTGGTCCCTTAGAAATCCACACACATTTGGCGTTTGACAATACCATAAAGTTGCGTCATTGGCCAACTATTGGTCTTGGTTTATATGAATGAAAAGCGATTTACCTTGAATCAGGGGCAAAAATAATCCTGCTTGCAGATGGTACAAACGTTGTCGTGGGGCCGAGGAAGAACTATCAACAGAAAAAATAGTAAAGGATGCTTTTGTGATTGTTACTGACTAATTTTGAACAATCTGATTTGATTTAAATTTCGACAAACGCAGTTCATCCCGTTTAGTACTGTCAAAAACCAGCCCATCTCCTATTAACCTAGTATACCAACAAGAAATAAAAAGTTGGGGAGAAGGTTCTAAATTCTTCGGTGTGTAGTTAACCTGCTGAAAGATTTAGATTTGGCTATTTTTTATAAGAATAATTGCAAGCTTTGGGACCAATATCGCCGAACTGCGCGGCTACACGCAAACCGTCATCATCGTCATCATGGAACAATGGATGACGTAGGAGGGTGGTGAGCGGGAGGGGACAGGGTACTTCCCAAGTCGTGTAAATTCAATACACGCGCCGCCATCACTCACTGCCGCAGGGTCGTGGTAGAGCCGATGGCGGGGCCACCGCAAGCGTCCAACCGCCAGTGCAGGAGCCGGCTGGAACGAAATGTGCTGTGTCGACTACCTCGAGCGGGCTGAGGGCCGCTTACGACGCGATTCCTCAGCGGGCATTGACAGACGACGACAACTACAAGTCAAGGGGCTACCTTTAACTCTATCGGAATAAATAACTAATTCTGAACTTTCTTTCACTGCGCCTACCGGCCGGCCGAGGTGGCCGAGCGGTTCTAGGCGTTACATTCTGAAACTGCGCGACCGCTACGGTCGCGGGTTCGAATTCTGCCTCGGGCATGGATTTGTGTGACGTCCTTAGGTTAGTTAGGTTTAAGTAGTTCTAAGTTCTAGGGGACTGATGACCTCAGAAGTTAAGTCCCATAGTGCTCAGAGCCATTTGAACCATTTTTTGCGCCTACCGGCGACCATAGGTCATTATCATCCTTCAGAGAGAAACTCGCAAGGGGCGAACTGGGAGTGTGCCTCCTGACACAGAACCAGCTCTACTCACGCTCTCCCAATAGTAGAAGTAGTAGTAGTAGTAGTAGTAGCAGTAGTAGTAGCATTATTCATCCGTAGATCTCTTTTTACAAGGATGCAGGACATGTCAAAATGTTTACAAGCTTAGACCAATTTAAAATAAGCTAATTCGTATACACATACATTTACAGACTTTTAGTTAGAGACAATTATTAGATTTACTCCTGGTATACAATACTTTTTTACAAATAACTTGTTAAATAGTGTAATGCCACACTGTTCACTCATATCTCACTGTCAGTCACTGCACACACTATACACACATTCTTTCATAACACTACACACACACAAACACACACACACACTTGTGATCTCCTGCCATTTCTGTACCGCAGCTTCCCATTTGCTATCCTGAAAATCTGAATTAGTAACTCTCTATAATGACTGAGATGTTGAGCTCAGAAAGAGGAAGAGGTTTAGCATTATGCTATGCATAGCTTGTGGGTAAGCTTTCCTAGAAAACGAAAAAAAAGATGGAAAAAACATAGTATGAAGGTGTTGTGTGGAATTTTGGATGCTTTATGATCATTATTATTATTTATTTGTGTAATACTTTTTACTAAACCACTGCTCTGTTTTTATCTAAGTAATCCTATGATGTATAAAATGTATTGCATAACAGGTACTTCTTAGCTGCCTTTCTGTATTTTCTGGTGGTAATTTATTGTGCAGTTTTATTCCTTGTTAGAAAGGAGATGAGTCTAGCTCTTGTTCCATGATCATAGACAGAGCTGTTTGTGCAGGAATTCCCAACGTTATTTTGATGTTTACAACTGACTGATAAATGTATTCACACGGAGCAGTTGAGATCCCCAGTGTTATGAACAGATCTTTAAAATGAGCTCGACTACTATTTTTGGTTATTATTCTTATGGCTTTTTCCTGGAGTTTCAAAATTGTGTTCACATTTTGTGCATTTGTACCCCAAAAAAGAATGGCATAGCTAAGAATTGAGTGTACATATGAACAGTATGTAACTAAAAGACCCTGCATGTTATACACCGATGATAGGATTCTAAGGGCATAACATGCTGATGACATTCTGTTTGCAAGTACCTTTGCGTGTTCACACCACTTCAACTGAAAATCAATATTCACTCCTACAAATTTTTCATTTGTTACACAGTATATAGAGATGCCACCTACAATTAATTTAACAATGTCATTTTCCGTGTTCAAACTGAAATTCATGGCATTAGTTTTCTTTATATTCAGTGTCATTTTATTGCTTATTGATCAATCGTAAACTTCCTTGAGAGTTTCATTTACTTTCTCTGCGAGGAGTTCCTTTGTTTTCTCAGTGACTATAATTTTGCAGTCATTAGCGAAGAGAATTTTTTTCACCATGAGTACCACTACTGGGAAAGTCATTGATGTATATCAGAAATAGTATTGGTTTTAATATGCTGCCTTGCGGAACCGCTATATTAATGTATATTGGTTCTGATCTATTTCATGTATTTGTTATCACTGCTCTTTGTACCCTATTTGGTTGGTATGATCGAAATCAGTCATTAGCTACCTCTCTTATCCCTAATGCTTCTAGTTTATTTGTTAGAATCTTCTGATCGACTGTATCAGAGGCCTTAGAATGATCCCAAAATATGCCTGTGACACACTCATCTTTGTCAATAGCATCAAGTACAGCTTTTGTGAATTCCTCTATGTCTGACTGCGTATTTTTGCCACTTCGGAAACCAAACGGTAATTCGCTTAAAAGATTGTACTTACTCAGGTAATTCATGAATCTGCCTTTCATGATTGCTTCTCTTATTTTTGAGAATGTTGACAGCAGGGAAATGGGCCGGTAATTTTCTATGTCTTCCGCATTACCTTTCTTAAGCAAAAGTACAACTCTTGCCTGTTTTAACTGCTCTGGAAATGTCCCTGATGTGAAGGATTCATTTGTGATATTTGTTAAGGGGCCTTGTATAATCTGTATGCATTGTTTCAGCACACACATTGGTACTTCATCTAAGATATTGGCATCTTATTTTTTAGTTTTTGAATAGTTTTATTTACTTCATTCTCTGTGGTTGGAAGTAACATCATTGTCGCCTTTTGCACTATGATCACAAACTTGTTAGGTCCTCAGATCATCGGTCGATGAGCATCTTCAGATCTGTTATAAAAGTATTTCCTAGTGTAATGGAGCTATAGGGGCATCTCGTCAAAAGATAACTGCGAAATCGGCTCAGCATCACTGCACGCAAATAAAATATGGTACATTCTAGAGTCATTTTGTTAACAGGACATGTTTTTAAACAGATCTGAAATGGTCATTGCTGACCGAAACCGGTAGTCTGAGGACCTAATAAGTTTGTGGTCATAGACTAAAATAAAGAAGTTTATTTAATGAATCTCATTCTACTATAAAACAAAGTACACCTATATAAAATTTATTCAGTGAAGTGGCATTTAAATTATGCTTTATGTAGTGTCACCGCCAGACACTACACTTGCTAGGTGGTAGCCTTTAAATCGGCCGCGGTCCATTAGTATACGTCGGACCCGCGTGTCGCCACTGTCAGTGATTGCAGACCGAGCGCCACCACACGGGAGGTCTACAGAGACTTACTAGCACTCGCCCCAGTTGTACAGCCGACTTTGCTAGGAAAGGTTCACTGACAAATACGCTCTCATTTGCCGAGACGGTAGTTAGCATAGCCTTCAGCTACGTCATTTGCTACGACATAGCAAGGCGCCATTATCAACACATATTTAACTTGTGATGCCTGTACCATCAGACCGATGTACACCACTTATGGATTAAAGTTAAGTATTCTACCAGTTACCGCCTGTTTTTGCTAGTCTTATTTCTCTGACCTGTTCCAGACCTCACGCCAGACTGCGTGAGCTTAAAAGCGTGCATTTCGGCCTCCTCTACCAACACAGTGTTGGCTCTTCTGCCAACACTTCACTTTATATCTCAAATTTTATGCCTCATTACATCAGCAAATGTCACAGCAGAGTACGTGAAAAAGGAAGTTAATTCAAGCAAACACTCATATCTGTTTACATCGAGTAGTAATATGTGGCACACAGCAAAATAAATCTACAGAAACACATACAGTATGAAGTATTGCGTTAGTACAGGAACGCTGACTGTGGCGGCGGTTTATTGCAGGAACGTTCAATAGCTTTTATCTCAGCTATAAAGCAAACGGTTCCGACGAAATGTGCTCGTGCACTCAACAAATGCAATATGCTTGCAACAAATTTGCTCATATCTGTATATCACAACGAACCAGCAATTAAATCAAGTTCAATTTTTTATAACTTCCCATTGTTATCTGTGTCTCCGAAGACAGTGATGTTCTGAGATACCTTGAGGATGTGGCTCCCATTTAATGTGTCAAATTTTCAGTTGGCCAAGAAATGTCATATCGGAGGAGCATTTGCGCACTTCTTTCAGTATAATGTAACTACCAATATCTACAGCCTCCTAATACAAATATATACGTGTGCTCGTGCTGTGTGTGACGGTGGCTATCTACTTCTATCCTCTGCTGGAAATTCAGCTGTTGTCATCCGTATATTCGTCAAAAACAGACTTAACATCCTATGAGGTCCTCGTGGTGTGCACCTACTGGAAAGGATCGCTGCCTACACTTCTTGCCCCACTCTGTTGTCCTTAGTCCATCTCGTCCCCACGCGTTTCCCAATCACCGTATTACAGCCAACGGTCTATGCAATCTGTAAATATGATGCATATTCTTCATGTTACAGATTCAACCTTTCTTAGATTGCCAGAGAGAGCTATAAAGTGTACATGTGCACATCTGCTCGGTGTTCTATGCTGTTATCATACATGTAAAGTTACAGTAACGTCTGACGCACCCAATAACTGTCAGATACTCATTCATCACTTCATCTGAACGAAGAGAAATTTAAATCAACATGTACGACAAGCATGGAAAGACTATCGTCTCAGTTTGGTGGTGTTCGGAGAAGGCGTTCAACGTGTAACATTCTCCATCTTAGTCAGTCTAGATCAGGCAGCACTGTGAATCCTTTCTTTTTCATTAACGGATATGTGAATTATATATGAATATATGTCATACTCTGCCCTCTTCACAGTTGCGCTTATAAGTTCCTTGCAGATACAATTGAACTTTACGGATACCTCTAGTTGACTAATTGGGTTTATTGTGTTACAAACAATTTATTGCCCCTTAGAATCTTTGAGCGATTAATTGTTTGACGATTTGTTGCCAGTACTAGTAAAACAAGCTTTGATGGCTCACCGATCTTTCAGTATATTACAACAATACTTCAATCGTCTTCTATATAGAGGCGTTTTCTGTTAATAGATCTCCAAATAGTTATAGCTACAAGAACGATATTATGTTTCCTTTAGGGACATATGTTTCTAAGCTCACTTTCTATGAGTTCACACCATTGAAAACTATGTACATTCTGTTTACTAAGATGTCTTCAGTGTCGTACTGCACCGGTCTGGGTGTCGGAAATGCTATAGTACACACGACTATGGATACGAAACGACATTGGAAGCCTTGCGTAAGTCGGGAAACACGAGAACAATTTAGATCCCGCAACGTGAAGCTCTCTCTGACCAGTGGACGAAAAGGATGAGTTGGGCTTCGCAAAACCTTTTGCGAAGTCAGTGTTTATTCGTACATACGGGGTACTAGGGATCAAACAAGTTATCACACGTAAGTGATATGCATGTCCGTTAATTCTACCACAGATTTACGTCACTGATATTTCTCTGTCTATATTCCCTCCGACTCTTCACAATGATGGAAAAACTTATGCCTTATCAGTTCTTAGTTTATTGTTAGAAAATGTATTGCTTCTCTGATGACGGCCCTTTCACTCATTGTGAATTGGTTCTGTTTTTATGTTTGACACTTCAGATATTCTCACCGTGTCAAATCAGAACAGCAGTTCGAGCTTTTGGCTACAACCTCTGTTATCTCTGTCAGAAAGAAGTGAGACGGCGAGGTGTCAGAGTTCGTGTGATGACCGCGACAGAACTGGCGCCCGTTCGAACGTAAATACATGGCGAATTTCTCTACCGTGTTTCACAGTTTAGGGCTCAGTCTAGAATCAAAAGAATGCAGGTTATCGTCGAAAGCTTAAATTTTTACTACAATTTGAACACTGATTACTATAATTTGAATACTGATATGTTTTAATCCAGAATATCTTTGGGAGAAATCTTGTTTCCATGTTGCTCGGATTTTGTTTGTCAGGAAGGTTCTGGATTCGCTTAAATCTACGTGAAGCTCGCTCAGCGTTTCTAGTAACTTATTGAATTTGCTGCTGATGCGTTTCCGATCTCTTCGCGACACCACAATTGAAATTATTCACGATTCGTTTGTTTGTACCTCGTACCCTACAATATTCTCGATACTCTCGAGTTTACGCCACAGGTAATCAACATTTTCTCCTCAGAGGTAAATATGTGCTCCAGAGTTTCACTGTATAGTGACATGGAGAAAGACGTCAGAGTTCAGTATAACTCTGTTTCCTATGTAGGCCACCCGAGTGACTTCTACACCATTCTAGAGAGTAGATGAAAACGGTCTCATGACTAGGCCAGAGTGGGGTAGCGGGTGTCGAATAGAATAGCTTATGAGAAAACCACAGGCCGTGAATACATCATTGGGGAGTTGTTGTCGTAAAACGACAACTAATCAGCGACGAGCGTTCGGAAGAATCTGCATTTAAACTAAGCTGCCACAGCTAGTACCTGTTATGCTGGAAAGCGAAGTAAATAATTAAATTATCTGTAATAACAGATTCCAATAAAAAGTAAAGGTGATCCATGTGTTGGACGCAGATTTTAAGGATACAGGGTACTTTTCCGGCTCAATATTATTTAAAAAGCAACACCTAATTCTTTCAGGCACTGTTAATAATCTATATGTTTTACAGTTTGTTTGTTGATATCAGGTAATGCAACACACTTTCTAAACAAATTAAAAGTATTCTGAATATCTTTGAACCTGTTTAGGGTTACTAAAAATTACAAACAATTTGATGCAGTTTTTTTTCCAAAATGCTTCCTCAAGTTGAGGTACCATTTAATTCAATGTTATACATTTGAAGAAGACCAAATTTTTACCAGACATGCATGACATGGTGGCTGAGGCACTACAGCTATTTAATTTCACCTTTTATGTATATAACAAAGATAAAAAATATCATATCTTACATTTAAATTTCTATAATATTTTCCTAATTAAAAAGTAATTTTTTTCTATAATTTAGTGAAGTCTGCAAAAAAACCTTAGGTCTGATACATAAGTATGCGCTATTGCAAGTTACAGAAAAAATTAAAGCAATGCTTTGTAAACTTTAAAAAATATTTGTACCCGAATTCTGAAAAATACAACTTGCAGGAAATTGTGAATGAAGATGCGAGTGCCTCAGAATACTCCTGAAGCATAGTCTTCATCCTGCAGCATTTCTTCATCTTCAAGCTTCCTCTTGACATTCCTTTTAGCACTTCTTTCTTCTTTGGTAGCTTGAAGAGCGAATATTTTGCTAGATGTCCCCTTTCTCTGTCACACGCAAGCAATTAATAAAACGGGGTTTGGAAGAACCTTTCCCCAACTAGTGAAGTATGTGATACCGCCTAAATTCAGGACAGATTTGGTCTGGTTTTCATTCATAAAACAGGAAATCCAATACTATGGATGTTTATATAAGTTTGTAACTCAAGAGCGAAAATTGCACTTTGAAGATTAATTCACAAAAATTCAACAGCAAAACCTGTTTAAACAAAACTTTGTTATTTGATTATACTTTAACATACTGTTTCAACTGAAAATAGAATTTATGTCATCATTTATATTTTTACATATATATTTTTATCTCAATATGCAATCGATGTTGCAACATAACACAAAGTTTCCAGTCTTAAAATTTACAAAAGTTTTAACCTTTGCTATCAGCTGTTATTACTAAAAATCTACACATAAATACATGCCGTCAGTAAACTTTCAATAAACTAAATTACATAAATAATCGTAAAACTGAAGTCGAATCAACGTAATGTTGACTCATAGAAACTCCGAGAGAAAACAGTTTATTGTATAGTGTGGTTGGCGGACACTAAAGGTGTCAGACGGTTTTAGATGTGGATTGACTTAACATCTCTAAAGCTCTTTACATTGTGCGCAGCAGAGACGCAATGAAAAAAGTACTACATTTTATTTATTGAGATTTTAATGTGGAACTACGCGTGAATTTTTACATGGAACGATAAAATGAACCACATTTTCTGACAGAATAGCTATTAACTGCGTTCCACGTCGTTTAATGCCCTGGACCTCAAATACGATATTATGCAACATTTCAACACCTCTGGGTACAGACGCCGTCTTAAAAAGTTTAGTGAACTTTTTACAATTTTATGGTGTCACATTTCTTGCGTTTAAATATACATCGCTTGCCAAACAGTGGATGTCTTATGCAATGTCAACATGAACTATAAACACAAAATTCTTATTGCTAAAGCAAGGGAGGGGTGTTATAAAATGCTACATCTTTCACCTACTCAGACCTTATTATAAGGTTGTTGTTCTCTGAACTGCAGAGCGTGAGTGGGCAACTGTCGCCTGATATTCTGCAGCTCTCTCTGAAGCGTTCAGCCACTTTGGTACGAACGTATCGGTGTACTCAGAAGCAGCCAGAGAAAATGCAAGAAAAGGACTGTGATCACTGACACCAACGAATAATATGTGCATAGTGAGAGGTTGTAGTGTTAGTGACTCATTTCTCATTGTCTTCGGCGATGATATGGCGCTATGCATTCCTTGTTTTGATTGTGTGTTGAGCTTAAGAGGTGAATAGTGTTCGCATCATTTTTTGTAGGGAACAACCAGGCCCCACCATGGAGTACATATTCCAACTGAACAGCTTCAGTCACTTTATGGCGTCCCACTGCCAATCTATGGGAAGTTGGATGGACTGATGCGCGTGTTGGGTACAGTGTAGTGTTGATACGTCGCTGCTTTCATTAGTGGTTTGTGCAACATTCTCACACTTGCAGATCAGGCTCTGGACGTCCATGTCGTAAGACCACACATCAAGATCCACGCCTTGTGTAGGCAGTAGTGCACGTCCATACATAATCCAGAGACGAAATCTGGATGCATGTAGCGCCTGTTGCATCAGGGACCATTGTGAACCGTCTGATTGCAGTAGGATCGATATCACATGGGTCTCTGGTGAGGCTAGCACTGACGCCATGACGCCACAAAGCACGGCTATTCTGGTGTCCAGATAGTGCTGACTGGAGAGTGGATTGGCACTCTGTTGTCTTTAGTGATGAGCGTACATTCTGTCAGTATGCAAGTGATGGATTTACATGTGTATGGAGTAGATCTGGAAAGTTGCCTATTCCAAAGTGGATTCACCCACATTGCACAGGTCCTATCTCAGGTTCATGGTGGGTGATGCATCAGTTACAACTCACAATCTCATTTGGTGCTTCTTCAGTGTAAAGCAACCAGTGCCTGCTACATTGCACAGGCTGTTATTCCCATGCTACAGCCATCTTTTCAACTGGAAAGTGATGTGCCTGTTCAGCAGGAAAAACACTCATCCACATTGACCCTATGGCTGTTACGAAACAACATGCTCTTCATGGTATACAACAATTGCCCTGGCCTAGCAAGTTCATCATATCTCTCACCAATGGAACACATATGGATATGATGAAATGGGAATTTCCTCATTCTCCAGGACCAGCAAGAATCGTTGCTGAATTGCAACAGAAGGTGTAGGTTCCTTGGGGCAATCTATCACAGGGTATCATTCGGTACCTTTATAATCATTTGCATATGAGAAAACATGCCAGAGTTGCAGCTATTGGCGTATACACTGTGTACTGATGCGACTTTTTAGGCACCCTTTACTGTGACATGTTGTTTTATTTGGTATGATTTTGTTACCATATAGTTCTACAATGAAAAACTACCTGTCACCTCATTTTGTATACAGATAAAGTAGAATATATGCATGTATATGTCTACATCCAGGATCTCTTTCCAACCCTGCAGATCGATTTCAACCAAATTTGGCACAGAAATAGCAGGCCTCATGAGTGTCCGCACTGTGGAGTTCATAATATCCTAGCTCCAATAGGAACGGTGATATGGGTGAAAATGTGTTTTTCTCAGCCCCTTGTGTATAGGCTGTTCTGCACAACAGATATGCTGTGTAGGAATAGTATCAACCTGCTAAGTCAACCTGTTTTGCAGGGTGGCCTAAATGGCAGGGGCAAGAAATGGTTTCCTGGAGTCTCAACATGTAGGCTTTCCTGAATGACAACTCTCCTGCAGTTGTGTTGAAGTAGTATCAGCCTGCTTTGTCGGCCTGCTTTGCATGACAGTCTGAACATCCAGGCCAAATAAGTGGTTTTCGAATCATGAGGTGTTGACTGCCCTGCATGACAATAATTTTGTGGTACTAGTATTGGCCTGCTTTATTGAACTGTATTTCAGAGAGATATATGCACCAATGGTCGTGGCTAGGGACAGGCTGAGAGAAAATGGGCTGGACAGAGCGAGGGTGAGGAGGCGTTGTATAAGGCAGGTATGAGGTATAGTGGACCAGTCGACAGGTGGAAAAGGAAGAGGGGCCAAAGATGGAGAGAGAGAGGGGAGGGAGGATATGGTCAGAGTGAGGGGGAGGAATATATGGTCAGAGAGAGGGGGTACAGGAAATGAACAGAGAGAGTGACAGGAATAGAGGAAGAGATTTAGAGAAATACAGTGGGGGATAGGAGATAGGCAGATAGAGGTGGGAGCATGAGGTGGACAGACAGGAGAAGGAAGAGGTAGAACAGAGGGAGGGTGGAGAGAGAAGGATCTACACTTAGGTGAAGCCTTGGGGAAAGGATAGTTTTCAATAACATATCCTTATGCTTGAGGTTGTTGCTTCTTCTTTTCCCACTGTGCATTTATAATTTGCAGCAATACCAATGAATCAAACGTCACTGAGAACACTGTAAAATTATCATGCTTGAAGGAATTGATATGTCTGTTATCTGCAAAAAAAAACAAAAAACAAAAAAAAAAAACCATTCCATTTGGTCGCATAAATAAAATTGTTTCGAACAGTTTACTTTCGGCAAACGCCAAAATTTTACATATCCAGCATTCTTTTGCGACTTTAATAGAGATAACAACAACTGAAATGCACAGAACGAGGCTGCAGGAATTTTAACATGGATTAAAACTTAGAAATAATTATAAGAGTAGGGATATATACGGGAAAAGGTGGGTAATTAAGAACTCTTTAAATGTGTTACAGAATTTTTTAAGAATTTAAGCAGACTATCGAATTACGAAATGAAGAGATTCTAGAAAGAGTTGGTGAGAATGAAAGCGTATGCAGGAAACTTCCGCGAAGGAATATCTTATTGTATTATCAGTCTTGCAATAAGTCTCGCGAACACGCTTTTATTGTCTCTGTGTTAGCGATGTGAAATTCAGCTTCTAGTTCAGAACAGTTTAATGAAGGCACCACTGGGTAACTGTTGACCGAGGCAATATCACTGGAAGCAGCAAGGTCGTATTGCTCTACCTCCAGAGGCAAATCGCAATTATAGCGCAGAGCACTGACTGTTAGCCACTGTTAGCCACTAATGGCCCTTTTAAGTATTCAGCAGGCATCTCGGAAGAAGTGTGCACTAAATCGCAGCCTCTTCAAATGGAAGTACCGCAGCTAAAAAGCCTGAAGGAGAATAAAAATTATTTTAAAGTACGGTCTTCTTCCTGTCCTACCACCCATGAAAGTTATTTATATACACAACGTAACGCCTTATCAAAGCGTACACTCTATCAAGGGTAAAGGATTGCTATGACAATAGTGACTAAGCTCTGTGAAATACAAACCCCGAGTGGCTTTATTTCAGAATTATTTTCTTGTAAGCTCAAATGGTTCAAATGGCTCTGAGCACTATGGGACTTAACATCTGAGGTCGTCAGTCCCCTAGAACTTAGAACTACTTAAACCTAACTAACCTAAGGACATCACACACATCCATGCCCGAGGCAGGATTCGAACCTGCGACCGTAACAGTCCCGCGGTTCCTGACTGAGCGCCTAGAACCGCTAGACCACCGCGGCCGGCTTCCTGTAAGCAATTACCTTGCAGAGATTGGAGCAGCCGAATAAAACTAGTCGATTAGTGGAAGACAATTGTATCATTTGATTGTAGTTTTACGTAGCGGTTGGACTACTCCATTCTTTTGAGTGAATCCATTGTGTGTGGGAGCAACCGAATGAAAAAGAGTCGACGCAGTCCAGTGTATTCATTTGTAAGCTGATATATTCTATCGTTTTGCCGCTGTTCAACGATTATTGTTGTATGCACTCCGTTATCGCAACGTTATTGCGGTTCCGACGTTTGGTTTCTTCCTTTATCTGCCAATAAGCAGCTTCTCGTTCAGTTTTTCGTCCATGTCTGTTTGAATAGGCGTTTCCTTAATAGTGAACACTGGATCTGAACGCAGAAACGCTCAGTCGTGTGGAAATGATAAGAATCATATTGCCGGATAATACATGATGCTCAGGAGAAATTCAACGCGATGTACAGTATCTGCGAGGATGATTCATATTATGAAACTACGTTATTTAAAGAAATTCCAAGAAACTTAACGAATGATGACAACAGTTTCCCGTGGAGAAAAAGTTGCTTCGAATAAGTGACACTGAATACTTACATAGAAAGTGAAAAAATTTAAAAATTTATCTTATATGCTTCCTGTT
This sequence comes from Schistocerca piceifrons, assembly GCF_021461385.2. Lineage (NCBI taxonomy): Eukaryota > Metazoa > Arthropoda > Insecta > Orthoptera > Acrididae > Schistocerca > Schistocerca piceifrons. The sequence continues at coordinate 313,657,183 of NC_060141.1, read as the reverse complement.
CACGTCATCCCAGCTTTTGCCGAACTATAAACATCGGTGATGGATGCAAACGAGCAGAAAGAGAGAAACAGAGCTTCAATAAATTTAGATAAAAACGAAATTGTTATTTCATTTCTGCATACATTTCTGATAAAGCACCGATTATTGCCCTTTTAAAACTACACAAAATCCATATTTAATGTTTTACGCACGAAAAATTCATACTGAAGTACGTAAACACTTAAATTTTGAAAACACTTCATTTTTTCACGTACCGGTACACTTTTTATGTACTTCATCATGAAAAAAGGTATGTTGTGATTCGTATTTAACTGAAAAGACTGAAGAAATATGTAAATGAAATCACTCAGAGCGGGCGAAAACATTCGTACGACGTAAACTGACAAAAACGTGTCATATGGTTGCCTCACATTAAGTGAAACCACTCAGTTCTGGAGAGTACTGAAAATTTTCGTACAGCTGACATGGTCACATGGACTAGTTGCGTTTGGTTGTTTTATTCGACTGTAAAGTCCAACTGGGCAGATTAAGAATCGACTGGCCAATCGGTTGCTAAAATCATTGGTTTGTCCCATCACTAATACATAGTCCCGTAACTTCCAATAGGAAAAAAGCCTGTATAATTTTGTGTTAAGCCTGTACAATTTTTATTGCCAAAACCACGGCCATGACGCGTTTTATATCTTTGCAATCACTTTTTTCAAATTATGCTAAATGTGAAATTATGTCAAGGACAGTCAAGTCAAATGAAATCAGGACATATGGAAAAATGTAACTAAACGTTTATTATTTCAAATGTAATTCCTTTAGCTGTTGATACATATGTCTCGCTATGAGAGAAGACGGTCAATGTTTCCGTGGAAAAATGGCTGTATGGAGGACATTTAAGGGTTGCCCATCGAAACTTCTGAAGCGTAGTCGAAACAACCTTGCCAATATCAGGGCGTGCACTAACCTGCAAGAGAATGATGCCGTCCGTCAAAATTCCCAGTCGACTAGATTTGATGGCGCCCTTCAGTTTTTGCAAACTGCCCACTGAAACGTGCAATCTGGTCCAATCGCCACAAGTTGCCCACTGTGCGTTAATTCTGGCGCCGTGTACCAGAAAGTCAATGTGAAGAGCCGATCTTTCAGTCACAGAAAAGGGTCGTGATTACTTCCCACAGCTGGCGTACCTGTTGTGCCTAATACGCTGAGGATGCTTCACTGGAAAGCCCTTACACATCCTCCATTCACCCTCCTCCCAAGCGATTTCCATATTTTTGGAGTCCTGAAGAAAGATATTCGTAGCCGTCGATTTGCTTCTGACGAAGAGATGTACGCCTGGGTAGAATCATGGTTCGGTAGGAGACCGAAAAAACTTTTCCTTGAAGGTATTGAATGTGTTATCTCACCGTGGGACAAATGAATTAACAGTTATGGCGATTACTTTTGAAATAATAAACGATTTATTTACTTTCTCTTCTTTGTGTCTCGTTTTCATTTGACGGCCCCTTACAGTTGCTTAACACAAATTATTGAAGTTGCAAGAGATAAAATCAAGTTTCAGACTATTATTAGTGTTGTGCAAAAAACGATAGTGACAGTAAGCTAATCCCCAGAGCATGTTCAGCAAGGCACTTCCCTTCGGAACGGCAGAGGAAGTGTCCTTGCGTCAACTCAACGTGACTCCTCTCTGACTCCTCTTTGAAAGAGTAAGACAGGTACGAAGCCGATCCCATGTAATCTTCTTTGTTTTAGCTCTGCATAATTTCAGTTCGCTAAAAGTTATGTAGCTTCGGTGACCGCGTCACTGCGTATTCCAGCAAAGGAGAACCACACAAAAAGCGTAGAAGCGTGTGGATAGACGCTATTTTTCGCACATAATCTGTAAAATTCTTCTTTGTCATCTTGTTGTACAGTCACTCTATGTTCATTTGTTCACGTCGAATATAGAACACAGTTGTTTACGCCATTTCAGAAAATATTTGTTTTTCTCAAAGACTAGTATTATGTGCCAGAGTGCTGACGAACAATATGGCCTTTCATCACAGGATGTTATAAGGATGGAGATGACGACGCTGAAACTGACTTGTGTATTCAGTAATGATTGCCTTATCGCTGTTACTACAAAATGATCTTCGCTGATTTACGCATCACACAGAAACCCAGTAGACGTGTAAAGGGTAAAAGTAACGATTAAGAGAATTTTCTCGGGATTTATGGACTGATCTTCGGGAAACACACTATCACAATAGTCACAAGAAATGTTCATCCAGTTCTTCACAAACCAGTTTACAACATTATCGATAGCAATAGCAAGGACCGGAAATATATGAAACTAGCTCTTCAGAATTACTTGGTGTGCATATTGATACAACTTGAATATGAACTCAGTTAGTAAAAATCCATAAAGCTCAATTTTGGCAAAATTTACTCTCAGGGTATGCTTGTTCCTTTTGACAATGAAAGCATCAGAATACACTGAAGAACCAAAGAAACTGGCACACATGCCTAATATCGCGTAGGGCCAACGCGAGCACGCAGAAGTGCCGAAGGACTATGTGCCATATACTTGACTAGTGTCTGAAGTAGAGCTGGAGAGAATTGACACCATGAATCCTGCAGGGCTCTAAGAGTACAAGGGGCTGGAGGCCTCTTCTGAACAGCACGTTGTAAGGCATTTAGATATGCTCAATAATGTTCGTGTCTGGGGAGTTTGGTGGCCAGAGGAAGTGTTTAAACTCAGAAGAGTGTTCCTGGAGCCACTCTGTAGCAATTCTGGACGTGTGGTGTGTCGCATTGTCGTGCTGGAATTTCCCAAGTCAGTCGGAATGAAGAATGGACATGAATGGATGCAGGTGATGAGAGAGAATGCTTAAGTACGTGTCACCTGTCAGAGTCGTGCCTAGACGCATCAGGGGTCTCATACCACTCTAACTGAACACATACCACACCGTTACAGAGCCTCCAAGAGCTTGAACAGTCCCTTGCTGAAGTGCAGGGTCCATGGATTTATGAGGTTGTCTCCATACCCGTACACGTCCATCCGCTCGATGCAATTTGAAACGATGCTCGTCCGACCAGGCAACATGTTTCCAGTCATCAACAGACCATTGTCGGTGTTGACGGGTCCAGGCGAGGCTTAAAGCTTTGTGTCGTGCAGTCATCAAGGGTACACAAGTGGACCTTCGGCACCGAAACCACATATCGACGATGTTTCGTTGAATTGTTCGCACGCTGACACTTCTTAATGGCCCAGCATTGAAGTCTGCAGCAATTAGCGGAAGGGTTGCGCTTCTGCCACGTTGAACGATTCCCTTCAGTCGTTGTTGGTCCCGTTCTTGCCGAATATTTTTTCTGCCGCAGCGATGTTGGAGAGTTGATGTTTTACCGGATACCTGATATTCACGGTACACTCGTGAAATGGTCGTACGGGAAAATCCCCACTTCATCGCTACCTCGGAGATGCTGTGTCCCATCGCTCTAGCGCCGACTATAACACCACGTTCAAACTCACTTGAGTATTGATAACTTGCCATTGTAGCAGAAGTAACCGAGCTAACAACTGCGCCAGACACTTGTTGTCTTATATAGGCGTTGCCGACCGCTGCGGCGTATTGTGTATGTTTACATACCTCTGTATACGAATACGCATGCCTTTACCAATTTCTTAGACGTTTCGCTGTATTAGCATGTTTTGCATATTTGCACTCAATGACGTCATATTGATTACTATTCTTGCAGACTTCCACAACTCCACAGGGAACGACTGCATATTTATGTTTTGTTTTACATTTGTTTACCTTAACTGATGATCCATCACCTAGTTGACTAAGTCGACGAGTTTTTTAATTAATTTAAGAAAATGCATACATTTTATCATTATTTCCAGACAAACGTGGTACACACTCGTGACCTCGTGACCTGAGGTGGGATGCCCTTTCCGGTTTTTGGCGTTCTTCTGTCCTTTCTGTCGTTGTTTCTTCTTAGAACTGGCTGTAAGCTAACCACGACTAGTTTATCCATTAAAGGAACCGTCCACGTGTTTTAGTAATAATGACAACCTTCTCTCTTTTATTTCTTCCTTAGCTTCTTTCCATTCCCTCTTTTTTATTATTACATTATTTATATTTATTATTTCATTATTGTTATTCTCATTTATTACATTTTTATTTTATTACCACATTTCCTTTTTTGTTTCGTAATATTACGTGGAGAGTAGTAAACGTCTTTGAAGTTGATACGTTCACGAGAAATTGAATTAGAGTGACGTGATTGGGATGACGACAGAGCTGAACGGGGCGATCGCGTGGCAATCGATTCAATCGAGTATAGGATGCCCAAAGATTCGTGCTGTCGGTATACGCTGTCAGATCAAAGGTATCCGAACACCTATTGGTGAATCTTAATATGTGGTATGTCGACTATTCGCCTTTGTGACGGCTTGAAATCTGCTGAGGTTACTTCCAGTGAGCTATGTGAATGTCTTTGGCTGTATGGCAGCCCATTCTTCCTCAAAAGCCGAAACCAGAGACGGTAGTAATGTTGGACACTGGAATTTGGAGCGAAGAAGGAGTTCTAACACATCCCAAAAGTGTTCCATCGGGTTCAGTTCGACCTGGTAGGACAGACCATTTTAGGATTGTAACTGTCCACAATTCATTTCATCGCAGATGCTGCTTTTTAACACGGTGTACTGCCATGCTGAAACAATCAGTTAACTTCTCCGGAATGTTCCTCCACTGTACGCCGCACAGAATTTTGTAAAATGTATTTGTGTCCTTCCACATTTAGTGGTTTCTTAAGCACAGTGAACAAACCACAACCTAATCAAGAGAAACACCATCACACTGTAACACCATCTCCTAAGTATATCAATGCTGGCAATACTCGTGATGGGAATTCACGTTCTCCAGGCACTCGCTATAGCAAGACCGCTCCATCGCATTACCACAACGTATAAAAGGATTCTTCACTCCAAATCACTCGTTTAAAGTCCTTGACTGCCCAGCGGTTTCGCTCTTTACAGCACCTCAAGTATCGCTTACCACAGACGACAAAAATGTGTGACTTATAAGGAGCTGCTCGACCGCTGGACCCCATTCTTTTTAAATCCGTTGGCAGGATATTTCTGCTAGTTGAACTGCTGGTAGCATTTTGGTACTCACGAGTGATTCCTTCCACTGATTCCCTTCGATTTTTGGAAGCTCCCTCCACAATCCTTGACGCTCCCTGTATGTCGGTACATGAGGTCTACCTGGCCATGGTTATGCTATGGTTGTTCCTTCGTGTTTTCACTTCATAGTCACTTTACGACAAGTCGATTTGGTTGATTTTGGTGGAACTGAAGTATCCCTGATGGATTTGTTACTCAGCTGACACCCAATGGCTAGTCCTCGTGTGAAGTCACTGACCTCCCTTGACTTACTCATTTTGCTATTGTTGTTTCTCTGCTGACAACACAATAATCCCCTCCTCCTTTTACACTGGCGGCTCCATCTTTCGTGACACCTAATGGTCAATACCGAATAATATATGGGTTTTCGGATACTTTTGATCAGATAGTATCTATGTTGGTGGTCAGATCATCCGTGGCAGCCCCAAGAAACATATGTAAGCGAACCAAACCGAACAATAATTACTGAGTATCCAAGTCACCCAGAACCACCTTCTCGTTGTGAGGTAAAGAAACCATCACTGCACACATGTGTCTTAGCTCGCTGCTACTCACAGGGCACAGAGACTAGAATGATGGCTAAAAATTTTCTGTTGGCCGACAGAAACATCGAGAAATGTAACTTGTACTGATGATTCGCAGTATACGTGAATATATGTGGATGAGAAATTACGGTCCGTCGGATGTCACACGAAGTTAGTCAGGTACTCGACAGAAAGTTCTTGGAAATACGTTCATCGGACAAAATAATCGTTATCCACTTATAGTACGCACTAGTACATTGTAGAGATGTAGATGGTGTATTTCTCGCGAAAGAGCCGCGTAGGTGGTTTAGCGGGATTCGAACTCACACAGAGGATAAGCAACAATCCTCCTCCCCTCAGACCATTCACGAACAGGAAAGAGAGTGAGTAACAGTGGTAGGGAAGGTACCCTCCCGCACATGACATGCGGAGTGTCACTGTAGATGTGCTTGCAGATTGTAGCATGGTTATGAGGTAGTCACGTAACCATCGACCGCTGGCAGTCTTAGCTGTGAAGTCGAGTGCGTGTTCCGTCGGTTGCGTAGTTTAACGCAGTAAGATGTGTAAATGTGACAGAAAGTGTGAAGGTACTTACCCCAAGTGGATTTGCATATGACTATATCGTGAATTAAATTTGTTAGTGTATCAACGGGGACTGTCCGACAGGTCCACATGGAACGTTCAGCCATCCTGGCCATATACAGTAACACGGCTTGAGAACATTGGTGGTAAAAAGTTACTAACCGGAGCCTTCTCATTGAAAACTGGTTTGAAATTCGACAGGAATTACTACTGTCAGTCAATGAATATGTATCTCAACAAGTTTTCCAGCCAAAATTGCAAAGGGAGTCGTGTCTCCGACATTTGGGGCCGGGTACCTTGCTAAATGTCATTGCTCACAGCGGCAGAGGTAGCTTTAGGGTGAACTACACATAAAGTGGGCATTAGCTGACTGGAGACGGGTAGTGTAGTACGGCGAGTCGCGATTTTGCGTATTTTTAAACATTAATGACGCAAAGCGTCGATTGTACTGATGGCCCACTGGTGTACTTAATCTTCAATGTGTGTAGGATATAGTTCAGGGGGAAGGTGGTTACTCTCTACTGTGTTGGGAGTATTTTTCCAAATACGACATGGGTCTACTCCTTCAGGTTACTGTGAACATGACACGGAATATTTATTTCATACTTCTTGGTTGCAAAATGTTATCCTTTCTTCAACATTTTCTGATAAATATTCTGTAGACGTTCCGCCTTCCAAGATGCTCTGCAGTGTTGGCAGGGCGTCTGATACTACCATCCCACGTTAATACATGTTTCGTTAATAGTTGTTGTTACAGGTAATTTGTCAAAATGAATAACTGACATTTATTGGTCAAATCAATTTTTAATGTGTACATGAAATTTACTCAAAAGGGTATGAAAAGTTCTGAGTTAATCGTCTGTTAACTGAAACGTAATCATTTTGCAAATAAATGTACGATTTGAAGTAACAAATCGAATTTAACCTAATGTATATTTAAATAGGGATTTGGGAGACTTACATAATTGAACTCTAAACAAATAGACTAATAGAAGTTTTATGCTGACAGTAAACTAAAAAAGGAACTAAAATCAAAGTACACATTTTCTGATGGCGATAGAAATTTTTGTAGCAAAGACTGGTTCTCCATTCATCTCTGCTCCGTTTTAAGGGGTGTTCTCCTAAGAGTCGTCGGGAGAATTTTCTCTGATGTTTCAGCAGATATTTGCAATGTAATTTTTGCGCTGTTCAGCTGGAATCAGCCCAATAAATAGTGCTCACCACGTCTTTAATACGACGTCCAGTGTCGACGGAAAGCGCCGTTTCGTTTCCTGTTACAAACAAAATAATTTTTGAAGCGTAACTTTAAGTGCCCATTCGATATGAAGATCGCAGATTAGTCTAGTGCGATATTTGTTTTATCGATATGTATTAACAGGAACAGTAGAACTCGCAGAATAATCAATACTCCAGCAAAGACTGTACTGCCCTGGACCGCGCTGACTGCAATAGCCAAGCATGCAGCGCTACTGAATCACTGCTGCAGTACTGGTTATTCCATGTGTTTTACTGTCCCTGTTAACACATATCGATAAAACTAATATTGGATTAGACTAAATCGGGGGCACTCTATAGAATGCGCACGTAAAATTCCGATCTAACAATCATTTTGTTTGTGATGGGAAACGAACTGATGCTTTCTGTTGTCGCTGGGTGTCGCAAGAAAGACGCGACGAGCAGTAATTTTTTGAGCTGACTCCAGCTGCACAGTGCAAAAACGATATTGAAAATATTTTCCCATACACATGACAAAATTCACCTGACGACTCTTTGGAGAGACACCCGGTATGCTTCCCTTACCGCGTCACGAGCGCGCAATGCTACCAGATGCATTCAGTCATTACAAAATGTTTAGCTTTCTTGACGGATCTACAACGTCACCGATACTTGCAAAGCTTCATCACTACCAAAGCCATGTCCTCGAAGATGTTCTTTAAGTTTTGGAAACAGATGAACGTCGGATGGGGCCATGTCAGGATGTATGGAGGACGATCGATGACAGTGAACCAAAGGTGTCGGATTTTTGCAGATGTCGCAGCGTTTGTGTGTGGTCTCTGGTATTGTCTTGCTGAAGGAGAGGATGCGTCATGTGTGGATGAACTATTTCAACTCGAAACTCAATTACAGCATGCTGTTTTCTCACGCACCAACTTAGTTACATTACACACTGCCGTAATACATGCGGCAGACATGCAGAACAAAGATCTCGAATGTTAATACCGTTTATTTTATTTACAAATCTTTAAAAGTTTTCGCATGAAAACTTATGAGACAATACTTGTCAGCACGCCATAGTAATTCATTATTATTACTTTAATTTGTACAAAAAGCTTTGCTAAAGGCAATATATGTTAATAATATGCACAATGTGTTACCAAAAGACCAATTTGTAAAATGCGAGATATGTTTTAAAAATACAGTAATTTTATCTCATGATGTCCATAATCAAGAAATTTTTTCGATTCATTTATGTAACAGTAGGATCGAAAATTGCAGCTATTATTCGCAATATAGCATTACTGTTGCGCAGACTTTTTTTCCCTCTCTTGTGACTAGGTACACCTAAATTCACATCTGCATCTGTCCGTGTGACTAGTATTTCCTTCTGTAGCACCAAATCAGTTTGTACCCCGCCGATCCACTTAGTTTTTTATGTCATTCATTAACAAGTTTCAATCGCTTTCGGTTTGTTATTCACTGGTTTTCGTATTATTCTACTGTTTCTCTGTGCAACACGTGCATACAATTTTGTGCTCGTAAGTACAATATCAGGAACTTCTAATTCAGTTTCTATTCATTCATTGCCTTCCTTTGATCCCATGAAAAACGACAACCTTCAGAGATGCATGAGAGAACAAGTCAAGGAATGCTTTCCCAAAAGAGAGGCAACTGTTGATACATCTGGAGCCAGTCTTTGGAGATAGCTTTTCTTCAGACGTGACCTTTTTTTTATCTTAAGGGACTTAACTGCTAAGATCATCAGTCCTTAAGCTTACACACTACTTAACCTAAATTATCCTAAGGACAAACACACACACCCATGCCCGAGAGAGGACTCGAACCTCCACCGGGGCCAGCCGCACAGTCCATGACTGCAACGCCCTACACCGCTCGGCTAATCACACGCGGCGTGCCCTTCTATTAGGTATACAACTTTTGTTCCGTCGTTTTACAGTAGATGGCAGTGGCGACATGAATTGGTGAAAATGGTAGGGTGTAAGAGTAACGCAATAAGCTTAGGCATCTGTAAACACAAAAACATAAAAATATTATTAGATTTGTGATTGCCTCACATAGCTATTCTGGACTGAGTACGTCAACTTACGAGCCCAATTCTCGCCATTTCAGGGACGTTTTAATTTTATGGTTTACGACGAGGAAATCAGTGATTGAGGTTCATAAAATACGGGATACGATGTAAAGTTTGTCACCTATCAGTGAAAGAATGTGCAGAGAATTATTTCAATACTTCAAGAATTGTGATTTTGACGCCGAAAGCCGACAAGATGATGGAAGACAGAAGGTTTGTAGGCTACTAAGTCGACGGAAACAATCCCGGGGAATCATTACCACAAGCAATCGATGTATTAGAGCCGAACACTGAAATACAGCAATAGACATCAAAAGAGTATTTTGCGGCATGACAGTGCTCTGCCCCACGTCGCAAAACTCGTGGAAACAAACTTGGAAACGCTGAAAGCTGTATTCTCCAGACATTATGGTACTTCCTCTGACCACCACTTTTTTTCGATCAATAGCACACGCTCTGGCTGAACAACAAATGGTTCAAATGGCTCTGAGCACTATGGGACTAAACTTCTGAGGTCATCAGTCCCCTAGAACGTAGGACTACTTAAACCTAACTAACCTAAGGACATCACACACATCCATGGCCGAGACAGAATTCGAACCAGCGACCGTAGCGGTCGCTCGGTTCAAGACTGTTGCGCCTAGAACCGCTCGGCCACTCCTGCCGGCGTCTGAAAACACTTCCGGTCATATGAATAAGTGCAAGACTGGATAACTTCATGAATCTCTTCAAAAGACCCCCAGTTCCTCCGACGCGGGATTTTTGTGCTGCACGAAAGATGGCAGAAAGTAGTGGCCTATGATAGCCAATACTTTGAACAGCAAATTTGTTGTAAGTGTTTCACAATAATGCTTCGACCTAAAAGAAAAAGTGGCGGAAGCAAAGATGTAGACCTAATACTTCTGATTTCTTCGTTACGTCGGCCATCTTGTTCATTTCTTTAATCCTTCTTTCGGGTGTTCCCAACATTTGATATTTACCATTTCATTCTTACTGCTAGTCTTGTTCATCTGTTTCCTTTTGGTTTTGTTTATACTGATCCTATATTTTGTTCTACGAAAGTTGTCCATCTCATTGTGAGATGTGGAATGAGACTTTACCATTTGTTGCCCTTCACCTTCGACTTTCTCTATTAACACTTATATTTCCTTTCATATTCCCTTGCCATACAAAGTAACAAGAATGTCACGAATAACAGTGAACAGTTTTTTTCGATTTTTCACCTTCTTTTATAAGCCGCTGTGTATCTCTGTTTTTGCCTCCATATGGGCAGAAGTTCAAAAATATCATACTGAGGTGACCAAATTCATGGGATACCACGTAGTATCGTGTCGACACTACTTTTACCCAGCGTAGTGTAGTAACTCTACGTGGTATGGAATCAACAAGCCATTGGAAATCTCCAGCAGATATATTGAGGCATGCTGCCTCTAAAGCCTCCCATAACTGCCGAAGTGTTGGCGGTGCAGGAGTTTGGCACGAACTGACCTCTCGATTATGTCCCATAAATGTTCCACGGCATTCATGTATAGTGATATGTATGGCCAAACACTTTGCTCGAATTGTCTCGAATGTTCTTCAAACCGATGACGAACAAATGTGGCCCGGTGACATGTGGCATTGTCACCCATAAAAATTCCATCGGTATTTGGGAACATGAAATCCATGAATGGCGGTAAGAGATATTAAAATATCCGAAAATAATCATTTCCAGCTAATGTTCGGTTCAGACCAGAAAATCCAATCCATTCCATGTAAACACAGCCCACACCATTGCGGAGCCACCCACAGCTCGCACAGTGCGTTGTTGACAATTTGGTCCATGGCTTCGTGAGGTCTGAGCCACACTGAACCCTACCATCAGCTCTTACCAACAGAGATCGGGACTCATTTGACCAGGACACGGTTTCCTAGTCGTCTAGGATCCAAGAGATGCGGCCACGAGCCTAGGAGAGGCGCTACTGGCGACGTCGTGCTGTTAGCAAATGCACTCGTGTCGGTCGTCTGCTGCCCTAACCCATTAACACCAGATATGGCCACGGTGCTCTAATGGATACGTTCGTCGTATGTCGTTCATGGATTTCTGCAGTTATTTCACGCAGTGTTGCTTGCGTGTTAGCACTGACAACTCTACAAAAACGCCTCTGATCTCGATCTTTATCCGAAGGCCGTCCGCCACTGTATTGTCCGTGATGAGATGTAATGCCTGAATGATGGTATTCTAGGGACGCTCTTGACAGTGTGGATTTCGGAATATTGAATTTCCCAACGATTTCTGAAATGGAATATGCGCTGCGTCTAGTTCCAACAACCATCCCGCGTTCAAAGTCTGTTACATCGTGTCATGCGGCCGAAATCACGTCGGTAACCTTCTCACATGAATCAACACACTAAACATGACAATTCCATCAATGCACTGCCGTTTTGCACCTTGTGTACACGATACTACCGCCATCTATACAGGGTGTTACAAAAAGGCACGGTCAAACTTTCAGAAACATTCCTCACACACAAAGAAAGAAAATATGTTATGTGGACATGTGTCCGGAAACGCTTACTTTCCATGTTAGAGCTCATTTTATTACTTCTCTTCAAATCACATTAATGATGGAATGGAAACACACAGCAACAGAACCTACCAGCGTGACTTCAAACACTTTGTTACAAGAAATGTTCAAAATGTCCTCCGTTAGCGAGGATACATGCATCCACCCTCCGTCGCATGGAATCGCTGATGCGCTGATGCAGCCCTGAAGAATGGCGAATTGTATCACAGCCGTCCACAATACGAGCACGAAGAGTCTCTACATTTGCTACCGGGGTTGCGTAGACAAGAGCTTTCAAATGCCCCATAAATGAAAGTCAAGAGGGTTGAGGTCAGGAGAGCGTGGAGGCCACATAATTGGTCCGCCTCTACCAATCCATCGGTCACCGAATCTGTTCGTGAGAAGCGCACGAACACTTCGACTGAAATGTGCAGGAGCTCTAACATGGAAATTCAGCGTTTACGGGCACATGGCCACATAACATCTTCTCTTTATTTGTGTGTGAGGAATGTTTTCTGAAACACATGTGTCGTAGTTGTAAAGGCACATGTTCTAGCAGCACAGGTAGAGTATCAAGTATGAAATCATGATAACGTGCTCCATTGAGCGTAGGTGGAAGGACATGGGGCCCAATCAAGACATCAGCAACAATGCCTGCCCAAACGTTCACATAAAATCTGTGTTGATGACGTGATTGCACAATTCCGTGCGGATTCTCGTCAGCCCGCACATGTTGATTGTGAAAATTTACAATTTGATCACGTTGGAACGAAGCCTCATCCGTAAAGAGAACATTTGCACTGAAATGAGGATTGATACATTGTTGGATGAACCATTCGCAGAAGTGTACCCGTGGAGGCCAATCAGCTGCTGATAGTGCCTGCACACGCTGTACATGATACAGAAACAACTGGTTCTCTCGTAGCACTCTCCATACAGTGACGTGGTCAACGTTACCTTGTACAGCAGCAACTTCTCTGACGCTGACATTAGGGTTATCGTCAACTGCACGAAGAATTGCCTCGTCCATTGCAGGTGTCCTCCTCGTTCTAGGTCTTCCCCAGTCGCGAGTCATAGGCTGGAATGTTCCGTGCTCCCTAAGCCGCCGATCAATTGCTTCTAACGTCTTCCTGTCGGGACACCTTCGTTCTGGAAATCTGTCTCGATACAAACGTACCGAGCCACGTCTATTGCCCCGTGCTAATCCATACATCAAATGGGCATCTGCCAACTCCGCATTTGTAAACATTGCACTGACTGTAAAACCACGTTCGTGATGAACACTAACCTGTTGATGCTACGTACTGATGTGCTTGATGCTAGTACTGTAGAGCAATGAGTCGCATGTCAACACAAGCACCGAAGTCAACAATACCTTCCTTCAATTGGGCCAACTGGCGTTGAATCGAGGAAGTACAGTACATACTGACGAAACTAAAATGAGCTCTAACATGGAAATTCAGCGTTTCCGGACACATGTCCACATAACATATTTTCTTTATTTGTGTGTGAGGAATGTTTCCTGAAAGTTTGGCGGTACCTTTTTGTAATACGCTGCATTTGTACGTATCGCAATCCCATGACATTTGTCACCTCACTGCATTCACTCTTTATACGTTGCAAGGCATCTGACAAGGGGAGGCCGCCAACTGCGAAATTCAGATTCAATTCATACTGCGCATGATAAAAGCTCATGGCCAGAGGTGTAATGAGGCAAAACACCAAGATGCACTTCTCAGCCGTTGTCGAGAAAATCGACAGTTAAAATAAACCGTTGCGGTGAAATACTCTCAACGATTTATGATTATCGACAGCGTCGTAGCGCAGTGGTAAACGCTCGGGTTCGTAATCCGAAGGTCGCCGGATCGAATCTCGCGCCATGCAGTTTTTTTTTTTAGTATTTGTTTTTTGTTATTCAAATGTGTCTATACACACACACACACACACACACACATATATATATATATATATATATATATATATATATATATATATATATATATATATATAATTCCCGGCAATCAGTTGCAACAATTATGCATATAATAAGTTGTTGAAGGTCGTTTGTCGTGGAAAAACTGGCGACTTCGAACATCATTATGTTTTCCGCAAATAAAGTTGTATTTCACAAATGTTATTAATTGTCTTCATAATGTTAACCACGTATAGTTAACGGAAGACGTAGAAACGATATTCCGAAACGAATACGTATAGCGTAAGTCAAACGTTCGAATTAGAATAGAGACCCCACGAACACAAATTTGCTGTGGCAGGTATGAAATATAAGCTCCGTTACTCGCCCGTTGCACTTGAAGGACAGATGTTGAATGGGCCGAAACGAGCCGCCGCATAAAAGCGTAGTTGCCTGCTAACTTCGAAAGAAGGTAGATGCGGTCACTAGCGTAACTTATAACATCGTCGAAAATCAGTGCGGACGTGAGAGCTTTGGTACACCCTGTTAAACAAACGGAAAAATGGAGGCGGTACAATTGGAGAGCGATCCGCCTTCAGCAAAATGCAAAGCAATTCATTAATAGTATATATATATATATATATATATATATATTTGAATTACAAAAACCTAATAATAAAAAAAATGTTGCATGGCACGAGATTCGATCCGGCGACCTTCCGATTACAAACCCGAGCGCTTACCGCTGCGCCACGACGCTGTCTAAAACTATTAACCCTAGAGGGCATTTCACTGCAACGGTTTATTTTAACTGTCGATTTTCTCGACAACGGCTGAGAAGTGCATCTTGGTGCTTTGCCACATTACACCTCTGGCCATGAGCTTTTATTATGCGCAGTATGAATCCAATCTGAATTTCACAATTGGCGGCCTCCCCTTGTGAATCAAAAAGTGATATGAAAGCATACCGACTGTTCTTGATACTTCCTTACACCACTGAGGACTAGGTCCGTCTTATACTTCTGGTAGCTTTAATTTTTCTGAAGCCGCGTCTTACTTGTCGTATAATAGAAACGGGAGTAGTATGAGGATCGGATGAACGCGGCAGGCAATAGAGCGACTATGCGCCAGAGCTCAGGGTTCCGGCATCAGTACTGAAGAGGCCCTCGCGGCTCTGAGATGCGATTACGGCGCCGGCTCGCGGCAGCGGCGTAACCCGCTTTGATGCGGTCGTTAACGCGCCGAGCCCTCTCAGGCTGCCACTCAGTCTCCGGAAACGGCCGGCCTCCTCGTTTGTCTTTCCCCGCGAAAGGGAAACAATTAAACTGACGTTCGGCAACACAACAGAGACGAAAGCTCGATGCCTCTCTGTCCCCCTTCCCCCCCCCCCCCCCCCCCCCCGCCCTCTGTCGTGCCACGTGCTGCCTACGTAAAGTCCTACTTCCACATCTCAGGTGGAGGCGCACTAACGTTATAAACTTTATTTCTATTCGCAAACAAAGCTCCGACGGGCGATCACAATCTTTTTTTTTTTTTTAATTCAAGATGATAAAAGTAGGAAGTGTCGACATCTACATCTACATCTACATCCATACTCCGCAAGCCACCTGACGATGTGTGGCGGAGGGTACCCTGAGTGCCTCTATCGGTTCTCCCTTCTATTCCAGTCTCGTATTGTTCGTGGAAAGAAGGATTGTCTGTATGATTCTGTGTGGGCTCTAATCTCTCTGATTTTATCCTCATGGTCTCTTCGCGAGATATACGTAGGAGGGAGCAATATAATGCTTGACTCTTCGGTGAAGGTATGTCCTCGAAACTTTAACAAAAGTCCGTACCGAGTTACTGAGCGTCTCTCGTGCAGAGTCTTCCACTGGAGTTTATCTATCATCTCCGTAACGCTTTCGCGATTACTAAATGACCCTGTAACGAAGCGCGCTGCTCTCCGTTGGATCTTCTCTATTTCTTCTGTCAACCCTATCTCGTACGGATCTCACACCGCTGAGCAGTATTCAAGCAGTGGGCGAACAAGCGTACTGTAACCTACTTCCTTTGTTTTCGGATCGCATTTCCTTAGGATTCTTCCAATGAACTTCAGTCTGGCATCTGTTTTACCGACGATCAACTTTATATGATCATTCCATTTTAAATCACTCCTAATGCGTACTCCCAGATAATTTATGGAATTAACTGCTTCCAGTTGCTGACCTGCTATTTTGTAGCTAAATGATAAGGGATCTATCTTGCTATGTATTCTCAGCACATTACACTTGTCTACATTGAGATTCAATTGCCAATCCCTGCACCATGCGTCAATTCGCTTCAGATCCTCCTGCATTTCAGTACAATTTTCCATTGTTACAACCTCTAGATACACCACAGCATCATCTACAAAAAGCCTCAGTGAACTTCCGATGTCATCCACAAGGTCATTTATGTATATTCTGACCAGCAACGATCCCATGACACTCCCCTCCGGCACACCTGAAATCACTCTTACTTCGGAAGACTCCTCTCCATTGAGAATGACATGCTGCGTTCTGTTAACTAGGAACTCCTCAATCCAATCACACAATTGGTCTGATAGTCCATATGCTCTTACTTTGTTCATTAAACGACTGTGGGGAACTGTATCGAACGCCTTGCGGAAGTCAAGAAACACGGCATCTACCTGTGAACTCGTGTCTATGGCCCTCTGAGTCTCGTGGACGAATAGCGCGAGCTGGGTTTCACACGACCGTCTTTTTCGAAACCCATGCTGATTCCTACAGAGTAGATTTCTAGTCTCCAGGAAAGTCATTATACTCGAACACAATACGTGTTCCAAAATTCTACAACTGATCGACGTTAGAGGTATAGGTCTATAGTTCTGCACATCTGTTCGACGTCCCTTCTAGAAAACGGGGATGACCTGTGCCCTTTTCCAATCCTTTGGAACGCTACGCTCTTCTAGAGACCTACGGTACACCGCTTCAAGAAGGGGGGCAAGTTCCTTCGCGTACTCTGTGTAAAATAGAACAGGTATCCCATCAGGTCCAGCAGCCTTTCCTCTTTTGAGCGATTTTAATTGTTTCTCTACCCCTCTGTTGTCTATTTCGATATCTACCATTTTGTCATCTGTGCGACAATCTAGAGAAGGAACTACAGTGCAGTCTTCCTCTGTGAAACAGCTTTGGAAAAAGACATTTAGTATTTCGGCCTTTAGTCTGTCATCCTCTGTTTCAGTACCATTTTGGTCACAGAGTGTCTGGACATTTTGTTTTGATCCACCTACCGCTTTGACATAAGACCAGAATTTCTTAGGATTTTCTGCCAATTCAGTACATAGAACTTTACTTTCGAATTCATTGAACGCCTCTCGCATAGCCCTCCTCATACTACATTTCGCTTCGCGTAATTTTTGTTTGTCTGCAAGGTTTTGGCTATGTTTATGTTTGCTGTGGAGTTCCCTTTGCTTCCGCAGCAGTTTTCTAACTCGTTTGTTGTACCACGGTGGCTCTTCTCCATCTGTTACGATCTTGCTTGGCACATACTCATCTAACGCATATTGTACGATGGTTCTGAACTTTGTCCACTGATCCTCAACACTATCTGTACTTGAGACAAAACTTTTGTGTTGAGCCGTCAGGTACTCTGTAATCTGCTTTTTGTCACTTTTGCTAAACAGAAAAATCTTCCTACCTTTCTTAATATTTCTATTTACGGCTGAAATCATCGATGCCGTAAGCGCTTTATGATCGCTGATTCCCTGTTCTGTGTTAACTGTTTCAAATAGTTCGGGTCTGTTTGACACCAGAAGGTCTAATATGTTACCGCCACGAGTCGGTTCTCTGTTTAACTGGCAGTCCCGTGGTGGTGGTGGTGGTTAGTGTTTAATGTCCCGTCGACAACGAGGTCATTAGAGACGGAGCGCAAGCTCGGGTTAGGGAAGGATTGGGAAGGAAATCGGCCGTGCCCTTTCAAAGGAACCATCCCGGCATTTGCCTGAAAGGATTTAGGGAAATCACGGAAAACCTAAATCAGGATGGCCGTAGACGAGATTGAACCGTCGTCCTCC
Organism: Schistocerca piceifrons; assembly: GCF_021461385.2. NCBI lineage: Eukaryota > Metazoa > Arthropoda > Insecta > Orthoptera > Acrididae > Schistocerca > Schistocerca piceifrons. Next base: position 313,639,097 of record NC_060141.1, on the reverse strand, counting down.
CGAATGCGAGTCCAGTGTGCTAACCACTGCGCCATCTCGCTCGGTGGCAGTCCCGTGGACCTTGGTTGTGCACCCTTCTGAGACCACTACGTTCGAGCTTAACATATTCAGGAACCTTCAACATCGCACTACGTCAGCAATAGTAGGTTAATATATTAAAAAACTTTGCGCAGTTTATGGCGGGTCATGGCCAATCGAACATAGGCCGGTGTGAGGTGGAGCGTACACCATTAAGTTAAGTAGTGGTTTTCACTTTGTACATATGTACTGTTTGTGTTTTCCTTTTTTTCGTTTGTAAATGTATAGCTATGGTGTTCTTTTAGTCATTGACAAATGTCTTCTTAGGCATTTGTGGGTTTTAATGTTCTGAAGAAGGTGTAGTTGTCTACGTCGAAACCTAGGTTAACACTAGGTGGTTTTTTCGCAATCGAGGCGGGTTTCTAGTTTTTTAATATATTAATATATTCACTTCTTCCACACTTTATACATTTAAGAGATATTCAGCAGTTCTATTTTCCGGCGCTCACCATTCATAACCGAGCCCAATAAATGGTTAAATTCCGCTATCGGACTAGAGGCGGTGCATTCAGTGTGGTATGGTCGTTTGTAAACATCAAATATTACAAGTTCAAATGCAGAGGTCTCAAGCAAAATACACAAGGAAGATGCACAGGAAACGACTCGTAAATAAATTAAAAAAAATTTAGTCACTTGTAACGTTGCGTTCTTATTCGTGCTTTTAGTTAGTCGTTTTCTAGATCCGCCTTGCTCTTCGACATTCTAGTGCAAAGCCGATTCAGAGATATCTTTGCTAGAGTGTACATCACCAGTCTACACATTACAACAACTACTTAAGCTCATAGCATCTGGTCAAAGTCGTGACTGTTGTTTCAATGAACGTCTTACAAAAATGTTCAAATGTGTGTGTATTTCTGTGGGACCGAACAGCTGAGGTCATCGGTTCCTTGACTTACACACAACTTAATCTAACTTAAAGTAACTCATGCTGAGAACAACACACAAACCCATGCTGCCGGCTGTTGTGGCCGAGAGGTTCCAGGCGCTTCAGTCCGGAACTGCGTTGCAGCAACGGTCACAGGTTCGAATCCTGCCTCGGGCATGGATGTGTGTGATGGCCTTCGGTTACTTAGGTTTGAGTAGTTCTAAGTCTAGGGGACTGATGACCTCAGATGTTAAGTCCCATAGTGCTTAGAAGCAAATGAACCACACCCATGACCGAGGGAGAACTCGAACCTCCGGCGGGAGGGGCCGCGCAATCTGTGACATGGCGCCTCAAACCGCGCGGCCACTTCGCGCGGCAAAGTCTTCAAAATATTCGACTGACAGAACTGAACTGTGCATTCAAAATCACTGGAACCCACTGCTTGCAAACGTTGTTGATGGAAGGAGAGTAATTCCAGTACTCTGCACACTGCATTCATTGAAGTGTGATACACTTTTGTCGAGCGATAGGATTAGTGTTAAACTTTCTACATCTACATTTATACTGTAAAGCCACCCAACGGTGTGTGGCGGAGGGCACTTTACGTGCCACTGACAATACCTACCTTTCCTGTTCCAGTCGCGTATGGTTCGCGGGACGAACGACTGCCGGAAAGCCTCCGTGCGCGCTCGAATCTCTCTAATTCTACATTCGTGATCTCCTCGGGAGGTATAAGTAGGGGGAAGCAATATATTCGATACCTCATCCAGAAACGCACTTTCTCGAAACCTGCGCAGCAAGCTACACCGTAATGCAGAGCGCCTCTCTTGCAGCGTCTTCCACTTGAGTTTGCTGAACATCTCCGTAACACTATCACGGTTGCCTAATAACCCTGTGACGAAACGCGCCGTTCTTCTTTGGATCTTCTCTATCTCCTCCGTCAACCCGACCTGGTACGGATCCCACACTGATGAGCAATAGTCAAGTATAGGTCGAAAGAGTGTTTTGTAAGCCACCTCCTTTGTTGATGGACTACATTTTCTAAGGGCTCTCCCAATGAATTTCAACCTGGTAACCGCCTTACAAACAATTAATTGTATATGACCATTCCACTTCAAATCGTTCCGCACGCATACTCCCAGATGTTTTCCAGAAGTAACTGTTACCAGTGTTTGTTCCGTTGTTATATAATCATACAATAAAGGATCCTTCTTTCTATGTATTCGCAATACGTTACATTTGTTTATGTTAAGGGTCAGTTGCCACTCCCTGCACCAAGTGCCTATTCGCTGCAGATCTTCCTGCATTTCGCTGCAATTTTCTAATGCTGCAACTTCCCTGTATTCTACAGCATCATCCGCGAAAAGCCCCATGGAACTTCCGACACTATCTACTAGGTCATTTATCTATATTGTGAAAAGCAATGGTCCCATAACACTCCCCTGTGGCACGCCAGAGGCTACTTTAACTTCTGTAGACGTCTCTCCATTGAGAACAACATGCTGTGTTCTGTTTGCTAAAAACTCTTCAATCCAGCCACACAGCAGGTCTGATATTCCGCAGGCTCTTACTTTGTTTATCAGTCGACAGTGCGGAACTGTATCGAACGCCTTCCGGAAGTCAAGGGAAATGGCATCTACCTGGGAGCCTGTATCTAATATTTTCTGGGTCTCATGAACAAATAAAGCGTTGGGTCTCACACGATCGCTGTTTCCGGAATCCACGTTGATTCCTACAGAGTAGATTCTGGGTTTCCAGAAATGACATGATACGCGAGCAAAAAACATGTTCTAAAATTCTACAACAGATCGATGTCAGAGACATAGGCCTATAGTTTTGCGCATCTGCTCGACGACCCATCTTGAAAACTGGTACTACCTGTGCTCTTTTCCAATCATTTGGAACCTTCCGTTCCTCTAGAGACTTGCAGTACACGGCTGTTAGAAGGGGGGCAAGTTCTTTCGCGTACTCTGTGTAGAATCGAATTGGTATCCCGTCAGGTCCAGTGGACTTCCCTCTGTTGAGTGATTTCAGTTGCTTTTCTATTCCTTGGACACTTATTTCGATGTCAGCCATTTTTTCGTTTGTGCAAGGATTTAGGGAAGGAACTGCAGTGCGGTCTTCCTCTGTGAAACAGCTTTGGAAAAAAGTGTTTAGTATTTCAGCATTACGCGTGTCATCCTCTGTTTCAATGCCATCATCATCCCGGAGTGTCTGGATATGCTGTTCCAAGCCACTTATTGATTTAACGGTAGACCAGAACTTCCTAGGATTTTCTGTCAAGTCGGTACATAGAATTTTACTTTCGAATTCACTGAACGCTTCACGCATAGCCCTCCTTACGCTAACTTTGACATCTTTTAGCTTTTGTTTGTCTGAGGGGTTTAGGCTGCGTTTAAACTTACAGTGAAGCTCTCTTTGCTTTCGCAGTAGTTTCCTAACTTTGATGTTGAACCACGGTGGGTTTTTCCCGTCCCTCACATTTTTACTCCGCACGTACCTGTTTAAAACGCATTTTACGATTGCCTTGAACTTTTTCCATAAACACTCAACATTATCAGTGTCGGAAGAGAAATTTTCGTTTTGATCAGTTAGGTAGTCTGTTATCTGCCTTCTATTACTCTTGATAAACAGAGTATCTGAAAATAGCCGGAACTGTTTTTTGAAAGCCTTATATTTTCAAATTGTTTACAAAAGAACCTTGTCCCCTTCAAAATACTCCATTATAACCAACACATTTGTCCCACCGGTGATTCCACTGTTCGAAACACTTTTGTAGTTTTTAGAACTGGCTGAGAGCTCCACACTCGTATTTTATTGATTTCTTCAATGTTGTCAAATCGGTGTCCTTTCACGCCCCTTTTCAAGGTTGGAAATAAGAAAACGTCGCACGGAACCAGGTCAAGCCAGTAAGGTGCGTAGGACAGCGGAACCATGCCATTTTTAGCCAAATCTGTATAACAGAAATGGCTCATTGCACAGGTGCGTTGTCGTGGTTGTAGAACCAGTCTCCTGTCTACCACAAATCGGGTCTTTTTTGACGAACACAATTTTGAGATAATCCCTGACAGTTGATCAATTGTCTGTCGACAGTCTGTGAGCACAAGTTCTCAAATTTTTTCAACATTCGTCGATTCGGGCTGTTGATGGACGTCTAAAACGAGGGTTGTCATCAATCGACATGTCGCCATTTTCGAATCGAGCAGACCACCTGTACTCTTGAGGTTTTTCCATAGCGTCATCGTTTTCAACATTAAAAAAATTTCAGCAGCATTTTTGCTGAGTAGAAAACAAAATTTCACAGCCGCACGTTGTTGACATACACTTGCCATCATTAAAAACGAAACAAAAACAAAACAGCGCTAGGAAAAACATTCGCTGCAGATGAACAGAAAACAAAACCAGATCGACAACGCAGACGGCACTGAACTGACAACGAGTTGCGCTATACACGCCTAGCGGTAGATATGCGTACTACACAAGCTGCGTTCACAGCAATGTTATTCGGCTTTTTTCCCGTATGTCACTACCAGCGTATCGTTTGAGATTTATTAAATTTTACTGTGTCATTCCCTAGTATTAGCTGTTGTACTTCATGGTAATACCTTACTCTGCGACAGTCTTCCTCTCACAGGCCCATAAATGTTTCACACGATTTCTCTTTCAAATGCTGTTAGGCTGTTCGTATCCACGTCTGTCATCGTCCACTTTTATGTATCAACTAATCGTACAATGAAATAGTAACACTTCAGTTGATTGTTCTTGTAATTATAGAATTCGTAATACCTGTAAGGTTGCACAACAGGCTGTGGTTCCTACTTGTATCCATTCCCTAATTTATGGTCAAATATTATTATCGCTGCTTAAGAAGGCGCCTAAACAGTGGAGGCAGCTGACAGTTTTAAAACATTTATTAGAGATCTACAGGTCATGTGATGTTCTTCTGCGCTTACAATGGGACATTATCATGTGTTTTGTTTTGTTATCGTTTACAGTAAATCTAAGTTTCCTTCCTTTTGCTTCCATTGTTTCCTACATTTGTTGAATAATAATTGCCGTATCATTTGCACACCCATATCTGAATGGATCTAACATTACTTATCCTTCTTGCCTGTGACCTTTTTTTTCCAGACTACGCAGTGCTGAGTTGAACAGAATTGCATGTAGACCATCACCTGTTTTACTCTATCTGTAAAGTCGTAACTCGTGATCAATTTGTTATTAACCTTTACTTTCGCCTTCTCGTCCTTCATTGTTAATTCAACTAAGCTTATTAGCCTGTCACAGATGCCCAATTGTTTTATTACGTTTTACGATGGGCTCCTGTTAATACTATCGAAAGATTGCTCAAAATAAACAAACAGGAAGTGGAGTTATAGCCATACTCCTAAAATGTTTCCGTCGTTTGTCTAATAACAAACAAGTGATCGCAGTTTCGTATGTTTGACAGGAAACCTCACTGGTATTCTTCAAGGATATTTTTAGCGCATTTTGTTTATCCTTTCGTTCAGCGACCTTGAAAATGTGTTGCAGCTGTATTCAGTAAAGTTACGCGTCTATAATGTCATGTTAATCATGTTTTCCAGTCGCCTGGCATTCTCTCATTTTACCATAAGTTATTTATTAGTACACGCATTTAACGTATTAGAGGTTGCCCGCTAAATTTAATATGTTTTGATACAACCCCATCTTGAGAAAAGGACAGGTGTGCTCCAATTTATATATTACAGACTCCATCACTTGCATTGTTGGTCTTCCCACTTCTTCTCTTTCCGTTCCAAGATGGCCGCCGAGTAAGTTACGCCAGAAACTATTTCCAGAAAGTTAAGTGATTTAGACAGGAATATAATTTAGTTTAACACCGACAACAAATTAAATAAGTGCATTAGTGTATCGTTAGTCTTGCCGTTAAAGGTTTGACTTTTCTTTGCGTATTTTTTAGAAAACACGAAAAGATCGTAACTACGCGAAGTCGCGTTTAGGCTTAAATTTTGTAAACGTGTTTGTTTCTTGTTTCACGGTAATTTGACTAGTTTCTCGGTAACAAATAAGTAAACTACCGTGAATAGTGTATAACTTCATTGTTTTAATACAGATTTCAGAAAAACAGCGGTACTTTAAATCAGAAACTTGCTTATATACATTAGTGAATAGGCCTTATTCTTGTATCGTCTTTTTTGATTTTCGGTGATTTAATTGATTTATTCTAGCTAAAGTATTATATTTTCCATGTGTGAGAAGTGCCTGACTTGCCGTAGAATTGTTAGTTCCGGGATTTGGTGTGATGGATGCAGTAGTTTTTTTCATTGGGGGGACTGCAGTGGGGTGGGTGTCAGGAAAGTGGATTAGGCTCATCAGTGGTTATGTAGGATTTGCAGCAGAGATAGGAAGATAGTGGAACAGGAGGGGAAAATTGCTGCCCTTCAGACTGAGCTAGGTCAGGCTAGGGAAGATCCGGGCAGGTTAAGGAGGGAGAAGGGCAAAGAAAGATGGGTAGTGGCAACAGGTAACAGAAGGAACAGGACTAGAACTAAGTCTGACAGTTTTGTGGTGAATCTCAAAAATAAGTTTGACCTGTTGCTTCAGTTGGAAACTGATGAGCCTCAAGCAGAGGTAGGTGTAGACAGGACACAACAAACTTTCAATAGGAAATTGAAAAAAAATGTAGGAAAGTCATCGAAAAGGAAGAAAGTTTTGTTGTTAGGCAGTTCTCATGCCAGAGGTGTAGGCCAACTTCTGCAGGAGGAATTAGGACCAGAATACCAGGTCACAAATTTTTTCAAACCAAGTGCTAGTCTGGATCAGGTGACAGAGGATTTAGGTTCACTCTCTAAAGGATTTACCAGGGAAGACACCGTGGTTATTGTGGGAGGGCCAGGGAACAGTATCGACAGAGATCCTGGGTACAGTGTAGAGTGTGGCCTCATAAAGATCGCATCGACATCGAGACACACCAATGTCGAATTTGTATCTGTCCTGAGACGCCATGACCGGCCTCATTTGAACTCTTCTGCTGGGAGAGTTAATTTGGAGTTGGAATGGCTGCTTGGGTCAGGTGCGGGGGCTCATATTGGTGTGGTTCCTGTTGATTCTCTCAGTAGGTGCGACTATACCAGGCACGGCCTACATCTCAACAGGAAAGGGAAGGGTAAACTGGCTGGGGTAATAGCAGGAAATTTAGGGGGGGGGAGGCACTGCCATGAATGGTAAAATACCAGTAGTTACAGGTGTTGGAGCAGGACGTTTTTTAGGATAGGTAAGACAGAAAGATGTCAAGTTCTACGAGAGGTCAGGATTGAAACAAATCTTCAGTTTAGGAAAGAAATTAAACAGCACAATTCTAGCAAATTAGATCACCAATCACAACTGTCAATTATAAATTTTCACCAACCACCAGAAATTTTATCTCCACCAAGTTGTATCTCAGCCCTAGGTAATTGCATTAATGAATTAAAGTCACCCAACCCAGTTGACATAATCTGCCTCTCTGAACACCATGTGACCACTGGTATAGGAAAAGGCCTAAGCACAATGAGAAACTCAGACAGGAGAGCACTGCAAATGTTAGAATAAGGAAAGGTTCTCATAAAAGTGTAATTAAAAATAATGTAAGTATATTTCATCAAAATATTGGGAGTTTAAAGAATAAAATAGATGAGCTTCTGGTTTGTTTAGAAGATTTAGAAGCTGAGGTTGAAATAGATATACTATACCTCTCTGAGCATCACATTGATACTGATATGGATAAGGTAAATGTAAGTTGATATAAGCTCTCTGCACATGTAATTAGAGACGATATGGAGAAAGGAGGAGTTGTCATACATATCAAAAGTTATCATTGTGCAAAAAGTATAGAAACAAAAAAGTTTTGTGTAGAGAAACATATAGAAGCATATGCCTCTGAGCTTAAATTAAATAAAGGCACATTTATAATTGTAACTGTACATAGGTCCCCATTGGGAAATTTTCATCTATTTCTGAAAAATTTGGACTCCTTGTTGTGCTATCTGTCAGACAGGGGGAAGCAAATTATTATTTGTGAGGACTTCAAGGTAGATTCTCTGAAAGAGGGTAATAGGAAAAATGACCTTGAAGTATTACTCAGTTCTTTCAATTTGACACCTGTTACTGATTTTCCTACTCGGGTGGTAAAGGATAGCAGCTCACTGATAGATAACTTCTTTATAGACCAAGATAAGTTTAATCAGATAAATGCTCAGCCTGTTGAGAATGGTCTTTCTGATCATGATGCACAGCTAGTTACAATATATGACATAGTTTCATTCAGCAGTACTAAACAGTCCTCCAAAGTAGTACATTCAGTCAACAATTTAACAATTGCAAATTTCAGGGAAAGCCTACAGCAGTTAGACTGGGATGAGGTGTACCGTGAACCTGATGCCAATTTAAAATATAATTTATTTCATGACACTTTTGTAAATGCATTTGAAAACTGCTTCCCCAAGAAAATAGTTAAATATACTTGTAAGAAACCATGTAACAAACCATGGCTTACTAAGGGTATAAAAATATCTTGTAACCAGAAAAGGGAAATGTATCTGATAGCAAGAAAGAGTAGTGACACAGAAACTATCAAACATTATAAAAACTACTGTACTATATTAAGAAAAGTTATTACAAAATCCAGAAGTATGTGTATCATGTCTGAAAGCAGCAACTCTGATAATAAAATTGAAACAATTTGGAATATTATCAAAAGAGAAACAGGTCAACCCAGAGCACAGGAAGACAGTATTACCATCAAATTGAATTAAAACTTTACGAACAAAAAGTCAGAAGTTGGAAATATTTTTAATAATCAATTTCTAAATGTTGTGGATATAGTAGGATCCAGGTGTTTATTAGAAGATGCAGTTTGATACAATTGAAATCTCACCAACTTCTCCCTCCGAAATTAGGAAAATAATAAACTTGCTTAAAAGCTAAAACTCACATGGAATTGATGGCATTTCCAGCAAAATACTAAAAGCTTGTTCTCAACAGATAAGTAAGATTCTCAGCCACCTGTGTAATAGCTCTCTGGAACAGGGCATTTTCCCTGATAGACTGAAATATGCTATTGTTATACCTTTGCATACAAAAGGGGATAGATTTGATGTCAACAATTACTGTCCAATCTCCCTTCTAACAGCTTTATCCAAAATTTTTGAGAAGATAATGTATTCAAGAGTAGCTTCACATATCTGTAAAAATGAAGTACTAACAAAATGTCAGTTTGGTTTCCAGAAAGGTTTTTCAACAGAACGGCCCATGTATGCTTTCACCAAACAAATTTTGAATGATTTGAATAACCGAACACCACCCATTGGGATTTTTTGTGATCTCTCAAAGGCTTTTAATTGTGTAAATCATGAAATTCTGCTAGACAAGCTCAAGTATTGTGGCATGAGTGGGACAGTGAACAAATGGTTTAATTTGTACCTAACTGGAAGAGTGCAGAAAGTTGAAATAAGCAGTTCTCATAATATGCAAAGATCAGCACATTCCTCAAACTGGGGAACTATCAAGAATGGGGTTCCACAAGGATCAGTCTTGGGTCCTTTGTTGTTCTTAATACATATTAATGACTTGCCATTCTATATTCATGAAGAGGCAAATTTTGTTCTCTTTGCTGATGATACAAGTATAGTAATCACTCCTGACAAACAAGAATTAAGTGATGACATTGTCAATAATGTCTTCCAGAAAATTATTAAGTGGTTCCTTGCAAAATGACTCTCACTGAATTTTGATAAGACACAGTACATACAGTTCCATACAGTAAATTGTATGATGTCATTAATAAATACAGACCTTAATCAGAAGCATATAGCTAAGGTAGAATGTTCAAAAATTTTAGGTGTGTCCATTGATGAGAGATTAAATTGGAAGAAACACATTGATGATCTGCTGAAACGTTTGAGTTCAGCTACTTATGCAATAAGGGTCATTGCAAATTTTGGTGATAAACATCTTAGTAAATTAGCTTACTACGCCTATTTTCACTCATTGCTTGCATATGGCATCATATTTTGGGGTAATTCATCACAGAGGAATAAAGTATTTATTGCACAAAACTGTGTAATCAGAATAATAGCTGGAGTCCACCCAAGATCATCCTGCAGACATTTATTTAAGGATCTAGGAATATTCACAGTAGCTTCTCAGTATATATACTCTCTTATGAAATTTGTTATTAACAACCAAACCCAATTCAAAAGTAATAGTAGTGTGCATAACTACAATACTAGGAGAAAGGATGATCTTCACTATTCAAGATTAAATCTAACTTTGGCACAGAAAGGGGTGAATTATACTGCCACTAAAGTCTTTGGTCACTTACCAAATAGTATCAAAAGTCTGACAGATAACCAACAAATATTTAAGAAGAAATTAAAAGAATTTCTGAATGATAACGCCTTCTACTCCATAGAGGAATTTTTAGATATAAATTAAGAAAAAAGAAAAAAACCAAACAAAAAATTATTAAAAAAGTTGTTATATTAACTTAATTATGTTGTTAAATTAACTTAATTATGTTATGTATTGGAAAATTTGACTCGTTCCACATCATTACGAAATATCGTATTAATGATCCATGGAACTAGTATTAATCTAATCTAATCTAACCTATTCTCTCGCCTCTATATTCTCCTCCTGTTCTTGTAGATTTCTCAAATGTGGTATGAGTTGGTATTGAGCATATTTTCAAAACACTCTGCCCATAATTGTGACATTTTTATTTGTCAGTTTACTAAGCAGTTTAATGAAAACACAGACCAATACTACAGACAGACTTCTTTGACAGCCAGAAACGGCAACGTCAGAACAAATATTTTACGATTTGTCGTCGGTCTGAAGCATGTCTTTCTCCATCAACATCACCAAGCAAACTGTCGTTCGAAGACATCCTACTCCATCTCCCAACAAAGGCAGAGTAAACTGAGCAGTCAGGAGGATTCTTTTTCCCCATCAAGCCATCCATTTACTGTTTTTTCCTTAACTTCTTTCTTATATTTTTCATTATTCAATTGAGGCACTGGCGTTAACCTCAGGATTCAACACGAGAGAGTCGCACTGCATCCTTCTCCATCGTCGTCTCTGTTTGTTAGGGTACCCATAGTCTCGTACCAAAGTCAGGCGATAGAGGTCAATGGCATCTCTCTTGTTACACTCTGGCTGACCACTTTCAAGTTCTGGTGACAGACCCTAGCTACAAACATGAATGTGGCCCCTGTTCTCACTCCACTTCTAGTCGCACTTGATCGCTCTTCCAGTGCTGAGTTTACTGTCTCAGGTCCACTCTGAGTGAATGCAGTACTGCGAACATTCCCTTTTCCTTTCAGTTATCATATGAAATATCACACTACCCGGAATACTCATTCGCACTCTTCAAGGGGGTGAAAAATACCAAAAATTTGCAAGAAATTTTCTTGGTCTATAGAAAAGAGGATTTCGTGATAACTCCAAAAATGTATAGTTTATGGGCATTCTCATTTTCCGTTCGCTCTAAAGTTGTGGTTGGTCGTAATGTTGCACAACGGCCACGACCATCTGTCAGTTTGAAATGCGTCAGAATATGTGATGCATTAATTTGCTCTTCCGTTTTTTCCGTCGTTAGTTACGGGTCGTTAACATAGGTGTATTCTAGAAGGCATTGACTCCCGGAACCAAAGTACAGGCATGTCTAGAAGGCTATGTTTCGAATGTAAACAAAGATCTGAGAATATATGATTTCGCAATTTCATACACGTGTAGTTTTGTAGTTCTTGTGTGTTGTCCTGTTTCCGTGTGTGTGTGTTTCCTGTGTTACAAATGCCGAGGGTAAATAAATGCAGCCCCAAACGAAAGTTTCGCGGCAACCAGTCCCAAACACAACCGAATAATACACATCAGTTGCTTCAAAAGTCGCCCGCTGAAACTGTGACTACAGGCAGTGCTTCTAGACGTAAACTTTCACTTTCTGAATGTAATAAGAGCAAGCCTAGTAGTATTGTGAACAGAAGTTAACGACGGAAATGTTATTGTGAACCTAAATACATTGTCAAGACTTTTGAAGACTGCTGTGAAATGTAAGCACTGCAATTGTGAAGATAGTATTAACGTTTATGAGGCCACTTCAGCAAGGAGGGGCCTTTCAAGTCGGATTGTGATTGCCTGTAACTCGTGTAAGATGCACAGTGATACTAAGACATCGTCAGTAACGGATAGTCGACATTACAGTGTAAATATTTAGCTTTCTTATGCAATGCGAAGTACTGGAAGGGGAAGGAAAGCTGCCCAGACTTTTTGTGTAGTGATGGATTTCCTTCCACTTCCACTGAGGTTTGACAGATACAATGAATTAATACATAATGCTTTATGTGGTGTAAGTGGACATTCAATGAAAAGAACAGCAGAAGTAGTAGCCATGTCTGAAAATACAGAGATTGTAGCAGCATTTGATGGACCTTGGCAGAAGAGAGGTCATATTTCTCTGAATGGGGTTGTAATTGCCGCATTTATTGAAACTGGTAAGATACTAGATTATGAATGTCTAAAAAAGCACTGCAAGGGTTGTTCAAGTAAATTTATTGGCACCTATGTTTGTGTAAAGAACTTTGATAGCCCAAGTGGAAACATGGAAACGAAAGGAGTTCTCAACATTTTTAGAAGACCAGAGGTCAGTCGTATTGTGAGGTATTTAGGCTACCTTTGGATGGTGACTGTAAAGGACATACTATTGTTGTTAATGACAGACCATATGGGGACAGTCTGATAGAAAAACTTGAATGTGTTGGCCATATACGAAAAAGAACAGGAGCTCGTCTGAGAAAATTACGTTAAGACTTCAGTGAAAAAAAAACTCTCAGATGGAAAAGACATAGGTGGTCCAGGTCGTCTTACAAAAAGTGAAACTGATTTTTTGACTCAATGTTATCGACTAACAATAACGAGAAATGTAGGAGATTTGGAGAACATGAGACGAGCTGTTTGGGCAACATTGTTTGACAGAGTGTCAACAGATGAAACCACATGGTTTGTCTCCAAAAGGGGAAGATTCGTGGTGCAAGTACTGGTTGAGTAATGCTACAGGCATACAATATACCCACAAGCATTCCTTACCACTTGCTGTAATGGAGGCAAATAAAAATCTACTTAGGAAATGTATGCATGGTCTCTCAGAATGAAAATGAAAGCTTCAACAGCTGTATATCGGAGAGAATACCCAAAACTGTATTTGTTGGGCTGACAGTGCTCAAGATTGGTGTAGTGAATTCAATGACAACATTCAGTCATAATGCAATTTCAAGGATCAGTGTTATGAAGAAATTGAACATCCAGAGAAGAAGGAATATGGTTTCGGCTCTAACTGCTATTGATAAGCGGCGGGTAACCAAAGCAGAGACAGCTGCAGAAGCTGCTACCAAGGAGTCAAAAATAAAGAAAAGAATGAAGAGAAAGAGTATGGAGGATAAGGAAACAGGAGGACAACTGGAGTATACAGCTGGAATGTTCTCAACGACTATAGTGGTAAGATAGTAAATCTCTAAATCTTCTTTTGTGATTTACCGGAAACTTGAATTTTCATCATTCAGGCACACTTTTCTCCTGAATGACTGAAGTTAAACTCACAAAAATTGATAAAGATATTTAGAATGACCTCCTCTACCTCCCTTGCATACTATTTCCTGAAACATTTATTACATGATGATGATGATGATGTCAATGATATTTGAGCTACATTTCTAAACATTTTTGCTGTAGTAAAATAAATTACTTGTCTTTCTCACAGACGATCATCAGGGAAGGAAATTGGAGGCATAAAACACTTATGTGAATGTTGTCTGTACTGTGACTCTTTTTCCAAGCTGTGCAGTCAGTGGTTCCAAAGGAAATGGTACCGCAGTGAAACAGCGTTCCATTTCTTATACTGTTATAAATATTGTTGTCAGTATCAAAATATAAAACATATCTCAATAATTTTTTTGGAAATGCTTTGACTAATCACCCTAATTGTGTGTAGGAATTTTGAGCTAATTCTCATTTAAAGATCAGTTGCACTATGGGGGTGAAGGTAATGCTAAAATTGCAGCACGTTCAGGGGCGTGTCCCCTTAATGCTTTATCTCAAATTATTCTGTTTACGACCCTATAAACTCTGCATAGGTTTCTTACCCTAAGGCCTTAGGATTTCCTACATTGGAAAAGACACTTGGTGACCCAGAGAACGTTCTTGCATTAGTCAGAAAATTGAGCGTCGATTCTCGATTTAGAATTTCTGTTAGCGTTATAAGTTCCATCCAGTGGTGTTGTTTATCCTACGATGTAGGAAATGCAATGCAGCATGGTATATAGGTCCAGGAGGCTGATGAACGTAGAGAAACGATTACGTACTTTTTCTCTATGTGGATGGCTGGAATGTTCTGTACTCACTCTCGCGTAGACAATTCACGAGTTCCTTGCAGTAGAATAGGCAGCTCCCATGTCTAAAGCCTACATTCGCAGCTGGGCCGACGGCCATGCCACATTGGTATAATCGGTTCCTGTCAGACCACAGAAGTTAAGTGCTGTCGGGCTGGGCTAGCACTTTGTTGGGATACCAACCAGTCTGCTGAGCGCTGTTGGCAAGTGGGGTCACTAAACCCTGGCGGGTCTAACTGAGGAGTTACTTGATTTAGAAGTAGCGGCTCCCGTCTCGTGAACTGACACACGGCCAGGAAAGTGGTGTCGTGACCTCATGACCCTCCATATCCGCTTCCAGTGACGCCTGTGGGCAGAAACAGACACGGCGGCCGGTCGGTACCGTTGGGCTTTCCAAGGCCTGTTCGGACGGAGTTATGTTTGCAGATGGGACAGTGGTGCACAAACCACATATCGTGTCATTGTCTGCGGTCCTGAGACCACTTGCAGCTAGAGCAGTGATATGCAACCTGAGGGGTAAATGAAACTTTCTGGATTCAATGATCATTTATTTAACACTCTAAACATTTTTTAAATAATCTCTATTAATGCTATTACTGTAGACTGTAATACCGTATACAGTAGATTATCACCATTACTCACCTGACATTCACTGCTGGATAAAAGCATCCTCTACGTATTTCCACGCATTGCAAACTTCAGCGACACGAGGCCCCGATGCTTCTGCACTTCTAATCTCATCTACCTACCTCCCATTATCTTGATTTCTCAGTCTTCTGTTATTTCTTTTTACTTCCATGGAAAAACTTCATTAGGCCACTACCTTCCGTCTTCCTGACTACTGTCCGACTCAACCTACCACGACTATGTCTTCCATTTTAGTTTATTCCCTAATCCACTTCCTATGCTTTCCAGTAATTAGCAACATCCATCTCGCCAGTAATAGGTGAATCGCAGTCAACTTTTAGTGTAGAAAGAACAAAGGCTCACTGTTGTGAGTAAAAATTTTTACATATTGTTCCAGTAAGTAAGTTCCAACCATCAGCAACGCTGGAAGACGCAGAAGGAACATAGGTTCCCACCCACCCTCCTTCTTCACTGTAAGCCTGACTATTGAAGTGTGAAATGGACAGACAAATGCATAATGTGTACTTCAAACTATTTCCTTATTGCAGTACCGAAAAATGTCTTAGTGTTCCTGTTACCAGTGTCAGAGTCACTAAGACTTATTGTGTCACAAACAAAATTACGTCAGTTATCATACGACACAGTTCAGAATCAAAGTATCATAAAATTTTCGGATCTGTAAAGTACACTTCATGGAACATTCTTCATTGAGTCTTCGGGTGTACAAATACTTGGGAGTTACAAATAAAGCGAATGCGTTTCGAGATTCCTCTTTCCACAGGAGAATAACCAGAAGGAGGTAGTTTTCGCACAGAATCATTCTACATATGTCATGACATCACTTTAAAAATCTATTGATATTTGAGAAGTTTTGAAAACGCTCCATGCCCACATCCGAACATTTGCGTGAGAAATTAGAGGTAGATTATTACATGTGAGCCACTTGACACTATGTATTACCAGGACGCCCAACTTATTCAACTGACGATGAGTCTCTGCAGAACAACCATCTAGAACTACGTGATAAAGTTCCTGTGCAGCGCCATCTTATTACGTAGTGACAGAACTATGGAGCTCTAGCTGACCTTCCAGCCTCGCTCTCTAAGGAAGTCTACTAAGTCGCTCCAATGCAAAATAAAATCATCCCGTTATTCTAAAAGAAAATAACTATGTTCTAGACACAGAAAGGAATAAGATTCGACGAACTTCCATGGGACACCTCTCTGTTTCTAATCTTAGTGAATGGGTAACTAGAAAAACCGGAAATACATACATAATTCATTGATACTAACTACGTATCAAATGATCAAATCAGCTGTTGTAGTAATTTGGGCATTGTATTCCTAATAGGGTCGAATCATGCCCAAACCCCTGTCCAGTCACAGTTTTTTCATGAATACTCCTCCAATGGCTCAGCGCCGTTGAAAATAAGAGACAAGGCTGAGCTGATGTTGGTACATATGGGGCATTCAAATGAAAATGAGGAAAATGTAAAGAAAGCAATCGCCACAACCTTTAATATTTGTGTATGTGATGTGGGAAATTCGAAGGTACTATTACTTACTATGGGACACATTGAATTGAAAACAAAATAAGACGCAAATATTATTGAAAAAAATTAATACTTTTCCCTTACATTAAGAAAGCATACTTTGGAATTAACTATTAACCCAATACTTTATTCTGTATAAACAGGCGCTAGTTGTTGTTGGTGGCTTGTGAATTTTGTAGTAGCTACAAAACTTTGATATTAATCTGAATGTTATTATGGACACAACACTCACATATTTTAAGCAGTTTTCTCCTTCAGAAAGTTGTTTTTTAAGAAAATTATTATTTTTTGCTTATCAGACTTAAATATTGTGCATTTCCGTTGATTGGTTTGCATTTTCATGTCTGCAATGTTCTTGCAGGGGTAGGGAGGGGGAGAGAGGAAATCTATTGTAATGCAACTTGTCAATAGTACAGACTGGTATACAATCTGAGCCCCTAACGTCAGTACAGAATCCAATACAAAGGTCAGAGTTATGCAAATTTTGCACTTAATATGAACTGTTATCTCTATAATTTCAGTTTATCGTCTGTCTGAAACTCTTATTATACTGGATACCATGCCATTGAACTTGAAATCATTGTTACTCTATTTATAACTACTTCCAAGAACATATCTTAGCAACTTGAATTTAACTTAAAAATACTTAACAAAATTCTGCACAACTTTCTTCTCTATAAATTTGGTAATATTTTATCACATCAGGAAGAATGTGAGAAGGAAAATCCACTGAGTCATTAAAATTTCAATTAATTTTTTTGATTAATTGTTTACAAAATGTATTTAATTGTTTTCTCATCTAAAAATGTGTTGCTGCCTAAATTCTGCTTACATAAAACACTAGTGATTCAGCAGTGCTTCACAACTGCTAAATTTGGATGGGAATTGGATATACATCCCAAACGCCATCCTCTTCCTCTCTTTCCATCTCCTTCTTCTCCCACTCTTTCTCCATCTCTTCTTCCTAGCCTTCCTCTCCCTGTGCATGATCTCCTTCCCTCTCTGTCCATTTCCTCCTGTCCCCCCTGTATGTCCTTTTACTGCCACCTCCCTCTCTCTGTCCTCTTCTCTATCTCTTTGATCTTTAGCCTTGTTTAATGTTACTGTAAACGAAAACTTCATTAAGAGCTGAAGTCGCTTAGAAAGAATGGTTTATGGGAAGTGAGAGGTATCTCCCTAGCTGCTGGGTTTGTGAGAATAGTAACTTCAGGGACAGTATTTCGCACCGTTTTTATATGCGAATGGATAGGATATCAAAGTTTCAGGCGATTAAGATACTATAGTAATCTTCCAATCGTGTACCGTTGAGACCACTTGACCACAGAGATGTGTATACAATTTGTGTTTTAAATTATATACAAGGAGAAAGAATATGTATGTGAAAAAGAACCTGTCCAATGATCTTTACATTAGCTGCTGTCCTAGTTAAAAACGACACCGAGAAAGAAAATAAAGCCGCACATTTTCCCACCACGCACATCGTTTTCTTCCTTCTAGCCGGTTTTAACCGGAGATCCGTACAACGCTGTTGAAAAAAATACATAGCCTATCTCAGTATGAATTTTTATTAGAGTGTTGTAAAAAAATTTGAAGCAAATCGGTCAAGAGCTTTTCAAAAGTTTTGTTTACAACCTATCCAATTTATATATTAAATTTACATTTATATATTTCATATATAAAAAATACATAGCCTATGTCTGTTCAAATGTTCTTTAGAGTATCGTGTAAAGCTATGAATTAAATAAGTCAAGTACTTTTCAAGACTTTTGATTACAACAGTTTTGTCATTTATATATTATATATTAAAAACAATGTAGCCTATATCCATTCAAATATGCAGTCCACTATAACGTAAAAATTTGAAGTTAATCTGTCAATAACGTGTCTGACAAAGCTCCCTCTTTATATATTACATGAATATTTATATACTACATATATGCAAATATATATATCGCCTTTTCCTTTATTAAGTTATCGAGTAAGATTTGCAGCAAATAGATCAAGTAGTTTTCGAATTTTTAGTAGGGATGTTAAAAATCGACTTGTCTTTATAAAGGGTGAACATTAATGAGATCGAAAAGGGCAGAGACCGATTCCTGACTGAAAATGGGGCAAAAAAGTCCCATGAACATGTTTCTGGAAATACGTCGCTATCACGGTAATCGGCGCTGACGAATGACAGTTACTTTGAGCACGTTCCATGTGTTCCATGTGTGTGTTAGGCTGTGTGACTGACGCAGCGTACTGTAAGTAACAGAATGGTGCGGCGTTCACGTCGGGAATTAGCCGATATGGTGTTTATGTACGACCAAGTAGATGGAAACGGTCGATAGGCAGCACAGCTACACCGAAACAAATACCCTCACTCAACAAACAAATACCATCACTCAACATTTCAAGCCCTTCTATTCTTGGGTGTTAGTGTGATTATGGGCCCTCTCAGAGAGTCGGTGGACTGTGCGGGCATCAAATTTGGAGGACCAGGTGCTGCAGGATATTGAGACGAAACCCAGTGTCAGCCAAAGTACAACGACGTGTACCCTGCGTGACAACCGGTACTATCCATATCTCCTACAATCCCATGGAGGCCACTTTGAATATATGTTGCGTCACGGATGCGATCCAGCTCTGTACAGTGCTCTAGGACGATTTGTTGTCGGTGTATCCACATCGTCCATCTCCGGACACATGTTCATAAGACATTTTCCTCTCCATTTCCAGTCAGGAATCCGTCCCTGCAGTTTGTCGGTTTTATTGATGTTCACCCTGTATAGTAGTCTAGAAGTCAGCACATTTTTAGCAGTGCATTCTGTATTCAGTCTGTCAGAGATTTATAAATTTTAATTATAATACCAACTACGTAATATTTAAATAGTACTGTGAAATATGCTGACTGTTGAAGTATATTTATACGTTGGCGGGTGTTAGCCAAGTTAGCGCAGATTTAGAGACAGTTTAGGGTGGTATTCTGTGTTGGTTGTGGTCAGAATTTTGTCTGTTTAATTGGTTCAAATGGCTCTGAGCACTATGGGACTTAACTTCTGTGGCTATCAGTCCCCTAAAACTCAGAACTACTTAAACCTAACTAACCTAAGGAGATCACACACATCCATGCCCGAGGCAGGATTCGAACCTGCGACCGTAGCGGTCGCGCGGTTCCCGACTGTAGCGCCTAGAACCGCTCGGCCACTCCGGCCAGTGTTTAATTGATGCTATAAAAGAAGAGAAAGAACGTAAGATAGCGTACGCATTATGTCTATTGCAATTATCAGATACCCAGGCAGAGTTAAATCATGCCCCAGATCAGCATATACCGGGTGATGAAAAAGTCAGTATAAATTGGAAAACTTAATAAACCACGGAATAATGTAGATAGAGAGGTAAAAATTGACACACATGCTTGGAATGACAAGGGGTTTTACTAGAAAAAAAAGCTAAGTTCACAAAATGTCCGACAGCAAAACGTCAGTGACTGCGAATGACAATCGTGTATAAAAGGAGCTGTAATGAGAGAGAGAATCAGATGCGCCAGCAGTCGCAGCATGTTGACGTTACCTGAAAAGGCGCTTTTAGTGAAGCTGTATTATCATAATGGGGATTCGAACGGGTAAAGGTCCGTTGACAAATGCAGCTATGGGGAGAATGATTTCGAAGTTCGAAGCCACGGGTTGTTTAGACGATAGACCCTGTAGTGGCCGACCGAGCACAAGACGTAATGCTTCTGAGACAGTTCAGGAAGAAACGGAGACTGTAGCGGGTTCGTCTATGTATGGGGAAGTCAGCGTTCGTGCAGTCGCACGTCGCACCGGCATTCCATACACTACTGTTTGATTGGCATTTGGCGTACCCTCCGATGCAGTTCTTGTTGTGGTCTTCAGTCCTTAGACTGGTTTGATGCAGCTCTCCATGCTACTCTATCCTGTGCAAGCTTCTTCATCCCCCAGTACCTACTGCAACTTACATCATTCTGAATCTGCTTAGTGTATTCATCTCTTGGTCTCCATCTACGATTTTTACCCTCCACGCTGCCCTCCAATACTAAATTGGTGATTCCTTGATGCCGCAGAACATGTACCACCAACCGATCCCTTCTTCTAGTCAAGCTGAGCCACAAACTTCTCTTCTCCCCAATCCTATTCAATACCTCCTCATTAGTTATGTAATCTACCCATCTAGTCTTCAGCATTCTTCTGTAGCACCACATTTCGAAAGCTTCTATTCTCTTCCTGTCCAAAATATTTATCGTCCATGTTTCACTTCCATACATGGCTACACTCCATACAAATACTTTCAGAAACGACTTCCTGACATTTAAATCTATACTCGATGTTAACAAATTTCTCTTCTTCAGAAACGCTTTCCTTGCCACTACCAGTCTACATTTTATATCCTCTGTACTTCAACCATCATCAGTTATTTTGCTCCCCAAACAGCAAAACTCCTTTACTACTTTAAGTGTCTCATTTCCTAATCTAATTCCCTCAGCACTACCCGACTTAATTCGACTAAATTCCATTATCCTTGTTTTGCTTTTGTTGATGTTCATCTTTTATCCTCCTTTCAAGACACTGGCCATTCCGTTCAACTGCTCTTCCAGGTCCTGTACTGTCTGTGACAGAATTACAATGTCATCGGCAAACCTTAAAGTTTTTATTTCTTCTCCATGTATATTAATACCTACTCCGAATTTTTCTTTTGTTTCCTTTATTGCTTGTGTTGTGTCTAGACAAGACAGCCTAGACACAATGTGAAGAAGCCGAAAGGCATGCGCTTAAACTCACGCAGGCTGGCGTTAGGTCTGAAACAGGATACGTAATGAATGCTATAAAGAAAAGTACGTAGCTTCTGGAATACTTATCTTTAATCCACAATTGTAGAACATCGCTCTTGATGATACATGCTTCATATAATAAATATCAATTGAATACGGCGCCTTGCTAGGTCGTAGCAATTGACTTGGCTGAAGGCTATACTAACTATCTTCTCGGCAAATGAGAAAGTCTTCGTCAGTGTAGCATCTCTAGCAAAGTCGGCTGTACAACTGGGGCGAGTGCCAGGACGTCTCTCTAGACCTGCCGTGTGGTGGCGCTCGGTCTGCTATCACTGACAGTGGCGACACGCGGGTCCGACGTATACTACCGGATCGCGGCCGATTTAAAGCTACCACCTAGCAAGTGTGGTGTCTGGCGGTGACACCACATTCCTCCCCCGCAAATCGGCGTACGGTTGTGTGATAAGGCTTCCGCCTGCCGTGGGGAGGACCCCATGTTGACGTATGCGACGAGGTGAGGAGCCTGACAACAGGCGAGGCTATGCCACCCGCACCCGGCCATTCGGTCCGAGGGGAGCTAGGAAACGCCTGAAAACCTACTCCAGGGTGCACGCCAACATGCGGTGTATGCGCCCGGAAAGAGACAGGAGGGGCCGAAGATTCGACCTCCATCTGGTCGGGGCAGCCGACGGGCGAAGACGACATCTGGTCCGGAGCGGGCAAGATTCCATGTCGGAGGACAGCTGGTTACGGGAAGCGATGGGCGGCGCGTGACCTAGGGAGGCGCTTTGCGGCTGCAGCGAAGCGTCCACTGCGGGCGTCGCCGGCGGGAGAACAGGCGGCGGCGGCGGCGGCGGCGGCGGCGCGTCGCCATGGGGCAAAATGGAAGGCAGCGTCGGTAACACCTGGGAATGAGGCGAGACAGTAGATGGGTCCCCAGGGCGCTGACCGGACGGCATCGTCGCTGAAAGCAGACGGGGAGCGGCAGAACCCGTGCGACGACAGAGGCGCAGCTGATTGAGAGGCCGACGCACATCACCAGAGGCCCCCAAAACCAGATACATAGCGCGGCCGAGGCAGCGAAGAATGCGCCCTGCGTGCCAACGCCGTGAGCCTCGATAGTGGCGATAGTATACAACGTCGCCTGGAGCAAAAACAGGTGGCTGCCGCTGCACAGGAACCTGATGCGGCGGATGCAGCAAAGACATCCAGGTTCGATGAGGACGACCATGGAGCAACTCAGCCGGCGAGCGACCATCTCGGGGCTGAGAGCGATACGAAGACAAAAAGAGCAATAACGCGTCCTCCCGAGAATGCGACTCTTTCAACTTCAACATCTGTGACTTGAAAGTCCGGACGAATCGTTCAGCGGCACCGTTGGACTGAGGCGAAAACGGCGCGGATGTCAGATGTTGAATACCATTGGCCGTGCAGAATGACTGAAATTCTGCGGACATGAATTGTGGGCCATTGTCGGAAACAATAGTCTGTGGAAGACCTTCAATACAAAAGATAGCGAATAACGCTTGGATGGTGGCAGATGACGTCGTGGAAGACATCCTGACAACAAATGGAAAATTACTGAATGAATCTACCACAACCAACCATCGAGCATTCCAGAATGGACCAGCAAAATCGATGTGCAAGCGTTGCCAAGAGGAAGTGGCTTTCGGCCATGCAAAGAATGTTCGCGGTGGTGCGGATTGTTGTTCGGCACACGCCATGCAAAAAGAGCACATATACGTAATCGCAGCATCGATTCCGAACCAAGTACAGTGCTGACGAGCAAGTTGTTTCGTGCGCACTATACCCCAATGTCCTTGGTGGAGAAGCCGTAAGACAGAGGACTGTAACGAACGTGTGACCACGACCCTGGACTGATCATTATCAGAACGCCACAACAAAACACCATGTCGTACAAAAAGTCTCTCCTTGTGTGCAAAAAATCTGTTAACCAACGGATCCTCGATCCGTGACTTTGACAAGGGCCATTGCGTAGCAACAAAACGCAGAACGGTAGCAAGGACAGGGTCTGTAGCTGTGGCCGCAGCTACACGACGAAAATCAATCGGAAACGATTCGACCACGTCATCGGTTTCCGAATCAATGAACATGCAAGCAAGTTCGGAAGAATCGAATGCCCTATCCTCAGCAACAGGCAAACGGGACAACGCATCGGCGTTTCCGTGCTTAGCAGTGGACCGATACAAGATATCGTAGCGGTACTGCGAGAGGAAAATAGACCAGCGAATGAATTTCTGCGCTGTACGTGGAGGTACAGGATTGTTCGGATGAAAAAACGATGTCAAAGGTTTGTGGTCTGTGATGATGGTAAAGTGACGACCATACAAGAAATCATGGAACTTAGTAACACCAAATACGAGAGCCAAAGGTTCTTTCTCGATCTGTGAATAATTTCTTTGCGCAGACGAGAGCAATTTGGACGCAAAGGCAATAGGGCGATCATGCTTTGTGCGCAAGCACAGCACCGATCCCGAAATTCGATGCATCTACCATCAACAAAAGGGGTTTCTGGGGATCGAATGGCGTAAGGCAAGTATTGGATAGCAACGCCGATTTCAACTGGCGAAAGGCGCGTTCGTATTCCGTCGTCCAGACGAACGGAACACCTTTACGGCGTAAGCGATGAAGCGGAGCTGAAATGGAAGAGGCATGGGGAACAAATGTATTATAATAATTAATTTTTCCCAACACGCTCTGTAGCTGCTTCAAATTCTGCGGCGAAGGCAAGTCCTGTATGGCACGGAGGTGCTCTGGACTGGGATGTATGGCTTGGGCATTGATTACATGTCCCAAATATGGTAAGTCACGAGCAAAAAACACACATTTGTCCTTCTGCAAGTGAAGACCATTTTGTCGCAAGACCAGAAATAATGTTCTGAGATTGGCTAAATGTTCTTCTTCTGTCTTTCCTGAGATCACAATATCGTCCAGATAGTTCGCTGCAGTAGGGATCGACGCACAAACAGTTTGTAGATATTGCTGAAACAATGCAGGGGCGGATGTACACCCGAATGGCAGTCTTTTGAATCGGTACAAACCAAGATGCGTGTGAACCACCAAGACGCACTGGGATTCTTCGTCCACTGGTATTTGCAAGTACGCATCTGCTAGGTCCAACTTCGAAAAATATGTACCCGGGCACAGTTTGTCAAAAAGATCTTCCGGGCAGGGTAAAGGAAAAGTTGCAATCACTAGTTGTGGATTCACTGTAGCTTTGAAGTCCACACAAAGTCTCAATTGTCCGGAAGGTTTTGGCAAAATTACTAAGGGTGAGGCCCAGAGAGAAGCCTGCACACGTTCAATTACACCTTGTGATTCCAAATCGTGTAATGTTCTTGCGACCTCATCACGCAATGCGTGGGGAACATTGCGCGCTCTGAAAAATTTTGGTTGCGCGTTTACTTTCAGTTCCAAATGTGCTGCATCGTTCTTAGCGCAACCAAGGCCCGGTGCAAAAATGTCTGCAAATTCTTCACACAGACGAGAAACACTGTCGGAAGGCACAGTCTCGTTCACTGATTTACTATAGACAAGTTAAACGACTGAAATAAATCTAAACCAAACAAGTTCACAGCAGAAGAACGAAGTACGTAAAATGTCACAAGTTTTGTTTGTCCCTTGTATGTTGCAAGAAGGCTGCACTGTCCTAACACAGCGATATTCTGTCCAGAATAACTATTTAACTTAACATTTGCGGCACGCAACGGAGGTGTGCCCAGTTGTTTGTGCATGTCTTTATTGATCAATGAAACTACAGCTCCGGTATCGAGCTGGAATGGTATGACCTTGCCATTAAAGTCCAAATCTACAAAAAGTTTATTGTCCTGCTGAGGACAAGAGCTACTGTCTCATGCAACATGAACTGACACTGGTACAGAAGCACTTGCGACTTGACGTGGTTTCCGTCGCCGTCGACGCACACTATTTGTGGGATGAACACAGTCACTGTTAGAGAGAGTGGCACTGGGCGGAGTGGATTGAACTACATGAATATCCATGGGCGAAGGTTCACGAGCCTGAGTATTCTTGGTTCGATTCCGGCGCGAAGCAAAGGGCCTGGAATCGTTGTTAGTGTCCGATCTGAGCTTTTTCTGGCAAACACTCCGAACATGTCCATTTTTATTACAGAAAAAGCAAATAGCTTGGCGTGATGGGCAATGGTCACGCGAATGTCTAGTAGCACACCGTGGGCATGATTTTAGCACTGCATTTGCGTGCTTGCGCGGCAAACGTAGTGGAGAGCCTGGCGGCAACTGCGCGGATGAGCGTGAGGGCTGTTTACTGTTCCGTGCCGCTCGCCCGGCGGGCCGGTTAACGTGACACACAGCTGGCGAAGTTGCAAATGATTCCTGAGCAAAGTCAAGTGTGTCTTGCCTATCCAATATGTCTATCACTTGTTGAAGGGAGGGATTGACTAGTTTCAAAATCTGTTCCCTGATACGAACATCAGAAACGTTCTGTGCAATTGCATCACGTACCATTGTATCTGAATAAGGGAGGCCACATTCGCACTCAAATGCACAATCCCTAGTAAGGCCTTGCAAAGTTGCAACCCACTCCCTATTAGTCTGACCGGCCGTACGTTTGGTACGAAAGAACGTATACCTTTTTGCAACTACATTGACAGATTCTTTGAAATATGCATCTAATGCAGACAAAATGTCGTCATAGGACAGAGTTGCTACGTCGCGTTGGGGAAACAATTTCACTATCACTTGGTACGTCTGGACGCCGACACAAGACTATAAATGAGGCTGCCGCTCATTACCTTGAATTCTGTAGGTGGCGAGATGGAATCCAAATTGGCGTGACCACTCCGTTCAGCTTTCCATTGCCGCATCAAATTGACGAAAAGGTGGTGCAACTGCATGTTGTGGCTGCGTGAGCGGTGAAGCGGCGGCTGCCGCATCGGTTTGCATTGCACGTTGACCCTGAACGAGCTGTCCAAGGGCATCCAATAACGCCTGCGTCTGCTGATTCTGCAAGCGATAAAATTCGGACAGTACATCTGGAGAATGTGGCGAAGCCATGACACAACGAAAGCTAAGCAAGTATAAAGAACAAGACCCCTTTTGTACTCGTCGCCAAAAATGTTCTGTCTAGACAAGACAGCCTAGACACAATGTGAGGAAGCTGAAAGGCACGCGCTTAAACTAACGTAGGCTGGCGTTAGGTCTGAAACAGGATATGTAATGAATGCTATAAAGAAAAGTACGTAGCTTCTGGAATACTTAAATTTAATCTACAATTGTAGAACATCGCTCTTGATGATACATGCTTCATATAGTAAATATCAATTGAATACGGCGCGTTGCTAGGTCGTTGCAATTGACTTAGCTGAAGGCTATGCTAACTATCTTCTCGGCAAATGAGAAAGTCTTCGTCAGTGTAGCATCGCTAGCAAAGTCGGCTGTACAACTGGGGCGAGTGCCAGGACGTCTCTCTAGACCTGCCGTGTGGTGGCGCTTGGTCTGCTATCACTGACAGTGGCGACACGCGGGTCCGACGTATACTACCGGACCGCGGCCGATTTAAAGCTACCACCTAGCAAGTGTGGTGTCTGGCGGTGACACCACAGCTTGCCCAATATACAGATTGAATAACATCGGGGAGAGGCTACAACCCTGTCTCACTCTGTTTCCAACCACTGCTTCCCTTTCATCTCCCTCGACTCTTATAACTGCAATCTGGTTTCTGTACAAATTGTAAATAGCCTTTGGCTCCCTGTATTTTACCCCTGACACCTTCAAAATTTGGAAGAGAGTATTCCAGTCAACATTGTCAAAAGCTTTCTCTAAGTCTACAAATGATAGAAAAGTAGGTTTGCCTTTCCTTAATCTAGCTTCTAAGATAAGTCGTAGGGTCATTATTGCCTCACGTGTTCCAATATTTCTACGGAATTCAAACTGATCTCCCCCAAGGTCCGCTTCTATCTGTTTTTCCTCTCGTCTGTAATGAATTCGCGTTAGTATTTTGCTTCCGTGACTTATTAAACTGATAATTCGGTTATTTTCACATCTGTCAATACCTGCTTTCTTTGGGATTATTATATTCATTTTGAAGTCTGAGGGTATTTTGTCAGGACTGGATCTCCGAAGGCTGTAAGTAGTTCTAATGGAATGTTGTCTACTCCCGGGTTCTTGTTTCGACTCAGGTCTTTCAGTACTCTTACAAACTCTTCACGCAGTATCATATTTCCCATTTCATGTTCATCTACATCTTCTTCCAATTCCATAGTATTGTCCTCACGTACATCGTTCTTGTATAGACCCTCTATATTCTCTTTCCACCTTTCTGCTTTCCCTTCTTCGCTTAGAACTGGGTTTCCATCTGATCTCTTGATATTCATACATATCCGTACTAAATCCATCGGCTTCATGAACTATTACCTGGCGATTTAGTGAAGCGGAGGGCATTTGAGGTGTGGGCGTTTCAAAAAATCGCGGAAGATGACGATTGGTTGACTAACGTGTTGTGGACCGACGAAGCTCATTTCACGCTCCGACGGTCGGTCAACGCCCACAACTGCAGAATTTGGGCTACCGAAAATCCTAGAACTGTCGTGGAACCTCCATTGCACGACGAGAAAGTCGCGGTATGGGTTGGATTTACCACACTTCTGCCGTTTTCGGGCCTTTTTCTTCGAGGAAATGCATGATTCTGGTTTTTTAGCTGCTACCGTGACGGGTGAGATGCACGCCGATATGTTATAGAATCGCATTATCTCCAGCCTGGCTGATAAACACCTGCTGGAACGTACGATGTTTATGCAGGATGGCGCTCCACCCCATATTGCTAGACGCGTGAAAGATCTCTTGCACGTGTCGTTTGGTGATGATTGTGTGCTAAGCCGCCACTTTCATCAAGCTTGGCCTCCCAGGTCCCCAGACCTCAGTCCGTGAGATTATTGGCATTGGGGTTACCTGAAGTCGAAAGTGTATCGTGATCGTCCGATATCTCTAGGGATGATGAAAGACAACATCCGACACCAATGCCTCACCATAACTCCGGACATGCTTTACAGTGTTGTTCACAACACTATTCCTCGACTACAGCTATTGTTGAGGAATGACGGTGGACATATTGAGCATTTCCTGTAAAGAACATCATCTCTGTTTTGTCTTACTTTTTTATGCTATTTATTGCTATTCTGATCAGATGAAGCGCCATCTGTCGGACTTTTTTGAAGTTTTGTAGTTTTTCGGTTCTAATAAGACCGCATGTAATTCCAAGCATGTGTGTCAATTTGTACCTCTCTATCTACATTATTCCATGATTTATTTAGTTTTCAAATTTATACTGACTTTTCGATCACCTGGTATCTTAAAAATTGTTCTTATTGTGCATTTACCACGGCACCTGTTACAGTAGAATAACTTCTAATTTTACAAAGTTCATTATTTGCTATGATTACGATGTTTATTATTTTCACGATTTTCTAATCATAGATGTTTTACCACTGATGGAGGATTTGGGGTAAAATGTAATTTACACAATGTAAAGGTAATGTTTTGGAAAAAATTTCGAAAATTTATAAGAAGTCTAAATGGCGCAGAATTGGACAACAGGTTTTAAATGAACCGAGCTATGTTTCCTACTGTATTAAAAAACTAGAACGAATATATAGAACAGAAGAACTGTAACAACTGACACAATGGACACAGAACACTGAAATAGATTAGCACTGTAGATTATTTTTATTTTACGTTTATGGCTGTTATGTTGAAACACTCCATGTGACATAGTTGTTTTGCGAACTTTCGGACTACTTGTATGCTCAATAACGTCTAAAATGAACTGTAAACTAGAGAAAACCGCAATAGTAGGGATAAATTTAGGATTTACTCAAGAGGAGAGAGAATGACTTTTGAAATAAATAGGCCAGATGGCGGAACATCAAGATAGAATAGGACCAGGAATGGGTCACATTTTGATGGGTTAACACTAAAAGCCGAATTGGACCTTAAACAGTTAAAATCTTGGGTAGAATTTGGTTAGAAGAAGAAATTAAAACTTTGAGAGATGTTCAGCTTGCAAAACTAAGTCATAAACGTGTGGGCTCTTAGTTACTGTCGAATGAAATGTGGAACAGGAAAATGATCAGGTGAATTTTGATTCACAGAACGAACAAAGTGATGTAATTACTGCCGAAAATGTTAATGTACCTAACTACAACAGTGTAATTAACTCGTGTGATATCGACTGTGAAAAAATTGACTCAATAGTGTAACAAAATTAACTCAAAATATTCTGAGCCATATGTGAAAAAAACGGTTCTCAAAGATTTACTGTGCGGGTTTTGTCCCGTGAACTTCTATTACTTAAACCCAAAAGAACCCGTATTACTTTCAAACTCTTTGAAAGTAATCAACTTAGGGTTTCGAACAAACACCGAAAGAATGTAAAATATGGAAACTCCAGTAAATCAGTTCGTAAATAATTAAGGAAAGGGCTACAATTTTGTTCAGTTATAATTTTAAAAGCCAAATAAAATCGCACCTGGTTATGAGTACGTTGTAATATGACATTCTCTTAAATGTAAACACGTCTTGCATAGCTGTCAGATTCAAAAGTCCCACCTATATCGTTCCTTGTACCAGTAGCGGCTTAGCCGTCTAACTGTGATTAGCTGGGGCTGAGAATGTGACGGAGGATGCCACAATTTCCCGATGAATCACGTACCATAACTAAACACGTAAAAGCGCCCGATAGTATACATATGCATGAAAACACACCCCTCCAAAACAATACTTAAAGGGCATGCGGTAACAACCACAATATAATAAGGGAATAAGACAGGAAAGTAAATAGTAATAACTACTTGTAAAAAGTGGGCTCAAGAAAGTCAAAACGAATTTCAAACACTCTTCACAGAACTTGCATTCATGGAATTACAACTAAAACTACATGAGTTGCTTTAAGTCATTCCAATGATAGCATTTGGCAGTGCAGCTTATATTTGCGCGTTCAGCGCGATGTAACGCCGTTGGCAGCTCGTCAGTATTGGGGGCGTAATTGACGTATGTTCATCAGACATGATAGGTCAGTGGATTTATCCTCTTGCTTGTCATATGATTCTCCATATGGTAATATCATCCTCCGTATCATTCCGTTGGTCACTGGCCGTTTAGACGTAGTTTTGCTGTACGAATACACTCTCGTAAGTGTAAGATTGCAATCTTCTTTTGACAAACGTTTCTGTGTCTAACGTCCCGTACACAGTTTGAAAATAGTATACAATGCACTTTTACATGCCGACCGCGAAGCTACAGTCCATCCGCTTTTTTGTCAATCATGATGGTCAAATGACAGCTATGGCGAAACACGTATCACACGTCGCAAACAGTTTAAAAGTCTTCTCGGCGATAGTTACGTTTCAATGCTCATGGTAGCTCATTAAGTTACATAGAAGACAAAGTATAACATTTTCTGTCGTAACGTCCACATCGGATTTCTGTTTATATCGCAACCAAAAAATAAGAACGCTGTCATAAATTTTACTGTGCTTCTGTTTAACATGATTACACAACACATGCGCGTAAGCCTGACGCCGCACACTCACTCAATGCAACTTTTCGACTGCCAATATCGATAATCCTCTCGCATGTAATTCATCCAACAATATTCACAATATACATAAATGACCTTGTGGATGACATCGGAAGTTCACTGAGGCTTTTTGCGGATGATGCTGTGGTGTATCGAGAGGTTGTAACAATGGAAAATTGTACTGAAATGCAGGAGGATCTGCAGCGAATTGACGCATGGTGCAGGGAATGACAATTGAATCTCAATGTAGACAAGTGTAATGTGCTGCGAATACACAGAAAGATAGATCCCTTATCATTTAGCTACAAAATAGCAGATCAGCAACTGGAAGCAGTTAATACCATAAATTATCTGGGAGTACGCATTAGGAGTGATTTAAAATGGAATGATCATATAATGTTGATCGTCGGTAAAGCAGATGCCAGACTGAGATTCATTGGACGAATCCTAAGGAAATGCAATCCGAAAACAAAGGAAGTAGGTTACAGTACGCTTGTTCGCCCACTGCTTGAATACTGCTCAGCAGTGTGAGATCCGTATCAGATAGGGTTGATAGAAGATACAGAGAAGATCCAACGGAGAGCAGCGCGCTTCGTTACAGGATCATTTAGTAATCGCGAAAGCGTTACGGAGATGATAGATAAACTCCAGTAGAAGACTCTGCAGGAGAGACGCTCAGTAGCTCGGTACGGGCTTTTGTCAAAGTTTCGAGAACATACCTTCACCGAAGAGTCAAGCAGTATATTGCTCCCTCCTACGTATATCTCGCGAAGAGACCATGAGGATAAAATCAGAGAGATTAGAGCCCACACAGAGGCATACCGACAATCCTTCTTTCCACGAACAATACGAGAATGGAATAGAAGGGAGAACCGATAGAGGTACTCAAGGTACCCTCCGCCACACACCGTCAGGTGGCTTGCGGAGTATGGATGTAGATGTAGATGTAAATGCTACGTATTATATTTTGTTTCACGTAGAGCGTTTCATAAAAGTGTCACAATGAAGATCAAACACATGAGGACACTTTTGCATACTCAGTCAAAATAGATTCATGTAACAATATTATTAAAGCATAAAACATCTACATTTCATACTACAGAACAAAACAACAAATATTCTAAACCATTAGAAATGTGTGATGAGTAAATGAATCGGATGGGAAAAAAAAGAAGGAAAAAAATTGTCTCTCGTAACCGGCAGTATCTTCAAAGGGTGGAGAACTCGATGTTTTAAAGGATGCAGATCATAGTGATGACGAGATTAAACGTTTTCTGTTAGTAAAAGTCGAATATTTAATTGAATAACAGGAATGCTGTCATTTTGAAGTGTGGAAACTGCACAAACTTATATCTTCAGGTGATGCTCAACATGCGCAAATGAAGTCGGAAGTTCATGAGCTGACTCTAATATCTGAGATGAAACAATTAAGTGAACAGGTAGATTCAGCTTCAGAAAACGAAAAAAGCAATCTGACTTATGTGCAAAATCGTCAAGTATCAAACGTAATTAATGGCAGTGTAATTACTCCATACAGTATTTATGTAGAAGCAAACGTTTATGTGAAGCAAACGGCGTTGAAAATGTTGCAGCCGAAATGCCAAAATTGGGCAATTTATCAGCAGATTTTACTAAAACCTTGTTGAAACATGTTGCATGTTGGGGATTAATTTGGAAGAAAGTACTCGAAACTTGAAAACACACTGCTGTGTGGGAATGATTATAAAATTTTGTGTTCTGCGGGAGTTACGGTAGTGAAATTTACAAATATTTGCGAGCAGTTTGAAAAGTATTGGAGACAAACTTGTAATAATATAGTGAGTGATGTACATTTTTGCAACACTGCAACACATTTGAATCTTGTGAGAAACTATACAACTCTGCCACACCAGTTTCTTTTGCTGCTCAGAAACTATGTGCTGATGAACTCAAACAATTTTAGAGTAATACAAAAGACGCCACTGACTGGCACTGTAGGCACAGTTATGATGCAAAATTCAGTGGTTTTTAGGTATCATACGTTTCAAACAAAAGAACTCATATATATACAGAACTGCATTTGTTTGTCATGTAGGTATGAGGTAAAATTTAACAGTAAAGTGTAGAAGCAGAAGCTTGTCCAGAAGTACAGTAAAGTTTCCAAATGTTATACTAAAAATGAGGCCGTGGAGACATCCTGATATAATCTGGTAAAATAAATGTAATATGACCACATTGTGTACAGTTAATACAGTTATGGGTGCCCACAATTCAAGTCTTTATTACTTGGGAGATGGGAATGTACTTCTAAACTTTTAAACAAAGTACATTCACTGAGTAATGAGTAAATGCCATGTATGGTGAAAAAAGAAGTAAAGTGTCACGTATGAGAGTTATCCTTCTATATTCACCTAATGAATATTAACAACCACTGAATATAAAAATTGTTGTCAAATCTAATGAATAAACAGTAATGAGAATAGTACATCATAACTAATTGAAACAAAATGAGCCAAGCTTATGTATCATAATATGTTAAGTCGAATGTAAAATTAAAGTAAAAACAGGTTAGTGTTCGATAACAGCGAAGCATTATCGAGCTTAAGTGTAGGTAAAATGAACAAATAAACTTTTAGGTATTTCTAAGAAAGGGGCATCACAATAAATTTATAAATCTACATTTTTTACCCTTTTAGCATTAAATTTTATGTTTTGAACTCTTTTAGAAAGTATAACTACAAGGAATAGTCAAATGAAGGCAGGTGAGAGAACAAAAAAGTAAACTGTTTATTATTTGAAAAATAACTGCCATAGCTTTTAATACATTGACCCTACTGCGAGACCAGAAGGAGAGTGCCTTCATGGACAAACCTTGCAGTATCCTGTGGAACAATGATTGTAGGCAGGTGTGCAATTCTTCGTTCAAAGCAAATCAATTGTCACACATGTCTATCCTCATGGCCACAGAAATATGGAAATTACATGGTGAAACAATGTGTAAGGGCTTCCCAGCTGAACTTCTGCAGTACAGTCTAAAAAATCTTGGCAACATGTGGGTGGGCATTATCCTACAACAGAATGATACCAGTTGTCAACTTTCCTGGGCGTTTGGACTTGATGCCATACTTCAGATTTTGCAAACTGTCCATTGAAGCGCTGCATGTAGTACCAACACCCAGTACTGTTGAGAGATGGCATCATTCTGTTACAGGATAGTGCCTGTCCACATAGTCTAAGTGTGTTTCGACTACACTGCATTGGTTTCGCAGTGAAGCACACATATCCTCCATATAGTCCCAATATTTCCCCATGAAATTTTCATATTTTAGGATGCCAACGAAAGGTACTCATGGTCATCGGCTTGCTTCTGACGAA
This sequence comes from Schistocerca piceifrons, assembly GCF_021461385.2. NCBI lineage: Eukaryota > Metazoa > Arthropoda > Insecta > Orthoptera > Acrididae > Schistocerca > Schistocerca piceifrons. The sequence continues at coordinate 313,604,874 of NC_060141.1, read as the reverse complement.
AATATGCATGCCTGGATACAATCATGGCCCCATAGTGTGACACATCTACCATCAGAAAATCATGAAAACAATAAAAGCTGTAATCATAGCAAATAATCAAATAATGAAATTTGTTAAATTACAGGTGATTCAATTGGAACAACTACCAGTGTTGTTCATCGGGCAACAAAAGCTCGAATGGTAAATGCATAAGTAAGAACAATTTTAAAAATGTGTAATCGTCTGGAGGAAAGAAGCAGCTCTGCCTGGGTATCTGATAATTGCGATAAATAGAACTCATACGCTGTTTTCGATTCTTACTCTTCTTTTACTACATCAATTAAACTGATACATTTCTGACAGTTACCTGCAAATACATCCTGCCTGTACTATGGGTAAAACTGCAGTACCTTGGCAGCCACTGCCACAGCAGTATGAATATACACAAACACATTGCGTATTTCAGTGCATTATTTAAATGGTTACATAGTTGGCAGTGTAATTAATAAAAGTAAATCTCTGGCAGTTTGAATAAAGAACACATTACTACAAAATGTACTGACATGTTTTATATAGAACAGCATTTAGGTAACAAAGCAATTTTAGATACAAAATCAATAAATACACTTTCTAAACAATTAACTAAGGAAAACGTTTATGTACATTTTATTGATTCAGTGATTTTTATTACTAACATTCTTCCAGACGTACAGACACAACAGTAACAAATTTACACAGACAAAAGTTGTGTAGAAGTTTTGTTAAGTATTTTTATGAAAAATTCAGGTTGCCACAATGTGTTCTGGAAACGTAGTTTTAAAAAGAATAGTGATAATTTGAAGTTTTATTTCATGGTATTCAGCGTAATTACAGCTTAAGACAGATGATACATCAGAATTAGAGAATGGCCATAGTTTATAATAAGCACAATAGTTAACATGCATCAGACCTATGTATCAGGGTCTATACTGAAGTTATGGGATCAGATTGTATACAGCTGTGTACCATTGACCATTTTCAATATCAAGAGACACCACCAGCTTTGCAAGCATGAGTATATGAATGAAAATAATGAAACTGTACAGTATTTAAATTTGATAAGCAAAGAAAAAAATCTGAAGAACAATCTGCTGAAGGTGACACGTGCTTACGTTGTGTAAGTGGTGTGTCCACAATAATATCTACTTAAATTTCAAAATCTGTCAAAGATTTACAACTCATGCAAAATTCACAAACCACTGATAATAAGTAGCTGCTACGTACACAGAATAAAGTAAAAAATTCATAGTTAATTAAAAAGTATGCTTTCTACACAAAATGGAAGATGTTTTCATTCCTTTTAATTAATATTACATAATTTACTTTTAAATTAATGTTTTCCATAGCCAGTAAGAGAACCTCCCATTTCTCACATTACATCTAATTTGTGCCTATCGACATAGTTTTCTACTTTGCTTCTGGTGTTATAATCTGTATATTGTAATTGCAGAACATACATTTCAAACACTAGTTTAAATGATAATCATAGAATTACTTCTATTTTGTCACAAATTTCTTTAATCAGTATAGCCGGTTGTTGTAGCCGAGCAGTTCTAGGTGCTTCAAATGGTTCAAATGGCTGTAAGAACTATAGGACTTAACATTTGAGGTCACCAGTCCCCTAGACTTATAACTACATAAACCTAACTAACCGAAGGACATCACACACATCCATGCCCGAGGCAGAATTCGAGCCTGCGACCATAGCAGTTCCGGGGCGCCACGTAAAGCGCCTAGAACTACTCAACCACAATGGCCCGCTCTAGGCTCTTCAGTCCAGAATCACGCTGCTGCTGCAGTTGCAGGTTCGAATCCTGCCTCGGGCATGGATGTGTGTGTTGTCCTTAGGTTAGTTAGGCTTAGGTAGTTCTAAGTCTAGGGGACTGATGACCTCAGGTGTTGCGTCCCATAGTGCTTAGAGCCATTTGAATCATTTTCTTTAATCAATATACATTTTACAGTTCACTTCAGACATTGGTTCACTCTAGTATTTTAAAAATAAGTTGTTCTCGATAATTAAATTTTCACTTGTCACAAGTTCTTTTGTTAACTGCCTTCGCAATTTACTTTTGTCTGAACATAAATCCATTTGACATGACTGCATTAACTTACTCTACTACACTCCATAACACTAAATAATCAAACTCGTCATCATCATAATAATCGATTTAATCATTGTTATCCATAAAGTGTCTCAACATGAAAGTAATAATTCACCTACAGTCCGCAAAATGACATCATACTCGTACTGTCTCACAATAAATCCATAATGTTTCTACATCTCAATGTAATTTCCTCGCACAAAATCACAATATCCTGAAATTAGCAAAACATTCACTTGATCATCATCACAACATAGACAACACACTGAAGCGCATTACCCAACATTCCTTCATTTGGATCGGGGGAAGAACATGGACTAATCACTAATTTCGTTCACCAACTTCTTTCTTGCAAGATTTTTATAGAATTCACGATGTCTGACATCTTACTTAACTAGTCTTGTCTGACGGTCAACAATTGTTACAAAATATACATGGGACAACTAAAAGTACCTGCTACAAATGACAAATACTTTCATTTAGCTCTCTGTTTCCAATATAAGACAATTATTCCTATACTCTCACATTAGTCATTAGTTCTCATCGCCGTAGTATGATAGGAGAAACCATAAAATTAATCCCCCTGCCTATCCACAATTTCACAACACAGGAAAAGAAAGATATTATGACATGCCGCTATTGAGATCATACGCTGGATATAATATCGACTATCGATTTTTTGCCTTCTAATGTATGGTTACTATTTTATTAATTGTACCACAATTGTGTTTGTGGTAAATGATCTGTCAGGCTAAAAGAGTTTTTAGATATTTTATTTTTTTACACTAACTTCTACAAGTTTTATGTTTTACCTACTCAGGCTAGATGCTGTACTATATTAGTATTTGTTCTTTTTATGGTATTTTAAGTATGAATCCAATTTCACATCAGTTACGATTTATTGTCAGACGCTCGTTTTGCTGTGAAAAGTAATTTAAAGAAATACTAATAACTTTGCATGCCGCAATTTAATCATCACTTTGGCGACACTGGTTTAATATACGCTGTAGCTAAAAAAAGTGCCTTCTGCTGGCATTAGTCTCTTGTATAAATACCAGACCCGATCTGAGTATTACCAACACGTACCATGTACTCACATTAACTTGACGATGATTTACATCAGAATATTTTAATCGTATGTATGACTGCTATAAGTGTATATATACATTTTATAGTTTTACATTTTATGTATCTCTAAGACTTGTTAGATTTAGCATTAACTTATTGAAACTGTCACTTATACAATATTTATCTTTGGAACAGATCTGAGGACGGTAATAAGGTAATAAGGTTTAAGAAGTCTGTGTGATGATGACGGACTTGTGAAAATAAAGTGCCAAAAATGATTGCGGACTCATTTACAGACTTTATGTCTTCAATCAATTTTGGAGAAGAAGTGACTGTTTTTTACAGTTCTCCTCTTGACACATAGTCATATGATAATCTCACTCGATAAAGTACACATGAAATGATATATTATGAAACTGAAAGGAGGAAATATTTCAGCACAAGTAAGCACATTGAAAGTTTTCAACCTTGTATTTGAAGTTTCATTCCAAATATTAAATATGATAGCCACACACTGACAACGATTAGATAAATTAATATAATGTTCTTACTGTTACATGGAGCTAGACGGAACATACAACTTGCGTTCATCCATGACCGACATATTGTGAAACACTGAACCGTACAGGCGATGGTCACGTGTTTGTCTTGCATTAAGTACTTATTAGATATTGTGGATTTTTCCAAAAGCCTTTCATCGTCGTTCATCAGTCCATGGTCAATACATGTTGGCTTGGCAAGAGTTAATTCAGTATCTATTGCACAAATGTTGTCCCTTCAGAGTTCAGTGTGGTACACTAACAGCTGACTGAATACTACTGTGTTCAAGTACTGTCTGTTCTAGACTGACCTCACTGCACTTGTGTGGCAACCTAAGGATGCCTTCATAAAAGGGGGTTCCCTAGCTTATATTACACGCCTACTTTCAAATAGTTACAGAATTGTTACATAATCGAAATGAGGTCACAAAGTTCACCTAGTCTTTTACATATGTACAGTTACATTTTGGAAAGGAATAAACAATACAGAAATTAATTTGCTCAGACATCAGCCGCAGTTATGGATCACATAACAGAAAAACACATAACTAATTGACACTCGTAAACACAGAATGAAATACGTTCTTTTTATGGATGCGACAGTGCTGTTACCTTACGGTGTCCCAATAAAATCTGAGGTATATGCACGAAAGAAAAGAAACTAGTCACAATTTCTTGATAAAATGTAGGACATTCGCCCACGAACTGTCTTGTTTGCATAGAATAATAATTAAATCTCTAACCATGAGAGACACTGAATAAGTAACGCAAAACATTTTTTTCTGGGCCAGATTCAGTTGAAAAAACACGGAATTTGTTGTACGACATCTTGGAATATACCCGCTTCGGCCCCTATAGTTTCATTTCCAGCGTGTGGTGGCGCTATTCATAGTCTACAAAACAACATGTGTAACGGAGGTATGTTCCAAGCAGTGAGCTGTCATTGAGTTTTTTTCAGCGGAGAAACGGAGCATCGCAGATGTTCATAGATGCTAGAAGATTGTCGACGGAGACTTGGTAGTAAATAGAAGCATGGTGAATCTTTGGTCGACGCGCCTATCATCATCACAACAAAGTCACGCGAACCTTTCCGATCACACACGTGGCATCTGGCCGCACACGACTGTGACTCCTGCAGTGTTGGAGCGGTTGAGGTACTCTCGTTCGAGGTATCGACGGATCACAATCCAACACGCGTTGCACAAATAGACGTCTCTGTTGGTAGCCCTGACGCACACGTCCACCAGCTGCTGTATTCAAAGTTTTATACCCACTGGGTTCCCCTCCACCTAACAGAAGACAATTATGAGAACGAATGACCAACTGTGTGGAATCACATGCGAATGATAATATTTTGTCGAACATCACAGGAGATGAAACGTCATCACCTCCAACCAGAAACAAAGCGATGATCCATGGATTGGCGCCATTCCATCTCTCCTCCGAAGAAAAAGTTCAAAGTCACCCTCTCAGCCGGTAAAATCAAGGCGACGGTCTTCTCTTTGATGTTTTCCCTTGTGGAGCAGCGATCAGGAAATTGAAGAAACGATTTCAAAATGCTCGTCGCACAAGAATGCAAACTAATTTCTTCTCCTCCATGACAACGCAAGGCCCCAGACAAGTTTCCGCTCCTGAGAGGAGCCCACAAAACTTCATTGGAGTGTTGTACCCTATACTCCGTGCAGCGATGTTTCACACCTTCCAACTTCCATCTGTTTTGCCCGATGAAGCATGCTGTCTGTGTGAAGCAGTAAGTAGATGATGGTTACTGATGCAACAAAACGTTGCGTTAGATGTCGACCAATCGAGTGGTAACATGTGAGCACACAGGACCTGCCTGTCAGAAAATACGAAGAGCTTCTGGTCGTACGTGAATTATGTTAGCGGCAAGAAACAATCAATACATTCTCTGCGCGATAGCATTGGAGATACTATCGAAGACAGTGCTGCCAAAGCAGAGTTACTAAACACAGCCTTCCGAAATGCCTTCACAAAAGAAGACGAAGTAAATATTCCAGAATTCGAATCGAGAACAGCTTCCAACTTCAATAACGTAGAAGTAAATATCCTCGGAGTAGTGAAGCAACTTAAATCATTTGATAAAAGTAAATTAGCTTCCTTTCGGAGTATACTGATGCATTAGCTCCATACTTAATAGCCGGCCGGAGTGGCCGAGCGGTTCTAGGCGCTACAGTCTGGAACCGCGTGACCGCTACTGTCGCAGGTTCGAATCCTGCTTCGGGCATGGATGTGTGTGATGTCCTTAGGTTAGCTAGATTTAAGTAGTTCTAAGTTCTAGGGGACTGATGAAAACATCAGTTAAGTCCCATAGTGCTCAGAGCCATTTGAACCATACTTAACAATCATATACAACCGTTCGCTCGACGAAAGATCCGTACCCAAAGATTGGAAAACTGCACAGGTCACACCAAGATTCAAGAAAGGTAGTAGGAGTCATCCACTAAATTACAGGCCCATTCGTTAACGTCGATATGCAGCAGGATTTTAGAACATATAGTGTGTTCGATCGTTATGAATTACCTCGAAGAAAACGGTCTATTGACACACAGTCAGCATGGGTTTAGAAAACATCGTTCCTGTGAAACACAACTATTTACTGGTTCATATGGTTCATATGGCTCTGAGCACTATGCGACTTAACTTCTGAAGTCATCAGTCACCTAGAACTTAGAACTAATTAAACCTAACTAACCTAAGGACATCACACTCATCTATGCCCGAGGCAGGATTCGAACCTGCGACCGCAGTGGTCGCTCGGGTCCAGACTGTAGCGCCTAGAACCGCACGGCCACTCCGGCCGGCAGCTCTTTATTCACACGAAGTGTTGAATGCTATTGACAGGGGATTTCAGATCGATTTCGTATTTCTGGATTTCCGGAAGGCTTTTGACACTGTACCAGACAAGCGGCTCGGCTCGTAGTGAAATTGCGTGCTTATGGAATATCGTCGCAGTTATATGACTGTATTTGTAATTTCCTGTCAGAGAGGTCACAGTTCGTAGTAACTGACGGAAAGTAATCGAGTAAAACAGAAGTGATTTCTGACGTTCTCCAAAGTAGTGTTATAGGCATTTGCTGTTCCTTATCTATATAAACGATTTGGGAGACAATCTTAGCAGCCGTCACGGTTGCTTGCAGATGACACTGTCGTTTATCGACTAATAAAGTGATCAGAAGATCAAAACAAAGTGCAAAACGATTTAGAAGAAATATCGGAATGGCGCGAAAAGTGGCAGTTGACCTCAAATAACGAAAAGTGTGAGGTCATCGACATGAGTGCTAAAAGAAACTCGTTGAAGTTCGGTTACACGATAAATCAGTCTAATCTAAAAGCAGTAAATTCAACTAAATACCTAGATATTACAATTACAAACAACTTAAATTGGAAGGAACACACAGAAAATGTTATGGGGAAGGCTAATGAAAGACTGCGTTTTATTGGCAGGACACTTAGGAAACGTAACAGACCTATTAAGGAGACTGCCTACACTACGCTTGTACGTCCTCTTTTAGAATACTGCTGCGCGGCGTGGGATCCTTACCAGATAGGACTGACGGAGTCCATAGAAAAAGTTCAAATAAAGGCAGCACGTGTTGTATTATCGCGAAATATGGAAGAAAGTGTCACAGAAATGATACAGGATTTGAGCTGGATATCATTAAAAGAAAGGCGTTTTTCGTTGCGACGGAATCTTCTCACGGAATTCCAATCACCATTTTCTCCTTCAAATGCGAAAATATTTTGTTGAAACCGACCTACATAGGGAGGAACGATCACCACGATAAAATAGGGGAAATTAGAGCTCGTACGGAAAGATATATGTGTTCATTCTTTCAGCGCGCTATACGAGATTGGAATAATAGAGAACTGTGAAGGTGGTTCGATGAACGCTCTGCTAGGCAATTAAATGTGATTTGCAGAGTATCCATGTAGATGTAGATGTAGAAAGTCGGTATAAGGCCGCCATATTGAACAGATATTATGTTAAAAAACAGTTTTTGTGGCTAAAAGGATGGGGGATAATAAGGTGTATTGCAAACCTGAAAGTAAGTAATTTGATTTCAGGAAACAAATGTGTTGCATTTTCTTGCCTGATCATGAGCCAGTAATTTACAGTTTTTTTTTCCTAATTTATAACATGTGTTAGTAAGCACTGCAACGTCGTCGACTGCACGGTAAGTCGTGAAGCACTGCAGACTATGTTGGTCTGAACTGAGTATACGGTGCGAGAAGCGACCGCGCGCGCCTCAGCGTGTAACCTGCGGCCCGCAGCTCTCTGAGGCAGAGGGCGACCCTAAGATGAGACCCGCAGGGACTGAAAGAGCGGGTGCGGCGGGCCGCCGTGAAAAATTCACACGTGTCAAAGTGCGGCCGGGACCTCGGCCTGAAACATGGAGGAAGGCCACTGGCGGACTCCTCAATTACTGCGCCCTTGCACCAGTCGCCCTGCGACAGTTTGCCCTGAAGCCCTCCGGCCTAGCAACTAAACACGGACCAGGCAACGAAAGATTTCTTATCACACTAAATATTCTTTTCTGCATGTGTCTCTGCATCAAATACTCTGAACACAGCCCCCCTTTGCGCATACCGTTAGTGTTCTAAACGTATCCCATGCATGGCGAAATTTCAGTACCTACGAGGGCAATTGCAAGAGTCACAGCACTAATTTTAATCGCGAAAATGCTGACGAGCTATACAATTCTGAAATACGCAAAAAGAAGGTTAGTTCTTATGTAAACATTACATGTAGGAAGATACATGAATACATACACCACCACAAGGACACAGCAAAAGAAAAACACAGAACAAATTTTGAAGTTTCAAACGTGTTTCACTGTCAATCGCAACAGTACACCAGTGACATCTTACAGTCTCTCGAAATAATCTCCCAACGAATCCATCACACTTTGCGAACGCTGTGGAAGACGCTGAATACTGTGGCCTCGCAATGAGCGAATTGTCGGATCTCACGCCTCACTGGTGTGGCAGTGTCTTCACTTGTTCGAAAGGACCGTCATATAGCGTCACCTCACGTTACTGTGGATTCATGGAAAGACTCCTGATGCCATGGAATGTGCGTCGTTTGTAATGTACTGTGTTTCCCGAGCGGGAAGGAGCGCCAGGTCCCCGGCACGAATCCACCCGGCGGACTTGTGTCGAGGTCCAGTGAGCCGGCCAGTCTGTGGATGGATTTTAGCCGGTTTTCCATTTGCCTCAGTTACACTATGTCGGCGATTGCTGCGCAAACAAGTTCTTCACGTACGCGTACACCATAATTACTGCCGGCCGAAGTGGCCGTGCGGTTAAAGGCGCTGCAGTCTGGAACCGCAAGACCGCTACGGTCGCAGGTTCGAATCCTGCCTCGGGCATGGATGTTTGTGATGTCCTTAGGTTAGTTAGGTTTAACTAGTTCTAAGTTCTATGGGACTAATGACCTCAGCAGTTGAGTCCCATAGTGCTCAGAGCCATTTGAGCCACCATAATTACTCTAACACGCAAACATAGGGGCTACACTCGTCTGGTGTGAGACGTTCCCTGTGGGGGTCCACCGGGGGCCGAACCGCACAATAACCCTGGGTTCGGTGTGGGATGGCGGAGGGGTGAAGTGGACTGCGGTAGTCGTCGTGGGGTTGTGGACCACTGCGGCTGCGGCGGGGACGGAGACTCTCCGTCGTTTTTAGACCCCCGGTTAACATACAACATACAGTGTACTGTTGCGTACTCTTGCGATTGACAGTAAGACATGTTAGCAGCAACAAACTTTTTTTCGTCTTTTTTCTCGTACTATATTTTTACGCCTGTGTGTGTGTTCACCCACCTCCCTACACGTAACGTTTACATGTGAAATAACCTCCCATCCGCATATTTCAAAATTTTTTCATTCGTTACCTTTTCTGAGACATAAAATAGTTGCCATAACGTTTCCAGTAAAAGATTCAGACTGTTTCACAACACTATAACCTCAACATGAATAAAAATAAAAAAATTATCTTAGCGCCATTTTTAAGTTGTTACCTTATGTAGATTTTTAAAATTATTCTTTGTGGTGGTTTCGGAAAGACTCCATCCATGTGCCTGCTTTTCCTGCATCTGAGATTGAACTACGATGCGGCAAAACAACAGCAGTGACTGCGGCAAAACAACAGCAGTGACATGGTTACTGAGGTGTGAGACGAGTTTGACCCTCGTCCAGATATACGTCATACGTCCGCTGCGGGGGTTCATTAATGTTTATAGAGGCTAAATGAATACTTAGATCATTAACTAAGTTAGACATAGTATTCCAGCGTTGTAGGCATGCTTGTAAAATGAATATCCTTGTAGAATTCAATGATTCGGTTTAAAATAAAAACTTGGATCGCCATTCATGAAGAACATATAGTCCTGTGTATTAGATGAATCTCTTTACATGGGATGTAGATAACGGATTTATTGCATTTTCCGGTGGACGAATATATTGAAAAGTGTCTCCTAGTTTATGATAATTTAAAATTTATATATTTTTCCATAATGCGGCCGCAAGCGGACATTTGCATGTATGAAGCAGAAGACAGCTGCAGTTGTGCGCTAGCACTGCCATTTTCGAGGCAAGCGTAAAGCGGAACGTGTTGTCACAGAATTAAAAGTGATAAAGACAGAAAACAACTGAATCTGCGCAGCTACGTGTTTATTATCGTGTAATACATCTACATCTACATTCATACTCCGCAACCCACCCAACGCTGTGTGGCGGAGGGCACTTTACGTGCCACTGTCATTACTTCCCTTTTATGTTCCAGTCGCGTACGGTTCGCGGGAAGAACGACTCTCTGAAAGTCTCCGTGCTCGCTCTAATCTCTGTAATTTTACATTCGTGATCTCCTCGGGAGGTATAAGTAGGGGGAAGCAATATATTCGATACCTCACCCAGAAACGCACTTTCTCGAAACCTTGCGAGCAAGCTACACCGCGATGCAGAGTGCCTCTCTTGCAGAGTCTGCCACTTGAGTTTGCTAATCATCTCCGTAACGCTATCACGGTTACCACATAACACTGTGACGAAACGCGCCGCTCTTCTTTGGATCTTCTCTATCTCCTCCGTCAACCCGATCTGGTACGGATCCCACACTGATGAGCAATACTCAAGTATAGGTCGAAAGAGTGTTTTGTAAGCCACCTCCTTTGTTGATTGACTACATTTTCTAAGGACTCTCCCAATTAATCTCAGCCTGGTACCCGTCTTACCAACAATTAATTTTATATGATCATTCCACTCAAATCGTTCCGCACGCATACTCCCAGATATTTTACAGAAGTAACTGCTACTAGTTTTGTTCCGCTTTCATGTAATCATACAATAAAGAATCCTTCTTTCTATCTATTCGCAATACATTACATTTGTCTATGTTAAGGGTCAGTTGCCACTCCCTGCACCAAGTGCCTATCCGCTGCAGATCATTCTGCATTCGTTACAATTTTCTAATGCTGCAACTTCCCTGTATACTACAGCATCATCCGCGAAAAGCCGCATGGAACTTCCGACACTATCTACTAGGCCATTTATATATATTATGAAAAACAATGGTCCCATAACACTCCCCTGTGGCACGACAGAGGTTACTTTAACGTCTGTAGACGTCTCTCCATTGAGAACAACATGGTATGTTCTGTTTGCTAAAAATTCTTCAATCCAGCCACACAGCTGGTCTGATATTCCGTAGGCTCTTACTTTGTTTATCAGGCGACAGTGTGGAACTGTATCGAACGCCTTCCGGAAGTCAAGGAAAATATCATCTACCTGGGAGTCTGTATCTAATATTTTCTGGGTCTCATGAACAACTAAAGCGAGTTGGGTCTCACACTATCGCTGTTTCCGGAGCCCATGTTGATTCCTACAGAGTAGATTCAGGGTTTCCAAAAACGACATGATACTCGAGCAAGAAACATGTTCTAAAATTCTACAACAGATCGATGTCAGAGATATAGGCCTATAGTTTTGCGCATCTGCTCGACGACCCATCTTGAAAACTGGTACTACCTGTGCTCTTTTCCAATCATTTGGAACCCTCCGTTCCTCTAGAGACTTGCGGTACACGGCTGTTAGAAGGGGGGCGAGTTCTTTCGCGTACTCCGTGTAGAATCGAATTGGTATCCCGTCAGGTCCAGTGGATTCTCCTCTGTTGAGTGATCCAGTTGCTTTTCTATTCTTTGGACACTTATTTCGATGTCAGCCATTTTTCGTTTTTGCGAGTATTTAGAGAAGGAACTGTAGTGCGGCCTTCCTCTGTGAAACAGCTTTGGAAAAAGGTGTTTAGTATTTCAGCTTTACGCCTGTCATCCTCTGTTTCAATGCCATCATCATCCCGGGGTCTCTGGATATGGTGTTTCGAGCCACTTACTGATTTAACGGTAGACCAGAACTTCCTAGGATTTTCTGTCAAGTCGGTGCATAGAATTTTACTTTCGAATTCACTGAACGCTCCACGCATAGCCCTCCTTACGCTTACTTTGACATCGTTTAGCTTCTGTTTGTCTCAGAGGTACTGGCTGCGTTTAAACTTGCAGTGAAGCTCTCTTTGGTTTCGCAGTAGTTTCCTAACTTTGTTGTTGAACCACGGTGGGTTTTTCCCGTCCCTCACAGTTTTACTCGGTACGTACCTGTATAAAACGCATTTTACGATTGCCTTGAACTTTTTCCACAAACAACTCAAGTCTAAATAAAAACATTTATTTTGTAACAATGAATCCGGGAATAGTACTCATAGATCCAATACCTCACTTGAAAATTCTTTGTGTCTTCATTTTCAGAAGTCCTGTTTGCTTTGTCCGGAAATAACCATTTCATTTAATAATTTTGTGAACGTGGGTCTCCGCAGCTTCTTATTATCTGAAGAGGAAAAACACAGCCTTCGGGAAGCTTAAATATGTTTTTAGTTATTCTGTGACTAGTTTCGATGGATTTTGTAGACTCTGCCAGTAATACAGTAGATTGGGTAGATCTTACATTTCAAGTTTGTATATTTAACTAGTGTCCAGTTTGGTATCATCGCACAAAAAGAGTTATGAGTGCTCAATAGGAAAAGGACAGAACGGTGCCTGCTCATTCCTTAAATTTGGAAAAAAGTTTACGTATAAACAATATACGTGTTCTCATTTTAAATAATTATCACTACTAAATGAGTAGTGGCCTGTCTGTATTTCCAAACATATTTATTTGGATAATTTGTATCACGAGTAAATAAATTCATATTTTACTCAATTTCTGGATTTGCTATGTCCTCAGACTTGTGAAAAGATCTGTTTCCTTTCAGTTGCGAGCTTCTAATGTGTTTTTTTAGTTAACTCTATGGTTATTCCAAACATTCTAACTGTCGTATGCAGTATCAAATCTCCAGTGTTGGAATTCGTACTTTTTCTGAATACATCACCACTTCTCGCGCAGTCAGTATGCATATTTGATGCAAATTTAATTTACGCACTCCCATAATGTAGGACAAAACCATTATCGTTTGTCCGATCCATGGCAGTTCGCGTCCAATTGTTTCACACGAGCAACTAAGTACATTACTGGCCATAAAAATTGCTACACCACGAAGATGACGTGAAATTTAACCGACAGCAAGAAGATGCTATGATATGCAAATGATTAGCTTTTCAGAGCATTCACACAAGGTTGGCGCCGGTGGCGATATTACAAGGTGCTGACATGAGGAAAGTTTCCAATCGATTTCTCATACACAAACAGCAGCTGACCGGCGTTGCCTGGTGAAACGTTGTTGTGATGCCTAGTGTAAGAAGGAGAAATGCGCACCATCACGTTTCCGACTTTGATAAAGGTCGGATTGTTGCCTATCGCAATTGCGGTTTATCGTAAGGCGACATTGCTACTTGCGTTGCTCGAGACCCAATGACTGTCAGCAGAATATGGAATCGGTGGGTTCAGGAGGGTAATACGAAACGCTGTGCTGGATCCCAACGTCCTCGTGTCACTAGCAGTCGAGGTGACCGGCATCTCTTCCGCATGGCTGTAAGGGACCGTGCAACCACGTCTCGATCCCTCAGTCAACAGATGGGGACGTTTGCAAGACCACCATCTGCACGAATAGTTCGACGACGTTTGCAGCAGCATGGACTATCAGCTCGAAGACCATGGCTGTGGTGACCCTTGATGCTTCATCACAGACAGGAGCGCCTGCGATGGTGTACTCAACGACGAACCTGGGTGCACGAATGGCAAAACGTCATTTTTCGGATGAATCCAGGTACTGTTTTGCAGCATTATGATGGTCGTTTCCGTGTTTGGTGACATTGCGGTGAACGGACATTGGAAGCGTGTATTCGTCATCGCCATACTGGCGATCTCCCGGCGTGATGGTATGGGGTGCCACTGGTTAGAGGTCTCGGTCAAATCTTGTTCGCACTGACGGCACTTTGAACAGTGGACGTTACATTTCAGATGTGTTACGACCCGTGGCTCTATCCTTCCCGGCCGGTGTGGCCGAGCGGCTCTTGGCGCTTCAGTCTGGAACCGCTCGACAGCTACGGTCGCAGGTTCGAATCCTACCACGGGCATGGATGAGTGTGCTGTCCTTAGGTTAGTTAGATTTAAGTTGTTCTAAGTTCTAGGGGACTGATGACCTCAGATGTTAAGTCCTATAGTGCTCAGAGCCATTTGAGCTCTACCCTTCATTCGATCCCTGCGAAACCCTACATTTCAGCAGGATAATGCACGACCGCATGTTGCAGGTTATGTACGGGCCTTTCTGGATACAGAAAATGTTCGACTGCTGCCCTGGACAGCAAATTCTCCAGATCTCTCACCATCTGAAAACGTCTGGTCAATGGTGGCCGAGAAACTGGCTCGTCACAATCCGCCAGTCACTACTCTTGATGAACTGTGGTATCGTTTTGAAGCTGCATGGGCAGCAGGACCTGTACACGCCATCCAAGCTCTGTTTGACTCAATGCCGAGGCTTATCAAGGCCGTTATTACGGCCAGAGGTGGTTGTTCTGGGTACTGATTTCTTAGGATCTATGCATCCAAATTGCGTGAAAATGTAATCATATGTCACTTCTAGTATAATACATTTGTCCAATGAATACCCTTTTATCATCTGTATTTCTTCTTGGTGTAGCAATTTTAATGGCCAGTAGTGTAGTATATGCCGTAAACGGCCTGATGGCACGGATATTGTGCGTGCTGCAGTTTCTGTCCTCTCTCGAAAATGCAAAACAACTGTAGGGATCAGGTATTGGCCTTAAAAAAGAAAATGTCGGTTTGTTCAGCCCTGTGTCTACCTGTCTTGGGGTCAATAATCAGTCGGGTCACAGGACCGTTGTGATATGTGAAATAAGAAAGCATTCAGTTATGGAGACTGAAGTAAACAATCTCTCTGTATTAAATAATAATGAATGAATTTATCACACACATACACACACATCAATTTTTGTATTGTAATGAGACCAAATTTCAAACAACTTATTTTTACACAGAAAGAAACTAAACCGAGGATGAGTTTCAAACACCGATCGACATACTTCTGATGTACATTTCCTGATATTTCTTCTTAATATACCCTCTGCCGCTTTCCAATTGAGTTTGATCTTACGTTAAAATGAGCTGTGTGAAATGTGCACAATAGGTGGACTACGATATTCTGAAGATGTAAGTGTGATAAGCCTATAAAAGCATTAAATCTCAACTTACTACTCCAGTGAAAGCAAATATAACATTAGAAACCACCTCACGTCTTTCCTTTGTCTTTCTCGAGAGTCTATAAATTGCGAGACGAATGTATTCGGTCAACTTCGTTTGTTCAAAAATGGCTCTGAGCACTATGGGACTCAACTGCTGTGGTCATTAGTCCCCTAGAAGTTAGAACTACTTAAACCTAACTAACCTAAGGACATCACACACATCCATGCCCGAGGCAGGATTCGAACCTGCTACCGTAGCAGTCGCACGGTTCCGGACTGCGCGCCTAGAACCGCGAGACCACCGCGGCCGGCCAACTTCGTTTCTGTCCGATGCGCCGTCATATCCGTTCTCCGTATCCTAAAATGGAGGATCAGAATCCAAGAAAACAATTCCGGCGCTGATCGGCACAGGTGGTGCCAAAACTTTTCAACTGCTT
The DNA here is from genome assembly GCF_021461385.2 of Schistocerca piceifrons. Classification (NCBI taxonomy): domain Eukaryota; kingdom Metazoa; phylum Arthropoda; class Insecta; order Orthoptera; family Acrididae; genus Schistocerca; species Schistocerca piceifrons. Next base: position 313,589,013 of record NC_060141.1, on the reverse strand, counting down.
CCCTTCTCCCACAGGGACGAGTAGCGGAAGGTAGGGCGGACACCGAACTTTCAGGAGGACACCGTTCTTTCTGAACTACTCGTAAAGTTTTTGTACCATTATTTTCTTTTCCATTTACAACGTCATTCTCAACCACAGGAAATAGTTACGTACAGCTTGTGCACTGGTAGTAAGACTAAACCTGCCTTAAAGTGTGTGGGATTATTCATAAGTATCTCTGGAGTTTCAGGAGGCCACTGTGCGTAGTTCCCGACTGCACCACTAGGGGGAGGCGTGTCAGAAACAATCATCCGCTCCATATTCTCGCCTCGATTTAGTTCGCGCCTGGATATAGGCAACCGAATGAACTTGATACCGGGGCAAACTGCTGCTGATTGCACTGCACGTAACTGCAGCAGCGACTTCAGTGAACTGCGTGAACGTACTGACACTTCCCACGTTGCAAATTGTGCCCTTGTTGACAACCTGTAATATGAGTTAAAAACTTGGAGAGATGCTCTATCGACTGATAAGTGTCCATTTTTTTTACACTGATCAGCCGGAACATTATGACCACCAACCTAATAACCGTTATATCCACATTTGGTAAGGATAACTGCTGTGTCGTCCGAAGAAGAGACAGCCGGGGAAAAAGCACCGTAGGTGCAAAGGTGCGAGCTGGTGCCAGTGCCATGGAGACTCGCCACTTGCTCGACTTCCACCAGCGCCACGGGCGGCGCTGAGGATGAAGAAATCGACTTCGCCTCGGCCAACTGCCGGCCGAGTACAATCCACCAATGACCGGACAACAGGTGGAAGCGTACGCGGAAGACAGAAGAGCAGCTCTCATCCAATTGATTATACATCTTCGTCCAGGGCTGACTTCGACCGGGAACGTCATTTAGTGAACTCTCAGAAGGGAAGAGACAGGTGTTGTAAATTGCATTTGCTAAATACTGTGAAATTTACCTACGATTATTTGCACTTGGCCATTGAGAGCCTTTCCTATGTTACATAACAAGCATTATTGTAGACTTCAGTATTCAACTAGTCACAAAGATAAATACACATTTCTCACTCGTTTGTGCGAATTTCTAACTAATTTGTTGGAGTGTTGTAGAACCTTCGTTCTCCTATCCTGTTACCTGACCCTAGGGCATAGCTGTGTAGTAGTGCCAGAGAGAAATTGTGCTAGCGTGTACTGCACCAGAAGCCAACTCACAAACTCGGCCTACCTTAACAACAATTCGAACTCGGCCTCCACAGTAACAGCGGCGAGGCCTTTACAAAAGTGGAGACGAGTGTTTACAAAAATAACGGTGGCCCGCCGGAGTGGCCGTGCGGTTCTAGGCGCTACAGTGTGGAGCCACGTGACCGCTACGGTCGCAGGTTCGAATCCTGCCTGGGGCATGGATGTGTGTGATGTCCTTAGGTTAGTTAGGTTTAAGTAGTTCTAAGTTCTAGGGGACTGATGACCACAGCAGTTAAGTCCCATAGTGCTCAGAGCCATTTGAACCATTTGAAAAATAACGGTGGCGAAGAGTCGTGACGTGGAAGCAATGAGGACATGGTCGGTAGCTGGAAGGAGTTAGCACCACATCCGCACACACTTCACTTAACTCTCGTAAATTCCATGGAGGGAGGCGATGAGCTCTGACAACAGGTTCAATCGCATCCCAGATCTTTTCGATTGGGTTCAGATCTCGCAAGATGGGGGGCTAGCACATAAATTGGCTCCTCGAACCACTACATCACACTTCTGGCCTTGTGACTTGGCGTATTATCTTGTTGAAAAATGCCACTGCCGTCGGGAAACACGATCGTCGTGAATGGGTGTACGTGGTCTGGAACCGGTGTACATTACTCCTTGGCCGTAATGGTACCATTCACGAGCTTTACTGGACTCATGAATGCCCATGTGATTGTTCACCAGATCATTATGGAAACACCGCCTCTTGTCTCTGTCGCGCAGTACAGGTGTCTGGGAGCTGTTCCCTTGGAGGACGACCGATTGGAGATGAAGAAGGCATCAGGATCCATCAGACCATGCAACACTCTGCCACTGCGCCAAAGTCCAGTGCCAATGATCACGTGACCATTTCAGTCGTAGTTGCCGATATCGTGGTGTTAACATTGACGCATGGATGGGTAACTGGCTGCGGAGGCCCATCGTTAGGAGTGTTCAGTGCACTGTGTGCTCAGACACAGTTGTATCCTGACCAGCATTAAAGCCTGATGTTAGTTCCGCCAAAGTTCGCCTCCTACCCTGTTTTACCAGTCTGCCCAGCCTATGACGTCCGATTTCTGTAATGAGGTGTGGCCGCCAAATCCCACAACGTCTGGACGTGGTTTCACCTTTCTTTCGCCAAAGACACTCACCATAGCACTCCTCGAACTCTCGACAAGTCGTGTAGTTCCCGAACATTTCGTGCTGAGCCTCCAGGCCATCACAATCTGCCCTCGGTCAAATTCAGATTGATCGCGCGCCTTTCCCATTCTACACACAGACAGCACGCTCACTGACACTGTATCTGACTAGCAGTCATTCCTCGCCAGGTAACACTGCTGTTGCCTGTACGGGTTTTTATCGGTAGTAGGTAGGTGGTGATAATGCTCTGGCTGAGCAATGTATGTCTTGTAGTATTCGTGCTGTCGTCTTGCGAAACCCTGAAAGTAACCTTGTTTATTGCTAGAGTGCTTTTGTGTGTACATTTGTGAACAGCACAAGGGGTCTTCTGCATTTTGTTCAGACTGACTGCATGCTTCAAAGCGTCGTTTCAGATGTAAACCATACACGCATGCTCACTTTACGACAAAGAAGAGTAGTCAGGGCAGCAAGTTGCCCGCTGAATTGACGTACATCACAGCATCGCCGTTCGAACATTCCGCAGTTTACGTAGAATAGAAAAATCGAATATCTCCATTTTAGTGGTCACCTGTGATGAAAAATACCAGCGGAATAACGCTGCCTACAAACTGTGGCTCTTATGCACCACAGGGTGGCTGCAGCAGCACTACGCACTGTACTTTTTGTAGGCAGCTTGCAAGGGTGTGTCGATCCAGGCAGTACTCGACACTGTCCAATCGACAGAATTTGCCTCCAGGCATCCATTACGAACAACAATACAAACTTCCCTCCTCCCAGCATCGCACCGCTGTGCACTAAGAAGGTGAGTAGGGAAACACTTTGAATCGAACCATTATCTAAGTGGTCTAGCTCTCGTGACCGATGAGTGTGGGATTTTTGTGACATCTAATCGCCTTTGTAGCATAGTGGTGAAGCGACCAGGAGCCCATGCATGACTCACGGATGTAGTGTCCCGATAACCTCTGAGAGGTTTCTATCATGTACAGATGATGCCGATGCCTGTCATCACTATAAAGGGTGTCTGTCGCCAAGGAACGGGCTCTCCACACATGTTCGCAGTTGAAACTTGAAACAGTGTGTCGTTGCAGTAGACATACGTGGGACTGGCTTTATTAGCAACCTCTGGAATGCGATGCCATATCCGACCAAGTTACAACTCTTCAGTTGGAACAGCATGGTAATGAATGTTATCCAGCAGCAGAATGTGATTCAACATAAGTTTCAAAGACGTGCAATATCTCACGGCCTGGCTTTATTCTGGTTATCGTTTTGTTTGAAATTCACAGTAAAGTTATTTTTAGATTGTTTGTAGTTTAATAAAACGTATTGTTTCATTCCTTGCTCCTTTGAATCTAGATCCACACACGTTCATATAAAGGCATGTGGTTCTCCTTTTTTTGAGCAATTTATATCGACTACATAATTCCTCAAACATACCACCACATATCTATGGACTATAGAGAAAGCTTGTTTTGGAGCACAAGGCACTACCAATCAGTGCTTGTTCTTTTCACATATGCAGCCAAGGAAAGTCATCTTAATGACGAGGTGGTGATCTTATCTTGCCATTGCGGTTCTTAACTAAAATATACGTACAAATAAGCGCCACTATTTCTCAATGCATATGAAATATTGATTGCTTCAATAGCAACTGCAGGATTATTTAAGTTCCGTAAGTTTCTCGGCCTACAAAGAAAGGTTTCAGCTCTAAAATCAAATCTCTTGAAATTATTTGGCCTGATCCGTCAGCTGATTTAATGAATATCCTAAACACTAGATCGTTACCGAAGATCTCTTCTAACAGAACCCATCTGCTAGTATTCCACGGAACCGAGCCCAAGTGCTCTCTGCCCTTCATATGACTTTAAGGTGTTGTCTCGAGATATTAAAGACATGATGGGTGGCCAGTTGCCTGGTTTTTGTAGTCAAAGGTCAAATTTTTTTACGAAAATGGCACTGTTAAACTGAATGATCAGTATTTTCTTTTTCAGACCTGTTGTTGTTGTTGTTGTGGTCTTCAGTCCTGAGACTGGTTTGATGCAGCTCTCCATGCTACTCTATCCTGTGCAAGCTTTTTCATCTCCCAGTACCTACTGCAACCTACATCCTTCTGAATCTGCTTAGTGTATTCATCTCTTGGTCTCCCTCTACGATTTTTACCCTCCACGCTGCCCTCCAATACTAAATTGGTGATCCCTTGATGCCTCAGAACATGTCCTACCAACCGATCCCTTCTTCTGGTCAAGTTGTGCCACAAACTTCTCTTCTCCCCAATCCTATTCAATACCTCCTCATTAGTTATGTGATCTACCCATCTAATCTTCAGCATTCTTCTGTAGCACCACATTTCGAGAGCTTCTATTCTCTTCTTGTCCAAACTATTTATCGTCCATGTTTCACTTCCATACATGGCTACACTCCATACGAATACTTTCAGAAATGACTTCCTGACACTTAAATCAATACTGGATGTTAACAAATTTCTCTTCTTCAGAAACGCACTCCTTGCCATTGCCAGCCTACATTTTATATCCTCTCTACTTCGACCATCATCAGTTATTTTGCTCCCCAAATAGCAAAACTCCTTTACTACTTTAAGTGCCTCATTTCCTAATCTAATTCCCTCAGCATCACCCGACTTAATTAGACTACATTCCATTATCCTTGTTTTGCTTTTGTTGATGTTCATCTTATATCCTCCTTTCAAGACACTGTCCATTCCATTCAACTGCTCTTCCAAGTCCTTGGCTGTCTCTGACAGAATTACAATGTCATCGGCGAACCTCAAAGTTTTTATTTCTTCTCCATGAATTTTAATACCTACTCCGAATTTTTCTTTTGTTTCCTTTACTGCTTGCTCAATATACAGATTGAACAACATCGGGGAGAGGCTACAACCCTGTCTTACTCCCTTCCCAACCACTGCTTCCCTTTCATGTCCCTCGACTCTTATAACTGCCATCTGGTTTCTGTACAAATTGTAAATAGCCTTTCGCTCCCTGTATTTTACCCCTGCCACCTTTAGAATTTGAAAGAGAGTATTCCAGTCAACATTGTCAAAAGCTTTCTCTAAGTCTACAAATGCTAGAAACGTAGGTTTGCCTTTCCTTAATCTTTCTTCTAAGATAAGTCGTAAGGTCAGTATTGCCTCACGTGTTCCAGTGTTTCAGACCTACTTCTTTCAAAGTAGGATTAAAACATAAAGTTTTGTAACTGATATATCTATTCTAGGAATCTTGGCTTATTAAATTTTGATCTTAATGTCTTATAATGATACTGGTAACACAACAGTTAGAATTTAAGCAAAATCCTGCGTTTGAACTAATTAACATTTCTGCTAGTCTTCCAACCTGGTTAGTAGAAACTTCACTTTCTTGCTGTCGTGTAGTGATAAAACTGAAGATACGTAAGTGAGTAGTTTTTCTTCACCTTTAGTTAACCTTCAGACTTGTTTATGGAGAAATGATTTGTTTCAGCTCTTCATTGGTTCCTCATGAGGCTAAAAATTATCCTTTTTGTTGTAATTTCGGAAGTTACGTATACCGACAAGATTTAATAACGAGTCGATTTTCCAGCAGGAAGAGAGGGTCAATACCGCCTCAACTAGGATACCTGGAAATTTTGAGCCAGATGCTGGTTTACCACGACTTGCAGTTGTTTGCTATGGTTTTACTTTGCTTTATACAGCAATGTGCCAATCAGTATACCATGTGAGAATACTTCGTAAAGCGTTCTGAATTTCAGTGTAGTTCCGTAGTGTGCAGTGAGACTGCTCTGTAATTAGGGTTACCTTCTCTGACTCAGGAGGAGCATGTTTCAGATCCTCATCTGTCCATCTACATTATGGTTTTCCATGGTTTTCCTAATTTGTTTTGTCGAACGACCGCGTGATTTCTTCGAAAACGGTATAGTCACTATTCATCTTCTTCCTCGTTCTATCTGTGCTCTGTGTCATATGGACGGAACATTGAACTCGCATATCGCTTCCGTCTTTCATCAGTCAACCGCTAATGAAGTTTACTTGTAGACGATAGCTGGATCAATTACACATCACCAGCAGATTTAGATTTGGCATACTCTATGTACCGCATCAGGTAGAACAGAGATGATACTTTGCAAAAAAATTAACATATAAAATGCAGCACAAACTGTGGAAAATAGAACGTGGCAGTCAATCAATTTCAAAGGAGCTATCTAAATAGAGCTGTCTTCTGAAAAGTATGCTTTTCTGCGAGAGAAAGAATCTTGACTCTGTTTTAAAGACGATTAACCTTCCTTGGTTCTTGCCTGCTGTTGGATTGGGTTGTACTGTACTTTCCTTCACGGCATTTCCCAGAAATCCTTTTTTCACGACGTTTAACTAAGATTTACACTCTGTTATCACAAAGTACTGTTCTTCGTCACGCCAATACTGTATTCACATGGCGTAAAAAGAGATACTGCAATGTTCCAAACGTGAAACAATACTACAATTGTTCTCCTTCACAAAAAGTGGAATTCATAAGGAAGAAAAAATATATAACTATAAAACTATTCTCCATAATGTGATGATGAGTCCCATACTTCTTTACAGAGCGTAGGGGAGCGACGCGGGAGACCCGCGCCGCCATACTAGGCAAGGTCCTAGTGGAGGTTGTTTGCCATAGCCTTCCTCCGACCGCAATGGGGATGAATGATGATGATGAAGACGACACAACAACACCCAGTCATCTCGAGGCAGGAAAAATCCCTGACCCCGCCGGGAATCGAACCCGGGACCCCGTGCTCGGGAAGCGAGAACGCTACCGCGAGACCACGAGCGGCGGGCTCTCCGTAATGTACTCACTAAAAATTAACAACAATTTCTTAAAAAAACATTAACTTTGAATAAAACTAAATAAGAATCTGGCTCGGGAAGTGAATAATGCATAACAGAGCATTTGTAAGTCGTGAAGGAAACTATAGAACGGAACAACGACTATAATTTTCCATTTAATCTGAGATTCGTAGATGTCGAGAGAGGTTTCGATTCAGCTTCGACAATATCTGTTCCAATATCTCTTCGAAGTTCAGACGCTGATTCGATCTCGTATATTGAATAATATCTGTATCAATGCAATGAAACGGTTCATTAAAGAATAAATAGTGCAATGAATCATTCTCTTTTTTTTGTGTTCGAAACCACCGATAAGGTTGTAACCGCAGCTATAGCCGTAAGCAGATCTGATATTGTTCTGAAACTGACAAGTAACTTTTGTTTTTTCCACTGACCGCCACTCGATTTATTGTGGCTGCTTAAATCTCTATTAGTCCGACATATTAATCACAGAGAGCGTTGTAATTCGTAACGCGAGTGGATCGCACAGCACATTACCAGCGCGATAATTTTTGGAAATGAAGCTCCGACACTCGGTCCACACCACGATCCCACTTTTGGATGAAGAGCAATTAATTAGTTCTGTGTCATTTATAATTTGTCGCGGGCGCCAGCGGAACAAATTTCAACGTATCTGATTGTGTACAGTACGTGGAAATAATTAATTCCTCATCACGAAATTCTCGCGGGCCAGGCAAGCATGACTCGATGGCAAGTTTTCAGTTCGTGGTCGGGTTGTTAGTGAGTAATACGTGGTAATGACAAACTGTGTCACTGTTGCCTGTCTGACTGTGTTTGTAGGGTAAGCCATTGGTACGGGATTATCATTATTTCACATACTTGATTTTGTATTCTGACCAAGGCAGCACATGGACGGACTGCTAATAATCTTTTTTTATCTCTGCTGCACTGTAGGCTCTCTAAGAGAAAACTGGCGGAGACGGTTCGGGATATCCAAAGTGAGTTGTATCCATGTTTTCAGTTCAGTTTGTGAAGTACGAGCTACTCTCAAAATAGCACGAAGATTTCTGAAGTACACATCTTTGAGAACAATATAGTAAAAATGTATGTCAGTGTACCTACAGACTGATAAAATTAGCAAATGAAAGTATTTGAAAAGAATCAGAAAGTAGGCTTAACATAACAGAATGGTTACATGGGACAGTTTCTTTTCCCGACTTATTCCACATGAAGAGAGAATGAAATTTCCTTTGACGTTCAGTGATCCGTCATACCAAGTGTCTCCAGAAAATCTCTTTACTGCAGACCGCACAACTAAGATAGGTCGTGCAGTGGCTAAGACAGTGATTCGTATTCTGGAGGAGCAGAGTTCAGATCTCTGTACGATAATTCAGGTTTCGTTTTCAGTTGTTTCTCTCAATCGATTAAACGAATACTGTTGTAGTTTCTTGGATTTGACCTTCATTTCCATCCTGGGCCAATAGGGGCTGGTGTTCATCTTTAATGACCTTGTCATCGACAAGTGGTTAATAACCGCACCGCTTCGGTTTTTATCATCACGGCTCATCCCACTTAAATCCAGTCCATTACATTCTTCTAGATCGGTCCCATGACTAGTATACTCATTTATCTGCACCTTAATTACCTTCGCCGTGGATATCTTTCAAATAAACACAAAATCTTCAAGCAGGAAGTGACAATGGTACACTCACGCCGCCCCCTCCGCCCCTCCTGGCCCCTACAAAGCCAGTCAATCACCAGTTAATTGTCCACGACTCTTCACTAACTAACTGTTAATTTATGGCTTCCTGAAGTAACTAAATAAAATACTGTCACCATTTTAATGTTACTCGGTAATTCCTCTGAATGAGCAGTAACAGAAAAGAAAGGCATCCGCTCGATATGACTTACAGAGTAGAACAGCAAATAGTAATCGCAGTTCGATTCCAAACCTGCAAGGTGGATGGGGATACTCTAGTTGCTGTTTAAACTCAAACTATCACGTGACCTATTGTTACAATGTGATGAGCACATCCCATTAGTCAGATAGTCAATTCTGTAACGCTGCATGAAAAAAAAATGAAGACAATAATCACTAATGCCAATGGTTGCACTGCTAATTTCTTTTCCTTCTCCTTCCGCTTAAATACAGTGAACGAGACCTTTTTTATTTGCTGCAGCTTTGGGGGCTTTCTTTATATGAGTCCTGACGGGGAAGTTAAAATAGAAGGACTCGATTGTCAGTAACTAGTTTAGGGCTGAAAGCCATCTCCGCACAGACAATGGACAAGTTAAACGGTAGTGTCCCATGTCTGCCCATCAGGAGCGTAGAGGATGAAGGACCACATATCATAAAAACTGTATTATTAAAAGGAACCCTCTTTAACAAGATAAAATCTCATGTATGGCCACGTCAAAAACACCGCGCTGCAACCGTGACAGTAGACACTGAAATCTGCCGTGCAGTGCAGGAATGTTCATCTAAATCTGAGTAAGAAGGTCTGTCATTGTCTCACAATAATTACTTCGGTGGAAGGGACGTTGTCCTGTGCGTGACTTCCTGAATTGTTTTTGGTTGCCCAAGGTTGGAAATCTGTCACGTGATTGGAGGGATTTTCAGCCTTCAAAAATTGGTTCAAATGGCTCTGAGCACTATGGGACTTCTGAGGTCATCAGTCCCCTAGAACTTAGAACTACTTAACCCTAACTAACCTAAGGACATCACATACATCCATGCCCGAGGCAGGATTCGAAAATGCGACTGTAGCGTTTCAGCCTTCCTTCCTGCACCAATCCATTATTTGTTTAATCATAACAACATCACCGAGAGTAGGGAATAGTTAAACTTTTTTATTGGTCGGAAATCGCGAGGTCTTCTGCAGTTGGCCAGTCTCTTTGGGGGGAGAAAAGAGTCAGAACATGCTCGCTTCGGGGACACGGGAGAATATACTTGTGGGAGAGAGAGAGAGAGAGAGAGAGAGAGAGAGAGAGAGAGAGAGAGAGATGACTCCGACTGCAAGCGAAGCACAGAGGATGAACTGGACTCAGAATATCCAGTCGCTACTGTAGCCATCTTCCACACTCCCACTGTTTAAGAGTGGTAAATATGAGCCATCGATGCAGCCACAGAGACAAGGGAAACCCGAATCTAATCAATTGCAACAGGGTTTCAATATACAGATGTAACATTCACAATCAGCTAGTTGCAACCATAACGCGATTTCGCGAAGTTGTTGGTCTTCTTCATTGCTTTTCTGGGGATCTTTCTGTAAATAATTAACCAACTTCACAGCTACTCACTATATCTCCGATGTAGTTTCAAGTTATGATTTCATGTGGCCACCCAACTGTGTTAAGGCTATAATTTGTATTTACAATACCTTGTCCAGTTATTAAATGTTAATATGCTTGATTCAATGAATGCAACATTTCGTTTGATATCTTACGCCAATAAACCAAATTCTTATACTGATCGCAAGTTTCCTTTTGCAGATAGATGAGTCCTTTCATTAATGTACTGTGTGAGGTGTGGTACTCGAACTTTAATGCTTAATTGGGCCATTCTTAGTTATTTTTATTTAATAAAATATTACCCATTGCATTTGCTTGATCTTACGGGGAACTTCCCTTTCCTGGACGTCACAGCGGATCGGACCTATAGCATCTTAGGGCTATGCTAAACAGCTTAGCAAACTCCCCCAGTGTCAACAAACGATCTGTTATTTGGACTGGTTATGTAAAAGAATTTATAAACATAGAAATCCTGGTGTAATTACCAAATATTCTTAGTGACTTTCAATGTGCAAGCAGTAATGAAAGAAAACGCACAGAAGTATGACGATCGTGAGAGAAATTAGACGAACAACTGCGCCAGGAATTGTTAGGAACCGAGAATTCAGCTGCATACTGTAACGTGGCTTGTCTCAGAGGCACATGGACTCGGCGCCGGAGTCAGAGCCATCATCTATGTAGATGGAAACGTGGCAGGTCATGTCTCTAATGTTGCATTTACACTGGTCATACGAGTATTTTAAGGTTCAAAATGGCTCTGAGCACTATGGGACTTAACAGCTGTGGTCATCAGTCCCCTAGAACTTAGAACTACTTAAACCTAACTAACCTAAGGACGTCACACACATCCATGCCCGAGGCAGGATTCGAACCTGCGACCGTAGCAGTCGCGCGGTTCCGGACTGCGCGCCTAGAACCGCGAGACCACCGAGGTCGGCAGTATTTTAAGGCACTGTGTGTCCATAATAGTGTATCCATCAACATTGCTCCAGTGTAGCTGCAATACACGGTAATACTGCCGGACAGCCGAACAATATTGCTTATGGATCGGCCTGTTGCAGGCAGTTGTCAAGATAATGACGGAGGTGTTGCTGGTGTTCTCCACAAAAGGTGAAAAATATTTCTTATTGTTCGAAAGTATCTATTTCTGTCCTTGCGTGCAATTGCTTCCCTGTCGCTCTCAGCCTTAATTCCGCATCCTGTCCCCGACGGCCCTTCAGTGCCGACTTAAGTAATCTGAATGGTAAAACAAAATTTTCTCGCTTAGCTCGACAGATGGCGTACTTAGAGGTTCAAAAATGGTTCAAATGGCTGTGAGCAATATGGGACTTAACATCCATGGTCATCAGTCCGCTAGAACTTAGAACTAATTAAACCTAACTAACCTAAGGACAGCACACAACACCCAGCAGAGGCAGAGAAAATCCCTGAACCCGCCGGGGATCGAACCCGGGAACCCGGGCGCGGGAAGCGAGAACGCTACCGCACGACCACAAGCTGCCGAATGTACTTAGAGGCACACTATTTGTTTGCTGTCTACATACATGTAAAAGTGGGCAAACGAGAGCGCTGTGAATTCCATAAATGTGAAGCGTACATCCAAGATCGAGTTATGGAACAAATGAAATAAAATATGCAAAGATCTAAATCTGTGAAAGGTCTCCCTCGCTGATACTGTCTAGTAGTAGAAGATCCGCCGTAGTTAGCCATAATTTAACCAGCAGAAAAATGCTCCTATCGGAGAATAAAAAGTTGAATATGCTCCTTTTTAAAAGACTGTGACTGAAAAGTGGTGTATCAGCTGCCTCATTCTACCTTCCTCAGTACCTTTAAAATTTTTTTCAAACATTTGCGCATGCGAATATACCGTCGCTTTTTGTTACACATAACTCATTTCTCACTGTCACAAGCTCCACTAACTGTAACTCTCTGACACCCACTTGTCCACCGCTGTTAAGTATCTCTTATTCATCCACAACCACTTACCACTCTCACTTACTCACTCAGTCCAACTCATTGTCATTATCTCCTTGGGTCTCCAATTGTCACTGTCTCCCGTCTCACAGCCTATCGTCTCTTTCGTTCTGTCCTGCTGCTACTGTCCCCCCTCAATGTTACTGTCTCCCTCTTGCTCTTTCCTATTGCTACTATCTCATTTATTCCTTCCTACTGCTACTGTCTCTTCTCATTGTCACTATCTCTCTCTTCTTCATAGACCCTGTCTCTCAATATCGCTGGCTCTCACCCAACTTGAATTTCTCCTTCTCTTTAATCCTTTCCCACTGGAACTGTCTCCTTCACTCTTTTCCTAGGCACAGTCTCTTTCTCTCACATTGCCACTGTCTCCTTCGCTCTTTCTATACCACAACCAGTCCATGCTATCTTCCAGTATTTATTACTTTTCCGTCTTTTCCCATTGTTAGTGTCTCCTCTTTCAGCATGAAAAAGGGCGAATATGTTCGTATGTCAAAATTTTCCGGAAAATATTTAAAAGCGCTGAGAGGGGTAGAATGAGGCAGCTAATGTCCTATTTTTCAGTCAGAGTCTTTTATAAACGAGCATATTCGCCTTAGTTATCTTCCGATAGTCACAGCAGGGCAAGCCACTCATGCAAAAGGGACTTTAAAGTCTAATAAAATTTGGATAGTTTACTTATATGAAATTCAAATAGCGCAAAACAAGTTTTACACCTCAGACCCGATTTTCCGTTCACAGATATTTTGCACGTCCTTCAGTGCTACACTAAGGGGTTCCCAGAACGCTTATGGTGATAACGGATACACTTCAATGCATATTTCTGCGTACTATGTCACTTTATAAACTACGTTTTCACCTCACAGCGTATTTTACGTATACAAGTTGGGTAACTGTGAAACTCTGAATCTACGATACGGATAAAGATGCCAAGGAAATTTTCAAATTTGTTCGAGACCGGGACCTTAGGAACATATCGTAAAAATTTCAACCATTTTCTGTGCATTGGCTTCTTGGAACCGCGGCTCGGATTTTGGTACCGAAAAACTGCGCGATTGGTGTGTTTCTCGATAGCAAATAAAGCTTTTAGAAAACCGTGAGATGTCTCTTCTAGATACAGGTTAAAGAATAAATTGATAAAATTTGAGCAATTTTTTGTGGTTAGTTATTTAGGTATACACCGCTGACCGCGAAAAAATTTTGAGAAACGCTTTTCTTCGGATTTCAACAGGAACTGCCCATGAACTAAACGGTTCCTCCATGAGTCTCTTAAGGCGCACCGTAGATCACATCTAATGTAGGAAGAAGTAACCAATTTTCCCTATTTGCCTAAGCTGGAGGAAGTGTGGAATATTCAAATTTTGACGCTGTGGTGTAGGATAGTTAGAGTAAGATGATCCTTCTGCTGGGTAAGGTTCTTAGCCCAAGGCTATCCAAAACACTTGACCCTACCTTTCTATAATCAACAGAACCCAAGGTATGTGCCCTAGATGGGATCTACGGTGCGCCTAGGCTTATGGAGGAACCATTTAGTTCACGGGCAGTTCCTCAGGAAATCAGAACCCAAGGTATGTACCCCAGAAAAGTCCCGGTTTTATGCGTGGCGTTTTGGAACATATTGGTAGCGCATGTTGTCAGATGCGTACCGATTCTAGATAGATTCTTAAGACTTCCGAACTCGTTTGGTATTTCATCATGATTCTTTCCGTGTTCACGAACACTAACATGTCAAATGGTTTTCTTTTTGGGGCTCCCTTCCACAGTCGGTAGAAATGGGAACTTTTACTCGATCCAGAAGTTCGATGGACAGGATCTTTGTCATTCATTTGTCTGTCTATCTGTCTGTCTGTCCGACTTTTAAGACCTCTTTTCTCTCAGGAATGAATAGAGGTGTCAACCTGAAACTTATGTCAAATAACAAGGTCTACGGCCCCTTGGCGGTGAAAAAATTTTTAGCTTCCAAATCAATGCAATCAAAAGATACGACCGTGTGTTAAGTCCCCTTTTTCTCAGGATAGTGTAGGGGTATCAAGTTGAAATTATGTTAAATATTAACGTCTGCGGTCGCTTGGAGGTGTAAGAAATGTAAGCTTATAATTCAAAGCAATCAAAAGAAATTACCATGCGTGTCACATGATTTGATATTAGCAAACTCACTCATCAAAACCTATAGATGAACTTTCTAACTACGTAACTAAGTTTGAACGGAACTCTCAGAATGCGAATCCTACTCGCATTTGTCCGATTTCTTTTCTGTTCACTATTATTTACGTTCCATAATTCAAGTCGTAGATGTAACGTAGTTGGGAAATTCATAGTCCTATTTGTGTACTGGTCAAACAACAACCACTGATTTTTATTTCAAACAACTTTAACTACATCGTTGAGTCCCTCCAGCAAAGGATTGCAAAAACCTGGTTCCAAGAAGCATAAAGACAATAAGCAGGCCAACACTTTAAAGAAACATATCATTCTTCTCTATGAATAGCCATTAGCTGAAACTAAAGTGTGCTCGACAGTCTGGTTGTAAGTGGTACACAGTATTTCATATTCGTATTGCTTTTACCGTTCACGGTTACATATATACCATATATCCAGAATCGTGTTTCGGCCTTCTGGGAACGATACGTTTTCTGCGTCAGTGAATGAGTTAACGTTTAGGAAGTAATTCACATACTTAGGGGGAAACTCCACATAAAAATTTAACTTTCCTTCGATTTTGCCGATGACAGCCAAATTTTAAAGTCACGTTTACCACGTAAAGATGTAGTAATCATCAAGTTTTGAAGTCAAGAACTTCACTGGATTTGAATCATGAAGTTTTAATTTGAATTTAACAGGGTATTTCAAAGTTAACTCTTGTACTCAGACCTCAAGTTCCAAGTACCAGAATTTTTAGGTACATTCACAAGGCATTGATCAACATATCTATGCATCCATTTTATGACAAATTTTGTTAATTTATTTTCACTATTTTTTCGAGTTTCAAAGCAGTTTTCTTTAATTATCGGTACATAAACGTGATAATAAAATAAAAACACTACATTTGCGATAACATTAATGCATAGAAGTATGCAAATAGGTCAAGACTATTCCCTTTAAAAGTTTGGTAGAGATCGGTTAATATTTAGAGAAATAGTTGGTTTTGGGCTTGGAAGAACAAACC
Source organism: Schistocerca piceifrons (assembly GCF_021461385.2). Classification (NCBI taxonomy): domain Eukaryota; kingdom Metazoa; phylum Arthropoda; class Insecta; order Orthoptera; family Acrididae; genus Schistocerca; species Schistocerca piceifrons. The sequence goes on along the minus strand of NC_060141.1, from coordinate 313,573,419 downwards.
TACAGATAAATGGATTTCAAAATATTATTAAAAAATGAGAGCTAGAACAAAACAGATACCCATTAAAATTCACCAGCACCGTACATTTTCCCTTCCAGCTCCTGTACAGCCTCTTATAGTTACAATTCCAAGACCACGATAATCTTTTCTAGAATTTCCCCTTCTCCAGGCGGCTACTTGTGGACTGTTTGATCCGTCGTCGATCTCTAGATAAGCAGATATTCCTCCACGAGGGTGATAAAGTAGTGTTGAGACTCCTGCTTCCTTCAATCTTCAAAACGCCCACACTGAACTGAAAAACAACTTCTGCATGACACAAAAGCAACTTTTTTCCTTTAGGACACATTAACCAATTGATACAGTGCAAAATGATTCGCATTTTATATCTTGCCATCAGTGTACGTTGCATGCAGTATATCACACGAAAGTCTCTGGTAGACAGGTACAATATTGACAGCTTTGGCAGGTTTCAGTGTGCGGCAGACCCTTGTACTGTCCATATTTCAAATATTTCTTAGACTTACTTCTACTATCGTTTTGGTATCTAAAGGTAAACATTCCAAAGATGTGAAATAGCTGTTCATTTCTTTATTTAAATTATAATTTTAGTGTGGAGTCTCCTCTTGAGAGGGAACGCAACGACGAAGACTGATTGTCCGATTCCTTCTTTTCATGTTCACTTTTCTGGAATACAAATGGAGCAGAGAAGTATTAACTTCTGTTATCTTACCTTTGTCCGCTCAACATTGCCTGCCTATAATATCGTAAATTTGAAATTGTTATGGCCCATGTAGACATACCTCCACACTATCCGCCTAACAGAGAGGTTTAGGTTGCCTCTCCACCAGGAACGACAGAAGCATTGTTCCCTGTCATGTTCAGGTTTTTCGTGGAAAAGTCGACTTTGCACGAGGTCTGCGCCCGGCAGAAGTTTTGTCTTGTCTGCCCAGTTTGAATTTAACGGCATTGCCAAGAAGGAACGTTTCTGAAAAATTATCCCCAAAAGCAACCAAAGCCTATCATCGCAAAATTTCCGCCATCTCCTTCGCTCAAGTCATTTATAATTTTAAAAAAGTATCGTATGTCATTGACTCAGTATGACACGTCCAGCTTTGTGATGATGAACCGACGTATTCTTAACACTACAAATGACGTAATTTTTTTCAGGATCAACAACGATATCATATATTGTTGATAGTAAACCAGCTAAGCTTAGTCATTCCCCCCCATGAACCATGGACCTTGCCGCTGGTGGGGAGGCTTGCGTGCCTCAGCGATACAGATAGCCGTACCATAGGTGCAGCCACAACGGAGGGGTATCTGTTGAGAGGCCAGACAAACGTGTGGTTCCTGAAGAGAGGCAGCAGCCTTTTCAGTAGTTGCAGGGGCAACAGTCTGGAAGATTCACTGATCTGGCCTTGTAACACTAACCAAAACGACCCTGCTGTGCTAGTACTGCGAACGGCTGAAAGCAAGGGGAAACTACAGCCGTAATTTTTCCCGAGGACTTGCAGCTTTACTGTATGGTTAAATGATGACGGCATCTTGGGTAAAATGTTCCGGAGGTAAAATAGTCCCCCATTCGGATCTCCTAGCGGGGAATACTCAAGAGGATGTCGTTATCAGGAGAAAGAAAACTGGCGTTCTACGGATCGGAGCGTGGAATGTCAGATCCCTTAAACGGGCAGGTAGGTTAGAAAATTTAAAAAGGGAAACGGATAGGTTAAAGTTGGGTATAGTGGGAATTAGTGAAGTTCGATGGCAGGAGGTACAACTGGCTCTGAGCACTATGGGACTTAACATCTATGGTCATCAGTCCCCTAGAACTTAGAACTACTTAAATCTAACTAACCTAAGGGCAGCACACAACACCCAGCCATCACGAGGCAGAGAAAATCCCTGTCCCCGCCGGGAATCGAACCCGGGAACCCGGGCGTGGGAAGCGAGAACGCTACCGCACGACCACGAGATGCGGGCAAGATGGCAGGAGGAACAAGACTTCTGGTCAGGTCACTACAGGGTCATAAACACAAAATCAAATAGGAGTAGTGCGGGGTTATGTCTTCTAATAATGAATAGGAAAGTAGAAATGCGGGTAAGCTACTACAAACAGCATAGTAAACGCATTATTGTGGCCAAGATCGATACGACGCCCACGCCTACCACAGGAGTAAAAGTTAATATGCCTACTAGCTCTGCAGATGACGAAGAAATTGATGAAATGTATGATGAAATAAAAGAAATTATTCAGATAGTGAAAGGAGACGAATATTTAATAGTCATGGGTGACTGGAATTCGGCAGTAGGAAAAGGAGAGAAGGAAACGTAGTAGGTGAATATGGACTGGGGGTAAGAAATGAAAGAGGAAGCCGCCTGGTAGAATTTTGCACAGAGCACAACTTAATCATAGCTAACACGTGGTTCAATAATCATGAAAGAAGGTTCTATACATTGAAGAAGCCTGGAGATACTGACAGGTTTCAGATAGCTTATATAATGGTAAGACAGAGATTTAGGACCCAGGTTTTAAATTGTAAGACATTTCCAGGGGCAGATGTGGACTCTGATCACAATCTATTGGTTATGAACTGTACATTAAAACTGAAGAAACTGCAAAAAGGTGGGAATTTAAGGAGATGGGACCTGGATAAACTGAAAGAACCAGAGGTTGTACAGAGTTTCAGGGAGAGCATAAGGGAATAATTGACAAGAATGGGGGAAAGAAATACAGTAGAAGAACAGTGGGTTGCTTTGAGGGACGAAGTAGTGAAGGCAGCAGTGGATCAAGTAGGTAAAAAGACGAAGGCTAGTAGAAATCCTTGGGTAACAGAAGAATTATTGAATTTAATTGATGAAAGGAGAAAATATAAAAAAGCAGTGCTGAGGGTATTAGATTAGGAAATGAGACACTTAAAGTAGTAAAGGACTTTTGCTATTTGAGGAGCAAAATAACTGATGATGGTCGAAGTAGAGAGGATATAAAATGTAGACTGGCAATGGCAAGGAAGGCGTTTCTGAAGAAGAGAAATTTGTTAACATCGAGTATTGATATAATTTCAGGAATTGTAGCGATGTATGGTAGTGAAATGCGGACGATAAATAGTTGGGACAAGAAGAGAATAGAAGTTTTCGAAATGTGGTGCTACAGAAGAATGCTGAAGATTAGATGGGTAGATCACATAACTAATGCGGAGGTATTGAATAGGATTTGAGAGAAGAGAAGTTTGTGGCACAACTTGACTAGAGGATGGGATCGGTTGGTAGGACATGTTCTGAGGCATCAAGGGATCACCCATTTAGTATTGGAGGGCAGCGTGGAGGGTAAAAATCGTAGAGGGAGACCAAGAGATGAATACACCAAGCAGATTCAGAAGGATGTGGGTTGCAATACGTACTGAGAGATGAAGAAGCTTGCACAGGATAGAGTAGCATGGAGAGCTGCACCAAACCAGTCTCTGGACTGAAGACCACAACAACAACAACAAGCTTAGTCATATTTGGCGAATCCTTGTTGGAATTTAAAACACATTTGAAACTTTAATTATTCTCTAAGTATCACAGTGGGTTTCCTTTAACGAGTTAAGTCGGTCCCTAATTTTCTTCACCCACTGTTTGATCCAGCGCTAGTGAAATTTGCTCCTTACTGTTCAACGCTAACTCCATTTTCCACTACATGATAACCATACCGCGTATTCGATCAAGCAATGTGAATTCCTGTCTACTCCCTTGTACACAGTATGGAAATTAGGTAGTCACTTACGATTTAAAAAAGTATGTGCGAACGTAGCTGGCCGTGACCGATGACATCTTCAGTATAACTTTTCTGAATCTCTCACCTCGTCGTCATATAGCTTTGTAGTCCATCCCCCCCCCCCCCCCATATACACACACACGAACACACACGTGCGTGCGCCCATATTCACAGTGACTACTGACGCATGCACAGAAGCTCAGTTGCATGATCAGACAATTCTAGTTACTGAGCGAGTGTAACGACAACATTGCCCCAGAATCAATCAGGTTTGGCCCATAGCTTTCCCTAAAGTTCCCATGGCTTTTTAGGTAAATACGTGACTGGAAATACCCATTCAAATGTTCTCCTTTCGGAAACCCTTCGCCACACTCCTAGCTTTCTCGAATATTTGTCTCAAAAGAACACAGTTTCTACAACAGCTCCACCTGCTGCATGTACAAGAATGAAGGAAGTACAGAAAAATATAAAAAACTAAATGTTTTGAGCGTGTGACGTTAAAGCTGCAGTAATGTAGATTTACACGTACGGATATAATCTATGAATATTATTTAAACAGTCTGCTTTCTAGCATAATACAATGTCACGTGTAATTCCTCGTCTTTTATGATACCCGTAGTAAAAACGCGAAATTATGATACTGAAACCAGTCTCATGACGAGTAAGAATGTTTTACAGCGTTATACAATGGTTTCCGCACTTTTCAACCACATACAAGCCGTAGACAGAAACCAACATAAAACATCTGTGACCCTTGGGATCACACGGTATTTTGTCTTCCGCTTACAACAAATAATGCTTCTCCTGGGCAGTTTAACGTCGATTTTGCAAAACTCATTTTAGCACCGTTTATCTGATATGATGTCCGTATATGAAGTCCAAAGCTACAGGGAGACAAATAACGAACAATATGTGATTGTGTGAGGCTACTGTGTTGTGATATGCATTGGTAACGTCGCAGCTTTCAACATTTGTGAATGTTCTGTCCTCGCTGACAATGAACCCAGACCAGAACAAAGCACAGCAGTTGTTCTGTATGCTGCTCACATTAATGAAGGGTGAAACAGAGACCTGCGGCTGTGCAGTGTTCTAATTAATTGCTGGTGACAGCTTTTAAGGCTCTTGTCGAAATAAACACGCGCTAATACTCCAGAGAAATGTTGCTAATTATGACCATTGCCAAATTCTAGAGTCCTGCATGTAAAACTGTTGATACAACGTGCGAAAAGAGAGCTATTTACACTCGCTCACACACACACACACACACACACACACACACACACACACACATTCGGGTAAATAGTAAAGTGTTAAAGTACGTGACATGCAGTTCAGGTGCCGTCAGTGAAGCTCCCGGTGAAACCTAATTAATTCGGGTTTACTGAAGTTTCTGTAATCGTTCCCACGTTACCAGAGGTCATTAAAAGTAGATCATATCGGAACTTTCTGCATCTTTGTCAAAATAATATGATGCTTCACCATTAGATTAATAGGACACTGAAATTAGACAAGAGATATTTCTAGGCCGAAAATAGTCGGCTTAAGAGACGCAGTAAGACTAAATCAAAAGTCCAATGCAAAATCGTACACACTTAAACAGAGTTCGTGCTCCATCTTCAAGTAATATGGATCCAGGGCTTCTATAACTTTTTTCAATTGTGTCATCTTCCTTTCAGCTATTGGAATATTAATTCTAACACCTGAAAATGATATAACGTCTTTCACTATGAATGAAACCGCTCCAATTGTATTAGACTAATCCATTATTTAGGTAAAAGTGCACATGACTGGGTTTCAGGGTGTAAATCCCATTTCCAGGCGCTTGACAGCGTACGGGAAAGTCGTACCAATCATGTAAGAAGTCCAGCAAATTTTTCATGTAGCATGCGAGACCCCGTGAAGATGAGGCATGGAAAGGCTCTCTGAGTCACCAGTACCACATCGGGTAACCAATTTTAGCAACAGTTGTGGATGTCCCACAATGAGTATACTATGCAGAATGACATTAAAAAACTGTACGCTTTTTCACTAGCATCGACAGCTCGAAGTACACGACAAATAACCGTCTTATGCTTTACTCCGTAATAAATATAGTCTTAATTTCAATTAATGAATGTGAAACACCTCCTTCCAACCGGTGGTGACCCATCGTGGAAACGATTGAAACGTACTACAAGGCGCAGGATAGCTCAACCGCTTAACTGCGGTGAAACCTTTCGGCTGAAAAGATCCGCAACTGTTTAATGAGTCGGGTCTAAAACATTCCGCTCTTCTCCTCGGAGTAGCTAATGGAAAACAGAAAAAAAAGTACAAAACGTTGGTCACGTCGGCAGGCTTTAGTTTTCTTAATCCTGTAACTGACTCGAGAATAGGTTTGCTCAGCCAGTCGTGTAGCGAGCGATTTTTTCCCATAGCCAAATCGTTATACATTGGAGTTGCGGTGGAGAGGTTTGCAAATGGAAATATGTGTGGCAGCAGGTGTAGTATTTACTTACAACCAAGGAAATTCTACTAAAAACCTTGGTCGGAATGAGACAAGTGGAGCTATTATGAGGGTCAGTGAAATGAAAACTGAAAACCCGCCGCAATGGGACCAGAGAATGGTTCCATTCAAACGTAATCACGACACGCTTTAAGATATTTATACCACCGGGAGACGAGACGGCCAATTCCTGTTTCGTAGACCGCAGTCGACGGCTGACGGATCCACAACAGCAACTACTATTGCACTTCCTGATCCGACTGAAACCGAAGTCCAAGAATGTCTTTTTTCAGTCGCCAAAGATGTGAAAATCACAGGTGAAAGATCCGGGCTATACGGAGGATGCTGCAGTATTTCCCAACCAAATCGTAGTTGTGTAGCCATAGTCAGATTGGCAGTGTAGGGGCGGGCGTTATCGTACAACACGATGTTTCCGTACAGCCCGGATCTTCCACAGTGTGGTTTTCATATCTTTGGCAACCTGAATAAGGACATGCGTAGACTACGGATTCAGTGGCTCGAGGAAATGCAAGAATGGGTGCGTTGTGGACCGCGTTCTACGAAACAGAAATTGATCGCCTCATCTCCCAGTGGGATACATATCTTAACGCGTGTGGTGATTACTTTTGAATGGAACCATTCCATGCTCCCATTTTGGTGCTTGTTTGGTTTTCATTTAGTGCCGCATATATTTACTGTTTATAATGTTATATGGATCTGCTGGTGTGTGTAAAAGACAGAAGTTAATGACTCGCTTGATGTGTCTCCAGCAGATCATTTCTTTCCATTTTTTTGTTTCGTTCTTGTCCGGAACTGGTTGTTTGAGATGTGGTCCATTGGAGAACTCGGTTCACTTTAGCCAAATATTAGGCGAAGAGGTAGTGGCTCCGACTTCCAGTTGGGAAGCCAAAGGAAGCTTCAAAACTAGCGCTGGGGGAGTGGAGTGGAGCTATTTCCAAGACGAAACACTTCTATAATTATAAGAGAATTTGTTTATGTATTCAGTGTGAAGCGGACGACACATGTAAGATGTATTTGTCGCTACTGAATCCCGCCGACATGACCAACGTTTTGTAATTTTTTTTTTCCTTTTTTTCCATTCGCTACTCCAAGGAGTAGAGCGGAATGTTTGAGATACGACCCATTAAACAGTCGCCGTTCCTTTCAGCGAAATGTCCCGTCGTGCTGGAAGTGAGTCTGGTGGAGTCCCAATGAGGAATATTTAGTAGGACTTGCAGTTCTGGTAGTCGGCTGACAACCAAGCGAAACGTTCCGATAACATTGGTAGGAGATGCGGGATTGCAGATATTTTACTTTATTTCTGGGGAATGTTTATCCACGGTCTGAGATGAAAATTACGTTATTTGTATAAGAACGTGTATGTAAGTTTTGTATGTGTCTATGAGTACCTGTGGTGCAATGTGTGTCAGTGTGTGTTATATTGTGAGTGACAAACAGGCACTGTTTCATTCGCCTACGAGAGACGGTGGCAGACATCAGAGATCCCATTTCAGCCCACATAGGTATTCAATATGGTATGATCCCACATTTATCAACTAAAACCGTGTAAAATAATTGCTAGCATTATTATCTTTTACATGAAAGTCGTGAAATTAATGTTATGGTATGTACATAATGATGTTCCGAGCTCAGCGTCTGTTAAAAATCTCATTCTGAAAACATCCCCCATAATGTGGCTAAGCCATGTCTCTGCAATATCCATTTTCAGGGAGCGTTAGTTCTGATAGGTTTCGCAGGAGAGCTGTAAAGTTTGGAAGGTAGGAGACGAGGTAGTGGAAGAATTGAAGCTGTGAGGACGGGTCGTGAGTCGTGCCTAGGTAGCTCAGTTGGTAGAGCACTTGCCCACGATAGGCAAAGGTCCCGAGTTCCAGTCTCGGTCCGGCCCACCGTTTTAATCTCAGGAAGTTTCATATCAGCGTACACTCCTCTGCAGAGCGAAAATCTCATTCTGGTCACTCCAGAGTGTTTCCCGTCCACCTGAACGAAACTTGCTCCGTTACCGCAGGCGAGATAAGAATCCATCGCCAGAATTTGATGGCCGGGTGAACGGGGAAGTATAATTCCTACTCATCGGACAGTACGTATATGTTTCGCATTAGCTCCCAAATAACTCCGCAGGATGAAATCGAGCCTGCTCATTTTTCACTTGTATGGGTCATTAATCTGTCACATGAAAATGTTAAGTTCAAGGTTTCCCTTGTGCTTTAGAGATTCGCAAGAATCAGTCGGATACTTTTCCGCTCCTTTTCAGTGTCACTATCATGCAGAACAGCACAAAGCCACATTTTTATTTAATCATATGGCTTACATGGTCATTAAGCTGTCTTATTTAGGTCCTCATATATAAAAGGTTAAATATACACAAAAATATAGTCTACGTAATATAAACAAGCAAACTAACAATCCAGAGAAAATATTATAACTGAACACCTAGGTCTCTTAACCACGAAATGCAGCTCGCTGAGTCCACCAGGAAGATTAAGTAGTATACATTCTTCAATCTGATGCTGCATAGTTTGGGCAGGATCACCACAGTCACTCGCCGGGGCATCTTTGAACCCCCATTCATACAAGTAGGCCCCACGTCTTCCATGCCATGTACGTAATCGATTCAGAGGTGTCTGTAGTTTTCTGTGGAGACCAAATCCATTTGCACATTTGTTAGAGTCAGTTACACGATGAAAATCAGTCGAAAGAGACTTCTGATAAACCTCTTTCCACTTTTGACAAACATCTTATATGAGAGGCCCATCTTGCATCAGCCAGGGTGATTTTCTAGATTTGAGTCTGCTGGCGGGTATGTTCGGTATTTGATTGTGTAGAACGAATTTTGGTGACTGAAACACTTTTAGAACTCTCTTATTGATGCTGGTTCTCGTCTTATTGACTGAAGTGCAATATGACATAATATGGCACCTCCACCAATAAGACGAGAAGGATCAGTAATGAAAGCTACAGAATACCACATGGCAAAGTACAGAATCCCGTAATGTCAATTGATCACAATCATCGGATTCGAATTAATGGCCACACCTAACCTTAAATATGACGTGTTCAATAGACTAGGAAATTGACATTCTGCAATCACAGATGAGGAGTAATTGAAATAATGAATGCTGCAGAAGCGTTCACATGAAGCAAAACAGAATAATGGCACATGAAACCTTAAGCACTGGCTGTTAAAATACTTTTATTAAAAAATATCAGCCAGTTTCACACCAATGGGTATGCATCTTCAGATGATAAATTCTTTACTTTTTTAAAAGGTCGTGGTGAAGCAAAGGAAATACTACGAACCAGTTTCCACCGTTCAACGTCAAGATTAAACCAATAGAACTTTGGTGGTTTAATCTTGAATATGAACGGTGGAAACTGGCTCGTAGAATTTACTTTGCCAGCCATGACTGATAAAAAAGAAACTAAAGAAACTTATCACCTGGAGATGTATATCCACTGATGCAAAACCGGTCGTGACTTTTTATTTAAATTATTTTAACAGACAGTGTGGAAGGTTTTACTTACCATGTGCAGCTTTGGCCGCGGTTGCCCGAACTATAAAGTAACAAATCAAAATGATGTTAAAGAAACGAAATAATAGCTACAAATCAAAAAGTTTGTGCCAAAATATTCGTAGAAAGAGGCATCATTTACAAATCCATAAGATCAACCTTACTCTGTGGCGGTTATAACTGTTTAACACATGGGTCGTGTCTTTCAGTGTTCACTAGAAGAAATTTTTCGCATTTGTTCTTATCTCAATTTTATTCTGTTTGTAAGTGGCTGTTTAAGTATAATGGCAGTAAATTATCCACAAAAACAAACAAAATGTAAATATCATCATTTTTAATAATGATACATTGAATGACTAAATTTGACTCTTTCCTCAAAAGACAAATAAATTTTTTTTTTCCTCCAATAAATCGCTCATGATTAAATAATTTGCAGATTTATTTTATATTGAATTTCTTCATCACTTTATGATGTCCTGTTATATCATACACTATTACGAATATGAGATGAAATATTCTGTGACACCGACGGAATCTGAAAACGGTTACATGAAATCGTTTACGGTAATCTTTATTTATAATATATCTTTTTTTTTGTCTGAATCCTGCGAAATATTAAATACGCATTACTTATTATGTTTGCTTTGAAGCCAAAGTCTTGTGTGTATTCAAGTCCATATGCTCCTACAGTATACTTGTAGCTATAGCCATGAATGATCTCTAGACGATTGGAAATGCATGACTGTCATCGATATAATTTGATCGTAGTCTTGTGTGCTTCCTCAGTACTTATCAGGAATTTATTATCTGTAGCCTATGATAGTGTCCCCTTTCTCTAATATCATAGATGTTATCATCTCATCATCAGAGGCACTACAATGGTTCTCTGAATTTGCAGTAGATTATCAGATCTGGAGTCACTGATTATGGAATATATTAAGACAGAACTCAAGCGCACACATAAATGCAAAAATAGTTCAAATGGCTCTGAGAACTATGGGACTTAACGTCTGAGGTCACCAGTCCCCTAGAACATAGAACTGCTTAAACATAACTAACCAAAGGACATCGCACACATCCATGCCCGAGGCAGGATTCGAACCTGCGACCGTAGCGGTCGCGCGGTTCCAGACTGTAGCGCCTAGAGCCGCTCGGCCACCCCGACCGGCCATATAAATTCAATTCATTGCGGATAGTAAAGAATATCTTGCGATTCTTAGCAAATAAAAGTAATAAAATATATGTCTAATCACTGTCGGAGTTAAGTCCTGACAGAACTTCATTGTCCAACTACACGAAAGTTTCAACATCAGCCAGCTGCTAGGCGTAAACATTTCGAGTTTTAGAGCAACACTTCTGTGTGTGAGAGCGAGTGAGCTTGGGGGAACAGAGTTAGACGGCTGCAGATCAACATGCCTCTGTTACTCTCGTAATATTATGTAAGAAGCGCTAAGGAGGACGCCACAACACTTACCAAGGATCTGACAAAGCGTTTAAGACACTGAAAGAAATGGGTAAAGCAAATGTAGCAGTACAGAAGACTGCTGACAACTGTCAAAGGGAAGAACTTACTCGCTCATGGTGAGTGACGTCAAAAAGTGGAGCCTCTCCTCGACCCTATGAACACTCCACTTTGCTATGCTAGAGTCAGCCTATCAGTAGGAAAGATGGCGTTCATACTATTTGCACTCAAATCTCTATTGTATTGCAACATCTTGTGTGTGACAGATCCAGTACCAGTCTTACTCTCACCACTTTACGAGATAACCACCAATCGTTAGCCACGGCTGGTATAAGCCAACCTCCAGTAGCAGCCTACACTGACGGGTAGTACAGGGACCTGACAACGTAGTTCCGCGCTGGAGCACAAGCATCATTTGCGTCAGACGGCCTACCGAACCGGCGGGCCTGGATCAGCATTCAACATGGCATCCGACATCGCGCATCGCGGTCCATCTCTTGTGATTTGGGAGGGACAGAGTATTTCCAGAACAGAGTGTGAGGCACTACACACACGCGCCACGGCTATCGCCGTCTCTGAGCAGAGCTTCCGATGGGACGCGCCTTTCACATCGGGGGCGGCTACCCGCTTATCAGATGTCACTGGCCTGAAATCAGGGCTGATGCTGCGAGACACAGGAGCTGAGCAAGCCACTGGGTTCAGATTTCTCAGCTCCTGTTAAGCCACCAACCTCCGCCGAAAATACGAAGATGAGAAAGAAATGAAGTAATAGTTTACCCTGCTGTTTTGGGACTGGCGACGCCACACAGGTTCCTCGGCTTTCATACTGGCAAACAATAAGGTTTTTCAGAATGGATTGGGGGATCCTTGAGTGAAAGCCACGAGCTGGACTAGTTTGATTAAGTGTTTTCCGTTCGGAAGTTGCTGTGTTATAATGTGCAGGAATCCTGTTCTGCATCCCACCTTGAGAGGAAGACTGCCATTGTCTCGTAACGATCTCTACTGGTGTGGAAATTCTGCAGTCATAAAAGAACTGGACAAGACCGTTTCAGTTACTTCCCATGGTGAAGCTTAAGTAAAGTGGTTATGTTAGTTCGCAGTGGCTAGACCCCAATTAGCAATGCGACACTGTGTTTGCATGTGGTAAACTGGATACACTTAAGTAGAAAACTGGTTATAGTACTGTATATTATCTTTTCAGTTCTTTAAGCCGTTAATTCGAAGTCGTCACTCTATCCGAAATTGTGGAATAGTTATTGCTTAGTTCAACATCTTTGGATGCGAATGTCATGTCCCGATTACTTGAATTCTTTTTAATTTTGTATCTGTTGCTTTGAGAACCAATGTGGGATTCTATATCGTTTGCCCATATTTAGTAACGATATATTCGCTTATCAGTCTACTTCTTCCGGAATTATTTCGATCGAAGCCAGATCATTCCCTGTTACTGATACGTAGTATAGTGCTTTGGTATACGGCCGCCATCTTGTTGTATATCGTGGATTCGCTGCGCGGTCCAGGTATATTCTGGTGTATCGGAAACGGCAGAAAGAGCTGCAGCAAAAAACATCACTACTAACTAGCTTTCCTCTGGATGCTATCGGGTTTCAGTCGCGGCCTGGTATGTCGACAGGCGCTGTTTCGATGACTACTGCTGCTAAATATCCTGTGGAGTGATGAGGATGTTAACGAATTGTGTCCTGGTAGTGATTGCTTATCTATTCTTTGTGTCTAAAGACAATCACAACAAAGCTGAGGAAACATCCTCAATTGCACAGCTGACCGCTATAAGCAGAAAGCCAACATTTGTTCAGGTTACGATCGCTGTATAGATGAATTGTTGCTCAATGCATATTATTGAAATAGTAGTGTGTGTGTGTGTGTGTGTGTGTGTGTGTGTGTGTGTGTGTGTGTGTGTGTGTGTGTGTGTGTCTGTATATTAAACTTTACGTGTAAGATGGTATTTCCAATTTGTTTTCTGGGGCACAAGAACTACACTTTAGCGTTGCTTAAAAATTTCACGGCTTAGACATCACTACTTCCTTTTTATCACAACACACGTCTTTCATTTTTCTATTACCGTTTTTGTAGATGAAAAATTTATAAGTGTGCACAGAATGTGTTAATTTTTACACCGACGCGGGATAACTGTTGTTAATTTGTTGTCTACGCCATTACTACAGCGTTAAACAGCAATGTGCCTTATACTCAGCGAAGATACATTGTTCAACTTCAAAAATTTATTAAATAATGTTTCTGTCCGTCACATATCCAGCACTGGTATATAATATCTCCTTTAGTTTTAACATACTTTACATTTTTTGAATCTTTATCAGTATCATACAGGTATCCTTCATATATTTCAATAATACGCAAACAACTAGATCCAACATAAAATTTTTGATCACTTTAGACAAAAAGTCTTTTAGGAGAACTGTGATTGAACAAATCTGATACTAGTTATTTCATTTGTTTTGGTCGCAAAAAATTATCCTTTATTCTTCACCTCTCAAGATGCATTACGGTATCACCATAATCAAATTTGTGATATAAAATTGCAACAGAAGAGCAAGTAGAGAAAATTTCATTGGGTGACGCAGTTAGCCCAGGTTACTTGTTCAGTAGAAGTCGTTTAAAATTTATTTCTTGTTTTGTTTTACAATTGCAGTGTTACCAAGAACAGTCATAGGAATGAGAACGAAAGGATGGTGCCTTCTCGTGGTCGCTGGCCGTCGGCTAAATGTGATGATCTGACTGATGCGGCGGTGCTTCACTCCCGAAGAAAACCGTGCCGTGTTGTTCCGAATCCTACTACTACGAAAAACAAACAAAATACGTATTCTCTAACTATTTGCGAATTATAATTTATGAAAATTCATTTAATATGTTTTTAAACAAGTATTTATCTTACTTTGTGCAACCAACAAAGGTTACAGTGTCATGGGAGATTCTGTCACACAACATATTTCGCGAATGCCACTGCTCCTAGGTTGGCGCTCCCGCATGAGATTCAAAAGGATCGTGAACATTGGAGCTCAGTTTCTCTGAAAAATTGCAGAGTGCATCGTACTGGAACAGTGTTTGTTATAACTATACATAATCTGCCCTTATTAATTCGACCCTCAATATATCGGATCTCTCCATAAATCGAAACAATCGTATGTTCTTTGTATGTGTATCGGTACTTTGATAAATCGAAGTGATTGTCATGACATACCGCACCGCAAACAACGGAGTGTCCCATGAGGAATGGTCAGTACTGTGTGATATGACGGGAACACTCATTAGAACAAAAAAAAGAAAAGCCTTATGAACGTGCCTCCCATTCCTAAAGGTTTGTGAGATACAACACATTTAATGTGCATTGTTATTTATTGAACTGATGGCTTTACACACAACTGGTCGAATCATACTTATGCACAAGTTAAGCTGAATAATTAGAATAATGTTGGAGAGGTAGTAAATTTTAGTGATTGGAGAGATATCAGGAAAGAAGTCTCGCAGGGCTCAATTTTAGGCCTACTCCTATTCCTATGGCAGAAAGGCAGAACAAGTAAACATGTGGAAACCAACGACGTAGGATGGACTGGAATAAGACTTCAAAGAGACCGAGTGGGTAAGACATATGCGTGTGCACCTCTAGCCCAGAAACTGATGTGCGTTACATGTGCTCTACCTCGGAAGCTATTCGGAAAGGGGCATTTGTCAATATGAAGTTTCTTGCTTCAAATGAGCGATCCGGTCATGTCATTGTATATTACGTATAACTAGAAGTTAGTGGCTTTGAATTGTTTCTTCATTCAAATCTTGGCGACACTTCTTCATCTTTTCAACAGTGCGTATCTTATGCAGCATAAAAATGAGTTGTAAACAAACACTTGAAGCAAGTGCAGGTGTTCGACTTCCGCAGAGAAAAGCTGCTTATTGAACTCCTGTACTGTGAAGTAAATAAATAAAGGATGTGACGCAAAGTCTACACCGTCGACAGCCCTGAAAACAGAAAGATAAGTTGCTGAAAAGTATCAAAAGAATAGCCGATTCGGATCCAGCGTGGCAAGCTCCCGAGCTTCAGCCATGTGCAGGAAGATTGATGAAATTCTTAAAGAGGAAAGAAGAAAAAAAACTACGTGCCACGAAGGTATTATCCGATTGCAGAGGAAATCGGTAGATGGGATGTACATGTACAGACAAACAAATGCTAAAAATTTAAGAAAAGCTTGGTGATTTAATCAAGAGTAAGAGCTTCGTAAGTTAAGCAAGTCAGTAACGCGTTTGTCTACCTCCGGCACTTCTACAAGCAGTTACTCGGCTTGGCATTGGTTGACAGAGTTGTTGGATGTCCTACTGAGCAACATCGAGCCAAATTCTAGAAAACTGCCGCGTTAGATCGTCAAAATCCCGTGATGGTTGGAGGGCTCCAAAAGTTATCTATTTCGGAGAGATCCTGCGAACATAGTGGCCAAGGTAGGATTTGGCAAACGCGAAGACCAGTAGGAACTCTTGCCGTTTGCGGGCGGGAATTATCTTGCTGAAGCGTAAGCCCAGGTTGGGTTGCTACGAAGGGAAACTAAATGGGACGTAGAATATCGTCGACGTACCGCCGTGCTGTAAGGGTACAGCGGATGGCAACCAAGGGGATCCTTCTATGAAATGACATACGAGACCGTCACTCCTGGATTGTCGGACTGTATGATGAACAACGGTCAGGTTCGTATCCCACCACTGTCTGGGACTTCACGTCTCCGCCGGTTCGCCGGGGCTTAATTCGATGTGGGACTGATCACTGAAGACAATTCTACTCCAGTCAAAGAGATTCCAGGCCGGAAACGTGTCTGGAGGCAACCTGGACAGTGGTGGGTTACTAACGTGACTGTCATCCACCATATATCTCGACAATCGGGTGTGATGATCTCGTGTGCCATTTCTTTTCATTGCAGGACCACGTTGGTTGCATCGGCAGCATCCTTATAGCACAGCGGTACGTAGACAACATTCTACGCCCCGTTTGCCCTTCATGGCAAGCAATTCCAGGCTTACATGTCAACAAGATGACGCCCGGTGGAGCAATGCGTTATTGACTTGAACAATTTGTGAAACTCTTTCTCTTCAATAAATCATCAAATGTTTCCGAAACTCTAATCATTTGTTTGTCCGTACATGTACACCGCATCTATCGGTTTCCACCCTATTCGGATAGTTCCTTTGCGATGCATCTTACACTTCTTTTTTTCGTCAAATGGTTCCAGAGATGCTTCCAGGTCACAAACACTTATGATTTATACAGCGTGGTCCGTTGATAGTGACCGGGCCAGGTATCTCACGAAATCAGCATCAAACGAAAAAACTACAAAGAACGAAACTCGTCTAGCTTGAAGGGGGAAACCAAATGGCGCTATGGTTGGTCCGCCAGGTGGCTCTGAAATAGGTCAAACGGATATCAACTGTGTTTTTTGAATAGGAACCCCCATTTTTATTACATATTCGTGTAGTACGTAAAGGAATACGAATGTTCTAGATGGACCACTTTTATCGCTTTGTAATAGATGGCACTGTAATAGTCACAAACGTATAAGTACGTGGTATCACGTAACATTTCGCCAGTGTGGACGGTATTTGTTTCGTGATACATTACCCGTGTTAAAATGGACCGTTTATCAATTGCGGAGAAGGTCGATTTCGTGTTGATGTATGGCTATTGTGATCAAAATGGCCAACGGGCGTGTGCTACGTGTGCTGCTCGGTATCCTGGACGGCATCATCCAAGTGTCCGGACCGTTCGCCGGATAGTTACGTTATTTAAGGAAACAGGAAGTGTTCAGCCACATGTGAAATGTCAACCACGATCTGCAACAAATGATGATGCCCAAGTAGGTGTTTTAGCTGCTGTCGCGGCTAATCTGCACATCATAGCAGACAAATTGCGCGAGAATCGGGAATCTCAGAAACGTCGGTGTTGAGAACGCTGCAACAACATCGATTACACCCGCACCATATTTCTATGCACCAGGAATTGCATGGTGACGACCTTGAACGTCGTGTACAGTTCTGCTACTGGGCACAAGAGAAATTACGGGACGATGACAGTTTTTGCATGCGTTCTATTTAGCGACGAAGCGTCATTCACCAACCGCGGTAACGTAAACCGGCATAATATGCACTATTGGGCAACGGAAAATCCACGATGGCTGCGACAAGTGGAACATCAGCGACCTTGGCGGGTTAATGTATGGTGCGGCATTATGGGAGGAAGGATAATTGACCCCGAATTCATCGATGGCAATCTAAATGGTGCAATGTATGCTGCTTTGCTACGTAATGTTCTATCGATGTTACTACAAGATGTTTCACTGCATGACAGAATGGCGATGTACTTCCAACATGGTGGATGTCCCGCACATAGCTCGCATGCAGTTGGAGCAGTATTGAATAGCATATTTAATGCCAGGTGGATTGGTCGTCAAAGCACCATACAATGGCCCGCACGTTTACCGGATCTGACGTCCCCGGATTTCTTTCTGTGGGGAAAATTGAAGGATATTTGCTATCGTGATCCACCGACAACGCCTGATAACATGCGTCAGCGCATTGTCAAAAAATGGTTCAAATGGCTCTGAGCACTATGGGACTTAACTTCTGAGGTCATCAGTCCCCTAAAACTTAGAACTACTTAAACCTAACTAACCTAATGACATCACACACATCATGGATCCAGGCAGGATTCGAACCTGCGACCTCGGTGGTCGCGCGGCTCCAGACTGTAGCGCCTAGAACCACTCGGCCACCCCGGCCGGCCGCATTGTCAATGCATGTGCGAACATTACGGAAGGCGAACTACTCGCTGTTGAGAGGAATGTCGTTATACGTATTGCCAAATGCATTGAGGTTGACTGACATCATTTTGAACATTTATTGCATTAATGTGGTATTTACAGTTAATCACGCTGTAACAGCATGCGTTTTCAGAAATGATAAGTTCACAAAGGTACATGTGTCACATTGGAACAACCGAAATAAAATGTTCAAATGTACCAACGTTCCGTATTTTAATTAAAAAACCTACCTGTTACCAACTGTTCGTCTAAAATTGTGAGCCATATGTTTGTGACTATTACAGCGCCATCTATCACAAAGCGATAAAAGTGGTCCATCTAAAACATTCAAATTTTTTTACGTACTACACGAACATATAATAAAAAATGACCTACGGCAGCGCCATCCAGCGGGCCAACCATAGCGCTATCTGGTTTCCCCCTTCAAGCTAGACAAGTTTCGATCTTTGTAGTTTTTTCGTTTGACGCTTATTTCGTGAGATATTTGCCCCGGCCACGATCAATAGACCACCCTGTATATACAGAATGAACTGACGGTTGAAAGTTTGTGCCAAGGCCGAGATTCGACGCCGAGACTCCTGCTTACTAGACAAATGTGCTAACCACTAGGTCACCTTGGCACACTGTAATTAGACAACTGTATTACAGTGCATCTTAGTAAGTATTTTCCTTTTTCCTGGTCTTATCCGGTACATTCAAGAGGTCGGCATTTTGAACTGGGCTTATCAGTGTTCCTGGTAGAGAATAAACGGATATCCTTCCGTCCTCACTTCAAACGGACGAGAATCGTCTGTATGTGATATAGTTCCGTCGCGGTTGCGAGGGGACGCGTCCAGCAGGAGACCCCATGGCAGTGTCGTGATGGGGTGCAAGCGGAGCGCGAGGTGAGAAGGGGCGGCCAGTGCGGCCGGCCGGGGGCCACCCCTCCCAGTAATTGCGGGCCAGCCGTGCAAATTGGCGCTTGGCTCGGGCCGCCCTCAAAGAAGCGATTACGGCCGAGGAGCGCCGGGCCCGGCTCGGGCAAGAGCAGTGACAGCGGGGGTTGGGAGGGAAGGGAAGGGAAGGCGAAGGCCGCCTGCCGACACTGCCGCCGGCGATACAATGCTCCCCCCCTCCCCTCTCCCCCCCTCTCCTTTTGTACCTGGCATTACCCCAGTTATTGGAAGCGGAGCTCTGCTGGTGCTCATTAAAACTGGAAATGTCCCAATAATTCGTTAATATCGGAACGTAGAAATGTTGTGTCGACATAATAGAATATCCTCCGACGGAAATAAACCTCATATTTCTGTTCGTATTTACGGCCATTATCCACTGTTGCTGTGAGCACCTTTTTCTTTCTGTACCAATTACTTCAATCTGTCGTTAGGATCGATTACGTTTAGTTGTTGAAAAAAAAAAAAAAGCTTCACTGTATGGGTCCTAGGTAAATTTAGTATTCCACAAACAAACTGTTTTCCTTTTCATCACTCATTTTACATGTCTTAGACTCGTGAAGTGCACTGGAAGACATAGCATGTTGAATAAGGTTGCCCAGAGTGTATGATTGCTAGATTCCGTTTTCAGACGTGCAGCATTTGAATCCCTGTATGTCCTTAATTTGACATATCCTTGGGTTTCATAATACACTTATGACAATTGCTACGGTTGTTTCTCCAGCCGCATCCCAAACAATTTTTTACCTCATCACTGAATGTCACTGTTGATAACAGTTTCAGCGAAACTTCCGACTGTAAACTTTGACCGTCTTTCCTGCGGGTCTTCCAACAACTTATGACTGAACCCGCATTGCACCGTCAAAACTTCCGATTTCCTCCGTGGATATTTTCTAAATAGTTTGGGAAGTGCAATCAGAGTTTCCCGTTTTCTAGTTACGAAGCAAAGTCATTTCGTTGGTTTTTATATATGTGTGATCGCTGTTCTTTCGGATATGTCCGAAAGAACAGACACTACATACCTGTAATGAAAGCGAGGACAGCCGATGACTCCTTCAGCACAGACTCACGCTCGAGCTCTTACGGGAATCGGCAAAATACTGCGAGTTCAAATGGTTCAAATGGCTCTGAGCACTATGGGACTTAACATCTGAGGTCATCAGTCCCCTAGAACTTAGAACTACTTAAACCTAACTAACCTAAGGACATCTCACACATCCATGCCGGAGGCAGGATTCGAACCTGCAACCGAAGCAGCAGAGCGGTTCCGGACTGAAACGCCTAGAAAAGCTCGGCCACCGCGGCCGGAAATTCTGCGAGTAATGACGACAATGTGGAAAGGTCACTGCATCAGTAGTGTGTGTATAAATTGTGAATTTGGGTCTAATGGGAGATGTGCTAGGGTAGTCGGTGCAGTTTTGTTGGTCATTGTGTCCGGATGGTGCAATGGTCAGCGCATCTCCCCAGTCAGCAGGAGACGCGGATTCGAATCCCAGTCTGACACACATTTTTAACTTTTCCCAGTTGATATAAATCAATTCCCACTAGCAGCTAATGTCTTTAATTCCTTTGTGTCGTTTGTTTTTGGTACCCTGTTTATCTTTTTATACGCGGTCCGCTGAAAACATCTGCACCGTAGCGCCAATATCGACGGTAAATGCACTGTGTCTTGTCCGGAGACAAACTTGTCCGATTAACTCACGGTTCTTGCTTTTGAAGATAGAAATTGTTGTGTTAGCTGAAGAGCCAACACCGTGTTACTAGAGGAGGCCGAAATGCACGCGTTTACCTCACGCAGGCTGGCGTGAGGAGGGAAGAACTATACTGACGTGAGGTCTGGAACATGACAAGGAATGAGAATTCAGAAAGCGGACGTAATTCGTTTCATACTTTAATCCATTAATGATGAACGTCGCTCTTGATGGTACATGATTCACAATATCAATAGTAACTGAATATGGCGCCTTGCTAGGTCGTAGCAAATGACGTAGCTGAAGGCTATGCTAAACTGTCGTCTCTGCAAATGAGAGCGTCTGCAGTCAGTGAACCATCGCTAGCAAAGTCGGCTGTACAACTGGGGCCAGTGCTAGGGAGTCTCTCTAGACTAGACCTGCCGTGTTGCGGCGCTCGGTCTGCAATCACTGATAGTGGCGACACGCGGGTCCGACGTATACTAACGGACGGCCAATTTAAAGGCTACCACCTAGCAAGTGTGGTGTCTGGCAGTGACACCACAGTAATCACCACTTTACTCGTCACCGCCAGCCCTGCATTCAGCACTGCTCTTTTCTTCTCTCGGGTTTGCTTTTACGACAGTGTTAACTGTACGTTAAGAGCGAGACACAGCAGAACGGAGAGGTTTGCTGATGTCCACTGACTTCAATTGAAGACCGCCATAACGACGCTATGCTGATCTGATTCCTCAGCGAAGGCAACCATGTCACCGTACTACTACATCCGTGTACAAGCGTTGGTGTTTCATGTTGTAAGTTTTGATGACTGACTACTACTGGCTTGTTCACTGTTGTGATGGTACTTTCACAGGAATAAAGGCAATGAGAGTAACAAACCCAATAAATAATAACAACATTACTGCTCTCTAACAAGCCACTGGTTACCACGGGACTCTTTATAACCAAATACTCAGAAATTATCCTTAACAACTTTCTAAATTTTGTCCGTGCAGCTCCAGTTCAGACTGCATAATGCAAATTTTACATCTTATTCCCTGCAGTGTCCACTTGCGATAATTATTTGTGACAAACTAAAACTTCGTGCCTGTTACATAATTCCTAGCGGTTGAAATATTATCTCAGAAAAATCGTGAATGCTATGAACACTGCCAGACTGTACGACCCTGTAGTGTTTGAGATGATACGCCTTTCCGTTCCTCTAACTGCACAACTTATTCTTCCAGCTTTTTATGGGAGACCTGTTACTCGAAATTGAGTGTGTCCAACAAGAAAAAAGGAAGAAGTACAGGCCATTATAGATGGAGTACATGCTCGGAAAGAAGATATATGGGTAATGTTGTGAACATAATAACTGAAAGCTGATATTAACTTAGGCAAATATGCATGGTAGCGGAAAACTGTTTCTCTGTTGTGATCCCTTAATATTGGCTGATTTGCACCGTTGGAAGTAAACTCTTGTTTGATAGGGTCGCAAAACAGTAAGAACTTCCATATAATTTTCATTAAGTGTATGTTAAAAAGGATACCTAACTTTGGCGCATTATGATTCGTGTCGGTTGATGTTCTAAACTTAATAGCTTCATATCTAACTAACTTTGCTGTCTCTTGGCAATCTATGATTCTGTAAGGATCACTGATAGGAATGTTTGCAGACACCATGATACTGGGTGGAATTGTCTGTAAATAGCAACAACTAAATCGAAAACACCTTCATTCTACTGTACCGAACTGAATGCTGGCACTAAACAGTACTGTCTAGCTTTTGATATGTTGCTGGCGCGGAACTCCCTGAGAGTCTACAGAATATAGTATTTTGAGCCTGTTTGCGGAAGGATATCCATGTCCGCCCTTACGAAGTGGAAGCAAAGTAGTCTATGGTTGACAGCATTCCTTGTTAGCATCTACTTTATCGGCGATCGAGTGCAACGCACTGGAGGAAGTGGCCAAGAAGGAGGAAGACGTCGGGGTTTGCGAGCGCCATCTCGACGCTGTTAGAGATACTTGAGTGTTGCCAGATGAATTGCTGTGCCTGTGTGGTGACGGCCTCTTGTGGTATTTGTTGTGTACCTCTTGCCTGGAATCCAAAATTGTGCCACAACAGGGAAGGAAACTGGTCGCGTTGTTTTTCAAGAAACATCCTAGAACGGCTCTGAACGATTCAGGAATGCCAAGAAACCTAAATATGGATGGCCAGACGAGAATTTGAACCGACGTTCTCCCAAAGATCAGTCCAATGACCACCTCGCTTAGTTTGTGACCTACAATAGTACGAGGTACGATACATGATATTTACAGAACAGCATCAGAAGCGATGATCAGATTAAATGCCAAAGAAGATTTTTTTACAGTCATACTAACTCCCGAAAAAGGATCAGGTACATTATGTAACACTGTTCTTGTCCTTGGTTTGTAAACGCTCCTTTCTAGTTCCTTGTGTCTCGTAAGTGTGATAAATATAAATTACTCAACTCAAAACGTTGCTTTTTATGAATATGTCACTAATATTTTGAAGGTTACATGTTTCAGTTGTAGAAAGACGAGAAGGTACATTTCGTTTTACGCTGTACGAGTTAAAAATCAGCATACAAAATAAATATGCTCTGTATAAACAAAGAAGCGTTGACATACTTGATTGAATGGCTTTTCGGGAATTACGACTGTACTGAAAATCTCTTTCACGAATGAGCCCATAGATACAATTTACAGTTATGTTTTCATTATGCTGTCTTTGATAGCGATGTTCAAAATGTGTGTTATGCTGGCGGAAACGAAGTACCTGCTGTTCTGTGTAACCCCCTCCCCCGTTCCATATCGTCTATGAACATACCTGGATGATTGTCCCTCCATTATGCCGAAATTCTCCGCCCTACCCTTGACATGTTGCACATAAGTTTCAGCCTCATTATTCACCAAGAAGTCCTGAACTATTGTTATAAAGCAATTACAAGCAACTTGGTCCTTCTCGGTGAGCATCTTTGGAAATTTGTTGCGTTGCCCGATCTTCTTTATCTATGTCCCGCACAAAGATCACTTTTCATCTCTGCGTCAGACTTTTCGAGGAAAACAGCTTGCCGAATCCTTACTCACACTTCTAACAAACTGTTTCACTAGACTCAACTTTGTTTATGGGAAGCATCAGCATCTTTGTCAATAAAGCTGTCAATACCACCTGACAGCACTCTTTCCCACATAGAATTCGTTTCTATTTGTCCAGTCTCACCTCTTATAGTGAGCGTCGTTACCACTCCCACCCCAGAGACAAAAAAAAAAAAAAAAGCAGTGAAACAGTACAGTCAGTTTGAAAACACATCAGATATTCCACAATTTCAGTCTCTCCCGTTATCCCCCATACACACGGGAGATAAACTGAACTAGTGAGTATTAGGTCACTTTACGCACTAAAGTATCACAAATACACCGAAAAAGAGGAAAAAAATTGAATCATTCAATATCAGTGCCATGCTAACAAAGTCAATGTTTATGAGGAATAATCGGCCTTTCCGCACTCTTTAGAGGTAAGGAACTAGGAAATAACTTTTAAAATACAAAGACAAACAAAAATTTAAATTTGTTAAACAGTGAATTATTATTGTTTCTTCCGCCTTAGGTCTACTGTCATTTAACAGAATTTCACGAGCTATGTTTCTCTTTTATATATAAACCAACTTCAGTGCTCATTTAGTGAATATGTTATACATAATATATTCCTAAATTTTGTATTTTATAGAGTGAAAACGGTTTTCTTTATAAATTTGATATGCCTACGTTGTTAATTCGTCTTTTTTACTTACACAGATGTCCACTAAGTTTTCCTTCGTTGTTAACGCGGGCTGTAATCGAAAAAATCTTGAATCCAATTTACTTTCAAGATTTTTCTGCTGTTCTGAACCCCTTCTTTCTTTTACCGAATTTTCTTTTTTGTACCTCACTTCACTTTCCTGAAACTTCACAAAACTTGCAAAAGAACGCAAATTCAACAAAAGAATGTGTGTTTGCTGAAAAAAGTCTTAAACTACAGTAATCTTAAGAGAGAATAAATGATGATAATTTATATATAACAACTGCTGCAGAAGGGGGTCAAAACAAACATTTCAAAGACGAAGAAGAATATTGCATTAGTGTTGCTCAAAACGTACATTAGTGGTTGCAATTTTTGCATGCTACATCTTGCTTAATGACAAGCTGGTGAGAAATTTCACTTTAAAGATGGACTGTGTCTGCAGTCGAAGAAGCAAAACACGCAAATATTAGGGTATCGTTGTTGTCAATAAATAGAATTTCTTAACCCGTATTAGGGATATTGGTCAGAGAAATACAAAAGCTATACCGAAGATTGTGACACTGTTTAAAAAGGAATTCCAGCTAACAGTATCTCTGTTGAAAGTAAATCACGATGCTCTTTTCAAAGAAATGGTCAGCTTCATCGCAAGTGTATTGGACTTGAAATTATGAAGTTAACATGTCGCTGTCAAAGTGTTCAGCATCGAAACAGAGATGTTGTTCAGGCTGTCGGGCGCTTTTAGTACATCACCTGTCAAAGCATTCCTGATTTTATAGTTAATTTGTCCAATAGATACAAAAGTACGATGTCTAGGAGCTTGTCAGTGGTTGCGCAGAAATAATAACTTTACTGGCCAGTACATGCACTGTGCCGGAATAATACTCGAGTGTTACGTTACTACTGTTTCCTAAAATCGGAGACAGCAACCAAAAGCACCTTAGGCAAAGAAATCTTGCTTATGAGGCGAGTTTTTATTTGCTGATGATGTGCGCAGCATATACAACACGATATTCTGCACTTCCAGTACAATTTCCTAGTCAAATAATATGCTAACAACCACACAATCTAACGCACAAAGCACTCAAAAGATTCACGGACAGTGTATTAGCTTGCCAGTACGTAGAAAGCGATAAAATGGAAGCAATGATTGACTTTCGGCTGACTTATCTTTATTTGATTAATGTTCTCTTAAGTGACCTAAACCACCCAGCGAATAAAACCAGAAAGTAACACGTTAATCTCTCAATTTTCGTTTCTGTAGATTTCGAGCTTCCACGTAGTCTCGATTAATTCAAACTGGTTACGTAAACAAAATTTTAATGATCACCACTATATCAAATTTCTTGGATAATTAACTCATAAGTTTGCTTTGCTAATACTTTTCGAAGCCACAAGAAACCATACACAACCATTGCTGACTAGGTTAAACAATGCTGTTCATAGCCAGAAATTATCTATCTTTGGAATTCTGAACCTAAAGTGTACACAGACCGCTAATCTGTAAATAACAATCTACCGATAATCGCCTAATTCTTACTCACAATACACATAATGCAAAACTTCTCCATCTCCTCACTTACTGTTCGCATGAATACTCATAGATGTACACCGGTGACCAAATTAAATCAAAAAACGGAAATTTTGCAAGGTTACGTCTGTTTTGTCACAAAATAGTATAAGCAGGTGATAGTAAAGTAAAAACCGTGTAAAAATACAGAACATAAACAATTGAAAAATGCATAATGGTAGACAAAACTTTTCTTCGTTTTTTCTGGCCTAACACATTTGCATACACATTCCGACAACTGGTTAATGTGCTCAGAATTGCGTGTGGCCACCTCTGGCAGCAATAGAGGCCTGACAACGATGGAGCATGCTGTGAATGATATCATCAATATCATGTTGGGGCAATAATGTCCATTCTTCGTGCAGAGCTGCTCACAGTCTTGGAGAGGGGTTGGTGGAGGCTGACGTGATACAAGCCATCTCGATAGTGCATCCCCGACATGCTCTATCGGATTCAAACAGGGAGAGCGAGCAGACCACGACATGTGTGCTACATCTTCCGTTTCCAAGAAAACATGAGCCACCTGTGCTCTGAAGTCAAGCATTATCGTCCATCAATACGAATCTGGGCCCACAACACCTCGCAACAACAAGGTATGATGTCCTAAGATCTTATCATGTTTCCTGACCTCAGTTAAACCTTGCCAATTAACCTGCTCAATTTCATGAAGAGGTGTTTGATTGGTCAACATAATGCCTGCCCACACCGTCAAGGAAGTGTCTGAGTCGTCACACAATGCTTGCCCACAACAATAAGGATCCTCATCAATAACGGTCTCTTTCCACAATATATGGGTCCCAAAATCATGTTCC
Organism: Schistocerca piceifrons; assembly: GCF_021461385.2. Lineage (NCBI taxonomy): Eukaryota > Metazoa > Arthropoda > Insecta > Orthoptera > Acrididae > Schistocerca > Schistocerca piceifrons. Next base: position 313,546,578 of record NC_060141.1, on the reverse strand, counting down.
ACATTCCCTCCAGATGCGAATGCTGCGAGAATCACTCTCCAGACCAAACTGCAAGTTGTGGCGCCCTGGAGATATTCTAAGTTTGGAGCTGGCGTGGCCGCACTGGCTGCTTGGCGGGCGCAGGCTGCTCGGCAGGCCGCCCACGTGGTGCCGCATGTTGGCCGAAGCAAGAGGGGTCCAGCAGCTGCATGGGTGGCAATTCCATGGTGACACTGTGTCGATGAAAGGAACTTGTAGGCCGAGCGTGCCAAAGATAGCAGATTTTGTGAAACCATCATGGCAGACACTTCACAGTTCATATAGAAATTAATAGTTGTCAGATGAATCATGATACCTCAATGGTACCTCAAAAAGAAACATGTGCATTATTATTATTTGCATGACGATGTTGATGGGGTAATCAGATTTTCAATATCTTTATTACTTTAAAGTTTAGTATCTGACAGTAAATTATACAAGTAACACCCAGAATTTCGAAAATATAAACGCTTCATCCGGTTTCGTCGATCGATATGTCTTTAGAAAGCTATTACTGTAAACCTAAATTGGTATAAATTACAGGCATGTCCACTACTGGCCATTAAAATTGCTACAACAAGAATAAATGCAGATGAGGAACGGGTATTCACTGGACAAACATATTACACTATAACTGACATATTATTACATTTTCACCCAATTTGGGTACATAGATCCTGAGAAATCAGTACCCAGAAAAACCACCTCTGGCCATAATAACGGCCTTGATACGCCTGGGCATTGAGTCAAACAGAGCTTGGATGGCGTGTACAGGTACAGCTGCCCATCAGCTTCAACACGATACCACAGTTCATAAGAGTAGTGACTGGCGTGTTGTGACGAGCCAGTTGCTCGGCCACCATTAACCAGACGTTTCCAATTGGTGAGAGATCTAGAGAATGTGCTGGCCAGGGCGACAGTCGAAAATTTTCTATATCCAGAAAGGCCCATACAGGACCTGCAACATGCGGTCGTGCATTATCCTACTGAAATGTAGGGTTTCGCAGGGATTGAATGAAGGGTAGAGCCACCGGTCTTAACACATCTGAAATGTAACGTCCACTGTTCAAAGTGCCGTCAGTGCGAACAAGAGGTGATCGAGACATGTATGGCGATGACGAATACATGCTTCCAATGTGCATTCACCGCGATGTCGCCAAACACGGATGCGACCATCATGATGCTGTAAACAGAACTGGATTCATGCACCTAGGTTCGTCCTTGAGTACACCATCGCAGGCGCTCCTGTCTGTGATTCAGTGTCACGGGTAACAGCAGCCACGGTCTCCGAGCTGATAGTCCACGCTGCGGCAAACGTCGTCCAACTGTTCGTGCAGATGGTTGTTGTCTTGCAAACGTCCCCATCTGTTCACTCAGGGATCGAGACGTTGCTGCACCATCTGTTACAGCCATGCGGATAAGATGCCTGTCAACTCGACTGCTAGTTATACGAAGCCATTGGGATCCAGCACGGTGTTCCGTATTACCCTTCTGAACCCACCGATTCATATTCTGTTACAGTCATTGGATCTAGACCAACGCGAGCAGCAATGTCGTGATACGATAAACCGCACTCGCAATAGGCTACAATCCGATCTTTACCAAAGTCGGAAACGTGATGGTACGCATTTCTCCTCCTTACACGAGGCATCACAACAACGTTCACCAGGCAGCGCCGATCAAATGTTGTTTGTGTATGAGAAATCGGTTGGAAACTTTCCTTATGTCAGCGCCTTGTAGGTGTCGCCAACAGCGCCAACCTTGTGTGAATGCTCTGAAAAGCTAATCATTTGCGTATCACAGCATGTTCTCCGTGTCGGTTAAATTTCGCGTATGCAGTACGTCATCTTCGTGGTGTAGCAATTTTAATGGTCAGTAGTGCAACTTCAATGGTACATGAGTTATTGGAGGTCAAAGTGGCCGATTACTATCGATCGCGTCAGGCCATAAGTATTCCACAGTTCCACGAAGAAACGGTTGCAGCATGCTTATAAATATATTTATTCATCTATGTCTTTGTTTATAGCCGATATATGCTATACACGAAGAAATTGGTCAATTATTTATTGTGTTTTAGAAAGCACAGAGGCGTTAATCTACTGGCCTACTTTGCTTGCTATTCCTTTGATATATGTCTATTCAATTTATTTATGTATTTAATAATGTGTGTAAGAGCGTGTTTATGGTCCAGCCGTAGAAATATTTATTTAATTTCATGTTATTTAAATGTAAACCCAGTATTTCGAAAGTGTTTTATGTTTACGAGTGTGCGTTGGCATGAAGACATGGAGGGAACGCTCTAGCCAATCACAGCGCTTGTGAATGGGGAGAGCGGATGGGAAAGGAGAGTACGGCACATGAGACAGGAGGGAGTATGGCGCGAGGGAAGCATGGTCGCGAGACAGACTTGGAGTGTGGGGCGGTTTGCGCACGGTCGCGAGAGATTGAAATACTTGAGAATGTGGACTTGTGAACTTGTGAGATTTCCGAGGTTTCTGCAGTGAAGACGTAGCATTTCTTTAGAAGTGAATATCTCGCAATTTATGTTGTCGTTCTTAACTAATTAAGTGCAGTAGGAATCTATTGTTTCCCTGTTAACTCAACTTATATTTTGCTGGACCATCGACACCAATAAGTGTTTTGCATAAATATACCACAGTCTCAAAAGTACTTCTACTATCGTACTCATCATTTAAAGTCGTTGCGATAGTACCTGCAGATTTTATTTATTGCAATCTTTTGTTTATAAATTTCTATGTAACATCCGCGATTGCCGAGTGATAGAAACCTTCGACCATTCGATTCATGTGTGTACTCTTATCGTATACTGTAGACTCAACAGTATTTGGCCTGTACTGCAGCAACTAAGTATCCCAGACATTCTCTTCTGTGAAGACGCGTCAGAGGTACACATACAGCATGTCTCCGACAGTAAAAGCTACAATGACGAAGCCTTCTGTAACCGTTTGCCTCGAAACATGTCCAGTTGATGGTGCGAGGTCAGACGCCAGTTGCCGTTTGGTACTAATGCAGTACTGTGTTGCTCTTACAGCCAAACAACGATCCTTTCTGTTGTAACACGTGGTCGGCCCTGCCCTGGTATTTGGGATACAGTTTCGGTCTCTATAAACTGTTGACACATCCGAAAAACAACAGAACGAATGACGTTGAGCCCTAGGGCCACATCAGTTTGCGAATGTTCTGTTTTCATTCTTCCTATGGCCACCCCAGCTTAGAGAGTCTGGCAGGCCTCTTATCTGCACCATGCTGCACCTTGTGAGAGTGTGAGCACAGTGACTGTCGGTGTGGGAATTACCCAGCAACTACTACCCTGTATAATAGAAGTACTGACATCATTGTTGGCGTGGTTGTCCGTTGATACGAATGCAATATTCCGTGATGAACACGATCTCTACGGACATCTGTTGACAGTTTGTACGATTATATCGTGATTTAGATACAGGACGGGGAAATAACTCTTTGTTGCTTTAATATTGGACACCAATGTAATTTACTGCTAAACCAGTGATTTACCGCTAACTTTACTTCTTTCTTTCTGTGTTATTAATTTAAGTAACTTCCTGTTCACTTTTCTTTATAGGACGGAATGATATTGACAACTGTAATTAGTCACTTTACCTGTACTGATAATACAATTAATTTCTTTTATGAATGGTATCAGTGAAATACCTAATAAAAATATTTCGTAATGATTGACGTTTCTCAAGCACAGAATAGCTATGATACGTTTCGCAAAAATCTAACACTCGATAACCACTTTACTACAATAAAATATTATTTCTTCTTTTGTTTATTATTTTCTTTCTCTTTATTTCTGATTCTCTCATGTTATAAGCTGTCTCTTTTCTTCTCTTGGGGACTTCAGTTGATGTTAAGGGAAAGTTACATTTATTTCCAATCAGAATCGTAGACCCAAAATTTATTTTTGATCCCCTAGGCTTTACTGAGCTCTTTATTTCAACAGCTCAACGGCGAAACTAGTGATTGAGAGCCATGAAAAGTTAATTCACACGAAACGACAGCAATTAAAAAGATATAGTAAAAAGTAAAACAAATTGCCTACGTGCCACCATCTCTTTCGGCCTTAACTTACAAAATGCCAACAAGATTTAGCCTCTGCAGGTATTGGCTGTTCGCGGACAACCATATTGCACTATTGTTATTGTCAACCTGTCACTTGAAGTTGGCAGTAATGGTAGCCTTCTCATGCATTTAAATGCCTTCATTTCAAAATGACACTGCATAGTACATCGTATGACACACACTCTGTGCATAGTACTTGATGCCTACACAAGGGTGCGACAATAATAATGGACATCTCTACCTGTGCGGGAATCAGAGCAATTGTGCGAGTGCGGAATTTAGACACACACTAAGACAGGAGCGGGCAGGAATCCTGCACGTGTGCGGTGCACTTGCACGCGTGCAGTTAACAGGTGTTCCGCGTGCACACAGGGGCAAGCTGGCCACCCGCTTATCTCCCTTCCCCACCATACCTTCTGTCCGCTCCTTCCTCTGTAAGGCGTTTTGTTTCCTAGCTTGCTTTATTGAGTGAATGAGTAAGGTTAGTAGGAATGCTTGAAGGACGTCATGGTTTGAAAGAGTACCTATTACCTACGATACGTTTTATTTAATTATCACAGGTGGAGTTTACAATACGTTTAATATCTGGAACAAAATTTCTACATACAGACAAAGACAAACAGTAACGTAAATTTTCATCACTGATGTTTGCTCTTAACCGAGACTTATTAATTCAGCAAATGGTTTTCCAGCTCTCGCTTTATTAAGCGCAGTCTTATAACTTGCACATATCGCTGGGCTATTATTGTTGTCGTCCCGAAAACTTGAAAACAGTGCTCCATAAAATTTTAAATCAGTTAGATGAGAGACATGACGAGAGAAAGTCGCAAATCTCTCGTGACAACAGCAACTACGACAAATTCAAATGGCTCTATGGGACTTAACTGCTGTGGTCATCAGTCCCCTAGAACTTAGAACTACTTAAACCTAACTAACCTAAGGACATCACACACATCCATGCCCGAGGCAGGATTCGAACCTGCGGCCATAGCGGTCGCGCGGTTCCAGACTGTAGTGCCTAGAACCGCTCGGGCACTTCGGCCGGCCAACTACGACAGATTCATCTGGTATCGTCAGATCGCTCTTCTTAAGCTCAGTCATTTCCCCATCCGCTCAGAATCCGACAATAAATTGTACTCGTCCTTGTGAAATTTATTATAATGGCCTTCAATACTAAACTTCCGTTGACCAGCGAGAATGCTGCCACATATTAAACATTTCGAATTTTCACGTTTTTGCACAAAGAAAAAATGATTGTCGCATTACTTTTTAAAAGATAGCAAATCTCCACTTCTCCGTTTCTTGAAATACAACGTTCACTACATAATGCTCGTTTCCATCAACGTCCGCAGCTTAGCCTGGCACTACACTGCCGCAACCTGCCGGCTGTCGCCACAGCCCAGGTCGACGCCTGCTCGCGAGCAGCACACGTGCAGCGCTGTGCGCTCATGAGCCGCGTGCGACGTTTGCCCGTCCCTGCACTAAGATACGGAAGCTTGGGTCGGTTCTGGAGGCGTAATCGTGTAGCCTAAGAGGCTAAGGCGACCGCTCTCAGTAAGTTAGAAATCCGGATCTGAGTCCCGATCCAGCACAAATTTTAATCAGTTGTGTAGCTAAATTCTAAGCGTATTCGCAATTGCGAATACAATGCTTTCATTTCATGTAGCTGTCAATCACTGCAGTGTCTGTCCTACAGACGTGCATGCATGTCTGACAGACGTTGCACAGTACGTCGTATAACACAGACACTGCAATTGTGAATACATTTCTTTCACATGCTTCATTCTCTGGTGGATTTCTACTGGTGTCTGTCCTTCGGTGGCCAAGGAAATGAATATTAGCACGTTGGCTATGTCTGGACGCATTTCGTAATAACGTCTCCATAATTTACTTTCCCTTAATTAATACACACACGTCAGAAAGGCATAAATGCCGCACCAACTCCTTGCTTATGTTTTGGGGCTTATGTACCCGCATTGTAGCCACGCTTTGTTGCATACACGCTGCAGCAACGCCCTCAAACGGAAATTTTGTGTTCCCCCTTATGGTAAAAAAAGAAATGTCCTTAAATGAGAAGATATTCGTAAGCGTTTGATATTATAGTGTAAAATTCTTCCTCACCATGTATTCGGATTTGTCTTATTCCACCTTTCATTTTTCTGTTTCTGCTAATTTGCATATTTTATTGTATCAGTATTAATCATCAACTTGCCTACGTAAATGTGAGTGAGATGCATCTTTTCATTTTGAATTGAACTGTTACTGTGCTCCGGGAATTGTATGCCTCTGTCTGGCAATCTGTGTTTTACCTCTATGTGTCTATAAATCGTTTAATTCTACTGTTCTGATGCCTTTTACAGTCGCGCCTATGTCGGTTATCAAGTGTAAATTATGTTCAGCTAAGCTGATTGCCCTTAACAAGAGAAAATAAACGACGTCTTGTTTGTCACAAGGATCGACATATCTATTTTATAAGTGCCAGCCGACTTCATATAGCATTACTTCTAAGGTTATGGTTCCAGAGTGAACCATTGTACTCAGTAACTCCGTCCTTTTACTGTCTTCATACAGATGTAATGGCCTGTTATTTATTTTATCTGCCACCTATAATTAGCGAGTCCTTCAATGAGAATATCCTACATCATCCACCACACTCTCCTGAGATCAGAACGGAAAAGCATACCCGTCTTCAGGATAATAGTTTCCAGAGGTTTGGCCGGCCGCGGTGGCCGTGCGGTTCTAGGCGCTCAAGTCCGGAGCCTGCTACGGTCGCAGGTTCAAATCCTGCCTCGGGCATGGGTGTGTGTGATGTCCTTAGGTTGGTTAGGTTTAAGTAGTTCTAAGTTCTAGGGGACTGATGACCACAGCAGTTGAGTCCCATAGTGCTCAGAGCCATTTCTCCAGAGGTTTTCCCCGACGTCATCACTGATGTGTGCGAGTGTTATCTGCTCTCCGCCCAGGGCCGCACGCCGTCCAGGTGTGCTCCCGCTCCAGTTCCCATCTTCCTAAAATTCACAACGTCTGTATGGAACCTACCAACGCCAAAATCCACGCGTTGTACTCAGGTAATACTCCAAGTAGGTATACGTCGTTAACTGCTGACATCATACCATAGGGGAAATGAGTCCTTGATGTAGAGCAGGAATCAACTGGGACATTCTGGCAACTGCCATTCTGGGTATCAGTTCTGTATGTGGCTGTCAGACCGACGAAGAGGTGTCTGTAGATGACCTGATGAAAGATCGCAAGTTAACATTCATTCTCGAAACGCATTTCTCTCCAACTCCTGAAATCTCAGTGTGAGGAGCGGTTGGACACGACAAAACTACTGATTTGGTAATTGTTGAAGGGAGGCTGGAAGCTTGGCAGTATGTGGCTTAAGTGGTAAACCTCTTGAGACACGATTCGTGCCCATGACACCAAATTGGAGTAAGAGTATTACAGGAGGATAGTGCAATACCGATCACTGCAGTTCACACGAAGAAAGCCTTGAGCAGCGTATTTTTGTCATTCCTACCCGGTGCCTTGATTGCCGCCCACAGACCACATCTGAGATGCGATGAGCATGCGCATACTTTCATGCCAGCAATCTTGATTAACAGACACAGCATTTGTTTCAGGCTTGATGAAAAGTTCATAAAATGACACTCGGAGATAATCTGCTTTTGCGACACAACGAAAGCGCAGCACAGCGCACACTGATGTTGATAAAGGACATCAGATCCAAATGGAACGAAGTATTAATCATGTAATATTCAATATGTGTTGATAAAACTTTTGTAATTATCGAACTGGTAATTCATGCTCTACCACTCTCCACTACTGTCATTGGAAAGTCAGTTTTGATGAATTTAAAATTTTGCAGCATTTTAAGTTATCGATTTTCGTCATCTTCCGCCTCCCTCAGTCAGTCATACAGTGTCGTTTTCGGTCATCCCAAGAGGCTTTACACGAGAAAGTTGCTGCAACCTTTAGTGATGGATTCTGTTTAAAGCCACCTACTGAACGCGACTAACGTTAATGAAAGTTATTAATTATAAAATAGTTGCACAATATGTCGACGTGCCAACTGTCTTCTTCAAGTGCTGTGAGTTGTAACTTAATGCATAATCGCTGTTGGACCCCAACCAGTGTGAAGAAGCCATCTTGTAGATCGTCGAAATATTGTGCTGAAAATGGAGACAACGGCTCGGCTGAATACCCAGATGCACACCATTAAATAAGTTGAGCACGTTACACTCGCTTTATTTTCACAAAATAATGTTTTGGGTCAACGACAGCTAACTTTATCTACTTCAACAAAAAAGAATCTTGAAACTAATTTTATAATTCTAGTGTAAATGTTACCAGTATTGACAGTACCCCTTAAGCCGCCCCGACACCGATTAGAGCGCGCAAAACGGCATAAGAGGTTCGGCGCAGCGCAGCTTGTCCATTGTGGACCACAAAACATGCCGCTCTGCGCAATACCGAACAAGTTCCAGTCAGTGTCGGTACATCAAAGGAAATCGTCCGTATGCGGCTGTTTGGACGGCGTTTCTCGTTTCCCTCCTTTTTTGATTCACACGCACACACACTGGAATACTGCTGCGCACCTACGACCACTCTGCCCCATTCTGCGCAGTTCTGCGTCGCTACACGCAGTTCTGTGCTGCTCTGTGCCGCATGTTTGTGGTGTGGACGTGGCTTTACGAACAGCTAGTTCACTATCGCTGCTAAGCGCACCTATATAACCCGGCAGGGGTGCTTTTCTTGCTGTTAAGAGTCAGCAATGCCCAAGCGCTACCGGCCACGAGCCGGAATGCGAGGAGCAAGTCGTGGTTAGGGTTCTGCACTATCAGATCGGTTTTTTTCGCAATTTTGGGGAAAATATATTTTGGAGGGAACTTTCTGTGGAAATGGAAACCTTGAGGAAGTTTTCGGCAAAGAAAATTCCGGTACGGGGGAAATTGGGAAACATTTTTATCTGCCTAGCCTTCCTACTTATGGAATCTGTCATAGTTTAGTTCAATCAACACATGCTTAGTGTTTTACATATTCACTAGGTATCAGACCAGTCGACATATCTTTTCTTTTTTGTGTGAACGATAGCCTCACCGCCGTAATATCTCTTTGTGACATTACTAAGAAGTGTGCATGCCGGGCTTCGACCATTTGATATGTTTTGTCAACTTTCCTGGGTCTATCAAGTTCCCAGGAGACCCCATATTGGATTTCATCTTATAGTTGAAGCTTAAATTCTATTGGTTCTATATTACAACGTGTCTTCTGTGAATATATGTTATGTCAACTAGTGAGGATCTGTCGAAACCACTTCGGTATTAGTATGATTTGTTGTTAAATACACCCATGCTCATAAATTAAGGATAGTGCTGATAAATGGTGAATCAATTCTCTGGTGGGCAGTTTGCGGGTTTAAATCACCTCGGGGTATGACCATGCGGTGCATTTGACTTGCGGTCGTCGCACGGTGGCGTTGGCAGCAGTCCACATACGTAGTGGTGTGTTGGTGCATGTCAGAGTATGGTGCAGCGAGTAAGTGTGGATACGTTTTCAGTCGTTCTAATGGTGACTGTGTGTTGAAAATGGCTCAGAACACATATTGATGGCGTTATGAGGGGTAGAATACTACGGCGACTGGAGGCTGGTCAAACAAGCAGGTCGTAGCACGGGCCCTCTGTGTGCCACAAAGTGTGATCTCAAGATTATGGCAACGATTCCCAGTTATGTGTAGTGCCACGTTGTGTGCCACCACATTCTGCAATTACCCTTAATTTATGAGCATGAGTGTATAAGGTAAAGAGAGATCGGCGGTTAAGTCACGAATTTCATGTGTTTACAGTAGTGTAGTGAATAGAGGTGTCGAGTTACAAAGTGAGATACAGGTAGTACGCTGCTCGTAAATCAAATGTTTTCATCTTTATGGTCAGCGAATTGTTTTGGGGAATTTGTTTGTCTGCTATAGGAGAATTCCGAAAACTCAATCTGAAAGAGCTGAGTGGGTTTCACATCGAACCTTCACATGCAGCTGAGTGGCACCGAAATTGTGCGAACAGTTTGCAGATATGATGAGTATTGGGTCTGGAAGTTTTTTTGTCGAATGTTACGGTGATTATTGAGTTTATTCGCGAGTGATGCGCTTAATTACACAAGAAATAAGTGGACGAATGAGTATCGCCATTCTTAGTCAGCAGCATCTGTCGGCAGTACGTATTACTACTTGAACACTTACAAAAGCTATCTTGGACTGTCAGGGCGTACCAGGTTAATTTGGAAAAGCAATGCGGCATTGGCCAACTTCAGTATGGAAGTGCCATAAATTTAACTGTCAATAGGAGTATGATTGGGCCTAGGCACTGTTAGGAAATGTGTTACTTACAGAATCAATAAACGATGTAAAATGGTAATATGTACCACTATATTTTGAAAGCAACAGTTTTCTATTTAAATTTGAGGAATTGTGATATTAATTGTAAAGTAGAAAGACATGTTTTCTTCGTAGGCAGCACGATCAGATTTTCCAACGGAGCGTATTCTCTCTGCTAGGCATCCCTTACCCACTTCCGCTCGGCGCAAACTAAACTGTTTCAATGGAGCATGAGCCAGAGATATATAGGAAGGATAGTTGCATTACGGTTTAAGTGAGAAAACGATAATGTGGTCATAATATTAATGGAAAGCTCAAGGCGACTTTCCTGGGTTGTATTTATTTCACATAGACAAACTGAAGATTTGCAGATGGACTGTTACTGAGGTACGTCAGTGCATGTCATTGACAGGTAGCAATCAGTTTGAAGGAGCTTTGCCTGAAAGCGGAAGAAGTCAGCTGGCATTCCTGTGCGGCTGTGTGAAGACGGAGGGCTATGCATGTCACGCGATTGCATCCAGAGATGGGCTTGGACTTACTTCTGCCGTCTTAAATGCGCTAGCAATCACTGCGATTGAAACTGAAGTACCCGAGCGACCTCCACGTTGAAGTTAAACTGCGTACATCTGACCCATTAGTGCAGTGTCCCCATGAGAAGCCTTGCATCAGATAGCCCCACACTAAGAGAATCTCTTAACTAGATCTTTGAAAAATTTCCGTGGGTGTGCTCATCCAACTTATTATCCAGCCTGGACTCTTGGTCTGGCCAATCGTATTCTCGCACTCATCAAGACGAACACATTCGCGAAGGAAATTTCTCTTTGAAAACATTTCTGCTCTATCTTGATCTACGTTTAGTCCCTCTGATATCTAAAAGCCCTTTGTCCAGTCGAGGAACGTATTTGTCAGATATCTTCGACAGAAGCCTCTACTGTTCTAACACCGCCACCTCTAAAACCCAATAACACGCCATGGGTCAAGTCTCTTGTTCCCGCAGCTACAAAGGCCCCTGAAGCTTCATTGCCCAGCAAGGTGCCTCTGTTTGGGGTGGTATTGTTCGGCGAACCTGCTATCTCCCTTTGTACTCCACAGCAGCTGCAGTCCACTCCAGACAACAACACATTACGAACACTTCCAAGTTCAACCAAGACAAGAAACACCTGACAGATAGACTGAGATTAGTATTTCTATACACGTGAAGAAAGTTTGAGTGCATGATTATTACGCAGACGTAAATAACATTCTTAGGTGGTAACTGTATCGCGTAGCACAGTTTATGATGGTGTTTCGTATATACAGTGGCTTTAAATTGCCGTAGTTCATTAAAATGAGGGAAACATCTTGTATTTTTTCTTTATCTACTTATTTTCTTGTTCTACGACAGTTAAGTTGACACTTTCTTGAAGCAAATCAGCATAAATCACTGGTATTAAGTACTGTGAAGTAATACTAATCAGAGTACTTTGGCTTGAGCAAACCCTGTCACGCTTTACATAGATTTCACTACACTACGTTAGCAATCGATGGAAAATTGTTCAGCTTTGGATACTAACAGAAAGCAATTAATTTTGAAGAAGTGTTGTCTCAGTAGTGGGTAAGAACTAATGCTCAATAAACCGTTAGCAAATATTAAAGGACGAATAAAATGCTAAATGTTTCAGGGTATTAAAAGAAAGTGAGATACAGTCGACCCAAAAACAATTTGGAAAGTACAGTCACTGATATCAGTAGAAACCGTTAAAGTAACATGTAGCCACTATGTTTCCAACTCCACTGGAACTACATTGGTACTGTTTGGAAGTTTACATTGGCATGACGCGTATTTTTATACCCATGCGCTGATCATTAACATAGTTGCAGAAAATGTGTCTTTCAGTTAAGATTTGGGCATATAATCTCGTTGACTAACTCCTCCGTTGATTTGTCATGTAATATTCCATCTCAACCAGTATGAGACCAAGTTAAACATCGAACATCAAAGAGCACTTCAAGTGTAGATATTCACTTTTATTGCGCTATTTAAATATCACTGAGATGAAATATTTTCAATCACAATCTATTTTGATTATATTACTCTCTGGCTTCCTGTCAATTGCCTAAGGTTGGGTTTGTTGCGTGGTGGCTAAAACACATTCTTCCATTTATTTTCATATTAACCATGTCTTTAGGAAGCCTTCAACGCTCTAATTCACGATTTAAAAAACACAACACTGCACTACCTACGTTTTTCCGTGGATAGCACGATGCATTTAGAGGATTTACTCTCATTATCAATTATAAATATTTACCTCAGTATTCTATATGATATTAGCGTTTGTGTTTTTCTGTGTCTATTGATCTGCTGTTGCTCTTTTTTTGTTGTTTCAACACAGTCATAAATCATAAATCATGTGAATTTGCTACGTTATCTTTCCCATCATTAATTTTATTAATATTAGAAAAGTTTTTCGCGATCAAACGTCAACAGACACCTCAGATGGATTATAAATATCGTGAGAAGAGTGGAATAGTGCCATCACAGGACGGAAGGTAAACACAGACTCCTGGAACTGGCGCGCAACGCCAATACTTATAACCTTGCATTTCCTGTGATAATTTTCGTGAAACTGAGTTCTTTAATTATAATAATTTTGTAATTATGACGTTACAATTTTGACGAAAGTATACATTTTGAAAAATGTGTGAATTAAGTTGACAAGAACACAGGATTGGTTATTCAAATCTTAGTCACTTTTACAAAACTATACAATATTCAATAACTTTTCAGATAAATTATTTTTGGGGAAAGACACTTTTTCTTTCAAAACTGGAAAAAAGAAAGTTTCAGTCGAAGAATATCATGGTTATTATTACAAATAACTTTAAACTGTGTAGAAATTTTATGTAATACGTACTCTGAAGTTATGGTAATTTCATCACATTTCTTTAAATAGAAAGTTTTTAATAAATCTGGGTACAGTACTACAGTCAGAAGATCGACAACTAACTAGTGAATAACAAAGTTTAATGTGAAAACCTTGTAATAAAATGTCAGACATGCAGATAACACATTATGTATTTATAAGACAGTATAAAAGAAACACATTATGTATTTATCAGACAGTATAAAAGAAACACATTATGTATTTATCAGACAGTATAACAGAAACACAGAATGGTGTTCAGATGAATAGTTCCCCCATTCCTTTTTAGTTATTTCTTTATTTTAAAATAAGACTTCCGTCAGAGATATGTGCTGCACTGGACTATAGCTCAAAAGAAATTAGTTACAACACCAACTAAACTAAGTATTCACGTATTTGTGACTAAATGAATCGCATAATTTAGATGTCAATATCGAGTGCATTTATAAGCGTTGGTATCGACTAATACAGTAATGGAAGTTAACCTAAATTCAATTCATTTATTAAGTATCCAGATAAAAAGTGATGATGTAGTAGAAGGAAAATTCAATATGCAATTTCTATTATTCGATGGAATTTCAGACTCTGAAAATATTTGAGAAAGAAAGTGGGGTGGTAGCCTCTGCGGTATTTATTCCACGAGGTTTATCTTATTCGTATTCAGTTTGAATTTCTCTTGGTACATTACGCTAAAGTTACGCGTGCCACTTTTTCGTAAACTTAAATTGCTTCTGCGGTTGCCATAACTTTGAGATTTAATTGTCCGTTAGTAATGCTGCAGCGGAGCGCAGGCCACAGCGACAGTGGAGCTGGTTCAGACGATCGTTCCTCTGGGATCAACTGCAGCTGCGGCAGACAGCGCACCGCCTAATGGCTGCTGGAACACGGCGAACTCGACTCGCAGACCTGAAAATGGTGCTGTTAAACGTTGTTGTTTCTCGTGTTCGAGTGCTTGTCGGGGCGAAATTATTGTCCACAAAGCCTTGATATTGTAGTTCTCAGTTCAGGAACTACCAGGTTAACACGTACAAAATAATAACAAAGAAATGTAAAGTCTGTAGCGCTGAACCTGGTAATAGTCTACTGGCCTGACTAGAGGTTAAATGCAGTCTTCCGTTCGCCGCGGAGCTAGGAGGGGGAGAGGTGGCGACCCTTTTCCCAGACTGCTTTTGACTCCCGGTACTCCATTGATAGCAGGTCGAGTGGACCTGTGGCCGTCTTGATGGGATTGCAACGAGAAAAATTCCCCACAACTATCTGCGATTGGCCATGAGAGCTAATAGTCCTCCAGTCATTAGACCACCGCGGACACGTAACATGCAGGATGATTCACTAACTATTACCACCTAGAATAACTCCGAAAGTATCATAGTAAGTGAAAAGTTTGTGAGACAAATGTTGTATGCGACAACGGAGGCCATAATATCACGTTGGCTTTTTGTTGTTAGGTGGGGTCGCGTCAGAGATATGAAGGTCAGCTTTGTTTATTTTTTGTTTTTTAATGGCATGCTATAGTTTGGTACGTATTTTCTGGTAGCGGCTATCGAGACGAATCCAATGATGGGTAACAGTAAGGTCTTTGAAGATCAACAAGGTCAAAAAGGTAGCATGAACGTCAATTTACAGAAGGTGTTCGAAGTGATCACCATTGGAATCAGTGCAGGGCCGCAATCTTCTTATCATTGATTGAGTGGTATTCCTTATCTCTTCGGCACTTATCGATGCACAAGCTCTGACAATTCTCTCTCGTTGTTGTTGTTGTGGTCTTCAGTCCAGAGACTGGTTTGATGCAGCTCTCCATGCTGCTCTATCCAGTTCAAGCTCCTCCATCTCCCAGTACTTACTGCAACCTACATCCTTCTGATATATATAGAGCAAATAGTAAATATTCGCCGAATACGGCGTATCCATCTAAAGCGCCATTGACATGTAAACACCGTTCGACGGTTTCGCAATACAACACTATTAGGAATGGTAGGACTAGTATCGTCGAATCAAGCGAATATGAATGATGTATTCCTTCGAGGAAAATGTCCATATTCTTCTCATTTACGGAGAATCCCAACGAAATTCACTGATGGTTCAAATGGCTCTGAGCACTATGGGACTGAACATCTATAGTCATCAGTCCCCTAGAATTTAGAACTACTTAAACCTAACTAACCTAAGGACAGCACACAACACCCAGTCATCACGATGCAGAGAAAATCCCTGACCCCGCCGGGAATCTAACCCGGGAACCCGGGCGCGGGAAGCGAGAACGCTACCGCACGACCACGAGCTGCGGACAAATTCACTGATGGCTAGAGACTTATACACTGAAAGATATCCTCAACGTACTTACACTACACGTCGTACATTTAAATATGTGTATGATAACAAAGGAAAGTAACTAACGAGGAAACGGAAATTGGTACTTTTGTCACTATAGATCGAGATCCGTGTGTTACCTCACGTCAAATCGCAAGGGAATCTGGCATGAGCCAGAGTAGTGTTGTTAGTGTTCTGTATCATCATAAATATCGTTCTTACCATATCAGTCTCCACCAAGTATTAGCCGGCCGAGGTGGCCGAGCGGTTCTAGGCGCTACAGTCTGGAGCCGCGCGACCGTTACGGTCGCAGGTTCGAATCCTGCCTCGGACATGGATGTGTGTGATGTCCTTAGGTTAGTTAGGTTTAAGTAGTTCTACGTTCTAGGGGACTGATGACCTCACCAATCTCCTCTTAAAGTCAGATTGGATTTGGATCACATGCATGTTACAGGATAATTATGGAACGGTGATAGGTATTTGAAATGTGAGGAGAGGTTCTGAGGACCAGGTAACAGCGTGCAACAAAATATGAAGCTGCTGGAAATAAACTGTGGGACTAACATAAAACCAATTCAAGTGGCGCCGAGTAGAAACACTTAAGAAAATGACAAAAATAGAAGGAATCAATAAATCGTCAGTCATGATAAATATTACTTTTAATATTGTAGTTTTGGCGCCTGAAGGCACTTCAGAAGTGAAGGTTTCTTACATTTCTCAGTAATTAGAATACAGGTTGCGCGGAAAATAGTCCCATAGTGCTCAGAGCCATTTGAACCATTTTGAACCAAGTATTAACTGATACCGATTGTATACGTCGCATTGAATTCTGCCGATGGGCTCAACTGCTGATTCTGAGGGATGACACATTTATTAATTTGATTTTATTTACTCCTCGAGGCTACATTCACGAACCACGGAAAAGTTAATCTGCATAACATGCATTATCGTGCAACTGAAAGTCGATGTTGGCTGCGGCAAGTTGCACTCCGAAAATCGTGGTCGACGAATGTATGGTGTGGCATTCTGTAGGACAGAATTATAGGCCCCTATTTCGTCGAAGGAAATCTTAATGGTAGAAAGTACACTACATTCCTGCAAGAAACATTAGGTCTCTTATTGGAAGAAATACCTTTAGGAACGAGGAACAGAATGTGGTATCAACACGATGGGCGTCCGGCACATTTTTCGCTGATGGCTAGAAATGAGTTGCTGTGACAATTCCTAAATCGTTGGATTGGACGCGGAAGAGACGTGTCGTGGCCGGCTCTTTCGCCAAACTTGACGCCTCTGAATTTTTTCCTGTGGTGATTCGTAAAAGACATTGTTTATAAAGACGTTCCTACTACGCCTGAAGATATGCGAGAGAGAATTGTCAGAGCATGTGCTTTGATAAGTGTCGAAGAGATAAGGAATACCACTCAATCTATGATCAGAAGATTGCAGCACTGCATTGCTACCAATTGTGATCACTTCGAACACTTTCTGTAAATTGACGTTCATGCCACCTTTTTGACCTTGTTAATCTCCAAAGACCTTACTGTTACACATCATTGGATTCGTCTTGATAGCGCTATCAGAAAAGAATTACCAAACTATAACATCCCATTAAAAAAAAAGGGTCGACCTTCATGTCTCTGACGCGCCCCTATCTAGCAACAAAAAACCAACATGATATCATGGCCTCCGTTGTTCGATACAATATTCGTCCCATAAAATGTTCAGCTACTATCATACTTTCGGAATCATTCTAGGTGGCAATGGTTAGTGACTCACCCTGTATATCAAATAACACAGTATTTCATCAACCAGAGCATGTATTACACTGCAGTTTTGTAATTTAATGGAACGGAGAGAACCAATAGTATGTGTTTTTCGAGTACCACTTACACGAAAATTCCCTGCAGGGGCCAAGCAGTTATGCTGTTACCTGAACCAGGTGACCGACGTTTCGTAAGCCCAGTAGGCACTCCTACAAAACAAATTTTAATGTAGCAGTGTAGTAGTTGGTTGTAGGTTGTGTTCCAAAAATAAACAACATAGGTACAGAAGTGATGACACTTTCTGCAGCACCTGACCATCATTTTTCAGGACAATGCTCGAGCAAGTACAGTGCAAACAGTTCGTGATTTGTTTGACTGATGGAGCTGCTAAGTGCTATACCACCTACTGCACTCCCCTGACTTAAGCCCTCGTGAGTTCAGCTTGATTTCTAAACTGAAAGAAGCACTTCACGGCATTCTCTTCAGAACTGCTACAAATTCGTCGGGCAATAGACCGCGCCACTCGAACTGTCAACACAACTGGCACTGCTAAGAGTATCGTACGACTTCCACATAGCTGGCAACGTGTTGCACACAATTCTGGTGACTACTTTGAAGGTCAGTAAAACTATGAAACACATATCTATTTTGTACGAGCTGTAAATAAATAGTTGCCACTATTAATGTTCCAATCGTCGTATGTAAGTAAACAGCATTATTATTGACAGAGGCGTGTTGCGGTTTCCTTCTTTGCAACAAACAACTTGTGTTTTGGAAACACCCACGGTCTCACAGTGTCAGTTTTCGACGAGATGCATAGTCCACTAATATTCGTCCACTAATATTCAGTGAACTGTGGATGAAGCCCGACCAACAGGCATTACATGCATTGATATAAAATGATAGTTCATTGAGAATGGCTAGTTTCTAACTGAAATTTAGATCTGACAATAAAATTTAAAAAGGACGACTGATAGGTGAAATCTGTTATTTACTAGTCAATATAACAGTCGCTTAGTGCAACAGCCTTCTGAATGAAACGTAACCTGGTGAATATCATATTACTTTATTGGCGAACTATAATACTGAACACCGCTCAATATCACCCGAAGCAGCCTAAAGTGGAATGATCTTATAATGCAAATTATAATGAAAGAGGGTGTGGGTATAAGCTTCATTGGAAAAATGTTAATCAAATGTAATTCACTCACGAAAAAAGGGGCTTACGAAACACTTGTACGGCTGATTCTCCAATTTCCTCCTCAGTCCTGGACCCTTACAGGTTGCAGCAGTAGAAGAGATACAGAAGATCCAACGAATAGCAGAGTGTTTCGCCACAGGAGCGTTTAATCAGCGCGAGAGCGTTACAGATATACTCAACAAACTACTGTGGCAAAAGGAAGCTACAATACTGACGTTGTGCGCTGCGGAGAGATTTACCGCTGAAATTCGGAGAGAGTACATTTCAAGAGACGGGCAACCTATTGCTCCCTCGGTCCAGAAAGAATCTGTACCGACAAAATCAGAGAAATTAGAGACCATGCGGGAATTAACAACAAACACACTTGTCATGCTAAATTCGAGAATAGAACAACAGAAACTTTTCCCTGTGGAATTTATAGCACACGAGAATTGGTTGGCATATTAGCACTATGAAAACTTTTCCCAGTACGTCAGAGCAAATAAAAGTACTTATTATTATGCAGTTTCACGACGCTCTAGGCAAATGTTCAAAGATGGCGAACCTGAGCAAAAAATATAGATAACTGAAATTATAATTACTGCAAAAAGATGTAAATCACGTATTCATGTAATTATCAGGTTATCTTCTACTGATACCATGCCACTGAATCGATTACCTATGTTATTATTCGAAGGAAATTGACCGACCAACCTAATACGATTTCTACGTAAAAATTTACACACCGAATGAAAGGAAAAAAAAAAAGATCTCAGCTTAGCGATATCGAATAAGTATCGAGAGAAACGTAACGTGTTTGGTCGCTCTACCCTCAAACAACTCGTCAAAAATCTTTTCTTTACTACCTCTTAAAAGAAGGACACAAATATTCATACAAAGTTATAGTTATTATCATGGGATATGGTCAGATCTAATACTACAATTAATAAGTTAATTAGTTATTTAGATCTTCCACAGATCATCTTTTGTCCAAATGAGGTGGAACGAGTCAGCTTACAGGATAGGTATGCATATTTACCAGTTTTTAAGTGCAAATTCTTCAGTTGAATAGAAGAAGCTGTCCAGGAGAACTGATGTTAAATTAGATCTAGAACTTGCTTCGCTGCGTGTCATTCATTTTATTTTACTGGGAAAGTGATCAAAAAATTTTATTGCTGTATAGTGAACTCCTCTCTGAGCCACTGACAATGGGTAATAAAGGTCGTTTTCCCTTTAGTATGTACATCACTGTTCTTCTCACGTTGTGATGGATAATTTAAGACGAATTTCAGTAGCGAAAATATGTATTTTGACGGCGTATTTGAAATGCCTAGCTCCTTGAAAAGGTATCTACATGACGTCCTTGGGTGAGAAGTACTTATTATTCTTACTACTCGCTGTTGCTTTCTCTCTAATGGGATTTATTGTAACGCTAGTATAGTCTACAAAATGTCCAATTTGCTTGTTGAATGTTAAGTGGAAAGTCAATCGCATGTACAAGGAATAGGAGTGGAGTCAAAATGAATTTTGTAGGGCCTCCTTTGTGACTGTACCTCAGTCACTAAAATTTTCTACCTTTCCGATATGGTGCGAATTATTCAGCACAAACTTTTGCATTCCGTTTGTCAATCATGATCCGAACCAACTTTGTGTAAAGTTCTCAGTTTCATAAAACTCGGAGAGTATCATGATCTACACAATAGAAGACCTTGAAGAGATCACAAAAAAAACCGGCAGCATAATATTATAAAAGTCTTCTACTGTTTGCCGATTGAATGTATAAAAAGCGTTCTCAGTCGGACAACTTTTCTGGAATCCAAACTGTGACATGCTAAGTAAAGAATACATTTTGGAAGAAGATGTTAGTAACAAAACTGGACGATAATTGTTCAAGCCTACCTTGAAGCCTTTCTTATGAAGTGGTTTAATAACTACATACATATTTTAACCAGTCTCGAATTACACTCTTCCTTCTTCAACTAAAGCATTTAATCCTATATTGGCTGCTACTTTTAGAAAATGATTCGTAAAACTGCTTGGAGCTTGTGATTCATCAGCCTCAACGTTGTCATATAGCTTGATTGTTAGGGAATCTTGTAAACTACCTGGTTTTACTCTTCTCCCATTTGGCAATGTCCGATACAGTTTTAATCTTATTATCCGCATTATCTATATCTGTCAGGACATGCATACATTTGGACGTTTCAATGACTTTCCTTTAAATACTACAGTATTGTTTGTAGTTTGCAAATAATGTCGACTCTTGAGTTTCTCTGGCATTTACGTAAATTCCCCACTTCCTCTGGTATGAGATTTTAATTCCCTTAGTTATCAACACCTTGCTTTATCCTAATGGAAGTTTTGGATAATTGTTTAGGGAAGCAACTTTCAGAGACTGACACAAGTGTACAATGGAATATTTGTATTTGACATCAGTATCTCTTTCTACACGTACCTCTTTCCATAATACCCCTTTTAGCTTACTTTTACAGCATTGTATCCTGTTCTCATTAATAAACCTCACTACTTTGTATGAACCTGCCTCTAGGTTGAAAGACGCCATACCGTTTATTTCCATTAACTGTACATCATGATCAGACAGTCCATTAACAAATGGGTACAGATTAATTGTTTCAGCCTGAGCATTGTTTATGGAAATATTACCAGTGTCCTACTACTTTTCTGCACAAGAGTTGGGAAACTGACTACTTAAACTACACTGAAACGCAAAAATAATAATTCTCATTCATTTTTATCATAAATAGCAGAAAGTTTTCTAGAGGGGATCTATAGACTATTCCTATTATCAAAGAAGTATTCAGCAGTACGACTCACAAGCACTTGTCTTTAGGTTCTGATCAACACAAAAACTACTTATTTCGATATTTATAACTTTGTGCTCAGATTGTATATAAGTTGCAAATTGCAGTCACACATATCAAAAAAAAAAAAAAAAAAAGAAAAGTAGTACCCCATAGAATAGCGAGAAGAAATAAAATGCCTTATAATTTGTTTCCCAGCAAAAGATATACACACAGCGCTTTCGTTTGGCTTCTTTAGCAAAAGCCTCTGACCTAATGTTTTTATTACTTTAATCGTTATAGCATATCTTATGCAGAAAAACAAAAACGGAAATTCGGTACATATCACAGTATTAATATGTTTACATTGCTATTTTTCTTTTCGCATTTAAGACAGTTATGAATTTACATAGGGGCAATGCAAACATATATTTTTGGCCAGCGTATATAATGTTATACAATGATGGATGGAAAAGATCGTGTACCAGAACGGCCTACGCCACACGCCGTAACGTTGCCTTCGCAGTATAGATGTAGGTGTGAAACGACATCTAATATTTCCGGCTATCGCTGTTTCACTCAAAAGGAACGTCTCCTATGACTTATTTGTGATTTAAGGACTATAGAGATATTGTTGTGAACTGAGATAGGAGTTCTGAACCTGCTCATTAGGGAACAATAACCTAGAGTCCGTAACCACGAGTCAAGGGGGGAGGGGGGGGGGGGGGGGGGACGAAAGAATCTTCGCTACATGTTTCAAGGAAGGAGGGTTATGGGAGGCGTCCGTTTTATTCAGACAGGTAACTATTCGTAATTTTTCTCCATTGTTCCGAAAAGTGTTTAAAAGTACCTAAATATTCAAAGTAAAACATCTGTAAGAAGGAAACCTTAATTCCTATGAGACGAATAGGCTTCGAAAGACAGGCAGTGCATTTATAAACACCGTTGTGAAAAAAAGAGATGTGGACCCATTCAAGATGATATCACTTTTCATGACGAAATGCATGCATACAAATAAAATTTCATATATCAGGATGTGATACACTGAAGAGCCAAAGAAACGGGTACACCCGCCTAAAATAGTGTATGTCCACCACGAGTTCGTAGAAGAGCCGCAACACGACGTGGCATGGACTAGACTAATGTCTGAAGCAGTGCTGGAGGGAACTGATACCATGTATCTTGCAGGGCTGTCCATAAGCCCGCAAGAGTACGAGGGGTCAAGATATTTTCTGAACAGCATGTTGCAAGGCATCCCAGATACGCTCAATAAAGTTCATGTCTGGGGGTTTGGTCGTCAGCGGAAGTGTTTAAACCCACAAGAGTGTTCCTGCAACCACTCTGTAGAACTTCTGGGCGTGTGAGGTGTCGCATTGTGCTACTGGAATTGACCAAGTCCGTCGGAATGGACAATGGACATGAATGGACGCATGTGATCAGATAGGATGCTTACGTACGTATCACCTGTCGGAGTTGTATCTAGCCGTATCAGATGTCCGATATCACTCCAACTGCACACCTCCATACCATTGCAGAGCCTCCACCAGCTTGAACAGTCCCCTCTGACATGCAGGGTTCGTGGATTCATGAGGTTGTCTCTGTACCAGTTCACGTCCATCCGCTCGATACAATTTGAAACGGGACTCGTTCGACCAGGAAATATATTTTGAGTTATAAGCAATCCAGTGACGGTATTGAGGGGCCTAGGCGAGCCGTAAAGATTTGTGTAGCGTAGTCAGAAAGGAGACAAGAGGTGGCCTTCGGCTCCGAAAGCCCATATCGATAATGTTTCGTTCAATGTTTCGCACACCGACACTTGTTGGCGGCCCAGCATTGAAAATTGCAGCAATTTGGGGAAGGGTTGCTCTTCTGTCCCGTTGAACGATTCTGTTCGGTGTCAGGATACACTTGTGAAATGGTCGTATAGAAAAATCCCCATTTCATAGCTACCTCTGAGATGCTCTGTCCCATCGCTCGTGAGTTAACTATAACACCACGTTCAAACTCACTTAAATCTTGGTAAACTGCCATTGTAGCAACAGTAACTGATCTAACAACTGCGCCACTTGTCTTACATAGCCGTTGCCGACCACAGCGGCGTATTGTCCCTGTTAACATATAATACGCATGACTACGCCAGTTTCTTTGACGTCTGAGCGTATATATATATGTAGATAGGGTGTTTCAATTTCAGCATCAAACGTCGGCGCTATAGTTCACGTCATGGGGAACGACTTTTGTTAGAGGCAAAATGTACACAGACGCTTCCCGACAACGCTAGAAGTCCTTCTGTATTGGTTATACCACTGAGATGCGACTGGATCTAGGCAGTGCATATGGTTAGCACCTTGCCTCAACCCATCATCTGTTCCGTATGACATGGGTTAGGCCTAGCAAAAGTATAGTTCCTGATTCAATTCTAAAATATCATGCTCCTCTCAATGCAAATCACTGTTATGTATTTACTGGGGTAGGTATTACGCAGCACATCTGGTTAGAAGACCCTGCTAGTTTCGTGAAATCTTGTCGGCCCAGAGATGGCGAATACGAAAGGCCAAGCATGACAAAGACATACATATCTGTGTAAGCACTCCGTCTTCAGGCCACAAGTGGCCCATCGGGACCATCCGACCGTCGTGTCATCCTCAGATGAGGATGCGGATAGGATGGGCATGTGGTCAACACACCGCTCTCTCGGTCGTGATGATGGTTTTCTGTGACCGGAGCCGCTACTATTCGGTCGAGTAGCTCCTCAATTGGCATCACGAGGCTGAGTGCACCCCGAAAAATGAGAACAGCGCTTGGCGGCCCAGATGGTCAGCCATACAAGTGCCGGCCACACCCCACAGCGCTTAACTTCGGTGATCTGACGGGAACCGGTATATCCACTGCGGCAACGCCGTTGCCCACATATCTGTGTAAGCTTGTAAATGAAAAAAAGAATAATCACATGTGAGCCGCACAGCGGTATTACACGATATCCTAGATGGCCACAGGTCCAAAATGATTGGAATCCCTGCTCAGCGTCTGAGCTGTGTTAATAACTTTCAGTAGATTCCTCACCGCCTCTTACTGGGTATGCAGGGTACTTTTGCTGAAGTGCGAAAGTACAACAGATTTACCGTAATATGTGAGCGATAAATTAGGCAGTGATTTGTGCCCGTATCGCTCAGTCGGTTAAACTATGGCCCTTGAATGTCCCTAAATGGCATACAATTTTAATCTGTCAGGACGAACCTGACCACATTTTGTCTGCTCCTTTCCACAGGCTATATTCCCGCATACAGACCCTCAAAAAAGTGCATTTTCTCTATGTGGTTGTTAATCTTTTTTTTTTCTTTTTTATGCTAATCAGTATCTCATTTGGTTCCATTCTATCTATAATTCATTTCTGCGCACATCGTTCTCCCCATATCTGCATTTTTGCCGCTTATAAGTGTGATACGAGCGGGTACTAATTGGTGGCCATCCGAAGATTGGAATCGGAGCTCGTGTGCCTCAGCTGCAAGATCACTGCTCACAACAGACAGTTGCACAGGTTCAAGTCGCGTTCAGAAGCAGGGTGCTAAAGTGTTGAAAATGATAAGTGGAACGACGATTGAGTGACATTTCAACCCCCTATTTCAATATCTGGCAATTCTGTTGACATCTTAAAATATTAAGTGGGTTGTGAGATGGTTGTGCAGTACGGAAATCACCTCTCAGCTCTCTCTACTGATATTACGGATATACTAAACGGTGTTGCTGCTCTTGCACGCCTTTAATTTTCATCTAAGTTTTTTTTCCTCCACTTTAGGCAGTGGAACCTTA
Source organism: Schistocerca piceifrons (assembly GCF_021461385.2). Taxonomy (NCBI): domain Eukaryota; kingdom Metazoa; phylum Arthropoda; class Insecta; order Orthoptera; family Acrididae; genus Schistocerca; species Schistocerca piceifrons. The sequence goes on along the minus strand of NC_060141.1, from coordinate 313,521,322 downwards.
GGCAAATTTCTGTTAGTACAACAAAAAAATCTATAAAATTACAAAATACTATTAAATTTCCAAGTTACTGTACAAGGATTCATGTACGTCATAACTTATATTTATCTACTGACATAAGCAGCAATCTTGAATTTTCTTTAAATATCTTATGTTACATTCTCGTCCTGTAGGCTGCTGGACATTTTCTGTAACTCAGATCAATGTAATTTCACATGTTACAAACAACTGTTGTAACTGATCAAAGATTTCAGTTAGTAAACAATAGTAACAGTTGTGAGTTGTATCGCCAAGCCACAGAGTTTCCAATTCAAGACCTATTAGAATACCTTGTTATTTCCATTGTTTTTTTTATCGAAAGGAACAATTGTATTTTGTGCGTTTCAAGTAAACTTTGACATACCAGAACGTTTAGTTTTTGGAATTAGTAATAGTATTATGTTAAGAACGACGTTCTGTATAACAGCACATTTATAGGTTTATCAATATTCACTACTGCCAAGGTACCTTGATTACTCACGAACCACCTGTCATTATCACATTTCCTTCAAAGCCAGACGCCGCTAGGTACTAAGGAGAAGTGATGCTTTCGAACTCACACTCAGCGACTTCATACCACCGTTTCCCACTTTTTTTTTTTTTTTTTACACAAATATAAGATCCCTTTTCAGTTCCAGTCCAAGGACAAATTGCTGTTGATATCATTGGTTGGCCTCATTTCGGGTTCCTAGTACCGATCGGCTGCTTTTTTTCCTATTAAATGCTCGTTCGCAGTAATGAAATCAAATCTCTCTCTCTCTCTCTCTCTCTCTCTCTCTCACACACACACACACACACACACACACACACACACACACACACACACACACACGAAATGTGGCGTGTTTGCGTTGTAGGTGGGAGGGTGGAGAAGCAGTTGCGAGGGATATTACCAGTCGTCCGTTAGAACAGACAGCCGACTGCCAAAAATCGAATTACAAAACCTCCCGCCTTATTGGCTCATCAGTAATTCTGAACGGAAAACGACAGTCCCTGATTATTTTCCTCTTGCTGTTCCCTTTACTGCATCCTTTAATTGCGTGGCTCTGCAATTCGAACAGCTTTCATCTTGGTGGCATACGAAATTCTTCTCTGTCCGTTCTGATGAATTTCTGGTATTCCGTATCTAAACAATTACTTTCAATGGGCTACTAACGTTACATCTTTTTTCTGTTTCGAAACAGCTTCAAATCCTTCAGAAGTGGCAATTTATTCCGATGGCTCTGACCATTCTAAGTTCCAGGAAAGTACTACGTGGCCGGATAGTCCAACGCAGATGCCTTAGAAAGCTATTACGCGATTTGGTTTATTGTAATATACGACTTTTTTTGTTATTCGTGTCCCTTGTTTGAAGAGTGCGTATCTCAGGTGGAATTTGATTCAAACAACACTGTATTACGAAGCAGTCTATTGCAAAACATCGGTTGACCGAAATGGAAGTAAATACCGAAACACATATGACAGTAGCATAAACAAATCAAACAAGGCGGCATCAGCTACTACTTATCATTACAATATCTGCCACCATGTTCTTCACTGCATGATCTCAAAGTCTACCGGCAGCGTTCTCTTACTTCAGAAACATTTCTAAGTTGATGGTATGTTGCTATGAATTTTATAGGCGATTCACTTATTACTTTCCCACGTTTGTTCCTCAGTTCGAATTACATGCGAAGAAATGCGTTACTAATTTAATTTTCTGATAGTAAGTATATACCATTTTCGATTAGAAATTCGGTTTCGTGGAAACCGCCAAAATTCTGACACTTTTTGAATTTATTTTCCTCATACATGCAAATTTATAACCCTTATCCTTCATTTTGAGATAGCAATAAATGTATTAATGTACAATCTGGTATTCGTAATAAGTAATATCAATTCTAACAAGTTCGTTTGCGTGGCCATCATCCTCAGCAATTAGATTTTTTTTTTTTGTAAATAAAACCATCTTTTTCGCTGCAATGTGTTTTATTTCTTTCAAATACATTGCAGCAAGAAAATCAAATATTATAAAGCAAATATTAATTGTAATAAAGTAACTTCCCAGGTGAGGGCAACATGGTGACATGCAAGTAAGACAGAGAAAGTAGAGTTACTTTCACTCGTCAGAAAGATGGGATGACTTTGTGTTTCTTTGTGACATACAGCTATAACTTTGTCACGTATGTCCTCAGTTTTGTTTCTTCTGTTATATCCACATGCAGAAAAACATTTTTCACAAGATCTGCCAATTCTGGAAGCTCCATTTTTCTAATTTACTTAAAATCCAAATAACTGTAAGCCTATCTTCACTGGAACTAAATAAGAAAAAAACAAAGTAACCTTCATTCATAAATGTGGTCAACGAAACGCCCATACTTATTTATTCATCTGTTCAGCGGAAATGCAAGAGAAAAAAATCAGGTCACGACACTTACATTTAACACAATATCCTCTAAGCAAGCTAACTTGTTCAGACTGTTAGACACGAGTTCGTTGGTATGAGAAAAAAACAGTGTCACGATAAATGTAACACAATACACACATTCTTAGCAAATTCTTTGGTACATTAAAAATAAGTCACAGTGCAAAATAAAGCTTGGTGTCCCTTACTAAGCCATTCACAAATATCCCTAATTTCATTAACGAGACTTGTTTTCTACAGTATCAATTATTACCCCAGTTTTTACAGATATTTCTGCTGCCACAAAGATTCCCCTATAGTTTACAGAAATAACATTTTCGCTTTCCAACGTCTGAACGGAATGTTTGTATAATTTAACTCTTATACAGCATGGTGTGCACGTAAAACTTATTTATCCCAACATACCCTCAGTTAATGATCTCATCAGTGTGCGCTGATGTCGCAAAGCAAAACGTCAGCCACCAAGTTTTCCAGTTTTACAGTACAGTTTGAGATATTCCTTGGATAATGTGCTTAATAACTTTCCTATGTCTATAAATGTGCATAAATAAATAATCTTTATTTTAGAATTTAATTTCTGTGTGTGCCAGACAATAAATTTCACATGTAGTCTGTAGTAGAACATTAGTGGCAAGTTAAATGTATTGTGTTATTCTTAAATGAGACAAAATTCTACTCCTTACCAATTTTTTATTTGCCAAATTAACTAGAGGAAAATTTGATAAATATTTATTTTGTTCTTCTCAGTACCATGAACATACAGTTTATTGCTGATTTGGTTAAAGGTTTCGGGTTGGCTACTCATTCTCAAACCACACACCCTGTAACTAATCGTAACTAGTAACACAATATGGTGCCAAGAGGGACGAACTGCTTGTCATTATGCTGCTTATGATAAGTAGTTCGTGCTTTTTGGCAACATGTTGTGTAACTAGTTACGGTTAACAACAGGGTGTGTGGTTTGAGAATGGGGGAGCCAGGTCGAAATCTTTAACCACTGCAGCAATAAATTGTATATTCTTGCAACTGAAGCTGGCAAAATTAAAATTTATTAAAATTTTCTAGATATTATACAGTTACGGACCTGTCATTCGAAAGCGGCACGCCTCAAATTACCAAATGAACATCATAATGTTATGTCAGGGTTATTTGTGTTTGGCTTGACTGTACACACAGAATATCGTTCCATAGATCAGTATTATGAAATGAATCATTGAAAAAGTTCATTATCTTCCTTTTCTGGTAATAAAATGTATTTTAGCAACATTAATAAAAAACTAATAGTAATAAAGAACCATATACAACTTGTCCACTGCTCGTGGTCTTGCGGTGGCGTTCTCGCTTCCCGCGCACGGGGTCCCGGGTGCGATTCCAGGCGGGGTCAGGGATTTTCTCTGCCTCGCGATGACTGGGTGTTGTGTGTTCTTCATCCTGGAGGGCCTCCCGGCCAACAATGCCATATGCCATACGATCATTTCATTTCATCACAACGTTTAATTGGTTGGCATAATTCTAATTCTTCTCATATATTTCTCACCATTGTTTGTTACAAATATAGTTCAGTCATATATAAAATAGCTTTTAAATACGGAATTAAATATTTGCGATAGAACTGGAAATACTCGCAGTAAGGCAGTGTGCTATAGCGATTCATCACCACATGGATCCTGCTAAATAAACAGCATTTTACAGTTTATAAGGGCATGGCAACACCCAAGACATTTCCTAACAGAACGCATAAACCTTCAGACCTGTCAATTCCCATAAACAGTACAATATCATTGCAACATTATTTTATTCGTAGAGTCTACGCCCACTTTCCTAATGGTAACTTATCTCACGAAAGTCACTGTTAGCTCCTCTTCAAATGCGTTGAGACTTAAATACAGCCCCAGTCATTGTTTGTAGTTAACAATTGAAATGCTACCTCTCGGGAAATAGTAAAAGCCCATTCTTAGGTTTCGCAGAAGCATGAGACCTACTAATAAAATTATATGAATAATACGAATCATGAAACCGATAACAATAGTAATGTGTTGCACCAATTTCTAGGTACTCACAATTTAATGTAATTTCTTAAAGATGTATGACAGGAGATATACGTCCTCAGGTTCGTTGTTAAGAATATAACTGGCATTTGTAACGATAGGCACGTACTAAATAGAATCATCGCTCTGACAGGTATAAGGGAGTAGTTAATAAAAACCTCTGTATTAGAAGCGATCTATCCTAAGTAAAGTACAAACAATTTTAGTCGCTAAGAGGTCGTTGAGAATTGCAACACCGGTTCACATGATCACGGATGAAGTAGCAATTTGGCCATACACGGGAAAAGAGAGTGACATACTGGGATGGATTTGGGAAAAAACCTAACGATCGCAAGAACAAGCGTCTAAAGCACTGCAACGCCTCAGTCAGTTGCACGGTTCACTACCATACCACAATCACTGCAAAATATTGTATTGTTAAAATATACAAGAAAGAACTAAAGGATTTATTCTACGTACATTCTCCATGATATTACTACAGGATCCAAATGTGGGACTTGTCACTTCTGTACGGCAGAGGAATCCCACAGTTGCTCAGGTAAACATCTTTATAAAAGTAATTTATGAATCTTAAAACTCCATTAATTTAAATTTAGATTAGCAGTAATTATGCTAACGTTTTCTTAGAATTTATCTGAGATATAACGCGGATTTTCATAACGAGTACACAGATGAAAACTGAAGTCTTCCACTGGTGTTTGACTAACGTTTTAATATCGGTTGTGCATGATTTTGCGATAGAAGTAAGTTTAGTTAATATGGCGATGAAGTGAGCAGGTGGTGATGTGGTTTTGTTTGGGAGGAATTTAGGAAACGAAGTGGAATAAAAAATGTTGCGTAAGAGAACCACGGATCAAACTGATGGAACTGGAAAAAGAGAACAGGGAAAAAGGGGGGGGGGGGGGGAGGAGCCACGACATAACCACCAAAAGGAGTATTCAGTTAAACCTGGAAGGTTGGTAGATTTCTTGTTAGATGCTGTAATCAGATGGCGGGGAGAGGTCAGGGGACAGGTGGGGGTCTGTCGTTGGGGTGGGTTGATCAAAGTTTTGTTGTGGTAGCATGTGCACAATGTGTTAGCATGAAGCTGGCGGCAATGTATTGGTAAGTAGTGATGAAACGGCTGAGTGATCGGTGTCAAGATTGTCAAACGTGGAAGAACTCCGAAGATTTTCTGTGGAAGTGAGTAAGTGTAGGAGGGATAAAGTGTGCGATTGGTGGAAGGTGATACAGCGAATTTCCTGTGTTATAGGTCATATAGCAGAGCTTATAAGTCATGTACAAAGTGCTCTTGGCTCCCTTATTTCCCTCGTGTGGAATTCATAATACCCAAAGTCTCGCCGTTTTGTTTGTATTTACTGAAAACGAGAATATACAGAGTGAACCAGAACTCCTCCGACAAAACTTTCAGAAGCTGCATTATGGATCTAAACAAGAAAACGAAATCTAGTGAACATTTGCTCTAAAATGCATACCATCAAAGGTATGAGCACTTGTTCATACCTTGTGTGAAACGCATCACTTCTACGACAGGCTCTTTGCTTTCAATATTTTAGGAAGAGGCATTGTGGACCAAAACAGGAGAAAATGACCCGCACATATAGGCCCTAAAATGCCGCTATGAACACATATTTAGATAGAGAGATGTGTTTTACAGTGGCGAAGATGAACAAGTGCTCAGAGTTAGTGAGGAATGCGTTTTGGAGTCCACGTTTACTAGATTGTTTTTCCTTGGTTTGCTCCATCTTGTCATTTCTGAAATTTTTAGATGGAGTTCTGGTTCACCCTGTATCTTTCGTTCTTTATGACGTGCCATACTGTCTTGGTTTCATTCAACATAAAGATTACAGTTGACTGTTTCGTGAACATGTCTATTGAGTTTTCAGTATTTTTAGTGCACAACAAAAAAGGTGACGAAATTGTCAAGCATTCTTCGTTGCAAACCAAGTTAAAACTTCCAGAAACAGTTGCGTTTCTTAACCAGTCACAAATATAATGTAACATGGAAATTTGTATCAATAGCTGGTGAGGAGGACCCTATTTTTTTTTCGAGTTAATTTAAAAGTAATTAAAATATAAATAATTAAGAAAACCTTGTCTAATACGTTTATCAAAGGTTATTTGAGGAGGAAGGCGAACAGATATTTTAAATTGCAGTAAATTTACGTTATTTCAGATTAAAGTACGAGTTGTTAAATATTTATTGCACGATGAAAAGTTTCAAAAGAGCTATGATGGCAAAGATAAAATATAAACTACTTGTATTTACCAGCACTGTCTTACGATCTAGCAGATTCAAGCAAGCGGAAGTATACATCTCCTCAAGAACCTTTCAGTCTGATATCGTGGAAACGTGGAGCATTCTTATCCAATAGATTTTTATCTTCACAAGAGTACGAAAACTCTGGTGTCAGTTTACCAAGTAGTGAAATCACGATATGTGAATAAAAATCAAGAGTCTAGCAACATAAACTATAAATTTTATAGTCACAGATTAGAAGTTGGTGAATAGTAACAGGTAGTCTTCTTTAGACAGAAAGTAACTTAACTTATAACTTGAGACAATGGGCATCTTCAAACGTCTTCCTGCGAGTAAATTACACCCATGGAGTGTTACTAGGGAAAGACATCCAGATATGGTTTACACGACATCTTTATTGACTTCAAAATCATTTTCAGTTTCGAATGCCTTTACATGTCTTAATTACAACAACGTTTCCAAACCTCGTGAACATGATTGGTTTTCACCAAATCGTGCTTTAAATCCCTCAGATTAATCGTTGAGAAAGAATGCTTGCTGGTAGCTGAATTGTACGGAAGCAAGATGATTTTTTTTCATTTGGCCGTCCGTGGCTTTTCTACATTAAGAACACCGACCCAATATTGCAAAATAATCGATATAAAGGGCCTAGCTCTGCATTCTAAAAAACCTTGTGCGTGGCATTTCCGGCGGATGAAAAGAACTTCACCTTTTTTGTCGCCGAGTCATTGGTTCCTATCATTGGTTTGATGATGTTTTGTCTCTGACTTCAAATACTAGCATCGTTTCTCATCCACTGATTCCAACAGGCTAACACAACCAGTAAGACTCTTTCTAAAGCAATCCTAATATTACTGAGAATTTTTTTGCGTTTGCTTCTGGTCAGAATTCAACTATTGGAGAAGCAAATTTTATGACGACACGGTATACTAATTCATACGCTTTAACTAAATATACACAACACACCTATCTTAGACTTATAAACAAACATATTAAAGACTTTAGCAGTTGGCTTACGATATCGCACAACGTGTATCAAGAGAACAAAAACAAAATTTTGTTGATGTCAAGGGACTCTCTGTGCTCGATCGAGAACTTTTCATCTGGCCTTCATGGTTAAGGTGAGGTTCGACTGCATTTTTAGGGACATGGCTGCGTGCTGTTGCCCATATCGCTTTCCGTTTGTCCTTGCCAGTTGTCATAAATCCGTTTTCAAATGAACATTCAGTGTTATAAATGCTACGCATACAATCTTCGTAGGAGTTTTCTATCCTCTTCTGGTAAGATTTGCGAAATTATCGAAAATTCATTTAAGGTATACATGAATTAATCATAGGATAACATTCATCTGTTAACCAAACATATCGATATTTATACCTACCATGTTGACCCCAGTGTCGGGCACTGAGGATCAGGTCTACAGACATACTGAAGGTTGATTTCATATTCTAGTCATTATTGTGTGACTGGTTGTTACAATGAAATTAAAATCTGGTGAGGGTACAATGAATAAAGCTGTCGATGGCATAATAGCTGGAAAATTCAGCTGTCGATGGCATCTGAGCACTTTTCTTCGGAGAACGAATTGCTGCTTTATAAAACAGAGGAAAGCACAAATTACAGACACTTTCAATGGTCAATGAAGAAATAAGCTAAGCAGATATCCTAAATGTTTGAACAACTGTTTTCACACCTGAAATTTGTTTATGAATTAGCGTAACATTTGAAGTTGCCAGATTAATTCAGATGGAACAAATAACCTAAAGGCTACACATTTTTCAGGATATCATAAAGCGACAGTTCACATTATCCTTGCTGTGTGTTTAGCCTATGAATTGTTATTTTGAAGCTCTATATTATTCTGTTTAATTTTCGTAGTGTGTTCTCATTTAAAACATTTTATTTTTCATACAGTGTGTCCAGAGATGGAATGGTTGGTTCTAGATTACTTTTAAGCACATTCTTAAAATGTATTTAATGATAACAAAACGAGTTATTTTTGTAAATTTGTAGTAGTAATGTCGCATATTTTCATGAAATAGTGTTACTGTAACGTGCAGAAAGGCATAGGACAGATGTGTCCGGCACTGGGGCAACTTCCCATACGCGAGTGAGAAGTAATTAAGAAAATACAACAACTGGAGCGATATGAAACGAGTAGGTAAGACAGAGAAAGAAAAATAACTACCAAAATTTATGAGGGGAGTAGTTTCATTGGGCGAATGCTTAGAGCACAGGTGATACCGGCAAAGCATGACGTAGACTTCGATCCACTGCGTGGCCACAACATCCGTTTGCAGGCTACTTCTGGAATACTGTTCAATCTATTATTATCTTAACTGTCATATTTTCAGTTAAGGAATGCACCGAAATGTATGTGAAAGGAAGTAATAAATATTCCCGCAGATAATTTGTTTTGAAAGTACAAAAAAATTTGCGAAAAAAAATTTTTTTGTATCAAAACAGTTAATTTACAGGCTGATGCTAAGGATCAACATCGTTACCAAGCTGATGCGTGCGGGCTTCTATTTAAGAGTATCTATTTGTATCCAGATGTTACGATTTAAATGATATACAATGACCTTATCATCGCGTAAAAATACGTACGGAATTTCTGCAGTAGTAATTGCAAATTCTTCCTTTTTCCTGTTTTACATTCAACTTCTTTTTACGTGATATCGAAATTCTCGCAGTGATGAACTACGAAGGAATGTTCGGACCGCTAATTTGAGAGGCGAGAAGCTGTACGAGTACGCAGAGCTATGTAGGAACAATATTTGAAAATCCTTGCACATATATTTTCATGAGTTGAAAGTCTGAGTGTATGTTGGTCCTCAGATCCAAAACGTCATCAATAACCAAGATTCTTAAACGACGGAATGTCACTCTCTAACTCATTACGGAATATTTCCCTGTAACCAATGCTATGTAACATATGAAGCTTCTTACCTTGTTACTGCTTCGGTATTTGTACTGAATGAAGCAGAAGTCATAAAAGGCAAATGCATATTTTGTATACAAATCGGACATAATGGCGGAAATGGATGTCATTTCTTACAAAAGCATAAAAAGACATGTCACACTTATTGTTGAGGAACCGTCGGGAAACTGAGTGCTTCCTGCAGAACTGATATAACGTCTGCTACTCCTGTGGGATCTGTGAGCTAAATGACTCACAGTGGATCAAATATTCACCGTATTACTGCAGTTCTATAGCTTGTAAAACCAAAGAATTGTCAACAAAACGTTTCATACTGTTTACGCCCTTTCATAAGACCAAATTTAAAAGTGATGACGATCGCTTTGATATCGGAATTTTCGGAGAAATTTGGTTGACGGCATGTGTAATATTATCACAAAATGTTGTTTGGTTGTTAATAATCTATGATTCATATAAACGGTAAATGACATAAGCTTCAGAGCTTAAGGGACAGAAACTCGCTTTGTTGCCCTCCGCCACGTGGCTTAGACGCTGGTTTCAAACCTCAACCAGCAGAGGTAGAGCCACGCGTGGTCTGAATGTATCTACGGTCTAAGACTGACTGTAAGACACGTTCGTTTCACAGCTGGGAAATCGACCGTGGAGGGTTGGCAAAATTCTCTCCAGGTAGCTGGGCGGAAAATAAGGGCGGCTGTCCATGCGCGGTTCCGTGTGGTGATAAGCGTGATATAGACGCCCCGTATCGGCCGCAGATAAGGGGGTGACGTGAGGTGAGGCGAGGTGACGTGTCGCCGGGTCACGGCAGGCAGGCGAAGCCGAAGCTAGCATAGCCTGGCCGCACAGTGGTGACAGCGGGGACCGCAAAAGCACGCCGGGCTGGTTCTGCCGTCGTTAAACAAATTAGTATATAAGGTTCTATTAACTCATCGAAAAACATTTCACGTCGACTCAGACGCCGTTTGTTGCTCAGTGCGCAACTTAGGGGCTAGGCACTTACGATTAAACCGCTGTAGCAACACGGGAAGTATCTACTTACTACTCATACTAAACGCCAACTAACTGTACTTTCTGCTCTTCGCAAAGATGCCTCTATCAGCTCTTGTGTTGTTGTGGTTTGCAGTCTGAAGACTTCTCTGATGCAGCTCTCCACGGTGGTATACTTTTTGCGACCGTTTTCATCACTGCATAACTGTTGGAACCCGCATCCATTCAGATATGCTTACAGTTATTTATTTAGGCACCCACTAATTACGTACAAAATGATATCAGACACGGAGTTTAATTGACAAAGGAAACAATGTTAAAAATAGTGATTAACTGATGCACATCGTAGTATTATCTCATGTATATCAAGATTTACTCGTTATGTTAATACGGTTGTTGTGTACAATGTTTTTTGTACATATTTAGAAAATTGTTATCACGAATCACTACATCACTACCTACACCGCACACAAACATACATTAACTACACTAAAATTCACTGCACTTAGCACACGTACACACACACACACACACACACACACACACACACACAAGTGCGGGTTCACACACACGTTTGGTTGGCATGAAGATATTGATGAAATTTTTGTAATCGTTGAATTCACGACAACGGCGGGTTGTTGGAATTACCCATCACAGACACAGGGCATATGATTATACAAAGATTTATTAAGTTGGGACAGTTTACTGTAGAATGACAGTTGTTTATTACTAAATAATGTGTAAGTAGGCTGTTTAGGTTTTCTTACTGGTAACGCCACGTAGCGCTCTGTATGAAAATCACTGGCTGTGCTGTGTGCAGTCTGTGGCTAGTTTGCATTCTTGTCTGCCATTGTGTTGGGCAGCTGGATGTTAACAGCGCATAGCGTTGGGCAGTTGGAGGTGAGCCGCCAGCAGTGGTGGATGTGGGGAGAGAAATGGCGGAGTTTTGAAATTTGTAAGACTGGATGTCATGAACTGCTATATATATTATGACCTTTGAACACTATTAAGGTAAATACATTGTTTCTTCTCTATCAAAATCTTTCATTTGCTAACTATGCCTATCAGTAGTCAGTGGCTTCAGTAGTTAGAATCTTTTATTTAGCTGGCAGTAGTGGCGCTCGCTGTATTGCAGTAGCTTGAGTAACGAAGATTTTTGTGAGGTAAGTGATTTGTGAAAGGTATAGGTTAATGTTAGTCAGGGCCATTCTTTTGTAGGGATTTCTGAAAGTCAGATTGCGTTGCGCTAAAAAAATATTGTGTATCAGTTTAAGGACAGTCATGTATAATTGTTCTAGGGGGACGTTTCAAATGTTAATTTTCCATGATATACTACATGGTAGCCGGCCACGCTGGCCGAGTGGTTCTAGACTCTACAGTCTGGAACCGCGCGACCGCTACGGTCGCAGGTTCGAATCCTGCCTCGGGCATGGATGTGTGTCATGTCCTTAGGTTAGTTAGGTTTAAGTAGTTCTAAGTTCTAGGGGACTGATGACCTCAGAAGTTAAGTCCCATAGCGCTCAGGGCCATTTAAACAAACCATACTACATGGTGTTCGCTAAATACTCGTCGAATTTGTAGTATGAAAATTTTAAGTTGTATGTTTCAATTGTATTTTGAAATCTTTGTATTTTAGTTGTCTTTTTAATCTCCATGGGCAATTTATTGTATAATTTTCAAACCCTGGAGAAAATGTTGTTTTCTGTTTGATTATTCATGGTAAATGTAACTTTCGTCAGACTCTAATTCCTCTATCGCGACTACTTCTGTTTGTGGGATAATTGCTGATGTTCTTCAAGATTTGCGTAACAGAGTGGTAGATGAGCCCACACGGTGCGGTTAGGATCTCCATATGTTTAAACTAATCTTTACATGGAGCTCAGCTACCATTTTTAATTCTGTGGCCTGAACACTGTGTCCATGTTTCGCGTATGTAACATCCCTCACCTCCCTCCCCCCCGCCCCCCCAGAAAAAACTAAAGATTAAGTATAGCATGTAAAAATAAGGTATGATCGGTTACAGACTGACGACAGGCTTCTAAGTGCATAACTCGCTTATCACAGTTTCTTTACTTGTGTGTTTGTATATTCACTCCATTTCAAGTTCTTTGCTGTCTATAAAGTTTTATTCACATTAATCTTAGAAAAATATTTTCCTTCTTGAAACAGAAATTCATGTTTTTTTATGTTTAGGGTAACTTTTCTGCATCATGAACAATTAGAAACTTCCTCTGCCGTTTCACTTGCTTTCTCTGCTAGAAGACTGGAGCTAAGCACTGGTCACACGCTACAGCTTTTACCCCTCACACTTACCTCGGTTACCAAAGTGAAAATTCCTTAATGCCTCAAGATGAGTCCTATGAACCAAACTATTCTTTTAGTTAGGTTATGCCATGATTTCTTTTACCCCAGTGACAATTAGTGCCCCCTAATTAGTGTTTCGACCTCTCCACTTAATTACCAGCATTCTTCTCCATCACTACATTTCACAAATTTCAATAACTTCTGTTCTCGTGTTCGTGAAAATGCTTATCGTCAAATTTTCTCTGCCTTACAGGATTATACTCTAGAAAAGTACCGAAAGAAAAGAATACATAACATTTAAATTTATATTCGATGTTACTAAAGATCTCTCTTTCAGAAACGCCTTTTCTGCTTTTGCCAGTCTATACTCGTATTTTATATCATCTCTACTCCCGCCATCTACTGGTTGTAGTGTCTCATTACCTAACCCGACTCCCTCAGCTTGCACTGATTTAATTTTACTTCATTCCATTACCATTGTTTGACTACCTACTCGATTAAAATTTATAAATTGTTTCAAAACCTTATCCGGATTTTCTACGAATGGAATTATTCTTGATTTTTTTTTTTTTTTGAAAATTGCCTTCTACCGTTTTCCTACACTATGACTTGACATTCTCTACCACCCCTCTGTTGCAAGTCACTGGTATATTTAAAATGAATTATTAGTGAAGCCTAACATTATAAGGAAAGAATGTGATAGTCCAGTTATTTTTAGAATAGGAATGTTTTGCCAGTCTGAATGGGCTGGTTTCACGTTATTTCTGTCAACAACGAGTGCATATTATCTAAAGATGACTGTTTTATATGTTACGATGGATTACTTTCTTGTCGACCAAGGGCTACGACCTGACTCACCCTCGATGATATTTTTAACACCAGTGTTGTATTGTCTTAGCCTGTTCTTTTTTCCGAAACTAGTCATCAGTTATCTAATTTTAATTATGTAATGTAAACTACAGACTAGGAATTGAATGTTTTTGATATAAAATACTTTTAATTTCAATAAAACGAATTAAGGTTTTCCAATAAGTTAATGAAATATAGTGCATCGATGCAGCTTGTCGGTTCCCTAACACTACGGTGTTCGTCGACCTCGTTGACGGTGTAGCTTCTTACTAGGTATGACTAATTTGAAACGGAAAACATATAGTGATTAACAGAGGACCTATACATTTCGTGCAGGTTTCTCCAGTCAACGTCAATTCGGCTGTTCTTCACTTAAATACTAAGAGGAGACTTAGGCAAAAGAATCAAGTAAAAATACTGCTCCCTCGAGTCATCATCATCATCATCATCATCATCATCGTCATCACCACCACTACCACCACCACCCATTTGGTATCAAAAGTTTGATAAAGTACATCTACCGACTCGTTCATGCATTATGATCTTCAGATATACTCATCTGCACTGATGAGCCGTAACGTTATGTTCACCTACTTAATAGAGTGCTGATAGATCTATAGAACACAACAAAATAGCTGGGTGGCATGGATTCTGCATTTCCCAATTGGCTTCTGGAGGTATGTGGAACCAGATGTCTACGAACAGGTGACGTAATGTCTGTGAAGTACGGGCTAGTGGTTTGCAGATGCGGAGCTGGCACCCGGTATCGCTCCTAAGTTGCACCATCGGGTTCAGATCAGGGGAATTTCGAAGCCAAGACATCAGGCTCCTCAAGCTACTGTAGCAAGGTTCTGTCCTTGTGCCACGGACAGCCATCATATTGAAAAATGCCATCGCCGTCGGTGAAGATAGCAAGCAAGAAAGGATATAGATGGTATACAGCTGCATGGTGCCTTTGAGTACTACGAAAGGTCCAATGGAAGCCCAGGTGTACATCCCCCATAGTACAATACTGTCGCCATCGGCCTGTATGCGTAGCGTGGAACCTATTTCGAGCAGCCTCTTTCATAGACGACGGAGTATTTGGACGCAGCTATCGACCTGGTGTGCCATGAAAAGTACTTCACCCGACCAGACGATACGGTTCCATTGATCCACAGTCCAATCTCGATTATTCCACTCCCACTCCCGTCATAACTGACAGTATCGTTGGGTTAACATGAGTACACATAGAGATCGTCTGTTATTGATAACATGCGCTGCACTGTGTGATCCGAAACCCTTGTGCTTGTACAAGCGTTGTACGCTGTCGTGAAATTGTGATCGATGTAGGGTACTGTAAGCAACAGAGTGTTCCGGTATTCAGTGGGGAACAAGCCGACATCGTATTCGCTTACGGTTAAGTGGAAGGAAACGATCGTGGGGCAGCGTGGCTTTACCAAAGCAAGTACTCTCACAGACACCGACAACATCACACAACCTTTCGAGCTCTTTTTTGGGCATTTATTTGATCATGGGTTCTGTCAGAAAGACGAACGTGCAGGGAGGTGGCGGACTGCGCATACATCAGATTTGTAGGACCGGTTTCTACAGTGTATTGGGACGAACCCTAGTAGAAGCGCCAGGCACGTGGCCCGCCAACGTGGTGTAAACCAAAGTACGATTATGTGTATCCTCCACGACAAGCGCTACTACGTGTATCACATTCAACGAGTGAACGGATATGAGCAACGAATTTCCCTCTACGGGAAGGATTTTGTCAATAGATTTATCACCAGACTATCACAATTCTGGAATATCTGTCATCAGTCCTCTTCACCGACGAAGCAATCTTTACCAGAGCTGGTAACATTAAGCTGCATAATCGTCAAGTATGGACTAAAGAAAATCCGGAAATGGTCGAGACGTCTGATCAGCATCCGTTCAGCGTTAGCCTATGGGCAGTGGTTCTTGTCGACCACATACTTGGACCAGTTATTATTCCACAACGCTTCGACGGAGGAACGTACCCGGATTTCCTGTGGAATACTCTGCCCTGGCTGCTTCAGAATTTGCCTTTGTCAGTACAACAGGTTACGAGGTTTCTGAATGTCTCAGCACCACACCACTTCCACATTACAGTTCGCAGGGACAATGGATACGACGTGGAGGCCTTGTCGCATGTCATGCTAGATCACCGGACGTAAAGCCCTGGAATTTTACCTCTTGGGACAACTGAAAAGCGTTGTCTATGCTGTGTCAATTCCTAACGTGCAGACACTTCAACAGAATATCCAATACGTCTATGACGTGCTTTTCAGGGAGAGGACGGAACGTGCGAAAGAGTACGGCAATCCATGATGCGACTTGTGAACGTGTGAAGTGCATCCTATGGAGGCTGCATTGAACATCTGTTGTGGCATGGATGCGATGCAACTCTGTACTGTGTTCAGGAACCATCTGTTGTCGTTGCACACACACCGGCCATTTCCGGTCACCTGTTCAAAAATCTTTCCAGTCAAGAATCGGTCCCTGCAGTATTCAGTGTCGCAGTGGAAAGTGGTTGCAACGTTTCGACTCATCAATGTACGTGGTTACTTCGTGTTTTATAGGGTCTTCTATTATATCACTGCGTCTTACTTTTCTTATCCCTCGGACCTTATGGTGTGTGACAAAAGGATGCTTTGACATCGCATTTTATTTCCTCCCTTCTCTGTTCCATTCGCTAGTAGGTAGACGAAGAATGAGAGATGAATCTTTCTGGGTGACGTGCAGAGTCTGCCCGAGTTCTTTATTGGTACAGTAGGGGAGGGCAAAGGCGAGAGTCGATAGAGCTCGGATTTCACGGTCGTGCTTCTGGCAAGGTGCCACTGCACGCAATGACAAACGAGCGCCGCCTCGCAGAGTGGTATAAACAGCAGCACCATTGCTTTACAGAGCAGTGAAGTGAGACCTCAAGGAGTGATGGGACTCGGTACGTTATTTGATGCCCAAATGGGGGAACAGCATTTACCAGAGCGAAATCCATGCGGTTCGTTTATGGATGAGGAAATCATCTTTTCGTGCGCTAATACAGCACATTCTGCACTATTTGTTAGAGGAATGAATATACACAATTCTATCTCTGAGTGACGTGTGTAATATGACGAGTTCCTATGGGCTGCTGGATAACGTTAATATTTACAACTTGTGGATAGCAATTACAGAATATAAGTAGACAAGCAACGTAAGATAAAATGAAGGCATTCGCTATAGATTTTTTTTTTTTTTCAAAATATTCCCAAGAGAACTTGTCGCGTTACTCTGGCACAGACAGGAATGCAACTTGCTGCCTGAGGAGTAACGGAAATTTACAAATGTAAACTTTCATTCATTCTGCGATCTGACATTGTACCTCCTCCAGTGTTACCGGCCTAATCATTCTTCCCGTCGAGATGGAAAATATAGAATACACTCCTCTTCAGTCAAGCGGTATTAGACAACCGCCTTGACACGCTACAGATGTGTCATTAACTGCAAATAAACATCTGAGCTCTGCGGGAGCACTAAGCACATCATTTAAATTCGTGAATTTCCGTCACTTACGTAACAGTCAGTTGCTTCCCTACGCAAGCTATTAGATGATATTATGAAATACATGCAATTGTACAGGGTGACTCAAGAGTCTGTTAACACATGAAAATGAAGTAATTCATGGACTAATTTTGGTAGACAGAAGAAAACTGACACACGGGCCTGGAATGAAGTGGAGTCTTATTGAAACCATAATCGAATTCAAAGACTAACTAACAGATGGCGCCAGACAGCAAAACGTCAGTGACGTCGCATGAAAACCATTTATGCCATGAGCTGCTGTGAGAGAGGACTCAGATCATCGTCAGCGTATCTGAAAAACGCCTGCTACAAGATACAGCTTTTATTTAGAATGACGCTGCACCGTTTTCTGCTACACGTGTGAAACACCTTTTGCGCACAATATTTGGTGTCTTTCGCGTGTTGAGCCGCCACTTCCATCCTGCTTTGGCCCCCAGGTCCCCAGACCTCAATACGTGTGTTTATTAGTTGTAGGATTACCTGAAGTCGCAAGTCTACCGCTATCGTCCGACCTCATTAGTAATGCAATGTTGTCTTTTAAGATAACATCCGATGGCAGCTTCTCACTATACGTACTGATATACTGTACAGTGCTGTCCAAAACGTTGTCCCTCGACTACAGGTATTGTTGATGAATAACTGCCAACATGTTGAGCACTTGTTATAAAGCACATGGTCTTTGCTAAAATTCAACTCTTATGGAAGTTCGGTGGCAGGAGGAACAAGACTTTTGGTCAGGTGAATACAAAGTTATAAATACAAAATCAAAAAGGGGTAATGCAGGAGTAGGTTTAATAATGAATAAAAAAATAGGAGTGCGGGTAAGCTTCTGCCAACAGCATAGTGAACGCATTATTGTGGCCAAGATAGACACGAAGCCCATGCTTACTACAGTAGTATAAGTTTATATGCAAACTAGCTCTGCAGATGATGAAGAAATTAATGAAATTTATGATGAGATAAAAGAAATTATTCAGGTAGTGAAGGGAGACGAAAATTTAATAGTCATGGGTGACTGGAAATCGAGAGTAGGAAAAGGGAGAGATGGAAACATAGTGGGTGAATATGGATTGGGGGAGAGAAATGAAAGAGGAAGCCGTCTGGTAGAATTTTGCACAGAGCATAGCTTAATCATAGCTAACACTTGGTTCAAGAATCATGAAAGAAGGTTGTATACATGGAAGAATCCTGGAGATACTAGAAGGTATCAGATAAATTATATAATGGTAAGACAGAAATTTAGGAACCAGGTTTTAAATTGTAAGACATTTCCAGGGGCAGATGTGGATTCTGACCACAATCTATTGGTTATGAACTGTAGATTATAACTGAAGAAACTGCAAAAAGGTGGGAATTTAAGGATATGGGACCTGGATAAACTGACTAAACCAGAGGTTGCACAAAGTCTCAGGGAGAGCATAAGGGAACAATTGACAGGAATGGGGGAAAGAAATACATTAGAAGAAGAATGGGTAGTTCTGAGGGATGAAGTAGTGAAGGCAGCAGAGGATCAAGTAGGTAAAAAGACGAGGGCTAGAAGACATCGTTGGGTAACAGAAGAAATATTGAATTTAATTGACGAAAGGAGAAAATATAAAAACGCAATAAATGAAGCAGGCAAAAGGGAATACAAACGTCTCAAAAATGAGATCGACAGGAAGTGCAAAATGGCTAAGCAGGGATGGCTAGAGGACAAATGTAAGGATGTAGAGGCTTATCTCACGAGGAGAAGATAGATACTGCCTACAGGAAAATCACAGAGACCTTTGGAAAAAAGAGAGCCACTTGTATGAATATCAAGAGGTCAGATGGAAACCCAGTTTTAAGCAAAGAAGGGAAAGCAGAAAGGTGGAAGGAGTATATAGAGGGTCTATACAAGGGCGATGTACTTGAGGACAGTGTTATGGAAATGGAAGAGGATGTAGATGAAGATGAAGTGGGAGATACGATACTGCGTGAAGAGTTTGACAGAGCACTGAAAGACCTGAGTCGAAACAAGGCCCCGGGAGTAGACAACATTCCATTGGAACTACTGACGGCCTTGGAGAGCCAGTCCTGACAAAACTTTACCATCTGGTGAGCAAGATGTATGAGACAGGCGAAATACCCTCAGACTTCAAGAAGAATATAATAATTCCAATCCCAAAGAAAGCAGGTGTTGACAGATGTGAAAATTACCGAACTATCAGTTTAATAAGTCACAGCTGCAAAATACTAAGGCGAATTCTTCACAGACGAATGGAAAATCTGGTAGAAGCCGACCTCGGCGAAGATCAGTTTGGATTCCGCAAAAATGTTGGAACACGTGAGGCAATACTGACCCTACGACTTATCTTAGAAGCTAGATTAAGATATGGCAAACCCACATTTCTAGCATTTGTAGACTTAGAGAAAGCTTTTGACAATGTTGACTGGAATAATCTCTTTCAAATTCTGAAGGTGGCATGGGTAAAATACAGGGAGCGAAAGGCCATTTACAATTTTTACAGAAACCAGATGGCTGTTATAAGAGTAAAGGGGCATTGAAGGGAAGCAGCGATTGAGAAGGGAGTGAGACAGGGTTGTAGCCTGTCCCCGATGTTATTCAATCTGTATGTTGAGCAAGCAGTAAAGGAAACAAAAGATAAATTCGGAGTAGGTATTAAAGTCCATGGAGAAGAAATAAAAACTTTGAGGTTCGCCAATGACATCGTAATTCTGTCAGAGACAGCAAAGGACTTGGAATAGCAGTAGAATGGAATGGACAGTGTCTTGAAAGGAGGATATAAGATGAACATCAACAAAAGCAAAATGAGGATAATGGAATGTAGTCGAATTAGGTAGGGTAATGCTGAGGGAATTAGATTAGGAAATGAGACACTTAAAGTAGTAAAGGAGTTTTGCTATTAGGGGAGCAAAATAACTGATGATGGTCGAAGTAGAGAGGATATAAAATGTAGACTGGCAATGGCAAGGAAAGCGTTTCTGGAGAAGAGAAAGTTGTTAACATCGAGTATAGATTTAAGTGTCAGGAAGTCGTTTCTGAAAGTGTTTGTATGGAATGTGGCCATGTATGGAATTGAAACATGGACGATAAATAGTTTGGACACGAAGAGAATGGAAGCTTTCGAAATGTGGTGCTACAGAAGAATGCTGAAGATTAGATGGGTAGATCACATAACTAATGAGGAAGTATTGAATAGAATTGGGGAGAAGATGAGTTTGTGGCACAACTTGACAAGAAGAAGGGACCGGTTTGTAGGACATGTTCTGAGGCATCAAGGGATCACAAATTTAGCATTGGAGGGCAGCGTGGAGGGTAAAAATTGTAGAGGGAGACCAAGGGATGAATACACTAAGCAGATTCAGAAGGATGTAGGTTGCACTAAGTACTGGGAGATGATGAAGCTTGCACAGGATGGAGTAGCGTGGAGAGCTGCACCAAACCAGTCTCAGGACTGAAGACAACAACAACAACAACATGGTAATTATTGCTTTTGTATCGTATGGAGCGCCATCTGTTGGTCACATCGTTCACTTTTTTGTTTCAATAAAATCCTATGCCATTTGAAGTATGTATGTCAATTTTTAGGTCTCTACCTATATTAACCCATGTAGTATTGAATTTTCAGATATTAACGGACTTTCGAGCCTACCTGTACATCTATTTGGCACGACAGGCCCATCCAGAACATTTTATTTGCAAAGTAAGATAGAACATATTCCTCATTGTACCGTTCACTGTCATCTCACCTCCTAATACGGGCAAAATGTCAGATTTCTGTCAGTTGTAGAAGAATTACCTAATTACAGAGCAGTTTCAAATGTGTCGAGATTGTGTCATCAGTGTAATCTCAACGTTGGTGGCTTTAATACAATATGTCGTCCAACTGAAGCTGGGCTCACAAAAGGAGCAGGCTGCGACGAATACAAACTTCTACATGCGGACATAATTTTGCCATTTGTCTTCTTGTCAGTTCATGCGAATGCTATAGTGTTCCCCTCATAAATAGATGACAGACCGGATAAGCTGCCAGTTTCAATCATAACAGGGTTTCTTCATTGCGAGCGTATTGTCTGCGGGATGTCACGTTGAATGCAAGAGAAAAAATATTTGAGGAGCAGGAGATTAGTGTTTAAAGTCCCAACGATAGTGAGGTCATTAGAGACGGAGCACAAGCTCGGATTATGGAGGAATTGGGAAGGAAATCGGCCGTGCACTTTCAAAGGAACCATTCCCGCATTTGTCTGAAACAAAAACATAACTGATATCTCCTACCGTTCTGCCGTAATGTGATGCTTTTGATGTCTGGGTTATATTTAAGTGGAAACGGATTCATGTGGCACATTACATTTCTTTCTGCACCTACAGTTCTCGATATGTGCTAGGCATGTTCGTTCCTGCGTCGGACCGCCCTACATATTGCCTGTTCATAAACATTGTATAATTTCACGCTCATAGTTCAAAATGTGTTCTTAGAATAAAGAAACTATGAGTTAAATTCCTTCGTTAACTAATGTAGATCGTTTAAATTACATATGAACTCTAGGAGGAGCGATTACTTCTCCACACAATGATTCCGCTCGATATCCTCTCCACTAAAAGTAATTTATTTATGTATTCGCTGGATCCAAGTCTCAAATCCTGTTGGAAAAGTCAGGAACTCCCTGCATAATATTCTATCGGTATCAAAGTATGCACGATAAAGTAGTAGCGTAGATTTGAACTCACCGAGAAAGAATTGTACTAGGTTTCAGGTATTGTTCCATTAATGTGGCTTTTCGAATAAATGATAAAAATGATGGGCATGTAAAAACCTGCAGGGTGGAAATCCAAGGCTGTTATCTTTCACAGACATCCAGAATGTTACCATTGAAGCACTACAGCCTTCATGACATATGTAAAAAAATGACTACAAATCGATGACATACTGTGTCAGCATTTCAGTTACATAATATGGACAGGGACTGTGATTGTTGTGTCCAGATGCAAGCTGAGTTGGTGACACTTCGCTCTCAGCTCCAGACTGTGATGGCTTTGGTTACACAGCTTGAGGCTGCAGTGGATGGGCACCACTGTTGTGGGCCGGCCATGGGGATCCAACAGACATACAGCACATCCAAGTCCTACGCTCGGTCCTCACTTGTGGCCAGCCCAGTTACAGCTCGCACTGAGGTTGACCCCTCACCTGTGGTCGAGTGGGAGGTCGCTCCAGCGCATAGTAGGCGGCGAAAGACTTCCCAGGCGGCCACACGTAAGGCCCCCCCGGTTAGTCTGACAAATAGGTTCCAGGTGCCGTCTGTGGCTGACACTGTCGCTGAACAAGAGGCCGTCGCCTGTCCTGTTTCAGAGGAAACCTCTCAGCCTGCAAGATCCCGAAAACCACAGAGGGTGGGATTATTGATAGTTAGGAGCTCCAACGTTAGGCTCGTTATGGGGCCCCTTATGGACATGGCTGCCGAGAAGGGGAAGGAAACCAATGATCATTCCGTGTGCATACCGGGTGGAGTCATTCCAAACGTGAAATGGGTTCTCCTGGATGCCATGAAGAGCACAGGGTGCAGCCAGCTGCACGTGGTGGCTCACGTCGGTACCAATGATATATGTCACTTTGGGTCAGAAGAGATTCTCTCTGGTGTCGAACGGCTAACAGAAGTGGCAAAGGCTTCCAGTCCTGTTTGCGAGATGAAAGCAGAGTTGAGCATTGGGAGAATAGTCGATAGGACCAATTGCGGACGTTTGGTACAGAGCCGAGTGGAGGGTCTGAATCAGAGCCTCAGACGTGTAGGCGGTGGTGGTAACTTTAATTTACCCTAGATATGTTGGCGAAAATACGTGTTTTATTCCGGAGGTACGCATAAAACATCATCTGAAATTGTGGTAAATTCATTCTTTGGAAATTATTTCGAGCAGTTAGTTCATGAGCCCACGCGGATAGTAAACGGTTGTGAAAACACACTTGACCTCTTGGCAACAAATAATCCTGAGTTAGTAACGGGTATAGGGATTAGTGAACACAGGGTTGTAGTAGCGAAATTTTATTTTGTAACCCCCAAACTCTCCACAGATAAACTAAAAATAAACCTATTCAAAAAAGCATATAAAAACTCACTTGACGCCTTCCTGAGAGACAATCTCCACTCCTTCCAAAATAACAATATAATTGTAGGTCAGATGTGGCTTGAATTCAAAGAAATAGTATGGGAGCCAATTGAGAGATTTATACCAAGTAAATTAACAAACGACGGAGCCGATCCTCCTTGGTACACAGAACGGGTCAGAACACTGTTGTAGAAACAGTGGAACAAATATGCCAAATTTAAACAGACGCAAAATTCCCAAGATTAACGATCTCTTACAGAAGCTCGACATTTAGCATGGACTTCAATGCGAGATGCTTATAATAGTTTCCGCAACGAAACTTTGTCTCGAAACCTGGCAGAAAATCCAAAGAGATACTGGTCGTATGTGAAGTATGCTAGCAGCAAGAAACAATCAATGCCTTGTCTGCGCGACAGCATTGGCGATACTATCGAAGACAGTGGTGCCAAAACAGAGTTACTAAACACAGCCTTCCGAAATGTCTTCACAAAAGAAGACAAAACAAATATTCCAGAATTCGAATCAAGAACAGCTGCCAACGTGAGTAACATACAAGTAAATATCCTCGGAGTAGTGAAGCAACTTCTGGTCAAGACTGTATACCAATTACGTTCCTTTCAGAGTACGCTGATGCGATAGCTCCATACTTAACAATCATATACTATTCGCTCGAAGAAAGATCCGTACCCAAAGACTGGAAAGTGGCACAGGTTAAACCAATACCCAAGAAAGATAGTAGAAGCAATCCACTAAATTATAAGCCTATATCATTAACGTCGATATGCAGCACGATTTTGTGTTCGAACATCGTGAATTACCTCGAAGAAAACGGTCTATTGACACACAGTCAACATGGATTTAGAAAAAATCTTTCTTATGAAACACAACTAGCTGTTTATTCCCATGAAGTGTTGAGTGGTATTGACAAGGGATTTCATATTAATTCCATACTTCTAGCTTTCCTGAAGGTTTTTGACACTTTACCACACAAGCGGCTTGTAGTGAAATTGCGTGCTTATGGAATATCGTCTCAGTTATGTGACTGGATTCGTGATTTCCTGCCGGCCGGAGTGGCCTAGCGGTTCTAGGCGCTACAGTCTGAAACCGCGCGTCCGTAGTTTCAACTCCTGCCTCGGGCATGGATGTGTGTGATGTCCTTAGGTTAGTTAGGTTTAAGAGGGAGAAACGACCACCACGATAAAATAGGGGAAATCAGAGCTCGCACGGAAATATATAGGTGTCCGTTCTTTCCGCGCGCTGTACGAGATTGGAATAATAGAGAACTGTGAAGGTAGTTCGATGAACCCTCTGCCACGCGGTTAAATGAGATTTGCAGAGTATCGATGTAGATGTAGATAAAGTGCTTCACGCAATGGAGAGTGCAGTGTTCAGAGACCTGAACGCAATCTAGATTTCTAAGCAAAGGAGTTCTGATCAGTTTGTCATTACTTTATTTATAGTCCTCACATGTATTCGTTAAATAATTCATCGAGCTCAGAAAAATGATACGCTGGCTATTACAAAATGCTGTCTGTGAATACCTGATACATGTAGATGGAGGAAGAGAATGATTTGAATAGGAACACATTTAAGGAGAATATTGTCTTCCTGCTGCAGGAACAAACGTGGGAAAACCTGTTGTGCTGGAGTAAGCTGTCGCCAGCACACCGGTCGGCAAAGACGAAGTGTGAAGAGCGATGAGTGGACACTGGATCAATCGCGCCTATCACGAGAGGGGCCAGGGACACACTCACAAGTAACACGCTGCCAGCGCCCTCTCGACAGCAAGTATTTAGGTCGCAGCCGCTGACCGTAGGGCCTCATTCACTCACTCATGCAGTTTGGCGTCTGTCAGTCTGATATCAAGAAGAATTGCGCTCAGAGCTGGTAAAATTGTTGTTTATTAAAACACGGCCGGTTTCGCGGCTTTAAGCTGCATCATCTGGTGAACAATGTTAAAAGATCATAGGCATACCCCTCGCTCCTAGTCAAGGAGCAATGAGTATGTATACGACCTTTTAACATAGTTCGCCTGACGATGCGACTTAAAGCCGCGAAACCGGCCGTGTTTGAATAAACAACAATTTTACCAGCAGTGAGCGAAATTCTGACATCATACCTTTCAACAGCTGCAGCAGCCCGGAATATAAAATGGCCTGTCAGTTTACTCGCAGAGCGGATTTTGTTCATCACAGGCTACGACAGCACATGGAGACGAGGTTAGTGTCTATAGTGGGACTAGTTTATCTCAACCAGGACTGTACCTTACTAGCAGTGAATATAGTACTTCACATCAGTTTGCAAGAGGATTATTACTGATGAGCTTCTACCTCAGAGTATGGACTCTATTCCGGTTAAGTAAATGTTTGAAGTACAATTAAATAAAGAACCATATTAATCCACATGCGCATTTGTGTTAGAAAGAGGATATCGGCCACCCATGACACCCTCTCCCTTGCTTCCTTTCCGTACAAGACTCTACACCTGTGTTCCACACTCCTGCTTCTGATGGATAAAAGAGCAGCAGCATTTTATTGAGATAATTTTAATGATTAGTGAAAACCACCTCAGCTGTGTTATTACACATGATCGACATTTTTTACTGTGATGAGTATCCAGGGCACAGTACATTAACACTCCTCTATCATCCTACAATGCAGGAGTGCAGAATATAACGTTTTCCATGGCTGGTTCTAATATATGAAAACTGCACTTCTCCAACATGGAATATTTTCATATACCTTGAGTTCTTCACACGGCGAAGTAGTTTGTGAGCGAAATTTGGTACCACATTGTATAATGGTCTATCGGTATTCAGGTATAAAGTTCTCGTCTGCCATATTGTGGGCATACACGAATGTGCCAAAAGGTATGAGCACCTGTTTGATAGCTTGTTTGTCCATCATTCAAACGAAATATATCAGTCATTCTGTGTGTCAGGGATCCGACGGTAGTAGGAAGGTTTTTGGAGGTATGTAGTATTAGATGTCCACGTATAGGTCATGTAATTCACATAAATAAAAGGCCGTTGATTTGCGTATGCGGCCATGGCGCCCAACAGCGATCCAGATGGATACCATGTAGTTGACATCAGGCAATTTTGGTCACCGACACATAAGCATAAGTTCACTACAATGCTCCTCAAAACACTGTAGCACGGTTGTGGCTCCGAGACGGACAATTATACTACTGGAAGACGATATCGCCGTCGTGGAAGATATCAACCATGAGGGGATGCAGGTAGTTCGCAGCTGTAGCGTATCTCCGATTAGCACCACAGGTCCCTTGCAAACGCGGTAGAATGTCTCCCATACCATAATACTGCTACCACCAGCCTGTGTCCGTGGCGCGCTGACGTTTCGAGCCGCCGTTCACTTCTATGACGACGTTCTTGGAGACGATCATCGGCCAAATGCACGAAAAAAGTGATTCACCAGAAGAGTCGACATTTTCCCTTTGATCTACGGTCGAATACCAATGTTCCCGTGCCCACACCATTCATAACTGATGGTATCACTGGGTCAACTTGTGTACACGTAGGGGTAGTCTGCTGTGATGCTCCAAGTTTAGCGATGTACGGTGAACGGAGTGCTCCGAAGAGATTGTGCGCGCACCAGCATAGTGCTCTTACGGCAAAGATACCACAGATCACCATCTACGTTACAGAGCAGAACAGCTTCCAAACCCCACGTTCTGTTAAGCCTCTACCTCTTTCCGTTGATGCTCACGAAAGTAGCCCGTGAACATTCGACCCACTTCGCTGTTTTTGAGGTATTCGTTCACATTCTCTGCGTAAGAACAATCTACCCTTTGTCGAAGTCTCTTATCTCAGTGGATTTCCCCATTTGCAGCCCATATATTTGCTAGGGTGCTCCCCCGTCCGTGCCTGTTCCGCTTACGTACTTTTGTTACCGCATCTAGTGGCCGCAACTTGCACAGGCGGCTTCCAACGCCGCACTGGCAGTGGTCACAATTTTTTGGCTTATTGGAGTAGATTACAGTGAGAACTTTAAATTAGACTATTCGTGGTAATAGTAAAACCTCACATGTATTATTTAGTTGCGGTAGACATTTATGTCGTTCTCAACAACACTTAGCCCATGGTTGCCTCAGTATGTAATAAGACCACTCATCTCCTTTGCTGAGGAGATTAATCACAAGAGAAACGTTATTACGTTTTATAATTTATTCCGTTAACGTCGCTTGTATAGTAAAGCATCAAAACCATCGACAGGTAATTAAGATCTTCAGAGTGGACTTGTGAGGTTGGTACCAATGCATAAACGTTGACAGTGCCACCACTGAAATATCATGCCCATTACGACCCTTAAAACCTACGTGACTGAGGCCCAGGGACAAAAAAGTGACTAAAGGTCGATGACATGCGACGTCAATATTTTAGTTAGCTGTAAGCTGCTCCTCCCAGTAGCGCGTGCATTGTACAGAGATCACGATATAATCATACTGCGTGATATTTATGCTCTGCGCAAAGGTCATACTTTATTCAGAGATTCGGGTTCGAATAACGAGCTTTAAATCAGTTTTTCAACGTTCCTATTGTTTTCGCTTTTTCCCAGAACATATTTCAATTCTTTACTTTTTGCGTTAAATTAACGGTCTGTCATTGAAATATTTTGAAATGTTATTTTCTTCCTTTTTCCAACAGTAAATCTGCAACTTACGACTGTAAGCAGTCGATTTTGTTAGAAATATTATTTTCTAAGCGCCCTCTGGGCGATATTCCAGAAGAGTGACAGCAACATGACAGTTTCGTAGCTGCAAAATATCATCCTTAGTGGGTCATACTATTATTGGGCTATTTTCCAGGACAAATATTATATATTATAGTCAGTTACAGCACGCGTGTGTGTGTGTGTGTGTGTGTGTGTGTGTGTGTGTGTGTGGGTGGGTGGGTGGGTGGGTGTGTGTGAGTGTGTGTGCGTAAGCGCGTCTTTTCACTTTACAGGCGCTCAACAGCGGGTTACCAGCGCCCTGACAGATTTTAGAAGTAACGAATGTGGACAAAATCGCCAAAAGTGTTGCACACAGTGAGGATGAATTCCACAAAACGACGCTCATCACTCACTCCCATCTCATTCGCATTTACTCACACAGTCACTCCATCTCACACGCCTTACGACAACGGAGAAAGGGTGAAAGGTGTTATACCAGGAATTAAAACACAAGTAAAACGATTGAGGAGGTAAGGCAATGGCACAGGCAAAGCTGACCGGCTGACCACTTACAAAAAGCACAGGTGAGCCAGTAACCCTGTCAACACGTTGTAACCTCCCCACAATAATTTTACAAGACAGAAATATTATTTAGGAATGCCAATGGACATTGCGCTAAGTGTAACCTCTCCACTGAAATTTTAAAGACAGAAATAATAAATGAATAGGAGCCAAACGTAACCTCCCTAGCAATTAAATTTAATGACAATAAAAGTGAGAATCGCGATCTGACTCAAATATAAGTTCTTCATAAAAATTAAAGTCCATTCAGTGATAATGATAATTCAATTAAACCGAAATATCGGTCTTTGGCCCTGTGCAAAAAAATCAAAATTAAATTCTTACCTCATTGCAACACCTAGTCAAATTTCTGCTCTTGTTGTTGCGCACCGCTTGGAGGAACTGCATTGCAAATAATAATATTCCTTTTTTTTTCTTTTGTAATCTAATTGAAAACTGAAACTTTTGTTTAAGGGAAGTGGAACGAAATAGTTACTTCAATTAAATGAAAATTTTATGTAAAATTGCTTTTGAAATCAAAGTTATTATTGGGGGCCCTTGTTGAAAATTAGTTACAATAATTAAACTTTACATTATCCGATGATTATCTTAATTAACAGTATACCTCATTCAGCATCTTGACCAGTGTTGCCGACAGACCACATCACACAACCCCACTGGGCTGCTACCACTGACCGACGACTCTGCATGACGACTACTAGCGTACTGCACGCGACGACTACTGACAGAGTACTGTACCCAACTAGACAGAGCTACAGACTCGCAACGACTGACTGACAGACTGAGAACCGCTCGCAACACTCGCGCGGTCAAGCGCATACTCTCTGGTCACAGATGCTACAATGCCTCGCCATCGCTGCTATGTTACATACGTGTTTCAACGTTAAGACCATCTGCCTAAAATCTTAGGAAAAACGTTGGACAATACACAAAACTTTGAAGTTCTAACCACATTCATCGGGAAGCCACTTAAAATAGGGGCCAGTCTGTCGGCAAATCTACCGCTACTCTATTGTCTGAAAATGAATCACAGAAATACCAAACATTTGAGGGTCGTCTCTCTGGAACAAGAAGCTATGCATTACAGGATTATGGCCTACGCGAAGACGAGTAGGGAGGACCTTGTTCTATGAACGTGGCTGGAAGCAGGTACACCACGGACACGTAGTGGGCTTTACTAGACCAAGCTTAATGTATGTCACATCCAGCCACTCCTTCCAATCGACGCAAGACTCTGTACCTCAACAGGAAGTGATGGCTTGTAGGAAGATGGCACACCGAACTAACTGAGGATCGTGATACGCCTTCTTGGATCAGTTAAAGAGCTTTTGGGTTTGAAATTTCGTGAGGCTTAAAGCACAGGCTAGAAACCTTTCTCGTGGTGACGGATGGGGAGGGGTGGTGTAGGAGGGGGGAAGGGTTGACAACTCAGGAGGGTGCAGTGGCAGCACACTGCACAGGTAACGAAAACCAGGCACACGATTCGGAACAGCTAGAAACCGAAATCGACAATACAGCATTCAATCTTGCATCGTCGAACGCTCTTTGTGGGAGCTAATGCTTTTCATAGAAGGGAAACTAGTCAGTGCGACGGTTATTACAGCAAAATGACGCCGCTGTTGCAGTACCGACACTTCTCACCAGGTATGGGAAAAACCGATATCGTTATTTTAGTTCTGAATGATCGGTATTTTTGGTATTTGTTTGGTCTAGATTATAGCAGGTGATTTTTTTCATTTTTTACTAATAACCGAGTAAGAAAACCAAAATATCAGTTAGCCATAGCAGCAACGCAAAATTTTTTTGTTTTTAAATAAACCTTTCTTAAAGAAGGAGAAATTTTTATTTGTAATATTGGCATTGGTTTGAAATATTGCGTTGTTACAGAAAATGGAGAAAGCGACTAGTGCTCTTTTAATATCAATGGTGACAGAAAGGAGCAACAAACACGTGGCACAAGAATTGGGTTACAGTTGCCCAGACAATAATGTCTCTGTTCCCCTGCAGTCGCTGCGGGGCTATAGCGTAAGCGAAAGAAAGAAAGAATAGTTTATAAACCACTGCTCAATCAGTATTCGCCATATACACTACTATTCAGCTGAAAATCTAAGTTGGCTGAGGAACCTTGGTTTATCAACGATTTATGCGGGCTTCTCAGGAATCGCGTCATTTGTCTTTGTCTTATTGATGAGCTTCTAAATGGCAAGAAGCAACTGCAGTTCCTATCAAGTATGCAACTGCAGCGATTAGAAAACATCCCTCTGAAAGGAAGACTGTCCATGTAATACCAACAAGACGGATGTCCCACTATTCCACATAAATAATTACTGATATTAACAGCCGGCCGTGGTGGTCGAGCGGTTCTAGACGCTACAGTCTGGAACCGCGTGACCGCTACGGTCGCAGGTTGGAATCCTGCCTCGGGCATGGATGTGTGTGATGTCCCTAGGTTAGTTAGGTTTAAGTAGTTCTAAGTTTTAGGGGACTGATGACCTCAGATTTTAAGTCCCATAGTGCTCAGAGCCGTATGAACCATTTTGATCTTAACACTAAATTTGGAGATCGTTGGGTTAACGTTCAAAAAACACAAGATGATTTTCACGTTCATCACGCTAACCCCCTCTTGACTTTAATACGGAGGAGAAAATAGGAGATCTATAAGAAAACTGCTTAGTTTTCTTTATTGTAATTTCATTCCCTCGTCCAAAGAGGGATAAGGGTGCGCTGGCAGCGGGACAATACTCCACTCTTCAACCAAAAGAGTTTAAAATCTACACAGGTGGGATAAAATCTTCAAAAAGATGTGCTAAATACAGGTGTTTTAAAACAAATACGAGAACGCTTTTTATGGATTACAATCAGAACAAAACATAGGAAAACGTTGTATCGCATTTAAAGACAAAAACATACGGGAAAAACAAACACAATGACACAGACTGCTGATGCAGCGTGGGCAAGTAGCTTCATCCAGTCGAGGCAAGACAGACGATGACTAAATCGAATAGCAAGTATTTGACTAGTACCAAAAAAGTGGTCCTGGTCAGTCAGCCTGTAGGTGGTATGTGGGATTCCAATTCATGGATGGAAATACCGACGATTCTAAAAGATAAATATCGTATAACAGGTGTCAGTTATGGGATAAGTCTTCTTGAAATTTAGCGTACTGTGTTGTCAGTCTAGAATCGCTTTATAGCATATATCAGTGCTGGAACTCCGGGTGTTGAGCACTTGACAGTCATAATAACTAAGAACACGAGCCGTACCTTAGCTATTATGTTTGGCTACATTTGATACAGTAGGGCAGGCGTTCGTTTGATCTGCTGGCGAAGGCAGAGTCGTCTGCGGGACTGTTATCGGAACACTATGCGATGGGGCACCTCACATGTCATGTCACTGAAGTTTTTGAAGAAAACTTTTTCGAATTCCACAGAAGGACGTATACAAATCCATAAAAATGATGGTGCCAAATCTGGTAATTACAAATGATGCACGTGGGTATATGTTCTCGAAAAAAATGGTTCAAATGGCTCTGAGCACTATGGGACTTAACTTCTGAGGTCATCAGTCCCCTAGAACTTAGAGCTACTTAAGCCTAACTAACCTATGGACATTACACACATTCATGCCCGAGGCAGAATTCGAACCTGCGACCGTAGCGGTCACGCGGTTCCAGACTGAAGCGCCTAGAACCGCACGGCCACACCGGCCGGCGGGTATATGTTCTCGTTCTGGATATATTTTGGGTGGACGTTTTAAGCTGCATCATCCAGTATATAATTCGAAAACCACCATACAGTGTGTTCGTGATAATATTCTCGTGTTTATCATCTATTCCATCACATATGGCAGAAAGGAAACGAAGTAGTATCCTTCTTGCCAAGAAAGCTTCCTCGGTCTGTCTTGGATTTTAGTATGAGTTATACTGAACTGTTATGAATCGCTGTAAAGCATCTCTGAAATCATCCACTGTCTCTCATCAAGTCTACGTGATAATTATTCCATATGCACGTGCACTACTCTAGAAATGGTCGCACCAGCATCTTGAGTGTGGTTTCCCTTAAAGGTGGTGTTGTATCCACGGACCCAACCAACCAACCAAATCCCGCACGCGCGCCCTGACCGTGACATCGCTGGCCACAGTTCCTGTCGCGGCCGTCGGCGTCTCAGGGCGTTACCGCCAACGGAAGAGTTCGCGCCATGGCTGAGCTCGGGTCCGCAGTGATCTCTGCTTTTTGCATATAAGGAGGAGCGCTGGCTCCGAGACGGACACCTAGCGAGGTGGCGCAGTGGTTAGCGCACTGGACTCGCATTCGGGTGGACGACGGTTCAATCCCGCGCCCGGCCATCCTGCTTTAGGTTTCCCGTGATTCCCCTAAATCGCTCCAGGCAAATGCCGGGATGGTTCCTTTGAAAGGGCACGGATAACTTCCTTCCCCATACTTCCGTCATCCGACGAGACCGATGACCTCGCTGTCTGGTCTCTTCCCCCAAACAATCCAATCCAATCCAATCCAAATCCGAGACGGACAGTCTATTGTCGATTGTCTATTGCTAGCCTTTCGTGGAGTTTATAGCGGAGCTATTGTATAGCGGAGCTATTGTATTCGACTAGGCTCAGTACACGGATTACTCTTGGATATTATTTGGACTTGTATTGGTAGTGCACGTTTCGTCAGAAATAAAGATAAGTTATCTCATCATTCTAGCTGGCGCAATTCTTGTCATTCTGGTCACTACCCACGCTTTATACAATTTGTGGTGGCTGCCTCAAAAGTACCGCCGAGGACCTTGGGTTTGGGAGCCGTCACAAAAGTGGCGACAAGGATGGGATACTTTTGTGACGGCTCCCAAACCCAAGGTCCTCGGCGGTACTTTTGGGGCAGCCACCACAAATTGTATAAAGCATGGGTAGTGACCAGGATGTAGCTATGTTTGTTGGTCGAAAAAATAATTAATTACAAGAATTGCGCCAGCTAGAATGAAGAGATAAAATCTTCATTTCTGACGAAACGCGCAGCAGTAATACAAGTCCAAACAATATCCAAGAGTAATCCGTGTACTGAGCCTAGTCGAATACAATAGCAAATATCACACTGCAATGGCTCCGCTATAAACTCCACGAAAGGCTAGCAATTGACAATCGACAATAGACTCTCCGTCTCGGAGCCAGCGCTCCTCCTTATACGCAAAAGGCAGAGGGCGCTTCGGACCCGAGCTCAGCCATGGCGCGGCCCCTTCCGTCGGCGGTAACGCCCTGAGACGCCGACGGCCGCGACAGGAGCTGTGGCCAGCGATGTCACAGTCAGGGCGCGCGTGCGCGAGTTGGTTGTTTGGGTCCGTGGATACAACAGGTAGTTCACACTTACCAACGCCCCTTGTAGTTAATCTAGGTCTGCCACAGGCCGACAGTACTACTGACTTCTCGCATTAGTCCTATTTCCTGTTGCTTCGTACTATTATTCAAAATATTTGAACTATATTACAACCTCTGAAAATTTAACACCAAACTTGTAATCGTATATTATTGTGTTCTTTTTCTATTATGTGAGAATCAGCTTGCATTCATCCACTTTAAAAAAGAGATGCCATTTATTATCCCACGTGAAAGTCTCTCTAAGCCATCTCAATTTCCTTACGATCGTCAAGCAACAATATCTTCCTGCGGAGAACAGTATATTCAGTAAACAATTTGATAGTTACTGAGAAGAGTTTTAATACATATCGAAAACAGGAATTTTTATGTTTTCTTGAGACAATTCATCGCAGATCTGGAAGATGACAATACTGCATGCTAAAAGGGAGTTAAAGGGAATGAAAGTTAATTTTTGTTATTTTTGGTGATAATTTCGAAAGTTTCATACCCATTATCACTGACGTCGAAATCAACCACTTTTCATCCAGTACTAGACACGTACATCTTAAAAATTTCGCCTTGAATTAACGACGTCAGATTCACGCAAGCAATTTCGTCATGATCTCTCCTGACAAGTTCTAATCACCGTCCATTAAGTCAACTCCCACGTTGTATTACGTAGTTTCATTAATTGATTTTTAATTACTTACACTACTGGCCATTAAAATTGATACACCAAGAAGAAATGCAGATGGTAAACGGTTATTCATTGGACAAATATATTATACTAGAACTGACATGTGATTATATTTTCACGCAATTTGGGTACATAGATCCTGAGAAATCAGTACTCAGAACAACCATCTCTGGCCGTAATAACGGCTTTGATACGGCTGGACTTTGAGCCAGACAGAGCTTGGATGGCGTGTACAGGTACAGCTGCCCATGCAACTTCAACGCGATACCACATTACATCAAGAGTAGTGGCTAACGTACTGTGACGAGCCAGTTGCTCGGCCACCATTGACCAGACGTTTTCAGTTGGTAAGAGTTCTGGAGAATGTGCTGGCCAGGGCAGCAGTCGAACGTTTTCTGTATCCAGAAAGGCCCGTACAGGACCTGCAACATGCGGTCGTGCATTATCCTGCTGAAATGTAGGGTTTCGCAGAGATCGAATGAAGGGTAGAGCCACGGGTCGTAACACATCTGAAATGTAACGTCCACTGTTCAAAGTGCCGTCAATGCGAACAAGAGGTGACCGAGACACGTAACCAATGGCACCCAATACCATCACGCCCGGTGATACGCCAGTATAGCGATGACGAATACATGCTTCCAATGTGCATTCACCGCGATGTCGCCAAACACGGATGCGACCATCGTGAGGCTGTATACAGAACTGGATTCATGCACCTAGGTTCGTCCTTGAGTACACCATCGCAGGCGCTCCTGTCGGTGATGCAGCATCAAGGGTAACCGCAGCCATGGTCTCCGAGCTGATAGTCCATGCTGCTGCAAACGTTGTCGAACTGTTCGTGCGGATGGTTGTTGTCTTGAAAACGTTTCCATCTGTTGACTCAGGGATCGAGACGTGGCTGCACGATCCGTTACAGACATGCGAATATGATGCCTGTCATCTCGACTACTAGTGATACGAGGCCGTTGGGATCCAGCACGGCGTTCCGTATTACCCTCCTGAGCCAACCGATTCCATATTCCGTTAACAGTCATTGGATCTCAACCAACCCGAGCAGCAGTGTCACGATACGATAAACCGCAATCGCTATAGGCTACAATCCGACCTTTATCAAATTCGGAAACGTGACGGTACGCATTTCTCCTCCTTACACGAGGCATCACAACAACGTTTCATCAGGCAACGCCGGTCAAAAAAATGGTTCAAATGGCTCTGAGCACTATGCGATTTAACTTCTGAGGTCATAAGTCGTCTAGAACTTAGAACTAATTAAACCTAACCAACCTAAGGACATCACACACAGCCATGCCCGAGGCAGGATTAGAACCTGCGACCGTAGGGGTCACGCGGTTCCAGACTGAAGCGCCTTTAACCGCACGGCCAACGCCGGTCAACTGCTGTTTGTGTATGAGAAGTCGGTTGGAGACTTACCTCATGTGAGCACGTTGTAAGTGTCGCCACCGGCACCAACCTTGTGTGAATGCTCTGAAAAGCGAATCATTTACATATCACAGCATCTTCTTCCTGTCGGTTAAATTTCGCGTCTGTAGCAGGTCATCTACGTGGTGTAGCAATTTTAATGGCCAGTAGTGTAGTTAGACTCAAACCTAGTTCCTCTGCACATGAGTTTCAAAACAATTTCACATACTGCGATTGTGTAGATTGATTTCGATGAAATTTATCGCAGCGCCAGGACATAGTTCAAGATAGGATACAGTCGTGTTCAAAACGCTATGAAGTTACCTCCTTATTATGGGAATATTTCTCTGGTCACACCTCATATTCTGCACTCGAGGCAAGGCTATAAAATCACAGCCCATCAATAAAGGGGCGTTAAACTACCGTCAAATTAGTGAATGGTACGAAAACACTTCCAATAAGTTATTCCATACTGTACGTCAGCTGATAGAATATATTTATTTCGTATACGATTTGACCCATACATGTATCCAATTTAAAATACAAAGCGTCCATGGTAAGGTTTGTGGCGCTAGCTTATGATTGGACTGTAGGTAGGGAGGATGCCGAACCCCTCGCCTCAGTTCCCATAAAGCCATAAGGCGTCCATGACTATATTTTTTTCTGTCTTATAACACTCTGCCTGAAATATTCCAATTCCCCCCCCCCCCCCCAAAGTACTTCAATGATTTGTTGTCAGAATAAACGGCGGGAAATAGTTATACTATCTGTTAATGTCCGAATTGCATCCTTTCGCTGAACATTCTTTGTACTGTTGATACCGACCGACAGGCTTAGTTAAACCTTCCATTGTCTGTGAATTTATAAGCTCAACTGCCGTCCTCACGAAGCTACATCAACCAAAGAGAAAGAAACAAAGGAAAGAAAAAATGGTTCAAATGGCTCTGAGCACTATGGGACTTAACATCTGTGGTCATCAGTCCCCTAGAACTTAGAACTACTTAAACCTAACCAACCTAAGGACATCACACAACACCCAGTTATCACAGGCAGAGAAAAAAGGAAAGAAAAACAAAGAAGTGTTACTGATACAGTAAAAACGTAGCCTCTGCAGATTAAACGTAATTACCATGAAATGTACTCTATAAATAATCGTAAACCTCGTTATTAGGTGTAATATCTAATAACGAAATAATTTTATCCCTTTCTGCTATTATACAGGGCGAGTCACTAATTATTGCCACCAAGAATAGCTCCGAATGTATTACAGGAGCAGAAAAGTTTGTGGAACAAAAGCTGCATGGGACAACGGGAGCCTTAATATGACCTTGGTGTTTTGTTGCTAGGTGGGGGTGGCTTCAGATATATGAAGGTCAACTTTGTTTTTTTAAATGGGATGCTATAGTTTGGTACTTTTTTCCTGATAGCGGTTATCGAGACGAATCCAGTGATGTGTAACAAGTCAACTAAGGTCACAAAGGGGCCATGAACGTCCATTTACAGGAGGTGTTCGCAGTGAAGACCATTGGCATCAATGCAGTGCTGCAATCATCTTATCATGGATTGATTGGTATTCCTTATCACTTCGGAACTTATCGAAGCACATTCTCTGACAATTCTCTCTCGCTTATCTTCACATATGGTTGGAACGTCTTTATAAACAACGTCTTTTACGAATCCCCACGAGAAAAATTCCTGAGGCGTCAAGTCTAGCGAACGAGCCCTCCACAACATATCTCCTCCGCCGGGAATTGTCTGTTCAACTCATTTCTAGCCTTCAGCGAGAAATGTGCCGGACACCCATCGTTTTGATAGCACATTTTGTTTCTTGTTCCTAAAGATATTTCTTCCAATAACAGACCTAACGTTTCTTTCAGGAATGTGGTGTACTTTCTACCATTAAGATTTCCTTCGATGAAATAGGGGCCTATAATTCTGTCCTCCAGAAACCTACACCATACATTCACCGAACACAGTTTTTGGTGTGTAAATTGGCACAGCCAACATGGATTTTCAGTTGCCCGATAGTGCATGTTATGCAAATTAACATTTTCCATGGCTCGTGAATGGGGCGTCGTCAGTAAATATAATCAAATTAATATATGTGTGTTCCCCGTGAAGTTGAGCCCGTAGGAAGAATTCAGTGCGATGCATACAATACATACCAGTTAATTCTTGGTGGAGACTGATATGGTAAGGATGATATTTATGGCGATGGAAAACACGACCATCACAACTCTGGCTCATGCCAGATTCCTTTGCCATTTGACGCAAACTAACACATCGATCTCGAACCACAGTGTCAAGAGTACCAATTTCCGTTTCCTCCTTTGCCGGATATGTTTCCGATGCCTTAAAGATCCAGTTGTTCGCATCTTATCGTACACATATTTAAATGTACGACGTGTATGGTGAGTACGTTGAGGTTATCTTTCGATTATAAGTCTCTAGCTCTCACTGACTTTCGTTGGCGTTCTCCTTAAGTGAGAAGCGTATCGACTTGTTCTCCGAAGGAATACATCATTCACATTCGCATTATTCGACGATACTAGTCTTAACGTTCGTATTAGTGTTGTATTGCGAAACCGTCGATGGTGTTTACATGTGAATGGCACGTTAGATGGATACGCCGTATTCGGCGAATATTTACTATTTGCACGATATATGAGAGGGAATTGTCAGAGCATGTGCTTCGATAAGTGCCGAAGCGATAAGGAATACCACTCAATCCATGATAAGAAGATTGGAGCACTGCATTGATACCAGTGGTCATCACTTCGAACACCTTCTGTAAATGGCCGTTCATGGCACCTTTTTGACCTTCATTGACCTTCAAAGACTTTACTGTTACAAATCATTGTATTCGTCTCGATAGCCGCTATCAGAATATAAGTACCAAACTATAGCACCCCAGTTAAGAAAACAAAGTTGGCGTTTATGTCTCTGACGCGACCCCACCTAGCAACAAAAAACCAACGTGATATTATGGCTTCCGTTGTCCCATACAACATTTGTCCCACAAACTTTTCAACTCCTATCATACTTTCGGAGCTATTCTAGGTGGAAATAGTTAGTGACTAACTCTGTTTAATGAATTTATAAAGACTTGATAGCAATAATCATTTTGTGGCCGGTTTTGCTTGCTAATTAGCTACCTACACATTCCAAAAATCGACCTTTCACTTTCTGGTGCAGAGGGTGCTATTTTGAAACTATCTGGCACACAGTTTTAATCTGTCAAGAAGTTTCATCTTCAGATTATTTTGTAATAATTGCACGTTGAATATCAAGAAGGAGAAAAAGGCTAGGACTGAACATCCATCAATGACGTGCTCCTTAAAGGCAGAACAAAATGTTTGACTAGTCAAAGGAAGAGAGAGAAACCGAAGAAATCCATTTCAGTGGAACCATCCCACCATTTTCCACATGAGTATGTGATTTTGGAAAACCACTGGACGGGCTAAATGTGGATGAGCCGACGACAATATCATTTACCCTCAACCCAGGTGAAGTACCGAATGTCTGTCACTGCGCCTTGTTACTCGACGTTTGTAACTTGTCAGTACGCATCCGCTTCTTCGTCATCATAATCGCATATATTTTTCACGTCGTCATTGACTGCCTTCCTTGTCTCGGTTTTGAATTCAATTGTCCGTCTTGCCAATCGGATTTAATTTTTCATTCTGTCCCTGAATCAGTTGAGGCCAATGATTCAGTGAGTAATTTCATTCCGTACTATTGGTAGATCCGAGACACTCATCACATTCGTGATGTCCTTCACGTTGACGTTTCATTAAGCTCCAAAATTTTTCTCCATCACAGTCCAATAGGTCGGGCAGTACTTGGTTCGCATTTTTCTCTTCAGTACACTTAGTGCTACAACACTATTACGAGAATGGAAGCTAGACTTGTTAGATAAACGT
Source organism: Schistocerca piceifrons (assembly GCF_021461385.2). Lineage (NCBI taxonomy): Eukaryota > Metazoa > Arthropoda > Insecta > Orthoptera > Acrididae > Schistocerca > Schistocerca piceifrons. The sequence continues at coordinate 313,481,194 of NC_060141.1, read as the reverse complement.
AGCGTTATTTTCTAGAACTGTTATGGAAACCACATAAAATTTAAATCATTACTGTTAGATGGTGATTTAGGCACTGATCCTTACCAGAGCGAGTCCATTATCACAAGCAGTACACAATTTGTTTGTTTCGTCAACACAGTTGAGCTGATTGTGTAAGAGCGTGATCCGATAACTTATTTAAGGTCTTGGAACAGGCAATTTGGCATCCGTCGAACTTTTGTTAGCAAATTTTTCTTCTCCGATAGATACGGAAAAGTGGGTTCACTCTACACCGCGTATCAGCTGAACCCGCATTTCCAGTGTATGTAACACGTGCCCTGCTCCGTAGCGCCGGAAGCTTTAGGGAAATCACTTGCCGGCGAGCCCGCTGGAGGCCGTGCCGTATCACTAAAACAACAGCGGGGCCGCGCCCTCCGTAATAGAATAAAGAAAGGCGCAGCCGGCAGCCGGCAGCCGGCGGCTGCTCCCAGATTCACCTCGGCGCGCCACGTGCCCCTTGCTGAGAATACGGAGGCAGGCGCCTGGGTCCAGGTTCCGCAGCTGCCGGCATTCTGCGCACAGTACAACGCGGGAAGCTTTCGCATAAATTCTATCTACCGTGTATTTGTACTGAGTTGTTTCGGAGACCTTGAAAAATCATCGTGCACCTTACACAGTTACCATGCATCGCCTTAATGGCACACCAGAAGTGATATTGACTGAGGTCAATATGAAACGTTCTCGGCCTGCCACGGAGATAGCGTTAACAACCAAGCTATTTTTATGTTCGTGCATTTTGTGCAAACATCTCTACATCTACATCAACATGGATACTCTGCAAATCACATTTAAGTGCCTGGCAGAGGGTTCATCGAACCACCTTCACAATTCTCTATTATTCCAATCTGGTATAGCGTGCGGAAAGAATGAACAACTATACCTTTCAGTACGAGCATTGATTTCCCTTATTTTATCTTGGTGACCGTTCTTCCCTATGTAGGTCGGTGTCAACAAAATATTTTTGCATTCGGAGGAGAAAGTAGGAGATTGGAATTTCATGAGAAGATACTGTCGCAACGAAAACGCCTCTCTTTTAACGATGTCCAGCCGAAATCCTACATCATTTCTGTGACACTCTCTCCCATATTTTTCGATAATACAAAACGTGTTGCCTTTCTTTGAACTTTTTCGATGTACTCCGTCAGTCCTATCTGGTAATCTTCCCACACCGTGCAGCAATATTATAAAAGAGGACGGTCAAGCGTAGTGTAGGCAGTCTCCTTAGTAGGTCTGTTACATTTTCTAAGTGTCCTGCCAATAAAATGCAGTATTGGGTTAGCCTTCCCAACAACATTTTCTATGAGTTCCTTCCAATTTAAGTAGTCCGTAATTTTAATACGTAGGTACCGTATTTAGTTGAATTTACGGCTTTTAGATTAGACTGATTTATCGTGTAAGCGCAGTTTAACGAGTTCCTTTTAGCATTCATGTGTATCACCTCACACTTTTCGTTATTTAGGGTCAATTTCCACTTTTCGCACCATTCAGATATTTCTTCTAAATCGTTCTGCAGTTTAGTTTGGTCTTCTGATGACTTTATTAGTCGATAAACAACAGCGTCATCTGCAAACAACCTAAGACGGCTGCTCAGATCGTCTCCCAAATCGTTTATATAGATAAGGAACAGCAAAGGGCCTATAACATTACCGTGTGGAACGCCAGAAATCACTTCCGTTTTACTCAATGACTTTCCGTCGAGTACTACGAACTGTGACCTCTCCGATAGGAAATCACAGTTCCAGTCACATAACTGAGACTATATTCCATAAGAACGCAATTTCACTATGTGTCGCTTGTGTGGCAAAGTGTCAAAAACCTTCGGGAATCCAGAAATACGGAATCGATCTGAAGTTCCCTGTCAATAGCACTCAACACTTCATGTGAATAAAGGGCTAGTTGTGTTTCACAGCAATGATGTTTTCTAAACCCATGTTGACTGTGTGTCAATAGATCGTTTTCTTCGATGTAATTCACAATGTTCGAACACAATATAGTTCTAAAATCCTGCTGCATATCGACGTTAATGGTATGGCCCTGTAATTTAGTGGATTACTCCTACTACCTTTCCTGAATATTGGTGTGACCTGCGCAACTTTCCAGTCTTTGGGTACGGATCATTCGTCGAGAGAACGGTTGTATATGATAAGTATGGAGCTAATGCCATCAACATACTCCGAAAGGAACCAAGTTGGTATACCGTGTGTACCAGAAGACTTGCTTTTATCAAATGATTTAAGTTACTTCACTACTCCAAGGATACTTACTTCCACGTTACTCACGCTGGCAGCTGTTCTCGATTCGAATATTGGAATATTTACTTCTTCTTTAGTGAAGGCAATTCGGAAGGCTGTGTTTAGTAACTTTGCTTTGTCAGCACTGTCTTCGATAGTATCTCGATTGCTATCGCGCAGAGAAGGCATTGATTGTTTCTTGCCGCTAACATACTTCACATACGACCAGAGTCTCAATCAAGTCTTGGGTTATATGTCTCCTTAAAATAGTAAATGTTGTTTATGTTCCATAGAATTCGAGAAACTGGAATATTTTGTCGACAACGTTTTTCTTTATTTCATTACCACCAGTAATTAATGTAAAGTTTGTCCGCCTGCATAGCTTAGTGGCTAATGCGACTGCCTGCCATGCTGGTGACCAGATTCGATTTCCCTCACTGCCAGGTATTTTTCCCAGTGGTGCCAACGCAGGAGCTGCTTCAACGCGACGTAGCGACACCAGGTCTGAGTTTTAATACTACAACGGCCGGGAGATCGGCGTGCTGGTCCCACACTACTCCACACTGCATCTCAAATACGGCAGTGGACGAGGTTGACTCGGCGGTAGGTCAAACCCAATTGTTCCGTCAGTGGCCACTAAGGCGTTGCTTTCCTTTCGTTGGTGAACCCATGCAAGAAATCTCAATGGCTCTGAGCACTATGCGACTTAACTTCTGAGGTCATCAGTCGCCTAGAACTTAGAACTAATTAAACCTAACTAACCTAAGGACATCACACACATCCATGCCCGATGCAGGATTCGGAACTGCGACTACAGCAGCAGCGCGGTTCCGGACTGTAGCGCCTAGAACCGCACGGTCACTCCGGCCGGCTGCAAGAAATCAGTTTTACTTTCAACAAGTTAAGGAATGTGCGACTGAATTCTGACGATGACAGTTAACGTTATTGAAAATTAACCATATGGAATAAGTCTCGAAACACCAAACCACATATGAATAAGCGAGAAGGTGCATAATGCAGTGTTGCACCATCCGCGTTCAGAAGTGTGTGTGGCAGCAGACGTTATAGGTATACGAAAGGACGTTAAGCTTCAAGCGGGTTGGCAAGAACGTGAACACGAATTTTTGATGAGTAGATTGAACGATAAATCGGGTAGCCACTTTAGGCCACAAGCAAATCAGCATCGAGAGCTGCGAGCAGAAGCCGGTGGCCGGTATCAAAATTGGCGAAGCCGATGCAATTTTCAGAAAACGTTATGGCTACAGTTCTCTAGGATGTACAGGGGGATTATTCTCATTGATTACATTTCGAAGGCTAAATATGTAGAATGTAATTTTCACTCTACAGCGGAGTGTACGCTGATATGAAACTTCCTGGCAGATTATAAGTGTGTGCCGCACCGAGACTCGACCTCGGGACCTTCGCCTTTCGCGGGCAAATGCTCTACCAACTGAGCTACCCAAACACTACTCACGCACCGTACGCACAGCTTTACTTGTGACAGTATCTCGTCTCCTATCTTCCAAACTTTACAGAAGCTCTCCTGCGAACCTTACAGAACTAGCACTCCTGAAAGAAAGGATATTGCGGAGACATGGTTTAGCCACAGCCTGGGGGATGTTTCTAGAGTGAAATTTTCACTCTACAGCGGAGTGTGCGCTGATATGAAACTTCCTGGCAGATTAAAACTGTGCCGGAGCGAGACTGGAACTCGGGACCTATGCCTTTCGCGGACAGGTGCTTGCTAGTTCTGGAAGGTTGGCAGTAGAGCTTCTGTAAAGTTTGGACGGTAGGAGACGACGTACTGGCAGAAGTAAAGCTATGAGGACGGGGCGTGCTTGGATAGCTCAGTTGGTAGAGCACCTGCCCGCGAAAGGCAAAGGTCCCGAGTTCGAGTCTCGGTCCGGCACACAGTTTTAATTTGCCAGAAAGTTTCGGTAAATATGTACTTCTAGAACACTTCTGCCGCCGGCAGTGCTGCGAGGCGGCCACGCGCCAGAGCGCTGCGGGCGAGGCGCGCACGGTGTGTTTGTGTTTACTTCGGCCGCTGTAAGTGCCGTTTTCCCTTCTAGACCACCAAGGCGCACAACTATCGCAAGAAGACATTACGTTTCAACTTTTGTTCCGACTTCGCCCGACCCAAGGCCCTGGAGGTAGAACGATTTATTCGCGATGAAGTTAAAATACCACCAACGGATCTAATTGGTATCCACTTGTCCATAGTTAGCAGTACCGTCTACGTCAAAATGATCAACGATGCGGCGTGTGACAAGGTGCTTCAAGCGGCAAAACATGGACTGCGCTTCTGTCATTCTGACGGGAACGTCGGACCCGTTACCGTCGATCACGCAGGTCTCGGCACACGGACGATATGGATCTTCGAACTGCCGTTCGAACTTCCTGCAGACGTCGTCATCGAGGCGCTCCGTCCCTATGGCAACGTTCGGGAACATGTTGCCGAACGATGGGTACAATTTAAAACCTATCCCGTTTTAAACGGTGTTCGACAGGTCCGCATCGAGTTGCAGAAACACGTGCCTTCCTATCTACGTATCGGAGGCTGCCGTGCCATTATAATGTACGACGGCCAACCTCGGACCTGTTCCGGTTGCGGGAATGAAGGTCACCTACGGTCTGAATGCATTCAACGACGTGTCGCGCAGCTCCCGTTGTCGGAAGCGTCCGTCACACCCACGATGACCGCCCTACCGGTCACTTACGCAGCGGCTCTCGCCACATCTACAGTTTCGTCCAGTCCGTCGCCCGGTCCTTCCGATCGGCACGTCCCACCGTCCCAGTCACCTATGGACGGTGCGGACATCCCACCTGACAACCTTGCCGCCGAACAGGCTCCCGCACCGGACGCTGAGGAGAACAGTACTTCTTCACAACACCTGTTTGACAATTTCATTGTACCCACCGACGCCTTCGAACCAGGTCGACGCTCCTCTTTGCCGTCGTCCGACACTGAGGAACACGTGCGCAAACAACGCTCGCCACGTAGGCGCAAACGCCGTCGCCGTTCACCCACGGGCTCTCAAAGCGTCGCCACCCGCGACGACGAAGACGACACCCAACCAGCCGACATTTCCACACAGAGGTCGGCAGACAACTTTCACGATGAACAAGACGTTTCACAGGACGGGACCACTATGGAGGTCGCCACGCACAATGTAACGATCGGTGCGACGGTTGAGACGCCTGACTCCCCGCCGACAACTCCAGATCTCTCTCACCACGACGCAATTCCCATGGACATTGGACAGATCCACGGCACAGGAGCATGGGCCGACGACATTGACGAAGATACGCCCCCTCCTCCGGATGAGTTGCCTCCGCCGACAAGGCTGCCTGTTAACATCAAAAGCGAGGCACTGCAGCTGATGGGACGGGACTTCCTGTCGGTGCCCTCCTCTTACTTCCCTTGGTAGATGCGTGTCCACCACCACTGAAACAAACGTACCGGTTTGCCACACTGAACATCAACATGATCGTCACTGCACCCAAGGTGCAACTCCTATGTGACATGCTTCGGGCCTCTGACGTCGACGTCGCCCGTCTTCAGGAAGTACGCGTTGCCACACTACCACCAGTCTACGGCTACGACTCATACACGTCCACATGTGATCAATCAGGGCGTGGAGTGGCTTTCTACATACGCGAAGGAATACCACTCAAGGACACGACAATCCCTCCCTGTGGAAGGGGCATGGCTGTTACTGTCTTCGACACGCGCGTCATCAATATCTACGCTCCGTCTGGCTCCACGAACCGTCAGCAGCGGTCCACTTTCTTCGGACATGACGTGGCGCCCCTGTTTTCTGGACGCTATGATCGCCTTATCATGGGAGGCGATTTCAACTGCGTCCTCCATCTGCAGGACCAAATGCCTGGTTATTCGCCATGCCCGGCGCTGCTCACCTTAATCGAGGATTTTCATCTAGTGGACGTTTGGGAGAAAATTATTGGCAATACCCCCGGTTTTACCCATTATACAGCACATTCTGCGAGCACACTGGACCGGTTTTATGTCTCTGCCCACCTTGGCAATAAAGTCGCCCAAGCTGAACGATGGCCCCTTGCATTTTCGGACCACTGCGCCGTCATTTGCCCCCTGGCTCTGCCATTTCAGTCAGTGTGGCGCAGCAAAGGTTACTGGAAGCTTAATACCTCCCTCCTTAATGATCCACACTGGCAACAATGTGTTGCCACTACATGGGCGTCTTGCGAAAGACGCCTTCCGCAGTACACATCCACGTTCCATTGGTCGCTCAAATGTGCCAAACCTGCAATCAGAGAGGCCTTCATACAATGTAGCAAGGAAGCAGCAGCATGGCATCGAGACACCACAAATTTTCACTACGCCGTCCTCCGTGAGCTCGATGCGCTCCCTCCATCACCTGACACCCATAGGGAACGACAACGTACTAAAGCTCGTCTCCTCTCTCTTCAACGTGCACTACTGCATGGTGTCGTGGTGCGTTCCCGACGACAAGACCTCCTCCACGGCGAAACCCCATCCACAATCCATGCCGCATCCGACCATAGTCGTCGACGTCGACTTTTCGTCCCCAACATCACGACCTCCGATGGTGTTCACCACACAACACACGCGGCAGTGGTGTCTGTCTTTGCTGAACATTATCACCAATTTTATGATGATCAACCGATGGCGACGCCCATTCCTGATGATCTCCGTCCTTCCCCTGATCGAACCCTCACCGTAGCGGAGTCAACGTCCATGATCTCTGCAATCACCGCAGAAGAGGTGGTAGATGCGATCAACAAAGGGGCCAAGAACAAATCACCGGGACCAGATGGTCTCCAGGTGGAGTTTTACCGGGCGTTCACCACGTTAATGCTTCCTCGCTGGACGGAAATGATTCAGGAACTCTTTACTCCTTCCTTCCCAATTCCACCTGAATTCGTCACTGGCATTCTTCTACCTGTGCCTAAACCGAAGGGAGGGTCTCATGTCTCTGCGTATCGCCCCCTTACACTACTGAATGCAGACTATAAAATCTATGCACGCCTCTTAGCAGCGCGTATACGCACCGTCTTACCTACGGTCCTTTCACCTGAGCAGACTGCACGTGGTTGTGGGGCCACCTTACAAACAGCCCTAGGAGAATGCCGTGACCTCATTGCACTGGCGTCGGTTTGTCGCCTTCGTGCAGCTCTGGTATCCGTCGATTTCCCGAGTGCCTTTGATCGCGTTCGATACCCATTCCTCCTCAAGGTGGCGACACGTATGGGGTTCCCATTACTTTTTGTCGATGCCATTCACCGGTTACTACTTCCCGCGGTCTCGATGGTACAAGTCAATGGGAGGCTTGTAGGACCGATTCCCATAGGCCGCTCTGTGCGTCAAGGATGCCCTATGTCTACTTTACTATATGCCATTGCACTTGAGCCCCTCATCACTGGACTTACCTCTAGACTGCAGGGCCTCACTTTGCGTGACTACACCTTTCACTGTAGGGCTTATGCGGACGATCTCCTCTTTCTCACCTGCTCATCCACGGAACTCAATGACGCCATCCAATGGATCCACCAGTATGGACGTCTTTCTGGTAGCATTCTTAATGTCCGTAAATCGACTATGATGCACATTGGGCGCGGCCTCCCGGCTATGGTGCCGACCCCATTCCCAGTCAGTGCCACCCTTCGTTACTTGGGTATCGAATTTACGAGCTCCACACACCGCACATTGGCCCTGGCTTACCGGCGGCTTTTGCAGTCGATTCGGCACCACGTCCGCGGTCAAGCGCACCGTAACTTAAACCAATTCCAACGTGTGTCCTATGTCACCATGTAGTATGTCGCCCCTAAACTGGTACACGTCGCCCAGATCCTCCCAATGCCGTTACTCCTTGGCCGCCGCATCCAATCAGCCTTTGGATATTTCGTGTCAGCAGGGGCACTTTTCAAAATCCGCTACAACACTCTAACACTGCCTCCTGCAAAAGGTGGCCTCAGACTCGTCTATGTGCGGGCACGATCTTCTGCACTCTTTGTCCACACTCTGATGCGGCACTGGCAGGGGCCGGTCCCGTTCTTAACACGCAGTGTCTTAGATATCCTCCGACCAGCTTCTCTCGATCCACCGATCAATGTGGCACCTATTTCTCCATTATTGTACCACGTCGCCAATTGTTTCATAGAACTCAGCTACGTTCGGGCCAATCTTCCAGTCACCCGTCCTCCCCGTACAAAAGATTATTATCGTTTGTTTATGCTGTCCAACTCTTGCGACCCCATGGTGCTACAGCATCCTGACATTCACTGGCGCATGGTTTGGGGGTGTGTGCATGCACCCTTTTTACCGTCGTCTGTGTCTGCACTCTGGTATATTTTAGTCTATGGAAAATTCCCGACTAATAGTCGACTTTATCGCATAGGACTGGCCACCTCCCCACTCTGCCCTGACTGTCAGCTCGAAGACACCGACGAGCACCGTCTTACGTGCCCCCTGAAACAAAACGTATGGCTCCTCATCGAACGAATCGTGGGCTTTTACCTCCGTGCCCCGCCAACGACGGTAACCCCGGATTTCCTGTTGTTGCCCCAGACATTTCACTACCCTCTTGCTAAGCACCAAGCCCTCATCTGGTTTCGAGAACGGCTTTAGAATACCTCTTTCAGAGTGGTCCGCATACAATCCTTGACTTCTGGTACAAAGTTGTGACCGCGCATAGCACCCTCACCCTAAAACCATCTTACCGTCAAACTTTTGCCGGTTATCTCTACAGCGTCTTCCTTGACCCCCCTCAAAGTTGGGGTGTACCATGCCTACCTGCCACATGATGCAACACCCTTATCCAACTTCTCATGCATCGACAAAAAAAATTAAAAAAAGGAAGAAGACAGAATATGTTACATTTTCTTGTATTTAATGTTTTTCTTTTTAATATTTTTTTTTGTTTAACTAACAGTCATTTGTATATGTTTAAATGGTACCTTGAAGAACTCTTGCATAGTGAATATATATGTACTTTTAGTTTGTTCAATACATATTATTAAAAAAAACAAAGAAAACAGGATGTGTTATATTTTATTGTATTTAATGTTATTCTAATAATTTGTTTACCTAACACTCATTTGCATATGTTTAACTGGTACCTTGAAGAACTGTTGCTTTGTGTGTATATATATATATATATATATATATATATATATATATATATATATATATATATATATATATATGTAAAAAAAGTAGCGTAGCGGTAGTGTTAGCACTTACCACGCAGGGGACCCGGGTTCCATTCCCGGCAGGGGACTGGAAAAAAAAAAGAAGTTGGTAGAGCACCTGCCCGCGAAAGGCAAAGGTCCGAGTTCGAGACTCGGTCCGGCACACAGTTTTAATTTGCTAGAAAGTTTCGGTAAATATGTACTTCTAGAACACTTCTTAATTTTTTGGACTATCAGGATGTAAGAAAAAAGACTAAGCGTCCACGTACATTAACGACGTCTCTGAAAACTTATACATCTGAAGTACAAATTTTTGAAACACTCAGCCTCTTCATAGGCTTTTTTACCCTCTGATACTGATACACGCGGGCGTTCTGCAAAGTAATGCCTCCGAATATTTTATACGAAAACCCTTAAAGGCTTTTAAATAAAACACACGTTATTAACATTCTACGTCTTTTTCATGTCTACATATTTATTTCTCAACATAGTCACCCTGGCGGCGAACACATTCTCGCAACGAGACACCAGTTTGTTCATACTATCGATGGCGGAGTCTCAACTTCACCGCTGCGTGGACCACTTCATCACTATCAAAGGGAAGACCTCAAAGGTATTTTTTAAGTTTTGGAAACAGATGAAAATGGTATGGCACCGTGTCAGGACTATATGGAGGATGATCGATGACAATGAGCGCAAAACGTCCGATTGCTGCAAATGTCGTAGCGCTTGTGTGTGGCTTGGCATTGTCAGGCTGAAGGACAGGGTGCTCCATATGCGGAGAAACTCTTCGAATTTGCAGCTCAGTTACAGCGCACCGTTTCCCAAGCACGGACGTAATTTCGTTACACACTGCTGTGTTACAAACTACATATCGGTGCAGTCTCGCGGCAGGGGGCTGCAAATATGGAGACACGAAAAATAAAGATGTACAATAGTAATAATGATCCTTTCACTTAAAAAGCCGTAAGAGTTTCCTCTTAAAACGTTCGGAGGCATTAATTTTCAGCACGCCCTCGTGTTAAGACCTTTGTGCGAAAAACGATGAGATCATAGGGTTCCCGAATCACCGTTCAAGGAAACATGGATAAAATGCATTGAGTTTCATATATCTGCATCGAAAAATGAGTGCTTTTTATCTTAAAAACGTAGTCACTCACAGCCAGCCAGCTTGCTCTCGCGCTGAAGACTTAAGGAGTGTCAGTGTGCAATGTGTTACAGTGTCTGATTACATAAAGAAAGCATACGTACATGCACTGGTAAGAGTACAAGCATATACTTGACGTATTAGTAGGAGGGTGGAGGGAAGATTGACCTTCGACGACGGGTTCGCTAGAAATGGAGAACAATCTCGTGTTTAGGGATGGTGGGGAACAATATCGACTGTATAAACTTTGATGATGGGGCGACGGAAGAAGAAAGAACGCAGTTATCGATGCGTAAAATACTAAACCGTGGCGGACACAAACAAATACAGTCTACTACTCTCAACTTCTGATATATCTACACTTAAAAAAGAAAATTTGCCGGTGAAAGTGAATATTTTTATGAGTTCCAATGCGACAGATATTACGTTATTTACCGTGTGACTGGGGCCTCCGTTAGTGATCTTAGAAAATTCTTCAGACATAATGAGAAAATAGTCAGAAATGAAATTCACGAAAGTCTTCAGCTTGAACTGTTTTCGCATATACTAATGCTAGAGCCGGCAACGTCCTTGCCGCAGTGGATACACAGTTCCCGTCAGATCACTGAAGTTAAGCGCTGTCTGGCGTGGCCGGCAGTTGGATGGGTGACTATCCGGGCCGCCATGTGCTGTTGCCATTTTATGGGGTGCACTCGGCCTCGTGATGCCAATTGAGGAGCTACTCGACCGAACAGTAGCGACTGCGGTCAAAGAAAACCATCATAACGACCGAGAGAGCAGTGTGCTGACCACACGCCCCTCCTATCTGCATCTGCATCCTCATCTGAGGATGACACGGCGGTCAGATGGTCCCGATAGGTCAATTGTTGCCTGAAGACGGAGTGCTTTAATGCTAGAGCCGCAGCATTACAAAGAGCTGTGCTACTCACCCCGGACCAGTGATGTCATATTACGTCCTTGCCTGCTCGACAGGTGTCAGAAGGTAACAATCCTGCAAAAGAGTAGTTCCATGAACCTCCTTAAAAGAGAGCGATTTTACATTCGGGCAATCTGAGATTGAGGTCTGTAAGAAAGTATCTGTACGAATCACGTGTGAACTGAACCATGTGCTCCATATACTGTATAAGCGACAGATAACTTTAGCAAGTTCGAAAGGGGAGCGACTCGAATTCAGATATGGTGTTTCCGTGTTGCTAGTACTCCAATGGTTTTCCAAGTTTTATTTGTCTTCACAAATGACATGAATTTTGTTAATATTTGCAGCCATTCTTCCTCAGCTGCTACTTCCAGTACGTTTGTCATGGAGATAGGAATGAATATTATCTGCATTTTGCAACATAATGTTTATTTTGTTTTCAACCAAACATGCTTCATCCTTCTGTATTATCATCAATGGTCTGTAAAATAAAATTGTTTAACTGTACACATTCTCTTACGAGACGACTAATATTTCGTAGCTGCACATTTCACTTATTTTAATCTACATGGTAAATATAGTTCTATGAACTGTTCTGAGAACCTACCGCCAAGTTTAGTGTTAAATCAAACCTTTTAATCCACCACAAATTAATTCGCTGGTACCCAGACACTAAGTAAATATCTCCTAATTGTGGAGTGTACCCTGAGAAACAAGAAGTCTGTAATAATTGTCGTTCCTAACATGTAACTCACTGGATAAATAAATCAGACTCTACAGTAAGTACAATGTGCAAGTGTTGTTCAGAGCAATACTACGAAGGAAATTTTTCCCACATTTAAGTGATTTTTTTTGAATGCGTGTTCTTTTTTTAGTGTTTCATGGCATGAGGATATGCGAGACTGTTAATAATGATTCCTTCGATGGGCACAAATGTAAAGTTGATGGTTCCCATACTTCATTTTCATAAACGCTTGAGGTACTGTAAGGCTGTAGAAATTGTGATAAATAATGACACGACACGTTCGTCATTTGGTTCTAAGGACGAGGAAACCATAATGACATTGTCGCACAGCTAAACTCTCTACACCCCAACGTCAGTTCACAATGGAGATCGAGGTAGTGGGAAGACTACGTTTGCTGGACGTCATGGTCGGCAGACATGCTGATGGCCGGCACAGTGGACCACACTGTACAACGGAAGGAAACATTCACTGATCTACATCAACACACAGACAGCTGCGCAGAGGAGTGTGAAGTTCATAACGCTAGTATACAAGGTACGCACCACCTCGAATGCAGATAGCCTACTCCGGGAATTGGAACACCTCAGAGTAGTATTCTGGAGAAACGGTTCCTCGGACCGTCAGATTAGGCACGCTCTCTGCCTTAGCACTACGGTAAAATGTAAATAGCCGGCCGCTTTGGAGGAGTGGTTCTAGGCGCTTCAGTCCGGACCCGCGCTGCTGCTACGGTCACAGGTTCGAATCCTGCCTCGGGCATGGATGTGTGTGATGTCCTTAGGTTGGTTAGGTTTAAGTAGTTCTAAATTTAAGAGACTGACGACATCAGATGTTAAGTCCTATAGTGCTTAGAATCATTTGAACCAAAATGTAAATGCCGTGAGGCTAGGGCCTCCCGTCGGTTAGACCGTTCGCCTGGTGCAAGTCTTTCGAGTTAATGCCACTTCGGCGACTTGCGTGTTGATGGGGATGAAATGATGATTAGGAGAACACAACGCCTAGTCCCTGAGTGAAGAAAATATCCGACCCAGCCAGGAATCGAACCCAGGTCTTTAGGTATGACATTCCGTCGCGCTAACCACTCAGTTACCAGGGGCGGACAGCACTACCGTACAATCTGAGGAGACGGGCAAAGTAACGGAGAAAGAGAAAGCCACAGCCTTTATACCGCACACTGGCGTGCTGTCGGAAAGAATCGCACCTGTCCTCAGAGACAAGGGAATTATTGGGTAGCATCAGAGCTGACCCCGGTTTACGAAAGGCCAGTGTACACAAGTTATAGTGCCAATGTCGTCAAATATATGTTGGACAAACAGTACGCACCATCCATGATTGCCGCCGAGATCCCCAGCGGCGCGCTTCAGTAACATATCCTAACAAGTTGCTGTCACAAGCTACTGTTTATCCCAAACTCACGCGAGGAAATACGAACACACTAGGTTTTTAACTTATACGTCGAAATTCTGAGGCAGCGTCGTTAGAGAGGCCATCGCACCGGGGCAACCTCATCAACCCGGTCTGCGGCTATATACTCAGCTAGGCTTGTGAACCAGCACTGGGTCTAATTAGGCAGAAGACACCCAGCAAATACAGGGAGCTGGCTGCTGCGCGAATGGAGACCGTACACCCTCGTTGTCTCAACCATGGCGCACGGCTGGGTGCCTACGGCTGCAGACAGCGATGCAACCGCCTCTTAGGCCGCCGACGCGCACCAACTTGCGAACTGCATCCGGAGACCTCGGGCTTTTTGCTAACTACCACAGTACTTGATCCAGTGGATGAATTGCGGACATATCTAAAGACGATTTTCACAGAAGTTGCACCGAGAAATATAGGTGTAAAAGAGGAAACGGCAAAGATATCGTGGGTAACAGAAGAAATGCCCAGTTAGTCGAAGAGAGTTCCAGAAAGGATTAATAAAAAATAGAACAGAGTTAAGTTGCTGGTTTCATTGCTTCAAGTGTTTTTCATAGTATCCTCCCATTTGATAAAAGTGCACAGACCACTCATACAACCACACGAGACTGTCAGGAAAATCCTTATTTCGCATATTGTTCAACTTGTGTCACATTTTCTTGAAGTCGGTTATGCGGTCAAAGCAATGAGTCCTCATATAAATTTCTGTACTTATTCTTTTGTGGTATGTCCTTATAGGTAACACCGAGTCTTGTCAATCGTGTTGATTTTTTTCAAGAAATGAATTTTCCGCATTTTGCATTCCAGTCAAGTCGCAGTAGTCGTCCACGCACTGTTATTTTTGTTTCGGAGCGAATGCGCGCAGGACTAACATAGCACAGCCTGTTTTCTTCTTCGTAACAAAAAAAATGGTTCAAATGGCTCTGAGCACTATGGGACTTAACTACTGTGGTCATCAGTCCCATAGAACAAGAACTACTTAAACCTAACTAACCTAAGGACACCACACACATCAGTGCCCGAGGCAGGATTCGAACCTGCGACCGTAGCAGTCGCGCGGTTCCAGACTGCGCGCCTAGAACCGCTAGACCACCGCGGCCGGCTCTTCGTAAGATTCGGGAGATTGTCTTGAATACTTAAATTAAAGATGTTGCGCCACAACTATTTCTAATACAACAACGTTGTCACACTATGGACGCACGTCCAGTCCTTAACACTGCCTGCTCGTAAGTGACTGGTCGAATGCACATCGCCGGCCGGAGTGGCCGAGCGGTTCTAGGCGCCACAGTCTGGAGCCGCGCGACCGCTACGGTCGCAGGTTCAAATCCTGCCTCGGGCATGGATGTGTGTGATGTCCTTAGGTTAGTTAGGTTTAAGTAGTTCTAAGTTCCAGGGGACTGATGACCTCAGAAGTTAAGTCCCATAGTGCTCAGAGCCATTTGAACCATTTTTGAATGCACATAGGTTGTTTAAAGTTGTTAGTTCAAGCAGCCACCGTAGATATTGCGCCGATGTCGGTTATAGGCTAGTAATAAAATGTCTAGAAACTTATGGACAGACGGTTTATTTCAGGTTATCAGTGAAATAAGGAAATACAGAAATACTCAAGAAACGAAAGGCATAGAGCACTAAAAGGTACTTATAAATGAAATAAAAAATAAATTCATAGAAGCTGAAGTAAAACGACTATAGTGAAATGTGAAATTCTGAAAGAAAATGATCATAAGAGGAACAAATACAGCACATACATACTGTAAATTAATTTTGGGAGACATAAAAAAACTAGATGCAGCAATCTGAAAGACACGGCACTTAAATCTAGCTCAATACTGCTCATGTAGGCTCTGTGTAACTTGGCATCAGTGTCTCGAGCACACCTTCAGTTGTGCACGTTTTGAGGACCCATTGTGCATGCATAACTCGCTTGACGTAATTGCCTTACTGGCCAAATACATACGGATTTAATAAACAAAGTGCACTGTTCACGAAGTGCACAGCTAGTCCTTGCCACTCAATTAGAAGTTTACTTCGGTGCCACTAGGTGGTAGGACACTACAACAGATCCAGCTAGATGATACCACAATCCTGAGATATGCAAATTCACTCACTATATAGTAAAATTAGATCGGACGTCAATATATGTTAAAGTTGTTGTAACAGTAAACCTATTTTGTGGGTTTCTAAATGAGTAATACTATATTAAGTCATCCATTTGAGGCGCTGAAAATCATAAGGGCCTAAAGTACCGGGTGATCAAAAAGTCAGTATAAATTTGAAAACTGTATACATCGAGGAATAATGCAGATAGAGAGGTACAAATTGACACACGTTTGGAATGACGTGGGGTTTTATTAGAACCAAAAGAAATATAAAAGTTGAAAAAAGTCCGATAGATGGCTCTTCATCTGATCAGAATAGCAATAATTAGCATAACAAAGTAAGACAAAGCAAAGATGATGTTCTTTACAGGAAATGCTCAATATGTCCACCATCATTCCTCAACAATAGCTGTAGTCGAGGAATAATGTTGTGAACAGCACTATAAAGCATGTCTGGAGTTATGGTGAGCCATTGGTGTTGGATGTTGTCTTTCAGCATCCCTAGAGATGTCGGTCGATCACGATACACTTGCGACTTCAGGTAACCCCAAAGCCAATAATCGCACGGACTGAGGTCTGGGGACCTGGGAGGCCAAGCATGACGAAAGTGGCAGCTGAGCACACGATCGTCACCAAACGACGCGCGCAAGAGATCTTTCACGCGCCATGTGTCGGACATTTTGTGAACTTTGTTTTTTATTTTTTTTTTTTTGCTTCTAATAAAACCTCATGTCATTCCCAGCACGTGTGTCCATTTTTACCTCTCTATCTACATTATTTCGTGGTTTATTAAGTTTTCAAATTTATACTGACTTTTTGATCACCCTGTATATCACCGTTGACTGAGAGACAGTAGCATTTATTCGAGCTTCTGAAATCTGTTGATCTTATGGTGAGGCAGGTATATCTATGCTGTAGGCTCACTTTGAATACATGAAAATTCACGAAAAGCTGTATTATTGATTTCTCTGTTATTTACTTAAATGTGCCATCGACCTCGGTGTGTCTTTAGGCCTTATGGATCTCAGCACCTCATTTGTATTCTAGTCAAGTGATCACATTGGTAGACATTACTACTCGAATTTAATCATTTCCACAACCGGCAGTTTGGGTTTGGAGTTGGTTGTTTACTGTGTAGGTATCGGCATTCGTGTGCAGCGTAAACATGATCCATGTTGAATTTATTCTAAATGCTAAGAGAAAAGCAAAGCTGTGAGGACGGGTCATGACTCCTGGTTGGGTACCTCAGTCGGTAGAGCTCTTGTGTGCTAGAGGCAAAGGTCCCGAGTTCGAGTCGCCATCCGCCACAAAGCTTAATCTGCCAGGAAGTTTCATATCAACGCACACTCCGCTGCAGAGTGAAAATCTCATTCTGGAACAGTAAAGTAAATTACCGGGAAAAGTTAGCCGCAAAGGAACTAGGGTCTCCGAAAACAGATCCTTTGGTTGAGAGAGTGACGAAATCAAACAGTCGTGACTACAAGGGAGCTTTTAACAAGGAAGTGTACAGTCAGCACAAGTTTTTGTGTGGGTGCAGCGTAAGAAAGTCTGATTTTCTGCCCGGAAGTAAATTCATGAACTTATACATCCGTTAAGGATCTTGTACATTTATCCGAAATAATAGGGAAGCACTAAAACTCCCACTTATACAAAAATAGGAAATGGGGAGCTGTGAAAGCTTACAGTTATATCGTAATTGCCCTTAACGGTAATCAATTATGTACAGAACAACAAAATTCTACAAAAACAATTCTTTCTTTTGTCAGATCAGTTATACATATTATTATAATTATAATTATAATTATTATTACTATTACTATTATAATTATTGGCAGTGGCTACAGTTGTATACTTGTTGATAAGCATAACTGTTGCAGACGCTATCAGTTTCACACTCTCAAATTTATCTGAATCTAAAAATTTGTGAACACCCAGCATCTATTGTCATGCCACTGGGTGGGGGGAGGGGGGAAGGGATGGAGGGGAGACGGTGGGGGCGGGGGAAGAAACTGCCTGCTGAGAGAAGAGGAAAAATTTAGAAGGCATATTTAGTACCAGAGTTAGAGATTTAACAGAGCTTCGGAAGATTACATGTCAAACAAGGCAGAGGGGACGGACAAATTTTTTTAGAAATAAACTAAGAGACCACCAGATTTTCGGAAGAATTTCGTACATACAGCCCCGAACATGGAAATGGGATGTAAATGCGAGACCTTCCACACAATTATCCTGAAAGCTCATGCATTCTAGTTTCTAAGAATAATAACATACACAACTGAAAAGAAAATTGAGTATAAGTTTGATGAGGATTAATTTGTCTCTAGAAAAGGTAAAGGCGACGAGGAGCTTGTTCTGACCTTCAACTTGATAATAGTAGCAAAAACTTCAAGACTCTTTCATATGATTTATCGCTGTAGAAAAAGCATTGCAGTACGTAAAATAATGTAAGATGTTTGAAATCCTCAGACAGGTACGTATGTGGCATTGAGAACGGGAGACCAAGAGAGAAATGCTCTCCTCTGCTATTCATTCTGGACATCGCAGAAGCAACGAAGGACATAACAGAAAGGTTCAGATGTCGGGCAAAAATTAAAAAATTGAAGGGTACCGATAATGAGATTCGCTTGGACATTACTTTCCTCTGTGAAAGGGTTGAAGAAGTACAAAGCATGTTGAATGAAGTGTATGGCCTATTAAGTACTCCAGTTCTGCAAGGTATGCAGGAGAGCTTCTGAGAAATTTTGAAGGTAGGAGACGAGGTACTGGCGGAATTAAAGCGGTAGGGACGGGGCGTGAGTCGTGCTTGGGTAACTCAGTTGGTAGAGCACTTGCCCGTGAAAGGCAAAGGTCCTGAGTTCGAGTCTCGGTCCGGCACACAGTTTTAATTTGCCGGGAAGTTTCATATCAGCGCACAATCCGCCGCAGAGTGGAACTTTCATTCTAGCTGTTAGCTGTCTAGAGCGTTCTCAAGTTCTGTGCAAAGTGGAGGGGGCAGCCCATGTTAGTTTCGTGGAAAGGGGAATGTTTGTGGAAACTAAACACAAATTATTGCAAAAATGCCAATGCTAGTACTTTATGATAGGAACTTACTGCTTGCAGTGTACTTTGCACAAGTGGAAACTTTTAGAGCCCGCAGCCATTTGGCATTTACAGCTGCAAGAGAAGAATGATTTCGAGAGTTCATAATGAGTGGGTCTAGAGAGTATCAGTTACAGGTATCGTCTGTCTTAAAAGTGATACTGGATTGATACGTTTCTCTGTAAGATGGAATAAGCCATTTCTGATTGTACACAACGCAGTTGTAGATATTACCATAACAAGCACTGCAATTTACAGAGACTGTACAATGTTCATGTCACTGTCGACCTGTCATCTCTCATTGTTAGCTACTACTGTTGCCACTACTGGGTACTTTTCAGTCGAGTTGTAGGCCTATATATGTTTCATGAACTATTTACATATACCGCAAACATTATTTCTCAAAAGCAACTGGTGATTAAAAACTGTAATGAAATAAATTTATATTATGATTACCACATCAACATACCTTCTGTTTACAATACAAGTAAGAAATTAAACAACACTTGTAATATGTTTTTGCTGTAACAAATGGACACATTAACCTATACTGTTACGCTTGATATTCATTGGTGTTATTGGCGTAGGTAGAAACGCAGGAGTGGGGAGAGGAGAGTTGATGTCAGATTCACGAGACTGAGGTAAGTTGTCTGACAGTAACGTAAGGGAATACGAGAAACAACGAGTAAGGTAAGGACGACTGTATGGAGGGTAAAGTGACTTCGCCCTAACACATGCCTGCTTTTCGGAAAGTTCCGTTACAAAATTCTAGGACATCTAGGGAGAAGTGTGCACATGATATTTTAAATAGGATCCCATACGCGGGGACGTACCATTTCCGTTTTACAACGATTTCATTCCGGATATGTAACTCAAACACTTCCCCTTAAGGAACTGAATTAGGCGTGACGCAGTACAATTATTAGGTGACAATTCGAAAGGAAACATAGCGAAACACGCATTTATCGCTTAAGCACAGTTGTTTCTATTGAGACTTACGCGATTCGTGTTTTCATTATTCCAAAACAACATTAGAACGGCTGCTTTATATGCCGCCCACCAACTTTGTTACAGACATTGTACCTGCGAAGCATGTTCTGGTACACACTCTCCACCCCACCTGATTTCTCTTCAACTTCTAGAGCAGAGACCAGAATACGTGAGAGCACATCTTCCTCTGTCTCTGCAGGAGTCTCGCAGCAAGGCGGATGATACGTGATACCAGGTGACCGTCTGACGTATTGCACATCATCTCGTCTACCCTAACGCATATCATGACAAGCGACTCTGAAACTTTTCTCTTTCGATCAGCATATGTGCGCGCTTTACACATCTGAAATGAAATCGTTGCACAAGGGAAACGGCACGTTTTCGGACATGGATTCCTATTCAGAATATTAAGTACTCACTCACCTCTACAAGTAATAGAAACTTGTAACGAGAATTTCCGAATACTCTTAATTTCTCTACAAGTAGTAGAAACTTGTAACGAGAATTTCCGAACACTCTTAATTTTCTAGTGTTTCCTGTTTCAAGACAACGTTAATGATGAGTCAAGGATATTACATAATATCAGTATACTAACGCATATCGTATTAACAACTGAATGAAAAGCTATATTCTTTTATGAAATGCTAAGAAGTCATCATGTTATTCAACAAAATCTCTATAACAGTCATGATATTCCCAATCTATGCAACGGGCATTTGATACTGTGGAAACGTAATTGTTTCCTACAGCAAAAAATTGGAAATTTGTGGTAAGGTCTTATGGGACCAAGGCCGGCCGGTGTGGCCGTGCGGTTCTAGGCGCTTCAGTCTGGAACTGCGTGACCGCTACGGTCGCAGGTTAAAATCCTGCCTCGGGCGTGGATGTGTGTGATGTCCTTAGGTTAGTTAGGTTTAATTAGTTGTAAGTTCATGGAGACTGATGACCATAGATGTTAAGTCCCGTAGTGCTCAGAGCCATTTGAACCATTTATGGGACCAAACTGCTGAGGTCATCGGTCCCTAAGATTACACACTTCTTAATCTAACTTAAACTAATTTAGTCTAAGGACAACACACACACCCATTCCCGAGGGAGGACTCGACCCTTCGATGGGGAGAGCCACACGAAGCGTGACAGGACGTCCCAGACCGCGTGACTACCCCGCGCGGCTGCCTACAGCAGCCGAAGTATACAGTGTCTCAAGCATCACCATTAAAAGGCGAGTTCTTAAAAAAAAAAATGTGGTGCTACTGAAGAAAAAAGGTTCTTGGGAACTCCAAATGCGCTATCAGCCAAGAGAAAGGAGACAAGGTTTACATCACTTAGTACTTGCGCTTGCTGAGTGGAGTAATCTACTATATCCGTTAAACAAAGAGAAAAAGATAGCAGGTAACGATTGAATGGCACACTTTAGGAAGAGACATTCAAACATAATCCTAAGAAATCTAGGTTCCACTGCATCTGAGTCTTATTTTTTCTTTTTCTTGGTCTCTGGCCACTTAGACCTACCTACAGATAAACTGGTCGTCTTACAGACTTTCACTTAAGCTCACTTTTATGCTACAAAAGGAGAATACGAATAATAACTGAACTGTTTTATAGTAACAGAATGCATACACTTTATACAGATATATTACATGTGCTTATCTGTGAGACGCTGTCATATAAAAGCAACATTTTCCTGGCAGTGACCAGTTTATTTAGCTTTCCGCTGTGGCCCAAACAACATTCGGGAAAGGAGTCATGCGAGGAACAAAATGTATTAACAGATTCCCAAGGAGTGCTTAAAGTATCCTTGTCAATCTGTTATTTAATAACGAACATACGGTTTTGAACAGTCATTTACGACTTTTTTTTGCACAAACGTCAAACCACTGTAGTCAGTGTTGTAGATTACAAACAGTGTGCTATTGACACTGCAGTGGGGCCACACTCTGCTAGGCCAGATTTTTTTTATATGGGATGATAATTCAGTTTTCGTATTTTAGAAAGGTTTCCTTGTAGTAGTTCACAGTTCAGTTTGCCTCGATTTAGTTAATGGATTTTTTTTCAGGCTTATATTATTCCATTAAAAAACATAAAAAGAGACAGAGTTCAGGATACATCCTTTGCAACAGCACTAGAAAGCAGCGTATAGAACATTTTCTACTTAACGTTAGGCTGAGACTGGGAATTCAAAATTTAATATAAGAAGGAAAAAAGTAATGCTTTCGCCACGTATGTGAAACAAGTTTTTCTTAAAAATGAACATATTCTTGAGAGAAGGCAAACATTGATTCTCTCCGTAAAATCGTAAAATATTAGCAATTTAGTCAGGAAAAGTTTACTGCATTGACATAATAGTACCTTCATACGATACTGATTAACTTACTGACAAAATATGAAATTATTATAAATCATCAGTTTAAAACAGGTTTTCTGGCCTCTGAAAACTGAAAAGCACAGAATATATTGACTGAAATGTGAAAAAACATGATGACTGAAAAATACAACATGAGTCTACAGATTTAATAAAAACAACGTGCTATAAAAAAGAGGATCAGGCGACATTGGAATAACACTAACATTTACCAATAATCCAATTGGTTAACACTACAACTAAGCAACGTTTACAAATTCCGCCGTATGTGTGGGGACTGCTACTATGGTTAGTTGTAACTGCAAATAACGAAAGCTACTCAACTCTAACGGCTAAAACGAAACAAAAATTATTTTGAAATACGGATATGTGTCTGATATACCACCAAAGAAAATCATTTACTTGTAAAACCCTGAATTTGTGTACTACTGATGACTGAGGGTTAACAAATTACAAAGCCTGCTGAAGCGCAAGACTCCGAAGCAACAACATACATAGTATGATACACACGTCTCCGCATTTTAAAATCTTATTTATTCGTTTTTAGTCACTCAAGCTGGAGAACTTCTCTTGTAAGCTGGTCAGAAGCCCTACAATTTTTTTTAAAAAAAAGGAACCTTTCTCAGTAACCTGATTGCTCAAAGACAGCACGGAAATTCTGTTTTTAAGAGGCCAAACTATAGCAAATACTTTTAATGCAATTTTCTGTTTGGTGAGTGCACTGGCACGGGAGAAGATATACTGTGAAATATCCATGGTTAAACTATAAGCCGCAAGTGACTGGTATCTAGAGTGACAAACAAAGCACGAGAAAAAACTAAAACGCAACGAAAAATTTTTCTGAATGAAATACACGACTACGATAGAATCCAAGCTTCTTCCTTTGTTAAAATGCAAAGATTTTGAGACTGTTTCGTCACGCCACACAACTTCTCCAGCGACGCCATACGAATATCGACACATCTCGTAATCTGCTATTACTGTGACGTTTAGCGCCAATTTAATCTGGTTGTTTGAAAGTAACAGATTAACGACAGTGATCCACATTTGAACGCCAACGGCCGTGGTAAAATTACAAATTTGCAGATGGTAAAATCCAACTTCAAAATCGTACTACCGTTAGAATGTAGTAGATTCATATTTTGTTGTCAAAAATATTCTTAACAATTATAGTTTCAATTGTTAATTCCAATCCACCCTCGTCCACTTAGCAGTCAGCTCGACAAAACTGGGACGTGAAATCATATTCACAGCTCCGATATGCAGTTCACTCGTACGGCAAATGACCGTTTCGGGATTCACCAGTAACAGCGATAGAAGCGGTTTGTGTAAACTGATAAGTAATATTTTTCCATACAGGTGATTTCGTTACCACTAAATATCAAGAAGAATTACTATTACTGCTGTGTAGTGGGAGTAAAACGCACACACACGCTCCAAAGATTATGCATCATCATGGTAGGTGGTAAATGTCTTTACATATTTTTCTGATGCTTAAGTGAGAGACAGTACTAATTATTGTTGAGTTCTTATCAGTGATTATAGTAGTTACAATGTTTTTAATGTCGGTGTTTTATAGAATTTTTATTGATTGCGTGGCACACTGCCATGAGTTACTTTCTTCCTTTGCGATTTATTTTTCGAGCAGCTGCGTTTGTGCTTCTTACCGGAGACTGAGGTAAGTTATGTTTCACAGGGTATGTGCTTACGGTCGTATTTAAAAAGTATTATAGCTCACTTGGGCAGGAACGTATCCAGTTTGACTTTTTATTTTCATTCTGACAAATCACCTTTGAAGTAGTTTGTGAAAGAATCCCAAAGCTTTGACATTAAAAGAAATATATCCCGCCTGAATTCTCTATGACAAATTCCTACAGAAAACAGTGTTTTTCAAACTGTTTTCTAGCTAATATTCACTATGCTTTCGACGGTAAATTTATTTCTTTACTATGTTATTCGTGCACATCCTTTCCGTTAAAAACGCTATCGTTATTAAGATTGTAGTCAGCAGCCATAAATGGTAAAATGTTTTTGAGACTATCTTTTCCACGCAACCTATATTCTAATTACTGAGAAATATAAGAACCCTCCACTTCTAAAGTGCCTTCAGGCGTAAAAACGTCAATGTAAAAAGTAATATTTACCACGACTGACGCTTTAATAATTCTTTCTATTTTTGTCATTTTGTTAAGTGTTGCTACTCGGCGCCACTTGAGTTGGATTTATGTTAGTGCCGCAGCTTGTTTCCAGCAGCTGCATATTTTGTAGCACGCTGTTACGTGGTCCTCAGAACCTCTCCTCACATTTCAAATACCCATCACCGTTTCATAATTATCCTGTAGCATGCACGTGATCCAAATCCAATCTGACTTTAAGAGGAGATTGGTGATTTATTTTTCACCTCGCTGTAGTTTCCCTCTCAACATATCTCAACTGTTTTCCTTCTGTCCATCAGTGAACCACGATTTCTGTAACCTCGTAAACACACACACACACACACACACACACACACACACACACAAATTCCAAAAGAACAGATACGATTGGTGATATTTAGCATTGATTACACAGGAAATCAAAATAAGTAATTGACTTCTATTGCCATATATTCGTTTGTATGTAACAGTGTGCGGTTTCCAAATGTGCCCGGACTCTGTGAATATTATCATGCCAGCTTTTCTGTTTGGTCTTTACTATCTGTATGAAATTTTCGTCTGTTTAATTTCATTTGAAGCACTGCTAAGAGAAGGTAACTGAAAGGAGAAAATCTGCTGATATCAGTTGGGAATCAACAGAAATGTTAGTTTCAACCATACGTTTTCCACATTACATACTTTTGAGATTCATGACATTCATAGACACGTTGCTCCTTCAAGTCAGGCCTAGCAAACCCGCACTTCCACGTAAACGAAGTTAAATATATTCGTTCTTCATAGATAACCGTAACCACTATCGTCAGAAACAGTTGTTGCTCGTCGAATCATGGAGGGGATATGGGAGGGTGCAAATAGTTGTTTCGGGTCAACTGATACTACAGATACAGGATGTCACTTTTGTCCTGTGACGTAACGATATGGTGGCTTGTGTTGTTGTTGATTTTGGTAGTGGTCTTCAGTACGAAGACACGTTTGACGCTCCTCTATATGCTACTCTACCCTGTGCAAGATTTTTTTATCTTCGAATAATTAATCCTTCTGAATTTGCTTGCTGTATGTATTTTTGTCCTCTCTCTTAGATTTCACCCTAACCCCCCCCCCCCCCCACCCACGCTTCCCTCTAATACAAAGTTGTGACACACTCTGATACATTAACGTATAAGTGTGTGTCATATTATCTGTTCTCTTCTGTGGTACAAATTCCTTTTTTCCCCAATTCTATTCAGTAACTCTTCGTTAGATACGTGATCTGCCGACCTGATGTTCAACACTCTTGAGCACCACCACATTTCAAAAACTTCTATTCTCTTCTTGTCTCAACTGTTTATGGTCCATGTTTGAATCCTATACATGACTAAACTATACACAAATACTTTTGAAAAAACTTCCTAAGATTTAAATCTAAATTAGATGTTAACAAGTTTCTCTCGTACAGTAAAGCTTTTCGTGTTATTGCCAGTCTACATCTTATGTTCTCTCTGTTTCTGCCATCATTAGTTACTTTTCTTTCCAAATAATAAAACTTTTCTAGTACTTTAAGGGTCTCATTCCCTAATCTGGTCCACTCAGCATGATCTTATTTAATATGACTACATTCCATTATTTTTGTTTTGCTTTTGTCGATGTCCATCTTACATTCTCCTTTCAAGGCACTGTCCATTCCTTCCAACTGCTCTTACAAGTCCTTTCCAGACTTTGAAAAAACCTCAAACCTCAAAGTTTTTATTTCTTCCCCCTGGACTTTAATTCCTACTCCAGTTTCTTGTTTGGACTCCTTTACTTCTTGGCCAGTGTATAGATTGATTTACATTGGGGATCGGCTACAGCCTTGTCTCACTCCCTTTTCAACCACTGCTTCCCTTTCATGCCATACTCATCGTATCTTATAACTGCTGTATGGTTTCTGTACAAGTTGTAAATACCCTTTCGCTCACTGTATTTTACCCCTAATACCTCCAGTATTTCGAAGAGAGTATTGCTGTCGATATTGTCAAAAGGTGTCTCTAGGTCTACAAATACTATAAACGTAGGTTTGCCTTTGTTAACCTATCTCCTAAGATAAGCCGTAAGGTCAGTATTTCCTCTCGTGTTCCTCCATTTCTCCGGAATGCAGACTTATCTCTCCCGAGGTCGGCTGCTACCAGTTTTTCCAGTCTTCTATAACGAATTCGTGTTAGTATTTTGCAATCATGACTTATAAAACTGATAGTTCGTTAATATTCACACCAGTCACCACCTGCTTTGTTAGGAATTGCATATATTACATTCTTCTTGAAGTCTGAGAGTATTTCGCCTGTCTCATACATCTTGCACAGCAGACAGGAGAATTTTGTCATGACTGGCTCTCCCAAGGCTGTCAGTAGCTCTGACGGAATGTCGTCCAGTACGGTGGCCATGTTTCGACACAGGTGTTTCAGTGCTCTCTCAAATTCTTCTCACGGTATCTTATCTCCCATGCCATCTTCATCTACATCTACATCCATACTTCGCAAGCCACCTGACGGTGTGTGGCGGAGGGTACTTTGAGTACCTCTATCGGTTCTCCCTTCTATTCCAGTCTCGTATTGTTCGTGGAAAGAAAGATTGTCGGTATGCCTCTGTGTGGGCTCTAATCTCTCTGATTTTATCCTCATGGTCTCTTCGCAAGATATACGTAGGAGGGAGCAAGATGCTGCTTGACTCCTCGGTGAAGGTATGTTCTAGAAACCTCAACGAAAGCCCGTACTGAGCTACTTACAGTCTCTCTCGCAGAGTCTTCCATGGGAGTGTATCTATCATCTCCGTAACGCTTTCGGTAAAAATGTACCTGTAACGAAGCGCGCTGCTCTCCGTTGGATCTTCTCTATCTCTTCTGTCAATTCTATCTGGTACGAATCCCACACTGGTGACCAATATTGAAGCAGTGGGCGAACAAGTGCACTGTAGCCCACTCCCTTTCTTTTAGGATTGAATTTCCTTAGGATTCTTCCAATAAATATCAGTCTGGCATCTGCTTTACTGACAATCAACTTTATATGATCATTCCATTTTAAATCACTCCTAATGCCTACTCCCAGATAATTTATGGAATTAACTGCATCCAATTGCTATATTGTAGCTAAATGATAAAGGATCTTTCTTTCTATGTATTCGCAGCACAGTACACTTGTCTACATTGAGATTCAATTGCCATTCGCTGCACCATGCGTCAATTCGTTGCAAATTCTCCTGCATTTCAATACAATTTTCCATTGTTACAACCTCTCGATATACCACAGCATCATCCGCAAAAAGTGTCAGTGAACATCCAATGTTATCCACAAGGTCATTTATGTATATCGTGAATAGCAACGGTCCTACGACACTCCCCTGAGGCACACCTGAAATCACTCTTACTACGAAAGACTTCTCTCCATTGAGAACCACATGCTGCGTTCTGTTATCTAGGAACTCTTCAATCCAATCACACAATTGGTCTGATAGTTCATATGCTCTTACTTTTTTCATTAAACGACTGTGGGGAACTATATCGAACGCCTTGCGGAAGTCAAGAAACACGGCAGCTTCCTGGGAACCCGTGTGTATGGCCCTCTGAGTCTCGTGGACGAATAGCGCGAGCTGATTTTCACACGATCGTCTTTTTCGAAACCGATGCTGATTCCTACAGAGTAGATTTCTTGTCTCCAGAAAAGTAATTATACTCGAACGTAATACGTGTTCCAAAATTCTACAACTGATCGACGTTAGAGAAATAGGTCTATAGTTCTGCACATCTGTTCGACGTCCCTTCTTGAAAACGGGGATGACCTGTGCCCTCTTCCAATCCTTTGGAACGCTACGCTCATCTAGAGACCTACGGTACACCGCTGCAAGAAGGGAGAAGTTTCTTCGCGTACTATGTGTAAAATCGGACTGGTATCCCATCAGCTCCAGAGGCTTTCCTCTTTTGAGCGATTTTAATTGTTTTTCTATCCCTCTGTCATCTATTTCGACATCCTCTTCCTCCTTGTTATATTGCCTTCACGTTCATCTTCCTTACACAGACCCTCTACATACTCTCTCCGCCTTTCAGCTCTTCCTTCTGTGCTTATGACTGGTTTTCCATTTGAGCTCTTGATATTCATACAGCTGCTTGTCTTCTCCCCGAAGGCCTCTTTCATTTTCCTGTAGACGGTATCTTTCTTTTCCCTAGTGAAATATGCTTGTAAGTCATTTTCCTCTAGCCTTTCCTACTGTGGTATTATAATGGAGAAATAGAAACAGAAAAAGAATGGAACATAACAGTTTTTTGTGTCTATATTCCTTTGCGAAGTGTAGATTTTCAGAATTGATTTGAAGAGTGGTCCGAGGTCTAGGTTAGACAGAAGGGTGGCAGGTTCTGAGTTGGCGATGCTGTGCCGAAGGCTTCGATGTGCTCACAACCAGGCACGTGCAGCATACTTGGTGACCACTCTGTACATCGCAGAAACCGAAAATACCAGGACAGCATGTTTAGGCAGTCGGTGTTAGTGTGCTGACTGTACGGGCTGGGTGTGCTCGCCACAGATGCGGGCTCTGCTGCGGCCGCAGCCCGCAGGGGCAGAGTAGCCCCGCACGCTTCCGTCGCAACTTGCTTTCCGGACGCGAGCGCCACTACGGCTATCGACTGGCGTGCCGCAGCTCGGACAACTTCGTCGCCGTTTCTGATTTAATCTTGCGCGCTGAGTTATTGCACACAAGTTGCCGTTACAGTTTATATGCGTCTAGTCGACTACAATGTGACCACTGCAACTACCCCTGCAATTGACATTGCGTATGATTATTTACTCAATCAACAATGAAATTTCGTTTTCCTTCACGGCAAGGAATCCACCTTCTTTACCATGCTTCTGAATGAAACTAGATATGCTATTACACGACATTAGGGATAGTTTATTACGAAAAGTAATCTCTTACATCTCGATACGCATCCTAATTAATTACAGCAATCGTTTTTGGAAGTTATCCACATATTTACCTACATATACATCTAAATCTACATAGATACCCTGCAGATCACATTTAAGTGCCTGGCAGAGGGTTCATCGAATCACCTTCACAATTCTCCTATAGCGCGCGGAAAGAATGAGCACCTATGTCTTTCCGTACGAGCTCTGATTTCCCTTATTTTATCGTGGTGATCGTTCCTCCCTATGTAGGTCAGTGTCAACAAAATATTTTTGCATTCGGAGGAGAAAGTAGGTGATTGGAATTTCATGAGAAGATACCGTCGCAAAGAAAACGCCTTTCTTTTAATGATGTCCAGCCGAAATCCTACATCATTTCTGTGACACTCTCTCCCATATTTTTCGATAATACAAAACGTGTTGCCTTTCTTTGAACTTTTTCGATGTACTCCGTCAATCCTATCTGGTAAGGATCCCACACCCCGCAGCAGTATTCTAAAAGAGGACGGACAGGCGTAATGTAGGCAGTCTCCTTAGTCCTGCCAATAGAACGCAGTCTTTGGTTAGCCTTCCTCACAAAATTTTCTGTGTGTTCCTTCCAATTTAAGTTGATCGTAATTGTAATACATAGGTATTTAGTTGAATGTACGGCTTTTGGAAGTTTAACGAGTTCCTTTTAGCACTCATGTGGATTACCTCACACTTTTCGTTATTTAGGGTCAACTGCCACTTTTCGCGGCGATCAGATATCGTTTCTAAATCATTTTGCAGTTTGTTTTGATCTTCTGATGACCTCATTAGTCAAAAAATGACAGCGTCATGTGCAAACAACCGAAGACGGCTGCTCAGATCGTCTCCCAAATCGTTTATATAGATAAGGAACAGCAAAGGGTCTATAATACCTCATTGCGGAACGCCAGAAATCACTTCTGTTTTACTCGATGACGCCGGCCGAAGTGGCCGTGCGGTTAAAGGCGCTGCAGTCTGGAACCGCCAGACCACTACGGTCGTAGGTTCGAATCCTGCCTCGGGCATGGATGTTTGTGATGTCTTAGGTTAGTTAGGTTTAACTAGTTCTAAGTTCTAGGGGACTAATGACCTCAGCAGTTGAGTCCCATAGTGCTCAGAGCCATTTTACTCGATGACTTTCCGTCAATTACTACGAACTGTGACCTCTCTGACAGGAAATCACAAATCCAGTCACATAACTGAGATTATCTTCCATAAGCACGCAATTTCACTACGAGCCGCTTGTGTGGTACAGTGTCAAAAGCCTTCCGGAAATCCAGAAGTACGGAATCGATCTGAAATTCCGTGTCAATAGCGCTCAACACTTCATTTGAATAAAGAGTTAGTTGTGTTTCACAGGAACGATGTTTTCTAAACCCATGTTGGCTGTGTGTCAATATACCGTTTAATTCGAGCTAATTCATAATGCATAATGAGAAGGTTAGAGGAATGTGACTACCGAGGATGAGGAAATCCTGGTTTTCGAAAGATACCTCTGTCATGGTACCTGCAACATTGATGATATTTTCCGGAGAACGCATTAAGCATGTAATTCAAATGAACGTCTCAGACAAATAAGAATGGCGAGACTGAATATTATTCCAAACATTGTTAACCGAGCAAAAATATACCTTGCAGACAGCAGGAGTTCAGACCTTCGTTGGTGTCCAAAACCAGCACCGTGACATCCTACAATAGTCCTTGCCATATTCCCTCAGAATCTCTCGGTGATGTTTCGGCCTCGATGCCGGGCTAATAAGCCTATCTTGGGAATTGGAATGTTAGTTTGCCTGAAATTCTGTGAATTCCAGATGGCCGTTTGTCTCTCCTTATCTTCCACTAAGGGTAGTTCACAGATAGCATTCCTTGTTTACTGTGAACAGAGACAAGGGAAACTGTGCTTTAACATCTCGTCGACGAAAAGATAATTATGGATGCAGCTCAAGCTCAGACTGGACAGGTCTAGGAAACGAAAGCGGGACTGTCACTTTTCAAAAGAACTAAAGCACCAAATGCCTACATATAGGCAGCCGGATTGCGAATTGAATTGCAAATCTGACAAGTGAGAGTATATGATCGTTGGCATTGCACCGTCTTGTACTTTCAAATGGAGCAGAGCCTTCGATACAAGCAGATATGTTGAAATTCTGAATCGGCTATTGCTAACATCTTTTCTAGAACTCCACGATACCAAGCTTGTTTAGCGTGGTACCTAATACCGGTGATCTGATTTTTCCAAATAAGACCGCATGTGAAATCAGGAAGGTTGTTACGTATTCAAGAATTGTTTCCAGAAGTGATTACTCAATTTCTTCTCGAATGCAAAATAAGACATAGATGTTGCTAAGTATATGAGACAGAGTATTTATCCCCAGTGATATTGTAAGACTCTTGCACTGGAGAAATGGATAGAACGCAACAGCTGACAGCTATACTACTGAAACGAGACCGACTGCATCACGGCATAAATACATATACCGTAATTGTCCAAAGTTCAAACGCTGGGGTGACAATTACTTGTAACATTGAATTTGCTTAGGTGGTCAGTATTTGATGATAATCTTGATCCGATAATTCGGATAATTTCCGCATCTAGTCACAATCATTTCAATCGATATGGATCTTCCGGGCATTTTATTATGTTGTCTCTCGCCCACTATCCAATGTTTTCCTCACTGCACAAGGTATTCAACAAAAGCAGGTATAACACACCTAATTAAACTTCGGGTTGTTATGAAACTTTGAGGTAAAGTTTCCCGAAATCATGCTTCTCCAATTCCCTTAAATACTGAAAGATAAGAATTTGATATGGGTGAATCTTTAATGTGTTGATGACTTAGTCGTATATCGTTACGCGCACCACGTTACCTTATGAGATGGAGATATAAACCAGAGCCGGTTCGAATGCACGCGGCGGTTTAACGTCCGTGGCATGGTATATTAGACAAATACTGGGCTGATTCCCAACTTACGCCTCAGGAAATAGGATACACAAACAGTTAAAATGCGATAAGACACTGAGCAAAGCTTACACGATTCGCAAGCAAATGGCACTCGCCACTTCCCTCGCTTGGGTTACCTTACGACTGTAGCTTCGGAAAGGGCATTGATCACAAAGTTAAATAACAAAATTTAAAAAATGTGGACCCATCAGTATACGAGGTAAACTCTAGGGAAAACAGAGAAAGAAATTTTATTCGTTGAATGACATCCACAACACATTTCTAGACTTTTATGAAACTGGACAAAGTGATGCGCCGAATGCGTCTTAGTTTACTCGATGCCTGGCTGTCAGCACACGCTCGTCAGTTTCAAGTGTTCTTGCAGTCTTTGTGGTTCTTACGCTTTCTTTATTAGTGATCATTTACCTTGCATTGCCCGAAGGAGGGCTGCTGTGCGATTCTCGGCAGATGGCGTTTGAGTACGGCGCCACTTATCTACAAATCATTACGCATGCGTGGTTTCCGCGCCTGCATATTCATCGCGCGTGTGATCTATACACAAGGGCGTCGACGTGCGGGTACCGTCAGTCGTACCTAGCCACCAGCATGGTTCAGCCTGAAGATGGACAGTTGCTACGAGGAGATATTGTGGAATTTGGATAATGTCATCCGGTGGCAAACCTCTGAAGACTATTTACAATTGCAGACAGTTTGCTTTCGATTTCTGGTTACGATATCCATTTTGACAACTGCTTATTTCACTGTACAGTAGTGCATTTATGCAAAATAACCCTTCCTCAAAAAGATGAGATCTGCTAACGAGCATTAATATCAAAAAGACTTATATGCGCTAATAATCCGTAGGGTTACGATGACGCCCTTCTCATGGCTTTGTGTTCAAATATGTGTCTCGACGACAGAAAGTTGTTGTGCATATTTATGCTACTTATCTCACATGAGATGTGTAAGTGTGTGCTGCTTGACACTGTTATAGATGCCATTTGTAACGTAGTGTTACAAATTGAACAAATGAAGTAAATTATACAGAACAGAGAAACTATTGCTGATCAGTTGACACCACTTTCCTCGTTTACATTCTGACTCGAGGGGGACAGGAACTGCAGACAGTGTAAAATTATATTCCGAAGGATCTAGATAAATCAGTGCTGGAGGATGATTTTGCGAAACAACTTAGAGTTCTCTATACTGGAAGACAACATTCCTTCAATACTCAACACAAATTGACATAAAACAATGAAATAATATACAAAGAGGTTTTCAAAGCCGATCGATACCATTTATGATTTATCCGATTTAGGCTGTATGGTCAAGGAAAAATGAGATATAGGGTGATCGCAAGACAAGAGAGCTCAATGGAAGAAAACATGTCAGAGATATGAGATCCATTACACTAGAAATTCGCTCCTCACTTAAATTACTTACACTTTGAAAACAGAATTTGATTGCCAGGATTCCCAAATTGACCAACACGGAACACAAAGCAGTTTTATTCACAGATCTGTCGAATTTATGTGGCTCATAAAAGCTACGATAGCTTTGTGGGGCCGTCCGCTGAGGCCGAGCGGCTCTAGGTGCTTCAGTACGGAACCGCGCTGCTGCTACGGTCGCAGGTTCGAATCCTGCCTCGGGCATGGATGTGTGTGATGTCCTTAGGTTAGTTAGGTTCAAATAGTTCTAAGTTATAGGGGACTGATGACCTCAGATGTTAAATCCCACAGTGCTCAGAGCCATTTGAACCATTTTTAGAGCTTTGTGGGACTTCGTAGTTTTCGTAAATATGGATGTTTGACCTTCCCTCAGTACCCAATATTTTGGACTTCATTATCAACTACCACTAAGGAGTCATAAGAAAATTGTTAATGTGTCTGTCATTCAGTTAAAAATGGTTCAAATGGCTCTAAGCACTATGGGACTTAACATCTGAGGTCATCAGTACCCTAGAACATAGAACTACTTAAACCTAACTAACATAAGGACATCACACACATCCATGCCCGAGGCAGGATTGGAACCCGCGACCGTAGCGGTCGCGCGGTTCCAGACTGAAGCGCCTAGAACCGCTCAGCCACTGCGGCTGGCCATTCAATCATGGTATTTGTCATACAATTATGGAAAATAAGTTATGAATCATCAAAGTATAATTTGTCAAAAAATTGTCTCTTTCATTTGCCCAATTGAGTATTTCAGCCCAATTTCATATCTATGGCAATGTGTTGTTAGTCTATCAAAACATTTTCACGTGTGCGCTAGTGCACGCTATCTTCTCCTCTTTTTTTGTCATCGAGGCCTCAAAAGCCAATATGCAATAATCACAAGCAATGTGGAAAAATGTTCAGCTTTGTGAAAGATCGAGCATAGCGCAAAATGCAGGAATAGTTGCATGTTCAGAATTTTTTGCGTTTGTTTAAATTTACCCAACAATGAAACTGAAACGAACATGAACCGCGCTAAAAGAAACCAATTGCGACAGAAATACGTTTCACATCGTTAACGATGCGACTGACAATATTACGTGATAAAAAATCAATTAATAGGACTCCGCACAGCACCACTGCCAGTACATTACGTTTATGTGACTTTTCGAATAGTATCCACTGAAACGTCCCCTTAGAAAAATTATACAGGACTGTGCTTATACTGACACACAATATTTTTTAGCGCAACGCAATCTGACTTTCAGAATTCCCTACAAAAGAATGGCACTGACTAACATTAAACTAAACCTTTCACAAATCACTAAATCACTTACCTCACAAAAATCTTCGTTACTCGAACTACTGCAATACAGCGAGCGCCACTACTGCCAGCTAAATAAAAGATTCAAACTACTGAAGGCACTAACTACTGATAGGCATTGTTAGCAAAATGAAGATTTTAATAGAGAACAAACAATGTATTTACCTTAATAATGTTGAAAACTCATAATATACATATCAGTTCATGACATCCAGTTTTAAAAATTTCAAAACTCCGCCATCTCTCTCGCCACATCCACCACTGCTGGCGGCTCACCTCCAACTGCGCAGCGCTACGCGCTGTTAACATCCAGCTGCTCAACACTACAATGGCGAGTATTACAACAATGCCAACCAGCCACAGACCGCACACAGCACAGCCAGCGATTTTCATACATGAAACGTCCCCTTTTTGAAGAATTATACAAGACTGTGCTTTAACTGACACACAATATTTTTTAGCGCAACGCAATCTGACTTTCAATAATCCCTACAAAAGAATGGCCCTGTCTAACATTAACCTATACGTTTCACAAATCACTTACCTCACAAAAATCTTTGTTACTCGAACTACTGCAATACAGCGAGCGCCACTACTACCAGCTTAATAGTCATATTATATATAGCAGTTCATGACAGTCTTACAAATTTCAAAACTCCGCCATCTCTCTCCCCACATCCATCTCTGCTGGTGGCTCACCTCCAACTGCGCAACGCTACGCCCTGTTAACATTCAGCTGCCGCTGCCCAACACTACAATGGCAGACAACAATGCAAACTAGCCACAGACTGCACACAGCACAGCCAGTGATTTTCATACAGAGCACTACGTAACGTTGCCAATAAGAAAACATAAACAGCCTACTTACATAGCCCCCATGCTCCCCACAAAAAAATTTACAAATTGTTTTGGGCAGTGGCCAATAATGATTTGATAAAATTTTTCATAATTACAATAACAAAGATATCCAATGCACACACTTATTAATACAATGTTGGTCAAAAGCTAAAATTTTCTCACAGTCCGTAAAGACAGTCCTGATCATTCATCACAGTGAAATTACAGTGGTTTTTTTTTCTCAAAGTCTGAGTAGTAAAAGAGAATGCACACGGAAATAGTAGATTTCCATGCAGTCTTGAAGAAGCAGTGTTGTCCTTCCAACGGAAAGACAGTGCTGACTCTTGACATGCTGACAGGTAATGGGCCACAACAGAGCAAACACACAGCAGAGTCATTCGAAGTTTTGAAGAATACTGGTAGGTAGGTCATCACAGAGCAGACCCACTGTAGTCCTGGTAGAGATTACGGTATTGGTGGGCCACCAGAGGCGCAGACCCACTGCAGTCCTTGTAGAAATAATGGTACTGGTGAGTCAGCAAAGACGGAGACCCACTGTAGTCCTTGTAGAGACGGCCAGCAGCCGTCTGTTGCAAATGTGCAGGTAAAAGCTAAAATTTTCTCACGGTCCATAAAGACAGTCCTGATCATTCATCACAGTAAAACTGCCGTTTCTTTTCTCAAAGTCTGAGCAGTAAAAGACAATGCACACGGAAGTAGTGGATTTCCATGCTGTCTTGAAGAAGTAGTGTTGTCCTTTCAACGGAAAGACAGTGCTGACTCTTGACATGCAGACAGGTAATGGGCCACAACGGAGCAAACCCACAGCAGAGTCATTCGACGTTTTGAAGAAGATTGGTAGTTAGGTAGGTCATCACAGAACAGACCACTGCAGTCTTGTTAGAGATTACGTTATTGGTGGGCCACCAGAGGTGCAGACCCACTGCAGTCCTTGTAGAAATAATGGTGTTGGTGAGTCATCAAAGGTGTAGACCCACTGTAGTCCTTGTAGAGATGGCCAGCAGCCATCTGCTGCGACTGTGTAGGTGCACAATCACCATCGAAGAGTCTTGCGGACAATATAGCAAGTCCATAACCACCACTTGTAAACTCACAAAGTTTTTGGAACTGTCCATAGAACCAGCAATGCTGTTATCCAGTCCCTTGCTGAATTATTAAACACGTGCAAGCACTAACAGTCCCTACTTCTCACATATTGTCCAAATACTATGACCAACAGAAACATGTGCAGGGAAATGTAACTTACCAGTTACTTAATTTGATGAACTGGTGTCAATTACAATTTTATAACATAAGAATACAATAACAAAGGTACAAAATACATCATTAAAGAACATAACAGTACAGATAACATTTGTAGTAATACAGACTTTACAAAAGAATAGAAATAAACATATACATCAGTGTTACAGGAATTATGAAATAAGGAAATACATAAAATAATGAGAATAGTTTTGGAAACATTAATTTCACACATGAGCATTGAAACAGAACAGAATTAATAATGTCTAAACATCTTTACAAAGTAAATAACATTGTATTTGAAAAATTCTGCAACATAAATCTTATTAGCTAAACACATAAATACAGGAAAAACACAAATACACAAGGGTACATAAACACATAGCGGAATAATACAAAAGGAAAGACAGGGTTCGTTTTCAGTGTGACATTTGGTACTGCAGACCAACCCAAAACTTCATTCCATAGATCTTTCGTCTTATTTCAACATTTGTTTCCACCAAAACATCCTATCCAAGCATGCTTTCTGTATTTATATGTTCACATATTTCTTACCTCATTATTTATTTTCCATTATCTTACATCATTTATTTCCAAGAAAATCCTACCTAAACTTGTTGTCTCTAAACCCTACTTTTTTGTTCATATCCTCTTTCAAAAATAGTTTTTCCCGACTGTACATTACTTTTTTGGCCAAACCATTTTCTTATAGCTTCTCAATGCATTTCTTCCAATTCGTCATAACTCATGCTCTTATATAGCCTACCCCATTTTAAGCTAACTTAAATCTACTGAGCTCAGATGCTAAACTAAGGGACGAGGCAATGCAGCAGTACAAAATAATTAACACAAACAGCAATGACAAAATATTCAAATTGGCCAAGCAAGCAGCAATATTACAACTAATATTATGCAATGAGCAGCAAACAAGAAAGATAAATCAGTAGTAAAACTGGCTTAACAGAGTAATGTAAAGTGAAATTTAGTAGCACTATGCCTGGCAAACAGCAGCAGCAAATGCTATAACTAGTACCTAAACATGATAAAGCTCAAGCAGAAAAAATAGTACACTAAAGACAACAATGAATATAAGGGAAATGTCTATTCACATCTTAATGACTATGTAATTAAAGTGGTGCACCACAAGAAGTTATTCTACAAAATATATTACCAAGTACTTGAAAAGAAAATTATGAATGCAGTTCCTGTGAAGGTGAATGTCTTTTTGTGCTCCCTAATTTTCTTGAAAAAAATTATTATTTACTCGATATGTAGACAGAAAATATTTATATTAGTACATCTATAAAATTTTATAATACCCAATGCAGCAGTGCAGCTAGAAACTAGATATTAAAGAAAACGAGCAAATATGTACAAAGGAAGGCATGAAACATCATTCATTAGCCATATGGCATTTCATAATGTAGTACTGAAAATCTCTCAACTAGAAAGACAGTAGTCATAATCAGGTGTATAGACATAAAATATTTCTCGTCATTTCTTTAGAAATTTCAGTAAATATAATAAATTAAGAGCGCCACAGTGTTATCATATGTTTTCAAGTTTGAGCGTGTCGTATTTGCGATGCTTTCGACAAAGAAATGTCAATAGCGAGGATAATGGCCCCTTTTTTCTTTTTTACCTAATGGCTTTCTTTTGTCAGACGACTACCTCTCAGCTGGGCGTCCAAAACGCATTACGTCAAGGTCGCTTACCTTTCTTACTGAGATATTTACGACAGCAGTTTCTGCTACAGTGGCAGTCTCATATAAAATAAAATCACAGGTTGAGAATTTGCGTTACAAATGTGTAGAAACAAAATCCTATTGATATAACAGTGTCCAAGAAATTTTCGTCGGCATTGTGATACATTCAAGCATTTACACACATTTCATAACTCTTAAAGTACGATTCTTGGTTTCCAACATCCTTTTCCACAAATCTGAGTCCCTAAACACTACTCATTATTCCTTATCTTATTACACATATACATATTCGTCGACACTTCTTCAATATTTCATCATAATAAATACATAGCATAATCAAATTCCTCATATAGCATCAGCTTATTGATCATAAACATACCTCAACAGCATAATACACATTGTCGTTGTAATAATAACATCATAACAGATCAATCACATCTAAAAATCGTCGTAGCTTTCTGAATATTTTAAAACCTAAAAAAAATTCTCTGCTCATTTCAAAAGCGTTATCTACCTCAAACGTACTTTAAAAATCATGATCCCATACCAAATACATCATTCAAAGCTCTCATAGTATCACAATGGTTCCGAAAAAATATGAACAGTTCACAAAGTACAGACAAAATACAATTTCGTAAGTGTGAAAGTATCCAATTGTGTAATTGTTAAATGATCAGATAGCTGTGTAATTTGCGTGTTAGAGAAATATGGTATTGATGTGTAAAGTTGTATAAGCAAATACCATATTAGCTAGGGCTCCTTGTGCTTGCCAAACTCATGGTACACAAAGTAAGCGTGTACCCCCCTGAGGATTAATGTAATTATACCCTCAGGTGTTACAGATTACAGCAATGGAATGAAATGTATCATGGAAAACTTTCTTTGTAATTCAAAAACCTTGAAAAATAAATGGCTTAAGAACAAAATTAATCTCTCAAATTCGTGTCCTGTAGCGCTAAATGTGCGTCTTGCTGTAAGACAATTCTGTTGAAGTGTCGTAGTTATCGTCCTCTGTAAGAAAAGTTCTGCTGAAATCAATATACTTACCTCATCATAAACGAAAGTGAAATGCTTTGCGTATGGGTACCATAGTTATTACCTACCTTACCGTGATCAAGAAAATACGATAATGTAACGTATTGTTGTGCTACGAAAAAGGCTGTCTCATTGTAGCTATACCACAAAAGTTAGTACTAAAACATGTTTTACTTTCCAGAATAATACAGAAAAACTGTGCAGAAATAAAACAGAAACACTGCAAAAGCAACATTGTATATTGTCACTCATTAGTAGCATCGTGATAAAATCGTGTAACTGTCACATAAACTAACCACTGTGTCATCTGGTATCTCACAGAAAGTTCTTTAAATCCAGAATGTATTTTCAAGTAAACCAAAATGTTGCATTGAAATCTCATTAGCAGTGTTGGTAAATGTTCTAAGTATGTAAGCCTTATAGTTGTTACGTAATCGTGCAACTAACAAGCAAGAATGTACACACACAATTACACTGTGACGTCTGTTCACTATAACAATGCATTCGTAATTTCAGTTTAAATAAGTTCTCTTGGTTCTTGATTGGATATTTAACTTCAAACATTGTTGCATGGTAACAGTTTCTAAGTCTGACAATGCATACTAGAAATGTGAAGTGAAGAGTTTTATGGCAAAGACAAAGTTAAAAAGCAGATTACCTTTCAATAAACGGTTTTACATGTGAAATGTGGTGTAAACCTTTACTCTTCCTAGTACGCAGAGTTTCAACTTCAACGCAATTATCATGTCGTATACGTCGGATTCTGTAAGTTCCATTGTAAACTAGAAAGAATTTGTGACTCAAGTGTTTCTTCTTATGTGACAATGAATGAGCTTTAATGAGAACTTTCTGACCAATATATAATATCTTTGCATTTGCTTTACCGTGTAGTTTACTCCTTTTGTCTGCTGCAGATTTTATATTTTTAATAGCCAAATCAATTATGTCTTTGTGTCGAAGTTTACGTGTATTCGGGAAAGGTACAAGCTCTCTGATTCTGTTCGGTGGTTCTTCATTCTTTAGTACAAGAGTAGGTGGTAAAGCAGTGGAGTCGTGAGGCATTTCATTTAGCACGTTTTGAAATAAGTGTAAATATCTGTCCCAATGCTGATGCTTTCTGTGACAATAAAGTCTGCAAAGCTTACTGATTTCTTTCATAATCCGTTCAGACGGGTTACATTGTGGTGAGTACAATGAAATAAAAACAGGTTTGATTTTATGATTCCGAAGCATGCGTGACCAAACAGCAGATCTGAATTGCGGTCCGTTATCTGAAATGACTTTACTAACGTGTCCAGCTTCACGTAAGAAATTTTTAACATAGGCCTTGGATACAGACCGTCCAGTGGCTTTATGTAGCGGAGTGAAAGAAACAAATTTTGAAGTAAGTTCAACAGCGACTAGAACGTACGAAAATCCATTAGATGTTCTGACAAGCGGTCCCAAGAGATCAACAGCAGCAAATTCTTTTAATTTAGAAAGAATGATAGGAAACAGCGGAGCACGATGGGAGATAGTAGATGGTTTCGCTATTTGACAATGTTTACAAATAGACAAGACTCTTCGAATTCTCTTTTCCATATTGTTAAAATAACAAGTCGTCCAGAGAATATGATAACATTTTCGTGGACCAAAATGTGCGTAGCTGAAATGAATGTACCAAATGAGCTTATTAACAAAATCGTCTGGAATGCAAAGTACCCATAGCTTGTCATCAACAGTGCAGCGTTTGAAGAGTATGTTGTTTCTAACCAGGTAATAATGCCGAATCTGTGTGTGTGTCTTTTCATGCCATTTGCTCTTGATGTCTTTCCAAATCGGATCTTTATCTTGTTCATGAGCAATGTCCTTTAAAGATGTGGTGATGAAGTTTTCAAAGGCGACTTTCTGAATGTAAAGAATACTGAAATTTTTCTCGAGGTTGCCTTCTGTGTTACTTTTCTAAAGCCCAGCTGGTGCGGGTGACAGTGCGTCCGCAACAATGTTCTCCTTGCCGGGAATGTAGACTATTGTGAAGCGGAATTCTTGCAGAAACAATGCCCAACGTTTTAACCTGTCATGATTTAATTTTGAAGACATAAGAAATTGTAATGCACGATGATCACTGTATACTTTTACGTGCTTACCAGAAAGAAAGAAACGGAATTTGCCAAATGCCCAAACGATAGCTAAAGCTTCTAATTCAGTAACAGAATAATTTTTTTCAGATTTTGTTAGCACTCGGCTAGCAAAAGCAATGGTTTTCTGAATGGTAGTGTCATTTTCTATGGCTTCTTGAAATAAATGGGCACCAAGACCAACTTTAGAAGAATCCGTGCTAAGGCAGAAATCTTGTGACAGATATGGGTGAGCTAATACTGGCGCGTTAAGTAGCGATTCTTTCAAAGAATTGAATTCCAACTGTGCTTGTTCGTCTCAGTTCCAAGTAGTATTTTTTCCAGTGAGAGAACAAAGTTTTGGTGTAACTAGAATTTGCATATTCAGAAAACGACGGTAAAAATTTACGGGACCTAGAAAACTGCGGACTTGTTTTTTTGTGGATGGAACTGGAATGGCTCTGATTGCTCCTAACTTTTCAGGATCCAGCTGAATGCCTTCGGAGGAAATAATATGTTCCAAAAACCTCACCTTTGACCTACCGAATTCAGACTTTTCCAAGTTAACTGTAATTCCCGATTCTGCAAAAAAACGTAACAAATTGTTGAGGATGCGATTATGTTGTTCCCATGAAGCTTCTGCTATTAGAATATTGTCCACATATAAGGTGATGTGACGTTTTAAGAACTCAGGTAATATGGAATTTAGCCCGCGAATGAATGCTGCCGAAGAAATGTTCAAACCAAAAGGAAGTTTCCGAAACTGATAACAAACGCCGAAACAAAGGAAAGCTGTGTATTTTCTACATTCTGGACGAAGTTCGATCTGATAAAAGCTGGATCTGAGATCAATGGAAGACAACACTTTTACACCATTAAAATTTTGAAGAAGTTCTTCCAACGTTTGCGGCCTGTCTGTTTCAGGAATGATGATAGTATTGATTTGTCTCGAATCTAAGACAAGCCTAATCGATCCATTTTTCTTCTCAACAACATGTAATGGGTTGTTGTATGAGCTTACTGCAGGCTGAATAATGCCCTCGTCAAGCATAGATTGTATTTCTGTTCTAACACGGTCCCTATAATGTGCTGGAATTACGTATGGTCTAACATAAAATTTAGTATGCTCACGAACACGAAATTGGCATTGAAATCCCTTGATTGTTCCTGTTTTGTGAGTAAAAACTGTGGAATATGCTTGTAAAATCTCAAAAAGGTCCTGCCTATCAGTGTCATTACAATTCTCAATTGTTCGAATTTTATTCTGAATTAACTCATTAGTATCAAATATGTCGTCGACATCATCCCTGTCAGTACTTGCAGAGTAATTTTTAGTGTCTAGTTCCGTAGAAAATTCCGAACTGTTGTCTAACAGAAGGTAAAGCCGATTAATTTCCTCGTCATGGTTTGAGAGCCAATCTTCAAATTTCAAAGCTATTGACTTACCTTCCTTCTCTAAACTTATATCAGCATCGTGAAAGTTTAAGATTGCTGTGTATTCATTCAAAAAGTCTACTCCCAATATAATTTCCGTCGACAATAATGGAACAATAAGAAAGTTCATAGAGAAGCTGTGGCTTTGGCAAAAGAATTCTAAATTGGTTTGTTGGAGTACATCTACACTTTTTCCAAAGATTGCACCTTGTAATTTAATCTTACGTAACGGAAGTGTGGGGCAATCGTTCGATATGTTGCATTTTCTAAAAGCTGTTTCACTAATTACTGAAATGGGACTGCCAGAGCCAAGTACTGCCGTAAATTTTACGTCATTTACTGTAATGTGAATCACAGGATATGCAATGTTGTTATTTTTTTACGTCGTGTTCCTGGAGTAAGATGTCCCTAATGTCTTCCATTTTTACGTAATTACTAGCTACGGCAGCTGCGTCGTCAGTTTCATAAGTGCGTTTTGTGGCTGTCAGCGGTATGAGTCATTGCCTATTGTATCTTTGTTGGCGCGCGTCGTTATTGCGATTTGGAGACCTAGCTTCTACAAATTCACCTTGTCGAGAGGGCTCTGCTTTGTATGAATCCCGCCAGTTCTGATGCAATTCAGGTCTGTCGTTACGATCATATCGTCTGTCGTCATGTCGGTAGATTCCATAGTTTCTTTCTTGTCGGTCACGTGGTGGAGAATTTCTCCCTGAATCATAACTGCACGCTGGACCGTTGCATCTCATGTTATTCTGTCTCCCTTGATAATAATTATTTTGGTTCCCATATTGCGTGTTTCTCTGATTGTCTCTGTGATAGTCATTACCGCAGAGAGGTGATCTTTCCCTTTAATTATTACTACTCTGCCAATGGTTGTCATATGGGTGGTGTCTGTTTCGGTCACGATTTACATCGAAAGAATAGCCTTGTCGTATATTATTTCTGTCATCGCAGAATTGTGACGAATGTGATCTGTAATTGTTGTGCTCCTGTTTTCGCGTTCCCTGATTGTCACTGTCAATTTCCAGTTCTTGTAACAGTCCCTGAAAAGCTTCAATGTCTTCTTTGCAACGTCCTGCTAAAATAATATGTCGTAAATGTTCAGGCAGTTTGATTAAACAAATGCGGATGAGTTCTGAGGGGCTGTATGGTTTTGACAGGTACTGTTTCTTGTGCAACATGTCTTCAAAATATTTCACAAGACTGGAAAATTCAGATTGTTCGAAATGTTTCATCATTATGATGCTATGTTTTACTCGGTCTTGTGTAGCTTGAGACCAATATGCTGAGAGGAAGGCATGATAAAATTCTCCTTCACTGTGACAATCGTGAATGACTGATCGCATTCTTACAGCTGGTTCATTCTCTAAATAGCCACACATAAATTCTAATCTGTGTTCTAATGACCAGTTGGGAGGAAAACAATGAGAGAATTGATGGAGCCATGCTTGTGGATGAATGTCGTTGCCAGAATTCTTAAATGTTTTGAATTTACGTGTAGTAATGAACAGCTTATAGTCAAAGTCATCATGTCGGCAAGTCGCATA
The DNA here is from genome assembly GCF_021461385.2 of Schistocerca piceifrons. Classification (NCBI taxonomy): domain Eukaryota; kingdom Metazoa; phylum Arthropoda; class Insecta; order Orthoptera; family Acrididae; genus Schistocerca; species Schistocerca piceifrons. Next base: position 313,436,296 of record NC_060141.1, on the reverse strand, counting down.
TAGGTCATTGTTACGTCGTTTCGGCGGTTCCATTTCAAAATTCGGTGCACCTTGCCAATTTCTTTCATAGTTTCCGAAATGCGCTGTGTTATTATTTTGTGGCTGTTCCGTATTTCTATGTCCCTCTTCCCGTATTGGGGCGCGAGTGACCTCTGAAATACGTAATTCTTGTATTACCTGTGTCAGCTGATCTTGTACTTCGCGGATTTCTCTTTTGTGTTGCATATTGATTTGATTCTGATTTTGTTTGAATTTCCTAATTTGTTCATACTCTTCTGTGTCATTAAAGACTACCGGTTTTGTGTCATTCAGATTATCATCTACCTTCGTAGATAAATTATTTAGCTGATCCGAAAGTTCAACTACTTTCTCTGATAATGAACTAATTTCCTCCATGTGTTTTTCTGAACCAATTTTCAGAGTATCTACTGTGTCCTTTAAGTTTTCCTGAGTTTTTGCAAGTTGCGTAACCGAATCGGTAGATGCAACTGAGTCAATTTTAGCTTGGAAGGTCTCATGATTTTCATGAACAATAATTTGCAGTTCTTTTATGGCTGCTTCGTGATTCTGTAATGCATTTTCATGACGCGAAAAAATAGGTTGGAAATGCTCACAAATTTGTGTTTTTACGTCATTACAGACTTTTTGACATTTCTATTCGATGTTATGTAACTCAGTAGTTAAAACTTCACGTGTTTGTTCAAGCGTGGAGTGAAGATTTTGTTCCATTGCGTCTAACTGTTGCTGTGTTTGTCTCTGGTGTTGTTCCATTGTGTCTAACTTTTTAAGATTTTGTTCCATTCTGTCTAACTTTTGAAGATTTTGTTCCATTGTATCTAACTTTTGAAGATTTTGTCCCATTTGTCTCTGATTTTGTTCCATTTGTTGCATTAATTGCAATAACATTGTATTAGTGTCTGGAATCTGTTTCTCTACGCTTTTTGGCAGTGCATTTTTACCGGCAACATTCACATTTTGACAAGCAGAAAATGTGTCTTGACTCATTTGAGAAAACGGTGAGGACCCAAAACCTGAATCTACAGTATTTCCGAGATTGTTTCCTGTCATTTCGGATTCCTGAGGCGAGCTGTTGCCGACCGATCGATCGATAATGCTTCCCTGTTCACTAATTGTTTCACTGTGTACACCATTATTTGTAACCCGCTCCATTTCCCTATGTGCAATTACCAAATTACTACTTTGAACATTAGTTAATTCATTACTCTGCGGCGCTAACACACTGCTTTCGTCTTCACTGTCATTTCTCAGTTTACTTTGGAGCCTAGTATTACGTTTTTCACACGCCATAATTGTCACAATATTTCACATGATAACGCAGAAAAGCACAATTTGAAGAGCAAAATAAAATAACATAGCAATGGAAATAATGTCTACTTAATTGCAAGCGCAGCTGCGAAATACTTAGTGCAAATCTACGTACATGCCACAACTGTTTTACTGTGCAACAATGAAAAACTGCAACTACAAAGGAGATTTTCTCTACAATTACGCGCTAGCAATAAACAAAAGCTACACTAATTACACAAACTACAAGAAAAAAATCAGAAGATTCCAGGTTCGAATCCTGGCAGGGTGGCCATATGAAACAGCCCCTTAGAAAAATTATGCAGGACTGTGCTTACACTGACACACAATATTTTTTAGCGCAACGCAATCTGACTTTCAGAATTCCCTACAAAAGAATGGCACTGACTAACATTAAACTAAACCTTTCACAAATCACTAAATCACTTACCTCACAAAAATCTTCGTTACTCGAACTCCCGCATACAGCTAGCGCCACTACTGCCAGCTAAATAAAAGATTCAAACTACTGAAGGCACTAACTACTGATAGGCATAGTTAGCAAAATGAAAGATTTTAATAGAGAACAAACAATGTATTTACCTTAATAATGTTGAAAACTCATAATATACATATCAGTTCATGACATCCAGTTTTAAAAATTTCAAAACTCCGCCACTCTCTCCCCACATCCACCACTGCTGGCGGCTCACCTCCAACTGCGCAACGCTACGCGCTGTTAACATCCAGCTGCCTAACACTACAATGGCGAGTATTACAACAATGCCAACCAGCCACAGACTGCACACAGCACAACCAGTGATTTTCATACAGAGCGCTACGTAACATTGGCAATAGGAAAACATAAACAGCCTACTTACACCACCGGTATAGGGAGACAGAAGAAAAAAATTATGACGACATAGATCCCATAAAAAACAATTACAGGGTATTCCGAATGTGAAAACATGGTGAATGCACGTCGACACAAAATGCGAAACACAGATTAAAATTATCGCAAAAGCAACCATGTTTGCGATTAGTATTCTGTGATCTTCAGTACATCAATGGGGCAAAAAACGGACCCGATAGTCAACAGTTGTAGCATATGTGAAAGCTGTAGTTACATTTAGTATTGCGGAATGTTGTGACTATAGTGAAATGACATGTATTGCACACAAATAAAGTAGGCTACTCACAAGTATTTTTTTCGTGTACATGCCGATGGACGCTAACACTTCAAGTCTATTAGGAACGCTAACGAGCGCCCACTATGCTGATGTGAAAAGTAAATCAACATGATTGGCTCGCTGACGGTATAGCAGTGGTGAACAAGAACTGATTTCAGTGCTTAATGAAATGGAATGTGCATAGGAGTATAATTATAAAATGCTCATAAGCAAAAATAAATATAAGGTAATGTTACATGCAGGAGGTGGATATGCTCGACTGTTAAATGTTCATCTTCGAGAAAGGAATGTTGTAAATGTTGACTAAGTTTACTATCCAGGAAGTAGAATAGATAATGAAGAAAGCTGTAAGAAAAAAATAGTAGCAAAGTTTGAACAATCAAAGTGGACTTATTGTAAAAGGAAATTGCTTCGAACATCCACAGATTTAAACCTAGAGAGCAGATAAAAATTATTGGCAGCTGTGTCAGGTGCACAGGTGCGCAGGTGCGAAACGTGGGCAATGGGAGGGAAAGGGAATGAAACGATTGCAATCGTTTGAAATGTGTTGTGATAGTATACTGTTCAAGGACGGTGACAGACCAAAAAGTCCTGCAGCGAATCAATGACAAACAAATGCACGATGAAGAACATCGTGAATCGAAGTGATATAATGCTTGGACAAGTATTACAACAGCGTTGTATGTTGTTGCTGAATACGGGCTGTATCGCCATTCTTATTTTCGTTCGCTTATAGCAAATTTCAGATTATTTATGGAAAATACTACCAGCAAACATTCACAATGTACTCTTCTTTTCTCGAAATTTGAAATTTTGTTAAATTCTGTATAAATATTGTTACAGTATGTGTGTTGCAAATTTCTCGTCACATTAATGTAATACAAACGGTCGAAAAACTATGTTTTTACATTTTGAATCTTTGAAATATTGCGAATATTCGCATAACTGTGTTTATGTGATTGTCTGTCGGTTTTACGTATTTAGAAATGGTGCAGATTAAAACCCTACGCAGCAGACAGTGAGCTACAAGCGAGAATCTGCACAACATTCCGCCACTACTACCAGCCTTCTGTGTTGAGCAGACATGTCGGCTGTTCACCTCGTCTGGAATGCAATTATTGCCTTCTGCATTCCAGCTGTTGGGAAAGGACGGCCGCTAATTACTGATATTTAACAAACCTCCTTTTTTTATCAGGCTGTTTAAAGCTAACCCCTACTGGCACAACTGGAGTTTAGGTCTGAAGCTTTATCTCTGTTTTCCGACTATTCTGTGTACATCTACATTCATTTCGTCTAATGAAACAGCTAGTTTCTGTTAGGCAGTAAAGTGTTTGACTTAGCCTCCAATAAATACACCGATATCTTCGAGAATACCCAGTCTGTATTTAAATACCTTCATCCATTTCTGAAGCCTTGTCCTTCACGGCAGCGGTATTTCTCGCTTCGCAAGTAAGCACATATGCTTTAGGTGATACAGCTCGTAAAATCAGTGCAGGGGCAAAGTCTTTATAATTCCGCTTTACCCATTTGTTTTCGTTCAACAGTCGTAACAACTGCACCGTATAAAGCATATTGATAACACACTGCTTACATTTTTGTTTTATTTGGTTTTTTCTTTCGTGTCAGATGACATTTTTGTCCGCTTTGACGAAAGAACACGGCGAATAGCATTTGTTTTACTTCGTAAAGCTACATCACATCTTTTTAGCGCTGCTTCTTTCTGTACATTTTTTTATGTACAGTGTCCTCTTTTCCTTAATCTCTGAATCCTTATTCACTATTTGACTGAGTTCATGAACTGGCTCTGCACTATGGTCTAGTCTATTTTCTATTTTCTACGGTTACTTGCTTCGCAGCATTGTGCATGACTTCCAGATCTCTAAGTAATGAATTTACTTTTATTATTCTTGGAACTATACGTCAAGAACCATACAACTACATTAATTTCTCATTAGTAATGAAACAAATAATAGACAAAAGCTATAAAGTACCAGTGACAGTAATTACTACGAAAGCATATTCTAATAAAAGTCGAAGATGTTAACAGAATTCGATCTCATGACATTGAATACATCAAGCAGGAATCTTACCGTTCCACAAATCTGTTATTGCTAACGCTATAGTGCGTCACGCGAAATATGCAGGTATACAATAGTTCAATTGCAAGTTGTACAATATTCTTACTTTGAAATAGTTAACTCATCTCGAGAATACGAAAACAATAACGGCTATTTACATGGGAAATGAAGCCGTAATATCCAGGAGCGAAAGGTAATGTACGTGAGGAACAGCATTTATGTTCTACACGATGAAGCGACTTATTCACTATCGTAGAATAATTCGTACCGAACGAAAAATGCATTAAATTTATATGAATTAATTTGTTTTAAGGTAATCTTTGAGTAAAAATTATTTTGAGTGTTGTTTATGTACTGAATTCTTATCTTTACTCTTGGATCCCTTTCTGTAATTTATTCCTAATTCCAGTTTGGAATGATTACGCGGGGGATCACTGTGGGCAGTAGTTTGTTTCTCGAAGGTAACCCTAGAACGTCATTTCTCAAATCTCGTTCACACTCTTGAGGCCGGAAATAAATTAAACATACTCGTGCAATTTTCACATTCATTTTGTTCACCCTTTCCCATCGAACTGTCAGTTCACACTGTAAGTGTCCGTCTCTGGGAAAACCATGATAAATAACGTTTGTCGTCTTCCTAGTAGTATTAATGCTTTGTGTCTCAGGTCAATTACATTAACCCCTGCTCATGATTGGCATGAGAGATTTTTTTTTTATTTTTTTTTTATGCTTCCGTGTTCTGCCGACTGCACACCCACGACGATCCTCAAAAAGACGTCACGGCGTGCCAGGGTGTCTGCAAATTTTATCCTCACCAGGAGACGGCCTCCCACCTTATTTTACCTGCATATACCTTGCTTGCTCTTTGTCATGGCTAAGGCTTGCGGCCGGCACCCTAAACCACGAATAAAATTGCGCAGCTTATGAATACCAGCCCTGTGTCTTAACCACAGCTCCACATCACTGCCTTGCCGTGTTCTTGAATGATAACTTCTACAAGGGGAAAAATGACACTGACCTCGCTGTTGCTTGCTACTAATGCCAGCAAATGTGGTTGTAAAGAACTGGACCGAGATTCGGCGCTCTGTAAATGCTACGATGACAAAAAGGGACCAGACCATTTTCATTATTAAGAAATATCTACATTTATATCTGCAGCTGTTCTATGCAAACCACTTTTAAGTGCATGGCAGATGGTGCTTCCCGTTGTATCAGTTATTACGGGGTCCTCTCGCTCCATTCACACATGGAGCGTCGGCAGAATGATATTTTAACGTCTCTATGGGCGTTATGTATAATCTGATCTTGTCCTCGCAACCCCCTCTGGAGCGAAAGATGGCTTTTTGGCTTTTGAAGTGTTGTATGTAACTTTCCTCGGGATAGTTTCCACCTGTCTTCAAGCATCTGCCAGTTTAGTTTCTTCAGCATCCTCGTGACGACTCGTCCATCAGTGAAACAACCCTGCGATCATCCGTGCTGTTCCCTCTATACGCTCAATAACCCATATTAGTTCTGTTTGATGGAAGTCCCACACATATGAGCAGTATTCCAAGGTGGGTCGCACGAGTGTTTTGTAGCCAGAGGCGTCGCGTCGGCACTTACCCCTGCACCCCCCCCCCCACCCCCCCCCCCATTTCACTGCCACGAATTGAAATATAGAATATAGAGTTTTAATTCATTACAGGATTCTCGTAAAATTCTAAATGTGAGTGCATAGCCATCAGTTCCGTAGGATCTAAATTCTTTCGTATGAGCTATAAAATATCAGCTGTAAAATTTAGCCCTTGTTACATAACACGCCGCGAAACTGACAAGCTCATTGATACCGAAGTCTGGAACATGTTTCAACTTACGTGACCAATCCATTTAATGTCCTTAGAGATTGTTACACCCAAGTCTACGTATGAGCTTATGAGCTGTCTTATTCCAACTGTGACTCGCTGGTATTGCGCTCATAGAATACTACGTTTTTTCGTGTGTAAAGTGCACAATTTTCACTTTTCTGACCACTTAAAGCAGTGTGCCAAACTTTGCACAACTTTTAAATCTTAATAAAATCCGACTGAATACAGGACTACTAATAATGGTTTGTTCGTTTTCAAAGCTCTACATTTTCCAAAGTACTGCATGTACAAATATAATTGATGCCTGAATAAGACAGTAAATTCGTGACATTTCCATTTTGCACTCTACACATGTTCTATGAGTGTTCCTCTGCTCACATGACACCTGTCCATGCGGTGGTCAAGTTGGTTCCATACCTTGTGTAGCAACATCTTGGCAATGGCCATCACAGCAGATCTGACGCGTTCGTGAGGTTTTTCATTTCCTCGGCAGTGGCGGTACGTAGGAGGGAGTGCTGAAAAGTAACGCCTCCAAATTTTTGATATGAAAATTCCTAAAACGTTTTAAATAAAAAAAGCGTTACTAGTATTACACACCTTATTCTTCATTTCTACATATACGCAGTCCTCTGCCGCTAGACGGCTTCGAATTGTAGCGTATAACAAGGCAGTGTGGAATGTGACTATGTCAGTGCGTGAGAACAGCGTTTTGTAATCGAGCTTCGAATTGAAGAGTTCACCTACCACAACAATGTTAGACCCCACACGAGCGCTGCACATCTGCAACAAGCCGTCACCTTGGGTTCAGTGACATCGACCCTCCTCCATACAGTCCCGACTTTCCCCATACAATTTTCATCTGTTTCCAAAAAATAAGGACCTCCTTCGAGTACATCACTTTGATAGCGATGAAGCAGTAAGTCAAACTTTCGTCAGTGATAGCCTGAACAAGCTGGTCTGTCGTTGGGAGAAGCGTGTTATTAGCCACGATGACTGTGTTAAGAAGTAAATATGTAGACATGAAGAATAAAGATGTACACTGAAGAGCCAATCAAACTGGTACACCTGCCTAACATCGTGTAGGGTCCCAGCAAGCATGCAGAAGTGCCGCCATATGACGTGGCATGGACTTAACTAATGTCTGAAGTAGCGCTGGAGGGAATTGACAGCATGAATCCTGCAGGGCTGTCCATAAAGCCGTAAGAGTACGAGGAAGTGGAGATCTCTTCTGAACAGCACGTTGCAAGGCATACCAGATATGCTCAATAATGTTCATGATCGGGGAGTCTGGTGGCCAGTTGAAGTGTTTAAGCTCAGAAGAGCGTCCCTGGAGACATTCTGTAGCAATTCTGGGCGTGGAATTGACCATTAGCCCTCTCGAGAGGCAGACTCGCCACTACAAAAGGAGGTGGGGAGTTCTATGTTGACCAGTACCAGGCAGCACTCAATCACCGACGAACAGAGACCATCGAGTTTCAAGAAAGAGATTTTAAAAAGCCGCCTGAAATCAGCGAAAAGAGTCACTCGTGAGTTCCAAAATGCTACCAACACTACAGCTAATAAAGGGACTGTGCGTAGGGAGTTAAAAACATTGGGTTACAATGGATGAGCAACTCCCCAAAAATAACATTTCTTTATTCAATGCTGAGCGACAGCTGAGGTGGTCTAAAGAGCTACGTCTCTGGACAGCGCATGACTGGGAACGAGTGGTGTGGTTTGGACTGATGAATCACGCTATATCCTCAGGCAAACCGATGGGCGGTTTGGGTTTGGTGAATGCCTGAAGAATATCGCCTGCCATCATATGTTAGCGTCAACAGTGAAATATGGATGCGACCGTGCTGGGTGTTTTCGGTGTTTAGGATGTAGTTCCCTTATTGCTCTAAATAAAACGCTAAATGCGATAAGATCTGAACCATTCTTATAGCACTGTGTACGATATACAGTAGAAAAATATGGTTCAAATGGTTCTGAGCACTATGGGACTCAACTTCTGAGGTCATTAGTCCCCTACAACTTAGAACTAGTTAAACCCAACTAACCTAAGGACATCACACACATCCATGCCCGAGGCAGGATTCGAACCTGCGACCGTAGCGGTCTCGCGGTTCCAGACTGCAGTGCCTAGAACCGCACGGCCACTTTGCCCGGCTATACAGTAGAGGAGCAGTTCGAAGTTGGTAGCAGTTTGTAACAGCATGACAATGCAGCTTGTCATAAGCAGCAACTGTGAGGCAATGGTCTATCGACAATAACATTCCTGAAATGGACTGACCCGCACAGAGTCATGACCTGAACCAAATGGGACACATTTGGGACGGGTCAGAAGGTCGACTTTGCTCCAGATCTCCGGGGGAAACATCGCTATCATTACCTGTTTCGACTCTTGAAGAATAGTTGCGTGCTATTTCTCCACAGACACCCTGCTGAGTGTCTCCAGGAGAGGTGAAGCCGTCGTAAAGGCGATGGGTAGGCACAACCCATACTACAGTTCACTAATAGCTGGCTGGATACTGTAGTGTTTCCTTTCCTCGTGGTTCTACCGTGAAAATACAAAATAGAATATCTGAGTGGGGTTTGAATTTTGATGGAATAAGTTACGGATCCTCCCCCCCCATGAACCATGGACCTTGCCGTTGGTGGGGAGGCTTGCGTGCCTCAGCGATACAGATAGCCGTACCGTAGGTGCAACCACAACGGAGGGGTATCTGTTGAGAGGCCAGACAAACGTGTGGTTCCTGAAGAGGGGCAGCAGCCTTTTCAGTAGTTGCAAGGGCAACAGTCTGGATGATTGACTGATCTGGCCTTGTAACAATAACCAAAACGGCCTTGCCGTGCTGGTACTGCGAACGGCTGAAAGCAAGGGGAAACTACAGCCGTAATTTTTCCCGAGGGCATGCAGCTTTACTGTATGATTACATGATGATGGCGTCCTCTTGGGTAAAATATTCCGGAGGTAAAATAGTCCCCCATTCGGATCTCCGGGCGGGGACTACTCAAGAGGATGTCGTTATCAGGAGAAAGAAAACTGGCGTTCTACGGATCGGAGCGTGGAATGTCAGATCCCTTAATCGGGCAGGTAGGTTAGAAAATTTAAAAAGGGAAACGGATAGGTTGAAGTTAGATATAGTGTGAATTAGTGAAGTTCGGTGGCAGGAGGAACAAGACTTCTGGTCAGGTGACTACAGGGTTATAAACACAAAATCAAATAGGGGTAATGCAGGAGTAGGTTTAATAATGAATAGGAAAATAGGAATGCGGGTAAGCTACTACAAACAGCATAGTGAACGCATTATTGTGGCCAAGATAGATACGAAGCCCACGCCTACTACAGTAGTACAAGTTTATATGCCAACTAGCTCTGCAGATGACGAAGAAATTGAAGAAATGTATGATGAAATAAAAGAAATTATTCAGATTGTGAAGGGAGACGAAAATTTAATAGTCATGGGTGACTGGAATTCGAGTGTAGGAAAAGGGAGAGAAGGAAACATAGTAGGTGAATATGGATTGGCGGACAGAAATGAAAGAGGAAGCCGCCTGGTCGAATTTTGCACAGAGCACAACATAATCATAACTAACACTTGGTTTAAGAATCATGAAAGAAGGTTGTATACATGGAAGAACCCTGGAGATACTAAAAGGTATCAGATATATTATATAATGGTAAGACAGAGATTTAGGAACCAGGTTTTAAATTGTAAGACATTTCCAGGGCCAGATGTGGACTCCGACCACAATCTATTGGTTATGACCTGTAGATTAAAACTGAAGAAACTGCAAAAAGGTGGGAATTTAAGGAGATGGGACCTGGATAAACTAAAAGAACCAGAGGTTGTACAGACATTCAGGGAGAGCATAAGGGAGCAATTGACAGGAATGGGGGAAATAAATACAGTAGAAGAAGAATGGGTAGCTTTGAGGGATGAAGTAGTGAAGGCAGCAGAGGATCAAGTAGGTAAAAAGACGAGGGCTAGTAGAAATCCTTGGGTAACAGAAGAAATATTGAATTTAATTGATGAAAGGAGAAAATATAAAAATGCAGTAAGTGAAACAGGCAAAAAGGAATACAAACGTGTCAAAAATGAGATCGACAGGAAGAGCAAAATGGCTAAACAGGGATAGCTAGAGGACAAATGTAAGGATGTAGAGGCCTATCTCACTAGGGATTAGATAGATACCGCCTACAGGAAAATTAAAGAGACCTTTGGAGATAAGAGAACGACTTGTATGAATATCAAGAGCTCAGATGGAAACCCAGTTCTAAGCAAAGAAGGGAAAGCAGAAAGGTGGAAGGAGTATATAGAGGGTCTATACAAGGGCGATGTACTTGAGGACAATATTATGGAAATGGAAGAGGATGTAGATGAAGATGAAATGGGAGATATGATACTGCGTGAAGAGTTTGACAGAGCACTGAAAGACCTGAGTCGAAACAAGGCCCCCGGAGTAGACAATATTCCATTGGAACTACTGACGGCCGTGGGAGAGCCAGTCCTGACAAAACTCTACCATCTGGTGAGCAAGATGTATGAAACAGGCGAAATACCCTCAGACTTCAAGAAGAATATAATAATTCCAATCCCAAAGAAAGGAGGTGTTGACAGATGTGAAAATTTCCGAACTATCAGCTTAATAAGTCACAGCTGCAAAATACTAACGCGAATTCTTTACAGACGAATGGAAAAACTAGTAGGAGCCAACCTCGGGGAAGATCAGTTTGGATTCCGTAGAAACACTGGAACACGTGAGGCAATACTGACCTTACGACTTATCTTAGAAGAAAGATTAAGGAAAGGCAAACCTACGTTTCTAGCATTTGTAGACTTAGAGAAAGCTTTTGACAATGTTGACTGGAATACTCTCTTTCAAATTCTAAAGGTGGCAGGGGTAAAATACAGGGAGCGAAAGGCTATTTACAATTTGTACAGAAACCAGATGGCAGTTATAAGAGTCGAGGGACATGAAAGGGAAGCAGTGGTTGGGAAGGGAGTAAGACAGGGTTGTAGCCTCTCCCCGATGTTGTTCAATCTGTATATTGAGCAAGCAGTAAAGGAAACAAAAGAAAAATTTGGAGTAGGTATTAAAATTCATGGAGAAGAAATAAAAACTTTGAGGTTCGCCGATGACATTGTAATTCTGTCAGAGACAGCAAAGGACTTGGAAGAGCAGTTGAATGGAATGGACAGTGTCTTGAAAGAAGGATATAAGATGAACATCAACAAAAGCAAAACAAGGATAATGGAATGTAGTCTAATTAAGTCGGGTGATGCTGAGGGAATTAGATTAGGAAATGAGGCACTTAAAGTAGTAAAGGAGTTTTGCTATTTGGGGAGCAAAATAACTGATGATGGACGAAGTAGAGAGGCTATAAAATGTAGGCTGGCAATGGCAAGGAAAGCGTTTCTGAAGAAGAGAAATTTGTTAACATCCAGTATTGATTTAAGTGTCAGGAAGTCATTTCTGAAAGTATTCGTATGGAGTGTAGCCATGTATGGAAGTGAAACATGGACGATAAATAGTTTGGACAAGAAGAGAATAGAAGCTTTCGAAATGTGGTGCTACAGAAGAATGCTGAAATTTATATGGGTAGATCACATAAGTAATGAGGAAGTATTGAATAGGATTGGGGAGAAGAGAAGTTTGTGGCACAACTTGACCAGAAGAAGGGATCGGTTGGTAGGACATGTTCTGAGGCATCAAGGGATCATCAATTTAGTATTGGAGGGCAGCGTGGAGGGTAAAAACCGTAGAGGGAGATCAAGAGATGAATACACGAAGCAGATTCAGAAGGATGTAGGTTGCAGTAGGTACTGGGAGATGAAAAAGCTTGCACAGGATAGAGTAGCATGGAGAGCTGCATCAAACCAGTCTCAGGACTGAAGACCACAACAACAACAACAACAAGTTACGGATAAGGCGGACTTCGTATTACTGATTGAGATAGTGCTGTAATTTGACTGTGAATGGCAGACCGGGTCGGAAACACTACAAAAAGCGACTGTAAGGAAATAGCATCAGAAATAAGTTGAAATTTACCTTACAATTCTGTCAGAAACGTAGTATCTATTATAATATAGTCTTCGTGGCTGCATCTCGAATACATCTTGATTTTCTTGTAGGATGTCCTTATTTCACTGTTCGCTGGTCCTCTTGGTCTCCGTCTGATGAAAATTTCTTGAAGTTCTCATTGTCTAGATTAATTTATAAGTTTGGCAATAACCATTGCGAATCACTACTGAAATAACTTGAAGACGCCGTGTGTTCGTTTCATAATATAATTTTAATTTCCATTTAAAATCATTCTTTAACATCAGCGTCAAAAATACACGTCTTAAACGTATGCAGACAAGATAACAAGAGAGTAATGAACTAGTTGTTAAAACAAGCACCTACGCAAAAGTAAAGGAAGATCAAAATTACTTATGAAAATCTGTCGCTGCCGCAGCGCTCTTCTGTATGCGCGATCGTAAATCACATCTTTGTTCTGGCGGAGGAGCAGTAGTCAAAGTACCGTTAGCCGGCCGAAGTGGCCGTGCGGTTAAAGGCGCTGCAGTCTGGAACCGCAAGACCGCTACGGTCGCAGGTTCGAATCCTGCCTCGGGCATGGATGTTTGTGATGTCCTTAGGTTAGTTAGGTTTAACTAGTTCTAAGTTCTAGGGGACTAATGACCTCAGCAGTTGAGTCCCATAGTGCTCAGAGCCATTTGAACCATTTGAACCAAAGTACCATTACAATATTTTAGATCAGGTAGTGTATGTTTCTTAGTAGTAGCAGTAGTAATAGTAGTTTATTAATTCACGGATACTGGATGTTAAAGGACAAAAATCAAACTTCGTATTTAGAGAAATTTTCATACTGACTGGCGTGGTTTGGCAGTGATATAACGGTTAGTTGGCACTAGTTATAAAACTTTAAAAGTCTTTGTCGCGCTTTCTTCACCCACTCACTTTTGTATCCCAATAAATGTAAATGAATACTATTGCGTGAGATTTAGCTGAAGATAAATAGAAATATCATTACCGGCGATAATGAAGAACTTGATAGTTAATAGTGTGTGGGCAAAATCATTTCTTTTGCTATCTGGCTTTGCCACGACACCTTTTTTCAGTTTTAATCACGAGTACAAGTTTCGCTATTATCGACTTCTGTAAAGTGACACCGTCTGGTTTCGATCGAAACTCGTCAGTCCTGAAATGCAAATAAGTTCTGACTAAAGTTTACAGCCTCTACTAAAATATGATGACAACCATTAAAACGTTGACAGCCGCCGTGGAGCGAAAAGCACTGTAGTCGATTTACAAAACAGCTGCTGTGTCGTACCAACCACCGACTTTAATGTGAGGCCTAAATTACTGTTTGGCGATACAAACCGTATTCGTTGCTGCTAGTAACGTCTTCTTTGACCTGAAAGTATTCAGATGATTTACGACATACCGAGTGACAGTCTTCATAATTATCACTACAGCGCAAATACTTACTACTTCGATGTCTTTCTCTTAAATTACTGTTGACTGAACGGCTTAACATTCGTAGAGTATCACCTCTTGTGCCGTCTACTGGCTTGTGTATGCATATTTACAGGGTGTTTCCGCAAGAGCGTGCAAGAGTGTAACAGGCATACAGAATGCTCCGATGAACATTTTGAGGTAGGGAATCTGGGGTCGGAGAAGCCAGCTGAAGAAGATACGGAAGTAACCTTGCTTCCCGCTTTGTCTTCCATTATTGTTTTTTAGCGTATTTACAACTAACATGCGTACGAGTTTACACGTACTGTACTGTTTGTTTACATGTACATTATTTATTTCCTGCAACGAAATAAGGACGAGCCTAGCCTGATAACTAGGAAGTCATGATGCAGGTTTTATTTACTTTACTTGTTGATAGGGTGGCTCTGTTGTACCGTATTTACATTGTCCCAAACAGAACGTGCTACGTATCAGCGACAGACCCATTCATTACTCAGAGCTATTCAGAGATGTACAGTATAATACGGTGGAGCAGTACCGGTACAGTTTCGCAAAACTCACTGACATGTGCCTTATGTATGGGGAAGTACTTGCGATGCTCTCGCTGCTGAAAGGTTGTTCAAAAATCAAAAATGTTCAAATGTGTGCGAAATCTTATGGGACTTAACTGATAAGGTCATCAGTCCCTAAGCTTACACACTACTTAACCTAAATTATCCTAAGGACAAACACATACACCGATGCCCGAGGAAGGACTCGAACCTTCGCCGGGACCAGCCGCACAGTCCATGACTGCAGCGCCTCTAGACCGCTCGGCTAATCCCGCGCGGCTGAAAAGTTGTGCAGGGAACTATTTTGTAAAAGGGATCATCCGTCATGATCAGTGTTTGTTTCCCGCGGTCGAATGCGGGAGAATTGTTCATTGGAAAGAAGACACGACGGACCTGGCAACCTGATGCCCTGTCGCACTTCCGATCTTGAAGAGAAGGCGCCGGAACTTGTTACAGTGGACCCCACTACAAGAACTCGTCGTATTGCAAGCTAAATGGATGCTGCACATACTAACATGTGGTGGGGGAACAACAGTTACACCTACTTAGCTGTAACTGTCCATGCAATGATAGTGACTGACTTTGCACTAAGGGTCGCATTGTGTCAGTGGTTGCTCCAGCAATGCATTGATCGACCGCATTTCCTCCAAATCGTGCTGTTCGCTGGCCAGGCCTGATATGATCGTGACGGCATTTCGTACAGCAGGAACAGCCATGTGTGGGACGAGGAAAACCCTCACGCTGTAGTAATTTCACACCACCAAGTACGTTTTCCTGTGAATATCTCGGCTGCCATTGTAGGTGACAATCTCAGTGGACCAAATCGTCTACCTGGCAATAGGAATAGCTACCTGTACTTGAGCTTCCTGCAAAGAGTTCTACCTGATTTGTTGGAGAACGTACCCTTGGCTGTTCGTCAGAGGATGTGGATACAACATGATGGTGCACCGACTCACTTCACTGTGGATATCCGGAACCACATCAATGCTTTATTTCCTGGTCGCCGGACTGGAAGGGGAGGCCCTATTCCATGGCCTGCAAGGTCACCTGATTTGAATCCCATTGATTATTTCCTATGGGGATCTTTAAAGTCACTTGTGTATGAGACCAAAGTGGGTACAGAGATGGTATTAGTTGACAGAACTGCAGCTGCCTATGATGTGGTTCGAAACACACCAGGGTGCGTCAGAAACCTGTTCGCCGATATCATGCTTGCATTGAAGTTGATGAACGTCAGTTTCAGCACATTTTGTTCAAAAATGTTTGTGGTTGCCTAAGGAATCGTTATTTTACCCAGCCGTGCACCTTTTCGTCCGAATCAAATAGACGGCCAAGAATGTGTTTATTCAGGGTTCATAAAATACGAAAACGCATGGTGTGAGATCGGTACCGCATGAAGGACGTGTAACGGCTTCCCAGCGCAACTTCTGCAGCGTAGTCCAAACAACAAGCTACGTAAAAGTAATCATGACCTTTTTCTTTGACTACAAGAGCGCGCTGTTCGCTGAATATCTGCAACACGGTACCACAACTAACGCACAGCAGGACGTACATACTTTGCAAAAACTGAAGCGCACCATCGAGTCCAAACGCCCAGCAATGTTGACGGACGGCATCTTCCTGTTGGAGGGAAACGTTTTCAAGATTGTTCGACAACGCTGCAGACGTTTCGCTGAGAAGTTCGTTCATATCCCCCATACAGTCCCAATCTCAGCCCATACAGTTGCCGTATTTGTGGAGCCCTGAAGAAAAATGCTCGTGGCCATAGATTTTCTCTGGACGAAGAAACGTACTCCTGGGTACAATGAGGTTATTCAGTCTCACTGTTTCACAGTGCTATAAATGTATTAACAGTTATGACGATTACTTTCGAAACCAGAAACGCTTTACTTACTTTTTACCATCTGTATTGTTTTTAATTTGACTGTCCATTATACTAGCAAAATTGTTCTTCATGACTGAGTAATTGATGGAAATATATTGTCTGGGATATTTTTTGTTTCGTCTATGGTTGTTGTTTCGGCCCTCTGCTATATAATCGAAACTACTATTGTGACCAATGAAAATGTAACTAAAATCAACACGTACGACGCTCAGAATAACCTGCTAAAGAACAATAGAAGTAAAATAAAAAATAAGAACGAAATATGATCAACTTAAACACAACGAATTTTCATCACTGAAGCACGTGACAGACCACACACACCACGAGGGAGGTGGCCTGTTCCACAGAAACGGTAACTGGTAACGACAAGTGGGACTACTCCGCATATGCAGCTTCATGACAAACCGGCACACGTCTTCACAGCGTGTGTTACGGGAAACGCTCTTTAGGTAGATAAATTTTCAAAATTGTGTATAATAAAATACGCATGTATTAATGAAAAACTCCTTTAACTGTCACGTTTCGAATGAAACGCTGGTAATGTATGAGAGGAAAAATCAGTTTCTTCCATATCATTTAAGTATTTTCCGTTGTCGGTTTTCTTGCAGAAACACAACTGTAAATATTGATACACAGTTATTACGTATATTCTCTTGTGTTCCTATACGCAGGACATTAATAATTTGAGACCTTGTCGAAGAACACTGTGCAATGTAGTGAATCTTACATCACGCACACCAGGCTTTGATTGAAGTATCAAATTCATTCGAGAGAGACAGACGGTATTCATGGGTCTTTAGACAAAACATCAATTGACCGCATGTGGCGTCATTATGCTGAAACCATCATCTCGATGAGATAACCGATGGACACTGTTTGCAGGCTGTTTACGAAGTAAGCGTTAATATTTATTCACAGAAAAGTTTTCGGTAAAGACTTTTATTTCTTTGTTAAATATCATGCAGTGTTAGACTGCATAGAACAATATGTGAAATAAAGCAATACATAGTACTTCAGGTTAAGATGTAAAAAAATGCTAACATATTTCCTGAAAAAAAAAGCTGTAATATTACCGAGCTGATTGTGAATTGTTTTCTGTTTAAGAATATTTATTTGTGTATAAATGTTACGTGTTTATACTCCGGTCTCATAACAAAAAAAAATTACTCTGAGCACTATGGGACTTAACATCTGAGGTCATCAGTCCCCTAGAACTTAGAACTACTTAAACCTAACTAACCTAAGGACATCACACACATCCATGCCCGAGGCAGGATTCGAACTTGCGACCGTAGCGGTCGCGCAGTTCCAGACTGAAGCGCCTAGAACCACTCGGCCACACCGGCCGGCGGTCTCATAACAGTTGTGCCGAAGTTTATTTAATGATAATTAGTCTTCAGTTTTTCCTGTAGACAATGCGAGTTCAGAAAGTTCTTTGGTAATTATCAACACTGATACGGTATTCCCACTGATGAAGTGCGATGGAATGCTTCGATTCTTGCCGTGAAATGGAGGGAAAAAGTAAGCTGTTGTAAATTATAGCTAGGTAGAAAAAAGCTTTCGCCGGGGTTTTTGACGATGGGGCCTTTGGTGCGGGATGAAAACTAAAAGCCAAATGAGGTCCACATGCAGAACCAAGTGAAAAAAGTCGCCGTTTCACTGAGATACGCAAGAAGTGCCATTTGCTGAGAACACTGAATTGTAAGAGACAATTTATGTATACAATTGTGGAAAAAAATGTTATTCGTAACGTCCGTTGCAAAATGTTGTTAATGTTGTACAACTAATTGCAATAGTTTTCTCAGTAACATTATTTAATATTAAGTGGCTTCTTGTCTTAATATTGTAACAATATCTGTACTAAATGCAGCAACAGTCAAAGATTTTTTTTTTTTTAGAAAAATTGGCTATTATGGATAAAACAGTTACCATTTATGATAAAGCATGAAATTCATATTTTCTAGGCTTTCCACTTAACTGTAGTGTGATTCGTATACAGTGTGTATCACAATTAGTAGCGAACACTGACACTGATAGAATTGTTCGGGGGAAAAGGGGGAATGGGGACGGAGTGGGGTTCCAAATGAATAGTCGCTTGTGTAGAAAGATGTTTTACATCCTCCCTGGCTGTTTGTCAATGTAACGCACTGCCCTCTATTATGGGTGTCATAACTGCCATTTTACTCGACCACGTAAAATTTTGTGGTACACGCGAACAAAGGTCTTCGCAAGATAGCAAAACATACCAACAACATAAAATTTTTACGTTAACTGTATATATTTCCTAAGTGCGTATCTTTTTCGTCCATAATTTCTACATTAAGTTGAAATGTTCACCACCCATATTTTCATTTCGCTTTCGCCCAAGTAACTTAGCAGGCAGAAGAGATCTTTGAAACTTCCTCACGAGATTCGGACTATTGTAAGCTTCCTTCGCAAAGAGAGAAGAAAATAGAACGTTACTCAAAAGTGGTTTTTTTTTTATAACCTTGGGGCAATTTCATTACCGCAAATCATTGCTGCGTCTGAAGTATCTTCTCCATTATTAACAGACTGTCGCAAAATATTTGCTTTCATAGTTTGCTATTTTGTTTATTATCTGTATGAACGTCCCAGACAAGATAAAAGAGAAATCAGTACATGGTTTGACCTGTAGGTCGCCATTATCATTATTGTGCGAATCTCATATAAATCGTAGTTTAACAATCAAGCAAAGGAGCGAACTCAAAAGCAAAAAAGCAAAGCGTGTTCGCCACTGTAACATTTAGCTGAGAAAAACGTTCTAACTCAGAGTAACGTGTATTTCTACTTGACTAAATAGTTTGAACAACTAAAGTTGACTGACATCGTTTGAATTCCATGGGCAGAGAACTTCACAGTACGGGAGTGTTGTAAGGCACGTGTTTCCAGAGATAACAGTTGTGCATCCTCTGGCAGCTGGAGCGCAATGGTGTAGGTGGAGGCATCTAGTGGGAAGTGGCGGAACTGCTGTAATGTGTCCGTGACGTCATAGCGCATTGCGACACAGCAGCTCTGCAGTTCGTGACGTCACTGCAGGGGCGCCCCGCAGTTCGCCGTCACATCAATTAAAGGAGCATGCGCATTTACTTGCCCGTATCTCTTTGGCTTCGTTCCTTGCTTCTATCTGTTTCCATTTTTTTTAGGTAGTTTCACGTACCTGAAGAACACGAACCAGGAAAGGAGAACCAGTGGGAATAGAGAAACGGCTTTTTATGTGTTCGTTTCATTTTTCCAGCTTTCCTTTTATTTCCTTATACCTAAATCGCAGTAATTTATTGCAGATATCAGTTGTTTTCGTTGGTTAGGAGTAAATGTTTTTCGTGGGTGAAAATTTCCTCTAGTGTAATGAAGCAAAACAAAAGACGACACAAGGGTTAATGTAATGGGAAATAATATATCAAATATAAGTAAAGTGCTGTATATACCAATAACGAGAAATTTTAATCCAACGTAGAGAAAAAGGCAAAAACGGTGTAGGGGTAAAGAAGTAAGCATTCTTTTGATGGTGATAGTCCTTCATTAAATGCTTGAATTGATTTCCTTTCCATAGTTAAACTTGGAAACATGGTATCATCATTTGCGCTTCGTTCTGAGATGCCCGCTGCGTCACAGACTACGTCACGTAGGGTAGGTCAATATGGCGGGGTGATAGTTGGAGCTTTAGCGGACAGATGGCGGAGGAGCGTCGCTGAGAGATGCGCCAGTCTGCGTCATCACGTGACCGCCTGGCCTCCAATCGATGAGGAGCCATGCGCATTGCTGCGGTAGCGCTTCCTAGCGTATCAGCAGGAAACGTCCGCGTTTGCGCCACTGCGGAAGACACAGAAACAGCTAGTGTGGCTATGCCTCAGGTCATACAATGGGTTTTGCATACACCTACTCTTGTGCTAACGCATGAAATGCATCATAAATCGAATCGCCCAGCTCATCCAGTATACTATTAGGAGAATGAATGAACAAACTAGACTTGAAATGGTTGTAACTAAACGCATTTTTCGTATCTTGAAAGCGACGCGTTTTTCAGTGCTATTACGGATGACCTATTGTTATTGAGAAACCACTAATCTTAATTTACAGTGCACTTTTTTTTAAATTTTAGGAATGCATTTTCATATTTCATCTGCTCGCAGTCTTCCGTCTCGTACTAACAGCGATTCGCATGGTCTGTTAAATAAGTCTTGCAGAGAGTAGGTAATGAATACCATTAATGACTGTTCTATTAACATTATAATAAATGTACGCAGGAGTTAAATCGCTTGTTTAGTGACTTGCTTCGCTCTCGTAATACTAATGTGATTCAAATGGCTCTGAGCACTATGGGACTTGACATCTATGGTCATCAGTCCCCTAGAACTTAGAACTACTTAAACCTAACTAACCTAAGGACATCACACACACCCATGCCCGAGGCAGGATTCGAACCTGCGACCGTAGCAGACCCGCGGTAATACTAATATGACTCTTCGCCATTTTTAGTTCGTAAACACAATCAAACTCTTGCCACAGTTCATATTTTTGGTTTCAACGTAAATGTACTAATACCGATGTTCTCAACGGAACCCAAAAGGTAATTACGAGCATCTACAAAGCTCCTGAAAAGAAATACATCCTTGAAATTTCTTGGACGTTAGAATTCCTTGAAGATGGACAAACCGTTAATTACTGAACTTTAGTGTTAACCAAATAAGTATGCTGCGAAATATTCTCGTTCACACAAACTCCTTTGTATTGAGCTTCGGTTTATTTTGTCGAAATTTAAGCGTACTAAAATATGTTTTCGTTACTGAAAAAAAACAAAGAATACTACCATATCTCAAAAATAAGTTAAAATGAACCTTTTTTATTGTGATTCTAAAAAATTTGATAGGTCACAAGAAGTAGTCGCCACATATTAATGGAAATCCTTTATTTTCAACCGTCTCCTAGCTGTCTACATGTCATATCAGTATTTCATTCCTTATGTGAATATAATAACTTCATTTCTTACAACTCGAAGACTTCTTTCCCACAGCATTGTACTCATATTGCATCGTGCAGCTCACCTGATGATAGGATGATAGGCTAAGGCCGAAACGCGTTATGAAAACAAAGAAGTTCCGTCAACATATAGCGACTTCCTTCTGCCACCTATCAGCTTTTCTAGAATCGTGATGGAAATCATTAGACATGGTCGCACGCCTCACAACTGACTTTCAGCCGTACTTACAACTGAAACGAACAGTTCTGAATCTAGTTATCCAGCAACTTTCGAGTTATTCACAAAATTTTCATCACCATGGGGTGTAGTGTTACTAGAATAGTTTACATGTGTCAAGGGTCTGTAGTTCTATTAATTAAAACGCATCCGATTTTGATGTCTCTGACAGCGCATTTTCTTTGGTGTGTTGGTTTGGCAAAACGAACGTCACGTAATCGCTTGTTAGCGTCCATAGTCGATTCACAATGCATAGTGTCCCTTCATTTAAACAAACAATTATCTCTCAGGTCGCCGAAGAAGGGACATAATCGTAGAAGCTCCACTAGACGTTGCAGTAGCGAATCAGCGAGGATAATTTAAGCAACGAAACTCGAAAATTATAGGAACAACACGTGTCAACATCTAAGCTCCCTTAGATATCGTTAGTGTTACCTTTACCTCTAAATCATCGAACAGTGAACAGTGAACCTGTCTTGACTCACGCTGTGTAATAATGTGCCTTACGTCACATAGTGCGCTGTTGAATGCATCTATTGGTTTTCTTCACTCACACGTCTTTTTAGAGCCTTTTATTTTGTCAAAATATTGCTCTCGGGTAGAATTTGCGTCCACTGGCTTAACCACGAATTTGCGTACAGTGGGTGTTCCTGTTCTGCCATTATACATTTCTTCATGCTTTCCAGTACGGATCGAATAGGACTTTTTTGTAGCAAGGGGTGACGTCCACTTGTTTGCTACGAGAACGGTAGAGTACAGTAATATATCCCACTCAGAATGTATGCCCTAATAATTCAGTATGATTCTGGAAATTATTGTTTGCGCAAAAATAGATGTGGTAACAGTTCCCAGTGTCAAACGTGAATGAAACGTTTTGCACGATAAACGTAATTGAGGTCTTGGTGTTAGCAGTAACTAACTTAATCACGTGATTAAATGTAGCCAGATTCTACTTCAAATTAGTTTTTATTGTTAGGGCAAAGTGACCCAAAACAACATAATAATATTTCATAATTTCATTTCTGTTTCACGTTGATTTACGCCAGTCAAAAGTGTGTAAACGTATTTTTACATTAGACTAATGGTTGGATTTTGTATGTTTGTCATCTGTTTTCCGAAGCTCTTTTTCCTTCAGTGGTTGCAGATATGGCGTTCAAGTAAGGTCCCTGTTGCCTTGTCAGCTTAACATCCCTTGATCACTTCTGAACAGAAAGATTTTAGAGAGAATTGTCAAAGTATTCTAGTTGCTTCCATCCGACTGATAACTCGGCACATGAGTTGTGAAACACATTGTAGGGAGGACTTACTACTTTTCTTTTTCTCTGCTGTATTTGCTTTAATCCAGATTACAAATACATCAAAACAATAAACTCAGCTAAGTAGAAGAGAAGTATTGGGAGAATTATTCTTATTCTCCGTTGCAATATGCGGAAGGATTGTCTCTGCACTCTCTCTAGAACGAATGTAGTAATGTGTTCCACAAGCTTCAAGTTCTGGTGGGTAGATTGGTCTGTTATAGGGGGTGGGTGGTGGTCCGCGTAGCACATACTATGCTCTTAGTGTCCATAAAGAACCTTATACGTAAGATAGTCTATACGCGACTCGTCTTACCTGTTCTAACGATACTAAATCACAGATTTCATGTTGCTTTCATTCCACGACAATCTGTTTCAACTCTGTGAGTACTTACCGTTGTCTCAGAAAAATATTCGAGAAAAACATAAACACAAAATATGAAGTTGATAGTTACTGTGTAAATTTGTAAGTAACTATTTGTAAGCTGAAATACTATATTCGGACAGTCTATAGGGGGTGTTATACAAAACAGCAGCAAATAGACCAGCTTCAAACCCTCGGGAAGCCTAACATAAACTTCGTCCTCAAGCTCAAAACCTGATGACCGACTTAAGAAATGTTGATAGTGATAGAAAGACTTACTCTTTGAATTCCAACACCACAACGGTAGATGGACCATAAACTTCATTTGGTATCTCTGTTTACCACAATTAAGACAGAAAATTAAACGAACAGTAAGAAAGACTTATATTTGTAAGACCTCCATCTAACACTGAACGGTACATGAAAATAATTAGCACTGCACAATTTCAAATGCTTCCGAACAGGAATATGAGTTTTGTTTTCTTCGACGAAGCTTTCACGTGTCTTAACTCGACTACCTGTTCCAAGCACTATAAAAGAACCATAATAAGTACGATTTAAAGGCAGGAAGTTCTTTTCTTTATTGTTCTATTTAGGTTTCATGACAAAACAGCCATCTATATTTTATACACATTGAAAAGTGTCGGTTTTGGGTGTTGGTTACGCTCGGTTGTATTTATATACACTAACAACAATGTCATTGGCGTTACAGAAGGAAAATGATTTAAATACGCTTATGAAGTAAGATGTGTAATTTCCATAGATTAGTATCGAAATTCGCTGTATTTATCCACTATAATTTGGTACGACCACATTATCTTAGTTGTGTGGGGTGGCTGAAGCCACTATGTAGCGAAAAAGTTACAACTACAAAATTTTCAGAGTTATTAAGCTTTTCTTGGCAAACCCAACATTTTGATCTCCGTCTGCCAAGCAAATAATCACAGGAGTTGTGTGTGTGTGTGTGTGTGTGTGTGTGTGTGTGTGTGTGTGTGTGTGTGTGTGTGTCTGTGTGTGGTGGGAGGGGGTGGGGAGGCTTTCGAGGGGTAGAAGGGGTACCGGAAGCCAGATACTGCAAAGTTTTGTGCTTTCCTCGTTCCGAATGAAATTATCGTAGTATAAGGATATCTTTGTTGCTTCTCTGGACAGCCTGTCAGTGTACAAGAGCTGTCAGGACTTGGGTTTTCCAAACTGATTTCCTGACTGGAAAAGCATGTTCCGCTGCAGTTTACCTAGTAGTCGCTCCACTTTGACATTTCCATTTAAGCACTTGCATTCGTTTTCCCACCATTCTCTTAGTTGTACTAAGCTACACCTGCTCACAGCTACGCGCTAGTATATCTGTACATGCTTGCTCTTTCCAATGGTATGCGGTGTCGATCAATATGCTCGTGGCAGGCACGAGCTAGCACACTAAGAGACTGTGCAGAGATGCAACTGTGATTGCCAATCACAATTTAGATTGGATTAGATTAGATTAATTATTCATTCCATAGACCCATAAAAGAGGGAATCCTCCTGGGTTGGAACATGTCAGATAAACACATTACGAAAATGTAACTAGAAAAACTTAAATTTCATTGATTTTAATGATTTTCACTCAATAAACAGTAAAATTATGTTCATGAATTAAATGAAGACTTCTAATATTTACAGGTTTAATACTTACATCTGCTTTCATTAAATCCATCATTCAGACATTTGCTAGTTTCTTGGTTATTACAACCAAGTATTGTCAAAAATTAAAGTAAATTATTCATTTCAGTGATCCTCAGTTATGAACAGTCAGATTATGTACAAGATTTAAAATTAAACTTCCACTATTTACAGACTTAAGACTTACATCTGCTTTCCATACATCCATCATTCACACAGTAGGTAGTTACTTGGCTGTTACAACGAAGTATTGTCAAAAATGAAAGTATAATAAATTTTCATTACAATGGTCTACAGCACTTGTTGAGAAACTCATGGATGGAATAGAAGGAGTTGGCCACCAAACATTCTTTTAAATTATGTTTCAATTGTGCCTTGTCTGAAACTAAACTCTTAATGGTTGCTGGTAACTTATTGAAAATATGCGTTGCTGAATACCGGACTCCTTTCCGGGCAAGAGTAAGTAATTTTAAATGTTTATGTATATTGTTCTTATTCCTAGTTCTGATACTGTGTACTAAGCAGTTAGTTGGAAAAAGAGATGTATTATTTACAACAAACTTCATTAAGGAATAAATATACTGAGAAGCTGTGGTTAATATGCCCAATTCAACAGGTTTTGATATGATGTTCTTGGATTTTCACTACTCATTGATCTTATTATACGCTTCTGTACTCTAAAAATGTTCTCTCTGTTTGTGGAGTTACCCCAAAATATGATACCACATGACATAATGGAGTGAAAATAAGCAAAATATGCCAGTTTTTTATATTTATATCTCCTATGTCTGACATCATTCGCATTGCAAATACAGACTTGTTTAGGCGCTTTAGCAGTTCGTTAGTATGTTGCTCTAACTGAATTTATTGTCAAGTTGTAATCCCAAGAATTTTACACTCTCAACTTCTCCTTTTTCCATTTCATCATATTTTATACACACACCAGAAGGAAATGTATTGGAAGTTCTGAATTGCTTGTAGTGGGTTTTTTCAAAGTTTAATGACAGTGAACTGGCTATGAACCACTTATTAATGTCAGTAAAATTTGAGTAACTACCCTTTCTAAATTTCACTCAAAAGGAAGAAGGCATTAAACTCAATAGTACTGAAACATTTAATAAGACTTGGGCCAGTCTGCAACGCTGGGACGGTAGGAGTGGTGTACAACAACCGCCAGTGTCCAGTAGTGTTCAGATGTCAAAAACATGTGGCGTGTATCACAACTACAAAATATTCAGGCTTATTAACCTTTAGATGGCTGGATTTCCATGGCAAACCCAATATTTACTCTCTGTCTACCAGTCATCACAGCACAGGAATAGTGTGGTGTATGTGTTTGTGTGTGTGTGCGTGTGTGTTTGTGTGTGTGTTTGTGTGTGAGGGGGAGGGGGGCGGTGTCGAGGGGCTGGGTAGGGGGCATAACAGGGGGGGGGGGGGGCATACACCAGGGGCCCATTTTAGCGAGACGACACATTGTTACCTCGTTTCTCATTTGATCACAATCGCAGAATTATAAAGAATTGCTATCAATATTTATGCCAGCAAACGCATTTTACACGTTCGCTGGTGTAGCATGAAAGCGGCGAGTTTCCAGAAATAAAATGCTATTCATAGTTACACCCACTCGTTTCCCATTCCTAGCCCTCAAATTGTGTGATAGTAATTAAGAACCATCTTACTACCACCAGTAGTCCCTAGAAAAGTCTGATAATTTCAGATAACATACGTTGGAGGATGGAAAATAATCGGTACATAATATTTTTATCCTTTTTACATAGATATAATGTCAGTAGTTTTACCGTATTTTCTCCATAAATGGTTTTCCAAACATGTTACATATCCACTCGTTCTATGGCACGAAAAGTGCAGTTGTGAAATTATCTTGCGTAGTGCTTTGTTGACTTTTAGATTACGTTAAAAAGTTGAAACAAATAGAAACCTTAGAAAACATGAAGTAACTGCATGATTTACGTTTTACGTTATTTCTCTATATTCTTCAGATGGCTGCCTGGGTAAGCTCTTGGACATGCGCATGTCCGATTCTTCCATTTTGATTGCCACAATAGAGATACTGCCCATCGTCAGTTAAGAAAACAGTTTTCGAAGATAACTTTAGCTCCAGAATGGAAATAAAAAGTAATCTATGTTGATTGTGGATCGCAGGCAGATGAAAATTTACCGAAGTAACCAAGCTTCTCAATTACGAGTACGTATTCTGATTTATTAGGACGGTTCAGGTTAACATGAGGTTCGTTTCGACGAGGCTCTAATTGTATGTCTGAGTAGCAGACTTTGTTTTACTAATAAATAAAAAGCGATAGTTTGCTATTTTTCAACCGTATTAATTTATTGTGTTAACCGGTTTTCCTCTTACACGGCCATCATCAGACATTTACTGACTATTGCCACCAAAGGAATTACATGACTTTGGAAAAGAAGTTACACATCTAGATTGAAACGCAAACGCACAGCAAATGGCATCTTTGACAGTGTGCTGGTAATGCAATGTACAAAGTAAAAAGTTCAACAATAAATAAATATAAAGGGAGTAAGCAGTAAAAAACCTTAACACAAAATTGGAAAAGCATGCCTACATAACAGTATATATTAATAAACAAAACCAATAAAAAATGAAATTGGTACCTGACAAGGCTACGTTCAAGAGGTATAAAACATGGACAGTGATACACAAACCAATTAAGAGAGAGAATTACCAACTGTAACTACAGAATGTATGAAGAACTTAAGCAATATAAATAAGATAAACAGATATGAATAAATGCAATGAAATGGAGGCACGCGAGGGAGCATACAGTGAATGCCATTTTTGAGGGCGTGGTGATACTGCATTTTAAAAAGTAAGAAGGTGAACAACATACAAATAAAAAAGGAACAAACAGGAAAAACATTAACACTAGACTCAAATACTTTCCCGATATAGTAGTTTGCATTAAATAAATGAACCAAGTAAAATAAAAAGAATACTTGAAGAAAAAACTTCAAGAGGAATTAAACATTGAAAGTAACAGAAGTACTAATTAAAAGAAAGATTTGGCGATCGTAACTACAGACTATATAGATTTCACAGGGAGTCCAACAAAATAAAATAACTGAATGAATACAGGAAAATGGGGGAATATGAAGGAACAGACAGTGTGGGGAGCAATGAAAGACAGAGAATTATGTAAAGTTTAGGAGAGGAGAAGCATTAAGACATCTCTGGTCATTTAAGATTAGTTCCAGTCTGTCACCTACATGTCTGTTAATTTCCAGGGCTTCCAGCAGACTGGGTTCTTTACCTATGCTCAGCGAGTCATATTAGTTAAGTTTTGCTTCAGAAGCATAACATTGTACATTTAACACATCAGTGAATAATTTAGTAGGGTCTTACTATTTCCCCATACTTTCTGTGCGTATCATAAATCGAATGGGAGTTTTCAGTACTCATTAAAATATTTACCTTGCCTTACATTTACCAAGACAGTAAACGAATATTTCGGTATGCAGATGAAATATCTGCTCGTTTCAAACCTAGTCTTATTTCAAATGTATTAACCGATGACGTTGGCGTATTAAGCCATTGGGCTCGCGTTCCAGAGGGACGGGGTTCACATCCCAGTCTCGGCGTTCTTGTATAGATTTTACGTAACTGTTCATAACCGCTTCAGAAATTCGCAGAGTAGCGCATCCGAAAATTACACAGCCGATTTCCTTTACCTTGTCGAATGTGGGCTTGTGCTCCTTCTCTAAAGACCTCCCCGTGACTGGACGTTAAACATTAAGTTTATTCTTACAGTCTTTTATTTTTTGATGGAAACTATCACACGCATAGCAGAAGCATAATTTATGGTTTTATGCTTTTGCTGTTATCTCATGTACTCGACCGAGCGTTACTACACGACGGACTCTATTCAAAAATATTCAAATGTGTGTGAAATCTTATGGGACTTAACTGCTAAGGTCATCAGTCCCTAAGCTTACACACTACTTAACCTAAATTATCCTAAGGACAAACACATACACCAATGCCCGAGGGAGGATTCGAACCTACGCCGCGATCAGCTGCACAGGCCAGGACTGCAGCGCCATAGACCGCTTGGCTAATCCCACGCGGCACGGACTCTATTCTCTGCAGAAACATGCTACTTAGAAGTTCGCGTAACCAACAATTTTTTGCTACAACGTACGAGAAATTTTACTGAGAAGAGTCGCCTGAAGACTTTTGAACACTTTCAGTATAATCAATAAAGTGTGGCTCCAGCCTGATGGAAGCCTTTGTTTTTTGTACCCCATCGGATGGTTGCGTTTCAGATCCCGTTTGACCACCATAAATGATTCATGTAAACAACGAAGTGAAGCTATTTTGGAGACCCTCAAACGAAATTAATGTGGGTCAGCCTGCAGGATCTCTTAACTAAGAGTTGCTGTCCACGAGTGCACGTGAAAATCTTCTCAGCATTCTGTTTCGGTTTATGGGTGATGGTATATCTGTTTAGCGTCATGTGTAACATCCTTTCGTTCACGTTTGGAACTACCGTTGTGTAGTGATGATTGCTTGCCTGTACGGAGCACTGTATGACAGTTCGGCAATCCAGCATGAGGTTGCCACCAGTGCTAGCCTCACCATTGGTAACTCGTCCATGTAAGACTTAACATGCTTGTAGCTGCTCAGTCTTGAAACCTACTGAATTTTCCCTCTCAAACATATTTCCTGGCCTCTATCCTAATGTGTATATAATGACACCCCGTCTATATAGTATACTGCTTACGCCAGTAATCGAATATTGAAAAGAAGGATGGTCAGATTTTCATATCCTGTCGTAGACGAAGTTACTAGAGACGTATCACCCTTTCGAATAGGGCAATGATGGGGGAAATGGAATCATCCATCTCTTTATAAAAGGAATCACCCTCGGAATTTGAACGATTGGTGCCCTAATTGGGTATCCTGTTAGTTTTTCTGTGTTTGCCGTAAATAGCTGGAAGTGAATGCTGGGGTGGTTCCCTTGACCTGGTAAAGAACGACAGCATCGTCATCCTTCCATGTTGTACTAGTCCTCCGGGTCATGGAGTATCGCTCTTAACGAGACATTAAATTGTCGGTCCTGCATCCTTCAAGCTTTCACATTTACTCATTGATTCGTCGTTTGATACTGGTATTGTAGATGAGCATAGTTATATCTATGGTTATGTATGAATCTCAGTGATATTCGTACAATCTAAATTAAATGAGTTTACTATGTGTATTTACATGGTTATTGTGCTTTTTCCTTAAGAGAATACCTAAGTAAAGTTCCATGAGTAAACGAGAGTGTATAACTATAATGGAAACCGTTATAGACGTATAGGTAGGACATCAGTTAACTTCTACATGTGAGCCCTGTGCATCACGAGATCCAGGAGGAGGAGGAGGAGGAGGAGATTACTGTTTAACGTCCCGTCGACAACGAGGTCATTAGAGACGGAGCACAAGCTCGGATTAGGGAAGGATGGCGAAGGAAATCGGCCGTGTCCTTTCTAAGGAACCATCCCGGCATTTGCCTGAAGCGATTTAGGGAAATCACGGAAAACCTAAATCAGGATGGCCGGACGCGGGACTGAACCGTCGTCCTCCCGAATGCGAGTCCAGTGTGCTAACCACTACGCCACCTCGCTCGGTCACGAGATCCTGGCATCTATTTATATGTAGAAGTTGTATTCTCCTTATTAACGAGTTACTTGGTTGTACGAATGTGTTGATACATACATCTATGAAATAAATGTAGACGTTCGTGAGCGCCAGTTTCTCCCTGTTCCAAAACAAAGTAGAGTCATACAACCAACACCAGAGCATATACGTTGCACTAATCTGTCATGAGATTGTTTTGTCCAAATCATACAGTATTTCAATGAGGCAGCTTTAAGAATTTTGTGCTTAGCTTTTAGTCAATTTACGATTCAGTTCGAAATGCGAATACATGTTCGAATGCGTGAAAATATGTCGAAAAAGTTAAATGACAGATAATGAAATGCTCTTCGTACTCTCGCTATTTCTACATCAGCAACTGGAAAATCACTTGTTAAATAAGTTCCTACAGGAACAAGGAGCTGTTCTTCGTCGATGTTCAGACTTCGCATGTTATGTGTAATAATAACTTTCTATTGTATGAGTTCATAGAATGTTGGATTAGACATTATACAGGCAGTGACAAAACATCCGTCATATACGTTTTTAAATAAACTTTGGCATGAGTAACATTTAATAAATTCGCTAAACCGGACGATAATGTCTGTTTATTACGTCAGGTTGATGATATCGGTGATGATCTAGCACCAAGTTGAACAATTCTGGAACCCAAATCCTTTAAATCACTCACTTTTAAGGATAAAGCCACGAGAAAGAGATCCGGTGTTATGCATTCCAAACGTTAACTTGGAAACTCAACAGCGCCAAGTGTTTCGTTGCGCAAATATTATAATGTCAGACCGAAATGCGAGGGTGCGCCGTCCTCTTGAAAGCGGATTGGCATTATCTTTCCAAATACTATAAAAAAGAAAAGAAGAAAGCTTCTATAACTTTTATGAAACGTAGTCAGCACAACACATGCATTTTGAGCGTTAGACATCCAGTTTCATCTATTTGGTTAATTATTCTTTAACTTTAATGCAGCAGTTACGGTGATGTACCCATTCGTTAACGCGAAAGGGCTGTCTAGTCCAAGAAAATCACACGGAGTGGTCATCACTCATCTTACCAAACATACCGTTTTTAGTCTCACAACGTTAAGAGCAATCGCCATTCTGGTTTCGAAACTTGGTTGGTTTTTTTATGCACATAATCGTAATATCACTCAGAAACAATGAACACTTCATATCAGAGTACAAAGCAACAAACTAAGGACATTAACATATTTCTTTTTGTTGTAAACCAAACACGGTCGGCTTATTTTGCTGCGTAGTCTCCCCATACGTCTACTCTCTTGAACGTTGCCGATTTCCTGAAATCTAAGAAACACTGCATATGTCGACTTGCGTGTCCGCACCTTCGATCAGATGTATATCGTAATTCATAAACCACGATGATTTCGCAGGAGACAGCTTTCATTCCCAATGCTACATATGCTTATCATCTGAAACGTTATTACTGGGCCAAAGTCCTTCGCTTTTTCGACATATTGCCTTAATTTTTTTCACATTAGCGGATACAAAAACGGAAAATGTCTCGAAGGATGGTGTGTTTTGACTAAATGAATAAAGAAAAGGCGTTTGAACTTACCCTCGTTAACTGAACCGCAGGAACAAAGTCGTATCGTATGTTGACAGTGCAAATGAATCTGCCTCAGACACAAGTTTTGTGGCCTTCAGATTTTTTTCCCATAACGATCGATTTAGAAACTTCTAGCCATGTCTTCAGATGTACCTAATCACATTAAAGAACTAAAATAACCCAGTGTACACACAGTGCAATTGAATTAGTTACCGGTTATGTGTTAACAACTTCTTTGACCTCTTCCACTCGTGATACCCTTACTTATCAAGTGGAAAATGTATGCTAAAATTACGTTTTCATATCCTCATCGACGAGATATGTTTATACTGATATTGTCCAAATTACGAACGTTGAGTGCCACCTGATGGTGGTGGTATCTAGTTTGCATCTTCAATGAACAAACATTTGCTCCAGAAACAAAGTCACAACCTTGTGCTTAAATACACACTCCTGGAAATGGAAAAAAGAACACATTGACACCGGTGTGTCAGACCCACCATACTTGCTCCGGACACTGCGAGAGGGCTGTACAAGCAATGATCACACGCACGGCACAGCGGACACACCAGGAACCGCGGTGTTGGCCGTCGAATGGCGCTAGCTGCGCAGCATTTGTGCACCGCCCCCGTCAGTGTCAGCCAGTTTGCCGTGGCGTGCCGTGGCGTGCCGTGCCGTGCCGTGTCATACGGAGCTCCATCGCAGTCTTTAACACTGGTAGCATGCCGCGACAGCGTGGACGTGAACCGTATGTGCAGTTGACGGACTTTGAGCGAGGGCGTCTAGTGGGCATGCGGGAGGCCGGGTGGACGTACCGCCGAATTGCTCAACACGTGGGGCGTGAGGTCTCCACAGTACATCGATGTTGTCGCCAGTGGTCGGCGGAAGGTGCACGTGCCCGTCGACCTGGGACCGGACCGCAGCGACGCACGGATGCACGCCAAGACCGTAGGATCCTACGCAGTGCCGTAGGGGACCGCACCGCCACTTCCCAGCAAATTAGGGACACTGTTGCTCCTGGGGTATCGGCGAGGACCATTCGCAACCGTTTCCATGAAGCTGGGCTACGGTCCCGCACACCGTTAGGCCGTCTTCCGCTCACGCCCCAACATCGTGCAGCCCGCCTCCAGTGGTGTCGCGACAGGCGTGAATGGAGGGACGAATGGAGACGTGTCGTCTTCAGCGATGAGAGTCGCTTCTGCCTTGGTGCCAATGATGGTCGTATGGATGTTTGGCGCCGTGCAGGTGAGCGCCACAATCAGGACTGCATACGACCGAGGCACACAGGGCCAACACCCGGCATCATGGTGTGGGGAGCGACCTCCTACACTGGCCGTACACCACTAGTGATCGTCGAGGGGACACTGAATAGTGCACGGTACATCCAAACCGTCATCGAACCCATCGTTCTACCATTCCTAGACCGGCAAGGGAACTTGCTGTTCCAACAGGACAATGCACGTCCGCATGTATCCCGTGCCACCCAACGTGCTCTAGAGGGTGTAAGTCAACTACCCTGGCCAGCAAGATCTCCGGATCTGTCCCCCATTGAGCATGTTTGGGACTGGATGACGCGTCGTCTCACGCGGTCTGCACGTCCAGCACGAACGCTGGTCCAACTGAGGCGCCAGGTGGAAATGGCATGGCAAGCCGTTCCACAGGACTACATCCAGCATCTCTACGATCGTCTCCATGGGAGAATAGCAGCCTGCATTGCTGCGAAAGGTGGATATACACTGTACTAGTGCCGACATTGTGCATGCTCTGTTGCCTGTGTCTATGTGCCTGTGGTTCTGTCAGTGTGATCATGTGATGTATCTGACCCCAGAAATGTGTCAATAAAGTTTCCCCTTCCTGGGACAATGAATTCACGGTGTGCTTATTTCAATTTCCAGGAGTGTAGTAACGTCATACTCTGAAAGACACAGAAATGTAAAACTCATACCAGTTCAGTTTCTTGATAATCAATCTCAAATTAGGCTTGTTGTGCATTTGTGGGGACATAACAGGGTGAATAACAATTAAAAATTCAGCCAGCAACGATTATGTTTAATAAAGGCTATATTATCAGCTTTTAACATGTTTTTACACGTAATTCCTTGAGATTATTACTCTGAAATAAGATAAGTGACTGGTAGCAGAAACTCGAAATAAATAATTTTCCCAGACAGCCACGGTTCACAAACATAGCCATTATGGCTGAAAATAAGTCAGAACAGTACTGTCACGTAAAATACTAAAGCACTGTCGAGGAGGTGCTTAAGTTTATTCAAGGGCTATGACACTGGTATCGCACCTACAAAGGAACTACGTTTGGTAAACACTGTGCCCAAGTGTCTGCTACATTTTAAACGTCATGCTCCATCGTAAATCTGTCTGTAAAGACGCCTGTGATAAAACGTACCGAAACATGTGGTTTAAAATACATATATCTCGCGAAGAGACCATGAGGATAAAATCAGCGAGATTAGAGCCCACACAGAGGCATACCGACAATATTTCTTCCACGAACAATACGAGACTGGAACAGAGGGGAGAACCGATAGAGGTACTCAAGGTACCCTCCGCCACACGCCGTCATGTGCCTTGCGGAGTATGGATGTAGATGTAGATGTAAAATAGGGTTACTAGATTTCGTTGCGTGCGTGTGTTAAGAACCGCTCTTCCACCTCATTTAAGCTGTCTAGTGGAGAGGTGTAACACATACATCGCCAAAAGAGGAAGTGTGTAACCTCCCTCTTTACTAAACGGTTTATGTGATATTACGACCATGATAGTATACATAAGGCATTTGATTTTAGGTAACGGTGTTGTCTCCGGTGAAATTTTGATCCGTTAGTGGAGAGACGTGTACAACAAACTCTAAAAACAACGTATCCTGCTCCACCGCTTTCTACTTATACAGATATTGTTCGATACTTAAAACAGTGCTATCACGCACGTAAGACACGAAACGAAAAGGGGCACCACATAACTCAAAGTGTCCACAACAAAACTAAATGGAATGATATAGAAAATAATTAATACGGTCGCCAGCCCAATTGGGCACTGTCTGTCAATAATGCGGACAGCAATAAACATGTAACAGTTGGGCTGTAGGTGTTATAACAGAACGTTCACACACATTTCTGATGACACATTACGTTACGAAATAATAACGAATGAAGAAAGCAATTGTTAATACTCAAATATTTTAACATGGAAAAAAATGTTTAAACTTGTTACCGCAAAGTAAATGATCCTCTGGAGGTAGCTCTTTTGTTACGACAATAATTCGCGTAACCTCAGATTAACGGTTACTTACGTGCATTTGT
Source organism: Schistocerca piceifrons (assembly GCF_021461385.2). Lineage (NCBI taxonomy): Eukaryota > Metazoa > Arthropoda > Insecta > Orthoptera > Acrididae > Schistocerca > Schistocerca piceifrons. The sequence continues at coordinate 313,400,883 of NC_060141.1, read as the reverse complement.
TTCCTGGATGTGGTACGCTACGTGCTTTGTCTAGAACGTAGTTACTATGAACATTTATTGGATCAAATAAGCGACTGTTGGCTTTCAATAGATAGACAACGCCGAAATACGAACCAAGTCAGCATTAATATAATAGACACACATACCAAATACGTAAACTTCATTTATTTTTTCCTTTTTGAAATTGCGAGAATTAATTTTAGTTACCTTAGTTTACTTTGACTTGAATCAATCTGCATGAATGACTTTGCATCTAAATGTTGTTGAACAACATTAATAACTTATCGAGGCTACATTATTAGTTACTTTTAATTATTCTCTCAGCGAACAATGGCGGGTTAGCCGCGCGGTCTGAGGCGTCTTGTCACAGTCCGGGCGGCTCCCCCCCGTCGGAGGTTCGAGTCCTCCCTCGGGAGCGGTTTTGTGTGTTGTCCTTAGCGTAAGTTAGTTTAGGTTAGATTAAGTAATGCGTGAGCTTAGGGACCGAGGGCCTCAGCAGTTTGATCCCATGAGACCTTACCACGAATTTCCAAATTTTCAGCGACAACGAAAACCGACAATGATTTTTAATACTTTTCCTTTAGCTGTTTAAACGACGACACTCGTGTATTCCATAACTGGAAAGGAATGGGACTCTAAGTGGATGACAATGACAGGGTAATCACCAGTTCAGGTACCTATAGTTTTTATGTACAGCACTTATTATTGCAATAAATTACACTGACGAAGTCACTGGGTAACGCCCCGCAAAGTTTCTAACGGGAATGAAAGTAAAACAATGTTATATTTCTTTGCAGATGTTAATCCACCATCCACGTCGGCGTCTACAATGCTCCCATTGATCCAGACGTTATTGTGGGCACACCTTGATTCGCAAAGACCAATTATGGCGCAAGATCTTGATGTTAATGAAGCCTATTACATATGCCCACACTCGTCATTGCTCATTGTGTCTCTCCTTGCAGACTCTGCTCTGACGTCACAGTCGCGTCCACAGACAGCCTCCAACAGAAGTCTTTTCTGTCTACCAACGATATTGCTTTTCTTAACTTTTACTAACGGCGTCATAACACAAAATAATTTGTACAGGCTACAGCACATCTACATCTACGTGATTACTCTGCTATTCACAATAAAGTGTCTGACTGAGGGTTCAGTGAACCACCTTCAAGCTCTCTCTCTACCGTTCCACTCTCGAACGGCGCGCGGGAAAAACGAGCACTTGAATGTTTCTGTGCGTGCCCTGATTTTTCTTGTTTTGTCGTGATGTTCATTTCTACCTATGTAGGTGGGTGCCAATAGAATGTTTTCGCAATCGGAGGAGAAAACTGATGATTGAAATTTCACGAGAAGATCCCGTCGCAATGAGAAACGCCTTTGTTTTAATGACTGCCGCTCCAATTCACGTATCATGACTGTGGCACTATCTCCCCTACTTCACGATGATACAAAACGAGCTGCCCTTCTTTGTAATTTTTCGATGTCGTCCGTCAGTCCCACCTGATGCGGACCCGACACCGCACACCAATAATCCAGAATAGGGCGGACAAGCGTGGTGTAAGAAGTCTCTTTAATAGACCTGTTGCACCGTCTAAGTGTTCTGCCAATGAATCGCAGTCTTTGGTTGGCTCTACCCACAACATTATCAACGTGCTCTTTCCAATTTAGGATATTTGTAATTGTAACCCCTAAGTATTTAGTTGAATTTACAGCCTTTAGGTTTGTGTGACTCATCGCGTAATCGAAATTTAGCGGATTTTTTTTTAGTATTCATTTGAATAACTTCACACTTTTCTTTATTCAGGGTCAATTGTCACTTTTCGTGCCATGCAGATATCTTATATAAATCATTTCGCAATTCTTTTTGTTCATCTGATGACTTTACAAGGCAGTAAATGACAGCATCATCTGCAGATAATCTAAGGCGGCTACTGAGATTGTCTCCTATGTCGTTAATATATATCAGGAACAATAGAGGGCCTATAACACTTCCTTGGGGAACGCCGAATATTATTTCTGTTTTTGTCGATGACTTTCCGTCTGTTACTGCGAACTGTGACCTTTCCGACACGAATCAAGTCGCACAACTGAGGCGATATTCCATAGGCACTCAGTTTTCTTAGAAGACGCTTGTGAGGAAAGGTGACGAAAGCCTTCTGGAAATCTAAAAATATGGAATCAATTTGACATCCTCTGTCGACAGCACTCATTTCTTCATGAGTATAAAGAGCTAATTGTGTTTCGCAAGAACATTTCAAATTAACCGATAGTATATAAAGATTTGCAGAATAAAGAAGTGCATCATATGCACAATAAATATAATGGGCAAAAAATATTAGGTTCCACATCCGTATTATAGAACATGTAAACTGAAGTTGGAGGGGGCAGAAAGGAGAGGGAAGAGATTACTGATGTCAGTTGCATCGGAACATTACGGGGAGTCAGCGGCGACGAATGAAGATGTATACTGGAGCGGCATTCGAAGCCGGGATCTCCTGCTTACGAGGCAGGTGCGTTAACCACTGCTCCACCCAGGAGGCAGCGGTATCGCAGCTATGCGGACTATCTCGGCACGCCTCACGGCCCACCCACATTCCCACCAAACGCCACCTGTCCACAGTCCCTGTCCATTTCCTTCAAGCTCACTACCTCTGCGATTCCCGCAAGAGTTCGGACGTACTTGTGCAATCGCACTGAAGAACGTGGATCCATTGCCCATTGAGGCGAGTCAGTTATATGAATGTATGGTGTGTGCTCTTTCGGGCATGTCGAGCAGACACCATGCATTCATATAATCTGTATTATAGCGTCGCAAGTCTATATTAGTGTAATTGTGCTATCTGCAGCAGGAATATAACACAATTACCAGTGGTCATAAACTAAACCCAAAATGAATAGCGCTGAATAATTAAGCACTCTTGTTATAAAATATGATAGCCAGTTTAACAGGTCGATGTTTAGCGAACAGAGAGAGTCTTATTTTGAACTGAATGCTGAAATACGATAAGTTGCTTCGATGCACATGAAATAATTATGAGGGTTAATATACTAAGCTCAAATTAACCGCTATTTTACGCATTGTTCCCATACAATAGATGTCAAGTAAAACACTTATGTAGAGGTTTCTAACCTCCCAACAGTTTATTTCCGGAACCTCGGAATAAAAAATGTGTCTAAACTCTCAATAATAATGTGACTCATATGTAACGTTTCAATAGTTAACTGACTGTGAATCTAAACTGGAAAATCTAGACGTCAGCAATGCTGCGTCATGGCCCTGAAAAGTCGTTCTGAATGACTGTCAAAAGTTGTCTTTATAAGAAAGATTATTATTGAAGAATTATTAAAAAGCGATTTGCATGTGACTTTGATATAACAAAAGTGCAAAATGAGTTGTTGCAAATTACATATGCGCGCGGCAATAAATAATAATTTTTGCTTTTACCTAATACTACATCGCTCAGGCACCGCCATCGTTCTCCACGACCGGCCTTGGTAATTCCATACAGGACACAAGTGCTCTCTGTGAGCTATACAACTCGACAATTGCTCTCTACGAGCGACCTGACCCAGCCGCCCGACTACGAGCTCCTACCCCTCTTGCTACCGACACTGCTCTCTGGTCTGCGGTTCTATTGTAGCATACATATGGCAGGCAGCGCGAGAGCAATCCATCGAAACTATATCTGCTCGAGTGCGCTCTCAATAAATTACTTAGTCATGGATCTCTTACAGGTTGCACTTTCATAGAATATTTTCGGCCACATTAATTATACATCCCCGCATAAAGACTTAAAGTGTAATAATCATGAGGGTGTGACAGATACCAAGAGTAATAATTATGGTATTCAATTTTCACGGTCTAGTAGTAGCGTCATGACGAATACGAATTGTAAGCCACATAAAGGCCCGCATCTCGTGGTCGTGCGGTAGCGTTCTCGCTTCCCACGCCCGGGTTCCCGGGTTCGATTCCCGGCGGGGTCGGGGATTTTCTCTGCCTCGTGATGGCTGGGTGTTGTGTGCTGTCCTTAGGTTAGTTAGGTTTAAGTAGTTCTAAGTTCTAGGGGACTGATGACCATAGATGTTAAGTCCCATAGTGCTCAGAGCCATTTGCACCATTTGCACCACATAAAGTACACAGTGTGTTGCTGAATGTAACACTTTCCACAAAAAAAGTCAGCCAAGTGGAATATATACGGTGGATTTCTGAATGAAACATCCTCGCCCACTTCTCTGACCTGAATTAAAGCCCACTTGCCTACCTCTTGTCTCCTAAAGATGATTTATACTCATCGCCCCAATTGGTTTCTCCTCCGACAGCAGCGGAGACTAAAGAGCATGGAGTAAACAGTGCGTAACACAGTGGCAAATGGGAAACTTCCAATGTTAATATAAGTAGAACTGCAAAATTTAAGTTTACGAACAAATTATTATTTAAACAACAGCAAAATTATTAAAATTATTTTTAGACCCAGTCTAACGTTTACTCTGATAGAAAGGTTTGTGGAAACACTCTACAACGTACATTGGTTATATGACATATTGGCATTGACTCTCCTTCTACTTTAACCGTGGGGAACGAAATATAAAATACAGGGAGAATATAGAGACACAGTGTGCAGCGTGATCTGCGACCGAGAGAGCAAACACAGTCGAAAGTTTTCCCATAGCTGTGACTGATCGTCAGCCGTACTGAAAGTAGTAGTCACACGCCGTAATTAAGGCTGCCTCATGATTCTTAAGCGTTCGATGGCAACACATGCTCGTGGGGATTACACTATCCTAACTTTTAGAGCAAAGCGTTTTACGTTACTGCGCCGGCTCCTCTTCCATATTACTTCTCCGAGGGTGTGCAAGATACAGAGAAATAAGACTGCCTTGTGAAAAGGCCCGTACAAAAAATAAAATAAAGTAAAATAAATAAATAAAAAATAAAAATAAATAAATCTAGGTATATGAAGTTGACCATTTGACGCTCAAAGTGTAAGCGTAATGCAGACTACATGTTATCACAAAAATTCAGAACTTGTTAACGTTCTCAAAGTGGACGCTCTAAAGCAATGTACAACGTGTGGTTCAAGGAACCGAATATGGTCCTCTGAATGGTTACTTTATTACCGTTTTTATTGGTAAGATTTCCCATAATTTCGGAATCGACTGACATCTGTGATGATTTCCAGGCCTTCTTAAACGCAATAATTCGTGCTGCCAGTTGTGATCTGTAAGATTTGTCTACATGTTCCTTTCCAACATGTGCTTATCTGGAAATTTATAACTCCAAACTCTGCAGGTATCGAGTACAAGATAACATTGTAAATTTATTCCGGTAGTGCAACACGTGCGAGAAAATGCTCGCATTTGCGCAGAGCATGGTTCATAATAATCGCCTAAGAATATAAATTCACGATTTTATATCGTATTTAGGAAACACTGCAGACAATTGCTGGGATGATTTCTTTGTTAGGACACGGCGGATTTCCTGCAACATCTTGGTCCAATCCTAACTAGTGAACCTATCTAATGACGTCGTCGACGAAAATGCATACAAATATCTTCCTTCCTGATTCCGTTATTCACTATAGATATATTGCCAAAGACCACTGTCGGACTTCGCACACAAGGGACAATCCCTGCTCACCGCTGAATGCTCTCGTTTACCACATCTACAGTAGATATCTATGGACGAAACTGGTGTCAAAGATACACATTCATTATTTCACGAATATTACATTGTTAGCCAATATAATTGCAACACTAGGAAGGATAGCAAACACTGGAATATACAACAGAGAATGAGGAATACATGATTAAATTAACAGGTGATTTAACAGCATTTTGTACGCCGAGCTGCCACTTCAGGCATCAACAACGGCTATTGCTCCACTGGGCATCAAATAGAACTGGTTCACAGATGAGCGTACGTTATGCTGCTTCAGCTGTATGACACGGTTAGTTGTTCGTAGTGACTGGCGACATTTGGCGCGCAAGAGTATCGGCAACCTTGGCAGTGGGTGATGTATCTGGAGAGCTTTGCCGTCCACGGCAACTGTCGAACACTCTCTGTATTTAGATAGTTTGGGGCAGCTCGGGTCTTTTGTGGACTTCCGTAACCTTAATGAAAGATAACATGACGGAAACTTTAAGATATGGCACGGCAACTAGCGTTAATAAGATGGGTATGTACCCACTGTTGTCCATTTTAGCGGTCGTGCGAATCGGAGGACTCATGTTTACCTAACGCCACCCGAACCATCATAACAGATGCTATAACCCGTATGTCGTCGACGAATGCAATCTGGTAACATTTATTAAACTCACAGCCCCTAAAATCAGATACGTCCATGGTTTAAACTATAGGCAGAAAAGGCAACGTAGCTGGCTCTGAGCACCATGGGACTTAACAGCTGAGGTCATCAGTCCCCTAGAACTAAGAACTAGTTAAACCTAACTAACCTAAGGTCATCACACACATCCACGTCCGAGGCAGGATTCGAACCTGCGACGGTTGCGGTCGCCCGGTTCCAGGCTGAAGGGCCTAGAACCGCTCGGCCGCAACGATGGGCGACAACGTAGTGCCTTTCCTTGTTTCCATTTGTCGTCGGGCCCACAACTGTCAACGCACCTCTCTCTGCTGTCAAGTCAAAGGAATCAGAAACAATAGTCGCCGTGCTGTCAGCCTGTGGCTCTACTGACGCCATTGCACTGTCGGTGCCGATATTTGTCTTGCTGCAAACGAGGGAATTTCCTGACCTAGATACACGATGTTGCTGTGAGATCCTGTACAGCCTCGGGCGCTATGCACGTGGGGCCATTGAGATGTAAAATGCCGTTGAGAGTGGTTCAAATGATTCTGAAGACTATGGGACTTAACATATATGGTCATCAGTCCCCTAGAACTTAGAACTACCTAAACCTAACTAACTTAAGGACATCACACAACACCCAGTCATCACGAGGCAGAGAAAATCCCTGACCCCGCCGGGAATCAAGCCCGGGAACCCGGGCGCGGGAAGCGAGAACGCTACCGCACGACCACGAGCTGCGGACGTTGAGAGTGGCCCTCCTGAAATTTTTCGGTGGGATCAGAGAGCTCTTGTGATATGTCGCTTGCAACCCGCCAAGGATTCCTCTCCTATGCCAACATGTTAATCTCAGAGTAGCACTCGCATCCAACGTACTCAATAATTTGCTGGATATATCGAAACCTCTGTCTTCGCCAACAAGTCTTACCCCGCACCCCCTCCTCAAGTAGAATGAAAGTCATTGGTTGATGCCTAAACACATGTCCCATCACTTTGTCGCTTCCTCTTGTCAATGCTTTCCATGCATTATATTCCACGCCGAGTCTGCGGATAACTACCTCATTTCTTGACGGCACACCTAATTGTCAACGACCTTGTCTAGCACCACATCTCAAACGCTTCGATACTCTTCTTCCCGATCTTCTCACAGTTTATGATTCACTTCCATACAATGCTGTGCTCCCAGTGGACATTCGCGGTAATTACCTCCACAAGTTAATGCTGATATTTCACAGTTGTAGACTACTCCTGGCCAGAATGTTTTCTTTCCTTGTGACAGTCTAATTTTAATGGCCTCCTTGATTAGTCTGTCATGTGTTATTTTCCTACCGAGATAGCAGGACTCCTTTCTTTTGTCTACTCCTTTATCCCTAGTTTCGATGTTAAATTTATAGCTAATCTTATTTCAGGTGCTTCATATTACTAGGATTTTTCTTCGGATTACTCTCGACCCGTCTTGCGTGTTCATTAGACTGTTCATTACATCCTGGAGCTTTTTCTCACTGAGGATAGTAATCTTGTCAGTGAATCATATTAGCGATTCTTGTCACACTGGATTTTAATCCCACTGCTGTATTTTCATTTTATTTTCGTCATTGCTTCTTCGGCGTACGGATATATTGAACGTTAGGGATGAAAGACTGCATTCACGCCTTACTCCCTTTGTAATCCGAGCACTTCGTACTTGGTCTTCCAGTCTTATTTCTCCTCCTTTGCTTATTAAGCATACTGCACATTATTCATCTTTCCCTATAACTCACTGCTATTATCCTGAAATTTTCAACCATCTTGCGCCACTTTTTATATTGTGGAATGCTCCCCCCCCCCCCCCCCACACCGATAAATCCCGATACACCTGTCAAAATTTGTATGTCTTTCTGTCACCGTCAAGCACAATAATAGCACTGTCTCTCTGATGCCTTACATTTCCTAACGCCATACTGACCGTCATTTCATAGATCCTCAGCTTTTATGGCTCCGTACCTCTCTTATAGGAACACTTCCTTGTCTCTCTATCTGTCCGTGTGTTAAGACCCCTTTCTCTCAGGAACCGGTAGAAGTATCAAGCTAAAATTCATGTGAAATAGTAACGTTTTCCTACGTAAAAGATTTAAAGTTCGAAGTCAATGTAATCAAATCATACGGCCATTTATGTACATATACTTGCAAACTCACTCATCAAAACCTATAGATGAATATCTATATAGGTAACTCGCTCAGTACCCGGTATTACCGTTTCCCTCTTTCCGTCCCCCCCTTCTCCTGTCCCTAATCTCCCCTCCCTCCTTACTCTCTGTCCATTGTCTCCACCCCCTCTTTTTCCATATTCTCTTCTCCCTCTATCTGTCTCTCTCCTCCTCCCCCTCTCGCTGTCCAGTTCTTCATCCACCCCCTTGGTGCCCATCGCCTCCACCGTCCCCTCTCTTCACGCTGTCACCCCAACTCCATTAGTAGGTAGTTGGTTGTTAGCCTCACAGTATTTCTGACCAGGTGGTAATTTGGTTGAAATCGATCCAAGGGTCTAGGCAGAGCATTTTACCCGCGGCCTTGCCTGCGTACGCACATGTCACATACATTCCATATACAGTTAACATATTTCACACATTCTTCACCTATCCCTCTAACGAATTTAGTTTTGACGTGGCTCAATATATCTACTTTTGTGTGCTTCGTACAACGATTTAATATTGGAGGTACGTCCAGTGGTGTATGTGGATACTGACAGCAAAAGGGTGCTGTGAATAGAATTAGAAATAAAAAATTAATAAGTTAAAACGTCATGCATGCTGCGGCTGTTTTGCACTCATCTCAGTGTTTATGACCTCATATCTCATGAAGCTCATGCGCGTAGTACAATGATATATTTTTTCAAGTATAATCGTTGATGTATGTTGATATTGTCTGCAAAATGTGTTGTACATAGAATTAATAGTAAAGAAGTAATAAATTAAAAGATCATACCTGATGCGGCAGTTTTACTGCATGAAGAGTGAAAATGTAGTAAGCGATGAAGCATTTATGCTTTCATCATATTTTGGGGAATGTGAGCCAGAAAACGTCTCTTACAGATTTAAAATCATGGGTGAAATTGGTTGCAAGTCACTATGTGCTGTAATCCTCAAATATTGGAAGAACATAGTTCGGCTATTTGCGGGTCATGAGCTACGCATCTTTTCCAACCACATCCAGTTGGGTGGTAGGTGGTACGTACACACACAGTTGTTCCTTCCAAATAGTAAGTGATACGTTTACCAACTTTGGTTGATATTGATCGACTGGTTTAATAAGACATGTGTAACATACATACATAAGTAAGACCAAACAATTTTGTAACATGTATGGATCCACAGGAAATTCTCAGAGGGCAAGCCCCACTTGGAGTTATCCGTTTTTTCCCATTCTCCTGTATATCATCGTTGACGGCAACTAGGGGTTCATGATCTATTAAGCTGACCATGCGAGAGTTCACGAATTTACCTGTACTTACTACCTTCTTAGTTGTATGAATAACATGTTTTCGAAAGACTGATGATATGTCTCCTGACACATTGATTTTAAAAACTGACTAACTGTTTTTAATTCTCTCCCATTCCAATGGAATGTTATCTATGCCTTCCGACTTACTTGTTCCCAAGCCTTCCTAAGCTCTGACAGCCTGACACCAATAGAGGATCCCTTGAGACTTAAATGTCGACGCCGATTCCTTTTTCTATCATATCATCAAACATTTCATTCCCCTCATAGAGCCCTTTGAGACGAAGCTAGTAGAGTATCCAATCTCATCTGCTATGTTTTCCGGCCTCCCAAGGTTTTCCAAATTCTTTCCTAAACCATGATAAAGACAGTATGACAGTGTTCCTAGTATCTAGTCAGCGCATAGTAATTTCAGGTTCATAAACAAGCTTAGTCCCATCGAATTTCATTGCTCATTACATACTACATGCTAATATAGTTGCAGTGATCTAATCAGTTAACTTAGAAACTTTGTTAGTTGTGAAACATTATTAGCAGTAAAGGTTAATACAATGCGACCATATACATTTACTGAGCGTAGGAAACATATTTCGGTATTTCAACGCCTATCATTTTAAATTTTTTTTTTTTTTTTGTCATCAGTTTACTGACTGGTTTGATGCGGCCCGCCACGAATTCCTTTCCTGTGCTAACCTCTTCATCTCAGAGTAGCACTTGCAACCTACGTCCTCAATTATTTGTTTGACGTATTCCAATCTCTGTCTTCCTCTACAGTTTTTTCCCTCTACACCTCCCTCTTGTACCATGGAAGTCATTCCCTCATGTCTTAGCAGATGTCGTATCATCCTGTCCCTTCTCCTTATCAGTGTTTTCCACATATTCCTTTCCTCTCCGATTCTGCGTAGAACCTCCTCATTCCTTACCTTATCAGTCCACCTAATTTTCAACATTCGTCTATAGCACCACATCTCAAATGCTTCGATTCTCTTCTGTTCAGGTTTTCCCACAGTCCATGTTTCACTACCATACAATGCTGTACTCCAGACGTACATCCTCAGAAATTTCTTCCTCAAATTAAGGCCGGTATTTGATATTAGTAGACTTCTCTTGGCCAGAAATGCCTTTTTTGCCATAGCGAGTCTGCTTTTGATATCCTCCTTGCTCCGTCCGTCATTGGTTATTTTACTGCCGAGGTAGCAGAATTCCTTAACTTCATTGACGTCGTGACCTTCAATCCTGATGTTAAGTTTCTCGCTGCTCTCATTTCTACTACTTCTCATTACCTTCGTCTTTCTCCGATTCACTCTCAAACCATACTGTGTACTCATTAGACTGTTCATTCCGTTCAGCAGATCACTTAATTCTTCTTCACTTTCAATCAGGATAGCAATGTCATCAGCGAATCCTATCATTGATATCATTTCACCTTGTATTTTAATTCCACTCCTGAACCTTTCTTTTATTTCCATCATTGCTTCCTCGATGTACAGATTGAAGAGTAGGGGCGAAAGGCTACAGCCTTGTCTTACACCCTTCTTAATACGAGCACTTCGTTCTTGATCGTCCACTCTTATTATTCCCTCTTGGTTGTTGTACATATTGTATATGACCCGTCTCTCCCTATAGCTTACCCCCAACTTTTTTCAGAATCTCCAACAGCTTGCACCATTTTATATTGTCGAACGCCTTTTCCAGGTCGAAAAATCCTATGAAAGTGTCTTGATTTGTCTTTAGCCTTGCTTCCATTATTAGCCGTAACGTCAGAATTGCCTCTCTCGTCCCTTTACTTTTCCTAAAGCCAAACTGATCGTCACCTAGCGCATTCTCAATTTTCTTTTCCATTCTTCTGTATATTATTCTTGGAAGCAGCTTCGATGCATGAGCTGTTAAGCTGATTGTGCGATAATTCTCGCTCTTGTCAGCTCTTGCCGTCTTCGAAATTGTGTGGATGATGCTTTTCCGAAAGTCAGATGGTATATCGCCAGACTCATATATTCTACACACCAACGTGAATAGTCGTTTTGTTGCCACTTCCCCCAATGATTTTAGAAATTTTGATGGAATGTTACCTATCCCTTCTGCCTTATTTGACCGTAAGTCCTCCAAAGCTCTTTTAAATTCCGATTCTAATACTGGATCCCCTATGTCTTCTAAATCGGCTCCTGTTTCATCTTCTATCACATCAGACAAATCTTCACCCTCATAGAGGCTTTCAACGTATTCTTTCCACCTATCTGCTGTCTCCTCTGCATTTAACAGTGGAATTCCCGTTGCACTCTTAATGTTACCACCGTTGCATTTAATGTCACCAAAGGTTGTTTTGGCTTTCCTGTATGCTGAGTCTGTCCTTCCGACAATCATATCTTTTTCGATGTCTTCACATTTTTCCTGCAGCCATTTCGTCTTAGCTTCCCTGCACTTCCTATTTATCTCATTCCTCAGCGACTTGTATTTCTGTATTCCTGATTTTCCCGAAACATGTTTGTACTTCCTCCTTCCATCAATCAACTGAAGTATTTCTTCTGTTACCCACGGTTTCTTCGCAGCTACCTTTTTTGTGCCTATGTTTCCCTTCCCAACTTCTGTGATGGACCTTTATAGAGATGTCCATTCCTCTTCAACTGTACTGCCTACTGCGCTATTCCTTATTGCTGTATCTATAGCGTTAGAGAACTTCAAACGTATCTCGTCATTCCTTAGTACTTCCGTATCCCACTTCTTTGCGTATTGATTCTTCCTGACAAATGTCTTGAACTTCAGCCTACTCTTCATCACTACTGTATTGTGAACTGAGTATATATCTGCTCCTGGGTACGCCTTACAATAGAGGATCTGATTTCGAATCTCTGTCTGACTATGATGTAATCTAATTGAAATCTTCCCGTATCTCCCGGCCTTTTCCAGGTATACCTCCTCCTCTTGTGATTCTTGAAGAGGGTATTCGCAATTACTAGCTGAAACTTGTTACAGAACTCAATTAGTCTTTCTCCTCTTTCATTCCTTGTCCCAAGCCCATATTCTCCTGTAATCTTTTCTTCTACTCATTCCCCGACAACTGCATTCCAGTCGCCCATGACTATTAGATTTTCGTCCCCCTTAACATACTGCATTACCCTTTCAATATCCTCATACACTTTCTCTAACTGTTCATCTTCAGCTTGCGACGTCGGCATGTATACCTGAACTATCGTTGTCGGTGTTGGTCTGCTGTCGATTTTGATAAGAACAATCCGGTCACTGAACTGTTCACAGTAACACACCCTCTGTCCTACCTTCCTATTCATAACGAATCCTACACCTGTTATACCATTTTCTGCTGCTGTTGATATTACCCGATACTCATATGACAAGAAATCCTTGTCTTTCTTCCACTTCACTTCACTGACCCCTACTATATCTAGATTGAGCCTTTGCATTTCCCTTATCAGATTTTCTAGTTTCCCTACCACGTTCAAGCTTCTGTCATTCCACGCCCCGACTCGTAGAACGTTATCCTTTCGTTGATTATTCAATCTTTTTCTCATGGTAACCTCCCCCTTGGCAGTCCCCTCCCAGAGATCCGAATGGGGGACTATTCCGGAATCTTTTGCCAATGGAGAGATCATCATGACACTTCTTCAAATACAGGCCACATGTCCTGTGGATACACGTTACGTGCCTTTAATGCAGTGGTTTACATTGCCTTCTGCATCTTCATGTCGTTGATCATTGCTGATTCTTCCGCCTTTAGGGGCAATTTCCCACTCCTGCGCCCTCTTTGACAAGGCCGTTGGCAGAATGAGGCTGACTTCTTATGCCGGAAGTCTTCGGCCGCCAATGCTGATTATTTATGAAAATTTAGAGAGTGGCGGGGATCGAACCCGGGATCGAAGACGTTTTGATTATGAATCAAAGACGCTACCCCTAGACCACGGGTGTGACCCCCATTTCAAAATACACATCACCAACTGTTCCTTAAGGTGTTTAAAATTGTCTGAAACGAACACTTTTCTGTATTGATTAACATTAAAGTCTTAGACCAATGCTGATTTCAGTTGCAAATTATGTCGAAATTGCTGTTATATGTTCCATTTGACGTGAGACATTTGTAATTAATTTACTAATTAGAATATTAAATATTTTGAAGATCATAAAATATTTTATTTAGATGGTTACTGTCAATAATGAGTTCTGTAAAAAGAAACATTGTTCATAGGTGAAACTATATATAGACCTAGAAGATCCGTGGTCAGGGGTCTGCGTCTGAGTGTGAAGTGATCAACACCTACCTCCCTTGTCGTAGTCTTATGTTTCTCACTGTTTTTGGGAAATCGTTAACATATGAGATTTTGAACTATCATTGGCAAAGAGCATCGTGGATGCTCAGTTTTATACCTACATTTTACGAATATCACTTATTAATTACGAAAAAGAGACTCCTTTTTCACATTATCTTATTACAAATACCGCAGTCAGATAGATAACTATTCGCATATATTGTGTGCAGTTCGGATTCTTCACTGGTGTGTTTCATTCATGACTTTTGTGACAGTAAGTACTAATTAATTCCGAGTGAGAATTTCCTAGAGGAACACAGTGATAATTGACTCCTATGAACAATGACTGGTTAACAGGGCAGTGTTGAATGACTTACTGATTATTTTTGGTGCTATCTTAAATGTTTTGAGCCCCTTAAACGTGTATATGGACAGAGGTATGGTGAACTACTATGTTAAATTGTTTCCACATGTGAATCGTTTTGGACCACTGGACTGCGCAGTGTGATTACTGCACTAGGAAAATTTAACAGTTTATGAACTAATGTAGTGGGTAACAATCTATTTTCCTTTAATTCGAACATGTGTGAGATCTGAAACTGGTCATATCAGTGAATACTTTAAACCAAGAGTATAATTAAAGTGTTTTAAACCTACCCCTGGCGTCGACGGCAGTATTGTTATAGACTATTAGTACATTTAATATCATTCAGCTAGTTCTGGAGCCAGAGCAGCAACCGAGAACAGAAGAGGCTCACGCAGAAGGAAACAGGTTTGTTCCACCTTCAGTGCACTATCCTCACTCCACTCCCCACCCTGCACTGCCTGTAACACTGGAATTCCTATTCCATTTGCTTTTTAATTTCAGCCGAGGTTGTTTTGGTCTTTCTATAAGCTGAATCTATTCTTTTGTTTTTCGATGTATTTGCAATTTTGTTACTTCTATTTCTCCTTGTCTGACTTCAACCCATCAATTCCAGATAAGGGTGACAGTCGTGGTATCCCGATCTGTGCTAACAGCAATATCTCGAAAGGGGCAAACATCGGTCCCGGTAGGTCACTATCGACTGTCTCTGTCGAATTCTGACACGCTGGGAGACTTTTCTCCTTCTTACACGAGGAATAACGTGATATTCGCACCTACGTACAATCAAAGTGCAGTTTACGAGTGAGAAACACGCTATTCAGCCCTTCCTCATACAAAATGTAGATGGCGTTACTCCTAACTACTCTTCATTCATTTTATTGCTTTCTTTAGACCTAATCTCTTTATCATATGTATCAGTTTTGAATTCAACATTTCTTTTTCTCAACACATACTACTCGTTCAGGGATGCTAGAGGTACCGTTAGAAATGTTTTCTAACCGCCTTCTGATACTGCATACCGACTTTGCACTAAGACTTACTGTTTGCGGAAAATGTTGAAATAAAGAGATTTTTCACTACCACAAGCAAAAGGGCATCGTGGATGCCTAGCTCCATACCTATATTTTAGGAAGGTAACTTACTAATCACAAAAAAGAGACTCAGTTTTCATATTATCGTATTATAAATACCGTTTCATTTTTAAGGTACTTATTAATCGCATAGTTTGTATACAGTATTGTCATAGATAATAACAGTGACCATCGCGGTGCTCCATTATCTCTGCCCGTCGTGTAAGTTGACTTTTCTGGACAAATATACTTTCCGAAACGACAAACGTGATTTTCATTGTCGCCGTGAATTGTCATTTGTTTATCGCTCGTCCTAACGTTCTTAGTGTAATTGAAAATGTTTGTCGAGCTTGATGTATAGGTTATGTTCCTTAGTGACTATCCCTGATCCCTGTCCGTCGTACAAGCCGGGACAAATATTCCGACTGGAAATGTGTATACCAGAGTGTAAGAGTTATGTGGGAAAAGTAATGAGACTGACAACACTGCGATCAACTTGGAAAGACTGTGTTATTCTACTAGTGTAGATAGGAGTGTCCATCCCTTCCAAATTTTTGAAAATGCCGCCAGGGAAGGTAAGTTTTTGTTGTGTGTTACGAAAATTGAACAGCGGAATTTAGAGCAACCTTATGCCATCAAGTTTTTTGTCAAACTAGCGTAGTTCGGGAGTGTAACCTTTGAAAAGTTGAAACAGGCCTAGAGACGAACATTCCTCCTCAGGAGCACAAGTTTTTCGCTGGCACGTATCATTTCTGGAAGGTCCAGAACACGCCGAAGGAGAACCTCGCTCATGGAGACTTTCAGCTTCAAAACCAACGAAAATATCTAACGTGTGCGTGCTGTTGTAGATCAGTCCGGCGTTTAATAATAAGGGTCATGGATGACCTGTTAAACACCATCACCGTACATCAAATTTTTACTTAACTTTTGAACATGCGAAAGGTTAGTGTCAAAATAGAGCCAAAAAATCTCATAACTGACCATAAGGACAATCGAAGAACCGGTTGCGTTGATATACTTCAGAGGATTGCTAATGACCAGCAGTGTGATCACAGGTGATGAATCATGGATCTTTTAGCGCTGTCTTGAGACAAAGCGGCAAATCTCCTCGACGGCAAAATGACAAAATTTTAGAATGAGCAAATGGAAAATGGTTCAAATGGCTCTGAGCACTATGGGACTTGTGGTGTCACCGCCAGACACCACACTTGCTAGGTGGTTGCCTTTAAATCGGCCGCGGTCCGTTAGTATACGTCGGACCCGCGTGTCGCCACTATCAGTGATTGCAGACCGAGCGCTGCCACACGGCAGGTCTAGAGAGACTTCCTAGCACTCGCCCCAGTTGTACAGCCGACTTTGCTAGCGATGGTTCACTGACAAATTACGCTCTCATTTGCCGAGACGATAGTTAGCATAGCCTTCAGCTACGTCATTTGCTACGACCTAGCAAGGCGCCATTATCATTTGCTGTTTATCTTGTGATGCATGTACCGTCAGACAGATGTTCACCAATTATGGATTAAAGTTAAGTATTCCAGAAGCTACGTACTTTATTTGCTAGTCTCCATTACTTGTCCTGTTCCAGACCTCACGCCATCCTGCGTGAGCTTAAACGCGTGCCTTTCGGCTACCTCGTAGTGGCTTGGCTGTCTCGCCAAGTCACAACAAGACTTAACAACGGAGGTCATCAGTCCTCTAGACATAGAACTACTTAAACCTAACTAACCTAAGCACATCACACACATCCATGCCCGAGGCAGGATTCGAACCCGCGTCCGTAGCAGTGGCGCGGTTCCGGACTGAAGCTGAGCAAATGAGAGATCAAAACAATGCTCATTTGCATTTCGACAGTAGGGGTATCGTGCATAAGGAATTTGTTCCTCCAGGACAAACTGTCAAGTATTACCAGGGAAAGGATGAATCGAGTGAGACCAGATGTTGCAGCCTAGTGAATGATGCAGCATGACAACGCCCCACGTCACACGGCCGTTTCCAACACGGGATATCTGACCTCAAAAGGCACTCTTGTTGTTCCACAGCCATCCCCAAACCCTCCCCCCCTCCCAACCGTTCACCTCATCAGAACATTCTGATCTTTTTCTTTTCCCGAAATTGAGTAATGTCCTAAAAGAACGTTACTTTGGGACTCTGGAGAACATTCAAAAGAATGTGGCCGTAATGTTAAAGGCCCTACCAGTTGAAGCCTTTCAACGTTGCTACCATGATTGGGCATAACAATGTATGTCCACCAATGTGAACTTCTTTGAATGTGACAATATTTGTTGTTTGCAATAAATAAAAAGTTCTGCAGGTAAAATATCAGTATCATGACTTTCCTCACGCTCCTTGCATAATAAATTCATGATTACGCCAACGACTACATTTATTCCAGATGCTGTCATTATTTAAAACTCTAAAAGTGCGAACGTTCCGCACCGGTCCTCTGGTTTATAAAATAGGTCGTGTTTTTAACATTTTTTTAAGTTGTTACGAGTTTTTATTGATCATAAATTGTGTCTCAGCATAACAACACAAATAATAACACTAGTAATAATAATATCAATAAGTACGTAATAGTAATTAAAGAAATAAATATATAGTAGCACATGTTTATGTATTGGCTAAAACATGGGAAAACGAAACTTTAAATGGAAGCATAAACACTAGGCAGAAGATATTTAATACTAAAAGCAATTTAACACTAGGTTTTGAGTAAGAGAGCTACGGACAAAGAGAAACAGCATGAATATTATCCTGTCACAAAAATATGAGTGCATTTATGTATAAATCAGTATGTGCTCTGGAACAGTACCTGAGCACATTATCGTTCTGTCTGCCCTGTAACCATCACCTTTTTGTTTTTTGTTTTTCGTGTTTCAAAACAGTCTCTAAAAATCGTGTGAACTGTTTACGGCACCTGTATTACGTTTCATGTTTTATGCACCTCGCTCCTACGCGCGTCTGCTCGTCTCTGTCACCGAAGTGGACTGATTTGTTACTGCGGGTTTTGCCCCATGGGGCGCGGTAATCTTGGTTTTACACGCATATTCTGTAACGCAACAATAACATTCATGTCCTTTACAACGTCAGATGTACTTCCTAACACTCCATTATTCACATTTCTGCATCTATGTTGATGCTGTACGGGATGGGAGGGATTTTGTATTTGCTGTACGCAGACAATTTGTCATATTCATGCCGGGAAATGGAATTAGAAGCATTGGATGTTACTATTCTCCATTCTTACTTCCTTAAAAGTTCAGAAAGTGTTTGGGTACTCTCTGTTCGTTCTCTAATTCTATTATAAGATAATGTGGTAAGGTGTTCCCGTATGACCACACTGAAAGACGTCACTGTCTTTCCTGCTGAGCTGAACAGGTAAACTAGATATGGGCCATGTCCCTTCGTGTAAAGTACCTTGTGGTGACAGCGTTTACATGGCCAAAGGGTAGGCGGTTTCGAATGCACGGGAAAAGTTGGTCGACTTGGCGGCCGGTTTTACTGTCGGCCCAGACTTTTTCCATGTACAAATTTTCAATTAAGTAGATGGGCCTTAGTTGGTACCCCTTAGTCTAAGACTTGTGCTCAAGTCAAATCCGCCTTATGTGACCATTAGTAGGCTCCATGACATTTCAGTCGGTCAAATGGGTAAATTCCGTGGATTACCAGAAAAGCTTCAGTTGGCGTAGTGCCAAAGGCCCTTGTGAGTCTCAGGAGCAAATCCCTCGATGCGCTTTACAGGCAGTGTCTGTTCCACACGTACTGAAGTCTGTGCGCCCGGACATCTACTACGTATTCTCTGACGGACGTGAAAATGGAATCTTGATAGAGCCCCACCGCACGCGGCGGTTGCTCGTAGTTCGCCGTCGTGGCGAGGGCAGTTTTATGCATGATTTTGCTTGATTTGTTTACCATTGTCTGACTGTGCTGTGCTTTTCGTCTAGTTAGTCTCCAAGGTATTGCATGACTGTCTGCCTGGTGATCGAGATGCTTTCTAAATAACTGTAGGGCGTCTACTTAGTGAAAGTTGGCCGTTAACAATTTAAAATGTGGTTTCCTATGAGCCTATAGTTAATTAGTCGTCTACGCATCATCGCTGTATCCGTGGGAGAATGCTATTCGCGATTTCCTCTGACTCAGTTCTGGTGTACATTGACAAGACAGCTACGACACCACAATTCCATTGACTAGATCATCTTCTCTTAAATTATACAAGAGAAGTTCAGTTGCTAAATCCTAAAATACTGGCCCGCAAATTAACTCCTGTGGGTATGCTTTGGTAGTTCTTCACTCCAGAACTTTGGCTCCACAGTAATCGAAGGAGCTGTTGTATGCGTAAGCACTACGGAACCTGTAGTTAGCGCATCTGGGCAAATGACGCAGGCCACTACAAATGACCATGTGCTCCAGCGATGTCAAATAATATTGTAATTGCATATTTTTTGTTTATGTTTTCATACACCTTGTTAAATGCTACTTCAATATATTTTCCTTTTCTAAAACTGAAATGAAATTAAGTCCGTGAAGCTCCATGTGTGTTTGTGTTTGTGTGTGTGTGTGTGTGTGTGTGTGTGTGTGTGTGTGTGACCAATCGCAGAGGAGTCTCTACTGAACCTTTGTAAGCTAGTTAATCAAACAGGTTGGTCTATAGCTTTTAGAACTATCCGTAGCTTTCAGCTCGGACTTTTTAATATTAAACCGTTTACTAATTTCCAGCTGGAAAGCCCTGATCCAGTGTTAAGGAATCGTTCAGTAATCTCATTAGGTTGGAACAATTTGTACTTTTATTTGTTGGAGGACTTCAACATGAATATTGTTTTATCCTGGAACATTCCCATTTGGCAATTTCGCTAACGGCGACTCAATCAAAGTATTGGGTGTTTATTGTGTAGCGTGTATCTAAGTTGTCTGTGGAGTTGGTTATCAACTTGATTGTTGTTCGGAAGAAGTTTGCAAGCAGGTATTCTGCTGATTGTCTCCTGCACTAGGTCACCGACGCATCTACAGTTTTCATTATAAGTAAAACGACTGAAATTTTTATTTTCTTCATCAGTATTTTTTAAGGCTTGCCCAACACATCTGTATTTAGCTAAATTCTGAGGTAGTCGTTTGAGCAATCCTAAGTATTGGGACTCAAAGTTTCTGTATTGTGCCAGTCGGACTAGTTCGGTGGCTGCAGTGGGTAACCTCTGCAAGCTCGCCTTACACGCCGTCTGTTGTCCGATAGCTCCGGTGACCACGGCATCTTCTACAATGGCATGATAGGAATTTTAGGGATACATTCGAGTTGCAGTTTTTCTTATTATTTGTTGTAATGTTTGCCGTTAGATCTACATTGTCTGATATTATGTTGACACTGGAAACTGTTTCGCGTAGCTTGTTCCAGTTTGATTTTGTAAAGTTAAATCTTCCAAGAGTTAATAAAATGGCCAACTGAAATAAAACATCGGTTTTTCTTAACGGTAACTACAGATGAACAAAAATAAAAATATACCAAATGGGCTACATACACTTCTACATCTACACCTATATCATTATTCTGCAATTCACATTAAACAGCCGGCAGATAGGGCACAGAATTACTATCAAACTACTTCCGAACCGTTCAACTCTCGCCATAACATGTGGGAAAACGAACACTTAAATCTTTGCGTGAGATCTCGTTTTTCTCATATTTTATTTCGACGGTCACTTCTCCCAACTTAGAGGGGACTCAATAAAATGTTTTGGCTTTGGGAAGAGAAATATGGTTATTGAAGTTTCATAAAAAGATCGCGCAGCAACAAAAAACACCTTCGTTATAATAATTTCCAGATCAACTCGCATAGCATATCCGCGACTCTCTCTCCCCTCATTCGTGATAGTACGAAGCGAGCTGCCATATTTGAACTTTTTCGATGTCCTCCGTTATTATTTTTTGATAATGATTTCTTACAGCAAAGTAAGGATAAGCGGACGGATCAGCGTAGTGTAGGAAGTCTCATTAGTAGATTCATTGCATTAAGTGTACTGCCAATAAAATGCAGTCTTTGTTTCACCTTCCCACAACATTTCACAACATTTTATGTTTGATGGTTCCAATGTAAGTTGCTCGTAATTGTAACTCCTAGTTGTGTTCAAATTTGTGTGAAATCTTATGCGACTTAACTGCTAAGGTCATCAGTCCCTAAGCTTACACACTACTTAACCTAAATTATGCTAAGGACAAACACACACACCCATGCCCGAGGGAGAACTCGAACCTCCGCCGGGACCGTAACCCCTAGGTATTTAGTTGCATTGACAAATGTTAAATTTATGTGATTCATAGTGTAAACGAAATTTAACGCTTTCTTTTTTAGTGCACTTGTGTATGACTTCACGCTTTCTATTGTTCAGAGTCAATTCTTAACTTCCACACCATGGCGTTATCACCCCTGAAACATTTTGTAAATCGTTTTTATATTGTGACGACTTCACTAAATCGTAATCATCGTCGTCATCTGCAAAAGATTTAAGAGAGCTAATGCATTTTATTGGGGACGTACTTTGATTGGAAGCCGCTTGTGAGGAACAGTGTCAAAAACTTTCTGAAAATTCTTAGATGTGGAGTCAACTTGAGACCACTTAACGATAGTACTCATCCTTTCATGTGAATAAACAAACAGTTACGCTTAAGAATTTTTTTTTTAATTGGTGGTGGTTATGCGCTAAGAGATCATCACCAGAAGCCTTTCTTTATTGAATGAGTTAAGTTTCTTCACTATATCATGGTTATCTACTTCGAAATTACTCATACTGGAGCTGTTGTGCGAATTCTGGAATATTTAATGGACCTTCTTTCGTGAAACAATTTCGGAAAATCGTGTTTAGTAATTCCACTCCAGTGGCGCTATTGTCGGTAAGATTACCATTGGTATCACGAAATGAAGGTATTGTTTGTGTCTTATCACTGGCGTACTTACCGTAATGTTGTATCAACACATCGCGCGCGAGGGGGTATGGCAATAACAAACACTGTCATGACGCTGATGTCTGTGTTAAGTTGGGGCGCTACATCCAACCAAACATCAAGCTCGCATACCTGTTAGAAAAGCTACTGAAATGACTACATTTTAAAAGACACATGTATACAATGACACACAAATAAATACTCAACTGTAAAAGTTCGTCTTAAGATTTTACTTACCCGTGAATGTCCTGCTCTGAGGTCAAGTCTAACTGATGAACACTACAGTCTTCTATCTGACATCCACACTGTCGTGGCAGGGTCTTGCGGTATCGGAGAGTGGTGGAGTCCTCTTCGGTCACGTGACCTAAGATGACGTGCAACTGCAGCGGTGACTGTGAAGCCGGCCTCTGTGACCGAGTGGTTCTAGGCGCTTCAGTCCGGAACTGCGCTGTTGCTACGGTCGCAGGTTCGAACCCTGCCTCGGGCATGGATGTGTGTGATGTCCTTAGGTTAGTCAGGTTTAAGTAGTACTAAGTCTAGGGGACTAATGGCCTCAGATGTTAAGTCCCATAGTGCTCAGAGCCATTTGAACCATTTGGTGACTGCGACTGGAACGGTAACTCCGACGGCTCTCTCTGCAACTCTCGCAGGGACACTCCATCACACTCTCGAACACTGTCTGGCGGTTAAGCCACGGAGGGCTGCTTATATTCTAATGCGCAGTGATACTAAACTCCGCACTATTTGTTCCACGTAATGCGTGACGTGAAACATGTGTAGGCTCAGCCTGCGACCTCTGCAGCAGGCAGCTAGACTTTGCTGGTGGACTTGCTTCACCTGACATGTGACTCGTGCTGTATAGCTTACGTTGTTTGCGGGAAGTCTAGCTTGCACGAGTTGCCACTCACGGTCACCACACACACAATCAGAACCTCTATGGCTTATGTGCCAGATTTCGAGACAGAGTTTCGTTGTGGCATTCTTCAAAGGCTTCTCGCATTTCAGTCGTAACAACGTTTCTATCATGTGTGAACTGGCACCATTCTTGGAGAATTCGCGTCCTTTTTAATCAGGCGTGATTTTTCACTGCTTCTGCAACTGTGTTCCGGCCAGTATTGTGTATCATGGAAAACCCGATCCGCCTCTTATTAACGTGTTTCGGATAAACTCTAAACCGTCAGTTCTCTGAGTTTTAGCAAAATTGACCGACGCTTACGTAGTTAATATGAGAGAGATGGAGACTATCCCTTAGGGAGCTGTCAAGCGAACATTTACCTGCTTTTTAAAGTAGATACTTTTCGCATTTAATTTTGCTGGATTCTGAAGTGACGGTATTACGGCTGACTGCAACGATTTTGTGTCCAATAATTCCTGTTTTCGTCATGACGCTCTCTATTTACTAATGATGGTCACTGAGAGGTCTGGTACACCATTGCGACGATTTACTCTTCGTGTCGAGTCGTGGATTAATTGCTCAAAATAATTTTCAAGCAACTATTTAGCACGAATTCACACGATTTTTTATGCTACCACCAACTTTAAAAAATATGTATTTTCCCCAACATATTGAAGATAGGTTGAAGTCTCTACAAACTTTAATTTTATGAGTCATGAATCAGTTCGAAACTGAGACGACAGTTTCGCTTCAACCTTCCAGCAACTATAGTATCTGTTCTGTGGGGGAGTTGGGGGTGGAGGGTTGGTTAAAGGAACCAGTTATTAATTTATTTTGGTTGTCAGGTATAATTTCTACCCAAAATAATTCACTGCAACTGTATACGTAAGTTTCGCAACAAGTCAAACTAGTTCGAACAGCCATAAAGACGCCAACAACCAACCGAATGTAACGTATCTTGAACAATTATAGGTCCTTTGTAAAACCTTCAGCTTAAGTTATATCCAGCTTTAACCAGCTTTCATGACTACAAACGATTTCTGCGTTAATGTTTCCAGTACGCTTTCGGGCTATGTGGGACTAAAGTTGTACGAAGTACGTGGCAACAGGGGCACTGAAAGCAACAGAGTCGCATATTTCACAAAAGAAAGACAATGGTTCATTTTACACGGCAGATTAGCTAAGAGAGGTTCATCCAAAACGTTTGTTGCCTTTGCTAATACTGACCAATAGCAAAGACTTCCTGTTTGTTATTTTGGAGCACTTAGGACAAAATCCAACTGA
This sequence comes from Schistocerca piceifrons, assembly GCF_021461385.2. Classification (NCBI taxonomy): domain Eukaryota; kingdom Metazoa; phylum Arthropoda; class Insecta; order Orthoptera; family Acrididae; genus Schistocerca; species Schistocerca piceifrons. The sequence continues at coordinate 313,376,304 of NC_060141.1, read as the reverse complement.
TTTGGAGCTCCGATTTGTTCAGACACTTCATGTCAGAAACGAACTGTGCCTCAGAAGAGTGTGGCCTTGCGTCAAAAATATGTTTTCGACTTCAGCTGCCAGGTGGTTTATGAACAGTGTTCTCTATAATGCAAATAATAATGAATGAGATTGCAGTCTCTCTCGGCGTATTCCACTGATGAATTCTTCTCGGGTTATCAGCCACCACTCCGCTGATAACTCGAGAAGAAGTCATCAATAATAATAAATATCCATATTTCAGATTACATTGCAAAGCGTAAATGATAAGTGCCCATTTCCATGCAACACTTTTCCTGCAACTACATAAAATTCACAGTGAAACAGGCCTAGTTTGCACAAATAAAAAAATAAAAAATTAATTGGGTCAGTGCATTTGCCCACAATCACAGGACAGCAAAAATAGGGATTTTAAGAACAAATTGTTACTATCCTATGCGCCAATGTTGGCACTTTCTTACTTCTATCTCGTCCAACACCAAAAGAAATTTATGGCTGAATAAAAATAAATGTCGAGATTATGTCAGCAATTTATATCTCTTAATTGTTCTAAAATTGAGGGGTGGAATAAATGCTCTGGAAATAAACAACTGGAAAAAAGGCATCGACCTAAAAGCATATTAAGTAAAAAAAGACTACGTTTTTATGCAAAAATACACTTTAAAGGCAAAGCCGAAAAATTTTATGCTTGACCTAGAAGATGTTTCAAAGGAGTTCGCAGATGATACCACCAAGGTACATTCCAGTCTAGCCTGGCTCATAAGGAGGTCCTGGAGTAACTGGCCAGCCGAGTTTGTAAAATATGGAGAGAGGCGCCTGACTGAGGGTGCTCGCGCCGGCGCCTGGCGCTAGTTAGCGAACAAACAGCCGTAATGAGCGCGGCGCGTCCGGGGCTCCAGCCTGGAGAAGCGCGGGCTACACCGACGCTGCGAGCCCTGCTAAAGCATCCTGCTGCCGCACGTGACACCACCTCTGCATCTGGTTGTCGTCTTGTAACGTTTAAATCAGAAACACAGATCACTTAAGAGGAAGTCAAATTCACCAATAACACCTTGAATAGACTTCATACGCCTGGCATTTAACTAGGTACTAAGATTGTTAGTTCTATGTCCTGCAGATAACAATAAACGTTCATATGAGGCTATATGTACAAGTTTGTAATTGATCACTTATTTATATTAAAGTAATAGTACACAAACTGTTTCCAAGGAGAAAAATCTTGAATATACCGGTTGTATCAAAAAGATAACTGGATTTTTTTATAAAAAATCATAACTATTATGTTACTTGAGATTCGTGCGTGAGCAAGGAACTGTTGGAAAGAGCAAACTATCGAGTTTTACACGGCTCCCTCTAGGTAGCAGCAGTGTGCCCCCTCTTCAGTTCTAGTAAAAATGGTGTCAGGGTAACAGAAAGGGTTTTATTTTCTACGTTGTGCACCGTGCCGGTCAGTAATAGCTGTTCAGTGTGATTTTCGTACTAGGCATGCTGTGGATGATCCTAGAGCTCAGAGCATTCGACGTTGGAATGAACAATTATGAGGAACAGGTTGTTTGTGTAAAGGCAAATCGCCGCTCCGTCCTCGAGCGTCTGACACAGACGACGTCTACCATAGTTTCACAAGGAGTCGGCAGAAATCCGTTCGCCGTGCAGCTCGACAGCTCAACATGGCCCCGATGTCCGTCTGCTGTAAGCTCTTCCTGAAGGTGAAAAACAACAACGTGTGGAGTTCTGTTCCAAAATGGTTCAAATAGCTCTGAGCACTATGGGACTTAACTGCTGAGGTCATCAGTCCCCTAGAACTTAGAACTACTTAAACCTAACTAACCTAAGGAAATCACACACTTCCATGCCCGAGGCAGGATTCGAACCTGCGACCCTAGCGGTCGCGCGGTTTCAGACTGAAGCGCCTAGAACCTCTCGGCTACAACGGCCGACTGGAATTCTGTAATTGCGTTCTTGGCGAGGTGGAGGATAACCGTTTCCTTCCACACTTACTGTTTAGTGACGAGGCAACATTCCATTTAAACGAAAAGTTTAATCTTTATAATGTGAGCATTTGGGGTACGGAATAACCACACGAGGTTGCACAACATGAGAGGGACTTTTCAAAAATTAATGTGTTTTGTGCAACTTCACAAGAAAAGGTGTATGTTCAAATGTGTGTGAAATCTTATGGGACTTAACTGCTAAGGTCATCGGTCCCTAAGCTTACACACTACTTAACCTAAATTAGCCTAAGGACAAACACACACACCCATGCCCGAGGGAGGACTCGAACCTCCGCCGGGATCAGCCGCACAGTCCATGACTGCAGTGCCCTAGACCGCTCGGCTATCCGAAAAGGTGTATAGTCCATTTTTCTTTGTCAAGTACACTATTACAAGAAGTACATATCTCGATACGCTTGACGACTTTCTTTTCCTACAGTTGGAGACTGATTCGAACGATTTTATTTACCAACAGGAGGGGGCACCGCCACACTGGCATTTGAAAATGTGGGAATTTTTAAATCAATGGAATACCGAGCGATGGATCGGTCACACTGGACCAAGTGATTCAGCCTTACATTACTGGCCTCCAAGGTCACCGGGCATGACTATATGTGATTATTTATTGTGGGGGTATGTAAAAGACTGTTTATGTTCCTCTTGAATACCGCACTGACACATGCTGCGCGTCTTAAGGGGGGCATACTGAGCACCTATGAAAAAGTATGAAAAAAACTTTTTGACTCTCCTGTTCATCAGAAAACAAAATTCATTGTATATATTTACTGGTTTCAGAAGGATAGACGTGTCACATTGTATGATTCTTATTGTACAGGCTGTACTTTAGAAAAAGCCTTTATTTCCTGTCGAAAGTTTTATATCCACGGGAGGCCATTGAAGAATATTATAGCTACATTATTCATTTCTTTCCGTGATAAAATTCCATCCACTAGTGGAATTTGTGCATCATTTCGTCTTCTGTTGTATTTATGACTCTGTCCATTTCTCTCAAACTACAATTTATTGTTAACAACCAATTTCATCAGTGATTAAACGTACTGTGAAGTTTCAGTTTATATTCCCAGTTTCGTTAAGAGATGTCTCCAAAATGCACGTGTGACAACTCTTCACAGAGCAATAATTACTTTATTTTCTACTACAAGCACCTAAGTGACAGGTTGCTGATTTATATATCCCCAAGGTTGGCATCTATTCTTACGTTAAAAGTAGCTTATCCTACTTGTTTTAGTACGTGTACTATACTGTTTTTTCCTGTTGACTGTAATCAGATGCATAAGTAAGAACTTTATGATTTTTTGCTTGTACAGTACAGTAACAGAACGCGAAGCATCTTTTCCAGTAAAAATCCCTGTGAGCCGTGTTTGTTTAAAGTTTAAAGCTAGTACATTTGTTGAAAATCAGTTAATAGCTTAACAAAAAAACGTAATTTACAATTTTCTCTTTCAATAGTTCTTTGCTCGGCTTGGCAGTAACTAAAGCGTTAGTGGTTTATATACATGACTTGCTACAGTTCCTAAACATTCAGTGGTACAGCTGATTGCTATGAATATGCTTTTCTTCAAATCTGAAAGAAGCATTGGATCCGTCTCTTGATCAAGTGAGAAAGTTGACCAGTGTAGAAGACCAAAGAATAGTACCAGACGCAAAATCGAACCCTGCCGAACACCCAGTTTTCTTTATGCAGATGATGTAGCGTCTTTATTGGCGTTATTGGAACATCCTAGAGTAACGATCTGCATTCTGTTTCTTGAATAATAACTGCATCAGATATGCTTGAGCCATTTATTCCATTAAAATTTAAATTCACAAAGAAAATCTTATCATTGACAGAATATCGCAGAAGATGCCAACATGTTATATTTAATCATTTAAAAATTCTGTTGTTTACTCAGCGGAAGTATGAGTAGTTGCCTCATTGTAGCTGCTCCAATGATATCCAACAGCGATTTTTTAAGTTTGTGAATATACTGTTATTACACAGCTACGCTACAACATTTGCGGCTAAAGAAATGGTCGTCAAATTATGTGTAAGATTTCAGGATCGAGGAAAGACACAACAGACTCTTCCCTCCAGAAATTTCCTTTATGTATCGGGAGATCCGCACTGCAGAAACCTATCCCAGAAATAAAAACGTCGATGCTACGTAGCACCTACAGCTACTCAAGAACATAATAGAAAATGAAACCCTATTGAAATCTTTTTAAGAAAACTAGGAGAATTGTAGAAATGACTAGGCGGTTTGTTCTCTATTATAGCTTCCTGTACCCAGATTAACTAGTCTTCGGCACTTTAGCCAATACCTTCGAACTATCTCATTAGTCTGTTATAACTACTGTGCAATGTCTCCTTATTTCCAGTTTCATCCAAACGATTACATGTTTGTTTACACGTACTTTTAAAATGCTGGTAGGTTCCTGTCTTCTGGTTTTTCCACCATCCCCGTTTCTCTACTCAATGCTGTGCTGAAATTGTACACTTACCTTTATTTATGTAGCCACAATCTTCTAATCACTAAGTAGTGCCTGTCGGAGAATAAATTTTATTGTACCATATATGAAAGTTTCCGCTCATTCCATTCACAGGTGGAACATGGAAAGAATGACTGACTGAAGGCTGCTTTGCTAGCTATTATACTTACATTTCCATCTGCACAGTCTTTACAAGGTATGTACGCTAGAGTCTTCCGAATATTTGAACTTGCTACCATGAAAGACATTTACTGAAGCTATGTAAGCACATTCTCACAAGATATAGATGTCTTTCTTTCAGTGTCAAAAGTTAAAATTGTTCAACATTTCTGATACACTCTCCCGTCAGTCAAACAGTTCTGCAACCATTCACTCGACCCGTCTTTGTAAAGGATGGTCAAAATTAAAGTGGCCCGGCTTATACATTCTAAGACAAAGAAAGACTCACCACGAAGTAATTATCCGAATGGCACAGAAATCGGTAGATGTGACGTACATGTATAGCCAAGCAAATAACTATAACTTCAAAAAAATGGACGAGTTATTCGGGAGAAAGAACTTGACAAATTGAGCAAGTCAGTAACACGTTGCTCCACCTTTCGTCTTTATACAAGCAGTTACTCGGCTTGACATTGACTGATAGTTGTTGGATGTTGTCCTGAGATACATCATGCCGAATTCTGTCCAACTGGAGCGTCAGATTGTCAAAAATCCCGAGAAGGCTGTAGAGCCCAGCCCATAGTGCTCCAAATGTTCTCAGTTGAGGAGAGATGCGGCGACCTTGCTGGCCAATGTAGGACTTGGCAGGCAGGGTGACAAACTGTATAAATTCTCGTCGTGTGCAGGCGGTCATTATCTTTCTGAAATTTAAGGTCAGGAAGGCTTCTCACGAAGAGCAACAAAACGGGACGTAGAATATCATCGACATACTGCTGTGATATCAAAGTGACGCAAATCACCACCAAAGAGGTTCTACTGTAAAATGAAATGGCAATCCATGTCATCACTCGTGGCTGCCCACCCGTATGGCGAACAACAGGCAGAAGTGATCCACAGATTTGCTGTCCAATACCCTTGGTATTTATTTGTTGTGCAATCTAAGAACATAGTATGGGTTCAAATATAACGATGTATCTGGAATAGAAAGATCTCTTCAGTGTCAACTAGTATGGATTTAGAAAACATCGGTCATGTGAAACTCAACTCGCACAAGATGTACTGAAAGCAATGGGTCAAGGCAGCCATGTAGGTAGGTGCAGTATTTCTCGATTTCCGTAAAGGCTTTGACTGAGTACACATTTACACGATTTCTGAAAAGTCACCTTTGACTGAGTACCACATTTGCACTTATTATAAAAAGTACGACAGTGTGGGGAATCAAGATGAATTTATGACTGTATCAAGAATTTTTCGGTTCGGCGGACGCAGCTTGTAATGGATGGAGTGTAATCGAAAGACGTAGAAGTAACTTCGGGTTTTCCCCATGGAAGTGTATTGGAACCCTTGCTATTCATGGAGTATGTTAATAAAATGGTTCAAATGGCTCTGAGCACTATGGTACTTAACTTCTGAGGTCATCAGCCCCTAAAACTTAGAACTACTTAAAACTAACTAACCTAAGGACATCACACACATCCATGCCCGAGCCGGCCCGTGTGGCCGTGCGGTTCTAGGCGCTTCAGTCTGGAACCGCGTGACCGCTACGGTCGCAGGTTCGAATCCTGCCTCGGGCATTGATGTGTGTGATGTCCTTAGGTTAGTTAGGTTTAAGTAGTTCTAAGTTCTAGGGGACTGATGACCACATATGTAAAGTCCTATAGTGCTCAGAGCCATTTGAACCATCCATGCCGGAGGCAGGATTCGAACCTGCGACCGTAGCGGTGGCGCGGTTCCGGACTGAAGCGCCTAGAACCGCTCAGCCACACCGGCCGGCGGAGTATGTAATAACCTTGCATACAACGTTAATAGAAACCTCGGACATTTAGATGATAATGCAGTTATTTATAACGAAATTTATTTATAACGAAATACTATCTGAAAAAGGCTGTGGAAATAATCAGTCAATTCTTAACACCATTTGAAAGTGGTGCAAAGTTTGGCTAAACTAGCTTTAAATGTTTAAAAATGGAAAGCGGTGCACTTCAGGAAACCAAAAAAACCCTTGTTTTCTATGAATACAGGATCAAAGAGTCACAGTTGCAGTTGGGCAACTCATACAAATACTTGCATACAACACATGGCGGGTATCTGAAGTAGAGTCTCTAGGCTCACTCCCAAAGCACATGCCAGACTTCGGCTTATTGGCAGAATACTTGAGAAATGCATTCAGTACATAAAGGACACTGCTTACAAATCATCTTACGACGCATCCTAGACTGGCTCATGTGTATGGAATCCGAGGGAATATTGAACGTGCAGAGAAAAGGACAACGTGAATGATCACAGGTTTGTTTGATTCGTGGTAAGCTTCACAGATGCTGAAGAACATGAATTAGCAGACAAAAGTTCCAATAGCTCTGTGCACTATGGGACTTAACATCTGAGGTCCTCAGGCCCCTAGACTTAGAACTACTTAAACCTCACCAACCTAAGGACCTCACACACATCCACGCCCGAGACAGGATTGGAACCTGCGACCGTAGCAGCAGCGCGGTTCGGGACTGAAGCTCCTGGAACCGTTCGGCCGCAGCGGCCGGCAATTAGCAGACACCTGAAGTCTTAATTACAATCTTTCAAGAACAGGCTTTAATTTATGACTATCGGAATGTACTACAATTCTCCACGCATCGCTCCCGAAGGGGATGTGAGAACTATTTCAGATTAATTGCAGAAAGTACAGAGGCAATTAGTCATTCTTGCCGCGTTCCATACGTGACTGGAACGGAAAGCAGGCATAATAACTGGTACATTGCGATATACCTTCTATCGTGCACTTCACTATGGTTTGCAGAATATTGATGAAGACGTAACCCAAATGTGCCCGTGAGTATGTGTGCTCCAGTAGCTACTGCCAGGGAGACTTCAGAATTCATATAAGAATTTCGCTAATTTGCGCGCTAGCCACAATTTAGTATGGATCTAACAGTCCTCATTCTACTAAATTTCATACTTATTTACGTCAATACTTGTTTCTGTTATCAGTCCAAACAATAACTTTGATGTATTCACATAAATTTTTTTCTAATCACGCAACTGTTCATTTGATATCCGCCGCACTCTCGGTGTCCGTTACAATCATTATTTGCTTTCGGAATATTGCTTCCCGTACCGAACTAAAACATGTTTAGACCTGAGGAAACATTTCTTTAATTTATTTCAGTTCGTCTATATTCTTCTGTTTTCTATTCTGACATCATTACATTTCGCTGTGAGCATGTAGACTTTTACATGAGGGTCAGTATATAAATCCGTTCTATTATGTAGCCGGCCGTAGTGGCCGTGCGGTTCTAGGCGCTGCAGTCTGGAACCGAGCGACCGCTACGGTCGCAGGTTTGAATCCTGCCTCGGGCATGGATGTGTGTGATTTCCTTAGGTTAGTTAGGTTTAAGTAGTTCTAAGTTCTAGGGGACTGATGACCTTAGAAGTTAAGTCCCATAGTGCTCAGAGCCATTTGAACCACTTAACATATCTGTGCGTACAGGTGGGAAAAATCAACTGATAAGTAGCATTTGAAATTCATGGCGAAAACCTGCAGCTATCTTTTATTTTTCACAGTGCTTCTAGTAACGGTCATAAACGGTTTTCAAACTGGCTGCTAATCTTGAAAATGGTCTATGACCAAAACTAGTAGCACTGTGAAAATTAAGTGGCATTTGAAAGTTTTCGCAATGAATTTCAACGAAATTTTACATATCGCTTCATTGTTCTCTCAGTCTTATCTTCACCGTCCTCCGGTCTTACTACCTCATTTAAACTCCGAACGTGTCTGGATTTCAGTCACTTAATGTTAACTATGTTAACTTACTGTACTACCTTTCGTGTAGGCTCTTCAAGCAACATCATTCAAAGAAATTGAATTCAGCGATGATTTCTGTTAATTTTCACTCAACATAATAAGGCTGGGGAAAAGCAATTCCTCGAAGTTCAATCGATGATCAAGCACATGTAACAAACTGTTCCAAATAAAGAAACAGTAGTCGACAATTGTTCGGTTTTATTTCGTCTCTTTTGATCTGTCTGTCACTATGGTAGAAGAAAGCGGAATAGTAAACTTTGTCGATACGTTCTCGGTACTTTTTATTACTGTCTCTACAGTGTTGACTACACGAAGTGTGAAAATTACATACTTATCAACAACATGCATGTAAATGTACCCATCTCTAAAAAGTTACGTGCTCTCAGGAACTACTTTTCCGGAAAGAAAAGTTAGTGCACCCATTTAGGGGTTTCCAATTCACTCAACATTTATTGTTGCAATAGTGCATATGAAATGATAAAATTTACCACCAAAGCGGAGGCAGTTCTGAGGTACCAGGTACCGACCCATGCTGAAACTTCCATATTAGTAACCTACGTGTTGTAGCCTCCACTGGCGGCAATGTAGGTGCTGACTTTAGCACCCAGTCGATCGTAAAGAAGGTGAATACTGTCCTGAGATACGTTCTGCCATGACTGTTCAATCTGTTCACGTAGTTCTATATGAGTTCTTGACTGACGATTCGCACGAGACACTTCTCGTTCCAGCACGTCCCACACATTCTCGGTTGGAGACCGAGATCGTGCTCGCCAGAGATGTTGATGCACGTCTTGCAAAGCACGTTGAGTTTCGTGGGCAGTGTGTGGGCGAACATTACACTGTTAGGACAACACATCACATTCCTGTTGCATGAAAGGCAAATGAAAGGGTCTAACAACATTCTGCACTTACCGAGCGCTGGTTAGCTAGCATGAAGAAACGTCAAAGGTGAACGCGAGTTGTAGCTTATCGCACCCCACACCACATGGCCGGTTCTGAGTCCACTGTACATTGCAAGAATGCACTCTTCAAGACAGCACTCACCACATCTATGTCGTACGCTCAAAACACCACTTCCGTGCAAAAAGAAACTGCTGTCATCGCTGAATACCACGGTGGACCATCCCATGTTCCATCCCATGTTACGCCACTAGTCGAGCCGTGCAGGTCGATGTTGTGACGTGAGTACAAGACCAGCTAAACATGTGCGTGCCGACAGCCCCACTGCTAATAACAAGTTCACAACAGTTCGCACTAATACGACTGGTCTCACAAGCCCCCTTATCTGTACTGTGGTAACTGTACGTTCTGCCATTGCTGCCTTTACAAAACCACGATCCTGACTGGAGTCTGTGCTGCGTGGACGTCCAGAACCTCGTCTACAGGTGTTGGAATGTTCACGTGACCACTGGTTCCAGCATCGTTGCACAACTGAAGCAGCTCGTCCGACTTGTGAGGCAGTTCTCTGAAAGGACCATCCAGCCACTCGGAGTGCCAAAATATGACCTCTTTCACACTAGCTCAGTTGGCTGTAGGAAGCACAAGCGCATCTCTCTGGCACGGCTGCTGGCTAGCTTCATACGTTTGCCGAACACTGAGCCTTTTAGATGTGAGTATCTCTATTAAAGTGTAGACACATATGGCGCTCTGGTAGCTACGCCACTGCTCTATCAGCACATCTACTATCCACCAGGTGGCATATGGCGTCATCGGATCAAAATCGATGTCGTCTTTCCAGGCGTGGTAATAGTGTATTTTCGTAAAGAAGTTACTAAGCGACACCGATACACAATTTAGTATCTGAAGTAAATTTAATTTTTGTGTTCTGCGTCATTTATGGAAGTTTGTAAATGTAGTTAGCCACATTAGGTTCTCATATGAACTCGGAAGTGGTAGTATTTCTTGGTCGTTTAAAAGTAAGATTAAGATGAAATTTATGCTGTGCGAGAGCGAAATGATATACATGTGACTCAGAAGTGCACCAGTGGTGGCCCTATTTAGCTGTGATACTCTGAAGACTGTCACTATGACCACATGGTTAGCTGGCTTTTTAGTACCAAAGTAAACAACACTCAACTGTAGAATAAAATGAAGATATCCTAATGAGTATTACCTTTAAAATGACATATATAAGGAAATACTGAGTCCTAACATCTTAAGCAGATTGTCCTGTTGTGAATTTTCTTCAATGTTGCAAAAGTATCCATACTTGTCTCCTTCATTATACTCTTGTAAGCTTATTATTGTCACTTTTGTGTTTACTAGTGTATCAGTTCAGTAATTACGAACTCCCTTTGTCCGTCTGCTCTTTATAAGATTGTATCGGTTTCAATTTCAATGACATTCACGAAAAACCATGACACGGACACTATAGAGGGAAAACTACTTGTAAAGTAACTTGTTATGAATTTTCGCTTCTCCTCTTCTTCCTAGCATATAATTGTTGTAGGAATTCTTTCCACAGGCTATAATTCTGAGGTCACCGCACTAGTATGCCCTAGGGAACTCGGCAACAGAGGTTCTAAGTTCTAGGGGACTGACGACCTCAGAAGTTAAGTCCCATAGTGCTCAGAGCCATTTGAACAATTTTGAACTGAAGAAATGTAAATTCGACTTTTTCGTTTTTACTTACAATTGTGTAACATTAAATTATTTTTATTGCTTATTTGGTAATCATTTATACTTCCTACAATGAGTCGTTTGGAAATATCTCTGCTCATTTCTATATGGAAACTCTTAAACAACAAATTAAGTCAAAGCATCACTGAAACTTTGGAACTGTATTGCTGAGAACATGTTTGTTAAATACATTAACTACTTAGTATTTTATCCATCCTCAGCATCTGTAGTCGTATATAACAAAATAATAAGTGACCAGTTGTATAAAAGGGATTTAATTTCTTTATCGGTTTCGGGCACTTACCGAACTTCTTTAGAAGGCTTCTTGGTCTTCAGAGTTGTATTCGAGTGTATTTTCGTCTTCAGTCTTGTGCTGCAGTCTTCTACTGAGGCACATGAGGTCGTCACGTGTGCGAATTACACGTCACAAGTGTTCAAAGGTTTATCAGCATCACATACACAAACAACAGCACCATTTAAAATCTGAATTTTCTCAGTCTTCATTCAGTGCGGTAAGTATAGATCTCCGCCATTGGCGGACAGGAAGACCGTTGCACTCCATCAAAAATTTCGACGGAAGATACTTGAGCATCCTCCTTACAACGCACAAGTGACCCGTTCGGTCCCTGAAAACAATCTGTAAGGTCAGAGATTCGGTGGAGAAATGGATCCGTCAGCAATCACGGAGTTTCTACACTGAAGCCATCCACTTCCTTCCAACGCGCTGGGATCCGTGTATCAATATTAATAGCAAGTATATATAGTTGTTCTGTTCCATATCAACTGTAATTCTTTTCTGTGGCGGCGTGCTGATAAGTAATATCTCTGAATTTCTTACGTGAAACCTCTTAAAACTTTTCAAATAAATCGAACTTTATAAACATTCTACATTTTTGTTCTTCATTTCTACATATTTATTTCTCTTCCTAGTCACCCTGGCGATGAACATATTTCTTTCAACAAGAGACCAGTTTGTTGATAACACCTGTGGAGAATGTTTGACTTATTTCACAGAGTCACGTCCGCATCTACATCTATATGATTGCTCTGAAATTCACAGTTTAATGTCTGATAGAGAGTTCATCGAACCAGTGTAAGCTACTTCTCACTCATTCCACCTCGAATAACGCGCGGGAAAAACGAACACCTATGCCTTTCCGTGTGGGCTTTCATTTACCTTATTTTGATGATCATTTATCCCTACGTAGGAAGATTGCAACAATTCATTTTCACACTCTAAGAAGAAAGTTGGTGATTTAAATTTCATGAGAAGGTCCTGCCGCAGCGAAAACGCCTCTGTTTTAATGACTACTACCCCTATTCGTGTATCATATCCGTGGCACGCTCTCTGATATTACGTGATAGTGCAGAACGAACTTTTTCGATGACCTCCGTGTGATCTTTATCCCACACCGCACAGCAATACTCTAGAAGAGGGCGGAAAAGGATAGTGTAAGCAGCCTCTTTAGTAGACCTGTTAAATTGTCTAAATATTCTGCCAATAAATCGCAATCTTTCATTTACTTTGCCTACAACATTGCATATGTGATCGTTCCCACTTAAGTTATTCGTCATTGTAATCCCTAAGTATTTAGTTGAGTTTACAGCTTTGTGATTTATCGTGTAACTGAAACTCAGCGAATTCCTTTTGGTACTAATGTGGATTACTTAACGCTTTTTATGATTTAGAGTTAATTACCACTTTTTTTACCAGTCAGATATCTTGTTCTAATTATTTTCCAATTTTTTTGATCGTATAATGACTTTACAAGACGGTAAATGACAGCAACGTCTGCAACAATCTAAGAAGGCTGCTCAGATTGTCTCCTAGATCGGTTAAGCAGATCAGGCATAACAGAGGGCTTCCTTGTGGAACGCCAGATATTACTTCTGTTTTACTGTATGATTTTCAGTCAGTTATTACGAACTGTTGCCTTTCAGGCAGGAAATCAGGAAAGCAGTTACAGAACTGAGACGATACTCCACACGCACGCAGTTTAATTAGAAGTCGCGTGTGAGGAACAGTGTGACGACACACCTCTATTTGCACCGCTGCATCACTATCAAACTGAAGGCCTCGTAGATGTTTCTTAAGTTTGGGGACACGGACGAAATTCGCATGGGGCCAAATTGGGACTCTATGGAGAATGGTTGATGACGGTGAACACAAGGCGTCGGAATGCTATAGATGTCGCAGCGCTAGGGTATGGTCAGGCATTGCCATGCCTATGGAGAGCATGCGCTATGTGTGGACGAAATATTTCTGCTGTTAGAAATTCTTTTACAGCACGCTGTTTCTCACGCACCGACATCGTACATTACACACCGCCAGGTTACATGGTAGAATTCAGAACCTTCTAGCACTAGAGGATTGGAACTTGTGTCAGAGAAGCGGAAAAGTATACAGGGTAATGGTAATATGCATGACATGTAATATCTCACCGTATATGGGGAACAGAATAAAAAGTTCGGAGGCATTACTTTTGACTGTATACTCCCTTTCATGAACATCAAGAGCTCAGATGGAAAATCAGTTCTAAGCAAAGAAGGGAAAGCAGAAAGGTGGAAGGAGTATATAGAGGGTCTATACAAGGGCGATGCACTTGAGGACAATATTATGGAAATGGAAGAGGATGTAGATGAAGAGTTTGACAGAGCACTGAAAGACCTGAGTCGAAACAAGGCCCCTGGAGTAGACAACATTACATTGGAACTACTGACGGCCTTGGGAGAGCCAGTCCTGACAAAACTCTACCATCTGGTGAGCAAGACGTATGAAACAGGCGAAATACCCTCAGACTTCTAGAAGAATATAATAATTCCAATCCCAAAGAAAGTAGGTGTTGACAGATGTGAAAATTACCGAAGTATCAGTTTAATAAGTCACGGCTGCAAAATACTAACGCGGATTCTTTAGAGACGAATGGAAAAACTAGTAGAACCCGACCTCGGGGAAGATCAGTTTGGATTCCGAAGAAACACTGGAACACGTGAGGCAATACTGACCTTACGACGTATCTTAGAAGAAAGATTAAGCAAAGGCAAACCTACGTTTCTAGCATTTGTAGACTTAGAGAATACTTTTGACAATGTTGACTGGAATACTCTCTTTCAAATTCTAAAGGTGGCAGGGGTAAAATACAGGGAGCGAAAGGCTATTTACAATTTGTACAGAAACCAGATGGCAGTTATAAGAGTCGAGGGACAAGAAAGGGAAGCAGTGGTTGGGAAGGGAGTAAGACAGGGTTGCGGCCTCTCCCCGATGTTATTCAATCTGTATATTGAGCAAGCAGTAAAGGAAACAAAAGAAAAATTCGGAGTAGGTATTAAAATCCATGGAGAAGAAATAAAAATTTTGAGGTTCGCCGATGACATTGTAATTCTGTCAGAGACAGCAAAGGACTTGGAAGAGCAGTTGAACGGAATGGATGGTGTCTTGAAGGGAGGATATAAGATGAACATCAACAAAAGCAAAACGAGGATAATGGAATGTAGTCGAATTAAGTCGGGTGATGCTGAGGGTATTAGATTAGGAAATGATACACTTAAAGTAGTAAAGGAGTTTTGCTATTTGGGGAGCAAAATAACTGATGATGGTCGAAGTAGAGAGGATATCAAATGTAGACTGGCAATGGCAAGGAAAGCGTTTCTGAAGAAGAGAAATTTGTTAACATCGAGAATAGATTTAAGTGTCAGGAAGTCATTTCTGAAAGTATTTGTATGGAGTGTAGCCATGTATGGAAGTGAAACATGGACGGTAAATAGTTTGGACAAGAAGAGAATAGAAGCTTTCGAAATGTGGTGCTACAGAAGAATGCTGAAGATTAGATGGGTAGATCACGTAACTAATGAGGAAGTATTGAATAGGACTGGGGAGAAGAGAAGTTTGTGGCACAACTTGACCAGAAGAAGGGATCGGTTGGTAGGACATGTTCTGAGACATCAAGGGATCACCAATTTAGTATTGGAGGGCAGCGTGGAGGGTAAAAGTCGTAGGGGGAGACCAAGACATGAATACATTGAGCAGATTCAGAAGGATGTAGGTTGCAGTAGGTACTGGGAGATGAAGAAGCTTGCACAGGATAGAGTAGCATGGAGAGCTGCATCAAACCAGTCTCAGTACTGAAGACCACAACAACAACAACTCCCTTTCACTTCGGTACATGTTATACAGAGTCCGGCAGAATGAACAGCAGGATTTGAGTCATTTCTTACGACGTCGCTGTTGCACCTATACAAAATAAGTAAGCGCTCGCTGCGTGGAGAAAAGACTGATGTTTGTTATTATGGCCTCGTGGAATTCAGAGCTTCGAGAATTCGCGAACGAGGGGTTTTTAAACAATAACGTGTTTCCTACCACAGTTCTGTGACTCTCGTCTCAGTTTCAAGTTGGAACGACGTTATAAAATCTGGGATCATTGCGCGATTCTACAGTGGTTGCAACAACTCAGGCCTGCTGCAAGTGGTGCAAAGAAGAAAACCACCGGCGAGGAAGGAAACAGCGGACAGTGCAGTGAATGGAGGACGCGCGTCAATCATTCATCCGAAGTCCTCACCGTTCTGCTGCCTGATAAGTCTTGGCGCTAACAATGTGGCGCATAATCCATAATCACCTGCACTCCAACCCATACAAATTGCAGGTTGTACAGCAACTAAACGAACAAGATAAAGATGCCCCACTAACGTTCGTCTTGCGCCCCCTGGAACTTTTAGCAGCCCACCAACAGATGCGAAACAACACACTTCGTGGTGATGTATTGAAAACCAAGTACAGAGTGTAGCGGCGGAAAAAACAGGGGGCTATGTTCCGACTTATTTAAAAGATTGACTGCAAAGTGAGTTAACAGCTGCTTCATTCTACCTTACTTGGTGCCTTTAAAAAGTTTCCCAAGAAATTTGGCGTTCGATTATACTCGCACTTTTTTTTTTTAACTTGTAGCTCTCCTCAGACTCCCAGAAGCTCCCCTAACGGTAACTCAGTCAGTACCATCGCTGTAAGCCGCTCATACCGATCCACTCTCAGCTGCTCGTACTCACTCACTCATTCAGTCCAATTCCTTCTGATAATTTCTTTGTGTCTCTCTGCCATTGTCTCCTGTGCCACAACCACAGATCTCTTTCTTCTGTCCTACTACTGTGGTCTCCTCTCGCTGCCACTATCTCCCTCCTGCTCTTTCTTACTGCTAATACCTCATTCCTTCCTTCCTTCCTGCTGCTGCTGTCTCTTCTCAATTTCAGTGTTTCTCCCTTCCCCCTGTCAGTGTCATATACTCTTGTTTCTCACTATCCCGGGCTTTCGCCCACTTCTGTTTTCTCTTTCTCTTTATTCCTCTCCCTCTCGCAATGTCTCCCTCATTCTTTTCCCAGCTCTTTTCTGACACTTTCAACAATTTCATGTACAAAATAAGTTTGCACGTGCTTCAGTACTTCATTATGGCGTTCCCAGATAACGGAGACACTGCATAGCATATTGTTCCGAGATATGTCACTTTGTGAACTACGTTTTCGCCTTGCATGGGATTTTACGTCAACGAGTAGTGCAACGCGGAACCTCTGTGTCTCGGAAACGGATAAAGAGATAAAGGTAATTTTCAAGCTGTTCGAGATCAGGAACATACGAATAGGGGAACATAGGAATACATTGTAAATATTTCAGCCATCGTCTGTGCATAGCCGTCTCGGAACCCGGCTGTGAAGTGTTTCTTGATAACGAATAAAGATTTTTGGAAAAAGGTGAAATGGTGGTTGTAGATAAAATGGTATAGAATATATCGTTAAAATTTGAGCAATATTCTGTGGGTACTTATTATTTAGATTCTGCTTCATGCCGGATTTTACCTGTAGAAATAGGATAATGTTTGAACTTTTCAAGTTTGGAAAAAGATAAAGACATCAATAAAATCTTCAAGACTGTTCGAGATCTGGGTCTTAGGAATACATCGCAAAAGTTTCATCTAGTTCCTGTGCATAGTCATTTTCGATTTCTCGGCTGGGTATTGGCCCATCGGTGCCAGCGAAAATATATTTAAAAAAGCCTTTTGTTGGGTTTTTCCGAGGAACCAGCCATGAATTAATGGTGCCTCCATAAGTCCCATTAAGTCCATCGTAGAACACATCAATTTCAAAAACAATCATCTGATTCGCTCCATTTGCCTAAGCAGGAGGAAGTGCGCAATCTTAACACTTTGATCCTAAACTACAGTATAATGAAACTAAGACGATCCTTTTGTCGTGTGCACAAATGACCCCTAGCCCAACGGGCATCCAAAACACTTTATCTTTCCATCACCAATAGAACCCGAGGTATGATCACCAGAAAATGCGTTTTTATGCGTAGCAGTTTGAAACATATTAGGTACACATGCTATAGCATGTATACCGATATATCACGTAATGTAGCGTATTTTTATTTGTTTTAAACGTGTGTATCAAATAATTTGCCAGTTTGTTTCGTAGTTCTGTCCTCTTTATAACAGACTATTTGTTCTTCCAGACCCTATTAACCGTCGCAGGAGAACACTACCGAAATCTTCTGGCGAAGTTAGGCGAAGCTGTCTAGACGAAGTGTCACAGGAAACTGCTTAAGGAGGGGTTTGGTCCAAGACAACGCCCTGTCTCATTCTGCAGAGAACAAATTCACACACGCTACTTCTTTCGGATATCAAATTTTGCCTGCCCGCCACGCATCCTCCTTCCCCCGCCTTCCCTCTCGCTGTATTCTCCTGACATGGCACGTAGTTAAATCTTCGTCCTTCCTGGAATGAAGAAATCACATCCAGAACGACAAGTAACTTTCTACGTGGAATGTTTCCTAACCAGCCGAAATACACAGCATGGTCTCCGCGTTCATCTATTACTGGGAAAGATGTGTCGCACTCAAGATGTAAATACATTGACGGAAAAAAATCAGAACACCAAAGAAAAAGTTGTATAAAGTAACGAAATTTAGGGAATCATTTTTCTACATAATATATTTAAGTGATTAACACTGCAGCATCACAAATTAATGTCATCATGAGATAAGCATTTACAAATGTGAAATGTTGGTACATTAATAACCGATGTAACCGCTTGAAAGCTGAATGCAAGAATGCAACTATGCACGCATTGTGTTGTACAGGTGCCGGATGTCAGTTTGAGGGATGGAGTTCCATGCGTGCTGCACTTGCTCAATCAGTATAGGGACGGTTAACGCCGTACGTGGACAACGCTGGAGTCGTCCCATGATTTTCCATTTGTGCTAGACTGGAGACAGATCTAGTGATAGAACAAGCCAAGGTGAGATATCTAGACACTGTACAGTATGCTGGGTTACAACAACGGTATGTGGGCGAGCGTTATCCTGTTGGAAAAAAAACCATATTGTGTGCTGTTCATGAATGGTACCACAACAGGTGCGTAGGATCATCAGAATAACGTATAGTTTAGGAGCCAGCTTGGTTGGGAAAACCACGAGGGCGCTCCTGCTGTCATACGAAATCGCACCTCAGACGATAACTACAGATGTAGGTGCAGTGTGTCTAGCACGCAGACAGATTGTTTACAGGCCGTAAACCGGTCTCTGTCCAAGCAAAACACGACCATCACTTGCACCGAGGCATAACCAGCTTTCATCAGAAAACACAACAGACGTCAGCCATGATCACTTGCTTGACATCGCTGAAGTCTCAAATGGCAGTGGTTCTGGATCAGTGGAGTATACACTAGAGTGCATCTGGTTTGGAGATATCCTGGAAGCAACAGACAGTCTGCGAAAATCAGTTCATAGATGTTCGCCACTGATGAATCGTATATACGATTGCAGTTAATCCCTCGGAGTCAATTAAGGCCTGAAGATTTTGTGCTGAAGCACCGAAACTGGTGGCCAGATATTAAGTAATATCTTAAGGACGGCTGTAGGGGTTCCATTTTGCTACGTAAGTGAACGGCCGAAGTATTTTAAACCCCCGGTAAGAAGGATGAACATGCAAAAAGTTTTATAGCAGTTCGTAGAGTCACTGCGGTGCCTTCTGCTACTAAGATTGCTGTTGCAGATGAGTACGATGCACCAGAGACATACCACGGAAACGATGGTCTTCCCTCTTGGTAGTGCCACGTCTAAGGACCGGTCTTCCAGCGACCATACATTCTCTTGACTACCGCTGTCTTACAATCATGTACAGTGGCTACATTCCAGCCACATTTGTATTTCTGCAGTGTCGAAGGAGGAACACCCAGCTTCTCTTAGCCCAATAACACGACCTTTTCCAAACGGCAGCTTTGTCTCGTTAAAGGCATTCTTGACTAATATCGAATCACCACGTCCAGTGTCAAAGGTAACTAACGCTCACTACCTTTACAATGTGTGTTTAAGGCAAACGTGATTTACAACCTCATATTGGCGCTGCTTGCACCACTCTTATGCGACTGGTGCGAAGTGTGAATGGACATAATCTTTCAGATGTAAAAACACACCTACAAGTCCTCCTTGGTTTTGTGACTTTTTCCATCGGTGTATGTAGGAAAGGACGAACACCCTCACCACAATTCATGGTTGCAATTCGATATTTTCGAGGTGATAACTGAAATTTTGTGACTATTCCTCGTACACCGACTGCAGGTAAAGGATCTGGTTCAGAGATCGGTGCACTAGGAGATGTATAGATGCTAACAGAAGACAGGTGCATGTAGAGGCGGCGTTGCGGAGGGCCGCCGCTATTTAACGAGGCCGTAATGGCCCCATATTGATCGGCGGCGGCGGCGGCGGCGGCGGCGGGCGTCGGCCGTGGCCCGCGGGGCAGTCGCTGCGGCGCGCCGGCCGCCGGAGGCGTGGCCGGCGGCCGGCTGTCCCAGCCGCTCTCTCTGTCACACAACCACCCCTGTTTGTACGGTGTCCCGTCTGCCTCTAGAAGGTGCCACTTGATGATATGGTCTGCACTGTGAGACACGACGTTGACGGTCAACAGCCGTATTCAACTAAGAATGAACTCGCGAAGTGCTATTATGGTTCCGCATCAGCTGTAGAATATTTCAGAATAGATGAAAATTTGTATGGGACCGGGACTCGAACCCAGATTTCCCGCTAGTCGGAAGCGGTCGCCATAACCACTTCAGCTCACTCTATTCACAAACCACGGTAAAAGAGTGTCAGCACTTGGGAGTGACGACACCAGAACAAATGGGGATTTGGTCCACTCGTGGAGGCGTTCTCGGGTAGGCAAAGCGATTAAGGCGACAGCTCCTGACAAGCAGGAAATCCGGATTCGAGTCGTGGTCCGACATAAAATTTCATTTGTGCTGAAATATTACACAGCTAATGCAGAACCATAATCGCAGTTTGCAAGTTCATTCTTATGGTCTTGAGTGCGAAGGCTCATCTGATGCAGCTATCCCCACTAATACGCCCTCTGTAAGTCTCTTCATCTCTGCTGTAACTCACCAACAATATTTTCTTGTAAATGCGTGACATTCGAAGGAGGATTGCAGCATACCACCGAAGCGAGCTCAGTTTTTGTTTTTTGCCGAATGTAACATACTTGTCGCGTTGTTATGAGACAGGCCAGCCTGGTACTGTGTGGTAATATCACAGTAGTTCTGAAGCAGCAACGTGTCACGAGTATTTCGACACCGGTAGCCACTGAAATGAGTAATATACTCGTACATGCCAAAAAGCATAGTACAGGCCTAAGGTACGCAGCTCAGAGAGAGCCATTTGTACTTACATCACTTCTGTCAGCATCACAATTTTATCACCACTGGGGCTGTGTCGTCTGGCCACCATGTGGGATGCTCATCGAGGACCGCAGTTTGCATCTATGCAACAGCAGCCCGCACTGAAGCTGATGGGTCCTGGAGCTGCAACTAAAGTGGGCCAACGCGGCCCCAGGATAGCGGCAGACCAAACTCCAGCATCGGGCCAGTGGGTCATTGTCCACTATGTCACTGGTCTAACGCGTTCCCACAAAGGGGGGAGATGGGGCATGGACCGCACTGCCGCAGCGCAAGGGCCCTGCAGGGGCGGCTGAACGTGATGAAACGCTGCTGACGCAAGAGGCTGCATTATTAAAGCCACGGCTGTCGTATGTTGCTCTACGTCAGCAATCCCGGGCGTCAACAACACCTGTGGCAGAGGAGTCCCTCGGCCTAGTCACAGACATCCTGTACTGGGCTACAGAGATGCAATAATAAAGAGCACTGAGTATTTCCATACTACGAAGTTGTTCAGTTCACCACCGGCAATGGAGGGTGAAGTTTTGACAATGCCAGCCACTCGTGCTGGCGAAACTTCAGTAAAATCATTAGATGAACGTCTGCCGAAGAACCCGATACAGAAGCTGATAGGCTGTTTCCATACTGCTGTCCTCTCTGTGCCAGGCGTCCGTCCAACCAACCCCACCGGCGCGCAGTGGCCGCGCGGTTTGAGACGCCAAGTTACGGATTGCATGGACCCTCCCGCCGAAGGATTGAATCCTCCATCTGGCATTGGTGTGTGTGTTGTTCTTAGTTCAGTTAGTTTAAGTAGTGTGTAAGTCTAGGGACCGATGACCAGAGCAGTTTGGCCCCTTAGGGATTCACATATTTTTGAATATTTTTCCAACCACCCCCAGCTACCGACACACATAAGTGGTGACGAAACTGCATAACTACTGCAACCCACATAGCCGGCCGAAGTGGCCGTGCGGTTAAAGGCGCTGCAGTCTGGAACCGCAAGACCGCTACGGTCGCAGGTTCGAATCCTGCCTCGGGCATGGATGTTTGTCATGTCCTTAGGTTAGTTAGGTTTAAGTAGTTCTAACAAGGGAACCTCCCCATCGCACCCCCCTCAGATTTAGTTATAAGTTGGCACAGTGGATAGGCCTTGAAAAACTGAACACAGATCAATTGCGAAAACAGGAAGAAGTTGTGTGGAACTGTGAAAAAATAAGCAAAATATACAAACTGAGTAGTTCAAGGGAAGATTGGCAACATTAAGGACGAAGGGAACGCACTAGCGCCGTGGTCTCGTGGTAACGTGAGCAGCTGCGGAACGGAAGGTCCTTGGTTCAAATCTTCCATGCAGTGAGAAGTTCAATTTTTTTATTTCCAGTTTATGTGACAAACTCGTATGTTTTCATCACTTTTTTGGGAGTGATTATAACATCCACAAGAAAACCTAAATCGGGCAAGGTAGAAGAATCTTTTTACCCATTCGCCAAGTGTACAAGTTAGGTCGGTCGACAACATATTCCTGTCATGTGACGCACATGCCGTCACCAGTGTCGTGTAGAATATATCAGATGTGTTTTCCTGTGGAGGAATCGGTTGACCTATGACCTTGCGATCAAATGTTTTCTGTTCCCATTGGAGAGGCACGTCCTTTCGTCTACTAATCGCACGGTTTTGCGATGCGGTCGCAATACACAGACACTAAACTTATTACAGTGAACAGAGATGTCAATGAACGAACGGACAGATAATAACTACGCAAAAATAAAGAAAGTAAAATTGTCAGTCGAGGGAAGACTTGAACCAAGGACTTCTCGTACTGCAGCTGCTCACGCTACCACGAGACCACGGCGCCCCTAAGCTCAGATGCTCCATTATGTTGCTTATGTGGCCCATGGACTACTCAGTTTGTATATTTTGCTTATTTTTTCACAGTTCCACACAACTTCTTCCTGTTTTCTCAATTGATCTGTGTTCAGTTTTTCAAGGCCTATCCACTGTGCCAGCTTATAACTAAATCTGAGGGGGGTGCGATGGGGAGGTTCCCTTGTAAGTTCTAGGGGACTAATGACCTCAGCAGTTGAGTCCCATAGTGCTCAGAGCCATTTGAACCATTTTTGCAACCTACATACCTTTGAACCTTCTTGCCGTACTCAAGCCTTTGCTCCCTTCTACAACTTTTATAAGCCCTCCCCCCCTTTCACACACACACACACACACACACACACACACACACACTTCACTGAATTACCAAACTGACTGTTCCCTGATGCTTCATGAAGTGTCTTAACTACCGACATCCTTGTTCTAGTCAAGATGAACCATAAATTGGTCTTTTCCCCAATTCGATTTATTATCTCTTCATTACATACTCAATCCACACACCTAGTCGTCAACATTCATCTGTAGCACTGCTCTAAAAAGCTTCTATTCTCATCTTGTCTGATCTACTGGTCGTCTAGGCTTAACTTCCCTGTAATATTACATACCTCACAGATAGCCTCAGAGAAAGGCTCCCTAAAACGTCAATTTATAATCGAGCTAATAAATTTCGTTATTTCAGAAATGCTTTTCTTACTATTGTTAGACATTTTATGTCCTCTCTACTTCGGGCATTATCAGTTACTCTGCCCAAACAGTAAATCTCGTTTATTGATTTCAGTAATTTTGTCTGCACATCGTTCTCGATATACTTCATTACACATACGTTGTTTGAGAATGACTACAAAAAAGAAAAAAAGAAAAAGAAATTGGAAACCGTACCCACCAAAATGGTTAATGATTTCTATTGAAAAAAAATGCTTTTTGTCTCCTTTTTCCTGTTCTAATTCCCTCAGGAAAGTTGACTGAATTGTGCTACATTCCATTACCCTTATTTTATTGATATACATCTCATGACCTACTTTCAAGGCTTGATCCTGTTCAGCTGCTTCACCTTTTAATTTACCATCTCTGATAGAATTACAGAGTCATCGACAAACCTTAAAGTTTTTATCTTCTCCCTGAATTTCGTTCTCCTTCCTAAATTATTCTTAGAGTCCTTTACTGCCTGCTCTATGCATAGATCAAATGACATCAAAGATAACCCACGACCCTGTCTCACTCCCATCGAGATTAATATCTCCCTTTCATGCCCTCTGATTCTTGTAAGTGCACTCTGGTTTCCGTACAAGTTGCAGGTAATCTTTCCCTCGTGATGCCTTATCCTTGGTAACTGTGAATCCGCTGGAGGTATTTTAGTTTTAATATGATAAGAATATGGTTCCGATTCAAGCTGTATGGGTCCTAAATCCCTTTCTGTTTGTGTTGCCTAAAAACAATTGAAATGGAATGAAAATGGG
Organism: Schistocerca piceifrons; assembly: GCF_021461385.2. Classification (NCBI taxonomy): domain Eukaryota; kingdom Metazoa; phylum Arthropoda; class Insecta; order Orthoptera; family Acrididae; genus Schistocerca; species Schistocerca piceifrons. The sequence continues at coordinate 313,352,206 of NC_060141.1, read as the reverse complement.
GGCGTAGCACCTCTTGCAAGTTTATACTGCTCTCCACGGCAACTGTCGATAATGAAGGAAGCGATAGATGATGTTTATGTAACTCTTAATAGGCGCTGGAGTAAACATTCGTCAGTGCGCTATTCCAACGACTGTAGAGACACCACAAATTTCTCTATATGTGACGTATTTTTACTACGTAATCTCTCGTCGAATTTACAGAAAAGTTATCTGCCTCGTAAAGTTCAATTCAAATGGCTCTGAGCACTATTGGACTTAAATTCTGAGGTCATCAGTCTCCTAGAACTTAGAACTACTTAAACCTAACTAACCTAAGGACATCACACACGTCCACGCCCGAGGCAGGATTCGAACCTGCGGCCGCAATAGTCGCGCGTTTCCGGACTGAGCGCCTGAACCGCTAGACCACCGCGGCCGGCCCTTGAATTAATATTTTATATTCCATGATGTACGTTCCTTGGAGAGAAAGAAATTAATGTTGTATTGGAATCACGGTGTTGTGTGTCCGTAATATTTTGGTGCCGAAACCCGGGAAGAAATTGCGATTTCCTGAGTGATTTAAATAATTAATGGCTTACTTCACGCTGTAGGAAACAAGAGACTACGTCGGACCGCATCACAAGCTAATCCCATTCCAATATAGTATGATCGCATGAACTGGTTGCTTCAAAACAATTTTTGCGGCTTTGTATTGCAAACCTGAAATTTGCACTCAGAGTAGCTAGTTTTGTTAAAAGGTTTTCGTGCACTTACGTTTGCGCATACGCTGCTTGTTAATCGTTTAAGCTATTCACAAGCGCAGTCGTAAACAATCTTATAACAGCCGTCTTTAGCAAGACATAATGCAGGACGAATCAGAGATACAGTTAGCAAACTTCAAAAGAAAGCGAACTAGGGAGAGGACTAACGCTACGCGGTTTTGTGCGGCTGTTGATGCTCTTATCACAGAAAGCCCGTTTGATGATTTTGAACATTACAGGGAACATCTTCAAGAAACTCTAGAGAAGCTCGTTTCATTAGATGACGCTATTCATAATTTTCTCTCTGACGATGAATACAATGCAGACGTGCTGAGCTGTGAGGAATATATAGACAAAGTCAAACGCGCTATACAGAAGGCTACAAAAGCAATTGATTACAAGCTTTCAGGCACGACGTCGCAGATGAATACCACGTCACCACCAGTGCTCACACAACCAATTGTATTCCACTCTGTCAAGCTACCAGCAATTAAGCTTGAGTAATTTTCTAGAGATGTAGAATGTGGTCCCGCTTCTGGGAACAATTTGAATCGACCGTGATAAAGACTCATCCCTTTCAACAGTAAACAACCATGTTTTCCTACAAGGGTAGGAAAACATGTTTGTTGCTAGTAGATGGAATACCTAGAACGGCTAACACGTATGAAGAAACAAAGAAAATTTTATTGAATAGATACGGAGATAGCAATCGCATTATACAGGCGCACCTCGATTATTTGGATGCGCTAAAGCCTGTACAGTCAGCGGCACCTGAAACGCTGAACAGTACATTCCTGGAATGTAACCGTCGTATTGAAGCACTGCGTGCCGTAGGAGAAGACGTCGTGGCATACGGTAAAATTCTCACTGCGAAAATTTTGAATGCATTTCACGCTGAAATGTGCCAGAAATGGTTCATTCATGCTAGAAGAACCGAAGTAGCGGAAGGAGATGTACTGAAACTACTTAACTTATTGGAAGAAGAAGTTCGTGGTGCTCTCACTGCACAAAAGGTTCGTACAGAATATCAGTTATCTACTAGCTTCACGCCCACTGCAGCAGCGCTTCACATAAGCCGGCCGGAGTGGCCGAGCGGTTCTAGGCGCTACAGTCTGGAACCTCGCGACCGCTATGGTCGCAGGTTCGAATCCTGCCTCGGGCATGGATGTATGTGATGTCCTTAGGTTAGTTAGGTTTAAGTAGCTCTAAGTTTTAGGGGACTGATGACCTCAGAAGTTAAGTCCCATAGTGTTCAGAGCCATTTGAACCATTTGAGCTTCACACGAATCAAAGCAAGCGAAAAATCCGCGTAAGCGTAAACGAGAAGTACCGGTACAACCATATTGCGTATTTTGCGAAGCTCGCTCTCATTGGACCCTAGACTGCAACATAGTAACTGATAGCCAACAACGTATTGATAAAGCAAGATAATCGCTGTTTTATATGTCTAAACCGAGGTCATAATGCTAGAAGCTGCAGTAAGAAGAGCAAGGCCTCCAGTTCTAAGTGCAAGAAAATTCATCACAAAGCTATCTGTACTGACGTTGCTGCCTCTTCTTCATCTTCTCAGCAAATTACATCTACATCTGTAGGGAGAATCGACGTAAGTTCAGCAGGTTTTACTTATCTTCAGACAGCTCGAGCTTGGGTCAGTGGACCCGCAGGATTAAGCAAACTTACTCGCTGCGTTCTGGATAGCGATAGTCAGTCAAGCTTCATTTCCAAGTTCCTGATTGATGAGCTAGGTTACGAAGTATAGAACATCGTGATCTATCTGTCAACGTCTTTGAAATGCCATCCGCAACTTCAATGCATCGTAGAGTCGTAGAATTCACACTACAGGGTACATGGACTAATTCCAAGACGTCTACGACAGCGTTTGATAGCACATACTCATTTTCCGCGCACCCAACTGTGCCTTCCGATTTAAGAAAACTTGTACGCACACGGGGACTTCAGTTTGCGGACCTAAGGGATGGTACAGAACATCTTCCCATCGAGATTCTTATCGGAGCAGATTACTATTGGAACATCGTTAAAGATTCCCCTCCGATTCGACTAACGTCATCAGTTGTTCTAGTACCTTCCATTCTAGGTTGGATTCTTAGTGGAACCAAATCAAGCACCACGGCTAACCCCGTGACGGCAAACTACATCAGTTTAGAGAAAGCGACAACAACAGACGACATTTTACGACGTTTCTGGAATTTAGAAACAATGGGAATCACAGAAGATGAAACAACTCTGAATCAGAAGGAATTGGCGTTATTGTAAGATTTCTCAAAATCCTACTGCATCGAAGACAAAAGAGTGGTGTCTTTCCCCAGAAAACCCAACGTTATGTTATCTAATAATCTTCAGCAAGCAGAGAAGAGATTTGCTTCACTGGAGAAAAATTTTACGAAGGACAAGAAACTGAAACAAATTTACGAGGCGCAAATGATAGAACACATCAAGAAGAAACATGTGGAAGTCACCCTTCTCGACAGAAACTGCGTGACACATTTTATCTGCCACATCATGCAGTAAAGAAAGAAAAGTTAGGTGTCATCAAATGGAGGATTGTGTTTGATGGTTCGTCGCACGACCAGAATGCACGTTCATTGAATGACTCTTTAGAAATAGGTCCTAATTTACTTCCTGACATTCTTTCAATATTACTGAGATATCGTCTACATCAAGTAGCCTTAATTGCTGATATCAAACAAGCATTTCTACAGTTAGTTCTTCACAGGAAAGATAGAGATATCACGAGGTTTTTCTGGTACAGAGTAATCGTAGATCAGCAAGGAAACTATATTCCATTGACGAAAGGATTACATACCGCTTCACCCGGCTACTTTCCGGACTTACCTGCAGTCCGTTTCTTCTTGCCGCCACGCTGAAAGAACTTACTGTAATGCACAAAACGAATTTTCCGCAAGCTGCTTTACTTGTTGAAGATAATATGTACATGGATGATTTTGTATCAGGTGCTAAAGATGACAATGCCGTAATTAACTTATATTATGAGCTTACATCACTCATGGGACAGATCAGTCTACCAATGGCAAAGTGGGCCACAAATTCAAGCTAACTGATTGGAACATGGCAATCAGAAGGTGTCATAAGCATTACAGATACGGAGGTACTGGGAGTACACTGGAACACACAAACTGATACGCTCAGTGTTGTTCACAACAATGTTACCGACAATGTTATAAATCGTCCTGCCACTAAGCGAGAAGTACTACGAAACACTGCTAGATTCTATGACCAACTGAGTTTGTTGTCACCTGTGTCCCTCACTGCAAAAATAATTTTTCAAGAAATTTGGTCAAGAGGAATTGAATGGGATGAGCTTTTACCCCTTGATCTCAGCAAACGCTGGCGAATGTGGGTATCAGCACTGCCATCATGTTCACACATAAAAAGGCCCCGATGGGTTGGTGTATCTAAAAACACAGAGCCAGAAATCCAAGTCTTTTGCGACGCATCATAAAAGGCCTATGGAGCAGTCCTTAATGTACGGTGCACCACAACAAGTACGGTATCAGTCCATTTAGTTTGCAGTAAAAACTGACTAGCTCCCATCAAAAATATAACTCTTCCACGGCTGGAGCTTCTAGCGACGCTTCTTGGATCAGGACTACTTCATTATTTCTGTAAGGCCACGAGCTATAATGCAAGTCGTGCGACATCGTGGACTGACTCAACTGTAGCCTTAGGATGGATACAACATGACCCTAATCGATGGAAAACATGTGTCAAACCGTGTTACAGAAATACGACTAACGAATCCGTCGCAGTGGAGGCACTGCCCCGGTGACGAAAATCCAGCTGATCTAACCTCCAGAGGTACCACAGCAGATAAACTTCACCATGCTTCTGTATGGTTCCATGGACCTGTTTGGTTAACAACGAACAGAACACAGTGGCCTCGAATTTTAGAGACGGAAGAGCACTCCTTGCCAGAAAAGAAGAAAGTAGCAGACCAAGTCTTCATGGTACAAACAACGATTCCTATTTTAACAGCTACACGGTACAGTAGCTCCTTCAAGCTGTTAAGAGTTACAAGATGGGTACTTCGCTTTAAACGGCACTTACTGAAAGAAAACAGAGCATCTGGAGAACTAACAGCATCAGATTTGGGCAAAGCACACACTTACTGGATTCAAGTTGTTCAACAACAACATTTTGCCCTGGAACTGCATGCACCATACAACAACATGACTCTACCACGTAATTCTCATACAGCTCGCTACAACCCATTCTCGGCTAATGGTCTTATTCGTCTCGATGGACGGCTACAGTTTGCAGAATTACCCAGAGATCAACGCCACCCGATTCTTCTTAAAGGACATCATCATTTCACACGTTTACTGATCCAGCAGGCTCACATTCGTTTCCATCACCTTGGAGTAAAAATAGTGTTATCTGAACTGATAGAAATAAATTAATGTTGTATTGGAATCACGGTGTTGTGTGTCCGTAATAGTGGTTAATGTTATTGGATGTATCTTAAAATCCCCATCCATTACACCACTTTGTAAATGATGACCAACCGTATAAAAATTTATCTTCGATAACAAATGGGAAACAACATCAATATTCTTAAGTAAGCATCAGTGGACTAAGGACGCTCGTATACAATTAAACTTACCCGAATCGAGAACCTCGGAGACATTATCTTACGAATCAAATATCACCGGCTGCAGTAAAAACTATAAAGAAAAACAGAGAGAGAAGATCAGGAATGGGTAACTTAAATCGATAGACTTGGGAATTAATCATTCAATTACTGTTCCACCTCCCACATGATCAACATGGTTATTCATCACCAGAGTTTGGGATGCTTTAATAGGAATGTGAAGAAGCAAATGCATATTTTGCTGAAACATTTATGTGCAATAAATCTGTTACCTATCTCTCTCTCTCATATATATATAGGGTAGTCCAGCAGAAGTTTCGGATGAGGCTATCTGGAAAACTATACATCGGGTAAAAATAGTAGGTAAGACAAGTTCGTAAGTTCAAAGGGGAACATCAAATGATACTACACGTGACCCCCATCCCCTGCCCCCTTGGGTAGGTTGGGGGGCAACTTTTAAATCTTAAATGGAAACCCCCATTTTTTATTGCAGATTCGGACTCTCCATAAAAAAAAGTAATCAAGTTTTCTCCTAAACATTTTTTTAAACCATTGACAGATGGCGCTGAAATCGAGAAAAACGTAAAATTGGGGAAGAACGATTTATTTCGAATGATCCGAAAAGGACGCATCAAATCGATACAAAATGTGCACCAATTCCTTCATCACGCCAAAGTAAGCTTTTTGTATAAAGGTCGGTGCAATGTGATCAGACGTAACTTCACTTTCAGATTGCGAACTGTAAACATCAACTGACAAAAGTAAATTATTCTTTAGCGAAACATGGCTCACTATCTTCCTACGGAGAGTGTTGATATGATGTTAATTTTAGGTGAATGCCATAACAATTACGCTGCAGCTGCGCAGTTGTATGCGGATCGTTTCCCAAACAGACGACATCCAAGCGAAAACATTATTCGAAATTGCATCAATGAGCTCGAAATGGATTCATGCACTGACCACCTCGGCATCTCGAGTGCAATGAAACTTTCGCTCGTACCCTTATCGTTCTCGCCTGTGTTCAACTGGATCCCGAAATTAGTAGTTGTGCAATTCAAAGACAAACTGGAACACCGAAATCAACTGTTTTGAGGATTTTGAAGGCCCATGAATATCATGCGTATCATATCACACTGACACAGGCATTAACGCAGAAAGATATGCAAATATAAGTGCATTTCTGCAAGTGGACCTCGGAAATGATAAGAGGTGTCAATGATTTTTTTTAGATACGTCATGTTCACCGATGAAGCCACATTCAAAAACATGATTGTCACTATTGGTCCCCAGTCAAGCCAAGCTGGCACAGACCCGTTGAGAATCAACACACAGTCATTAATGGTCTGGTGTGGAATTTTGAACGGTTACTTGATAGGCCCATATTTTTTTGACCAGAATGTTACTGGGGAATCTTATGTACAACTTCTCCGCGATGATTTGTTGGAGCTAATGAAAGATGTGGATTTAGAAACTAGGCAACGAATGTGGTTCCAACAGGATGGAGCAGCTCCCCATTATGCTAATAATGTGCGGAACGTTTTAAATTTACGGTACCCTGGTCGGTGGATAGGACGCGGCGGACCTTTCCAGTGGCCTCCATGTTCACCAGACCTTACATCTTCTGATTTTTTTCTGGTGGGGTTATTTAAAAATATTGTTTATGAAAGACAGCCCACAATCAGAAAAGATTTGGAGCAATGCATTCGAAGAGTGTGTGCATTCATAGCACGGGATGTGCTGTTCAAAACTGTGGACAACTTTCGCAGACGATTGACTTAATGCATTGAAACAAATGAGGATAATTTTTAGCAATTTCTTCGAGGCTAATTTCATTAATTAAGCACCCCAAATTGTAAGAGGCATGGAGACTCACACTAATGAAGCAGCCAATATATGAGAGGCAAGGGGACTCTCGCTAATGAAGCACATCATGAGAACATCATTCTACTACGTCAATGTCGTTGTTCCTGCGTAACGTTAAAGGTAGGATACATACATTTTGAACAAGAATAGCTTAATCTGGCATAAAGAAAGAATTGGTGCACGTTTTTTTAACGATTTGATGCGTCTTTCTCGGATAATTCTAAGTAAATAAGAGTTCTTCCCCAATTTTACGTATTTCTCGATTTCAGCGCCGTCTGTCAATGGTTTAAAAAATGTTTCAGCGAAAACTTGATTACTTGTTTATGGAGAATCCGAATCTGCAATAAAAATGGTGATTTCAATTTGAGATGTAAAAGTTGCCCCCCACACAAGAGGTGGGAGCTGGAGGTCACGTGTAGTATCATTTGATGTCCCTCTTTGGGCTTACAAACTTGTCTTACCCGCTATTTTTACCCGATGTATAGTTTTCGAGTTTCGAGATAATCTCATCCAGAAACTTCAGATATATATATATATATATATATATATATATTTCTAACTTCGTTGTAATTTGGAAATCACAACTGCATAATAATTAGCCTTTTTCCCACGGTTTTACCTGCATGCAGATCCCGGAGGAGATCTCGGACACACACACACACACACTTTATATATATATATATATATATATATATATATATATATATATATATATATATATATATAATGTGTGTGTGTGTGTGTGTGTCCGAGATCTCCTCCGGGATCTGCATGCAGGTAAAACCGTGGGAAAAAGGCTAATTATTATGCAGTCGTGATTTCCAAATTACAACGAAGTTAGAAAGATAAATGTTGGTACAAATAGAATCTTGAGTATTGAGGAAGCGTAACACAACATTTTAGATGACTGGAGTAACGAAAAAAAAGTTGGTGGAACAAGTAAATTAAAAATTACCCGTAACTGAGTAGGTGGACAACAGGATAAATTACGTTTGTGGTCCATGTCTCAAGCTACGCCCGTTTCTTAGAATGAAACAGAGAGAGGTAAAGAGAAGAGCATGGAGGAGGAAAGAAAATCCGAGCTAAGGGTTTTCAGAAAACATCAAAACCTGTTTCGATTTCCAAAACACGTATATCTTAAACGAAGTCACGAGAAGGTGTTGTCTCTAGAAGAAGGTGTATAGGAAGAAAATTGTATAGAATTGAACTAAAGAAAATAATAAAAATTAAATCATTAACTCTTGACTATACGTCAAACATGTTTCATATTTTTTATGGTCACGGGTTTTGAACCTATTTTATAATTACCTCAGAGGCATTCAATAGTCTTTAGAACTGCAGTCGTATTAAATGCTTTCACTATACGTAAGCAGTTTTATAATATTTTATATGTTTTAACAGAATGGAATTTTTCTTTAACGAAGAACCCAAGAGCCAGATGTTGTTCTCTAGGAATAAATAGTTTAGAACAGCTTTTCGGTGAGAGTACGAGTACAAAACCATAACTAAATTTACACATGTTTCAGAATGTGAACTAGATAAGAGCAGAGTGGGTATTGGTAAATGGTATTAAAAATACTTTTCGTGGGCATCCAATGACAAGGGGAACTTATGAAAGTCCTTGTCATCCAAAAAACGATTTATTAACACCCATCCCTTTATCATTTCCAAACCGTTGTACGTGATGATATTTCCTACGCTATGTAAGACCAACATTCTCTGTTTATTCAGGAAGAAACCTGTTTAAAAATAATAAATAAGAGAAACATTTGCTAACTTTGTACAGACTTCATTCACAAAAGATAATTTCACGTGAACTGCAGGCGCAAATAGATATCACGTTTCTTTGAGGAAATGAATGAAAATAAATAAAAAAGAGTAGTACACCATACGATAAGACTTTTGTCAATAAATCTAACACATGGACGCTTGCAAGACGTCTCCTTTATTTGCTGTATTTAAGATGTATATTTAGCGGTCACAAATTTAATCAAGGCCATTGGAATTTGTTTATTTGGTTACATTTAGGAACACAAGGGAAGGTCAAGAGTGGTGACTGTGTGCCTAATGGCAATCCCATGCCCTGTTTTAATTTTGATTGTAGCTTACAGCTCTTTTTCTATTGTAATTTAATATACAATATAATGTCATTGATTACAGTTAATTTTTAGAAAAATTAATTAAGTAATTCAGCAGAGTATAACTTTAACCATAAATAGTTCAGCTCATACGCGCACTCATATTTTGGTGTCATTTGGGTTATCATTAGTCTGGAATACTTTCCATGAATTTTACTAAATTTTAAATATCGTTTCTTGCAATTACCACTTCTTATAAGGTGCTTGCGAATGTTACGCTTCCTGTTTCAGGTAATGAATTCATAAATAAATCGACAATGTCTGGTGAACAGCAGATGTTTCACCAATGTTTTTCTCTCTTTTCGTCTCTCCTAAACACACTAGTCTTCCAAATACTTTTACTTTGTACACAACTTCTGTTGACTCATACCTGTCTAATATTTTGTGACCACAGTTGCTCTGTGAAGTCGCCCGTATTTCGCATTCTCTATGTCTACATTGCCTGACACATGTGCCAGGTATCAAACATATTTTTCTGGTCTCGGCTTGGAGAAATGCTCATTCTTCACATGTTTCGCAGAAAAACGTAATTTTCTCATTCCATTATCTTTTAAAATTCTTCTACAATGCTGCATTTCAGAATCAAACACCTTATTACTGCACTGTTTACCAACTACAAGCAAGGCTCATTACATCACGAACTGAAACACATTCTGTGCTGCGAAAGTGAGGCTTTATTAGCTGTCATGAAAAGGAAGTCTTTGGTTCAAGACCAATGAAAGGTATTCTCCAGTTGAACGCACGTTCACCTGCCCTCCCTTCCGTATCGTCACATAAGTTACGTTGCTTTGGAGCAGCAGACTTTTGATTTTATTTGTGTATCTTATTTACTTATTTATATTTTTCAGGAAGATTGTAGCTATATGAAACTGACTTACGGAGAGTGGTGGTGGTGGGAATAATATCTTGCTGATAATGTTAAACTATGGACTTTGTAAGAATTTTACCTGCGACTCACGTACAGGATGTTAAAAGCTATGCCACTACTCTAGAAAGGCAGTTATCTGGGTACAAGATACAGCTGTGGACACAGTTCTAACTGATCGCAAAGTTCAGCTTAGCGCATGTTCCTCCAAGGAGTAGCAAATTGTCTTGTATAGGTAAAAAGTGTATATTACTTCAATGCGGAACGTGCCCCTGTACAAGGTGGAATTTGAATGTGGAGAGGCATACATCGGCGGGACTAGAAGGCCAATAGCAACGCGCACTGGGGAACATGAGCGCTATATTCGTCAAGGGCACACAACAAATCTACAGTGGCAGAACATCAACAAGATTGCGGAAAAGAAATAAAATTCAGCGAAGCCTGTGTGTTGGCGAAACAGCCAGATATGACGAAACGCAAAATCAGAGAGGCCATCGAAATACTTAAATACCCTATGAACATGAATAGGGAGGATGGACTCAGGCTTGCCCCATCTTGGCTGCCAGCAATAAGAGCCCAACAGACCGCACTGTCAACACGAGGCGCGAGCACTACCGGCGAGTAACTGCCGCCGCGCGGCCGACGTCCAGCATTTGGTAAACAGGAGCCAACTTCTCATTCGCCGCTGACCACCAATCATGGCACATAATACAAGAGCCAATAGACAACAGAGGTTACCCTATACCGCAGTAACCATTAAAATAAAGTTTCCTCTCCTTCTTCATTAAGTGACCAATGAAATGAACTATCGTTTTAATATTATGGCTTACTGGCAGTCAACAGTAATAAACACAAATAAGGGACACTGAATAGCTAGACCGCACCAGTAAACTCAGAAGAAGGCCGCTGTAACCGTGGTCGAAACGTTTGTTTTCTCCAGCAGTAGTTTTATACAATATGACGCGGTACCATACCTAGAAAACTTTTATGTCGCCTGACTGTGACCGCGGAAGCCAACGTAATTATATTACAGTGTACGTGAGGTTGGAGAAACTGAAATGATAGCGTAAACGGGTGAGTGTTACTTAGCGGCTTAAATCACTTCCTCAGAATCTCGTGCCTTATTAGACAACTATCTTACAGAGAATAGACACGAATGCCATGTTACAATGAAAAATAGTACTGAATAGTGTCAGTAAACAGGAACTGCCTTGTGTTCAGTGCAATTAGTTTTAAATCTCCAGTATGGTTTCTTTCAGCTGAAGTAATTTTAATTTTTATAATCACAGCAATATGGAGGGTACTTAGAAGGGAAATGAAAAGTCTATCAGTGAACAAACTGATCTAGTTTTCAGTGATAATGACTAAATGGTCTATAAAAACAACTCTGTAACAGTCGCTTTCTAAATGTGACTTACAACGCCGTTACATTCAGCGTGAAAGAAAATTCATTGCATTATGTGTAAAAAATAGTAACACAAATATTAGGTCAATTCGAGATCGCCTTGGTGTCTTCCAGTGAAATCAGGAACACAATTAACTCTCTTAAAAGTAAACGTTCCTAGGGGCTGAGAACATTTCAAACAAAATATTAAAATAATATTCTTCAGATGTAGCTACTGTAAACGCCTATATATTTAATGCATTGTTTTAAAGGATACCTATGGAAACAGAGTCGTGTATGCCATTGTTTCACATCTCTTTAATAAAGATTAAGCATTGCTCCAAATATAAGACTCGGAGTCACGATCTGAATTCCAGAAGGGCCGCTCCGCCGAACTTGCCGTCTACCATTACTCGGTATCTTTGGGATCTGTGTAAGACATTTGAGGATGCAACACGCAAAATCGTTCGGAGAAATTTATAGGTAACAGCATTCGATACATAATGACTCAATGGTTCATATCACATTTAACTGACATGAAGGATAATGTTAGATAGTTCATAATGCTTTATAATGAATCATCTAGTGAATGACGAATTACTAATCTTGCTACACAGGTTTCAGTTCGGATGCCACTCTTGTCGTTACAATATACAACGACGTTCCATCTTGCCCACTGATTAAGCATCCTACACCACATATGAACTTGCTTACTGCAATCAATTCTCAGTTTCCTACTATTGTTTTTGTTCATCTACTCTTTGATCCATTACCAAGTTGTCACTTCCTTGATGCCTCATGATGTGTCAATGCAACTAATCACTGCTTTTAGTCAAGTTGTACCACAAATTTCTTTTCCCTTCGATTAGATTCAGAGACTCCTTGCAACCTATCTAATCTACCCATCTAATCTTCAACATTCATCTACAGCACCACATTTCTAAACCTTATCTTCTTGCTTTTACTGACTATCGTACAAGTTTCACTACCGTACAAGACTACACTCCAGATAAAAAATGGCGGAATAGACTTCCTAACACTTAAGATTATAGTAAATGATGAGGAACTTCTCTTTTTTTAAGGGGTGCATTTCTTGGTATTGGTTCAAAATGGCTTTGAGCAGTATGGGACTTAAGAGCTGAGGTCATCAGTCCCCTAGAACTTAGAACTACTTCAACCTAACTAACCTCAGGACATCACACACATCCATGCCCCAGGTAGGATTCGAACCTCCGACCGTAGCGGTTGCTCGGTTTCGGACTGAAGCGCCTAGAACCGCTCGGCCACTCCGGCCGGTTCTTGGTATTAGCAACCAGCAATTTCTACCTTCTGTAAATAATCTATTTTACTTCCCAAACAGCATATTCTCTCTACAACTTTTAGTGTGTCATATTCTACTGTCATTATATCAACATCGAGTGATTTATTTCGAATTCTTTCTATAACCTAGTTTCAAAGCTATAAATATTTTAGCACGCAGCAATAATATTCATCATCATCATCATCATCATTTATTGCCTTATCGGGCCTTTAAGGCCTACAGCAAGAAGAACAAAAGGAAAAGTAAAGACAAAAAGACTTACAAAAGTACTCTATACAGTAGTAAAAGTTACATATGTACATTACAGCTTAAAGAAAAACGAAAAAATAAACAGGGCATTCAATCAAAGGTTTAAAAGGCAAGAGGGATACATTACAGAAACAAAAAAAACAAAAAAAAAACACACACGCAGTGTCTGTCAATTACACGAGAGGAGGGAGCTGTTGCAGATGGCAGTCCATCTCATCCGGTCGTTGGCGTCCTCCTCCACGGCTGCTGGTTCCACTTCTTTTAGGATCGTTGTTATCCTATCCTTCCATCGAGTTCTTGGGCAGCAATAATATTAGGAACATAATCCACAGCAACGCATTTCGGGAATCAAGCTTCCATCATCTGGCTGCCGAAGCTACTCCTACCTCAAATGCATCTCAAAATCACTCAAAATCAAAATATAAAAGCAAATAAAATTATTTGGACATGAACTCCTTGTCTTATATTAAAAATAGTGACATCAGATCCTCTGCTCCTCTTATTCATGTTACTACCACAGAACTCCTTTAGTAAGATGGTGAACAGCGGTCACATCAGATGCCTCCCCGTGCAGAACTAGTTCGTAAACACGTGTATGCTTCTGACAAAGTGCACTGATCCGTCAGCCGTTCCACAACATTCCAAAGAGGTTACAAATGGCTTGGAGAAACATAATGCCAATTGTTATTTGTGCAGAATCGTACACATCTGTAGCACTAATGGCAACCTTAAACCTTTGCTTTACGTTTACGAGTCCTGTTCATGGAAAGTGGTGCAAACCAAAGGTAAACGTCATGACTCACATTCATGAGAACGAAAATCAGGCCAAGAATTTTTTTAATGTGTCGGATATGGCTCGATTAAACACGTACAGTATCCAAAAAGCAATACATGGTCAAAGGAAGGAAACATATGTTGGTCACCAAAAAAGTATAGCAGAAGTAATGTTAAAAATGATCAGCTGCCGCACCACGACAATGGTGGAAAATCATAACTAGGTACATATCTCTTCGACACCAAGCTCAATACTGAGCTTATTTCCCAAACTATATCGGTCCGACTCCTTAAAAAAGAAAAAGCAAGGATGTGCAATGTTTCCACGAAACCCTAAGTTCCAAGTGAAACGACGTTGGAATGCACGGAATGTAGGGTGGTGATACATCTACCACAATGCTTTCCAAATTACCATACCATGCAGAACTACTATTTTTTTGGGTTTTAGGTATTTTCCGATTACAAATTCGTTGAACGGGAGCATTTCTTCTTGTAAGTACATTTTTTGACAATACCTTCGCTTAGGAGTCATGTTATTACATTTCTTCTAAAAACGTCTCACCCAAAGAAGCCCTCGAATATAACAATTTCTATTCAAGTATTGTTTATGTGTAAAAATTCATATCTTAAAATACTGTTCGAAACATTGTATTGCAAAAATGTATACGTATAAAATGGCACAAGAATTTAATTAGTGTTAACGTCTCCGAGAGAAGTAAGAAGTGAAACAAATAAACGTGTATCTGCATAACAGGCATCCACATTTCGTCTTGTATTGGTGTTGTCTTGCGCATCACTGTAGCCTGTTACGCCTGCGTCGTCTCCAATTGCTTGGGTTTGCAACTAAATGGAACGGTAAGGGGTTAAAAAAGACGTAACAAACCATTGAAGAAGGAGTTACCGTTCCCACCAGTTTGTATATTAAGCACATTATCATACAGAACCTGGAGAATTTCATTTCACGTTCCTCAAGCAGGTCGAGGTTTCTTTCTTCCTTTATCATCTACATGTATCACCTTCAAGTCCTTTTCTATGCCTTTCAAGGGGGTTGTTAGTCTTATGTATACGTTAGGGAACCACCGTTCCGCAGTAGCTGCCCAATCTAAAAGCATCTGCTCTGCATGCTCCCTGTATCATCCCGAAAATTTCCTACATGTTTGTCCGATATATTTCGCTTCACACGATGTACACTATTTTATAAACACCTGCTTGCTTATATTTACTTATCCTGTTGCCAACTTCGTTATTTATACTACATAAAAATATACTGCATATACCAAATTTAAAAACGACATAAACTATAAAAATTTGTAGATATGAACGTTATGCTCTATACTCACAAACTATACAAAAACTGTAAACTGTATATACTTTAAACTATATCTCATTATGGTTTTTGCTGTGAACACCGACTGGACGTTGTATGGATAAAAGATTTTCGCCATTTTTGGAAATTTTCTCAAAATATCTTCTTATCCCTCGCTGTTTCTTCTTGCCCCTATGGGTAAAATCAACTTTACATCGTACCCGTTATATACTGCTATCTGTTCGATAGTTATTAATTCATTTGATGTATCTGCTGCACTCAGAAAATTGGAACATTATTGGCTCTATTCAATAAGCTTGTTATCGCCTGACTCCAGAAATGTGTTGCTGTGGTTTTATTTTCCTAATATTAGTGATTGTATGCTGAAATACTTGTAACAATTACCTTAATAACCGCTACTTCTGGTCCGTAAGACGAACAATACTAGAACCTTTTTCTTTTTTACTTTTATTGGTATATAACGTACAACTTCTTTTCAACACACCATCAATTTCCGTTTAACCTACCCTCTAAGTACCTATTTTTGACAGAGTTACAATATTGATGGCAAACCTTGTAGATCTTTTTTTTCTTCTCTAAATTTTAATTCACTTCCCATATTTCTCTGTTGTTACTTTCAGTGATCGAGATAAACTGGATAACATAAGGGCCAGGCTAAAATGGTTCCATACTCTTGCCCTCCCCCTCCCCCACACCACGCCTTTCGGATGGCTATGGATGGCGCAGTGTGGTGACCGGCTCGAAGTAATGTTTGACTAATAGAACCCAGAACGTAATACTGATGGAAAATGTTCAAAAAAACCGAAAGTAACATCAGTTATGCATCAAGGAATCGTGATAATAACTCTAATGTTACCGGTATACAACAAAATTATCAGATACAATCGACAACCCTATAAGATTGTACACTGACGGTGCTGCTGTGTACAGGAAAGCACAGTCATTGGACGATAGAAGTGCAGAATTGCAGAAAGACTTACAAAAATTTTCATTTGGCCTACTGGACTGCACCTCTCTTTAAATGTGGATGATTGTAAAATAGTGCCTATAATGAACAGAAAGGACCAAATAGTATTTGGGGGAATACTAAGTAACGACATGAAGTGGGGAAATCACGGCATATCAGAACTAATGAAGGCGAATCGAAGACTTAGATTTGTGGGAGCGACCTTCAAAACTGCGGGTGATTTGTAAAGAAAATCGCATAAGGAATCTCGTGCGAGTAATTCTGGAATATTGACCCAGTGTTTGGAGTCCTTATGAAATATAATTAGGAACGGCAGCGGATATCGAATGAATCCGTACATGCGCTCCTAGGATCGTAACAGTTAGGTATAGCTCATATGAAACAGAACGAAACTGTGCGATCATCATACTGCCAGCTGAGAGTACCTCGCGAAGGAATTACGAGAAAAACGTAAGAACGATTACAGCCCGTAGAATGGCATATGGGAAGTCCCTCGCTCAACACGCGAACTGACTTTACCCTGCACTATTCATTGTATAGTGACTGGCGGAGTACTGACGTAGATGTAGATATCTATTTGCCCTCCCCCCGCCCCCCACCTCATATTGTTTTAAAGTCTGTTTCTCTGTCTAGCCCTTCCATATATTAGGTTCAGCTTCCAGCTCTCACTTCTTTGCTTGCTAGTGGCTTGATATCGGAACTCTTGCCATTCATACACACGCTTCTCACTTTAGGCAGTGATTATATTACCCGTATTCATGCAGGGTGCTACAGCTCTACATTTGGCCTATAGCCATTCCAGTTTGGCCTTTTGCTCTTCCCGTCAATCTCAATTTTTAGATGTCTGTGTTCTCTTTTGTCTGCTTCATTTGATGCCATATTATATTTGCTTCATTAAGGTACTTCTGTGGATAACTAATATCTGCAACTGCAAAGGCTTTAGCATTTGAAACAAAATCATTAATAGGATTACACACTATTCTGTACGGCCTGAAAACGTAAAATAGATGTTTTGTGTGGATTTTAATTATTTTTACTCGTGCAAGACAGGGAAAGTCTCCGAAACTAAATTCAAAGAGCACTTTCTCCAACAATAAATAGCAGATAACATTTGTTAGCAGGTGTCATTCGCTAGAATGAAACAACACAAAATTGACAGCAGGACTGTCCTCTGATCTTATGTACAACCATATACTAGACGTTCCAGGCGATGCACAGACACCAGATTAAACACTAAACGGTTTCTACTGTTTATATATACTTGATCATTACATCCGTTTTCAATGGTACTTTGCACTAATGATGCCTCATCTTTTTTCCTAATTTGGTCTCTCGTTGTTTTCTTATAATTCAAAACTTCTCAGTGAGGCTATCTACTCATACAGCCCCGCTCCGCCCCCTCCCACCCTCTTCTACCTCCACTATCTCCACTCCATCGTCTCCCCTCTCACAGACTTATCCAAATTTGCTGTTGTACAATATTACCTGATTTCGTACATTTCAGTCAGCTAATTGTGGCACATTTGTGATCAATTTTTCTCTTCTTCTTCTTTTGTTAAAAACGCTTTGATTATAACATAATGTAATATAATGTTAAATACTATATGTTATGAATACATATTTGTCAATATTTGAGAACTGTCTTGATAATCTACTGATGGTGGTTTCATTTGACATTCCAACACAAATGACAAATGTACAGTCTACCTTCCGCATAAGACACACTCATACCATTAGCCACTCAGCGAAACTTTTCCTAGGTCTGCATGTATTTTGGTGGCCCAAATTAGCTGCCTACCCATGTATGCTCTGGAAGACACTACGGTACATATTTATCAAAAGTCTGCTTTTATGCTGAACGTTGCGAAATTTAGAGCGGTAATATTTGGTCGAATTTGTTTTCAGACGTTAGTGTAGAGACATTTTCCTTTCTTTACGAAGAAACTTAATTTACAATGTAGGAACTACTCCGATCATCTCAGCAGAATAGAGTATCCACTTTCATTTATGACGAGGAAGATGATTAAGGTGTTCACAGAAGGAAACGCCGGCCGGGGTGGCCGAGGGGTTCTAGGCGCTACAGTCTGGAACCGCGAGACCGCTACGGTCGCACGTTCGAGTCCTGCCTCGGGCATGGATGTGTGTGAAGTCCTTAGGTTAGTTAGGTTTAAGTAGTTCAAGTTCTAGGCGACTGATAACCTCAAAAGTTAAGTCCCATAGTGCACAGAGCCATTTGAACCATTTTTTTTAACAGAAGGAAACAGCGACGGTATATCAGAGACGCGTGATTAAAAAACATTTGTAGTGACCTGAGATGCCGAGGCTTCCGAGTTCTTGAGGAAGAAGGGTCCTGTCTCTTGTTTCAAGTTGTTTCTATGTACTTCATTGCAGAATGCGTAATCTGTTGGTACAATTCTGAGCAGCAGCGAAACTTTTAATTCTTGCTTTAGCAGGCTTTTGTCAAAGCAGAGGTTTATTACTTTTGTGAGATATTTTAATATGATTTCAGCATTTTATTTGGCTCTTGAGCTGTGATATATGAAGTATCAACCACAAATCTTGAATCAGGCAAAATATGAGAGTTACATTTTTACACTGTGCTCCAAAGATTCGAGGAAATACGTTTTACGTCTACTGTATCTCCAAAAAGCTGCAATTAGTTACAACAATATATCATCATCTGACATACTTAAGAATATTCAGCACAGAACACAACACCTGACACGCGAATAATACAACCATTTGTTCTAAAAATGGAGAAAATGACTAAACAGTGCTGTATAGGTATTATTTCCACAAAAACTCGATCACTTATGAAACTCCTATGCAAACTATAAGCATCTGAAGACTGCATTAGATGTGATACAAAAGGTAGACAGAGGTAATATTCACCTCACCCTCACGAATTTTCCAATCCAGTCAGTCATAATAACACGATGCCAAAATACAGCTCCGGAAATTCAGTGACAAGTGCAGGAGTGTATCGTAATAAATAATTTTTTAAGCAGATCATTGTTGACAGATAAGTAAATCCTATAAAAAATTTATGAACACTTTCACAGTCTCGTATACATCCTAAATCGAAAGTTTCAGTGTAATTTGAAAGTCCATTTAGTTTTGACACTTTACGTCATCTGCAGACACACTACGAAATCATATAATTAAGGTCGTCTCCGATATGAGACATACATAGTACGTGACACATAACATATACCGCATAACACGCATCGAAGAAATAAGTACACTATCAGACGAAAAGCTTCCAGACTTCTGTTAGTGGACACAAATACGAGGTTGTCCACCCTTAGCCTCTATGATGGCTTGGACTCTGCTGGGGATACTTCCAATTCTTCCTTAAGAGTCAACACTAGGGAATGTATGATGATATACGCTGAGGGTCTGCAACGAAATCGACATTCTGATTCATCCTAAAGGTGTTCCACTGGTTTTACGCCGAGACTCTGGCGGCATAGTCCATTTCAGGGATTTAATTGTCCACAAATGATTTCCTCACAGATGGTAACTTATGACAGAGTGCAGTGTCATGCTGATAGACAGTCATCTTTGCCGAATAGTTTTCCTACTGTACACATTACACATGCTGTAAAATGCTTTCAAAGCTGTCCGCATTTAGGGTTTCCTTAAGCGCAATAAGGAGGAAAACATTAACGACGGAAAACACGCCATATCGGCATCCTCCTTTCTCGAATAGTGGCACTACACATGATGTCAGGTAAAGAGCCCGAGGCATACGCCACATCCAAACCTATCGATCGGACAAGATATGGCACAAATTAGCACTCCAAATCAATCGCTTCCAGTCATCCCCGTCCAGTGGCGTCGCCCTTTATACACTACTGGCCACTAAAATTGGTACACCAAGAAGAAATGCAGATGATAAACGGGTGTTCATTGGACAAATATATTATACTAGAACTGACATATGATTACATTTTCGAGCAGTTTTGGTGCATAGATCATGAGAAATCAGTACCCATAACAACCACGTCTGGCCGTAATAACGGCCTTGATACGGCTGGTCATTGAGTCAAAAAGAGCTTGAATGGCATGTACAGGTACAGCTGCCCATGCAGCTTCAACACGATACCACAGTTCATCAAAAGTAGTGACTGGCGTAATGTGACGAGCCAGTTGCTCGGACACCATTGACCAGACGTTTTCAGTTGGTGAGAGATATGGAGAATGTGTTGGCCTGGGCAGCAGCTGAACATTTTCTGTATCGAGAAAGGCCTGTACAGGACCTGCAACATGCGGTCGTGCGTTATCCTGCTGAAATGTAGGGTTTCGCAGGGATCGTATGAAGGGTAGAGCCACGGGTAGTAACACATCTGAAATGTAACGTCCACTATTCAAAGTGCCGTCAATGCGAACAAGAGGTGACAGAGACGTATAACCAATGGCACCCCATACCATCGCGCCGGGTGATACGCCAGTATGGCGATGACGAAAACACGCTTCCAATGTGCGTTCACCGCGATGTCGCCAAACACGGATGCGACCATCATGATGCTGTAAACAGAAACTGGATTCATCCGAAAAAATGACGTTTTGCCATTTGTGCACCCTGGTTCGTCGTTGATTACACCATCGCAGGCGCTCCTCTCTGTGATGCAGCGTCAAGGGTAACCGCCTCCATGATCTCCGAGCTGATAGTCCACGCTGCTGCAAACGTCGTCGAACTGTTCGTGCAGATGGTTGTTGTCTTGCAAACGTCCCCATCTGTCGACTCAGGGATCGAGACGTGGCTGCACAATCCGTTACAGCCATGCGTATAAGATGCCTGTCATCTCGACTGCTAGTGATACGAGACCGTTGGGATCCAGCGCGGCGTTCCATATTACCCTCCTGAACCCGCCGATTCCATATTATGCTGACAGTCATTGGATTTCGACCAACGCGAGCAGCAATGTGGCGATACGATAAACCGCAATCGCGATAGGCTACAATCCGACCTTCATCAAAGTCGGAAACGTGACTGTACGCATTTCTCCTCCTTACACGAGGCATCACAACAACGTTTCACCAGGCAACGCCGGTCAACTGCTGTTTGTGTATGATAAATCAGTTGGAAACTTTCCTCATGTCAGCACGTTGTAGGTGTCGCCACCGGCGCCAACCTTGTGTGAATGCTCTGAAGAGCTAATCATGTGCATATCACAGCATCTTCTGCCTGTCTGTTAAATTTAGCGTCTGTAGCACGTCATCTTAGTGGTGTAGCAATTTTAATGGCCAGTGGTGTACAGTCTCAAGGGTCGCTTAGCGCTTGTTAAAGATATATGTGGCTCATGAGGAGATGCTCGAACATTCTATCCCATTCTTTTTAACTCCTAACGCAGAGGCATTGCGCTAGGTGGACAACTCGCATTACGTTAGAACTCTCTAGTGATTCCTACCGCTTCTCCCGTCAGGTCCGTTCGTCTGGTGCAAGTCTTTCGAGTTGACGTCACTTCGGCGACTTGCGTGTCGATGGGGATGAAAGAATGCTGATAAGGACAACACAGCACCCAGTCCCTGAGCGGAGAAAATCTCTGACCAAACCGGGACTCGAACCCGGGCCGTAACGTATGGCATTCCATCGCGCGGACCACTCACCCACTGGGGGCGGACATTCCTACCGTTGATTTCATTTTTTTTTTTTTTACAACTACGCGCCGCAACGCTCGACAGTTCCTTCCTGTCAGTCAGTGGCTTAGCTGCGGTTGTTCCTTCTTGTTTCAACTTCACCATTACACCACCAACACTCGACTTGGCTAACCTTTTTGGAAATTTGTGGTAAGGGCTTATGGGAACAAACTTCTGAGGTCATCGGTCCCTAAGCTTACTCACTACTTAGTCTAACGTAAATTAACTTACGCTAAGGACAACACAAACGCCCATATCCGAGGGAGAACTCGAACTTCCGAAGGGGGCAGCCGCGCGAACCGTGACAAGGCGCCTCAGCCCGCATGGTTAACCGCAAGGCGTCTAGCTTTGAAAGTGCTGAAATATCCATGATGGATTTGTTACTCAGGTGACTTAATTACTATCCATGTTCAAAGACACTGATCTCATTTAACAGATCCATTCCGCCGTTACTGCTTCTCCTCTGACCACGTAAGACTTCCCGCCTCCTTCTACACTTCTCGTGTGATCTAGTAGTTAGCACATTACGTAGTGGTGTTGGGATACTTGTGATCAGAGAGAAAGTACAGAGTGTCCCAGGAGGAATGATCAGTATTCGGGGATACGACATTAACGATAATTCTAAGCAAAAAAGTCTAATAAACATGTTCTCCAAGCGCTTGTTCAGTGGAAGAGATGTGATTCATAGTATCGAAGATGAATCAAGTGTTCATAGGCTTAAGTACTTTAGCGCCCATGTCTAACGGACATTTTTTTCCTTTTTGGTCCATAGTACTACCTCTCAAAACACAGGAAGGAAAGAACTAGTAGTAGATGTGTTTCACACTATCGAAGATGAAGAAATGTTCATTGCTCTTAAGGTACGCATTTTGGAGCCCATTCATTTTATTTTAAAACTCTTCCGCCGATCCCAGTAGATAGGAAAGTAGGGCAGTGGGACTACTTTAGCAGAAACACTGAGTCCAATAGAGGATAAACTTTTTAATTTTTAATTTACTCCAAAATAGATTAAACAAGCTTCACTGATATTAGCATATAAGTTAACTAATTAATACTAAACGAAATGAACTTATTACAGGTTATCAGCATTAAAGAAAGTAGCAAGGCAACAGCCTTACAAGAAGCCACACTCTTAAAAAAATTTTCCCCTCCCTTTTTTAAGAAAAAACTTTAGTAGCAGTTGAACAATTTTATTGTTTCTCCCTTCTCTTTGCTTCACTAGCCTACAGCTACAGATAATTGTTACTTAATGTTATAAAAATGATTTCAGACCAATATTAGCATCACATTATCAGGTTACAGCAACAAAGATTACTATTGATCACTCAGTTTAACGAGCCGTTCGTTCTGAAAGATTTGTGCATGACAACTAATAATAAAGGAAACTTCTCACATAAACATTGCCTTTCTCTGCTCTCGGTCTCAATATGGTCAAATTAAGAAGCGGAGAAACCTTGCTGGGTACAATACATTTAAGAAATTGGCATAAAACAAGTTACAGTTTAACAGTTAATCCTGACTCCCACCGCTTGGTGTTAATATTGTTTTCAATAATTCCCTATACCAGTAAAAAATTTTCATCTTACGGTAAACTACAATTACTAATACTACTAACAAGAGCAAAACAACTTCCTTCTTTAAAAAAATAAAATAAGAAGACAATCAAGTGATCACAAGCCCTTTGTTTGTGGTAGGATACGAGAGCACAAGCCGCTTAGCCAAGCTGGTGACACAACCGGACACTGTGGTCTAGGCAGGACACTTAGACTACGAATAGCCAGATTTAAAACATAAGAAGATACCATGAACACACAGAAGGCCCCTCAGCAACTAAATCTTGCTAAATCGGCCTGTAGGGAGTCTACAAGCTTGGTCACTGTCGTGAACCAGGGCACTAGTGGTTAAATTATCTGCACAATTGTAGCCGGTTCTCGTATTTCAAATTATTCTTGAAATGGAAAAGAGAAGCACGAACCTTAAACGTGCCAACGAATATAAATTATGCACCTGGAACTTTCAAATATGCTATTCCCACAGCAGCGCCTTTTATACCGTGCTTAAACAACCACTAGAAACACTAGACCACCGAATAGTTTTGACCTATGCTTCAACAGCTTTTGATTAGCATGTTAATTAGGACAGCCCCACTCTAACAACTACAAAAAAAGGTAACACTCTCAACAGAGATCTCACAGAAAAAAATACGTGATTTTACCACAGCAAGGACGTACAGTCAATTCCCTTCAGAACTGCTGGGACCACGGCATAGTGAGAACCAAAGACGAGGCACCGAATCTATAAAATTATTAATGCTGGACGCATCAGCGTTAATGCCCGAACAGCGCAGTGTAAGAACCCACAAGATATTCAGATGTGGGGCAAAGAATATGGCCCACCGTTTACGGCTTATTTCCGGCACATTTTCTCTGTTTTGTTGCCGTTTATTCGGCATGAAGCATGTTATCTGCGTCTGTACGACTGTCTTTATTAAGAAATATGAAAAAGTAATTTACTATGTATCAGCGTTATAATTATCGGAATTGTGGTAGTGCTGTGGATACAGTTTAGATGTATCCACAACACTACCGCAGTTCCCATACGGTTTAGGTGTGTGCTAGGTTGTTACGTGATTTGTAATGTGCGGACTTTCTTTGGTGGGCTTGCACTTGATTTTAAAGACAGAGAAACACAACTTTTGCACCTTTGTCGTAATTCAAAACACTACGTAAACTTGCTCACGTGTGTCACAGGAAGTTGCATATTGAACATTTTAGCGGGAGTTCTGACGACTTCTGTTCCTTTTATAAGTGTCTGTGTGTGTGTGTGTGTGTGTGTGTGTGTGTGTGTGTGTGTGTGTCTGTGTGTGTGTTTTGTTCCTGTTCTGGGTCTTACGTCCGTTCTCGTAGAGCAGTTGAGATTATGTTGTTGCTATGTGTTGTGTTTTCATTTATTACGTTTTTCCCTTCCACTAAGCCTTTTGCATGTAATAACTTTCTTCTATAGTTAGTTTTCGGTGTAAACTTCTGCCGTGTTCCAGGATGTTTACATTAGCTTGTACATTAGTGGGGTGGTGGTTTTTAGTCATTAGATGTTCTGCGAAAGTGGATGTGTGCTATAACTCTTCAGAGCTCTCATGTGCTGTGTGTAGTTTGTCCAGAAGTTTTTACTTTGTAACCAGCCCCTTCCTAATCGTCCTACCAAACTGCGATATAAATGACCGTGATCGTGTATGCCTAATGAAATCTTACAGTGAAGAAGGACATCGTTACCTAACGAAAATAATACCGGTTAGTGAGAGGAAAGTGTACAACAGACCATTCTGAAAGAAGTCTCTATTCTAAACCTAATCTAAATACTAATGACAATTTTGAAATGTGTGGAATTCTACTGCAATCTTTCACGAACCACACAAGGCGGAAAAGGATACCACGAAATATTTTTAATACAAAATTATTGATAGTACAATGATTAGCTAGAAAGTTGATAAGTAAACGGTCGCCAGCCCACTAGCTTAATGACACTCCAGAATCTTAAGAAAGGTAATGGCAAAGAAATTTAAGCAAATAATTACTGGCGTGGAAACAGAAGGTTGTAACGCTTTTCGACAACACGATAGTCAACGAGAAAATAAATTAATTAGAAAGCACTGAGTTTGCAGTTACTTATTCGGAAATCCTAAATTTTAAAAGTAAAGTTAAATGAAGAGACAGGTTCAATAAATGACTGGTACCAACTAAAACTTCGTTATGTTTGAAATATGACTTTTAGTAACCTTAGTGTAACGTAGTGCAAAATTTAGAAAAAGGCAAGCAATTTACTTTTAAGTGTGTATATACTAAGATGGTACCTGTTCTTTCGGACATGTCCGAAAACCAGATACCATCGGTGACCATGCTGCTCGTTAGAATGAAATTACAATGAAATGAACCCCGTTAGCTGCTTACAGGCGTTGACATACGTCAACGGGGACCGATGAAAATGTGTGCCCCGACCAGTACTCGAACCCGGGATCTCCTGCTCACGTGGCAGACGCTCTATCCATCTGAGCCACCGAGGACACAGAGGATAGCGCGACTGCAGGGATTTATCTTTGACACGCCTCCCGCGAAACCCACATATTCAACGTATTGTCCCGCACTACATTCGTAGTGCCCCCACCCATTATATTCATTACTCGCGGCGCGTTGTCGATTCTCGTAAGAGTTCGGACACTGTTTGTGCATTCGCACAGAAGAAGAAGATGGTCAAGTGGCCGGTGAGCCTTAACTATATATATATATATATATATATATATATATATATATATATATATATATATATATATATATATATATTATGATGGTATCTGTTCTTTCGGACATGCAGTCGCGCTATCCTCTGTATCCTCGGTGGCTCAGATGGACAGCCGGCACGGTAGCTCAGCGTGTTCGGTCAGAGAGCCGGTTGACCTCTGTAATAAAAAAAAACTGAGTGAAAGGATCAACCACCGAACTTGAACAGGATGTCTTGCGACGTCCGCGACGACCAAACACAACGATCAATAACGAACAAAATGCAAAAAAAAAAAAAAAAAAAAAAAAAAAGTGGATTGGGCGTCTGCCATGTAAGCAAGAGATCCCGGGTTCGAGTCCCCGCCGGGGCACACATTTTCATCTACCCCCGTTGACGTATATCAACGCCTGTAAGCAGCTAAGGGTGTTCATTTCATTGTAATTACTTTTAAGTATTGAAAGATTGAATTGACTTCCCTTTAAGCAAATGAGCCACTCATTTTACTTTTAATATAACAACAATAAATACATACCAAGCCAACAGAAGTCACTTGCTAAGCTAAATACAGAATAAATTAAATTGGGCACTCTTAATTTGTGCTTATTTTAGTTATTAGTTGTTCCAGTGAAATTTTACGTTAATTTAAGTGCATGGAGTTAATACTCAAAATTGAAAATTAGCTAAGCCTCTGTTATGCAATACAAGAATGAGCAGTTGCTGATGTAGGAAACTGAGACTGAAACTGGTCATTAGTGAGCAAAAAACTGGCAGTAAATAGTTGATCAGTTTTCATATTTTTTACGACACTCGGTGATTTCATGGAAAGGGAAGGGACCCTGTTGCTCTAAGTACAATAACGACATAGGTGCCCTACAAGTCTTAACTATTGCAGGTTATTATTCGTGTTAGACATACTTTGTGAAAGAAATGCCACTGGGTAATGCCTCTACAGGGTTCGTTACATTTTGTCACTTAACAGTATTACGATGTTGTAGCTATGCGTACGACGAAGAAAATAGCCAACGACAATGCTGAGCTGCCTTTGTTGCAGCTGCTGGGTTCGAAACCCGAGTCGTCTCCAGAGCCACAGATACTTATGGGACAGGTAACAGTTAGAATTGCAGGTTCCTCCACCTGTCCACTCCTACCGTGCTCTGAATACTCGCGGGTTAACGAATGATGTGCCTCGACGCTGGGGCTCGAATAGCTGCACACTGCCTCTGCGAGAGCGCCCAACAAACACTTCCGCACCGTTTCAAGACACAAGCTGCTCTGCCTTCTCTCTACGCACAGCGTGACAGAGACGCTCCATATGCAAAGATAAACAAGGGCACAGCTATTGCCAGTTCGTCGTTGCTTTCGACATATTTAAACAAAATTCCCTTGGCTGTTACCCAGAAATTTACAATCGTTACATTATAATTACAATTAAATATATACAGTGGGAAGTACATACACTATTACATCCATTACATATTAAATGCAGTTTCTGTAACAAAGCCTACAGATTCAGAATTAGAAATACTGCACAAGCTATCAACGGGATATCAAACGCCGAAAAATTTTGGATTGTGCAGAAGGTATTTTATCTGCATTTTCGATGTTACAACTTGTTTCTCCTATGTCTTGGGCTTGACAGGAGCTACATGAGACTTTGTACACCCCTGCATTGCCTAATTTGTCTGAGGTTCTCGTGCCTGATCTTATCCTTTGTTGAACTGAGTGTTATTGCAATCCCGTGCTTTACAATATGTTTCCAATTATAAGTGCTGTTTCATTATCGTATGTTAGTGTGTACCATCTGCTTCATTTTCCTGATGTGATATAGTCTGCTATGTAGTCTATGTGTTCCGACTCAGTTTTCAGATCCTGTAGTTGTGCTCTTGACTGGGTATTATCTTTCATTTACCTTGTTACTGAGCTTCTTTATGGTGTCAGTTTTGTATTGATCTTCAACAGCGATTTGTTTTAATATATTTAATTTTTTTTTAGAGGTGTTAAGTTTATTCTGTACGTCTGAAAAGTTACAAACGCTAGGTTTTCATGGATAACGCTCACTTTTGGTCAGAATTTGGTGCCAGTTATATAGACACTTCTATTTCATAATGAAAAAGAACTTGTGTTTTTCTTGCCTTCATCTTGACGGGTGATGTAACTTACGCAGCACACTTCAGAGCTGAGAGTAAGATACAAGCAAGAAACGACAATAAACAGGATGAGACAGTTGAAGGGACACTTGCAAAAGGTGGACATCAGCAGTGGTTATGTGGAGAAAGTACTTTAACTCCTTCAGAAATTTAGTCGTGTAGCTTTACTTCAAGTATACGAATGCTCCATATCAGAAAGAGCTAAATCCAAAGTGAATGGCGGAGTTTATGTTCCAGAAAGACTAATTATGTCTTTCCAGCTCTGAGATACAAATGGAACTGATCTATAGAAAAAATATTAGCAATGGTAATATAACAATAGTAATATTTGGAAACAGCACTGGTCTTGTGAGATAAGTCAAAGAACTAGCAGATTTTAGCGGTCAATAAGGATTGGTCTTGTGATCGTATATCATTATCGCTGACTTTAGAACTGAATGTGTATGCAGTGAATTTCTTTTGGTTCGCTATTAGCAATAGCAATTTCTCTGCAAATTATGAATTGATGGAAAGGAAAATGAATATGATGTATTAAATGGAATGAATGTAGTGAACTTCGCTGTCATTTCCTTTCCCTAGATAACAAAAAAGGTAGTAACTAGCATTATGGAACTTAGGGCGATATGTATTGAATATATTGTACGTTCTGAGTGTTTATAAAAATTCTGCTAAGAAGGAGTTCCATGACCTCCGCAGACGCCAGCTTTTACGATGGGTGTTGCCAGTGGCTTTGCTGGCGCCGGCATCGCGTGCAGAGACTGCATTGCAAAGTGCTCGTCTGTTACTGCATAATTCCTACGCCATCTCTGTGGTAAAGCACTTTATTGTTCGCCTGCACGAAATGTTGTTTGCTTATTGAATTATCGTCCAGATGTGTTGCACGGCCTCTGCTGCCCACTGTTCAACCGAACAGTCGAAGCTTTCTCAGTATCTACACTTCTCATAATTCTGAGGTTTCTTCTGCAGCTCCACATTAGAAAAATCATGCTGAACGACACTGAAATGCTTGTGTCATTTTGATTTCTCAAAGAAAACTTGCTTCTGGCTTAGTGTGTAGAAAATGTGATTCAGTGAATGATCCCTTTTATCGCCAATCAGCTGTCAGTTTCGGTGCTGTTCAGTAAATGCTAAAGTTGATTTCTTTCACAAGGTTTTTGGACATTGAGCAGATTTGCAGTATTAGATCGGTTAACCTGTACGCTTGGCGATTGTCGTTCACAATCAGCTTAGTATAAGTCAAAACCAGTTAAATCTGTAATTGTCAAACTGGAGCAAGTGAGCTATTTGAAGTAAATTCTTTTATTCACAAATTTCTTGGTCACGTTTACCAGACATGCTGAAGCTGTAAATAAAGAGCAAAATATTGTGAACGTTTTATAGCAATGATTTACTTTGTGGACCGGCTTTCGGGTTACAAGGCCATCATTCAGACATTACACTTATTACAGTTAACCAGCTTCAACTCTAATGAGTCATCGTCAGAACTGAAAATGCATTACCTTGCTAGGAAATAACACGGGAATTGGTGGTCAAGTATTCATTTCTTGTTAGTTTCACAACGAGATCTCACATTCTTAGATCCGAGGATCAGTCATTAGATTTGGAACCAGTTAATTGTAATATATCAGCCAAAGCGATCGGGATACTTAAAACTTTAGTGTCGTGATCGGTATTCACCTCAAACATCAGTGTAAAAGGTAAGCTTTAAATATGAATAGTTTAGTTACACATGACTGTGACCATTACGAGTACCAGTATCAGTAAAATACAGATAGCTGTAGTCAGTCACATTTGTTATAATATATTTCCTACTGTGCATTTCTGAGGAGGAGGAAAGGATAAAGATTTTTGTCAGTTAACAAGGCATATATACGTTCTATGTACGATTTTCGACTAACCTGTGGCACTGTCTAACACAAAAAAAATTTAGTGCAAAGCCCTAAGATTTTAACCATGTAAGTGAACAGTAATATAAAGTAAATATTTTTGAGTGCCACGTGCTGCTTTTCAAGTTGCGCTTATGTCACATACTACACACTACTTCAAGCGAAGATATCACACGCCTATTAGGAATTAAAAGGTGCTAAGGTCATGTGCTAATAAAAATGAAGCTAAGTAATGCCTGCACTTCTACACTGATTATTATGCCAGTGTTGTTTACAAATCAAGTGTGGAACGTGTCTCTCCTTTTGCTATGTAAAACAATTTTTGAGGTAGACTACCTGTTGTTTGATAAGATTAGATAATTTTCAAAAATGGTTTTTTTGCAGATCTCGATTTCTTCTAGTAACGGATTCACATTCTGTC
Source organism: Schistocerca piceifrons (assembly GCF_021461385.2). NCBI lineage: Eukaryota > Metazoa > Arthropoda > Insecta > Orthoptera > Acrididae > Schistocerca > Schistocerca piceifrons. The sequence continues at coordinate 313,321,579 of NC_060141.1, read as the reverse complement.
AATGAATACTATTCCGAAAAGTGACTTTGCACTATAAATTTGTATGTTAATCATCTGATTTTTCTTGAAAATTAGTTTCGTTAGTTCTAAACAAATAGTTTCAACATAGTTTCCAGTGTTGTCTTTGTAGAAGAATATAACGCAAAGAATAATGAATTACTAACAATGCAACAATTGTAAAAATAGATGAGAGCAATGCAACTTTAAAACGTTATCAAATTATAACACATGAAGAAGCATTAGAAGTGTTCCAAATCAACAGCCAGCATGCAAAAGCAGGTAAAATGAAATTCCAGCTCACCATTCGAGATACTAAAAACATTATAGCAATGACCCTCGAATCACCCTTCCTCACAGCAAAACAAAAATTTCCATAAGTGAACCCTGTCACGTGTACAGTAAATTGCAGGAACACTCAAACTCCAAAAACTCGTAAAATTCTGAAAGAAACAGACAAATCCCATAGTAACATAACACATAGAAACGCAGCAGCATTTATGCAATTTGTCGAAGGCATGAAAATTGCAGGTGGAGCCACTCTTCCCTCGCTTCGCATTCAAAATTTATGTTCTTCTGTATCAAATCCTACACTGCAGATCGTAAATGTCGACCAACAAAAACACAAAAAATCCACCAGCACTTATTGCAGAACTGACAAACATGCTAAAAGTTCACACTCTCACATATATATTTTAAATTCAACAAAAAGTTCTACAAGCCAAATAAGAACTTGGGAATATCATCATCTCTGTTTGCATTGCTAACTGAAATCTTTATTAACAATTTAGAAGATAAAATTCTGAATTCTGACAATCACACCTGAATAACATGATAATTAAAGATGGATACATAGATAATACCGTAATCGCAATCAGTGGCATAAAATATATCAGGGAGTTACAGCAACTGATAACAGTCTCCAAGGAAGAATAAAGCTCACTGTAGAGCACTAAGTGGGTGACCTGACCATCAGTATAGTAAATAATTAACACCAATATGAAGTTTACAGGAAACCTATCACAAAGAAAATTAACATCCAAAACTCTTCGTGTCACCTCATAGCCCACAAAATGGCAGAATTCTGGAACATGATTAGAAGAGCAGTCCAGTTATCACTCTCTGATGTTGAAGTAAAGAAAGAAATAGAAATAATAAACACACAGCCATTGAAAATAGCTGTGGTAGTTTCACATCAGGTTCATTGAAACACTACATTGTCAAGGCATCCATAGCACGAAAGACACATATTAAAAAAAAAAAAACCTTTCCACATAACCCCCTTGTGGATTATTTTCATATAAAAATACAAATCTTCTTAAATGCAAAGACATTAACATATCTTGCACTACCAGAAACAAGCCTGCGCGGAAATTAAGTCATAGCAGCAACACCAAAGCTTGATACACCATACAGATGTATACAAAACTGAATGGTTTGAATATGCCTACTTCTATATAGGTACCCGAGGCAGATTATTTGAAATCAGATTCAGGGAATACATGATAGCAAATGAAAACTCCATGTTAATAAACGTGTGGTCTAAAGACAGAAAGCTAGATGTATGTGAAACACTGCAATGTTACGAATAAAAAATTAAAAAGGTATTCTGAGTCCATCGTAAGTAAGAAAAGTGACAATCAATATTTTCAACAGTGTCATGTCTGTCTGTAACAGCAACCGAAGCTGTTCATTACCCACTCAGACTACCATTTCTGTGCAATACAAAGACACACACACACACACACACACACACACACACACACACACACACACAAATGCACAAAGAGAAAGAGAGGCAGAGAGAGAAATTTGCCTCAGTTGCCTCCATCCTCCCTTCATATTGACATGAGTAATTAGTAAGTTAGTTATTTCTTTGGATTTCCCTTGATTGTTTCTAATTAGTTACTCAGTTATTTGCATGTTCCATACCGATGTCTAAAAATCTTTTTTCCCGTCTGACTCATTAACATCAGCAAATCCATGTACCAATTTAGATTTTTATATTATGTATTGACATAACCCGGTTGTTACCTCGCCCACACCTTACATATATCGAGCAGTATGTGTATGTTTTAATACAACCACTATCTTTTTTGTTTCCAATGGACCCACAGCTCGATATAAGTCGTGTAAAGACATTATGAATTAAGTCCAAAAATGGTTTTATTATACATTATTTTTTAGGGCAGATGGTAGCCTTTTGTCATATATGAGATTGACAACCATAAATTTATGGAATTCTTAACTTACCTATAACATCGCTGGTTAGTCAGTCAAGCGTTTTACTTCCGTCTTTTAAAGTTATTTTATGACGTAGCTTCCATAGGTTATATTTGTTGGCAGTTATAGCCTGAATTTTATTTGTTGTGTGTGACAATTTTTTGTTTGATGTCTAACCAAAGATGTTATAAGTTTACATCATAGCAGTTACTTATCTATCTTCCTTAGTTACCGTGTTGTTTATTTTCATTTGTGAATATGTTATTGGTTTCGCTTATCTTATGTTGTTTATCCGTTTTCATGATCGATGATTTAAATAAAGTTTTCTATATAGTGTTTATGTTTTAGATCTAATTGCTCGTTGAGTATTTGTTGTGGATATTTGTGTGCATGTGTGTAGATTTCGACCTCCTCCAGAGTATTGAGTAAGCGACCTTTAGTTGTTGTATGCAAAATTTGGATTGCTTTTTCCACATTGTCGTGTTCTGTATCTAATATTAAAGTTCTGGCCTGTCTGACCTATGTAGAATTTATCACAATCTTTAGAACGAATTTTGTATATACCTGGATACGAGTATATTGGCAATTTAACTTTTCCCGATCTAATTTTTAATTTTTCTTTAGTGTGGTATACAAGGGTTACGTTTGTTTTCTTTAAAATTGTGTTTAATGTGTTCGATATGTAAGAAAAACGCTTGAGTGACTAACCAGCGATATTATAGGTAAGTTAAGAATTCCATAAATGTATGGTTGTCAATCTCATATATGACAAGTAGGCTATCATCTGCCCTAGAAAAGAGTATATAATAAAACCATTACTTTCAGATCGCCTGAGGATGGCTATAGTGCTGAAACAGGCCTGTCGTGATTAAATAAACATCTCAAAATAGAAGCAGCTTTTTGGATTTAATTCATAATGTCTTTACAACCACTATCTGCTATAAAAATGAGCTTAGCAGCCCACATTTGTGATGTAATCACACTGAATTCTCCTTCTCTGTCACTCATGCACTCACTTAGTCTCCCTCTCCCTCTTTCTTACACATTTACTTATTACTGCACAGCTGTGGCCTATTTATAATGTTAAATTGTGAGTATTGGTGATCAGTACTACCATATTTCGGCCAATGTCAAGTATTGGTTATCAGTAATACCATATTTCGGCCAATGTCAAGACGTTTTAAAAATGGTGTGTATGTAAAACCCTTCCTGCCTCGTTGTTCGCAACCTGTTCAAAATCAACAAGTACTACTGCAGTCAGTGATCAATATTATAAACTTGTTTGATAGTTGTTTTCCATTGAAGTCCTTAGTAACTCATTCTTAGGTGAGCGAAGTGATTTTCGGAAGAAAAAACAGTCCGACGTTATGTTAATTTACACTGGTGTCCAAAATTAGAGCAACAAACCGCTATTTCCCAGTCCCGTTTCTAATTCACGATATAATCATACCAACAGTAGTCAGATGCCCGTACGATCATGTTCTGCACTGAAGATGCGATTCTGGCCAACGGACAACCGTGCCGCGCTGACGTCAGAAACGAAGTAGTGTTTTCCTGGTAGCCACAGATCCACAATCACTGTTTACATAGTCATAGACGGTGCAGAATGGCACAGAAAAGATACCTACCAAACTCTCTGCGGTGGAGGGCCACAGAACAAACGAAAGCAGGACAGTCGCAAACTTATTTGGCCCGACTGCTTAATGTGAATCGTTCTGTTGTTTGTCGGATGAGGCTACGGTTTATAGTGACCGAAACTGTACCCCGAAGACAAGGCTAGGGTCGGCCACGAGTAACATCAGAGTAGAAGAAAGTTATTTGACTTTAAGGGCACGATAGTACCGCCTTTGTAATGCAAGACAACTGCCATGTGAGCCCGCAGCATCAACTGGACGTATCGGAACAAACTGTGTGCAGAAGGCTTTACCAGAGTGGCCTTTACTGTCGGAGACCTGCTGTATGTCTACCTCTGACGGGTCTCCACAGAAGGGAACGTCTAGAGTCATCAACAAGCCACCTGAACGATAGAAGAATGGGCCAATGCTGTTTTCACAGATGAGCCCAGATTTAGTCTAGAGAGTGATTCTCGATCAATTTGCATATGGAGGGACTGTGAAACACGATTTCGGGACCCAAACATTGTGGAAAGAGACTGACACCGAGGAGAACGCATAATATTGTGGCCAGGAATTACGTTAACCAGTCGAATTCCTCTTCACGAAATTGTTCGGGTCAATTGGCAAGGTTTCGCTGCTGTCAGGTATCAGATGAGATCTTGGGACCTCATTTGCGTTTGTTGTGAGATGCTGTGGGCCCAGACGTCGTACTAATGGACGATAATTCTCGACCTCGCAGAGCATAGGTGGTTTATGTTTTCTTGGAATCTGAAGATATTGCACGCATGACGTGGCCTGCTCCCTCTCCCGACTTGAATCCCATACATCATTTCTCGGTTGCACTGAGAAGACGGGTTGCATCAATTCAGCCTCCACCAACCACTTCCCAAGATTACGAGCAGCTCCGCAGGAATAAAGGGCGTTAGTGCTTCAACGTGAGACTGATTACGTCATTCACAGCATGCCCGGTCGTCGTCAGGCCTGTATTGCTGCCAGAGGTGGTCACACCCCATACTGAGCGCATTATCCAGTTGTCACAATGTGTGTAGAAATGCGTTAAGAACGAAAAGACGAAGAACATTTTTGTCTACCGTTATGCATGTTGCAGTTTTTTACGTTCTACGTTCTTTACATTGTTTCTACTTTACTATCACCTGTTTGTTTTGTTTTGTGACAAAATAAATGCAACCTTGCAAAATTTCCGTTTGTTGCTTTAATTTTGAACATGATTGTACTTGGTGTGTTTCCAAAACATCTACATCTATATCTTCATCTACATCCATACTCCGCAAGCCGCCTGACGGTGTGTGGCGGATGGTACTTTGAGTACCTCTATCGGTTCTCCCTTCTATTCCAGTCTCATATTGTTCGTCGAAAGAAAGATTGTCAGTATGCCCTTGTGTGGGCTCTAATTCCTCTGATTTTACCCTCGTGGTCTCTTCGCGAGATATACGTAGGAGGGAGCAATATACTGCTTGACTTCTCGGTGAAGGTATGTTCTCGAAACTTCAACAAAAGCCCGTACCGAGCTACTGAGCGTCTCTCCTGCAAAGTCTTCCAGTGGAGTGTATCTATGAACACCGTCACGCTTTCGCGATTACTAAATGATCCTGTAACGAAGCGCGCTGCTCTCCGTTGGATCTTCTCTTTCTCTTCTATCAACCCCATCTGGTACGGATCCCACACTGGTGAGCAATATTCAAGCAGTGGGCGAACAACTGCACTGTAACATACTTCCTTTGTTTTCGGATTGCATTTCCTTAGGATTCTTCCAATGAATCTCAGTCTGGCATCTGCTTTAGCGACGATCAACTTTATATGATCATTCCATTTTAAATCACTCTTAATGCGTACTCCCAGATAATTTATGGAATTAACTGCTTCTAGTTGCTGACGTGCTATATTGTGGCTAAATGATAAAGGATCTTTATTTTTATGTATTCGCAGCACATTACACTTGTCTGCATTGAGATTCAATCGCCAAAGAGCAGGAAAACCATAGCCATGTCTCGTATTCACCAATGTGGACTAAACATTATAAGTAACTGGAAGATTTTACCAAAAGTGCGCGACCGATCTGCAAGAGAAACAAAAGGAAATATCAATACTATTCTTTGTTGGAAGAAATTTCACTAATCGTAGGAAAGTAGATGGATATAATGCTCCTTACTGCTCACGAAAGTTTCTGAAACGGCCTCTGTACGTGGAGTACCAACATTGGTATACCTATCAGACTCTAGATTCCACCACAGAGTGTCGTTCTCGCCACACCTCGTGGGCGACACCTGTGTCTCTGGTATTTAGAAGGGGCGGTTTTGCAACGTACAGCCGGTGCATCACTGGTTTTTTTCATAAACTCTTTAACGAGGCAATGCCAAACTCAGTCGGGTGGCTGCTTGAGAACTACATCAGTGGGCGAGTATTCGCAGCACAAACTGCAAACAGCGAATACTCTCACCAAGAGATCGATGCAGGAGAGTCCTAGAGATCATCTATAGTTCCTGCCTTGTACAGTACCTACACAGCTGAATGCCCGATTTCACCGCGAATCACATGGTATATCTATGTTGATGACTTCACCCTAGTACGCTGAAATCAATCAGCGACTGTAATTCAACGTCGACTATATGATTCTTCTTGAAGTCTCGAGAAATAGGAAGTGAGACTGGCGCATGGGATTTAGTGGAGCAAAAAGTCAGACATTCCTTGTTATCGAAAGGCGACCACCAGAAGTTAGAAACATGCGACTATTTGACAGTCGAACTCAACAAATATTGACTGCCAAATACCTCGTATTATAGTTGTTCAGTGACTATCTTGGAGACAGTACGCAAAAGTGCGAAAGAAAACCTTCTAAATCCTGGTATCATTGCTCCCAGTAGTACACCCAAAGCCATTAATGCCGCTGAATGCTCTCTGCTAATTTACAGGTCCTCCTACCGGTCTACCTGAGTTACAGCAGCAAAAATTCCTATCGAGAAACTCCAACGACTTCTAAACAATGCACTGTGTCTCGTATTTAAAGTACTGAGGAACTTCCAGGCCTACAATCTACAGGGTGGTTATAATTAAACTTTCGGAACTTGAGGCACTGTAGACGAAAAACTATTTACCGTGTGGGTACGCTACTTTATAGGAATGATGTTCACAACGTAGGCTGTAGGATTTGCGTTATTAGTAACGTTAGTGTCATGACTTGCAGTTAGGCGTCAGTAATGGTACGGCTACGTAGTGTTGAAGCACAAGCATTATCGTGCATCATGGGCCTGGACGACGTCAGCAGGGCCTTACTGCTACAGACGTTTTATTGAAACAACAGCAGTAGGGTTGTGTTGTGGACTGACAAGGCAGCCAGTCCACAGTGACGGGTAGCCGAAAGAAAGGCACGCGTACATACACACGTTGGCTAAAGAGAGGTCTGAAACAGGATACGTAATGAATGGTAGCAAGAAAAGTACGTAGCTGCTATTATACTTAACTTTTATTCTTTGTTGGTTTACAACGTTCTTGATGAGACATTTCATACGATAACTATCAAACTATGTAAGGCTAATGGCGCCTTGCTAGGTCGTAGCCATGGACTTAGCTGAAGGCTATTCTAACTGTCTCTCGGCAAATGAGAGAAAGGCTTCGTCAGTGTAGTCGCTAGCAAAGTCGTCGTACAACTGGGGCGAGTGCTCGTCCGTATCTCGAGACATGCCTTGTGGTGGCGCTCGGTCTGCGATCACACAGTGGCGACACGCGAGTCCGACATGTACTAAATGGACCGCGGCCGATTTAAGCTACCACCTAGCAAGTGTGGTGTCTGGCGGTGACACCACAGGTTGATGCTCTGGGCGAGTGCCGGCACATTAAAGGAATTCGGAGGAAACTTTTTTACGCGCCGGGACTGAAGAACATCATTCGGGAGTTGGAATTACCTGGCGATTTGGGAATTGCTCCTGTGAGAGGCAGACAGCCAACTGCGCCACAAATTGTTGAAGTTACTGTTGCCATGGCTGAGAATTCTGGAAGCAATGTGCGATCTTCAAGCGGTGCACGAACTGTGGCACGACAGCTGAACGTTCCGAGGTCGACCATTATTTCGTGCAGCAGTAGGGCTGTCTTTAGTGCGGGTCCAGGCTATCGTAGATGCAGATGGCCCTTATAATGAGCACCGTTAGTAACCTGCAGCGTAAACATGGCACGCCGTTTGCGTATATCACTTTCAATGGTTCGATTGTTATTACTCTTCCGTGTGTCCTTTAAGATGTTTCAACAAAATTTCACAGTCCTACGATCACTCGTTTATCATGGGGGCCTTCTCAAGTAGCGAAAGAGCGAAAGTTTAGTTACAACCACTTGTACATCAGACAGCTGAGGTAGCACCAATGATCAGACGATTCTAGAAAAAAAAGCCGATATTCTTTGTAGTGAAATCAGTATTTCCCCTAATCCCTTCGTACGTCACCTTGGAAAGGGGAATAAAGGTAATGAAGGATACTAGTGAGCAATATTCTTACAGGAAAAATATTACGACCATGTCTTTAAAACCCCAGGTTGAAATCCAATAAATCCATAGCAACAATCACTAAAATGCAACAACGTACATAATGTCACTAAAAATAGTTACAATAGCTTGAGAGTTGACAGCTTGGGAACAGTAAACGTCGCGAGCACCTTTAACGTCTTTAACATCTTCTCATTATGGCGGTTATCGAATCCTCACTACGGACTTATTTCCGCTTGTACTGCTCTTCGGGTGTTTAGTTGTAACTCTGGTTCTACAAATTGTGCAAGGTTCTTGAACTTGTGCTTCTGCTGGTCTTGACTGAACATTTGCACATCAAATTTTTCTTTAGCCTATAACGACTGTGCTATTCTAAGTTTATCTTTATTTGTGTTGGTATTCTCTCTTTCAGACCTTCTACAGGCCACTGTAGTTAACTTGTGTTAGTACAAACAGACATTTCTTGGAATATATCCTACCCATGTTGTTATAAGTTTTATTTTCACTTTAGTTTTAAACTGTGTTGCATCAGAATGACGGCTGCCCTCCACATTACGGCTTGGCAACAAAAACAGTGATAAAGCGATTACTGTCAAATATATTGGCGAAATGAGATAATCCTGACGGGAGGTTTCTGATTTTCCAAAAAAAAAAAAAACAAAAAAAACAACATGTTTATTTGTTATTAAGAATAGTATCAGTGTCTACATATCTACATATACACTTCACAAGTAAGTAAAATACGAGACATCCCTGGTCGAATGGTCAGTATTCAAGAACATAGCAAGAACGATCATCCTAAGCCAAAAAAAGGTCAGCAAACATGGGCTCTATAATGTAGAGGTTAAGAGCTATGAGCATTTCTTCATCTTCGATAGTGTGAAACGCATCTACTGCTAGCACTTTGATTTCCACATTTTGAGAGGTGATAGTACGAACGAAAAAAGAGAAATGTCCAGTAAACGTGGATTAATGTGTTTACCTTAAGAACTGTGATCACTTGTTCATGTTCGTGACTGCGAAACACATCCTTTTTACTGCACAAGTGCTCATAGCTCTTGGATACGCATTTTACAGCCCGTGTTTACTAGACAACTTTTTTTTTGTTTTGGTCCACAGTACCTCCTTCCAAAACATTAAAAGCAAGGAGATTTGTTTCACAGTATTGAAGCTGAAGAAGTGATAGCATCTCTTAAAGTACGCATTTTGGAGCCCTTGTTTACTGGACGTTTTTGCTTCGAATGATCGTTCGTTCATATTCCTGAATATCGACCATTCCTCCTGGGACACACTGTATATCGTCTTCCCATGGAAACTCTGTCCTGCTCCATTCATGTGTGGATCCAGGGAAAAATGAATGCCTGATTGCATGCGTGTATGAATTTCGCTTATTTTAATCCTATGATCCCTACATGAGCTATGCAGCAGAAGCAGCGAAGTTGTTGCACCATCTATGACGAAAACTGGTTCTCCTAATCTCTTCAACTAATTTTCCAGAAATTTCTCTTGTTAATAGATCTTCTTGGTATTTACTACAAACACTATAGTTGCACTAGCGTCTTATTTGTTACACTGATGTCCAGAAGAAACAGAACACCTTGAACGACTAGACATAGGACGTTCATATTCGCAGGACATGTATATTACTATGTTCTGCAGAATTGGTTAGTAGTTGAATCAAGCCGGACATTGGGTTCGAGATCGACATCGATATCGCGGCGCAACGTCACCTACCGGTAAAGCGTGCATGTGGCTCTAGTTGCCGCTATAAACCGAAGGTAATGCACAGAATGCTTCGTCGACGTATGCGCGAACCATACCCTCAAATAAATGACTCTGGATAGGGCGCATAATGGTTCGAGAGAAAGTGATGCGTCCATGTGGGAAATTGCTGCTCATGCGGCACGAAGTGTTTCGGCAGTGCAATAGGGGTGTGCAGAGTGGTTCAGGGAGCCCTGTAGAACACGAGGACACGGGTCAGTTCGCACCACCCAGACCACTCCGCGAGAAGTGTTCCGGCAGTGGAACGCCTGTGTGCAGTAAGGTTCACGGAACAGCACAGAGAATGACGAGATGGCTCAGGTCGAACCACCGAGACCACCCCCCGAGAACATCGGTACCTCACCATAATGGCATGTGGGAAAGACCTGCGTCCCCCCGGGTCTGGAGTGACAGTGTAACAATATAACACATCGTACAGTATCAGCGGTGACGGTCCGTCGCCGTTTATTACGGCACGGGTCACATGTGCGTCGTCCACTTCTCCACTACTTTTGAACGAATGTACAGGAACATGCTAGATGCAATGGTTTATCGGACGACGTCACTGGGAACAGGAATGGCATCAGATAAAATTTTCGGACGAAACCACGTTCTATTTGTTTGAAAAATATATCCGTATTTTGGTTCGCGTCAGACAGGGGAGCAGCATCACAGTGACTGCATTAGCACAAGATATACAGTGCCAACTCCAGGCGTTATGGCGTACGGTGCTACTGGGTACAACCACAAATCACAGTTGGTGCTTGTCCAGGAATTGTGACCAGTGTGACCTATGTGAAAGACACCGTACGACCCGTGCCACACACTTTCTGCACGACACCCAAGACGCCATTTTTCAGCAAGACAATGCACGACCTCATGTTGCTACGGGAACACGTCCCTTCGTGGTGTCACAGGATGTCAGCCGTTTGCCCTGGCCCACCAGATCACCAGACTTCTCACTAGTCGAAAATGTATGGGATATGGGGATAGGACGAGTACAGCGCTATAAGCAATGCCAACCACCACAGATGAAGTCTGGATTCAGCTCAATGCAGCATGGATGGCTATACCACAGGACGCCATTCGCGCCTTATACGCGTTGATGGCATCAAGCATGGAACAAGTTATGAGGGGTTGTGGCAGACCCTGCGCCCACTACGCAAGAGGACATATGCTGAACCGAAGTGAATGAAATGCTAATAGTTTTGCAGAACATACTGATGCACATGTCCTGTGAATATGAACATCCTGTCTCTAGCCGTTCAAGGTGTTCTGTCTTTTTCTGAAAGTGAGTGTACATATAACAGTTTAGTGAGGCTATATTTTTATATATTACATAGCGTTTGGTTTTATTTGTCTTTTTTTTAGTTAACTGTGCTCTACATGTCGGGTGTCTTCTCGATCTGATGTTGAACTTCGGTTTCATACCTTCCAAGTAGCTTGAGAAAAAGATCTCAGTGGATGCACCACATGTCCACAATTATGTAATACATATTTCACATGGTTGTACTTAACTTGTGTTAGTTTTCTTCATAAATGATCTGACAATTGTTTAGGGTGTTGTTTGGAGATCACTTGTAGATTTCCGTCATCTATATTAAATTGTCCGTCCACCTCTGCAGCTAAGTGACCAGCAAAGGTGGCTGCCATGTAGAGGTCCCAGATTCCATTCCCGGTCCCGTCGAGGATTTTTCCATGGTGAGATGACTCGTTATGCCAATGGAAGAGCTTCTTGACAGACTAGTAGCAGGTCCACAGGCTGTAGAGTCTGCAAAACTGCCGTTAGAGTGGTATGCTGTCCACACGCCTCTCCTTACCGCATTTGAATGACGCTGCTATTAGATTATGACACAGCGGTGGTAAACTTTCCTTAAGGCTCTACGGCCGGGAAGAAGAGCTCATTTTATAGTAAATCGTCCGAAACCGTAATTAATATGTCGAGTATGTCACCTAATGAGATGGCCATGGCAACTGAAGTCCCTCACATCATTACTTTTCGTATCGTATTGTATGTTAACCGGGGACCTAGAAACGACGGAGACGCTCCGTCTCCGCCGCAGCCGAAGTGGTCCACAACCCCACGACGACTACCGCAGTCCACTGCGCCCCTCCGCCGCCCCGCAACGAACCCAAGGTTACTGTGTGGTTCGGACCCCGGTGGACCCCCTAGGGAACGTCTCACACCAGACGTGTGTAACCCCTATGTTTGCGTGGTAGAGTAATGGAGGCGTACGCGTACGTGGAGAACATGTTTGCGCAGCAATCACCAACTGAGGCGGAATAAGGGGAACCAGCCCGCATTCGCCGAGGCAGATGGAAAACCACCTAAAAACCATCCACAGACTGGCCGGTTCACCAGACCTCGACACAAATCCGCCGGGCGGATTCGTGTCGGGAACCAGGCGCTCCTTCCAGTCCGAAAAGCCGTGCGTTAGACCGCGCGGCCAACCTGGAGGGCTTCACATTACTTTGGCCGTCGCAGTTTGAATGTGGATCATGTCGTCCAGGTTAATGAAACTAACACTTTCAACAGTTTATTTTCAAAACTAATAAATGTTGTTGTGGCTGATTTTTTCGAGATGTGGTAACATTGAATATTCTGTTATAGACTGTACTACTGTTTATATTCGTTCTTCTCGTTTCACATATTTTTGCGTCACTCACGTTTTTTTTTTTTTGGTCCGCCCGCCACCAATCCCTTTCCTGTGCTAACCTCTTCATCTCAGAGTTGGAGTTGCACTTGCAACCTACGTCCTCAATTATTTGCTTGACATATTCCAATCTCTGTCTTCCTCTACAGTTTTTGCCCTCTACACCTCCCTCTAGTACCATGGAAGTCATTCCCTCATGTCTTAGTAGATGTCCTATCATCCTATCCCTTCTCCTTATCAGTGTTTTCCACATATTCCTTTCCTCTCCGATTCTGCGTAGAACCTCCTCATTCCTTACCTTATCAGTCCACCTAATTTTCAACTTTCGTCTATAGCACCACATCTCAAATGGTTCGATTCTCTTCTGTTCCGGTTTTCCCGCAGTCCATGTTTCACTCCCATACAATGCTGTACTCCAGACGTACATCCTCAGAGATTTCTTCCTCAAATTAAGGCCGGTATTTGATATTAGTAGACTTCTCTTGGCCAGAAATGCCTTTATTGACATAGCGAGTCTGCTTTTGATGTCCTCCTTGCTCCGTCCGTCATTGGTTATTTTACTGCCTAGGTAGCAGAATTCCTTAACTTCATTGACTTCGTGACCATCAATCCTGATGTTAAGTTTCTCGCTGTTCTCAATTCTACTACTTCTCATTACCTTCGTCTTTCTCCGATTTACTCTCAAACCATACTGTGTACTCATTAGACTGTTCATTCCGTTCAGCAGATCATTTAATTCTTCTTCACTTTCACTCAGGATAGCAATGTCATCAGCGAATCGTATCATTGATATCCGTTCACCTTATATTTTAATTCCACTCCTGAACCTTTCTTTTATTTCCATCATTGCTTCCTCGATGTACAGATTGAAGAGTAGGGGCGAAAGGCTACAACCTTGTCTTACACCCTTCTTAATGAGCACTTCGTTCTTGATCGTCCACTCTTATTATTCCCTCTTGGTTGTTGTACATATTGTATATGACCCGTCTCTCCCTATAGCTTACCCCTACATTTTTCAGAATCTCGAACAGCTTGCACCATTTTATATTGTCGAACGCTTTTTCCAGGTCGACAAATCCTATGAAAGTGTCTTGATTTTTCTTTAGCCTTGCTTCCATTATTAGCCGTAACGTCAGAATTGCCTCTCTCGTCCCTTTACTTTTCCTAAAGCCAAACTGATCGTCACCTAGCGCATTCTCAATCTTCTTTTCCATTCTCCTGTATGTTATTCTTGTAAGCAGCTTCGATGCATGAGCTGTTAAGCTGATTGTGCGATAATTCTCGCACTTGTCAGCTCTTGCCGTCTCCGGAATTGTGTGGGTGATGCTTTTCCGAAAGTCAGATGGTATATCGACAGACTCATATATTCTACACACCAAAGTGAATAGTCGTTTTGTTGCCACTTCCCCCAATGATTTTAGAAATTCTGATGGAATGTTATCTATCCCTTCTGCCTTATTTGACCGCAAGTCCTCCAAAGCTCTTTTAAATTCCCATTCTAATACTGGATCCCCTATCTCTTCTAAATCGACTCCTGTTTCTTCTTCTATCACATCAGACAAATCTTCACCCTCATAGAGGCTTTCAATGTATTCTTTCCACCTATCTGCTCTCTCCTCTGCATTTAACGGTGGAATTCCCGTTGCACTCTTAATGTTACCACCGTTGCTTTTGATGTCTTCACATTTTTCCTGCAGCCATTTCGTCTTAGCTTCCCTGCACTTCCTATTTATTTCATTCCTCAGCGACTTGTATTTCTGTATTTCTGATTTTCCTGAAACATGTTTGTACTTCCTCCTTTCATCAATCAACTGAGATATTTCTTCTGTTACCCATGGTTTCTTTGCAGCTACCTTCTTTGTACCTATGTTTTCCTTCCCAACTTCCGTGATGGCCCTTTTTAGAGATGTCCATTCCTCTTCACCTGTACTGCCTACTGCGCTATTCCTTATTGCTGTATCTATAGCGTTAGAGAACTTCAAATGTATCTCGTCATTCCTTAATACTTCCGTATACCACTTCTTTGCGTACTGATTCTTCCTGACTAATGTCTTGAACTTCAGCCTACTCTTCATCACTACTATATTGCGATCTGAGTCTATATCTGCTCCTGGGTACGCATTACAATCCAGTATCTGATTTCGGAATCTCTGTCTGACCATGATGTAATCTAATTGAAATCTTCCCGTATCTCCTGGCCTTTTCCAAGTATACCTCGTCCTCTTGTGATTCTTGAACAGGGTATTCGCTATTACTAGCTGAAACTTGTTACAGAACTCAATTAGTCTTCCTCCTCTTTCATTCCTTGTCCCGAGCCCATATTCTCCTGTAACCTTTTCTTCTACTCCTTCCCCTACAACTGCATTCCAGTCGCCCACGACTATTAGATTTTCGCCCCCTTTACATACTGCATTACCCTTTCAATATCCTCATACACTTTCTCTATACGTTCATCTTCAGCTTGCGACGTCGGCATGTATACGTGAACTATCGTTGTCGGTGTTGGTCTGCTGTCGATTCTGATTAGAACAACCCGGTCACTGAACCGTTCACAGTAACACACCCTGTGCCCTACCTTCCTATTCATAACGAATCCTACACCTGTTATACCATTTTCTGCTGCTGTTGATATTACCCGATGCTCATATGACCAGAAACCCTTGTCTTCCTTCCACTTCACTTCACTGACCCCTACTAATCTAGATTGAGCCTTTGCATTTCCCTTTTCAGATTTTCTAGTTTCCCTACCACGTTCAAGCTTCTGACATTCCACGCCCCGACTCGTAGAACGTTATCCTTTCGTTGATTATTCAATCTTTTTCTCATGGTAACCTCCCCCTTGGCAGTTCCCTCCCGGAGATCAGAATGGGGGACTATTCCGGAATCTTTTGCCAATGGAGAGATCATCATGACACTTCTTCAAATACAGGCCACATGTCCTGTGGATACACGTTATATGTCTTTAATGAAGTGGTTTCCATTGCCTTCTGCATCCTCATGTCGTTGATCATTGCTGATTCTTCCGCCTTTAGGGGCAATTTCCCACCCCTAGGACAAGAGAGTGCCCTGAACCTCTATCCGCTCCTCCGCCCTCTTTGACAAGGCCGTTGGCAGAAAGAGGCTGACTTCTTATGCCGGAAGTCTTCGGCCGCCAATGCTGATTATTTATCAAAATTTAGGCAGTGGCGGGGATCGAACCCGGGACCGAAGACGTTTTGATTATGAATTCGAAGTAAAACACAAATACTGCATCTAAGAACCATTTTCACAACATCAGACGTACACAATAATTACGTAACACCACGATTTTAAATGCCTGCATTTCGATTAAAAGAACTTTGTGACTGACTTTTCAGAGAGTCGGGTGCAAGTAGCCAGCCGTTAGACAATCGCCGGCCTTGGTGGCCGAGCGGTTCTAGGCGCTTCTGTCTGGAACCGCGTGACCGCTACGGTCGCAGTTTCGAATCCTGCCTCGGGCATGGATGTATGTGCTATCCTCAGGTTAGTTAGGTTTAAGTAGTCCTAAGTTCTAGAGGACTGATGGCCTCAGATGCTAAGTCCCATAGTGCTCAGAGCCATTTGAACCATTTTGAACGTTAGACAATCGTAGTTCTTCCTTAAGCGCCACGTGCTCGCCGTGTTGCCTGCTGTGTAGGTGCAGTCAGAGCCATGTCGATCTGGCCTTGGCTGTCTGCAACGCCCACACATGGCTTCCACAGAATCACAACGAAATTTGCGTATGCCCGTTCGGGGGCTTCAGCCACGTGGAGGAAGTCTTTATTTAACGCCACTTGGGCGACTTGCGCTTTGATGATGAAATGATAATGAGGACAACACACTCACCCAGTCCCTAGCTGAGAAAATCCCAGATTCCACCGGGAATCGAACCCGGGGTCCCGTGAGCGAGAGTGACAAATGCTAACCACAATTCGTGTCATGTACTCTGTCGATTACAGAGTTGTTTTGATCGAAGTACAGTTACCATAACTGACTGACAGATAAGAACAGTGTCCAGAAAGGGACTTGCAGATTTTCGCATAACTGCATTCGCGAGTAGATTTCCTTTCTTTGAGTAGATTTCTTTTCTTTTAGTAGATTTCTTTTCTTTGATGTAGTCCAGTGATACACCCATGTCCAAGCCTTACTCACCAAGCCACCTGACGGTGTGTGGCAGAGAGTACTTCTAGTACCACTAACTGATTCCCCCTTCCCAGTCCCACTTGGGAATGGCGCGTGGGAAAAGTGGTTGTTCGTAAGCCTTTGAATTAACTCCAGTTTCTCCAATATTCTTGTCGTGATCACTTTGCGGGGAGGAGTAATATGATGTCCCGGAAAGACTGTCTCGAAATATCAGTAGCAAACCTCTCCGTGACTCACAACGCGTCTCTTTTACGGTCTGACACTGGAGTTTCTTGAATATTCTGTAACGCCCTGGCAAGACTGAACGATACCGTGTCGAAACGCGCTGCTCTTCGTTGTCTCCAGAAATTTCTCATCGATAGTGTTGTTGTACAGTAGTGGATTTCCTACTCACGCGCAACATGTTACATTTATTTACGTTGAGGATCAACTTCCATAACCTGCTCCATCCATCTTTCCTTTGCTAGTTGTTGTGCAAATCGTTACTATCTTCTGGCGTTGCTGCTTTCTTATAGACAATCGCATCATCTATTAACAGTCATAAAGATCTTCCGACGATTTCTACTAGATCATTTGTATACGTTGTGTAAAGTAACGGTCCTACCATACTTCCTTGGGGTACTCTAGAAATTACGTTGAATCGTTCAATTAAAAGTGACGTATTGATTTCGGTCTGCAAACAAGTCTTGAATCCAGACGCGAATCTGGTCCGATACTCGGTAAGCTCGTATGTTTTTTATTAAAGGAAACCTTAATTGGAAGGACATTTAGAGAAAATAACAGATCTACTAAGGAGACCGCCTACACTACGCTTGTCCTTCCTCTTTTAGAATAATGCTGCGCGATGTGGAGTGCTTACCAGATAGTGAACGGGTTACCTTCCCCGTTGTTATCTATTTTCTCTCTCTCCTAATCTATGTTAGAGGGTGGCGGTTGCGTCTGTGCCAATGCATTTCATATACACGCTACTTATTCGCTTCGGCCGCGCGGGATTAGCCGAGCGGTCCAAGGCGCTGCAGTCATGGACTGTGCGTCTGGTCCCGGCGGAGGTTCGAGTCCTCCCTCGGTCATGGGTGTGCGTGTTTGTCCTTAGAATAATTTAGGTTAAGTAGCGTATAAGCTTAGGGACTTACGACCTTAGCAGTTAAGTCCCATAAGATTTCACACCCATTTGAACATACTCGCTTGGTTGAATGCTCAGAAGGATTCACTGAAACGGAACCGGCCCGAATCTAGTATTTCATTGATTATGAGATTATCATATTAAGATTTCGCAACGGATAATGCGGGGCAGGGCTCAAGCAACCAAGTGGGCAAGTAACCAATTACCACGCTCCAACATGATCTATGTTCTCTATCCTTGGTAATTTTCACTCCCGCCAGATTGTCATGGCTTCAATTTAGTACTAACATTGTTCTCTACAGAGGATGAGGGTGTTATGATCAGTCATTGAATGCATGAAATTAAATTCATATGAAATTTTTATTATTTACGCAGAAACTTTTACAAATGTTATAAACAATTTTTTACTCGCTGCTTAAGGGATCTTATAATTTCAATTAACAAAGCAAAGACGAATAAAATCTATCTTATCTAGCACTGAAGGGGTCCGTATTATCAGATATCTGTTCAACACTCTCGCACTGAAGGTGCTTCTACTATCATAAATGTGGACACATTTAAAATTTTGTGCACTGGGAAAGGGGAAGGATCTACATTGCTGCATCTGTAATCCGTCTGCTTGGACGGTGATTGAAATTCGCACCCCATGTTGTTACTTAGACCGAATCCTTATGAATTAATGAACCGCGCTTTGGTTCACTGTCTCCATTACTTCTCAGCACCATTCCCTAAGTCAAAATTATAGAAAATATTCTTGGCGGGAAAAGGGGGGGGGGGGGAGAACAAAGCAGACACAAACATCTCTCGTATACACAAAAAACAATTTCTTTAAAAATAAAACATCCTACAGAATTTGGCACACGCGGATTAACAGTTTACGGCACACGCAATGATCCTCACCTTAACTATTTTCAAGAGCGAACTGGCAGCTCACTGGCGGTGCAATTCGACACCACGTGGGTGATCGACACCAACGCCATTTTTTTTTTTTTTTTTTGTACTCACCCTACTATTCGTTCTTATTTTCAATCTATACAATTACTCACACGCACAACCTGTTATTTACCAATTAGTTAGGACGTGGAGCCTCGTCTAGGTTGCTGCTTCCAAATGGGGGTAGTCATGCATCAAACGAACTGCGCACAAAAGTTATGAATTTGCCAAAACATTACGTCACACGCTTAGAGCGTATCCTAGCAGGTGTCACACGGAATAATCGTCTAAATTTCTGATCAGGGGTTGCCACAACGTGTTAAGCTAACGAGGAGTGGTGACGACGCATGTTACTTTAGCAAGACCAAATGAAATTTAGAATTGCAAAACGATACTGCTAGAAGTGGAACTATATGATTTTTTATACTTTTTCTGCTCTCTCGGGCTCAAATCACTAACTGACTGCATTACTACAAATGGATAACGTGAGCCCACATTTTCAACTCTGGAAAAGAAACCCTAACTGAAAATTTTAATTTTACAGGTAAAATTTCTCAAAAAATGAATGGTCATAAGGACATGCTAACTACTTCCATCCTGAAAAAGAGGGGCTTAATAACAACATAATAAATTATACCTCATCCCACAAAGAACTTGGCGGCAAAGACGGAGATCGCCCTTGATTCCGTCCGTTCAGTTCAACAGCTTCCCCCAGAGTGTCCCTGTCACGGTAGCCCTCACCGGTTGTTCTTCTCCGCCCTGGAGGGGAGGGTAACCCGTTACCAACTCCGAAATACCCCTGGCAAACAGGTACATCATCGCTGCCTTTACCCCAAATTTATGTTGGCACTATCAGCCTACAGAGTGACCACATCTCTGACTTCCCACTACCAGCAGACGAACTCTTAATACAAATTCAAAGTTAGTTAACGCAAGATTAAGAGATTAAGAAAAGGAAGTGCATATATGTAATTTTGAATTAAGTAAACAGGTAGTCCATTGCTTCACTCGAGTTACAACATTTCTTAAATTTAGAAAAATGATGAAAGTGTCTCAAACATCTATAGTACTCAATGGAATACGACGGGACAAGCTAATTACAATGAGATGGGACAAGCTGTTCCCTCTCAATAGGACTGATGGAGTATATTGAAAAAGTTCAAAAAATGGCAGCACGTTTTGTATTATCGCGAAATAGGGGAGAGAGTGTCACTAAATTGATACAGGATTTGGGATGGGCATCATTAAAACAAAGGCGTTTCTCGTTGCGGAGGAATCTTCTCACGAAATTCAAATGACCATCTTTTTCCTCCGAATACGACATTATTTTGTTGATACCGACCTACATAGGGAGAAACGATCACCAAGATAAAATATAGGAAATCAGAGCCCGTGCGGAAGGATATAGATTTTCGTTCTTTCTGCACGGTATATAAGATTGAAATAATAGAGTATTGTGAAGGTGGTACGATGAACCCTCTGCCATGCACTTAAATGTGATTTGCAGAGTGTAAACTTAGATATAGATGTAGAAAGATCAGTGCGGTACGGTGTCAAATGCCTTCATGAAGTCAAGTAACACAGCATCAACCTGAGCACCGTTGTCTACAGCTCTATGGCTCTTGTGAACAAACAGAGCGAGCTCACTTTCGAGAGACTTCTGCAAATTGAATAACTGCTGCTTCTTTTCTCGTGATACTTGCATTTACATATTGTGCAAGGTGGTTACAATGAAAATCACACTACTGGATCCAGTGTAGACGGAAAACTATTCACCGTATGAGTATTTATTTGTTTACTGCCACTAGCCCATTATCAATACGTTTTGTGGGCTGTATTATTACCATTACAATTCTACAAGTAAAGTTACTGCTATGACAGTGTGCTAATGATCGCAGTTTCTTTTTAGTTCTTTGTTAAGATATGTGTAGGTTATATAATAAAATACCAAGATTGAAAAACATACATAAATAATGATTAAAGAGAAAACAAATAGTAAAGGAAAAGTGAGGGAAGTTAGAGAAAGAGAAAATTTGTCCCTGAAATCATAGCCGTTTCAGTGACGACGGCCAGGAAAACTGCGATCCTGTCATCACTGAAACAGCTTTACAAGTATTTGGTTTCACAACTGATATCTTTCGATTTTACATAGTAGTTTTGCTTCATTAATTGTATTATGAATTAACCATCATATATGTCAGTGACATTAGATGACGATTAATTAATTAATTAAATTAGGTGGTGTTACGTATATTAATTTATGCATTATTCTCGTCGCTTTTTCAGTAACTAATCTTGCATGTTCGTTGTCCTTGTATGGATAATTACATTAATATTTGAATGTCACGTACACTTCCCGATACAGTGTCATTGTCTGTGTCTGTTTTTGTGACACGTGTTTTGTTGTCGTGAATGTGATGCGTTTTATAGTGTTCTTAAGTATGGTCTGTAAGCTTCATGAAGAGCGTGAGATACATCTGCTAGTCTGTTCAGGACATTTGTTCCGATCGCTTATTGTGTTTCTTAGGACTTGTAATTCCACATTTGGTCTTAGGTGTGCCCGTGTGTTGCAGTGGAGGACTATATGTTCAGCGGTACTACACTACTGGCCATTAAAATTGCTACACCACTAAGATGAAGTGCTACAGACGCGAAATTAACCGACAAGAAGAAGATGCTGTGATATGAAAATGATTAGCTTTTCAGAGCATTCTCACAAGGTTGGCGCCGGTGGCGACACCTACAACGTGCTGACATGAGGAAAGTTTCCAACCGATATCTCATACACAAACGGCAGTTGATCGGCGTTGCCTGGTGAAACGTTGTTGTGATGCCTCGTGTAAGGAGGAGAAATGCGTACCATCACGTTTCCGACTTTCATAAATGTCGGATCGTAGCCTATCGCGATTTGGGTTCAGGAAGGTAAAACGGAACGCCATGCTGGATCCCAACGACCTCGTATCACTAGCAGTCGAGATGACAGGCATCTTATCTGCATGGCTGTAACGGATCGTGCAACCACGTCTCGATCCCTGAATCAACAGATGGGGACGTTTGCAAGACAACAACCATCTGCACGAACAGTTCGACGACGTTTGCAGCAACATGGACTATCAGCTAGGAGACCATGGCTGCGGTTTCCCTTGACGCTGCATCACAGGCAGGAGCGCCTGCGACGGTGTAATCAACGACGAACCTGGGTGCACGAATGACAAAACGTCATTTTTCGCATGAATCCAGGTTCTGTTTACAGCATCATGATGGTCGCATCCGTGTTTGGCGACATAGCGGTCAACGCACATTGGAAGCATGTATTCGCAATCCCCATACTGGCGTATCACCCGGCGTGATGGTTTGGAGGCCATTGGTTACACGTCTCGGTCACCTATTGTTCACATAGACGGCACTTTGAGCAGTGGACGTTACATTTCAGATGTGTTACGACACGTGGCTCTACCCTTCATTCGATTCCTGCGAAACCCTACATTTCAGCTGGATAATGCACGACCGCATGTTGCAGGTCCTGTACGGGACTTTCTGGATACAGAAAGTGTTCGACTGCTGCCCTGGCCAGCACATTCTCCAGATCTCTCACCAATTGAAAACGTCCGGTCAATGGTGGCCGAGCAACTGGCTCGTCACAATACGCCAGTCACTAGTCTTGATGAAGTGTGGTATCGTGTTGAAGCTGCATCCGCAGCTGTATCTGTACACGCCATCCAAGCTCTTTTTGACTCAATGCCCAGGCGTCTCAAGGACGTTATTACGGCCAGAGGTGGTTGTTGTGGATACTGACTTCTCAGGATCTATGCACCCATATTGCGTGAAAATGTAATCACATGTCATTTTTAGTATAATATATTTGTCCAATGAATACCCGTTTATCATCTGCATTTCTTGCTGGTGTAGCAATTTTAATGGCCAGTAGTGTACATTCACTACATTCACGGGTGTCAGTTTCTTTTAGACGTACACGATGGAGATGGGTAGCAGAAGGGCCATGTCCCGTCACGAAATGAGTCATTCCTTTTGTGGGATCAGTGGATTTTAGTCTTGTGCGTTGTCGTGCATTAGGGAAAGAAGAGTACACAAATCGTCCCTTGTGTTTCCGGTACCACTTCTCATGCCGTCTCTTAGTCCGCCATATGTTAAGCTGTCTTCGGTATGTTACGTCGCGGCCGGCCGATGTGGCCGAGCGGTTCTACGTGCTTCCGCCTGGAACCGCGCGACCGCTACGGTCGCAGGTTCGAATCCTGCCTCGGGCATGGATGTGTGTGATGTCCTTAGGTTATTTAGGTTTAAGTAGTTCTAAGTTCTAGGGGACTGATGACCTCAGATGTTAACTCCCATAGTGCCCAGAGCCATTTGAACCATTTGTTACGTCGCGTCGAATTACGCCTTGTACTTTGTCTGGTTTACCTTTCCTTAACCAGTGTGTCGCTGTCGGAGGCGAATAGTGATGTCAATATGTCAATTGGGCACAACCTATGACCACATGCAGTGCCTCTACGGATGCACGATCCTTTTTTCCGTGTTTTCTAATGCTTTTGTGTGTGGTCAGTTGAGCGCAGGTGCTCGTAGCGAAAAAACTGTTGACTCAAAAGACCGCCATGTGATAGCTCCGCATAGTCTGTAGTGGGAATCTAAATTAAGTGGTGTTACGTACACGAATTTATGCATTATTGTCGTCGCTTTTTCAGTAACTAATCTTGCATGTTCTTTGAAGTTTAATTTAGTGTCCAGATGTATTCCAAGGTATCTAATTACTTCCCTGTTCTTAATTGAGATATTGTTTATTTTCATTACAAGCTTCGTTTGAAGAGCTCCCTTTAATAACAGATACACTGTTTTGTTAGCTGTTATAGACAGTTTATTATTTGTACGACATTTGTTAATACTTTCAACGAATTTTGTGGCCTTTGTTTCTAATTCTAGGCTTGAATTTGCTGAGATTACAACCAGGGGGTAGTCAGCGTATACCACCAACCCTTTTGCTCTGTTATCCTCATTGATTTTATTCAACAGATTTGAGGTACGAAGGCAATGTCCCAGGACAATGGCCCGCAAATGGACCTCGTAGACATCCTTTCGTAATCCTCTTGACAACCTTCCGGTGGACAGAATTCCATTAAACTATTTTGCGCTTGAAGTAGCCTACAAGACTATTACACAAAGCTGATCAAGTCCATATATCTCTTAGTCTTTCTAAGAAAGCCAGCCACCATAGGTTGTAAGACTGTAACGCTATTTCTATCAGTATATTTATTATCAGTTGTCTAGTATTTCTGTTACTCTATTAACTGCGTCGTTTATAGATTTGTATTGTCTGAAGCCGTATTGATGAGGATTTTGTCCGACTACCTGTTTGTGCGATTGTAGTCTGTCACATAGTAGTCTTTCTTGCATTTTCGATGGGTTGTTGATAAGGCATATGGGTCTATAGATTTTTGGTCCGTCCGGTCTCGATCGTCTGACTTTCTAATTATTACTGGGTTGGCAGTTTTCCATAATGGTAGTATTCTTCCCGTTAGTAATGTGTCGTTTAGTAAGTGTGTTAGGTACAGTGCAATTTTTGGAGCAGCGTTTTTGATCGTTCCCGAGTGAATGCCATCTGGACCAGGGGCTTTACTATTTTCTTTATTTTCTGTTTGCCAAGGTAACCTCTTCAAGTGCAAAAGGGACAGTGACTTCGTTATTCGCATATGGTTAGTTATGTGCCGGTCGGGTGCATTTTGTAATTCTGGTTAACTGAAGCTGTTATTATTGAAGGTCCGCCTGTTCCCTTTTCAGTAAGTTAAGAGCTATTTCATAATTTTGATTAGTTGAAACTCTTATTAATCAAGGCCTATCTGTTTTTATTGCCCTATTATTGACATCTGATATCTCACTTGATCTGTGTTGTAATTAACTGAAATTGAGATTGTCAAAGGCCTACCTGTTTCAGAAGTATTTATGTCAATAAGGAGTAACAGGAAATAACACATGATGGTACATGGACCCTAACCTTTCGCCTTAGTCCCTTTATCCATAATTGTAGGATTCAATTGGTACTCACAGAGCATGGTTGCGTTCTGTTGGCAGGTTTTATTTTTAATTGCCTCCTATTTCTCTGGGTATTTGTCATTTCCTGAGATTATTTCCTTAGTGCGTAAGGATGGCTTACTGTCTGTCGAGCATTGTATTAATTTATTACCTTGTTCGCGTGGAGATAGCTTGCTTTGGAGCCAAGGGACTGCCCAGAATTCGGGTATCTAAAGCAGGAGCGCTTGCAGTATGAGCATAGAATTCGGTAGCTTAGCACCGAGGGTAGTGTTCCAGAGTTGGGGGCCAGGTTGCGCGCGGTGTTGGGCACTCCGGTTGGCGTTTCGGCGAGCACCATTGGGTTGGTAAGAGTTTCTCTCAATAATTTTTCCGAGGTGTTGGATGAGGTACAACGGAACCTGTCTTTCCTGTAGCTCAGTCAACCTACTGTTAGGCAAATTGGTAGAGTTCAGGCCAGGTGACTTAGCCAGCCTGAAGTCACCATGTTTGGCAGTTGAGCGATCGAGAGAGGAATTTGCAGGTCCAAGCAGCGTCCTTAGGCCTGGAAAGTCAGAAACAGGGAGCAAGTCCAGCAGCTACCCCTGGGAATCAGTTTTTTAATCAGGCGTCTGGGGCGAAGGTTTAGGTAGCCCTCCAGCTAATTATTTCACTAGACTACACAACGTGCCTATTCAACGGTATTTCAGAGCTGTCACTCGATACCTTGGGCCGTATGAAGTAGTTTTTTTGGCTGTTGGTGCGATTTGGATTTCATGTGAATGACTTGGCGACGTCTCACCATGTGATATTAGCGTTATTTTACCCTTTGGCGAAAGGTATTCTGAATGATTCTATATCTGAAGTCCTGAAGCCGTAGGGCTCAACAGGACAGCTAACGGGACTGGTTGTCGATAAGAGGCTCTTGCCGCGGAGGCGGAACGAGTTTGAACGCAAATATTACTGGCGGGTGCAGACATCATTCGAACCGCTGAGACAGCATGTAGAGCGAGTGCGCCTACTCATCTCGGTTCTCGGTAGGTCGAGTCCGGAGCTGAATATTGTATCAAAGATTTTGGAGGGCGTGAATCCCGATGAGTGGTCCCGCTTGGTCTTTTCCTCCCGTCCCACTAGCTTCCTGGTATTTCAAATATTGATCGATTCCATTGAATTCTTATCATTTGCCGATGAAGTGCGGAGGCTTGAGGAGTACTTGGAAACTCCTCCGCCCACTTCTAGAATTAATAGGGCTCCTCAAGCATCCAACACGTTTTCTGGGAAAGGCTGCTTTCGCTGCGGAGCTCGCGATCACCTGGTGCTCGAGTGTCCCGTGGCACGAGCTCCTAGACCCGCAAAATGCCGCAACGTGGAAGAAGGGGGAGGGGGAGGGGGGTTCTTTTCGTCGGAGGCGTGCGCCATGGTGCGCACGTATTCAGGTTCCCTCCGGATCTGCCCTCCCTTTTATCTGTGGACGTCTGGGACAAAAACCCTCGTGCGTACTGTCGGATTCTGGTAGCTCCGAGTCCTTGTTAGATTATAATTGGTATTTGGAGTTTGGGCATTTGTTTAAACTATCTTCCGTGTGCCCCTGCCCTCAAAGATGAGGTATGGCCAGTGACCAAGAGTCGCTTCTGGTCGGCGACGTACCCGGTAGTTTGTCCATTTGTAATTTCTCGCCGGCCGCGGTGGTCTCGCGGTTCTAGGCGCGCAGTCCGGAACCGCGCGACTGCTACGGTCGCAGGTTCGAATCCTGCCTCGGGCATGGATGTGTGTGATGTCCTTAGGTTAGTTAGGTTTAAGTAGTTCTAAGTTCTAGGGGACTGATGACCACAGCTGTTAAGTCCCATAGTGGTCAGAGCCATTTGAACCATTTTTTTTGTAATTTCTAATGGCCCGTTATGCTCTTGGTTATTAAGGATCTAGCGCTCGATTTGTTGCTTGTGTACGATTTTATTCAGAAAACTGGATTAGTTCTTGACTTTGCGAGCCGCGTCTTCTCTTTTAGGTTTTCGCCTAGTGACAAGACAGCCTTTTGCTCTTTCTGTTGCGCAAGTGTGGGGGATTCGGTAAATTGTAACTCTGGTGAATTTAATGTGGCAGGTCTTGAGCCGGATCAGGCAGGGCAGTTGTTGAATTTATTAGGGGAGTTTCCTGACGTTTTATCTTCTACGTTGGGGGTCACTAACGCTATAAAGTACCACATACGCTTGGCTGACGATATTCCAGTGCAACAGTCTCCTTATCGCCTCTCGCGACCCAAAATGAAAATCTGGAGACAGAAATTGACGAATATGTTGAAGAAGGGGTATTAGGCCTTCTGCACCTACCTACGCGTCACAGATTTTTTCGTTCCTTAAGCTAGGACTATACGCCGGTGATTTACTATAGACTCCTTAATAAAACTGTTGTCTTAGAATCGGCCCCTTGCCTGATCTTCACAACTGCTTTACCTGATTTTTAGGGGCTGATTATCAGATTCCCTTTACCGAGGAGTCTAAACATGTCACCGTGTACTGCATTGATTGGAACCTTCGTGAGTTCAAAGGGGTGCCTTTCGGCTGGGGCCGCGGTTTTGTCTCGTTTGTTACATCATATCCTCGAAAACTTGGTTTTCTTGCGTCTTAAATTGCCTTGATGAAGTTATAATTGATAGTCAGTCGTTAGAGGATACTTATTTCTCATATTGTGTTGTAATTAAAATATTCAGTCTTGATCTTAGTCTACTAATAAATTTTTTCTGGGTCCCCATGCTAATAAGGAAACCCATTTCAAATTTCGGTATGCGGTGTTGACCGTCAACCCGTCGAAGATGACACTTGTTAGGGAACAGGCAGGCCTACAGGAATAACCGCTTCAATTACGTAAAATCACCTAATAGAAAACAAGCAGGCCCTCAACAACAACAGCTTCAGTTAAGCAAAATTGCTAAATGCAAAAAAGGCAGAACTTCAATAACAACAGCTTCAGTTAAGTGAAATTACCAAATATAGTGCAGCTTCAGTTAAGTAACCAAGAGTTTCAATTACCTCCTCACAAGGGGTGCACCAGAAGGCTTACACGCTAGGAGCACACGACTACACCAAATAGGAAGGCCAAGAAAGGTTACAACGAAAGCACCGGCTTTCCAAGACCCTTTTCGTTGGGTACAGACCGGGAAAAGAAATATTAACACAGTAAGGTCAATTACGTAAAAGCAACAATAACCAGCCAAAGAGCAAATCCGCGTCACTGCTAGATACCAGCTGAAGATTGCCGGTTCCAAATGGGGTCCAGAGTTCAATATAGCCAGGCTACGCCCGAAGACGGCATTCTCAGTCAACCACGGATTGTAATCGCCCACAAACATGCCCAGCAACCACTCGCCGGACTCCGAGCCCAAGACTCTTGCGCAAGACCTCGCCCTACTCGCCGTGCGGACCTCCCACACCGTCCTCCTCGCTCCGTTGCCACTCCCCAACTTGCCACACCACAACACCTCCCGTCCCCATCAACATCCTAGAGGAAAGATCTTCGTGTTCTCAAAGTAGAAGGGTATCACACGACATATCGAGCTAGTGGCGCCAGAAATTCGAAAGGCGACTCCAGCAACGCCGGCACGGCTCACCATCCATATTCTTGTTAGCTGCGTACTACGAAAATCTGACGCTAAAAAGAGATTTTTCAGAACTTGGTGCACAGCAAGAGCCAAGGACACCATGGACACTTTTGCCGCCTATTTTGAGTAGCACAGGAGATCGAGACTGCCACCTTTATCTCAAATTATTAGTTGAGTAATGTATAACTGCATGCACCAGTAATGTGGTTATCTTTTTTTTTTTCAGTGATGAGTTTGAGTTGTATAAACTTTATGTAGAGCCCTTGTATTTTATTCGTTGTTGTTTACGTAGACAAGGCCCTATCCCAAATACTACGATATTTCTGAGTATCCTATTTCACTACAGTTAATAAACTGTGTTGAATGGTAAAGTTCATAATTATTCAGTGAGTATAAGGTCTGCAGTACTCCACATATTTTTCATAAAAGGAAAGTTAAACTTTCATCAAAGTTCGATTACCAAGAAAAGAGTTACAGTATTCAGTTTTAAGATTGTTCTTATTGAAATCTCTGTACATTATTACAGTTAAATGACAAAAACGTCATGATTCATAAAACTCAGTGGCTAGTGGACTCTGAAAGGCCAGTGTAAGGATTAATTGTTTTGTGGGTCTGGAAGTAGTAGCGTTTATAATCTGATGTGTATATAGTTCGTAGTGTTTCTCATATTGTGTTGTAATTCAAATATTCAGTCTTGA
Organism: Schistocerca piceifrons; assembly: GCF_021461385.2. Lineage (NCBI taxonomy): Eukaryota > Metazoa > Arthropoda > Insecta > Orthoptera > Acrididae > Schistocerca > Schistocerca piceifrons. The sequence goes on along the minus strand of NC_060141.1, from coordinate 313,292,332 downwards.
TCTTAGTCTACTAATAAGTTGTTTCTGGGTCCCCATGCTAATTGTTGAGACAAATGTAAGTTTCACACTACAACTTCAAAGTTAATGAAATGCAGTTGCCAGGTCTCTATCCATTGTGTGCTGCAATAAACAGCTGGCTACAACTATCCAAACTATATTACATCCATGTATCAGATGTTCCATTTGAGCAAACTATAAGTAGTATAAGGAAGTGAATGCTACTTGAGAATACAAAAATAATATGAGTGGAGAATGTATTTACCTGACAATCATTTCAAGGACAGTATTTTCCAATAATTAAGGAGATAAAAGAACCTCTTCTCTAAGTTAATATTTCTCCACCATTAGTGATTATTTACCCATAGTAATCACCAGCTTTCTGCTTTAATATACAGATAGTAAGTGCTAAATATTCCTTCTGTGTTGTTCATGCCAAACTACTTTTACATTTCTTGATAAATGGCGCTATTGCTTGGTATCTTACATGCAAAACGTAAGTTCAGTATCAAGTAAAATCAATCATAATAGTCAGCTCTGCTCATGAACCGTGCTAGTACTTGGTACAACTTTGCGTAAATGGGCTGGCGACCGTTTCCTTCTACGTAATTACAGTTTACTTTATTGCTAATAGAACCTTGGCTCGATTCCCTTTTGTTTTGTTATTGTTTCCTTTCAATATGAATCTTTCGAGAGACAAAAAACAATCAGACACCATTGCTTTACACGTAGTCACTGTCACAAATTAAAAGCCTTTCACGGGAGCAATACTACAGATATATTGCTAATTTAGTAGTAGTCCGTAGTGTTACAAATGGAACTCAATTTATGCACTGCGGCTGTGCCATCTGTCAGAACTGTTCTAAATTTTCCACACATTTAAAATAATCATCAGTCTCGAAGCATCTAAAGTGACCTTTCCCTATATACACAACCTGATAAAAAATAAAGCATCCAGGAGACACAGTCGGATGTCAATGTAACGTCGTAGATGTACACACCATTTGTGGGTGTGAGAATGACTAGCGAACCCGGCAAAGCTTCGCAGTTGGTACATATTTATGGCAACTGACTACACGCCCTAAACTCCTGCCCCTGTTTCTCTCTGCCCATCTCCTCCCCCACTCTTTTCCGGAAATCGCCGTGGGGTGCGTGGTGGAGGGTGCCTTGTATCATACTAGTCACTTGCGTTCCTGTTCCACTCGCAAATAGAGCGAGGGAGAAACGACTGTCTAATATACCGCCGTATGATCCCTAATTTCTCGCATCTTATCTTCGTGGTACTTACGCGAAATCCACGTTGGTGGCAGTAAAACCGCTCTGTAATCTTTCTTAATGCCGGTTCACTAAATTTTCTCTATAGAGCTGCACGAAAAGAACGTTGCCTTCCCTACAGTTATTCTCATTTGAGTTCAGAAAGAATCTCCATAACATGTGAGTGTGTTTCGAACCTACCGGTATCAAATCTAGCGGGCCACCTCTGAATTGCCTCGACCTCTTCTTTAAATTCGACCTGGTACGGATCCCAAACACTCTAGCAATACTCAAGTATAGGTCGCACTGCTGTCTCCTTTAGAGATGAACCACACTTCCCCAAAATTCTCCCAGTAAACCTAAGTCGACCATTCACTCTCCCAACCACAGTCTTCACATGATTCGTCATTCTCCTCCTCGTCCCCCTCCTATTCTGCATCTCCTCCTCCTCACACTGTTCATCTCCTCCCCCATGTCTACGTCCATTTCGTCCGCCCCCTCTCTCTGACGTCACCCTTGTTTATTGTTACTGCAAACGAAATCTTAAATTGGAATCAAGTCGTTTATATGAATGGATGAATCCGTTGCGATCGTTGATATATTTGGAATGACAGACACCTCTCCAGTTGCTGGATCTGTGAGGACAGTAGCTTCAATGGTAGCATTTCGCATAGTTTTAATCTGCATACGAGTAAGATTACAAAGTTTCCTACGATTGGGATTCCATAGTGGTATTCTACACATAAGGCAGTAAGCCGTAAACACAAGTTTCCTTTCTTCCGTAAAACCTACGGTTACGATGAAACGAGAACAGTCGCTGGTTGTGTATACGGTTTTTGTCTGAAATTATACGAGGGTTGAAACTTAAATAGTGGCAACAATTGACTCACAACCCACACAAAAGAGTTACATATTTGCACCTGTTACTGTCCTTCAAAGCAGTCACCAGCGTTGTGTAGAACCCGTTGCCATCGATGTGGAAGGCGTAGTATACCGTTAGCAGGGACTGTTCTGTTGATGGTGCGAATGGAGCGGTCTAAAGTTATGGTGATTCCCGTGTACGACTGTGATGGTGTTATCTTAACGCATTACGTTCCTCCACGACAGACCGTCAGTGCACAGTATTACTGTTCGTTTTTGGAGCATCACCTACTACCAGCTTTGCGAAAGAAGCGGCGACACTTTCTGCGCAACCTATCCATCATTTTGCACGACAATGCGCGGCCGCTTACAGCGCAAGCTGTGGCTGCTCTGTTCGGTCGATGGGACTGTACTGTACCATCCACCATACTCCGCGGACTTATGACTTTGATTTGATTCTGAAGATGCAGAAACCACTTCGTGATACAGTTTGTCAAATGGTTTATATACCCTCCGCGAGAAAGAAATCGAAAACGCACATTTCGTATAAACAGCACAGTATTTTCATTCTCGCAGTCGTTTTTAACAGAAAACCTATACATTTATGTTTAAAAATGTACTTGCGATTACACTTCCACGCCAGTCATTCGGTGGAAGAACTGGTCTCTGACCGTGGCGGTTGATGGCCCGGCACGCTCTCAATGGATTTACTCTGTGGCGGCATTAACTCACTTGCAACGTCCAATATTCTCCTACCATACATGCCATTGTTAGGCTAAATACTTGTGCCTGACTGATGGAGTACTGCCACCGTCAGAGGGTGATCGGGACTGTTTTTATCACCAAAATGAAGCTCTATTTGCTTGAAAAATTTGGTTAGTAAATGACATTTAAAAATAAATCGTTCGACTATTTGAGATATTTAGGAACAACAATAAACAATTGGTTAGTGATTGGTATTTCTGGTAACAACGTTAAACACTTGCTTAGTGAATCGTGTGAAAATTAGAAGTAAATCGGTCAAGAACAATTTGAGATTCCTAGTAATGATGTACAGATTAAAAATGATTTTCCTTGTGACAGGTAGTACTCTCACCAAAGTGAGTTAGTCTTGTTCGTGTTTGGTCTTGGTACCAGACTTGGCAGCGCATATAGGGTGTTCATTTTAACTCAAGACATTCAAATATCTGGAAAACTACGCATCGGATCAACAACAAAAATTATAATATCAATTTGTTTGTCTCGCGGGGTCATCCAATTATACCGTACTCGACCCGTGCGTGAGTGGCCGGGGCCATCCTTGAAATCTTCAGTGGGAACCTCCGTTTTTTATTTTAGATTACGGTTCTACAGCAAAATTTACATACAACATGCTACTCAGTGGCCCTTGAATATACAACAACACACGGGGACCCACCTCCATGCTGCGAGTGTAGGATAGTCCAGTATTTCATAACATCTAATTGGACGCCCCATTAGTAAAGTTGTATTCACCTAACATATCGAAAAGTGGACTACTCGACGCCCCACCGTTTCCGTGTACTGAACTACGACGTTTCGTAACATGCAGCACACTGCGACCAGAGCTCACTATCATGCAGACGTAGAACAGATAGCGGCTCTAAACACTGCAATACTTACGCCGTGTTTATTGCCCGCACACCTACATATCACTTGGAGAACATACGTGCGAGTAAACGATGAATGTTGCAAACACAGCGGAAGAAATTGTAATAAACCTGATTTACGGAGAGCGTAGGAGGCTGCTGTTGCCTTAAATGCTGAGCATTTTGCAGAGAAAGCTCGCTTTCGTTCAGAATTTTACAATGTCGTGAACGACTTTGTATCTGACGGCAGAGTTCAGATAGTCAAAAGAAACGGAGCAAACGTGTTACAGAAAAAGCTAACGAAATAGCAGTGCTAGCGGCAGTGCACCACAACCCACGGATAAGCGCCCAGCAATTACACCGCGATTCAAGTATATTCAAGCATATCCGTACGTATTACTGTCATAACACTGTAGCGTCATAAGCGTCATCCATACACGTGTCACTGCATCAAGATCTTCATGGCGCCGATTTCCATAACCGGGTAGTGTTTTATGGATGGGAATGTCAACAAATACAAACGACTCCCACGTTCTTTGCTGAGACATTATTTTCCGGTGAGTCTACATTCACAAACCATGATATCGTTGTTGTTGTTGTGGTCTTCAGTCCAGAGACTGGTTTGATGCAGCTCTCCATGCTACTCTATCCTGTGCAAGCTTCTTCAACTCCCAGTACCTACTGCAGTCTACATCCTTCTGAATCTGCCTAGTGTATTCATCTCTTGGTCTCCCTCTACGATTTTTACCCTCCACGCTGCCCTCCAATACTAAATTGGTGATCCCTTGATGCCTCAGAACGTGTCCTACCAACCGATCCCTTCTTCTAGTCAAGTTGTGCCACAAACTCCTCCCCAATACTATTCAATACCTCCTCATTAGTTACGCGATCTACCCAGCTAATCTTCAGCATTCTTCTGTAGCACCACATATCGAAAGCTTCTATTCTCTTCTTGTCCAAACTGTTTATCATCCATGTTTTACTTCCATACATGGCTACACTCCACACAAATACTTTTAGAAACGACTTCCTGACACTTAAATCTATACTCGATGTTAACAAATTTCTCTTCTTCAGAAATGCTTTCCTTGCCATTGACAGTCTACATTTTATATCCTCTCTACTTTGACCATCATAAGTTTTGCTCTCCAAAATGGTAGCGTTAACCGTTATTATATACATTACTGGAGTGTAGACAATCCCCACTGGTCATGGCAAGTTGACCCTCAACGTCCTTGGTGGGTTAATGTATAGTGTGACATCATGGGGAACAAACTCATTGGACCGTACTTTATAAACGGCACGCTTAATGGACGCAAATGTGGAACGTTTCTGGAACAGGAACTACTGGCGCCATTGCACGATGTTGCCCTGGACGTTCGACAACTTATGTCGTTTCAGCACGACGGTTGCCCAACGTATTACGCAATTGAAGCACTGGAGGTATTAGATAGTGTCTACAACTGTCGATGGATCAAAAGAGGTGATTCTAATAATGGGCCCGCTAGGTCGCCGGATTTGACGTCACCGTATTTTTTTCTGTGGAAATATTTAAATGTCACCGTATTTTTTTCTGTGGAGATATTTAAATGATAAGGTGTACCAGCAAGTGCCAGCGTGCCGTCAAGACTTGGTCGACCGCATCAGAAACGCCTGTGCTGACATTCCTGCAGATATGCTTCTGCCCGTGTACGGTCATTTGAAAAACATATCACTGAGTGTATTGAAGACTGTACTACGTTTGAATACTTACTTTAATTGTAAAAGTGAAGTAGCGTTTTCTTTGAACCACGGCCAATAGTGTGCCATCGAGTAGTCCCCTGTTCGATATGTCGGAGGATTATAACGTTACGGATGGAGTTTCCAATTGGAAGTTATGAAATATTGTCCTGTCATACCCTTGCAACCTAGAGGTGCGTTCCCACGTTTCATGGGATATTCGAGGACCACTGCATAGCACGTCGTAAGTTACGATTGTGTATCCATTTATATTCCTGCGATTACAGCGCCATCTGTGGCGAAACAGAGAAAAATATTCATACAAAATGTATGTAGATTTTGCCGCAGAATCGTAATGTGCAATAAAAACGAAGTTCCTATTGAAGATTTGAAAGTTGCCCCGGCCATCCACGTACTGGTGGGCAGCGGGGGAGGGGGGTGGGGTGACGGGAGGCGGGCGGTTTCGAGTGTAGTGTCGTTGGATGTCCCCCTCCGAGACAAACAAATTCGAACATTTTTTATGTTCGAGATATTTCATTATCGTCAGTTAAAATTGACAGCCTGTACAACTGGCGTGAGCAGTGACAGCGTGACTGTGCTGCCGTCACCTGACAGAGTTTGCAAGGGCCCTAATTGTTGGTTTCCACTTGAGCGACTGTTCGAACCATCCAATATTTGGTTTTGTGGGGCATTCAGATGTGACAGTGACCCACTGCTAGACTGCATGGGAACGTGAGCGCAGGCATGCGCTTCATCAAGTTTCCGGTCAATCGCGTCTCATGCAAGGAACACTGTATTGTGAACCAAGCACATCGTAACCCAACCCTTTCACATCTGAGCGTACCAACCGAGAACACGTAATGGATCTTCCCGGACATACCACTGCCCAAGTCCCGCCACATGGAAGCTGGCATCTTATTATTGTTATTATTGTTCTCATTCTGTTTATTGTCTGTAGCATTTTTAAACCATTTTGAAAATGGAAGTATAAGTACAAATAATGTTTTTGTATTTAAGAATAATAAAAAAACAAAATGTATGCTAGATGAGTTAATATTACCAACCTTGGTACTGGTGGCGAATACCTCAAGAACTGTCACATCGTGCCGTTGACCGCCAGTGACAATTCTTCGAATTATGGTAATAGCAAAAGATACCGTATGTTTGATACTGCAGCAGTGTATTGGTTATTCTATTATTATAATAAAGGAGACACTCTGCAATGATTTTGTTGTTGATACTGTAGCAGAGTATGGGATAGTCTATTCTTAGTAATCCCGTTATCAACTATCAGTGTTATACCACGTATACAGGGTGTCATTTATCTTGACCGCCCTAAATAACTGTTTGTCCATTTGCAAATTAAAAAATGTTTCAAGCAAATGTTCTTTAGCCACCAGGGCGATATCAGTCAGCATGATTGCCTTCGTTGTATCATTGTTTTTTACAAAGATTTGAACAGCGGTATGACTTTTTTAAATGGCACCCTGTATTTTTTATTCGATAATTCACTCCTTTCCTAAGGACATATTCAAAAATGTATCACAGTGTACCATTCACTGAAACACGATGTCATTAATTACATAACACAACATCGACTTTGCGTCCGGGATCAAAAACTCGTCCACTTGCTGGAGTTGCCAGAAAAAAAATGAAAACCAAGTAAAAACATAACACAAAGCAGACTTTGACTGTCCTGTACCACTGCCCAGGAGTAGAGCATTCAAAGGTGCTCGGAGTGGTGACCCTGGACACCGACACGCTGGTGCACGCGTTGAATGAAAGAACTATTTACTGCTTCCAGTGTTGCTTGTTAAAGAGAATTACAAGCAAGTACGATACGTTCCTGCATGCCCTCTGGAGTTGTTGGAATATCGCGATAGACAACGTCTTTAACGCATCCCCAAAGAAAAAAGTCCAGAGGATTTAAATCAGGAGGCCTAGCAGGCCAAGTAACTGTTCCTACATCTACATCTACATCTACATTTATACTCCGCAAGCCACCCAACGGTGTGTGGCGGTGGGCACTTTACGTGCCACTGTCACTGCCTCCCTTTTCTGTTCCAGTCGCGTATGGTTCGCGGGAAGAACGACTGTCTGAAAGCCTCCGTGCGCGCTCGAATCCCTCTAATTTTACATTCGTGATCTCCTCGGGAGGTATAAGTAGGGGGAAGCAATAAATTCGATACCTCATCCAGAAACGCATCCTTCTCGAAACCTGGCGAGCAAGCTACACCGCGATGCAGAGCGCCTCTGCTGCAGAGTGTGCCACTTGAGTTTGCTAAACATCTCCGTAACGCTATCACGGTTACCAAATAACCCTGTGACGAAACGCGCCGCTCTTCTTTTGATCTTCTCTATCTCCTCCGTCAACCCGATATGGTACGGATCCCACACCGATGAGCAATAATCAAGAACAGGTCCAACGAGTTTTTTGTAAGCCACCTCCTTTGTTGATGGACTACATTTTCTAAGGACTCTCCCAATGAATCTCAACCTGGTAACCGCCTTACCAACAATTAATTTTATATGATCATTCCACTTCAAATCGTTCCGCACGCATACTCCCAGATATTTTACAGAAGTAACTGCTACCAGTGTTTGTTCCGCTATCATATAATCATACAATAAAGGATCCTTCTTTCTATGTATTCGCAATACATTACATTTGTCTATGTTAAGGGTCAGTTGTCACTCCCTGCACCAAGTGCCTATCCGCTGCAGATCTCCCTGCATTTCGCTACAATTTTTTAATGCTGCAACTTCTCTGTATACTACAGCATCATTCGCGAAAAGCCGCATGGAACTTCCGACACTACCTACTAGGTCATTTATATATATTGTGAAAAGCAACGGTCCCATAACACTCCCCTGTGGCACACCAGAGATTACCTTAACGTCTGTAGACGTCTCTCCATTGATAACAACATGCTGTGTTCTGTTTTCTAAAAGCTCTTCAATCCAGTCACACAGCTGGTCTGATATTCCGTAGGCTCTTACTTTGTTTATCAGGCGACAGTGCGGAACTGTATCGAACGCCTTCCGGAAGTCAAGAAAAATAGCATCTACCTGGGAGCCTGTATCTAATATTTTCTGCGTCTCAAGAACAAATAAAGCGAGTTGGGTCTCACACGATCGCTGTTTCCGAAATCCATGTTGATTCCTACAGAGTAGATTCTGGGATTTCAAAAACGACATGATACGCGAGCAAAAAACATGTTCTAATATTCTACAACAGGTGTCTACAGTTTTTCGCATCTGCTCGACGACCCTTCTTCAAGACTGGGACTACCTGTGCTCTTTTCCAATCATTTGGAACCTTCCGTTCCTCTAGAGATTTGCGGTACACGGCTGTTACAAGGGGGGCAAGTTCTTTTGCGTACTCTGTGTAGAATCGAATTGGTATCCCATCAGGTCCAGTGGACTTTCCTCTGTTGAGTGATTTCAGTTGCTTTTCTATTCCTTGGACACCTATTTCGGTGTCAGCCATTTTTTCGTTTGTGCGAGGATTTAGAGAAGGAACTGCAGTGCGGTCTTCCTCTGCGAAACAGCTTTGGAAAAAGGTGTTTAGTATTTCAGCGCTACGCGTGTCATCCTCTGTTTCAATGTCATCATCATCCCAGAGTGTCTGGATATGCTGTTTCGAGCCACTTACTGATTTAATGTAAGACCAGGACTTCCTAGGATTTTCTGTCAAGTCGGTACATAGAATTTTACTTTCGAATTCACTGAACGCTTCACGCATAGCCCTCCTTACGCTAACTTTGACATCGTTTAGCTTCTGTTTGTCTGAGAGAGTTGGAGTGAAGCTCTGTTTGCTATCGCAGTAGTTTCCTAATTTTGTTGTTTAACCACGGTGGGTTTTTCCCGTCCCTCACAGTTTTACTCGGCACATACCTGTCTAAAACGCATTTTACAATTGCCTTAAACTTTTTCCGTAAGCACTCAACATTGTCAGTGTCGGAACAGAAATTTTCGTTTTGATCTGTTAGGTAGTCTGAAATCTGCCTTCTATTACTCTTGCTAAACAGATAAACTTTCCTCCCTTTTTTTATATTCCTATTGACTTCCATATTCAGGGATGCTGCAACGGCCTTATGATCACTGATTCCCTGTTCTGCACGTACAGAGTCGAAAAGTTCGGGTCTGTTTGTTATCAGTAGGTCCAAGATGTTATCTCCACGAGTCGGTTCTTTGTTTAATTGCTCGAGGTAATTATCGGATAGTGCACTCAGTATACTGTCACTCGATGCCCTGTCCCTACCACCCGTCCTAAACATCTGAGTGTCCCAGTCTATATCTGGTAAATTAAAATCTCCACCTAAGACTATAATATGCTGAGAAAATTTATGTGAAATGTATTCCAAATTTTCTCTCAGTTGTTCTGCCACTAATGCTGCTGAGTCGGGAGGTCGGTAAAAGTAGCCAATTATTAACCTAGCTCGGTTGTTGAGTGTAACCTCCACCCATAATAATTCACAGGACCTATCCACTTCTACTTCACTACAGGATAAACTACTACTAACAGCGACAAACACGCCACCACCGGTTGCATGCACTCTATCCTTTCTAAACACCGTCTGTGCCTTTCTAAAAATTTCGGCTGAATTTATCTCTGGCTTCAGCCAGCTTTCTGTACCTATAACGATTTCAGCTTCGGTGCTTTCTATCAGCACTTGAAGTTCCGGTACTTTACCAATGCAGCTTCGACAGTTTACAATTACAATACCAATTGCTGCTTGGTCCCCGCATGTCCTGACTTCGCCCCGCACACTTTTAGGTTGTTGCCGTGTCTGTACTTGCCCGAGGCCATCTAAGCTAAAAAACCGCCCAGTCCACGCCACGCAACCTCTGCTACCCGTGTAGCCGATTGCTGCGTGTAGTGGACTCCTGATCTATCCAGCGGAACCCGAAACCCCACCACCCTATGGCGCAAGTCGAGGAATCTGCAGCCCACATGGTCACAGAACCGTCTCAGCCTCTGATTCAGACCTTCCACTCGGCTTTATAGCAAAGGTCCGTAGTCAGTCCGGTCGACGATGCTGCAGATGGTGAGCTCTGCTTTCATCCCGCTAGCGAGACTGGCAGTCTTCACCAAATCAGATAGCCGCCGGAAGCCAGAGTGTATTTCCTCCGATCCATAGCGACACACATCATTGGTGCCGACATGAGCAACCACCTGCAGATGGGTGCACCCTGTACCCTTCATGGCATCCGGAAGGACCCTTTCCACATCTGGAATGACTCCCCCCGGTATGCACATGGAGTGCACATTGGTTTTCTTCCCCTCTCTTGCTGCCGTATCCCTAAGGGGCCCCATTATGCGCCAGACGTTGGAGCTCCCAACTACCAGTAAGCCCACCCTCTGCGACTGCCCGGATCTTGCAGACTGAGGGGCAACCTCTGGAACAGGACAAGCAGCCATCTCTGGCCGAAAATCAGTATCAGCCGGAGACAGAGCCTGAAACCGGTTCGTCAGACAAACTGGAGAGACCTTGCGTTCAGCCCTCCGGAATATCTTTCACCCCCTGCCACACCTCGAGACGACCTCCCACTCTACCACAGGTGAGGGATCAGCCTCAATGTGGGCAGTATCCCGGGCAGCCACAGTCGTAGTCCGATCGGGGGATGTGTGGAACGAACTGGCCGTCCCCGACAAACCCCCATCCGGACCCCCGCAATGATGCCCATTGGCAACAGCCTCAAGCTGCGTGACCGAAGCCAACACTGCCTGACGCTGGGAGCGAAGGAATGCCAACTCAGCCTGCATCCGAACACAGCAGTTGCAGTCCCTATCCATGCTAAAAACTGTTGTGCAAAGAACGTCTGTATTAATCTACAGAGAGCACAAACAAATCGACACAAAATTTAAACGGTTATTAAAATACAAGATTGCCTAGTAAATGCAGTAATGCTCCTACGTGCGCACTGCTGACACACTGCTTGGCGGCAGAAGGAGACTATGTGATTTCACACTATTCAGGGACTAAAACGCGATGCTACAACTCTCAAATACTATACTACGCCCGAAATTTATGAATTAAACAATGCAAGTACCAAAAACAAGCAAAGAAATTAAGAATTAAACTATGTAACAAATGAGTGAGCTAGGAGTATACGACTTTCTGCTGGCAGCTGCTTATCCAACGGCGGCAGGGAGCACACTGGCTATGACCAACCGACACTGGCCGTTCGAAACAAAAACAGAAGACAGGCGACTACGCGAATTTACACTATTCAGGTACTAAAAACGCGATGCTACAACTCTCAAATACTATACTACGCCCGAAATTTATGAGTTAAACAATGCAAGTACCAAAAACACACAAAGAAATTAAGAATTAAACTATGTAACAAATGAGTGAGCTACGAGTATACGACTTTCTGCTAGCAGCTGCTTATCCAACGGCAGCAGGGTGTTCAAAATGGCTCTGAGCACTATGCGACTTAACTTCTTAGGTCATCAGTCGCCTAGAACTTAGAACTAATTAAACCTAACTAACCTAAGGACATCACACATATCCATGCCCGTGGCAGGATTCGAACCTGCGACCGTAGCGGTTGCTCGGCTCCAGACTGCAGCGCCTAGAACCGCACGGCCACTCCGGCCGGCGCGGCAGGGAGTAGCCGTATATAAGAAAACAGTACTGCAGTTACTGTTCTGCTAACTTACATTCCCCATAGATGAGTAGCATTTCTACCTTCTCTTTGTTGCTGTACATTCTACTCACAGAACTCTTCAACTGACGATGGTTGACAGAATGACGGGTGTGCATTCTACTTATGTTTACGTTTGTCTTCTGTCACCCTCTGTACGTGGATGTGTTCCATTACCCCGAGTACCTTCACTAAGCGCTGGGAGCGTCAGCGTCAATGTTGTGTTATAATTAAAAACGTTGTGTTCCAGTGAATGGTACACTGTGATACATTTTTGAATAGGTCTTTAGGGTAGGAAATGAATTACCGAATAAAAAAATACAGGATTCCATTTAAAAATGCCATACCGCTGTTCATATCTTTGTAATAAACATAGCTACAACGAAGGCAATCACGCTGATTGATGTCCCGCTGACGGCTTGAAACATTTCGTGATTTGCATCTGAACAAACTGTTATTTAGCGTGGTTAAGATAAATGTCGAACGTTCAGAGGTGTGTTGTTATAGATCAACTGTCGCTTTCTTCTTCATCTTCTTCTTCTTCTTCTTCTTCTTCTGCATATTCAAAAATGGTTCAAATGGCTCTGAGCACTATGGGACTTAACAGCCATGGTCATCAGTCCCCTAGAACTTAGAACTACTTAAACCTAACTAACCTAAGGACAGCACACAACACCCAGTCATCACGAGGCAGAGAAAATCCCTGACCCCGCCGGGAATCGAACCCGGGAACCCGGGCGTGGGAAGCGAGAACGCTACCCCACGACCACGTTCTGCATATTCCTTGAACTCGCTGCAGTATTCTGTATCATTCCGCACCACTGATAGGAGACTAGCAATTAATTATCGCTCCATGCGTAGGCTGCCGTTAACATCACAGTACAAAGCTGTGTTTGGAATGATGTCGTGAGCGGGAAGCATGAACTGCTGATGAAGGGTGTCTCAGGGGGTGTTCAGAGAGGAATCGCGTTCTTACCGCCCTGATGACGATTGTCGCGAGCATGACGGGGATCTGGGCAGGTCCCATTCTTCCAATGTCTTGGAGGGTGTTATTTCTGGCGTCGTGGTGTGGGGAGCCATTGACTGTGACATCAGATCGCTGCTGGTAGTGAAAGAGGGAATCGTCAAGCACAACGGTGCGTCTCGGACATCCTGCGTCCTCATGTGCACCTCTCATGAGGCAGTATCGTGGCACCATTTTTCAACAAGACAACGCTTGACCACGCACGTCACATGTCTCTATAAGTTGTTTGCATGATGCCCGTTAGCAGGAAGCCCACATTTCTCCACATGTGTGAGACCAGCCCACTGTCAGCTGTGTCCCAGTGCCTGTATCCAGGATATCAAGAACCTGTTACAGCAGTTGTTGTCGAGCTTCCCCTAGGAGAGGATACGACGACTTAAACACATCGTTACCAACGGCATCAGTGCATGCATTGAGGCCAGACTGACTGCATCATACTGATAAGTGGGCTCGTACTGCCAAGTTCTTTACAAATTTGACTCGATTTTGCAGGCACTCAAATAACATCAAATATCCGCTGAAGATTTCACGGGCTTCCAGCCGGGTGGCGGTGCCATCAGATTGTGACGTTTCGACGAGTGACATACTCATCATCTTCGCGGGGAAAGCATACATTCACATTGAAACATCCCCTTAGAAAAATTTATGAATTACTGTGCTGGTAAACCCCTTACTTTATTTGATTTTCAAACAGCTGAGCAAAACTGAACGTACTCAGACATTTCTCTCTTTACTTATTCTGATCATCACTAAACTGACACACAATATTTTTAGCTCAACGCAGTGTGACTTTCAACAATCCCTACAAAGGAATGGCCCTGACTAACAATAACCTATACCTTTCATGAATCACTTACCTCACAAAAATCTTCATTACTCGAACTACTGCAATACAGCGAGCACCAATACTGCCAACTAAATAAAAGATTTTAGCTACCGAAGGCACTAACTACTGATAGGCATACTTAGCAAATGAAAGATTTTGATAGAGAATAAACAATGTATTTACCTTAATAGTGTTCAAAAGTCGTAATATATATATCAGTTCATGACATCCAGTCTTACAAATTTCGTTTTTCTGACGGACACACGTCCAGATCGTCCGGTCCCAAAACTCTGCCATCTGTCTTCCCACATCCACCACTGCTGGCGGCTCACCTCCAATTGCGCAACGCTACGCACTGTTCACATCCAACTGCCCAACACTACAATAGCGAATATTCCAACAATGCCAACCAGCCACAGACTGCACACAGAACAGCCCGTCATTTTCATACAGAGCGCTACGTGACGTTACCAACATAAAAACCTAAACAGCTAACTTACAAAATTTATAACATCAAATATCCTCACAACCTGCAGAGTTTCATTTAGTATCTCCTGTCCTTATAGGTGCTTCAGCTTTTTTTTTTCTCTTTTTCACTGGCAGAGTATATTCACTGGTGTAAAAGGAATTGGGACATCATTTATTGAACGACCGAATTCCTACGGCCTTGTCGCAGTGATAACACCGGTTCCCGTCAGATCACCGAAGTTAACGGCCGATCGGAACCGAGGCCTGTTCGGACGGAGTTTTACTGAACGACCGACTTATTTTACTGGCAGGTTGTTAAAGTGATCTTGTAGGCTGTTTACATGTGTTGCGCACGTAGCTGTTTACGTCGATATGCAGTCATTGGTTACCGACTTCAGTGAAGTTTGATACAGAAATATTGCTGGAAGTTAAACATTATTTAAGACTAATCAGTAACAAAAGACGAACTTTGATGGTTCACGCTGCATCTGAAGATGCAATTTTATGCTTTTTCCCCCCTCACCATCCTATTCTAATTGTCAGAAACAGTTCCGTTGGCTAGCCTACAAATAATACTACAAATGAGGCACATATCTCACATTAATTAGGAAGCCTTTTACTGTGATTTTCCTAGTTGCTTAATATGTGGACCCCTCGGGCACGCACGTTTGAGTATCGCAACTGGTGAATGAGTGTCTCAGCACTAGCAACAGAGACATCCAGTTGAGCAGCAGGGTGCTTCATTATGATTCGTTGGTCGCGCTCCAATGGGAGTGTCCGCACGTTTCAATATTACAGGTGTCGCAGCTGTGGGCGGCCGGCTGTCACGCGGGAGCTCGGACAGGTTTGCTCGACCTTGTTGTGATGATCACAGACGCCTCGCCCAACGACTCACTGTGGTATTCTTGACTGCCAAATCTCCGTAAACATTCTGCAAGCGCCTATGAATATCTGCGATGCTCTGATTTTCCGTCAAAAGAAACTCAGTGACTGCTCTCTGCTTGGAACGCACCTCTGTTACAGACGCCATTTTGAACTCTACGTATAGCGCCACCACCTATCGGAATTTCATGAAGTTATAGGGGCTGAAGCGGGAATATTCTATGATGTCCCACAACAAATTACGCATTTTTTCAATTCAAATTGGCCGAGAAAAATGTACTGCATTACTTATTGAACGCCCCTCGTATAAGACTGGCCGGGAATTTTAGGTCCGCTCTTGCCGAGTGCGAAGTCGAACGACGTAGCGAAGTCGTCAAGATATCGGATACAATTTGTGGAGGAGTACGTTTCAGATCTCCATCTGGCCGCATTTACATAAAAGTGAGCCAAAACCGTATAGCCACCTACTTAATAGTGTGTTGGGCCATCTTCGGAACGCATTACAGCAGCGTTACTCCGTGGTAAGGACTCGACAAGTCGTCGGTAGGTTTCCAGAGTTATGTACCACCAAATGTCTATGCACAGATCACACATTGCACGTAAGCTGGGCCAGAGCTGGCTCCGAATAACATCCCAGATGTATTGCATAGAGTTCACATCACTCGTATTTGGTGGTCAAGATACCATCATGAGTTTCCATCATGCTCCTCAAACCACTGTCGGAACTTTTGCCATTGCATCAAGAACAGTTGTCCTGCAGAAAGATGCCATTCCTGCCGTTAAACAATCAGACATGAAGGGACCCAGATGGTCTGTAATCATGTTCACAGTGTTCACAGCTGCCACTGTGCCTATTACTCCCACAGGTCTCATGGAGGTCCACGTAAAAATCCTCCTAAAACATAATAGTGCCCTCACTAGCCTGCGTCCGAGGTGCGGTGTAACAAGAAAGATTATTCGTCCGACCAAGCAACACATTTCTATTGATCCACGACCAGTCCCGATTATTCTGCGGCCACTGCAAGTCTTTTTGTCAACGTGGGAACACGTAAGGGTGGCCTGTTACGGAGGCCCAGGTTCTACTATGTGAGGTGAACGGTGTGCGTGCATGAGCATTGTACTTCGTTGTAAGATCCATAAATAGCCACCTATCCTGCTTCACAGAGCAATCAAACCTCGGATCTTAATGTTGTGTGATCACTCGTCGACGTGCAACGCCTTATCACCTTGTTATCTTACAGTACTTAATCCACTTCCCATAAAAGCTCAAGACAGTAACATGCGAACAACCGGCCAGCATCGCAGCTTCTCACCAGCCCTTTCCGAAAATACGACGCACAACAATTCGCCATTTGTCAAAGTTGCCAATATCAGTGAATTTCCCTATTTGCGGCTTTTGTTGCCACCGTTATGTTTCCCCATTTGTCTCCACTCCAATTCTATACATTCCAGGAGGCATTCAACATCACTATGGACAGTAGTCATACTGTTTTTGCGCGTGAGTGTAGATTTACGTGGAATCCTGAACTGTTTATGGCCAGAGTTGGCGTTTTCCCTTGTTAGAGAGAACACCACCGATACCCTACCCAAATCTTCTCCAAACCGAAACAGTGCCTGAACACCGTGACACCTCTCTCGTTAAACGTGGCAGGAATTGAATGCGGTGCAGTCGTAACTGCAGTCAGGGTAATGTGTTAGAGTGACGTGTAGATCTGGCACTTGTTAATATGTGTCACTGCGGAGCGAAAATAAAGCATAAACAGTTAGGACATGGTCTGGCTTATTGACAGTTTGTTTACAACCCAGTTGTTGATTCCACGTAATTTATAATATTTCGACGTCCGACCTACTTATCTTCAGGTAGTCCGAGCTATGCTTTTTCTATGTACTCTCGGTCTGGACTCCTACCAGATTGTGGAGTACTGTAGCTGTCGCGCCACTATTTATAACCGAATTTTACTCCCGGTGCCCACTACTGAAATAGGCGTGCATTTATTTTTCAAAGTCCACATTGATATTTCATGAAACGCACATTCTCTCAGTGTTTTCCAGTTCTGCTGAACGAGAAAGAAATTGGCCAGGTGCGAGAAGGACTCGTGGACTGAGGGTTCCGCACAAACTTAATTACGTATACAGACAGTTCATCCATTCTGGGAAACGAGAATCTCAACCATTCTTGCCTGTTGTTGATATTAATACTGGCAAGATATCGTCCGAAGGGATTCTAAGATTTTCGAAAACGTTCCAGTATCTGTAACGTAAATTTGACATAAGTTTGGCTCTGAGCACTGTGGGACTCAACTGCTGTGGTCATCAGTCCCCTAGAACTTAGAACTACTTAAACCTAACTAACCTAAGGACATCACACACAGCCATGCCCGAGGCAGGATTCGAACCTGCGACCGTAGCAGTCCCACGGTTCCTGACTGCGCGCCTAGAACCGCGAGACCACCGCGGCCCGCCTGACATAAGTTTATGCAGGAGGCAGGCTACTATTATTTTAATAATTAGTACTTCTGCATTCAGGCTGACTGAGTCGCTGTGGTAAACGTCAAACACCAGGCGAGAAATGATTTTATTGCGAATGTTTGTTTCCCAGACTAGTCAGCGAATGTTCGTTTCGCATTTGAAACACCGTATCTATCTGCGGTAATCGCTCCTGGATATTTGATGAGGGATGAACTCCGAAACGGGTCATATTAGCAATAAAGTCATTCATTTACTAATGCTTGACTTTCACCATTGCGATTCAGTCAGTCTGAAAGTAGAACTGCTGGTTGTTTTAATTTCAAGTCTGACTTGAAATACACTGTTGGAAAGAAATCGCAACACAAAGATGAGTTGTTCGACATACACGGAAGTTGGTAGGTGTGTTTCTACATCTGAAACATGATGTCTGTTCAGATTTCTCACCAGTCGCTTAAGAGTGGCGGTAGTAGCGCCACAACGAGGATACAAATCAGGTTTGCTTTCAATACATGCTGCAACGGTCGTCAGCGTTAGTTACCTTTAAGATTGGAAGTGGTGAGCTGATGTTCGTCAAGAATGCCTTAAAGGTGAAAAAGACGTCATCGTCAACACCTCATTAAGTATGAACGTGGTCGTGTAACAGGAGTACGGGAATCTGGATGTTCCTTCTGCGATACTGCAGAATGACTTTCCAGGAATATAGCCAATGTACATGACTCCTGGCAGCGGTGGTAACGAAAATGTATGATCACGAGAAGACCGATCTCGAGGTATGGATCTGGCGCATCGCACTGCATCTCCAGCGGCTATTTGAGTAGCAGTTATCACCACAGTGGCACAACAAACTGTCGGTTACTTCAAAGACAGCTCCTAGCCAGATGAACAGTAGCGTGGAATCCACTGACGCCAAACCACCGGCATCCGCGATTTCAGTGGGGTCAAGCGAGTGCTAGACAGCATGGACCTGCACGTTAAGTTCCGGTCTGGGGTGCGATCTCGTATGACAGCAGGAGGATTCTCGTGGTTATCCCACGCACGCTGACTGCTGTTCATTCGTCAGTCTGGTGATTCGACCTTTTGTTCCATTCATGAACAGCACTCCAATGGTGTTTTCCAACAGAATAACGCTCGCCCACATACAGCTATTGCAATTCATACGTTGCCTTGGCCTACTCGATCACCAAATCTGTCTCCAGTCTAGCACATACGGGGCATAATCGGACGAAAACTCCATCGTCATTCACAGGTAGCATTAACACTCCATGTACTGACCGATCAAGTGCAACAGACAAACTCCATCCCACGAACTGACATCCGGCACCTGTACAACACCTGCACGCACGATTACATGCATTGCATTCAACCCGAGTGTTAAAGTATCAGCATTTTACATTTGCAAATGGTTTATCTCGTGCTTACATTAACTTGTGATCTTACAATGTTAATCATTTAAATATCTTACCTAAACAAATGCACCCCCGTAATTTCATTACTACACATTAAGTATTTTTTGGCATTGCGATTTTTTCACCAATGTATATTTTTCGTGTGATATAGTTAAAGATTAACAATTTTCGAAGTTTTGCATTTACTTGTAGTGTGAAACCTCACTTCTTGCCGAATTTCATCATTGTAGATGAGTGGATCCCAACCTTTCTTAGACCATTACCCCTGAGAGCAATCAGGCATTAACTGGTACCCCGCCCTCGTTCCCTCCTGCCATTTGTAGCCCCAACCCCCTTCCTGGGCCACATTATCACTAACTTTAGCCCCTAACTAAACTGTAGACTGAAATACTTTTCTTGGAACAGGTTTATTTTCTAATTGACGTAAGTTTAAAGATATTTTCAGAATTAGGTTTTCACTCTGCAGCGGAGTGTTCGCTGGTGTGAAACTTCCTCGTATATTAAACTGTGTGCCGGACCGAGACTCGAAATCGGGATCTTTGCCTTTAGCGGGAAAGTGGTCTACCGTCTGCATAGCTATAACGGTCGAGCACTTGTCCGGATAGGCAAAGGTCCCGTGTTCGAGACTCGGTCCGGCACACAGTTTTAATCTGCCAGGAAGTTTCATGAATGACATTTTGTGTGTGTGTGTGTGTGTGTGTGTGTGTGTGTGCCTTGAAATAAATGACGGAGGAATTCGTGGTGCGTCACAAGTGCTACTCACAA
The DNA here is from genome assembly GCF_021461385.2 of Schistocerca piceifrons. Lineage (NCBI taxonomy): Eukaryota > Metazoa > Arthropoda > Insecta > Orthoptera > Acrididae > Schistocerca > Schistocerca piceifrons. Next base: position 313,272,397 of record NC_060141.1, on the reverse strand, counting down.
CTCCTTCTCGGAAAAGAAAGCTAACTATCCATAGGGAGGGTACACACTTTACACCGTGCCGGAATTGCCGCCTACGAGTATCCAACTATGTAGCCCTGATAAATCGTTCAGGCGTCACCCAAACGCAGTACAAGAGGAAATAAAAAAATGATTATAGATGCAATAAATTGATAACAATTCGTTACGAGGCGCAGTAGATCTCAATCTAACCTCTCAGAAGATAACAGGTTCTTGAAAACACTGTTGTTGTTGTTGTTGTTGTGGTCTTCAGTCCTGAGACTGGTTTCATGCAGCTCTCCATGCTACTCTATCCTGTGCAAGCTTCTTCATCTCCCAGTACCTACTGCAGCCTACATCCTTCTGAATCTGTTTAGTGTATTCACGTCTTGGTCTCCCACTACGATTTTTACCCTCCACGCTGCCCTCCAGTACTACATTAGTGATCCCTCGACGTCTCAGGACATGTCCTACCAACCGTTCCCTTCTTCTAGTCAAGTTGTGCCATAAGCTCCTCTTCTCCACAATTCTATTCAGTACCTCCTCATTAGTTATGTGTTCTACCCATCTAATCTTCAGCATTCTTCTGTAGCACCGCATTTCGAAAGCTTCAATTCTCATCTTGTCTAAACTATTTATCGTCCACGTTTCACTTCCATACACTCCATACAAATACTTTCAGAAACGACTTCCTGACACTTAAATCTATACTCGATGTTAACAAACTTCTCTTCTTCATAAACGCTTTCCTTGCCAATGACAGTCTACATTTTACATCCTCTCTACTTCGACCATCATCAGTTATTTTGCTCCCCAAATAGAAAAACTCCTTTACTACTTTAAGTGTCTCATTTCCTAATCTAATTCCCTCAGCATCACCCGACCTAATTCGACTACATTCAATTATCATCGTTTTGCTTTTGCTGATGTTCCTCTTACACCCTCTATTCAAGACACTGTCCATTCCGTTCAGCTGCTCTTCGAAGTCTCTGACAGAATTACAATGTCATCGGCGAACCTCAAAGTTTTTATTTCTTCTCCATGGATTTTAATACCTACTCCGAAATTTTCTTTTGTTTCCTTTATTGCTTGCTCAATATACAGATTGAATAACATCGGGGATAGGCTACAACCCTGTCTCACTCCCTTCCCAACCACTGCGTCCCTTTCATACCCCTCGACTCTTATAACTGCCATCTGCTTTCTGTACAAATTGTAAATAGCCTTTCGCTCCCTGTATTTTACCCCTGCCACCTATAGAATTTGAAAGAGTATTATTCCAGTCAACATTGTCAAAAGCTTTCTCTAAGTCTACAAATGCTAGAAACGTAGGTTTGCCTTTCTTTAATCTTTCTTCTAAGATAAGTCGTACGGTCAGTATTGCCTCACGTGTTCCCACATTTCTACGGAATCCAAATTGATCTTCCCGATGTTGGCTTCTACCAGTTTTTCTATTCGTCTGTAAAGAATTTGCGGTGGTATTTTGCAGCTGTGGCTTATTAAACTGATAGGTCGGTAATTTTCACATTTGTCAACACCTGCTTTCTTTGGGATTGGAATTATTATATTCTTCTTGAAGTCTGAGAGTATTTCGCCTGTCTCATACATCTTGCTCACCAGATGGTAGAGTTTTGTCAGGACTGGCTCTCCCAAGGCCGTCAGTAGTTCTAATGGAATGTTGTCTACTCCGGGGTTCTTGTTTCGACTCAAGTCTTTCAATGCTCTGTCAAACTCTTCACGCAGTATCATATCTCCCATTTCATGTTCATCTATATCCTCTGCCATTTCCATAATATTGTCCTCAAGTACATCGCCCTTGTATAGACCCTCTATATACTCTTTTCACCTTTCTGCTTTCCCTTCTTTGCTTAGAACTGGGTTTCCATCTGAGCTCATGATATTCATACAAGTGGTTCTCTTTTCTCCAAAGGTCTTTTTAATTTTCCTGTAGGCTGTATCTATCCTACCCCTAGTGAGATAAGCCTCAACATCCTTACATTTGTTCTCTAGCCATCCCTGCTTAGCCATTTTGCACTTCCTGTCGATCTCATTTTTGAGACGTTTGTATTCCTTTTTGCCTGTTTCACTTACTGCATTTTTATATTTTCTCCTTTCATCAATTAAATTCAATATTTCTTCTGTTACCCAAGGATTTCTACTAGTCCTCGTCTTTTTACCTATTTCATCCTCCGCTGCCTTCATTATTTCATCCCTCAAAGCTACCCATTCCTCTTCTACTGTATTTCTTTCCCCCATTCCTGTCAATTGTTCCCTTATGCTCTCCCTGAAACTCTGTACAGCCTCTGGTTCTTTCAGAGTATCCAGGTCCCATCTCCTTAAATTCCCACCTTTTTGCAGTTTCTTCAGTTGTAATCTACAGTTCATAACCAATAGATTGTGGTCAGAGTCCACATCTGCCCCTGGAAATAATTTAAAACCTGATTCCTAAATCTCTGCCTTCCATTATATACTCTATCTGATACCTTTTAGTATCTCCAGGGTTCTTCCATGTATACAACCTTCTTTCATGATTCTTGAACCAAGTGTTAGCTATGATTAAGTTGTGCTCTGCACAAAATTCTACCAGGCGGCTTCCTCTTTCATTTCTCTCCCCCACTCCATATTCACCTAGTATGTTTCCTTCTCTCCATTTTCCTACTCTCGAATTCCAGTCACCCATGACTATTAAATTTTCATCTCCCTTCACTACCTGAATAATTTCTTTTATTTCATCATACATTTCTTCAATTTCATCATCATCTGCAGAGCTAGTTGGCATATAAACTTGTACTGCTGTAGTAGGCGTGGGCTTCGTGTCTATCTTGGCCACAATAATACGTTCATCATGCTGCTTGTAGTAGCTCACCTGTAATCCTATTTTTATATTCATTATTAAACCTACTCCTGCATTACCCCTATTTGATTTTGTATTTATAATCCTGTATTCACCTGACCCAAAGTCTTGTTCCTCCTTCCACCGAACTTCATTAATTCCCACTATATCTAACTTTAACCTATCCATTTCCCTTTTTAGATTTTCTAACCTACCTGCCCGATTAAGGGATCTGATATTCCACGCTCCAATCCGTGGAACACCAGTTTTCTTTCTCCTGATAACGACGTCCTCCTGAGTAGTCCCCGCCCGGAGATCCGAATGGGGGACTATTTTACCTCCGGAATATTTTACCCAAGAGGACGCCATCATCATTTAATCATACAGTAAAGCTGCATGCCCTCGGGAAAAATTACGGCTGTAGTTTCCCCTTACTGTCAGCTGTTCGCAGTACCAGAACAACAAGGCCATTTTGGTTAGTGTTACAAGGCCAGATCAGTCAATCATCCAGACTGTTTCCCCTGCAACTACTGAAAAGGCTGCTACCCCTCTTCAGTAACCACACGTTTGTCTGGCCTCTCAACAGATACCCCTCCGTTGTGGTTGCACCTACGGTACGGCTATCTGTATCGTTGAGGCACGCAAGCCTCCCCACCTACGACAAGCTCCATGGTTCATGGGGGGGAAAATTCCAAAACAATAGCACTCGTGTACCCGATCGAACTGGTAAGTAGGCTATCCAACACTATAATTTTATAACGATCCCACCGATCATCAAACCACCACAAATGTGAGTACCGTACAAATTAATATTAATGAACATTATACGAGATAGTCATATTCCAACACGTAATATTGACACCACTTAACTCGTTACTCAGATAATAACAACGTTGTACTTGGCATTAAGTTATTTAGTCAATTACTCCTACTTATTAATTACAGCACTTATGCATTCCGAAATGTATGAAATGTTCTGCAGTTAATTATTTTTATAAAGCAGTAGTTGTCTCAGGCTAAAGATGTGTTGGTTACTATAAAAATAAACAACAGTTATTTACATCCACTGATTAGCGGAACCTCTGCAAAAAATGTTTAAATATAGTCTATTGTACTAAATCGGGATTCTTTCGTAAGTAAATATTTGCGTATTAGTTTATAATCGTCATTATTTTATAACTGTAACTCCAGTGTTTTCTTTCTAACCATTACATAAATAGTAAACTTTGCATCGTTAAACTTTGATTAAATGGTTCTCTGCTTTCATTTTAAAGACTCATGATTCATTTATTTATATTATATCATCTACTTCAGCGTTATTGGTCTACATTTTGTTCGTCAGATCAGTAAACATTCAACCTTTATAAATTTTTTTTTCTTTTCTAAGTTCAAAATTGGATTTCATTTTATTTAGAATAGTGGTTACAATGATAATAAGGGGTGTTGATTTTAAATTTAACGAATAGGAGTTTATTTAAAAGGAATCAGTTCTTTATACCGGCAAACGTTGATGTCAGCGAATTACCACATATCTAATCCCCACACTGAACGATAAGGGGAAAAGAAATAATAAACATACGTGCCACCATCACTTTCAAGCTCAACTTAATATCAGATTTTCTGACCTCAATCACTTCAGGTGTTGCCTTCGCGCGTAACCACTATAAATCTAATTGAGTGTCACTCGTCACTTACTATTAGAATAATGGTAGCAGTTGGAATTTCGTTTCAGCTTGTTAAGCTAAGGCAAGGGAATCTGTATAATTGCGTCACTATTAATGAGTACGGGCTAAATACACTCGGAATCACAATTCACTTTCAGTCAGTTTGCTCGTGTACTTGATCCTACGAACAAGAAAAACTCGAGAACGACGCTGGATTATCAAACAATCCACAGTACACAACAAGATACCTTGTAGTAACACTGTCCTTCACAAACCTACACAAATAGCTAGCAGTTAACTACCTTCAGACCAAACGCAACACCAAAATCCTTTGGTGTGTGCAACAAAACACCACAGTCAACAAAACTGGACCTCTTCAGACACAATTGCTAACATTAAAACGTTCATTTACGGCCTATTCTACGACACACAATTACCAGTATTCAATCTAACACAACGTTCGAACAATACTACACAAAGCCCATCGTTGGAAGATCGCTTGACCACAGGTCAACAACAAAACAAAATTACCAGGAGCTACATTTCAATAAAATTCATGGAACAGTTCCATTGGTTTGCCCTAGTATCGTAACTGCCTCATCTAATCTTGCATTTAAAATCTAAATCCACCCATTACAAGCTTCGGAAACCTTTCCAATAAAATTCGCTGGGAATCTCCAACTGTCTTGATAGTAGATAACGAATTTTCATACCAAAATATGGATAGTGCTTCACGTAAACGTGTCTCGACCCACATGAAGTAACTCAACAGTAGTCTTACCGACTCATGCTCGCGTGCTCTTCGGTTCCTCGATAGTGACTAACAGCTTGTTTCCACAAAACCATAGGTGAACCATAAATGTAGACAAACACAGGGCGCCACCATTATTCTTTATCAATATATACGAGTAGTTTCTTATGGCTGCCGTGTAGGTGTAGAGAGGCCATCTCACCCAGGATAATCTCTGGCGCGCGTAGTTGCTGTCAGCCACCGCCGCGTAGATGGTCTTCGCCGCTTCTATGTGAACGCTTGTACAGCTAGTTACAATACTGGTTTTTCTAGAACACACTCATAGATACTGACCTGAGTTACAAAAGATAAAGCATTTTTATACCCTTTATCTGCTTTCCGACATTTTGCTGCTGCCATAATACATTGAAACGACCACTTTATTTTTGTATCGACTCGAAATTGTTCAAAATTAAGTTTGACACGTTACAACTTCTTACAAAACATCCTTCCCCTGCATCACACCTCTCCATTGGTGCACTTGCTTCACGTCCACACTGCAAACCCATTTCAAATCAAACAAGTTCAGATGTGTGCACTATACTTGCTGTTCGTAAATCACTTCATTGCTGCAGTCCTTACTTCTGAAGTGGTAGATAATGAACGAATTTAAGCTGTCAACGCTTCGAGTCCAACAATTCTAAAAATAATAATAATAATAATAATTCATTTACCTCTTTCGAAGCGAGTTATGAGGCAATTTATGGACTACTGCTGGTACTATCTACAACTTGGAGAAGACCTTTTCTTGGGATAATTAGCATTTGTTACGTTTATTTCTCACTTGTATCATAGCGATGTAGGGAACAATGCATAACTTACCTGTGTAGTGGGTGGACTTTGTGAGGAACCTGTAACCTCCACCACTTTAATGCTACTAACTGAGAAAAAGTAATTGTTGATAACTTACACCATAATTATAGAGTCTTACAAAATTATGATAATAGTAATGAGCTTTTGGAAATAGTATCTTTTCGTGACTGAAACCGAATCCGATGGTTTAGTTTTTACCTCTCAGAAAATTTCAGTTACCTGTCAGGGGGTAATTACCCCCAGGTTGAGAATCACGATGTAGATCAGCGGGAAGCAAACCTGCATTTGCATTGTAAATTTCATTTTTGGATGTAGTGCATTTAGAGCATTGTGTATTAGATGGATGCCTGTGGTATTTCCAACAAGTAGCAATAGGGTGTCAATATATCTATAGTAATATACAATTTTTTAAATAATGAGTTTGAGTTGTTGAAAAGTTTTTCTTCTAATGGAAATACTCCAGACTGGAAATGCAATACATCCGAAAATGAAATTTTCAATGGAACTAGAAAACAGCGAAGCGATGAACTTTCTAGATCTTAGCACAAAAAAATGTTGAAAATAAACACAAATTCGATATATACCGGAAACCTACCACAACAGATAGCATCATACATGCTACTTCGTGCCACTCAAAAGGACATAAACACGCCTACCTCCATGCCATGATCAACAGGATAATAAACCTCCCATTAAAACAAGAAGTAATACGTAAAGAAATAAAAATTTTAAAATATGTGGCTCTACAGAATGGTTAGAACCCAAAACTGGTTCAACAGATATATGACAAAAATACCACACCATTAAAATAAAAAATACGTGATGAAATAACACTTCAGCGAAAAAAACAAACCAAACAGAAATTTACATATACACCGACAACATACAGGGTGGTCAGAAAATGTCTGATACGCTTATCGTCATGTTGTAGGGCAGATTGTACTGAGACATAAATGCTAAGAAAAAAATGCGATACGTTGCGACGTTTCCGAGTTATTTAGCACTGAAGTTAGCCAATCGGGGCGCCGTGCGCTCACATTCAAGCGGCCTGCCAGGGGCCGTGTTACCTAAAGAGTGCTTTGTTTGGTGAGCAGAAACTTGAATTCGCGGGCGCAACTACATTACTGGCTAACTTCAAGGATAAATAACTCGGAAACGGCGCAACGTATCGCATTTTTTTCTTAGCATTTATGCCTCAGTACAATCTGCCCTACAACATCACGACAAGCGTTTCAGGCATTTTCTGGCCACCCTCTATATAGGCAACACATCGAACACACGAAACACAATGGCAGAGAAAACAAACGTACGCCTCCTATACCACACTAAAGAAAAATTAAAAATTAGATCGGGAAAAGTTAAATTACCAATATACTCGTATCCTAGTATATACAAAATTCATTGTAAAAACTGTGAAGTTCTGTATAGGTCAGACAGGCCGGAACTTTAATATCAGATAAAGGGAGCAGACTAGAAACACTGTACGCAACCCATCAACCTTCTTTCAACACCTACAGATAGAACAGCATGATACAGACAATATAGAAACAGCAATCCAAATTTTGCTTATAACACCTAAAGATCGCTTTCTCAATATTCTGGAAGAGTTAGAAATCTACAGACATGCACACAAATATCCACAACAAATACTCGACGAGCAATTACATCTAAAACATAAACACTGTATAGAAAACTTCATTCAAATCATCGATCATGTAAACGGATAAACAACCAAAGACATAAGCTAAGTCAACCCAATAACACGTTCACGCGGGCCGGTGTGGCCGAGCGGTTCCAGGCGCTTCAGTCTGGAACCGCGCGACCGCTACGGTCGCAGGTTCGAATCCTGCCGCAGGAATGGATGTGTGTGATGTCGTTAGGTTAGTTAGGTTTAAGTAGTTCTAAGTCTAGGGGACTGATGACCTCAGCTGTTAAGTCGCATAGTGCTCAGAGCCAAGCCAACACATTCACAGATAAAAATAAACAACACGATAATTAAGGGAAATCGATAGGTAACTGCTCTGATGTAAACTTATAACATCGTTGGTTAAACGTCAAACAAAAAATGTGTTACGCACAATAAAGAAAATTCAGGCTATAACTTCCAACAAGTATAGCCTATGAAAGCTACGTCATAAAATAACTTTAAAAGACGTAAGAAAAACGCTTGAGTGACTAACCAGCGATGTTATAGGTATGTTAAGAATTATATAAATGTATGGTTGTCGATCTCATATATGACAAGTAGGCTACCATCTGCCATAGAAGATAGCCTATAATAAAACCATCACTTTCAGATCGCCTGATGATTGCAATAGTGCTGAAACAGGCCTGTCGGGATTAAACAAACATCTGAAAATAGAAGCTGCTTTTTGGACTTAATTCATAATGATCCAATTAAGGTTTAGTCATTGCTGTTATTACTGTGCTTGTAACTTTGTACTGAGCAGTGGTTACACGGGTATATAAAACTGAAATATACACGGTTGTAGAAAACTGAAATATTCGTTTCAAGTTCTGAAAAATAACAGTGTCTCGCTTGGTGAGTTTTGATAACAGGGAAAGTAACATAAGAATTGCCAACTGTCCTTAATTTATAAAGGAAGTGTGTCGGTTCCGTAGCAGCTGGAAATTTGTGTCCCACGAGATACGAATATTCAGGTTTGGACAGTGCGGTACACGGATACTGAAAGGCCGTCGGCCTTTGATGTAGAGAACATGTAGGACGCGTGCTGGAGAAGATCAGATACCTGTCAGCTATCACCCAAAATTGTACCAGATCCCAGCACAGCTATTTCTCTGTGATGGCATCTACCTCAAACAATGGTCTTGCACGTCCTCACAGAGAGAATGCTTTTTCGTTGTCCAGTATGTGTAACGGCTCCTCATAACCTCTGTATCCAAACTGTAAAGCAGTTTTCTGATTTCTTCAATTTTCTTTGAAATATGTATTTAATTTCAGATGTTTTTTTTAGTTACAAGCTTTGAGCACTGCAGTATGTCAAACGTGTCGCCGCTACACTTTATCTTCTTCAGTCGCCTTTCGGTTATCCTGTTTTGGAAGTGTACTCTCTTCATTGATTGCAGTTATGTCGTGGACAAAAGTAGGCTATGCAGCAATTTTTCACCAGATGGTAGATCATCCAAGAGTTGCCATATCACAACATGTTTTTGTTGTTATCTGATGGGTTTATTTGTTCTGATAAAAATATCAGAACGGCTCCGCATACCTGCATACCTACAACTGCAAAAGACAAAGTTTGTAGCTGGACCCTGTGTGGTTCCCGAGGCTTTGAATGTGAGCTCGTGCAGCCCAGTTCTCCCCCGCATTTGGCAGAATTTGCCTCCGGCCCGGATGCACGAGTTCCCCAGTCGCAGCGAAACGCACTGCGGATTTCGCCTTATTCCTGGCCGCTATAACTCTCACGCTGGACCATTTCCAGTTTGAAATCAGAACTTGGCTTCGCACTGTCTCTCTACTGCGACAAACCTAATGCTGATTTACTGAAGGCAGCGGGCATTGTTACGGGAAAAGAGTGGCATGGATAGCTTTAACTCACTATAAATGAAAATAATACATAAATGACCACTCGTTTATTTATTAACGTCTGGTCATTACCTTTCACACGGTGGCAGTGAAATAAATAAAACGGCAAGTGATAAACATATTTTTCGGCGATACATGCCTTAGAATTGTTTGGGTACAGATACTGTTTGCAGGTCAATGATAAAGACAGTGTTGTATCGACAATTTCTTCATTATGTCGTGAATGTCGATGAAATTTGAGACTCCAAAAGACAGCCACGCGTGAATTTAATCATTTAGATATTTACAGTTTTATCTAACTAACACTTTCATCGTAGAAACTGGTGCTACATGAAGACAGTTATAAAAGACTAACAGGCCTTCTTCTGGCTGACAATGTGTAAGCTTCTGATATGGAACGAAAATTTTGAAGTTTAAACTTCCGTCTCAGAAGCATCTAAGTGTTTGCTCACATAACGTAACTGAGACATTAGCATTTTCTGACCAATGTTCGCCGGTTGCCTACAGGATCTAATAATTCTACGTAATTAATAACATAATTTATAAATTCTTCTTTTCTGACAATGTTTGTGTGATGACTGCATTTTGTAAACATCCCCAGGCTCCTTTGGTATTCAGTGCCCATTCATAAACAGGTCACGGTTTCTGCTGCAGACATTTTATTTGCTGTTCTGGATTCCGTCCATAATGTAAGAAAAATGAAGTGTTTGCAATCCCGACCAGTTTGCAATTAGGTAGAATACATTGGAATTTTCTCGTATACATCCTACTCGACATGTTTCCAAAACACAACTGAAGAAAAACCACACACGGTATATATTTTATATACTACTATTTTTTCATGCAAATTTGTTATGATGAGAAGCAATTTTTTAAGTTGATGACTTCAAGTAAATATCTAAATACTTTCATTGGGATAATTATAACGCAAATGATACTAAAAATAAGTTCTGTTGTTTCGATTTGGGTGCTGTGGTAACGGTATTTCTCCGATAAATTTTCTTAATTTCAAGGATTTAGTTACTTTTTTTTACAGAAAATAAACAGTCGGAATAGCACGCTATATGCATAAAAGCAAGCATAATAATATTATTTTATATAAATTCTGTTTTGTAATACGTAAGAGAGCTAATTCGTAAATTAAATGAAGTCTTGAACACGAAATAATTAATAAATGCAGGTAGGAAAGAAAGAAATTATTGGCTTATTATGGTTCAAAAGACAGCTAAACGGGCAGAAAATGGTTTCCGTTTTACCAAAATTATAGACTAAAGTTATATTTGATGTATTATAGACGTATTGTGAACAGTACAACTCTCACAAATTAAACTGAAATATTATTTCATTATAACCCTGTTCTCAAATGACTAGTTTGGATGTTAATAACAATAATATGGTAACTTGAATTGATAAGAAGGTATTTTGATATTGAAAATTATTCATTTAGTGAAATGCACAACAGGCGTCTTGTATGGTTTTCACCAGCCTCATCAAACTACGTCCTTTACGTGTTAGACGTTAGCAAATCATCTGCAACTTTACAGCGGTGTGTCACCGATGTAAGGCTGCACTTTAGCTGATTGTCAGTGAAACGCAGAACCAAGCATATAGCAATATCGTTGAATATAATTAACAATGCAGATTTTCACAGCCTCTTTCGTACGATGTTTATTAAATAATTTGAAATGTTCATGTCTCTAGTACAAACCGTGGCAGAAATTTATTCTGTGGTGGTGTTGTCGGTAGGATGGGCCTGCCGGCTCCACATAAGGTGTCTCTGGACGGCAGTGTTGGAAGATTATTTGTTTATAAATCTATTTTCTGATAGTATGTGTCAGCTTCAGATTCGTGAGCTGCCACGTCGCTTTCACCTAACTTCTCAGTAATCATTATGCAGCTTAGCAAACGCCGTTCCAGTCTCTCCTTTACTGCCTCCGAGTCTCCCGAAAAAGTCTTGCTAACAGTACCGAAGATCGGTCCAGACAGTATTATATCTCAGACAAGGAAATAATCTGATTAGTAGCAGCATCCTAATAATATGAAGAGATAGGAAATTGAAATGTGGCTTGACAGAACACCGGCAATATCAACGACAGCAGGCTAAAACAATAGTCTTCCGGTAACGATGTACTCTCACTTACAGTGGAGAAAGGGAGCGGAGGTACGCAAGTGCCACATTCCTCAATATCCAACCAGAGGCGACAGTTAGTGTTGTTATGGCAGTCTCGGCACACCAGTACAGTCGCTGCTGAAATGCAGCACATCTACCAAAACCGATGAACAGCAACGTTTTCATCAAAATAAGTCTTTACACAAACCTAAATTTATTATATAACATTATAGTAGCGAGGAACTTTAGATTCATAGAACTTGAAGCGAAGAAATCTCCAGCACATTGGGCTACAGAATGTAATAATCATTACTCAATCAGACAACAGACTACTACGTACAATTATGATTTCTGCTCTCAAATGTTCAAATGTGTGTGAATTCCTAAGGGACCAAACTGCTGAGGTCATCGGTCCCTAAAGACACACACACACACACACACACACACACACACACACACACATATGCCCGGGGGAGGACACGAACCTTCAGCGGGACGGGCCGCGCATCCGTAACATGGCGCCTCATACCGCGCGGCCACTCCAGTTGGATCTCTGCTCTCGATGAAAGTACTGTTTACAAGAGTTTTCCAATGATTTTAAGAAAGATGCGATATAGTATCACTCTGCTTGAGAGCGACCCCGTAATGTGACCGTTTGTTAACTGTTTCTGGCTCTCTAGTCACGTAGAGTTTCCAGTGCTTCCCAATATATCTCCAGTGCACGCAGAATACACGCTTGGCTCTAAGCGGGCAACCTGAATTTACTGTCAGATGAAAAAGTATATTTTTAAAATGAATTTTTATTGCTCCAGATAAACAACAATAAATGGGCACAATCGCGGGTCTATTAAGTCCACAGACCGAATTTCAGCTTCCAAAGGTTCGTACAATCTTGCGCCGTGTATTTCAGAATCTTCAACAAAGTCTGAATACTGACTTCAGAGTCCCTGTAGGCTGATAAACCGCTACAAATTTAAAGTAATGATCGCCAGTGCTCACACTAACTAAATGCAAGTACTCATGATGACTAACACCCTACATTAATCCACTGAGCCCCACTCTGCAGTATTCGCAACCGTCAGTTTTCAAAGTTCAAATAAACTGTGACGGTTTATGAGCCCGTATTGCTCGAACGAAACTCTAAGTCGTTACAAAATCGAGAGGCCGAGATGCTGCGCAAAGACTCATAGATTTTTCCTCATATATTTCCAGAATCTAACTGCTTCACCGCATCTTTCGTGCTGTCCCTTAACACCTGAGTTTGGATTTCCCATAAAATTTTGAAATCTCTCTCCTCAGAAGTCTATACTTACAGTCTTCAACATTTATAAAGCTTCACAGTTCCGAAACTGCGAGTATATTTCCTCTATTTCATAACGGTCGTAGTCGCCGCAGTACCTCGTAATTCTGAACAACACAGTCTCTGCAATATCGTATTTATTTATTTATTTTTTAACTAAAGTTCAGTCTTGATCACAACACTTATGTCTCAATAACATAGGTGACCGGTTTCGGTTATCTTTATATAACCATCTTCAGATCCATGGCTTCCTGATCAGTTGACTTTGTAGCAGCTGAGGAGAGCTCCGCCTATCCTCCTCCAAGGAAGCCATGGGTCTGAAGATGGTTATATAAGACAGCCGAAATCGGTCACCTATGTTATTGAGACATAAGTGTTGTGATCAACACTGAACTTTAGTCAAAATATAATATTGTATTGATCACTGTATCCAAAAATGTTTTCTAAAATCGTATTTATTGCTGACACCGGACAATCGACACCTTCAACTTTTACAGTCCTGTCTTCCTCAGTTGCGTGTAATATTACGGTATATTAATAATTTTTACTTATGAACCGTCTGACAGCAACTGAATAAATCACAATTTTAGTGCCATACGCGTTTCGCCTTTATTTTCTGCAAGGCATCATCAGTGGCAGGTTGCGTGGACAATTTTCTACATATTACGCTCCTGTTGCATTTTTGGTGTTGTTCTTCTTCTTATGAACGCCAGTTTGCGGTTTTTTTCCCCATTCCACAACACTATGCACTAAACGCTTGTTTTAAAAATGGGGAAAAAACCGCAAACTGGCGTTCATAAGAAGAAGAACAACACCAAAAATGCAACAGGAGCGTAATATGTAGGAAATTGTCCACGCAACCTGCCACTGATGATGCCCTGCAGAAAATAAAGGCGAAACGCGTATGGCACTGAAATTGTGTTTTATTCAGTTGCTGTCAGACGGTCCACAAGTAAAAATTATTAATATACCGTAACCGGACAATCGACTTTCAATTAAAGTGTCTTCCCTGCACGGGAATATACATAATGAATGTGTGAGTACAGGTTCTACACACATGGTTGACGACAAATGGAAGTTTGGATCTGGCCGTTAAACGTGCTCGGATAGCTTAATGATTCGCCTAATGGTAATGTGCCTTCTTACTTGGTGGTTGCCGGCTGCAGGGTGTCGCGATATACGATGCCCAACCGCGCACTTGTTCAGGTTGTGGCCAGGAAGGCCATATTCATTCGAAATTTATCCGACACAGACTCGTTCATACGCCGATCGGAGACTCGCTCTCCCTGCGATTCCCACTGTGTTACCTCTAATAGCGTCTTATGTGGCCGCAGTTGGGCTGCCTAGTGCGCCCACGTGAATCGGTCGGCACCGGCGCCGACTCCTGTCGACGATACAGTGGACACTTTGCCTGTCTCTCCTGCGCTGTCGCAGGCGGAAATGCCAACGGATGATGGCAGTCAGCAACAGCAAGTCGTCTTTCCTTAACCTATGGCGTTGGTCATGGAGCCGTACCGACCTCCGCTTTTCTGCCGTCTAGTCACATGTCGTACGACAGCCCTCCGCCATCCGACGTATAAGAGGATGTTAGGAAGCAACAGTCGCTGAAGATTCGAAAGAGACAGCTTCGCACTCCTCCTGATGATTGTCTCCATTGAACGTGTGCACGGGATGATGGCCATCCTACTGATGATGCACTGTTCTCCGATGCCCTGGCACCTGATGATGCTACGTCTGTCTCTGCCATTGTCTCCAGTCGTAATCCACCTACGAACATCAAACCATGCGGTTGCCCCCCCCCCTCCCTCCCCTTTCTGCGTCTGACGCAACCTGTGGGCGCACCTCTGAATGTGTTTCACTGAACCGGCACGTTAAGACGTCTGTCTCCTGGGCGGACGACGACGATGCTGAAGATGGACGTCCTAGAGATGTACAGGGTGATGGAACTGCATTTGTGGTGTCGACTCCCTCCCTGTCCAGTGATGTGCTATTACATGGGTGCCTAGTGGGGAGCTCCCCAAGCCTCGTCCATGTTTGCGCTGCCCGCCCATCTGGTGATGGCAGCTTTTCAATCTTATCACTTAGTTGCGATCAATGTCAATACCATTCGCGCTGGCCATAAACTGACATTACTCCATGAAACGCTACATGGTGCAGACGTTGACGGTGTATGTTGCAGCCTTTTGTGCCTCCCATGGCTTTATAGTACATGTCTCCCAATCTTCCCCCTCCAGTCATGCCGTGGTGATCCTCTTACATGATGGTACCCTCGCTGATGCAGTTGCCGACCTTCCGGATTCCCATAGCTCCTTTACGTATGGTGGCATCACGAACATCAACGTCTATGTAGCACCTGGTTTGGGTCGCCGACACGAACGTTTCAGTTTATTCTCCGAGACAGTCATGCATCTCTTCCTGGGTTGTCAGGCTACGCTGATCATGAGAGGCCTCTTCGACTCCACCCAGTCACCAAAAGGCCAACTGAGGCGTCACTCTCCATGCATGGCACTTGCAGCAATTGTCCAGTGCCTCAACAGTGTGGACTCTTGGGAGAATGTACATGGCGGTCATTTGGGGTTTACCCATTTCACTAGCCATTCTTCTAGTCGTCTCGTCGTGTTTATATCTCCCGCAATAATGTAGGTGGAATGTAGGCTGATGAAGTCTGGCACGCTGTGTCTTCTGACCATGACGCCTATATCTGAGTCATCAATCACTTCCGCCAAAAAGTGTAGCGCAGCCAGGTCCATGGAAACCGATCACGATCCATCTTGATTCATCTGCTTACTGGTTGCTCAACAAGAGCATGTGGAAAGCCTGTCTCGATGTTGTGATGCATGTCAGTCTGCCCGGCATGGTGAGTCCTTTGTGCAAAGCCTGACCTACGTAAGGCCTTGACTACTTACGGAAGAGAAGTCGTGGTGCTGTGGCAAAAAACTCAGGATTTCTATTTCACCATTCTCCGGGAATGTACTATCGTGCCACATTCACCAGACCATCTGGATATGGTGAATCATGTCAAGGCACAGTTCACTGCCCTCTCTTATGCCACCTTGAAGGAACTGTGGTCAGAGCACAGTCAAACGAAAGGTTAGTGCAGGGGCACCTGTTAATGCACCACGTAATAGAGGAGCGACGATACCATCGGAGGACTTGGGTTAAAGATCTTACTATTGATGATGGACGGAATTTAGATACCCAACGCGATACTGAGACTGCCCTACATGCACAGTATGTTACACTATACACAGAACAACGTCACCACGCTGCCAACACTGCAGCAGTCTCCATATTCTGCTCTGGATGTATCCGCTAGCCACTGCCAGGAAGAACGAAGTCCATGATGCTATCAATACAGGTTCTACAAACAAGTCGACCAGCCCTGATGCCCCACACTAGAGTTTTATCGGACATTTCGTCCCCTATCGTTGCCAGCGTAGACCAAAATTTGTTGAGACCTTATGTCACCTATCGTGCAGGTCCCCTACAGTTTCTTTGATAGTCTCCTCATTCCCACCTACAAGTCTCGGTGTGTATGAAGGATACGCGATCATCGCCCCTTGACATTATTCAACGCTGCAACGAAGATCTTTACTCGGCTATTAGCTGAATGGCTTAAAAGAATAGCTCAGTACTTTTTTTCTCCTTATCAGACATCTTTGGACGGTGCCAATAACATGTGTACTGCCTTCTGTCGCTATGGAGACATAATCACTCTTGCTTACGCTCGTCGTTTGCCTGTGATTTTGACCGCTCGTGACTACAGTCAGAACTTTCGATCGAGTCAGTCTCAACTGCCTGGAATGGGTAAAAATATGGGGTAGCCTGATACTACCGTCGGCGCTGTAATGCGTCTCCTGCATGGAGCGTCGTCCCGTGGTCTCTACATTGGCCGTCTCTCCCTCCCATCTTCATCCGTCGTTGGTGTTTCGAGGCTGCCTGTTATCTGCATGCTTTCGCCATGGAACTATTGCTCTGCGGTCTCCTTCACCACCTTTCTGGGATATCTCTCGGTGGCCATGTCTTTCGTTACATTGCTTATGCAGGTGGTTTTGTCCTCGTTACTCGTAGTGTTGCTGAGGCCAGAAAGTCCTTGGCATGGGTCACCATCTACAGAGAGGCTCGTACCTGTGGCTGTAGGTATGAGACTTCCTGCGGAAAGCGCTGCTCCATTGCGTGTATTTGCTACTTCCGGTGCTTAGCACTCTATTTCACGGATGATTTGCGGGGCACGACTGCCCTCAGTTGCTGGCGATTTCTGTCTCATCTACTGGCTGGACTCTTAGGTCATCGTTTAGAATCCCTTGATATTCCTGCTACGGTCGCAAGTTCGAATCCTGCCTCGGGCATGGGTGTGTGTGATGTCCTTAGGTTAGTTAGGTTTAAGTAGTTCTAAGTTCTAGGGGACTTATGACCTAAGATGTTGAGTCCCATAGTGCTCCGAGCCATTTGAACCAACCTTGATATTCTGCTACGGACACAATATGTTAATGTACTTTTGGCGTCACGTACGACCCACGTTGCACAGATGCACCCCATTCCGCCATCCACTGCCTGCCACATGCTAACGGCACTGAGTTCGTACATTTCTTATGGCTTGCGTTTCAAGATTTGGTACGAGACACTCATCCTCCCATCGTACTGGGGCGGTCTTAGGCCTATATCATGTCCCTGACAGAGCGATAGCCCTTTTCGTCAGCTCTCAGATGGTGCAGTGCCTGCATTGTCCCATGCGCCTCACCAGCCTGTTGCTGGAGACCGTAGCTCTACGCTTTCTGTTAGCCCCTAAGAAGCCCGCCTTTCTTTTACTTCCTTCTTCTCTTCCTTGAACTGAACTGTGTCCGTAATGCGCTATTGCCAACGCGCTTGGTTGGTTGGTTGGTTGGTTGGTTGGGGAAGGAGACCAGACAGCGTGGTCATCGGTCTCATCGGATTAGGGAAGGAAGTCGGCCGTGCTCTTTCAGAGGAACCATCCAGGCATTTGCCTGGAATGATTTAAGGAAATCACGGAAAACCTAAATCAGGATGGCCGGACGCGGGATTGAACCGTCGTCCTCCCGAATGCGAGTCCAGTGTCTAACCACTGCGCCACCTCGCTCGGTAACGCGCTTGGTGTCCACGAGAGTGATCTATAGGTTTCTTCAGCAGAGCAGGACACCAGATGTCGTTAAGGAGATACAACCACTCGTCTACTGGAGTGCCATCAGGCGATCGGTATGCACTACTTACCATGCTGGCGTTCTGTTCTGCATGTTACCTTACGGTCATTGGTAAGTAAGTAGCCAATCACACTTACACGGGGCTCACCTTGCAGACACCTGTGTCGCATGTGAACCTGTGTCTGCTTTAACTGCCACTTCCCGCGTGATGTACAGGCCTGTCGAATTAGGAGGAACCCTGAAATTCTCCACACGATAGAGGGGGTCGAGAAATTCGCAGCCAGCACCACTGCTGAGTCGTCTGAGCCTCTGGCTTAGACCTTCCACTCTGCTCCAAACCAGAGGACTGCGAACCACCCCGGGTATGGTGCTAGAAATAGTCAGCTTAGCCTGCATCCAATGTGTGATACTAGCTACCTTCAGCAAATCAACCAACCACCGAAAGGAGCCGCGGATGACCTCAATATCCAATTGGCAGGTATAATTTATGATGAAATGTGTCACTATTGGCTGTTAGTTGCACTCAGTGCGCTTGAAAGCCGCCTGCAAACCTCTTCCATGTCACGGACGAGACTCCTGGTAAACATACCATGTACACTGGCGTTCTTTCCCGCACTGTGTGCGACTTCCTGAGGGTCCCCACAACCTGCCTGAAGTTGGAGCTCCCGATGATTAGCATATCCTCCGTCTGCATTTTCCCGGACTGGGCAGGAAGCTCGGCAGCTGGCCCGTAGGAGAGGCATCCGGTTCTGGCTCAGAAGTAATGTCAACATTGGGTAGCGACATGTACATGTTGCTAAGGCGTGAGGATCCCGGCATGTTGCCTGTTTCCTCCTTACGCCGTGGACACACGAACCCCGACTTTCCACCACCCATTCTCGAGTGAAGACCAACTGGTCAGATGCTAAATATCAGAAGACGCAGCAATCATCTGGTCACCAGGTGACTCCAACAGCACCAGTGGTGTAGCAGGTACCACCACAAGCGCCCTGATGTCGCTGTAGTTTTGAGCAGTAGCCATAAAATTGTTGATCCTGGCAAGTTTCTCTACTGAAATTGTGAAATATCAACATTTACTTTTTACTAAAGACTCTGCTTGCACAGAAGGTACTGCAGGAAATAAGTACGCTACCACTAAAGTACCGATCTAAATTATACGACGTATGTTGACGCAAGAGTTAGATGGGATCATGTGACGTACCTCTTCAGGCGGCGGTCGCCTCAAAACAAATTTCCACTAAAATTTACTAAAAAAAAAACCTTAGAGTAAATTAATAAACACTAGTCTACATAGTAAAATACAAAGGCACAGTACACTTGTTCCGGGGAATACGTGAGAAACAGATACTAAACTAAATTATTGAGTATTGGATAACTGATACAGCTACAGGCGTCCTCTATGGTCCGCGACAGCGGTTACATAGCCAATTCCACGGCTGTTGCATGCCGCCGTCATGGCGTTTCAGTTTAAGGGCTACCTGGGTATCTGGGAAATATTCCTCATCACACGTTGCTGCAACAGAAGCACCCATCAGAATGACCCACGTGTTGTTATTGTTGATCAAATATCGTCGTGTATTGTCATGCTAAAGTTAAAATGTTAAGGAATAATAGACACAGCAGGTTGTTGCTTTTTATCTTAACTGCACGACAGAAAGAAGAGTCTATCGATTTCACATTGATCATGTAACAATCAGAGATTGTACCTACTTGACATGCTATATGACAGGTTTCTATTTCCGGTTTTGAGTTGTTTCTGATATACCGGTACATATATTGTCTTCTACTTCCAGGAAATCAGATTTTTGTGTTTTTAGCAACTGATACAAGAACAGAAACAAAATGTAGGAGAACATCTCTAACTGAAAATCCAGTTAACGAAGTATCAGAAAACCTCAACAGACGGTTCAAAATGTATGAATCATCTTTAAATTTTGAACAAGTCTCAATACATGTTATTTGGTACTACTCATAAAATTCTCCAACATTTGAAAATGATCTACAAAAGCAATGATATCCAAGAAATGGAATGTGTTCCTTTTTTGGTGCTGCTGACGGATAAAACTCATAATTGGCAAATCTGATGGAAGGAATTACGTAACGGCCTTAGTTCAGCTACGTCAGGAGTACGTTTGACTACTGTTCCAGGTGATTTAAAAATGAAGAATTTACTACATGTTCTGCATACTTCCATTCAATTTTCCTTGTGTAGGTCCTCTACAGATCTGTAACTGCTTAAGTCTATGCACTAGCTTACCAAAAAAATGATAAACGTGACAGCATTACTTAAAATGCGGATATATTCATGAATTATGAAAGTAATCAGCACGAAAATTTCAAGATTAAAGATCGCATTTTATTTGACCAAAACCGAAGCAAAATGTTGTGACTTGCTATCTGATAATGCAATCAGCTTACGTTCGGATAAACCAACACGGAACTGCAAGTCGCTCTGCTCAACTGGAGTCATATCCCCAATCAACTTCCGCATCAATGAACTGATAAAGTCTGTGTACAAACGGAACGTCATGAGACGTCTCACTTAAAAACAAGAGCGGCGGTCGCACTGTTCGTATCACATGTCTGTCACGTGCTTGCACGTATCCCACTCCAGATCTCAAATGCAAGCACGCCCTGGACGTTTCCCGTCTCTTCCTTTGTAAATGTCCGAATTGTTTCCATTGCCATCTAATGACCAACAGCTGCGTTTCCACAATGAAAATTCCAAATTGGCACATTCCACTTATAAATGGCGTATATTAATAGGTTCCACATTTTAGCACTGATTCCAACATCATTACACGATACATGAAATCGCACTGGTGCGTGGATTATTAATTAAATTACGAAGCAGTCCCCGACAGTAGTATGGCTGACTTTGTTTACATTTGTAATGCAAGTGACGAATGTCAGTGCACCAGCCATGATGTCACTAGCCACATCCCTCTTTATTTATGACATCATTCAAAACCCAACAAGCTACACCCCATTTCTTGGAATGGCGGGGCGGCGGACATCAAAACGAAACAGCCAATCACATCATAGTAATTTACAGGCCATTACAACGATACAGCCAGACACAATGTGGCCCCCAGAGATGCTGTCTTGGTCATGTTTTAAAGTATCCAAACGATCTGAAATTTGCGTTATGTTGAAAAATATGTAAATATTCTGACATGACTGCTATATTTCCATGTAATAAATAGATAAGCTCCGTCTGAATTTTGCGCAAATTGCCGTCATGTTCAAAAGTATTTGACTGTATCAAAAATACATACAGATATTGACAATACCAGAGTACCTTGGTACTAGTGGTCTAATTTATAGGTGAACATACATAGTTCGATCCCTGTACCATACTTGGTGTAAGTAGACAAGGCACCCTCAAATAAACTGTTTCCACCCTTGAATTGTTCAATAAAACACTTGATGCTTGTGAAGCGTCATAAAATTTATTCAATGTTTAAAATGTCCAGAACTCTCCCACATCCAAAAAAATGATGCAGGCTGAAGCAATGAATTAAGATTTATACCAGCATTGGGATACTAACCTGACCCTCACACATAGTAGGCAGATGCACCACCATATGTGCCACTCTGGCACTACAGCTAGCACACCTGCACAAAATACGCTAGTGTCTCCCTCGCCGATACAAATTCCAGTTCACACCTCAAGCTGTTATTGTTTCACAGCCATAGTGTCAGTGCAGTGCAACGCATAGTGCATCTGCTTGGAAGCAGCAGACCGTGGTTCGAATCCCAGTGCTGGTAAAAATTTTAATTCATTGCTTCAGACTACATCATTATCAGAAGCAATATATCTCAGGAACGTCAACTTTATATGATTATTACATCCCATTAACATACAGGCCATTAAAATGAAATGGGCAATTACAATGTTGTTTCCCAGAGAGTCAGCAAAACAATGTTTATGTCAATATTATTTCTACCTATAAAATAGCTGTCAAAATTTATATCTGAAACATGACTGTGAACCTTCGAATTGAGTACTCCAATGACATTTAACTGTCTAAACTATTAAAAACCACATGTGGATAAAAATGGATGCTAATCATGCAGCTGACATCTGATTTTTAGGCCTACACTTGGTGCAAGGCACAATAGACTCTAACATTAAATATTTCAGCATCCACGTTGTTCTACAAAACAAATCATGTTTGTCAAATTTCAATATGTTAATTCAACATCTACCAAGTCTGCAAAAAAAAGTGAGCTTCATCAGCAACACAATGTTTATTCTAAGGTTATATTTTATAAGAAACAAAGAAAGAAAAAAAGTGTAGGGAACACACCAAATGTTTGTGACACGTGTTATAATTGTATCTCCACATCTAAAATATCTGTCAAAATACATAAAACGAATGTCGATTGTTTGTTTCCTTGAGTCTACGCTGCTACTTGTATAAAGAACAGATTATGAGCACATGAGTTTTTTAGACGTCTTGTGATAGTGCTTCACCTTACGAAGCATCATTTTGGGGTGGAGGAACCGAAAGCATTATGTTTTAGGAGGGAGAGAAAATGTTTTGACGAGACCTTTATTGTTTTGTGAAACTTGAATTGTTCGTTCCCGTAGTGCACAAGGAGACACGTAATTCACGGAACAGAATACGAATGTAAAAATTGGCAAAGAGAGTAGTCCACACACAGAGGTGAAACTTCAGTACCTCTTTGCACCACAGGTCGCTGATCACAAACAAAGCTTCGATCTTTGCAATAACAAAAAATTATCAAAATAAGTAAAGGTTACGAGTACAAAGATACACATAAAGGTTGCTTATCATAATGTAATATAATATAATATAGTACAATTACAGATCTCCGATCGCGAATGAAAATTTGATCTTTAAAATTATTCATCAAAATGTGAATGACTTTTAGCTTAAAACACACGAAACTTCATTATTCTAAAAAAATTAAAAAAATACACTTGGCTTGCATGTTGGCGCTACTGAAAACACTTACACGTTAAGCAACTCTTGTTGACATCTAAAATTCGATATCTGTACCTCAGTTTGCAAGCACAACTGGCTTTAATAATAAATATTTCCACATCTATACTGTCTCTATTACTTGTCAAAATATACGAAGCTCGCTTATTTGCGCTACTGTATAACTTGCAGATTAGTCAGCAACTGTAATTCGATCTTTGTACTACGCATGAAGAAACCAAAACACGCAAACATTTGCTCTAAAACATTACAAAACACGCATTGGGAATAATACTGGTCTGATTTATAGCTTAAAGTGCATTTACCGACGAGAATTGCCAAAGAACTGTGTTATTCCCACGTCACTAGCACTGATAATATCTCGTGCTCGCAGAAATCAGTTTCAGCTAGTTTATCATTCATCTGCCCATGCTTGGAAAGCATTTATCGCAGCAATATGATCAGAATGCCTACCACCACTGAATGCTTTCTGTTCGTACGTTGAATGGTAGAGGGTACCTTACTCTACTAAGAAACAGTGCTATCTATACTACTAAAAGGTTGTCTGAGATTATCACTCATAGTTCACAATGATAAGTTGAGGCTGCAGTTTGTGTGCCGAACAGCTAACTGGGGAAACAAAACTTTTCAGTTCTTTATATAATTATCGACCTAATTTAAAAATTTAAAACAGTGTCAAAATCTGTTCATTAAGTGGTACAATCTCATGTTAAAATCTGAAACAGTAATTCAAGAACTGCTGTAAGAAACTGTGTGTATCCTGTGAAGTTACGTCACTTACGATTTGCAAATTACCTATAAATCAGACCACTAGCGCCATGTTACATTGGTATTGTCAACATCTTCACGTATTTTTGATAAACAGTCGAATACTTTTGAGCTTGACGCCAGTTCATGCAAATTTCAGAGGAAGCTTACAACTTTTTGAGATTGAAATAATGCAGTATTATCAATTTCTTTACACGTTTTCCGATATAACGTAAATTTAGAATTGTCTGGATGGTTCAAAACTTGGCCAAGATGGCCCCTCTATGGGGCTATGTTGCGATTGGCTGATTGGTTTTAATGGCCAACAAATTACTGGGATGTGATTGGCTGTTTCGTTTTAATGGCCGCCACTGTGCCGGTAAATGAGGTATGGGTTATTGAAGTGTGAACGACGCGATGGATAAAAAGGGCGTGGCTTGTTATGTGACGATGATGATGATGTAAATGGTCCATAAGTGGTGACATCTTAGTTATGGTAACTAACATGCAACGCGTGACGCCACAAATGCAAACAAAGTATGTTGAAGTACTCAAAACCTCAGATCACTGTTTCATATAAATACCAAGAACACAGGGGGAAGTTAATAAAACTTGGGATTAAAATACAATATACTGAAGGCAATAGTAATCAGTTCTTAATCAGGGTATTGATTGGAATAGGGAACCTACCTCACTGTTATTTTTATTGGAAGAAATTGTTACCGTCCAATTTTATGCTGATTTTTACAGAAGGACTAGAGTAAAACACACAAGCGAAACGTCTTTTTGGCTCTGTCATTTGCTGCATAGTGTTTAGTTATTTACGTTGGGACATTAATGCTTTAATGACTGTGTGAAAGATATTCATTTAGAGATATTAGTCACTTAGGCATTACGGGCTACATATCGGAAATGACGTATTTGGTTTTCTCATGGTAACTTTACATCATACAGGTTCGTTGTCAAGGATGGGTCGGTCTAATTTATTTAGGAACACACGCCTTTTAAATTCCGGTTGATGGACGAATTCCTCGTTCACCGACTAGTCCCAATGGAAAACGTACAAACATCATTCGCAAATTTCTGAAGGTCTTTCTGAATTTAGACATCTTTATGAAGATCTATCTGACGTTCAAAATCTGGTAAGCCAGGGATTTTGGATTGCGACAGCGAGTCCTTCCCCCCTCTAGGCTGTCTGTCAAATTTTCAGACACAGCAAAGGAATGTGTTATATGTTAAAACAACATTTCTGGTTACCATACTACGAAAATGGCGACAGAAAACACTCTCAAAACATTGATAAGCTTTCTTAAACAACTGCCACGCGGGTTAGCCTAGCGGTCTTGGGCGCCTTGTCACGGTCCGCGCGGCTCCCCCCGTCGGAGGTTCGAGTCCTCCCTCGGGCATGGGTGTGTGTGTTGTCCTTAGCGTAAATCAGTATAAGTTAGATTAAGTAGTGTGTAAGCTTAGGGACCGATGACCTCAGCAGTTTGGTCCCATACGACCTAACCATAAACTTCGAATTTTTTCCTAAACAACTGAAATTTTGGATATCTGCCGTCTTGGAAATAGAGCACACGTTTAGGCAAGGCAAATAAGTGCACTTAGCACATCACGCGACAGGAGTATCATCTGTTGTCGTTCAATCCGTCACGTGACGGCGGCGGAAGAGGAGAACTGCCAGCAGGCAGATCGTGGGTGCCCGGCTCATAGGACGCCCATGCCCCAGATCGTGGTGTTGCAACGCGACTGCATGTCATGAGTACACTGTCAGTCCAGAAAGTTACGACGTTGATATTAATCCGGGGGTATAACCGACATGAGCCTTGTAACTACGGTGGCAGCTTGATCCAACCACTGTAATCACCAGACTTGCATTCCACCAGTCAGTTGCGAGCAGGCGGTGTTGGACGTGTGGCCGTTGTGTGTTAATGTTGCTGTGTCACAAACCGCAGTGGGGCAACATCCCGAAAGCAAGAGTTCAAGACATTTTGAAGAATGTCTTGAGGAAGAGAAATACGTGTACAAATTATGTCCTTGAAATCCGAGCAAAAACAAAGACAAGTTGACAGCTGCCCCGCCTTGACTGAAATGCAAAACGTGGTCAGTTCGTTTTATAAAAAGAGACCATTAAGGTTGAAAACGCTTGCTGTTATCAATAGGAACCTACTACAGAACGACAATGTGCAGAAATTCGTACGAAGGTTCAACTCTTTGACAACACAACCAACGTCCAAGCGAATGTGACACCTCATCAGAACGTCATCCCGAAGAATGACTGTCCTGACAGTTTTACACTGTTGTATGAACATTCTGCGTGTTGTATTCACATGGGAGGATACTATGTGAAACACCTGAAACATTAAAATCATCATCTTAACTTTGCTCTACTCTTTTATTAATCCAATCCTGAAAGTTTTTGGATTGAGTACATAAGTTCTAGGAGAATTGCTGCCGACACAGTGTCCTACCGTAGGCAACGACATGCTGATGACAAGATTCAGTGTCGACTACACCTGACTGGACGGTCCAACTAACCGCTCGCCAGCCCAGTGCTGGATTAATACAGCCAAGAGGGAATCATACCAGCTAGAAGTAAGTTCGGAGTGTAGGAGGACAGTCCCACAAGTGCATCTGTTCACAACGCATCAGAGGGCATAGATATTAGCAAAGCTGCAGGAACAACGACAACGGAGGTTCGGGAGCGTGGAGTGAGTACTCAACGTAAAGCTTGATACAATCTTATGGTAGTTCCCGAATATGTCACTAACCACGTGAGACGACGCTGCTTGTTGGTAGTGTGCCGATAATGGTTGAGGTAATTTAATGCGGGGTACGGGTGAATCGTGGATCTTGATATGGTTGCACATGTCTCTCAGTAGTGAATCATTCCTGTACAGAAAACAATCCAAATTTCAACTAGGATTTAAATTTGGCCTATCTACATTTTTGGTACTGGGAGATGCTGCACTCTAGCAGGAACAATTTGAAACAGTACTTCAAGCCTCGCCAGTTGTTCTGTGAAAGTAAACATAAACGCAATTTGGAATATCTTAAAATTTTGGAGATAAGCATCCATTATTTTTTTCAGTTTTGTTAGTACATGAATAGTCTTCTCACTAGCATGCCATGTTAAGGGCAATCATCTTTAATTTTTATAGCTATTATTTTCCGCTGTTTTCTAAGTAACCTAAAGATTACCTAGCAGTAATTGTCGATGCTGGGGCTGTTAAATATGGTTGAAATTTGATCTATAGCCAGATTTTGAACCACTTTGTCAATATGAAAATTGGAAATTTTTGGTAAGTGCCTATGGGACCAAACCGCTGAGGTCATCGGTCCCTAGGCTTACACACTACTTAATCTAACTTAAAGTAACTTACACTAAGGACAACACACACACACCCATGCCCGAGGGAGGACTCGAACCTCCGACGGGTGGAGCCGCGCGAACCGTGGAAAAGCGCCTCAACAGTCAATATGACTATCCTGTGCCATTTTAGCCCTACAATGTCTAAATCAAAGCTTATAATATGTCCTGCAGGGGAAATGGAAGAAATTAAATGAAACAGTTATGACCAAGCCGATTTGTCCAGGCACAGATGAAACTATGCCGACAAGCTTCTCAGGATCTCCTGTCCACTTGGGATAGTCCTACGTCGGGAACAACTGACGTGGCAGTTTAATACCTTAGCTTCAGCCAAAAAGTTCAGCCTGCTCTTGTTAATACGGAAAACTGAGTAAAGGGTAACAAAGGACGTAAAGTCGTAGGACCTGCACTGATCACAGGTACTCTTCACAAAACAGTGCTATGAATGGATATTACTGAAGAAAAGGATTCTCGTAATCCTCCTAAGCGAAACGCCGAGAAAAATAAGCTGAAGTTTGAAATGGAGTGTAAAAACTCATTCAAAAGTGCAGGTTGAGAAAAGTTAAATAAATAGAACTGGAAATGGACAGAGAAAGCAAGAAGATACATAGTTCAGGTGAATCATACATAGATAAACCATGCGAGCCGCTCCCTGAAGAGGATTTCACTGATTTAGACTTCTTTACTCGAGAAAGCAGCCCAGACACTGACTACGAGCAGCATACATTTTAAGTGGAAGGAAGCTTTTCTAATGAGGTAGAATGAGACTTATGTGTTATGTGCATCAGGTGTAGTATGTGGACACACAACGAATGTGCTGTGGCTGGTAAAATATTTGTGTTTGTGACTCTGACAAGAGAACAGCATATAGGGTGTTTCCGGAAAGTGTGTGAAAATGTAACAGGACATAGAGAATGCTCCCTTGAAAAATCTGAGGTAGGAAACCTGGGGTCGGAGATATGGAAGTAAACCTATCTAACGCTTTGTCTGGCATTACCGTTTTTCTGCTTGTTTACAACTAATTTGCATACAATCTTACACGTACTGTGCTGTTTATTTACATGTACAGTCTTCATTTCCTGCAAGACAACAAGGACAAGCCCGATTACTAGGAAGTCATGATGCAGGTTTTCTTTCCTTACTTTCCATAAGGAGGCTCTGTTGTATTGTACACACATCAAAAAAAGTTTTGCATCAGCTCGGTTCCGATAGTTCCGGAACCTGTATAAAAAATTGTAATAGAGATTAACATAAACAATATATCCGTCCTTTTTATTGCTTATGAAAATCACACGCTGCATGTTGTACCACTATACAGCGTGACATTCAGAGGTGGTGGTCCAAATTACTATACACACCGGTACCTATTGTACCCAGTAGCACTTCCTTTTGCATTGATGCATGCCTGTATTCGTCATGGCATACTATCCATACGTTCATCAACGTACTGTTGTTCCATATTGTCCCACTCCTCAACGGCGATTCGGCGAAGATCCCTCACAGTGGTTGGTAGGTCACGTCATCCATAAACAGCCCTTTTCAATCCATTCCAGGCATTTCCGATTGGGTTCATGTCTGGAGAACATGCTGGCCACTCTAGTTGAGCAGTGTCGTTATCCTGAAGGAAGTCATTCACAAGATGTGCACGATGGGGGGCGGAAGGGGAGTGGGCGAATTGTCGACCATGAAGACGAATGCCTCGCCAATATCGTGCCGATAAGGTTGCACTAGCAGTCGGAGGACGGCATTCACGTATCGTACAGCCGTTACGGCGCATTCCATGACCACAAGCAGCGTACGTCGGCCCCACATAATGTCACCCCAAAACAGCAGGGAACCTCAACCTTGCTGCACTCGCTGGACAGTGTGTCTAAGGCATTCAGCCTGACCGGGTGGCCTCCAAACACGTCTCCGACGATTGTCTGGTTGAACGCATATGCGACACTCATCGGTGAAGAGAACGTGATGCCAATCCTGAACGGTCCATTCCGTATGTTGCTCGGCCCATCTGTACCGCGCTGCATGGTATCGCGGTTTGACCTCGCCATGGACGTCAGGAGTGAAGTTGCGTATCATGCGGCCTATTGCACACAGCATGAGTAATAACACAACGTCCGGGGGCTGTACGAAAAGCATTATTCAACAAGGTGGCTGTCAGGGTTCCTCCGAGCCATAATCAGTAGGTAGCGGTAATCCACTGCAGTAGTAGCCCTTGGGTGGCCTGAGCGAGGCATTTACTCGACACTTTCTGTCTCTCTGTATCTTCTTTATGTCCGAACAACATCACTTTGGTTCACTCTGAGATGCCTGGACACTTCCTTTGTTGAGAGCCCTTCCTGGCACAAAGCGACAATGCAAAGGCGATCGAACCGCGGTATTGACAGTCTAGGCATGGTTTACTTACAGACAACACGAGCCGTATGCCTCCTTCCTGGTGGAATGACTGGAACTGATCGGCGTCGGACCTCCTCCGTCTAATAGGCGCTACTCATGAGTGGTTGTTTACGTCTTTGGGTGGGTTTAGTGACATCTCTGAACAGTCAAAGGGACTGTGTCTGTGATACAATATCCACAGTCAACGTCTATCTTCAGGAGTTCTGGGAACCGGGGTGATGCGAAACTTTTTTTGATATGTGTATTTACATTGTCCCATGACATAATGCCCTATGAATCAACGACAGACCAATTCATTACTCAGTGCTATTCAGAGACGTACATTACAATACGATGGAGCACTACTGGTATAGTTTCGCCAAACTGGCTGACATACAACTTGTGGATGAGGAAGTATGTTGCAACTCTCTCGCTGCTGAAAGGCTCACCTGAATCCCCTTGATTATTGTTTCCTATGGGGATGTACGAAGTCACTTATGTATGAGACCACAGAGTATACGGAGATGAAATTAGTGCCACAATTGTAGCTGCCTGTGATGTGATTCGAAACACACCAGGGATATTTGTCAGGGTGCGTCAGAATCTTGTTCGCCGATGTCATGCTTGCATTGAGGTTGATGTACGTCAGTTTCAGCACATTGTGTAAGATACAGTACAAATGGTACTTCCATTAAAATGTAAGGTCCCGAGTTCGAGTCTCGGTCGGGCACACAGTTTTAATCTGCCAGGACGTTTCATATCAGCGCACACTCCGCTGCAGAGTGAAAATCTCATTCTGGAAACATCCCCCAGGCTGTGGCTAAGCCATGTCTCCGCAGTATCCTTTCTTTCAGGAGTGCTAGTTCTGCATGGTTCGCAGGAGAGCTTCTGTAAAGTTTGGAAGGTAGGAGACGAGGTACTGGCAGAAGCAAAGCTGTGAGGACCGGTCGTGAGTTGTGCTTCGGTAGCTCAGATGGTAGAGCACTTGCCCGCGAAAGGCAAAGGTCCCGAGTTCGAGTCTCGGTCGGGCACACAGTTTTAATCTGCCAGGACGTTTCGGTACTTCCATTGTGTCAATGATGGTATTTTCAGTTAACTGTAACTAATATAAATACAAAAATACACAGTAATTTGACATTATTACCATTATTTCCTTGATCTGGCTTCTCAGTTCCCAAGTTCCCTGCCTTAAATTGTTCAGCGGAGCTTCCTCTACGTAATGTTAAATTTTTGCACTCTCTTACGGAAACACCCTTTATATCACATTATGTGACCGCAGTAGTTCAAAAATAAAGAAATGTTGTATTATTTTTCAGCTACATTACAGAAGGCATTTTAATTTTTTATTGTATAGTAAATTGTTCTTCATTCATTTTACTGATTTTCTCCAATGATATATGAGTATTTTTATGGCTAGCACAAATTTAGACCTCAGGTCTAAGCTGTGTCAAATTGCCCAAATTTTTTTTAAATCCCAAATAAGAAAAAACAATAAGAGTGTGTTACATTTCACCATAATGGCTTCAAGCGAGAGACTTCAAAGTGTTGTTTATTTCAAAATTCATTAACTTTGCTTCAATAGAACGTGAGTTACGTCTTGAAAAGCAAATGGTAGCTCAAATATAACCACTCCCTCTACTTATCTCCCGAACACGTAATTCTGTTTTCTCGCGTATGAACACGAAAGGCGACTTGTACCTTAAGTGAGATAAGGTAGCAACTCACCGATCAGAAATGTGTCAGAATCGTTTGATGACCTCTCAGTCGACATGGCGGTACTTTCGAGATACTGAACGACAGTGCTGTTGTGCGTGACTACACCGAGCGAGATAAGCGCTGCTAAAGCTCCGACCAATGTAAGTGAATTTTGTGCGGCGTTTGTGCGGTAATGAGTCAGGAACAGTTTCCGTGTTTCGTAGAATTAGTGGTGTGATGCGTCGCCGCTATCATAAGGGTGATGGGCTGTGCTGCCTGTTTATAGGAATGTGAATTAGTCGCTTGTGAGTGCAATTCTTCCGCTTCTTTGTTGACCCTGAGAGACGTAAACTCACCAGATAACGAATTATCCACCCCCGGAAGAACACACTGATCGATGTTTAGCTTTGTACTTGGTGTAGAACTGGTACTAGGTAGTCATGTGGGCCTCCACCACTGATGTACCCTAGGAAATTAAATGACATGTATGCGCCAGTCGGTTGCTTGGAACTACCGGGTGGTTATAATTAAAATGCGACCACTCATGAAAGTCCACTGTAGGGTGTAATTGTTAAATAGCAACGAAACTTGACAGATATGCTAATGCGTTAATGTAGAATGACGTAAGCTGGAAAAAATTAGTACCACTTTTGGCCATCAGGTGCAGTTCTGGCGCTGCACAGCATATCGTCGACGTCTCCAGTGACAAGGTATTCAACGAATTGTGTAAGTGGCGATTAATAGTAAAATCAGCATTAACAATAAAATCTCACTTGTTTGACCTCTTCTGCCCACGTCCCGATCCTAACACGTTACCCATGGACACATTTCTACACGTCTTTCTCGCATTCACAGCTCCAGATGTATACCTGGTGACGATAACTGTAACTAATTTTTTTCCGATGTAGATCGGTTCCGCATTATCGCATTAGAATACGTACCAAGCTTCGCTGCCGTAAGATAGTTAAAGCCCACACTGGACCTTTGTGAGTAGCTGCATATTAACCACACGGTACCTCAGTAAGATGGCTCGACGTGGAGACCTAATAGAATGGCACAAACGAGCTTTCGTATCTGGACGTGCCCACGACCACACCGTGAACGAAGCAGCCAGATTTTTTGTTCTATCAAAACAAACTATCAGTCGTGTACATCAGGGGTGGTGTACCAATCGTAGCCACGCGGCACAGTATAGAAACAGTGGTCAAGAAACATTCTAATTGACATTGCCCAGAGACGAGTGTCTTGTCTCGTCATTCATAGTCAATTGGTTTCAAACCTGACAGGATCCCGCGCTGTCAGTGAATGTTGGTCTATCTCAACCAGTACCCGTGTCAACATTGTAAAACGAACTACACAGAATCTACACTATGTGATCAAAAGTATCCAGACACCCCCGCAAACATACTTTTTTATATTGGGTGCATTGTGCTGCCGCCAACTGCCAGGCACTCTGTATCAGTGACCTCAGCAGTCATTAGACATCGTGAGAGAGCAGAATGGGGCGCTCCGCGGACTCAGGGACTTCCAACGTGGTCAGGTGATTAGGTGTGACTTGTGTCATACGTCTGTTCGCGAGATTTCCACACTAATAAACATCCCTAGGTTTACTGTTTCCGATGTGGCAGTGAAGTGGAAACGTGAAGGGACACGTACAGCACAAAAGCGTACAGGCCGACCTCGTCTGTTGACTGACAGAGACTGCCGACAGTTGAAGAGGGTCGTAACGTGTAATAGGCAGACACCTATCCAGACCATCACACAGGAATTCCAGGCTGCATTAGGAACTACTGCAGGTACTTTGACAGTTAGGCGGGAAGTGAGAAAATTTGTATTTCATGGTCCAGCGGCTTCTCATAAGCCACATATCACGCCGGTAAATGCCAAACGACGCCTCGATTGGTGTAAGGAGCGTAAACATTGGACGATTGAACAGTGGAAAAACGTTGTGTGGAGTGACGAATCACGACACACAATGTGCCGATCCGATGACAGGTTGTGGGTATGGCGAATGCCCGGTGAACGTCTGCCAGCGTGTGTAGTGCGAACAGTAAAATTCGGAGGCGGTGGCGTTATGGAGGGGGCTTGCACCCCTTGTTGTTTTGCGTAGCACTATCACAGCACAGACATACATTGATGTTTTAAGTACCTTCCTGCTTGACACTGTTGAATAGCAATCCGGCGATGGCGATTGCATCTTTCAACACGATCAAGCACCTGTTCATAATTCACGGCCTGTGGCGGAGTGGTTACACGACAGTAACATCCCTGTAATGGACTGGCCTGCACAGTGCTGAACTGAATCCTACAGAACACCTTTGGGATGTTTTGGAACGCCAGGCCTCACTGACCAACATCGATACCTCTCGTCAGTGCAGCACGCCGTGGAGAATGGGTTACCTTCTACATTTCCCCACGAAACCTTCCAGTACATGATTAAACATCTGCCTGAGGAGTGCAAGCTGTCATCAAGACTAAGGGTGGGCCAACACCATATTGAATTCCAGCATTACCGATGGAGAGCGTCACGAACTTGTAAGTCATTTTCAGCCAGATGTCCAGATACTTTTGATCACATAGTGTATATTTGTTGTTGGCAAGTGACAAAATGCTATTGCTCAAATCGACACACAAAAATTCACATCTTCAATGATGTAAGCAATACATCTGCTATGCCTCCGCCGCACGCGGTACAGCATCATCTTTCGAGTAACAGTGTGACGTCTCACATATTGTGTTGTCAGTCGCCTCCTAAATGATGCTCATAACCAAAAACTACTTTGTTCTTTTACGCAAAACATTCAGATAGACTATCCATCCTCTATTAGTTACTCCAGCCACCACAGAGAGAGCTGAAATCTGGAACTATTTAATCTATCCTCTAAATAGTTCACAGGATGACAGTAATACGACGAGCACTTGATTTAATTGGCCGCACGTCACCACTGGGCTAGTTCCTGCAGTTCTCGTCAGTTTCATTTCTCATCAGTTCCTGCAGTGCAGTTCTCATCAGTTCCTGCACTTCTAATCAGTTCCTGCAGTTCTTCAATTCCAGTTCAACATTTCCAGTCTTCATTTCTACAGTTGCCCACAAGTTATTTACAGTCCAGACCAGTTCCGATCGTCGGACTACTTCACTCGGAATGTCAAACATTAGAATGATAGTGAGTTTAGAGGAGATGGTCTAAATTTCGGCTACCATTTACTTTTAAAGACGTTGCTTCCATTCTGTTGAAAATAATGTAAAGATTATTGCAGTAAACAATATTTTGAAGCACCATTCTTTAAACCATTAAGGTAAAGTGTAACATACGTACTCTCGCAATGTTTTCTTATTTTCGATTTAAAGGAATATTGACAAGTTGACACAACTTAGAAGTGTGATCTAAATTTGGGCTAGTCCTAACGATATCACTGAAAAAACTCAGTAAAATGAATGAAAAAGATATCGTTTATAGAAAACAAAATCAGAAACTTTTTACAAAGTTATTGACAAATAACATGGCATTTTTAGTTTTTAAATCACTCTGCTTGACAAAAAAGTGTATTCATATGGTGTAAAACAATTTCTTCACTTGAAAAACTCAAAATATTAATGTTTTTATCTTCCCTACACACGAGTTGTGTTCCCACATATTATACGCGATGCAAATTTAACAAAACTCTCCATTTGTATTTCTTCTTTTTCTTTTATTTTTCTAACGCTCTCTTTTGTAGATGAGACTTCACACTCTTCTTCAAACTTCAGTTTATTTTTCACACAGTGTCGTTTGCCAGGGTTATAGTAATTTTTTTCTTGATAGCACCGTTTTGCAACATTGTTTTGTAAGAAAAAGCAATTATCAGGACATAGCATAAGGTTTTGAATCGATTGTTGCTTTTTATTTTGTTTGCCGTAGGAACAGCAGAAAAATCGTACCTCGTAAGTACTAGCAGCCGATGACGCAGTCCTGCTTGGCCGAGGTTAATGAATTTAGGGTGATGACACGTCAGAATTGCACAGGATAGGACTATCTGAAGCGATTGGGGGGGGGGGGGAGCTCTTGAGAATGTTATCCGTATAATTGTCATCTCTGACTCCACGAAACGCCTGTTCCATATACGTGTTGTCCCATTTCTTCCTATTTCCCTGCGGGACATACTTTGGCTTTGTTATCGGTATTCTATAGCGAAAACGGCAAGGACTGCCATATTGAGAAATTGGCCCAATATCTGGCTATAGCCCAAATTTAGACCGTATTTAATAGCTCAATTTGAGACCATTACTACTACTCAAACTGCAGGTTATTTGCGAAACAACGGAACGTAGTAGTTATTAAAACTAAAGACAATCTAGCGGCTGAGATCAGTGTTAACACGAGATACTAGAGAGAAGACTACATGTAAACACAGAACCAGTATGAAAAAACAATTACTGTGAGGCTGAAAAAGTTTTAAAGTGGTTGAAATGGTGTTAATGTTAGCTACAGTAGCATGCAACACTGAACTGTAGTGGGGCAGTCCTACAGAACAACTGGCGTAGCCTGAAGCGCAGTTATATATGTATTTCCACTGGGCTGCAGCACCTTGTGATACCGGGTACCTAGCTAGTCCAAACTTAGACCCTAACAGAAATTAGGCCACTTGCTCTACCTATTGAAAGACAACTTCTAAACTGCAGTCTTCATTGACCTTTTATTAGTTTCATTAGTGCCAACGGTCATTCCCGAGTGGTCACGACTATTCCAGTCAAATCACCGAAGTTAAGCACTGTCGGGCTTAGTTAGCACTTGAATGAGGGGCCGTCCCGCTCTGCCACGCGCTTTTGCTCCTACGGAAACTGACACGGACCGGAGAGCTGCGTGCTGACCTCATGCCCCACCATATCCGCATCTAGTGACGCCTATGAGCTGAGAATTACACAGCGGTAGGTCGGTACCGTTTCACCTTCAAGGCCTGTTTGGACGGAGTTCAGTAGATTAGTTAGAACTGATCTACGGGTATAGGGTAGATTAGGGTCTGAACTTTACATCAGTACCACACCTTCTTTGCAGGCCAAAACTTAATATATATTCAAAAAATTGTTTCAGTGAATGATTTTTATCGTTTCTCATGTATCGCCCAATAATTCAGTTTTAGAGATGGAAATGGGAATGAGCGTTTGGCGTCATTGGCCGGGAGGCCCCTCGCGGGGCAGGTCCGGCCGCCATATCGCAGGTCTTATTACATTCGGCGCCACATTGGGCGACCTGCACGCCGGGTGGGGATGAAATGATGATGAACACAACACAACACCCAGTCCCTGAGCGGAGAAAATCTCCGACCCAGCCGGGAATCGAACCCGGGCCCAGAGGACGGCAATCCGTCACGCTGACCACTCAGCTACTGGGGCGGACAGTTTTAGAGATATTGCTCAGTGAAGCGTTTTTGACTGTTGCGCAAGCAAGCCACATCCGTTTAGTTGCAAGTATCAATTGCAGAGGATTTGATTTCTGTTACTTTTATGTTGGCCTCCTGCCTTTGGTGACCACCACAACTTACACTGGACCGTAACTGACTTGAGGGATATAGCGTGGTCCAGTGAGACAGGATTTTAAATTATGTAAGCCATCAAATTCACCGACGGCCCAGTGAGGCGTGTAACCAAAAACAATATGTGGAGAGTGTAGTTCAGGTTGAAGGGGTTCTGGTGACGTCATTGGTGATGTTTTGGTACCACAACACGGGAGCACGTGGGAACCTTACCACATTTGACCTGCTTAGCTAAATCACTCGATCTTAATCACACAGAAAATATCTGGTATTTTTGGGAAGACCCGCTGAAAAGCAATAATCAAAATCCAGCTGTCTCATAGCTCTACTCATCAACAAGCGGCTTCAACTTGCCATCATCAAGGCTAGAGTCGGTGTTTCACGGTATTAGCGGGATGTCTCCGGATGGTGACTAGTTTTTATCCGGTGTGCTTATCATGAGAAGCAGTTCGCCGAGACATTGATGGAGGAACCATGTTGGCTTTATCTAATTAGATATTTCCATCCACTCATTCTGAATGCGAGTTCAGTGTAACAACCCCTTTCCTGCCACGATCGTATCATTAGGTCTGCTGCGTATGGCATTCGTCAACCCAGCAACAGGTAGGTAACGTGTTTTAATTGCACCCACGTCACAATGGCTTGCTTACAAAGCAGAGAGCAGCTCGTGATATTTTAAAGCTTGCTAGACGCCCTGTCGTGGTGTAGCATTACTAATCATGGGATGAAATGCGTGTTTCACATGCAAAGCGCGGAACAGAAAAAAAAGTTCTTATTCATATATAATTTAATGCTGTGAGGCTAAGGAAACATTTCAGACAACAATAGTTTTCCCACTGATATCAACCTGTGACAAAAGTGAATTCTTTCATTTGTTTACATCAGACTTCTAAAATTCTAGTGCAGTTTCTATTATTTGGCATTTTCCATAGTATGACACATTATCTTTAATATAATGCGTCAAGAAGCAGATAGCATGAGTTTTCTAATGTCTGTTGTCAACATAGTACTATGGTGCAAGGAAGCTTATCGTTCACAACTGAAAGCATACCAAGATGATTACAACGAACGGAAATAGTGCATCTCTTCATTATCTTGTGAAATGTGAATCATTGCAGACGGAATGTATACAGTGTGAACGTTAATAAAACCGACAAACTGCAAGGACGGATTCCTGACCGGAAACGGACGTTGTGCGTGCAACGGTAAAATATCGTCCCGTAACACGTTACAGAGCTGCATCACACCACATCACAACGGATGTTCAAAGTCGCCTCTATGAGATTGCAAGTGATAGGGATAGTAGTGGTTGTCATGTACATAATCGTACGTTTCCATACATCGTATTGACCAGTCACTTGCCCGAGGTTGTACTAGGTTCCATCTTAATATCCTGTAGAACCCAGTCCTCCAAATCTGGTGTACGCGCAGTCTGCAGCCTCCCTGTATGTTCGTCTGTCTAAGAAGACCCATGATCACACAAACTCACAAGAAGCGTTTGAAACATCGCATGATGTGGTTGGTGTCTGTGAGAGAACTTGTTTTGATACACCCGTGCTGCCTCTCGTCCGCTTCCATTTGCTTGGCTGTACACAAACACCATCTCGGCTTGTCCCTGACATGAATACCAGATCATTCG
The DNA here is from genome assembly GCF_021461385.2 of Schistocerca piceifrons. Lineage (NCBI taxonomy): Eukaryota > Metazoa > Arthropoda > Insecta > Orthoptera > Acrididae > Schistocerca > Schistocerca piceifrons. Next base: position 313,233,876 of record NC_060141.1, on the reverse strand, counting down.
GCTGCGTCAATCACACAGCCTGCAACACACAAGGAGAACACGGTCGGAGGAAATGTCATTTGTCAGCGCCATCTACCGTGGCAACGATACATTTCCCGATACATGTTCATAGAACCTCTTTTCCTCTGTTTCCAGTTATGAATCCGTCCCTTCAGTTTGTCGGTTTTATTGTCATTCACGATGTATGTATAATTGACTAGCGATCTTCCTCGGCCTCGCACGGGTGTCATTAAGCACTTTGGCCGGATTTCTTGTTTATAATATATAAAGAGCGAGATGATGCATGACGCTCTCGATCAGTGTTACGCAATGCCAACCTTTCGAAAGTAGATTCCAAAGAGCGAGTTAAGCCCTGCCGTTCTCGAGCTGCAGCAAGTCCTGCCTTAAAATCTTCATTGGATACTTGAGACTGCATACTCCTTAGTATTTTCGATATTCTAGTGTATTGATGAGGATTCGACGATATTCCAGGCATTTGTACTTGCGAAAAATAAAATAAAAGTGTAACAAGTAGGCATCCAAATCACAAAGAAAGCTCAATAAATTCGTTTTTCCTAGCCAAGAAGTCAATTATAAATAAAACCTGTCAAAAGAAGCAAAGCAATTTCGTTAAGTTTTTAATTCACAAAGCGACGTCGGTAAATCAATATATCGCACCCAAGGAAATTAAGTATTTGTTTGTATTCTGTCACTGACGTAAAATTCCGAAAATACATCTGTCTCAGAGATAAAAAAATTCCCTGTACCATCTATTGTTTCTTTGGTGTACTGCGAAACAGAGAGCGCCATCTATTGGTTCTTTGGTGCGCTATTCCGTGATGATCGTGTCACTGAGGTAACATTCGAACAAATGAGCTGAGCAGATTCGGAAAACTTTAAGTTGAGATTATAATTCTTCGATGATCCGATTTTCATGAAACAGAGCCATTATGCTGCCTCAAGCTATGCCTAAGTTACCTGCGAAAACTCAATAAAAATTCGCCTAGAAGTTCCGAGGATGTCCGTGTTCAAACAAATATACAGCATATAGAGTTTTTGCAAACTGTCTGATTGCGTTGATCTACATTCCGTACATGCGCCAAAATCAGATTTTGTCAAATGTTTTCTGTGTACATAGACGACAGTCGTACATTTTCATTATTAGTACAGATAATCTGTACACACCACGCTCGCAGTATTTTTTTAAATTCGGAATGAGTTAACACACACTATATATATGTATATATAATTTACTCATAGATCTGGCTCTAGGTTTAGCAAATTGTTGCCAAACCGTTTCTCCCGCATGCCGAGTTTAATACATAATCTTTGATGACACATGTGTCACTCTGATTCACTGGCCTTCATAATGATTTGTAGGATTGTCTCTGATCATCTTTGACAGTTAAAAATGAAGATAACGCACTTATTTCATTTGTGTCCGTTTTCGGAAACCAAATTTATGAGAGTGGCGGACAAGGTGCGGCTTGAAACTGCCGCTAGTGAACATTGCGGTCACAGACATTACTGGTGAGCGTTTGTGAGAGCTAACCGGCCACACCGGAAACAATGTCCACGGAAGTATCCATGGACTTACTGAAGAACACTTCACGCACTGAGGAACAATTTTAATTAATGAACATCGTATTTTGAAGACAAATTCTACTCTTCAAAACTGACAAGACTTAACAAATAGATATTTAAAAAGAAAACTTCAAATTCCTATTGACGATAGTCATATCGTATTTGATATTGTAACAACACCAACGCTGTACTATTGTACATATAATAATTTTTTCTTCTGATTTTCGATAAATTAGTGTAAGCAATGTTCTGATTTCATTTCTTTTTTCTTTTCATGTCATTATGTTAAAGAAACTGTAAACAATTTTCGATGTGAATATTAATATTTATGTCAAATTTTAAGCAATGTTGTAACAAAATTGAAATGTAAGAAATGTTGAAATTATTGTAAGATGTCAAAGTTGTAATTGTGCACCTGGTCTATAAGTAGGCAATGTATTAGGATATGTGGAGTGCAAAACCTTTGGTGAATACCCTGTCTGTAGGGGAGCGGTAAAAGGTGGATGGCAGGCGAGCGCGGGAAAATGCACACGGGCGCGGCACGGCATGACGGGCTCAGCAGTAGTAGTCGGAGTTGGGCATCGGTCTGAGAAACACGCTCTGGATCGAGGAGGCTCTCCTGGAAGACGTAGTTTCATTGAGCCTCGGATGTGCCGTTTCCGACGACTATACAGCATGGCAAAATTCCGTAGGCACTAAATGGAAAAATATTGCGACGCTATGAAGAAGTAAAGTGCCGATACATCAAGAGCCATAGCTGTGATTGTATGTATGCTCTGCGCCTCGCCATCTCGCCGCCCGCCAACCGCCGCATCGTTACGAACAGGTTGAAACTTTTAGTACTGTGTTCGTGTGGACCAGTGTTACTTTTGTTCCTGACTGTTCAATAACAACTTAACTTTTATCAGAACTGTCCTACCATTTAATTATCCTCATCACTAACCTAGACAGGGTCCTTTCCACATGTTGTGCAATCCGAGTCGTCCCGAGATGAAGAATTAAAGTTTATGTTAATAATAATTACCTGCAGACCTATCTATGTTAGAATGATGTTTAAAGAACTTTGTTGTTAATGAATATATAGGCAAATAATACAGGTCTGACAAAGTTGGAAGATAATGTTGAAATTGGTTTAGTAATAAATTTTAATTAATTTGAGACAAAATTAATGGTAGTTAAATGAGCAAGAAATAAGACAAAAAGAGTTGTAACTCATATATTGGAAATCTTGAGTGCTTAACGATTCCATAATCAAAATTTTCAGTACAGTGATCATAACAGTTTCAGGGTCCCCCCCCCCCCCCTCTTTTCTTTTCTATTCATTTAAATTCTGAAGTGTACTGAACTGATCTGACCAGCAAAGTTAAAGTCAATATAAAACCAAAATTTATTAGTGCTTTACCTTTTTCAAAATTGACATTGTATGTGTGTTTCGAAAGTGCTATTTCTGGGGTATCCTATGCCCGATTTTAATCAGATCCATAGACAGTACGAAGTTTGTAGTAAACATTATAGTGTATTGTTGTGTATTTATGGCTTTTCCATATTAGTACAGAAAGTGAAATTATTAGTTCAGTAGATTTTCTGGTTCAAAAATTTACCATATTATGCAGTGTTATTACGAGTTGTTTTGCATACACGTACTTCAACTTGTACAGGGAAGCAACTCAATTAATGCCTAATTAGGCTGGCGACCGTATTATTAACAATTTGGTAGCATCTGCTGTGTCGTTTCTTGTCCGTCCTAACGTTTAGTTGCACTTCAGACTTGCTTGACGTATCATTGTTGTTACTGAGTGGGTGGAAGTCTGATTTTGCCTCCATTCAGGTACACGCGGTCAACATATATACCAAAATCCTTTCTTATAAGGTGAAGCCCGTCAACTTAACATAGTACAGGCTTTAATAAGTATCGTGCGCAGTAGCGTAGTGTTACAATATTACTGATTTATAAGCCAATATTCCTTTTAACGAAGCAGTAGACGACAAAGAAATTTAATTAGGCATACAAATTGAGATGACCATAATGTATGAGGTCATAGAGTTATTGGAAGTTACGTCATCGATCAACTATTTCGTTTGTCGGGAAGATATTTATTAACTGTGAAATGGAAATGTTAAGGAACAATCACAGCTTAATCAAGGCCAGGAAGACCTCATGTACTGATGAAGAGGACCGTCGTTCATTGCAGAAGTTTGTTGTAAAAAATCGCATGAAATCAGCAGAAGAAAATACTTGTAAGTCCGAACGTCTTAACAACAGTTAGGCAAGCACAATGAGTGTGTGTAGGGAGTTATAAAGGATGGCGTACAGTGGTCGAGCATCTCCTGCTAAACTGCACATTTCTGTAGTCGGTGTTAAGCGAAGCTTTAGGTGGTGAACAGAGCGATGACTCTGGACGTTGGATCACTAGAAACCAGTGATGAATCACGTTATACTCCGTGGAAGTCCGAGGGATCCGGCGATGGCGAATGCCTGGAGAAGGGGTTACCTGCTCTAATAGGTAACGCTAACAGTGAAGAACGGAAGATGTGGTTTTACGGAATGGGATTTTTTTTCTTGTTTAAGTTGTAGTCCGTTTATTGCGATAAAGAAAACACTAAATAAGGAATGTTATGAATGCCTTTTACAGCACAGAGGAACAGTTCGCCGACAATGATTATACAAGCATGACACTAAATCCTGTCATCAAACATCATCTGGGAGGCAATAGTTTGCGGACAGTAACGTTTATGAAACTCGTGGCTCTGCCTAAAGCCCCGACCTGAAACCAACGAAATAACTCTGGGATGGATTATAACGTCGACTTTGCTGCAGACTTGGAGTAATGTGGGCTTCCATTAAGTACACCACACCATCATCTCTGGTTCGAATACAAGGAAACTCGATAGCAGGTACTTCATTTCTAACGTGCTAAGACCGGTAGCTGTGGCCAGTCTATGAGGTCTTCGTGACTCTATCTTTCAACTACAGAACGTAAGACAACCTGTTGCCTGTGCTGTCCTGTTCTACTTCGATATGAAGAGCATTCGACAGTTGCCATGACCTGCACCTTCTCCAGATCTCGTATCCACTGAAAACACGTGATCATGGGTTACCGAGAGCTCAGCATGCCGTCAGACGCCAGCCACTACGATTGTTGAACTCTGGCATAGATTAGAAACAGCATGTAATGACATACCCGTATCTGTTCGTAAGCTTGGTTCGACTAGATACCGAGACGGGTTAGAGCTGTTGTTGCTACAACCACTTTGAACAAAATTAAGCAGTCCGTACGCTCCAAAACCACCTACAGATTTAGTCATGTATTCTCCATTCTACATTATATATGCACACTAAGTAAAATTTCGTTGCATCTTTCCTGACGTCGTGTTGTAATGACCGGGCACCTTCGGTGGGAGGTCTTTTCAGTTAGCGGCGATGGGCAGCGAGGCTATTTGGAATATAAACAAAGACCCGTATTAACGAAATGGGTGTGGCAAATATGAATGTTTTATGCCAAGTGCTCCACATTCCCTTCAACAAATGTACCCAGCAAGTAAAAAAAAATGTGCAGCCTATACAAGATACGTCGTTCGTGTTGTAACAACCGTGAAAACGTGGTTGTATTCTGGTCTATAAAGGGGCACACGGGGATAGATGGAAACAAGTAGACAGACATAACAGCTAAGGAGCCCTGTAGCGGTGACGAACTGAAACTCTATGTCATTCCGCTACTGGCTATGAACCTACTGTTGAGTCAGGAGTCATGCATCACAGGGAGAAAGATTGGCTGCGGGTGAGGGATAATAATCTGCCAACCGTGGCGTTCTTGCCTCCGGTCACACCAGTGGGATAATCTTTCTCCGCGTCCATATGGGACTTAGCTCCCTTACACACACTGTTTGCTCCACAGGAAGATTTACCCATATGTACCGACTGTGGTACACACTACTCATATTTTAACAGACTGTATTCTTCATTCTGATGAGAGGTTAGCAGTAAATATAAGTGGTTAGCCGCCCTCCGTTTTAGTAGACGCTGCGACGAGTGTGGTACGTTTTTAAAACAGTCTGGACTGTCCACACTCCAGCCTCAACGCTTTGTTCTAAGGTTTCAGTATGTTGCAAAGCGACTGGCTCATCGTTCTTTAGTCCAGTGATCAGGCAGCCCAGTATTTTTGCTGGTTTGTGTGTGTGTGTGTGTGTGTGTGTGTGTGTGTGTGTGTGTGGTGTGTGTGTGTGTGTGTGTGTGTGTGTGCGTGCGTGTGTGTGTGTGTGTGTGTGTGTGTGTGTGTGTGTGTGTGTGTGGTATATTGGTTTTAATGCAAATAATATGTCTAAATTCATGTTGAAAGTTTTTTGGTTTTCTGTTAATCTGTTTCGTCGCAGAGTCAATTTTTATACAGCCGCTAAAGAGCTAGAAGTCGTAATCAAATAAATATATCACCGACGAAATTTCGCAGTTATTTGAGGCACAATGGGATACAACTGTCTTCGAAAGTGAGGCTATCATATTTCTCGTTTTTAGACATTCAGTATTAAGTGTGAGTTGCGGTCTCAAAACAAGGACTGCTGAACGTCTGGATAATACCGTGAAATGGTTATAGTTCTTAGAACTGTGGCGTCAAGAACATCGTGTTGAGTTTGCTCTGATACTAATTCTTCTTTACCCTTGTGTATTTTGACGGATTTGAGCAACAAAACTGATTGCTACGTCCGACATTAGACTTAATCGTACGCCCAGCCTCTTATTACATTTGGTAGCAGCGCATCAGAGGTATTCTGCACCAAGATCCATCGTTATGCTATAAAGCAATAGCCCAGAATCTTGAACGTGTTGAGTGAGACCGGGAGACTATTCTTATCCAAACGATATGCAGACTTCTGTCTATAGACTTGATACTGCTTCTTACCTGGGTCCCTTAATTCGTCAGATAAACGTGTTTGGAAAATTAAGCAGCATTAAGCCGATACATATCTGTTTTTGGTGGGACTGCAAACTGGAGACCTGATTTGGAGCTTGAAGATTCCTCACTACCAGTTTCAGTGTAAGGTGTTTCTGAATCTACGTCAGCTCCAAATTAAAACTATTTTTGATGATAGTAATAGAATCCAGTGTATCTATTTTGTCGATAATGTAGTTTATTGACTTACATTTTCACACTTATCTCTTAACAAAATTTTTGGTTTGCCCACCAGCTCTACATATTTTAAAATTTCCGTCATGATTCTCCATTTGTTCCGAATCATGACTGTAACTCTAATGAGCCTTGAATAAATCTTTCTTACGGACCATTAGTAAATGCCGAAGCGGTAGTGAAACTTGGAACCCTGAATTTCATGTACTACGTTTAACCTACTACACAACCCCAGCAACATTGAAGCTGTGACATGTAAGAAGAACGTTTGCGTTCGGGACTGATATACAAAATTTCAATCATGAGATTTCATAAACGTACCTTTTTAAGCATAATCAGAATGTTCCTTGGTATGTCGGAAGCATTTAATCCATTTATGGCACTACCTCTCTTTGTTACCAGTATTTCTCGCTGTTGGTTTAAGATGAAAGGTCACCAGAAGGAATGGCTCTGAGCACTATGGGACTTAACATCTATGGTCATCAGCCCCCTAGAACTTAGAACTACTTAAACCTAACTAACCTAAGGACAGCACACAACACCCAGTCATCACGAGGCAGAGAAAATCCCTGACCCCGCCGGGAATCGAACCCGGGAACCCGGGCGCGGGAATAGAGAACACTACCGCGCGACCACGAGCTGCGGACCCAGAAGGAATAAAATTAATATGTATATAAACATAATTGTGTGTGATTGCTACTGTACGGTCAGACGTATTACTTCATTTTCGTGTCTGTTAGCATTGAGTCCACTTTTCTATTGCAGCATTATTCATATATCCTATTGCGGTCTTACTTATCATACATTTATGCATAAATATGTTGCATATGTTAAAAATGGTTTTCTCTCTTTTTTTCTAGGTAAGTTTCTTCTTCATTCACAATCATTTGAAGTAAACTGGGTAAGTATGATTTTATATCAAACTGCTTACTGGTTCTTTCTGCTGGAAAATGTTGTTATCTTTTGAAAGAATAGCTTAATTTTGTTACTTCCGCCATTACCGATATGTGACAGTATTAAAAGACTTTTAAGGCCAATCATTGGATGCTAATTATTATTGAAGAAAATACCGACAAATTTTCCATTTAGAGAAATTTCACATATTTTTACAATGAAATAGATTTTATTCTGAAATATAAAACTTCTGCTCATGGAGTAAAAAGATCAGACATTGAACATGAGCAATGTACAACAACATAGTATTATATCAGTATTTTAAAAAATGCTAATTTTTCAGGTATAAACCTGAAACTTCTTTCGTTAAGTATGTAGGTTATTAACGTAGCGCTTCTCAGTGCCATCTAATTAATTTCAAATGCTACCTGCCTTCTACAAGGAAAAACATAATTTGAACGCCTAGAATGTATCAGAACTATTGTATTACGAAGTCGTGACTAATTATTTCATTCACAGCCAGGCACATAGACAGAAGCCACTCTGTCTGGAACTTACGAAATCACGTAATGTAACCAGTAATTACTTGCGTAATCTCAGTCTAAAAGCATATCATAGGCAAAAGTAATTCACAGTTTGCTGATGTTTTATAACACTTACTATACTTACACAAAACTTGTATAACTTGTATAATTTATGCAAATGTACAAATCAGTCGTCTGTGATTAGTTTTATCGATGCGTGCTACATAAATTTCCATAAATACTGGAATATCATCTAAGGTTACACTGCAAAATGTACATCCGGTGGTTCTGAGAGTCGCCCTATACTTTGCAGGCGGGCTTTTGTACGTAAGGGATTCATGTAACGGCTTTCATAATGTATCGCCAACATCATCCTTTGTTTTGCTCGTTAGTTTGTGTGTAATTTGCGAATAATTTCAAAATCTACCTTCAGGGAGATCCTCTTTCACTTCAACTTGATGGTTTCGCAAGATATATTGACAGCTATCAAAGCACATTAGGCAGAAATGTCGTTCGGAACAACGATCGCTATCTCAAGAAGATAATAGTACATGGCAAATCGTTCATGCGCTCACTCTGCATGGGATGATTTTAATTTTATTCTATTTTGTAGCTAAGCTCTCCTCACATTACTCTTATTGGAGGCATAGAGAAAATGATAAAATGTTTCCTACTTGAATTAAGATACCGGTTTCATAGCGCATCGTGGGCAGATTCGTCGTTTGCTTTTCTCCATCATTCCGCTACAGCACAAAATCAGTAGGGTCCTGAACAGAGAAGTGAGTAATACATTAAAACCAAAATCTCGTCTAGTATACGAATATGCGTCTTTGGAATACGATGAGATAACTGCATATCGAGAGTACGATCTAGGTGCGCAATAAGCATCGAGAAAGTGGAAGACGATCGCTGTTTTGTTCGCTGTCATTGTTTTGGTGGAAACCTCTGGACACGTCGGATTATTCAGTACTGCAACCATTCAAAGCCAGACACTGCTCTGAGTTTTATAAGTTTTGTAAGAATTTCGCAATTAGGGAATTAATACTCTGAGGGATTGAAAACTTATGTATACTCCCATTTTGTATTAGTAATTGCTTATATGTGCACTACTGGCCATTAAAATTCCTACACCAAGAAGAAATGCAGATGATAAACGGAAATTTACTGGACAAATATATTTTACTACAACTAACTGATTATATTTTCACGCAATTTGGGTGCATAGATACACTAAGCAGATTCAGAAGGATGTAGGTTGCAGTAGGTACTGGGAGATGAAGAAGCTTGCACAGGATGGAGTAGCATGGAGAGCTGCATCAAACCAGTCTCAGGACTGAAGACCACAACAACAACAACAGATCTTGAGAAATCAGTTCCCAGAACAACCACTTCTTGCCGTAATAACGGCCTTGATACGCCTGGGCATTGAGTCAAATAGAGCTTGGATGGCATGTACAGGTACAGCTGCCCATGCAGCTTCAACACGATACCACAGTTCATCAAGAGTAGTGACAGGCGTATTGGGACGAGCCAGTTGCTTGGCCACCATTGACCAGACGTTATGAATTGGTGAGAGAACTGGAGAATGTGCTTGCCAGGGCAGCAGTCGAACATTTTCTGTATCCAGAAATGCCCGTACAGGGCCTGCAACATGCGGTAGTGCATTATCCTGCTGAAATGTAGGGTTTCGCAGGGATCGAATGAAGGGTAGAGCCACATCTGAAATGTAACGTCCACTGTTCAAAGTGCCGTCAATGGGAACAAGAGGTGACCGACTGGTGTAACCAATGGCACCCCATACCATCACGCTGGCTGATTCGCCAGTATGGCGATGACGAATACATGCTTCCAATGTGCGTTCACAACGATATTGCCAAACACGGATGCGACCATCATGATGCTGCAAACATAACCTGGATTCATCCGAAAAAATGACGTTTTGCCATTCGTGCAACCAGGATCGTCGTTGGGTACGCCATCTCAGGCGCTCCTGTCTGTGATTCACCGTCAAGGGTAACCGCAGCCATGGTCCATGCTGCTGCAAACGTCGTCGAACTGTTCGTGTAGATGGTTGTTCTCTTGCAAACGTCCCCATATGTTGACTCAGGGATCGAGACTTGGCTGCACAATCCTTTACAGCCATGCCGATAAGATGCCTGTCATCTCGACTGCTAGTTATACGAGGCCGTTGGGATCCAGCACGTTTTAGGTGTCGCCGCCGGCGCCAACCTTGTGTGAATGCTCTGCAAAGCTAATCATTTGCCTATCGCATTATCTTCTTCCTGTCGGTTAAATTTCGCGTCTGTAGCATGTCATCTTGGTGGTGTAGTAATTTTAATGGCCAGTAGCGTATCACTATGATTCGTTTTTAAGCTTTAAACTAAAGATAGTCAGAGTACAAAAATGCAGTAACATTGTCGGGAGGGGGTAGGGATGTTCCGGATATTCGAGACGGGATGTCGAGTATTCCAGTACCAAATCCAGCACAAGACCTCCAGCTCCACCTTGCGAATCGCCTGGTGTCGGCAGTACTCGGGATCCTGTTGGTAGTTATACTCGTAAAAGTTCTCGGAACATCATAACAACAGCATTGAAGATTACCAGTTCATTACCAAGCGAATCTGTGGTGAAATTAAAAGCGAAAGAGTCATTTTTTAACCTGAACAGTTTACTTAAAACCGTATGATAATAGCTGCATAGCAAAGAAAAGACTATTATACAAGCACCATTTTTTCGAAAGTTTCTCTTTCTGTAAGCGTGTTATCTTTGAAATGCAGTCTGTATCTCGCTATTTTAAGGAAACTACTCATAAAAATGTGGTACCCTACAAACTAACTTCGCCTGTGTTTCATTTCCACAATTATATTATTTAAAGACACAGCAAGAGATATGAAACCCTTCAGTTTCGTAGCAGGTAACTCAGGTACAGATGCAAGAACTTTAAGAGTACAGTTGTCTGCGTATTTGAAGTGTGTGGTATCAATAGCACTTAGGCTGCATTCTGAGAAGTGTATTCGATTGTTCATGGTTACTGGAAACAGAGTTGTTGATTCCTTGAAGTTATCGATTCAGTGCATCGGTCCGCTGTGAGTCGTTGCAAGACACCATAATCAGGACGAACAACGAAGTGCAGACCTCTGCCCCGGAAAAGGTAATTCAAGAATATCCATAATTCAGTGGGCAGCCGAGGAATGTGTCGGGGAGGGCAGGTAATGAATTTGAACTGATTGTTAGTAGAAGCTCATGACGCCTTCAAGACGAAAAGCTAGAAAACTATTTCGTGTATAAGTTGAGAATAAATACGAGGATTGTCCAGAAAGTAAGTTCCGATCGGTCGCGAAATGGAAACCACTGGGAAAATTCGGTAACGCTTTGCAACGATGTATTGGGCAGTGACTGTGGTATGCCCGTCGATCGTGTCGCGTCGCTCTTTTCACTTTTGAGTGAACAGTGAGCACGTAAAAATGCTTAGGGAATAGCGTCTGCCGCCAAGTATGAGGGTCTGGTTTGAGATTTCGCCTGTTTGATGCAGCCCACATAACACAACTGTCGTGCAGTTCCTTCTTCGTGCCAGTTTTCGGCCGCACACTGCAGGGGCAATGAATACGCTACTGCAGCGTTTCCGATGATAAGTGTTTGATCACCCACAATACAGTCCGTAATTGGCTCCCCCTGAGTCTCATATCTGCTCACAACCGCTGGGCATGAAGACAAAATTTTTCCACAGACAACGAGCTGCAGACCAGTGCAGCTAACTGGCGGCTGCTTTCTATGACGAGGATATTGGAAAGTCGACACAACACTATGACAAAACTCGAAGTTGGAGCGGCGACTATTTAGAGAAGTAGGTGGGTGTACCTAACTGTTGCAAATAAAACGTTTCTGAATTTCACTGTGGTTTCCATTTTGCGACCGATCGGAACTTACTTTCTGGACAACCCTAGTAGATAACACCGCACTCCTTCACTTGTGGAAAAAGGCACACACATTATTTGGTAGAAAACTGCGGTCAATACAACGATGTCAGATATATTAAGTACTTAATGCTACAAAAGACAGTAACGAGAAATCTATCTTGTAAAACTTATTTGATAGAACCTCTAAATAACTGAACTGACTATAGACGAAGTGGTGGAAGCCGTTCCACATGCAACAAAACATTCCGCCACTTGTTCAGTCTGACGCAAGAATCATACAGATAGGTACTGAACATTTAAAACAAAAATTCATGTGTCTTTAATTGAAGAATATTTTAATATGCTTTGATAGTTACACAAGTACGTAAGTGTCGGAGTTCTACACTCCGTCGATCCTATAATGCGTGACGTTCACCTACGTAATTTCGTATGTGTGCAGGTAATTAATATATAGTAATGAAATTTCGGGACTACATTTGTCTCGGTAATACTTTTAAGTGAATAACATTGCAAGGTCAGAGGTTAATGTAAGCGCAAGATCAATCATTGGAAATGTGAAATACTGGTACATTAATAACAAGTGTAAGCGCAAAAATGTTCAATGTAAACATGCAAACGCGAATGCATTCTGTTCTACAGGTGCCGAATGTCAGTTTGTGGGATGGAGTTCCATTCCTGTTGCACCTGGTCGGTCAAACAGAGGACGGCTAGGGTTACCCTGTTGGAAATTACCCCCTGAAATGCTGTTCATGAATAGCAGCACAACAGGTCGAATAAAGAGACTGACGTAAAGACTTTCAGTCAGGGTGCACGGTATAGCCACGGGACTGGTCTTGCAATCATAGAAAACCACATCCCAGACCACTACTCGACGTGTAGGTCCACTGTGTCTAGCATGCAGACAAGCTGGCTGCAGTCACTCAACTGCCCTTCTAACTAACGCACGGCCATCACTGACACCGAGGCAGTAGCATATTTGATCAGACAGCACAACAGACCTCCACCCTCCCTTCCAATGAGCTCTCGCTTGACACCATCGAAGTCGCAAATTGCGGTGGTGTGGGCACAGTGGAATGCATGTTATAAGGCATCTGGCTCGGAGTTGTCCTTGAAGTAACCGATTTGTAACAGTTATTTGCGTTTATATGGTACCAAGCAGATGCAGTGACATGCACCAGAGCCATACCGCGCACACAATATTCTTCCCTCTCGTTAGTGTCACGTAGCCATACCGAGCCCGGACTTCTTGCAACAGTGCATTGTCTTGACCGCTGCAGCCAGCAATCATGTCCAGTGGCTACATTCCTGCCGAGTCCTTCTGCAGTATGGCAGAAGGAACGTCCAATTTCTTGTAGTCTTATTATGCGACCTCATTCAGACTCAGTGAGGTGTTGATAATGGCTTCTTTGTCGCCTTAAAGGCATTCTTAACTAATATCAGCTCACCACGTACAATCTCAAAGACAACTAACACTCAGGACCGATACAGCGTGTATTTGGAGTAAACCTCATTCGCATTCATACAATGTAGGTTTTCACGGCCGACGTTGTCTTCAGTTGAAACTTACGGGCTGAGAGGCCGTGCTCGATGTATAAAATTTCCATCTGACGTTTCGTCTTCATCAGCGGGAGACATCTTCTGAGGTCGTCCGGCTACTGCAGTAGCCGGACGAGCTCAGAAGATATCTCCCGCAGATGGAGACGAAACGTCAGGTGGAAATTTTATACATCGAGCATGGCCTCTCAGCCCGGAAGTTTTAACTGAAGACTCATTTGCATTATTGTGCGGCTGAGTGCGAAATTTGAATAGACACCATCTTTCAAAATGCAGAAATGCGTCTAACTAACTTTCATTTGTGTTGCACAACTCCTTCTTGGTGTTGCCATTTTTTCCGTCAGTATATACAGATGAGTTAACAAGCCGTAAACTGCATTCGACACTGTAGAAGGAGATTTCATTAAGCAATTCTCTGAAAAGGAAATAATTCCTCAAAGAAGATTTACTGCTACAGCTTCGTTCAGTAGGTAATTTAAGGTTCTTCCGGTCCACTCGTAAACATAACAGCAACACCTGGGTGACACTCAAGTTACGTGAAAACTGTGTACGCATGTGAAAACTTCATTCAGTGGCTGCTGTCTGTGCATCGTAATGGTCCCTTCTTTGCGTATTAAATATCGCTGCATTGTTCCCGTTCCAGTTTTGTAGCGGTCTGCAACTTTATGAGTTTCGCCTCCGGCAGATAGTTGGAATTTATCAGAAATTACGAATATTACAGTTTTCATACCGTGCGATGTTGCTGTGGAACTTACAAAAGGATCAGTTGTATCCAATGAGAAAATACTGGATCGTTACGAAAAGAAAAGAAATAATAGGGCGTCCTTCCCTCCGTTAACAGCTATGCTCCAATTCTTTATGTTGCACATATTGCTTGTCATTAACTAATCACAGTAGTGTCACGAAAGAAATATGAAAAAAATTCTGTACTGGTGATCTTATTAAAGAGATTTCGTACCGGGCTTTTCAAATTAAGGTGACAGTTTTAAACTTACATACGGCACTTTTAGTATTAAATTTCCCATAAGAGAACGCAGCGCTGCCTAGTCATGCAGAGAAATGTGTGATAGGTTGATTTGACAGTTTCGCTAAATATGTGTGGTATTACTTCAAAATACAAGAGAAAAAATTTCTTTAAGACCCATTCGGTCTTGATAGAGCAAGAAGCAGCTAGGCTAAGCTATATTATTATTTTCTTGTTCCCGTCTGTTGGTAATGAACACATGAGAAATCATAGCGACTTACATCACACCGTTGCAGTTCCTGAATGAATCATTTGTAACTGAGCCTATAAACATAGAACTTTTTTAGTCATTTTCCTAAGTAAAAATCTTTAAAAATTTAGACTTTAATACTTTCAAAACCATAGAAGACATTAACAACTGGTTTTCAACATTTGATAATGCAACTCATAAAATTTTGTTTCCTCATTTGTACACATCAATAAGTGTACCCTTAGTAGCACGTAAAATGTGTAGTCAGAGTTCCATTCTCTCCACGTACAATGAAAAATCTCCAAGTGACATGTTCAAATGCACTGCGAATACTTGCTCTCAGGCCATCTAGGTCTCTAATCTTGCTTCGATACACCAGATCCTTATAAAATCCGGCACGAAGAAATTTACTGGTCTGAGGTTAGAGGATCGTGGCGGCCATCGGACTGGATCACCTCGTCCAGTCCACCAAACCGGAAACATTTCTTCTAGAAATTGTCGGATATTTAGATAACAGTGGGGTGGTGCCTCATCCTGCTGGTATATGACATCAGGTTGCAGATGATCCAACTGTGGCACAACAAACTCTTGTAACATGTCCAGGTAAAGACTACTGTTGACGGCAGACTCGATGAAAGGAGTGACGAATGATGCAATTATACCACAGTCCGCACCAAACACTGACCTTGAGACTGTCTCTTTCCATTTCAGGTGTGTAAAACGAGGATACTGTGAAACTCAGTTTTCAGTGTACATGAAACCTTGTCTCATCGGAGAAAGAAATCTTTTCCAAAGAGTTATTCTTTGCGTCAGTATTGCGTAGCATATCCACTGAAATCTGTCCGCGCTAAGACTTGTCCAAAGGATTTAATGGCTGATGCAGCTGCACCTTGTAAGGCAACGGCTGTAACTCCCAATGCAAGACGTTGTGCTCTGTTGATCGTCGCATGTCCAACTCTCTGGCCGCCGTACGCACCGATTTTGTCGGACTCCTTGCAGACGTCTGCCGCACCTTGTCCATGTTGGCGTCTGTAACGCATGGGCGATCCCCCCCCCCCCCCCCAACCTCCCCGCCCCCCTTTTATGGAATGGGCGACTCCCTCCTTTTTATGGAGAACACTATCTGTATCCGTAAACGACGTATGCCAAACCCGAATACTTGGTCCGGGCGGTGGTTGCCTTCCATACTGTGGCCGAAAGTTTCGTTGCAATTGGGTATCGGATCTCGTCTGTATGAACCAGGCCACACACACTGAGCATTCAGCTGTGGCGCTTATATTTTATTAGGATTTCAAGATCAGTTTTGCATCAAAATTGCGTCACATGAAAGGTAAAAGACTTTGTGAGTTACCTTATCACATCTTACAACCATTTCTTAATACCTTGTACAGTTTTAAAGTTATTAAATTTCT